>NC_088684.1:168413164-169734831 GCF_028017835.1 Emys orbicularis
CTGGATCACAGGAGATTGGGACTTTAGCTGGGACTCCTCCTCCCACTGTGCTGATGCTGGACTCTGGAGCAACTCAGTTAAGGAGTGCCAGAACAGGAGCCCCTTTTAAAAATGGGAGGGCTAGATAAGATGCCACCGTTATGCTCCATGCAGTGGGCGCACTGTTCCCTCTCTTCTAAGCTGCTGCAGGGCTGGATCACTCAGTGTGTGGCAGGCACCATGCTGTCCACACAGCCTGTGCCAGCTAAAGATGTGTGGACAATGATCACAAGTGAGTGGGCGATGAGCGAGTGATGAATGACCAACGAGCAACAAACAAGCAAAGAGTGGCCATCCAGCGATGAGCAGATGACAAGTGAGAGACGAATAACCAAGGATCGATAAGCAAGCTGCCAACAAATGATGTGCAGACGCTGAGTGACAAGAGAACAACAAGAGAGCAATGAGCAAGTGACGAGCTGCTGACAAGCAAGCATGCAATGAGCAGCTGACGAGTAACAAACAAAGAGTGAGCAAGCAATGAGCGAGCAAAAGACAAGCAAGTGACGTGTGGCTGACAAAAGATGAGTGAGCAAGTGATGAACAAACGACAAGCAAGTGATGAGCGACGAGTAATGAGTGGCCAATGCACGATGAGTGAGCAAGCAACAAGTGTCTGGTAAGTCAGTGAGCATCCGAAGAGCAAGCAACAAGTGAGTGAGTAAGCTACAAGCAAGCAATAAACAGGCAAGGTGTGAGCAAAAAGTGAGGTGTGGATGATGAGTGAAGAGCAAGTGAAGAGTGAGGTGCAGACGATGATTGAGTGAGCGACAAGTGAATGACAAATGACCAATGAGCTACAAGTGACTGACAGCCAACCAGTGATGAGTGGATGACAAGCGAGAGACGAATGGCCTATAGACAAGCAAAGGAGCGGCCAATGAGCGACATGTGGCCGATGAGTGACAAGCAGCCGATGAGCAAGAGATGAGCGAGTGAGCGAAGAGCAACTGACAAGTGATGAGCAAACAAATGACAAGTTTCAGTGGTAGCCGTGTTAGTCTGTATCAGCAAAAAAAAAAACCCGAGGAGTCCGAAAGCTCATGCCCAAATAAATTTGTTAGTTAGTCTCTAAGGTGCCACAAGGACTCCTCGTATTTTTTTAAAGGACAAGTGAGCAACAAACGGTAAGTGAGCAACAAGCGGTCAAAGAGTGATGGATGACAAGAGGATAAAGAGAAATGAGCGTGAGAACAAAGAGCATGTGGCAAGCAAGCAGCCATCAAGCAAGCAACAAGTGAGCAATGAGCAGCCGATGAGCGACGATAGACAAGCAAGCAACAAGCAAACAACAAGCGGACAATGAGCGAGTGATGAGTACCCATTGAGTGATGAGCGAGTGACAAGCAAGGGAGCTATGAGTGGCTGATGAGTGACAAGTGAGTGAGTGACGAGCAGCTGACAAGCAAGTGACAATCAAGCAAGGAGCGAGTGACAAGTGACAAGCGAGCGACAAGCGATGAGCAATCTATGAGCGACAAGCAACGAGCGAGCTGGTGTCAAGCAAGCCATGAATGACCAGCAAGTGATGAATAAGCAAGTGGCTGACAAGTGATATGTGGCCAACAAATGACCAAGTACTAACAAGCAAGTAAATATATAGTGACAAGCAAGTGACAATATAGCAACCAGCTAGCGATGAGCGGCTGAGGAGCAAATTATGTGTGACAAACAAGCAATGACTGACCAATGACTGAGCAAGCCACAAGGTCCGATGCTCAATGACTGAGCAATCAGTGAGGGCCAGTGAGCTACTAGGGCTGACAAGCGATGAGTGGCCAACAAGCAATGAGCAAGCAAGTGAGGAACGATGAGTGGCCAATTAATGCTGAGTGAGTGAGCAAGCAGCTAATGAGCAAGCAATGAGCAGGTGAGCGACAAGCGAGCAATGAGTGGACAACGAGCAATGAGTGAGTGAGCGACAAGCAAGTGACTGACCCATGAGCAATCAGTGGCTGATGAGTGACGAGCAAGCAATCAACAAATAAGTAAGGAAAGAGACAGCAAGTGAGCAACAACTGAGTGACGAGCTATGAGTGATGAGTGAGCGATGAGCAACGAGTGGCCAGCAAGTGAGCAAGAGCCCAATGACTAAGCAACAAATGAGCGAGCAAGATCCAAGCAAGCAGCCAACAGACGATGACCTAACAAGCGAGCAAGTGACAAGCAATCAGGGGATGACAAACAAGGAACAGAGAGGTGCTGACAACAATTGAGGAGTGAGTGGGTGACAAGTGACGAATCACCAACAAGCGAGCAATGATCAATGAGTAACAAGTGAGCAATGAGTAGCTGGCGAGGGAGCTTCTGATGAGTGAGCTACGAACAAGTGAGTGAGCTATGAGAAAGTAATGAACTGCTGACAAGAGAGCGATGAGCAGAAAACAAGCAAGGAGTGAGCGAAGAGCAAGGTGCCTTGTCCTTGTTGATGCGAGAGTGGGCGATGAGCAAGTGATGAACCACCAGTGATGAATAGCTGATAAGTGAGAGACAAACAACGAATGATCAACAAGCAAGTGGGTGGCCAACGAGCAATGCGAGGCTGATGAGTGATAAGCAAATGACAAGAGAGCAATGAGTGGGTGGCAAGTGCCCAACAAGCAAGTGAGAAGTCAGCGAGCAATGAGCGGCTGAGAAGTGATGAGCAAGCAAGCAATGAGCGAGAAAGTGATGAACAAGTGATGAGTGACGAGTGAGCAGTGAGAGAGATTGGTGAACAAGCAGCAACAAGAGGTGAGTAAGTTGCAAGTGAGCTAGTAACTGATGAGCGAGTGATAAACGAGCGATGAGCCGATGAGGAATGAGGAGCAAGCAAAGAAGGAGGTGCGGATGATGATCGACAAGTGAGTGGGCGACAAGTGAGTGACAAACGACCAATGAGCGACGAGTGAGTGAAGAATGAAGACTGACAAGCGGCCTGTAGTAGAAAGAGGGCCTGAAACATAAGCCCTTGTATCAGAGGCCTGATATAAGACCTGGGCTAAAGTAGTGGTGAAAAGCTGATATAAAGCAAAGTCAGGATGTGAGCTAGGCAGGGCCTGCTCACAGAATCTGGCAAGAATGGGGCTGATATGGCAGAAACACACATTCTTAAGACTATAAACCTTGACCAAGTGCCTTCACTGAAAACCGAGTCTGTGGATTTATTGGACAGTTCGACCAGAGCCTGCTGTACAGAGCCTATCTGGCCAAAGTCAGTACAGCACACAGAGAGAACTCACACACAGCCAAACATCTGACAACACTGGTGACCCACAACCGCTGATCTGGTAAGTAAGCGAGCTGCCCTCTGTAGGAATTGCAATCTAACATGGGAGAAAACGGTGAGTTAGGGAATCCCCTGATACCCACCCTGCAAATCCCCACAGAGTTTGATGAAATTTGGACTTGCTGGATTGCCAGCAAGGGGGGCCCATATGAATTTAAAAAAGAAAGTGGGGAAACATAGACTGGAATATGTAAAGCAATGGCAGAAACTGAAGCTTTGAAAAACAATAACAAAAGTAAAAAAATGTAGAATCTTGCAATTAATGGCCATGGCAGTAAGGTAGGTTAAACAACATGCCACAATACTGGCCAGGCAAATAATGGGAAAAAACAGTGAATTAGAAGAGGTAACCCAGGCTGTGGGAGATCACAAGCCCTGGTTCTCATGGGGGAGATCTAGTATTCACCCACGAAAGCTCATGTTCCAATACGTCTGTTAGTCTATAAGGTGCCACAGGACTCTTCGTAACGTCTGTTAGTTGCCAGAAGAAACCCTCGTCCACCTCATCCCCCTGATCTGGTGGTCTATAGCAGACTCCCACCAAGACATCACCCTTGTTGCTCACACTTCTAAACTTAATCCAGAGACTCTCCGGTTTTTCTGCAGTTTCATACCGGAGCTCTGAGCAGTCATACTGCTCTCTTACATACAATGCAACTCCGCCACCTTTTCTGCCCTGCCTGTCCTTCTTGAACAGTTTATATCCATCCATGACAGTACTCCAGTCATATGAGTTATCCCACCAGGTCTTTGTTATTCCAATCACATCATAATTCCTTGATTGTGCCAGGACTTCCAGTTCTCCCTGCTTGTTTCCCAGGCTTCTTGCATTTGTGTATAGGTTCTTAAGATAACTCGCTGATTGTCCTGCTTTCTTAGTATAAGGCAGGAGTCCTCCCCTCTTGCGCTCTCCTGATCGCGCTTCCTCCTGGTATCTCACTTCCACACTTATCTCAGGGCTTTGGTCTCCTTCCCCCGGTGAACCTAGTTTAAAGCCCTTCTCACTAGGTTAGCCAGCCTGCTTGCAAAGATGCTCTTCCCTCTCTTTGTTAGGTGGAGCCTGTCTCTGCCGCTATCCTTCTTCTTGGAACACCATCCGATGGTCAAAGAATCCAAAGCCTTCTCTCCGACACCACCTGCGTAGACATTCGTTGACTTCCATGATTCGATGGTCTCTACTTGGGCCTTTTCCTTCCACAGGGAGGATGGACGAGAACACCACTTGCGCCTCAAACTCCTTTATCCTTCTTCCCAGAGCCGCGTAGTCTGCAGTGATTTGCTCAAGGTCATTCTTGGCAGTATCATTGGTGCCCACGTGGAGAAGCAGGAAGGGGTAGCGATCCGAGGGCTTGATGAGTCTCGGCAGTCTCTCCGTTACATCATGAATCCTAGCTCCTGGCAAACAGCACACTTCTAGGTTTTCCCGGTTGGGACGGCAGATAGATGACTCAGTCCCCTTTAGAAGGGAGTCCCTGACTACCACCACCCGCCTCCTTCTCTTGGGAGCGGTGGTTATGGAACCCCCATGCCTAGGACAGTGCACCTCATGCCTTCCAATCGATGGAGTTTCCTCCTGCTCCCTTCCTTCAGATGTATCATCTAGTCCACTCTCCGCATCAGTACCTGTGGAGAGAACATGAAAATGGTTGCTCACCTGTATCTGCGTTGCTGGTACATGGATGCTCCTCTTTCTTCTTCTGGAGGTCACATTGCCAATTTTCTTCACTGTCCTTCTGTCTCTGCTGCGCAGCCTGCTCTGATTCTTTAGAATGTTGTGCCCGTAGAAGCATATCCTGACGTCTGTCCAGGAAATCCTCATTTTCTCTTATGCAACGCAGGGTTGATACTTGTTTCTCCAGACCTTGAACCTTCTCTTCCAATATGGAGACCAGCTTGCATTTTATACAGACAAAGTCGCTTCTGTCCTGTGGAAGAAAGACAAACATGGCACATCCTGTGCAGGTCACAACAGCTGATTGCTCACCATCCATATTACCTTCCTTCTAAGAGCTTCCTCAGCTGTTGTAGTAACTACTCAGAGAAGCCTGCAAGATGAAAGCCTCAGTGGGCTCTCCCCAGGCGAACTCCCAGTCAAACTCCCTCTGTTAGCTGCTCAGCTGGTTCGCAGCTGGCTGCCTTTTTATAACAGTCAGACCCACTCAAGGCCAACCTGGAATCCACACTCCCAATCCACACTTTTCCAACAATCAAGCATGCCCCCCCACCAATGGTCACTCCACCACTGTGGTGCTCCTTCATGACTCAGCCCTCTGGCTAGGTCACTATGTGGTACCCCCCCCCCCCATTCCCAGATAGCAAAGTCTCACTGGACCAGCTGTCTACATAGTGCCTCCCATAATTCTGCATCACTTCCCAGGCCCTCCCTCTACACTGGGTTCCAGCCCAGGGATCCTATAACAGCAACCAAAGTCTACATAATCCCATTCCGTGCTGCTGTTTCCCTGGATTTCTTCCTACCCTGCCTTCTCAGGCTCTTTTGTTTCACAGCTCCTTTGGGGTTAACCCTTCTTCCAGGGCTAGGATCCGAGGGCTTATCCTCCACCCTGGTTTCTTCATCCCCACATCTCTGCTCCAAGAGAGTGACTGTAGACTCCCTCCCTGAAACCCCCTTGCTACTACAAACTTTCTCTCTTTATATTCCTTACCAAGCTTCTCCCCCAGCTGAGCTTCACCAGCAATTAGTATTTATAAATCTTTCAGGTGCAACTGTGAAGGTTAATTGGCCTCTTGTGGGCTACCTTAACTAGGGTTACTATATTTCCACAATCAAAAAAGAGGACACTGGGGGGGGGGGAAGCCCTGCCCTAGCCCCGCCCCCCCGCCCCCATCCACTCCCTCCCACTTCCCACCCCCTGACTGCCCCCCTCAGAACTCCAACCCCCCCTGCTTCTTGTCCCCTGACTGCCCCCTGCTGAGAACCCCCCTAGGACACTACCTGTCCCCTGACTGCCCCGACCCTTATCCACTCGCATGGGTGGCAGGGTTGTAGAAATTTTGGTGGTGCCCAGAACCACCACCCCCCCACCTGCCTAAGGCTCTGGGAGGGGGGTTGGGTGGGGGGAGGAGGTATGGGGTGCAGGTCCTGGGCTGGGGATTAGGGTGCAGGAGGGGTGCAGGTTCTGGGATAGAGTTTGGGTGCTGGGTGCAGGCTCCGGGTTGGGGCAGGGGGTGGGTGTGCAGGAGGGGGTGAGGGGTGCAGGCTCAGGGATGGAGTTTGGGGGTGGGAGGCGGTGCAAAGGGAGGGGGTGCAGGCTTTGGGAGGGAGTTTGAGGGCAGATGGGGGGTGTGGGAAGGGGAGGGGGTTTGGGAGGGAGTTTGGGGATAGGAGGGGATGCAGGGGTGAGGGTCTGAGGATGAGGGGTTCATGATGCAGGAGGGGGCTCAGGGATGGAGCAGAGGATTAGGGTGTGGGGGATGAGGACTGGGGCTGAGGGGTTTGGGGCGTTGGAGAGGCTCAGGGCTAGGGTGGAAGAGCAGGGTAAGGGCAGCCTGTCTTCCCATTAGTGGATGGGGGCACTAGGACCCGGGGGCAGCAGACAGCAGTGGCTGCTGGCTCTGGCAGTACAAGCAGACAAGGGAGAGGCGCAGGGGTCCACGGGGGGGGCGCGGAGGGGGGGTGGCAGGAGGAGGCCGGGGACCCATCCAACACTCCCCCGCTCCCTGACTGCCCCCCCCCAGACTCCCCTTACCATTCTGGCTCCACGTGTTTGCAAAACACGCTGCCCGGTGGGTCGGTTTGTGTGTTACACAGGGCTGCAGACAGAGGGATGGGGGAGCAGGGGAGGGCTCTGGCTGCTGGATGCCAATGGGAGTGGGTCAATCGGCCCAGCCGCCCAATCAGCAGCCGCACTCTGCATGGAAGGGAGGGAGGGAGGCGAGGGAGGAAAAAAAACCCGGACATTTTAACCTTGTTACCAATTGCTCCCGGACGGCTATTTAGAGACGCAAAAGCCGGACATGTCCGGGGAAATACGGACGGATGGTAACCCTACCTTAACCCCTTCAGGGCTGGTTACCCCATCACAGTGACACAAAAATAGAGGGAGCATTAAATAATAAAGAGGCTGGGTCACTTATACAGAGCAACCTGGTTGCTTGGTAAACTGAGAGCAAGCAAACAGTACATGTTTTAATACAGCTAAATATAAATGCATACATTGTGACAGACCCAGACCAGTGGGATACAGGAGTCTGGTAGAGGGCAAATATACTGGTCACTGGATGAGTAGTTTTCTGTTCCCTGAGTGACCAGAGCAGGGGCTGCACTAGAGTAATCAGGAACCTGCTAGAACCAGTTAAGGTAGGCAGGCTAATTAGGACACCTGGAGCCAATTAAGAAGAAGCTGCTAGAATCAATTAAGGCAGGCTAATCAGGGCACCTGGGTTTTAAAAGGAGCTCACTTCAGTTTGTGGGGTGAGTGTGAGGAGCTGGGAGCAAGAGGCGCAAGGAGCTGAGAGTGAGAGGGTGTGCTGCTGGAGGACTGAGGAGCACAAGCGTTATCAGACACCAGGAGGAAGGTCCTGTGGTGAGAATAAGGAAGGTGTTTGGAGGAGGCCATGGGGAAGTAGCCCAGGGAGTTGTAGCTGTCATGCAGCTGTTACAGGAGGCACTATAGACAGCTGCAGTCCACAGGGCCCTGGGCTGGAACCCGGAGTAGAGGGCGGGCCCGGGTTCCCCCCAAACCTCCCAATTGACCTGGACTGTGGATTCTTCCAGAGGGGAAGGTCTCTGGGCTGTTCCCCAACCCACATGGTGAATCTCTGAGGCAAGAAAATCCGCCAATAAGCGCAGGACCCACCAAGATAGAGGAGGAACTTTGTCACACTGGTGTCAGAGTGGGATTATTGGGGTGCACAGCACGGTGGAAGGAGGAGGGTGATTTTAAAAAAAAAAAGGAGAGGGTTTATTTTTTTCACCACAATGGATGACGTAGTGCGGGCACTGATACAAGCTACGGCAGCCCAGCAGGAGGCTACCCGTGTCCAGGCAGCCGCCCAACAGGAGGCAGTGCGGCTGCAGCAAGAGACTAATCGCCTGCTGATGGACCAGGCTGCTCAAGACTGAGCTATGTTGCGGGAACTGGTAAACCAGGTAAAGTCCCTTACAGAGCTGAATTGCGGCCATGATGGGACGCGGCTCATACGGGCCAGCCATTGGCTGCAGAAAATGACACAGGAGGATGATGTAGAGGCATACCTTCTGGCCTTTGAGAGGACAGCCCTACGGGAGGCCTGGTCTCGAGATCAGTGGTCTGGCATCCTTGCCCCATTCCTGTGTGGGGAGGCCCAGAAGGCCTACCATGATCTGCCTGAAGAGGCTGCGGCAGACTACCCCCAGCTGAAAGCAGAGATCCTGGCCAGATCTGGGGTAATGACAGCAGTGCGGGCCCAGCAGCATCACGGTTGGAGGTACCAGGAAGACAAAACCCCGCGGTCCCAAACCTCATCCATCTCGCACGAAAGTGGTTGCAAACAGAGTCCCGGAGTCCAGAAGAGATACTAGCAGTTCTGGTCATCAACCGATACATGAGGGGACTACCACCAGACCTTCGTGCCTGGGTAAGCCAGAACGAACCCTCCACCTATGACGAGGTTGTCGCCCTGGTAGAGAGGCGAAGGACAGCGAGGGAGCTGACCCGACCAGTTAAGGAAGAGGCACTCCGGGTTAAACTAGCAGCACCAAGCCCTAAAGTTTGGGTGACTGGGCCACCAGGAGGGCCCAGGTGGAAAAAGAGAGAGGCTGAAGGCCCATCAGAGGCCACAAAGAGTCGGAGCACTGAGAGAGAAGAGGATCGTGATGTTAGACTGCCCAAAGCAAGAGACCAGGGAACGCCTAGGGCTCCATACAGATGTTATGCCTGCGGGGAGTGGGGACACATAGCTGCACAGTGTCCCAATGCTGAGGAGCCTATGCAGTGTAACCTGGGGAACTGGGCAGATCCATGCTCTCTAATCCATCTTGTGGGGGTCTCACTAACCCCACATATGTATACCAGACCAGTGAAACTAAATGGGGTAGGGACCACAGCACTGGTTGATTCGGGGAGTGCTATCACGCTTATCTCAGGGAAGCTCGTGACGCGTAGTCAGCTGCTGCAGGCTAAATGTACGGGGATATCATGTGTCCATGGGACAGTTAGTTACTACCCCACCATCCCAGTAAAAATCGAGATCCAAGGGAACACTACTGAGGTAGCAGCAGGTGTAGTCCCTAAACTCCCATACCCGGTGCTCATAGGGAGGGACTTCCCAGGGTTTGGAAACTTACTCCCGGTAGGGGGATTGGAGAAATATGGGGACCCTAAAATTGGGGAGGCATCCACAGCAGACTGTCAATCCCCAATCTTCTCTGAAATATCCCCAGATTTGTTCTCCACTCCCAGACAGGGTAGAAAGACAAAAAGGGAAAGAAGGGCAGCTAAGGCGGGAACCCGAATACTGACCCAAAGCCAGAGGGTCGCTCTTGTAGGTAGGTGGACCCGCGCAGCTGAAAAGGAGGGCACGCAGGAGGGAGAAGCACCTGAGTCTGACCCCCACCCTAATGCTTCTGAACCAGTAGAGGCAACAGAGACTGGGCCCCTAGATCTTGGGCAGATTAGCCCCGGGAGAGGAAATTTTGGACGGGACCAGGCAGAAGACCCAAGGTATGACAACATTAGGAAGGAGGTGACTGAAATAGATGGGGTCCCCGTGGAAGGGAAAACCCAGGGACCAGGACCTTACTTCATAATGAAGAAGGATCTCATACTGTTGCACCAGTACAGGGGCAGAAGGTACAGCAGATCCTAGTACCTCAAAAACACCAGAACACTGTATTAAGTCTTGCTCATAGTCATCTTTTTGGGGGGCATTTGGGGGTAGAGAAGACCCTGGCACGAGTCCTATGACGGTTCTTCTGGCCCGGAGTACATGAAGAAGTGAGGAGGTACTGTGCCTCCTGCCCGGAGTGTCCGCTGCACAGTCCCCGTCCCCACTTGAGGGCACCTTTAGTACCCCTTCCCATCATAGAGGTCCCCTTCGAGCGAATAGCCATGGACCTAGTGGGACCCCTGGAGAAGACGGCTCAGGGCCACCAATATATACTTGTTGTTTTGGACTATGCTACTCGCTACCCAGAAGCCGTCCCCCTGCGGAACACGGCCTCTAAAACTATAGCCAAAGAGCTGGTGGGGATCTTTGCCTGAATGGGGCTACCGAGGGAGATATTAACCAACCAAGGAACCCCATTTATGTCGAAGCTAATGAAGGACCTCTGTACACTGCTCCATATACATACCCTGAGAACTTCGGTCTACCATCCGCAGACTGATGGGTTGGTAGAAAGGTTTAACCGAACCCTCAAGGCTATGATAAGGAAGGTGGTAAGTCGGGACGGAAAGGATTGGGACACCCTACTACCCTACCTTATATTCGCTATCCGGGAGGTACCTCAGGCCTCAACTGGGTTTTCCCCCTTCGAGTTATTATACGGACGTCACCCCCGTGGCATACTAGATATCGCCAAATGTGGGGTCCCATGCGGAGCGGATAAAACACACGACCAATATGGTTGCAAGCTGAATCGAAACCTGTTTATTACAAACTTTCTTTTATAATCTTTTTCAACATTACATAACACAATTAGGCTATAATCACGCATCTACGGATTGGACGAGAAGGAGAATCATGCGTCTATCTCATGTACAGCCCCACACCGATTGGTTCAACCATTCCTTACATAAGGCCATGATTTATTACCTTGTTTACTTGAAAGGCCATGAGCCGTTGCCTGGCAAGTGTCCCATCGTGACCCTTACCTCCTCATGGAACTTTCCATTAGGTTGGTGTAAGGATGATACATCCCCACAGCCAAAGAGATCTGGGAAGAGGAACCCAATGAGGGGAGAAATATAATACAGCATGTAATGCAGATGCAAGACCGGATAGCCCGGGTTACCCCTATTGTACGGGAACATTTGGAGAAGGCACAGGAGGCCCAGCGAACCCATTACAATCGCCAGGCAAAAGTGCGACAGTTCCAACCAGGGGATCGGGTTATGGTGTTGGTACCCACGGCAGAAAGCAAGCTTCTGGCCCAATGGCAGGGGCCCTATGAGGTGGTTGAACCCGTGGGGGAAGTAACCTACAAGGTGCGGCAGCCAGGATGCAGAAAACAAGAACTGATTTATCACGTTAACCTTCTGAAACCCTGGCATGCACAAGAGGCATGCACAACGGTCCAAAAAGACCTAACCCAGGAAAACAAGCCTTCCAAACAGGTGAGAGTGTCTCCCGATTTAACACCAGACCAGAAGAATGAGGTGTCTGAGATGATCTTCCGGAACCAAGATGTGTTCTCGACAAAACCGGGTCGAACAACCGAGACACATCACCACATCGTCACGAACCCTGGGGCCAGAGTAACAATGAGGCCCTATCGGGTGCCAGCGGCAAAAAGGGAGGAAATAAAAGCAGAAGTAAAAAAAATGCTGGAGTTGGGGATCATTGAAGAATCCCACAGTCAGTGGTCCAGCCCAATCGTGCTGGTGCCCAAACCTGATGGCACCACAAGATTTTGCAACGACTTCCGGCGACTAAACGAAGTATCCCAGTTCGACGCATACCCCATACCTCGCATAGATGAGCTAGTGGACCGTCTGGGTAATGCCCGGTACTTGACTACCCTAGACTTGACAAAGGGGTACTGTCAGATTCCCCTTGCAGAAGACGCGAAGGAAAAGACTTTGTTCTCTACACCAGAGGGTCTTTTTCAATATACTGTCCTCCCTTTTGGACTACATGGGGCCCCAGCTACCTTCCAGCGCCTCATGGACAAGCTATTACGCCCGCATAACAGTTATGCTGCTGCCTACTTGGACGATGTGGTCATTCATACCTCAGACTGGGAAACCCACCTGCAGAAGGTGGAGGCAGTCCTCGATACCTTCAGGCGAGCTGGCCTTACAGCAAACCCTGCCAAGTGCGCTGTAGGGTTTACAGAGGCCAAATATCTTGGCTACATTGTGGGTAAAGGTTTGGTAAAACCCCAAGTGAACAAGTTAGGGGCCATCCAAAATTGGACCCGACCAAGTCGCAAGAAACAAGTCCGGGCATTCCTAGGTGTGGTGGGGTATTACCGATGATTTATCCCCCACTTTGCCACAAGGGCAAGCCCCCTGACAGACCTAGTGAAAGCCCGTGGACCTGATCTGGTGAGATGGTCTGACGCAGCAGAGTTAGTGTTGCCTGCCCAAAACTGGGCCCGAGATGGCAAACAGGGGTCCGTCGCCCGGTGTGCTTGGCACCAATAAAGACACCGAGGGGAGAAAGCAAGCCAAGTTTATTTCAGAGCTCTGAAATGGCACTAGGAGACCAGCATGTCTCAAATCCAGTGCAACACATACAAATAAAATTTTCCCTTTTATATTCCAAGCTGTTACTCCCTCTTACCCCTCCCACCCCTCCCTTCTGTAGCAGTTACAATTAGAAAAATTCCCATTCGTCTGCTTATCTTTTGGCCTTGCAAGGCCTGTTTACAGCAGTCTGAGCAAAACAGCAGCTGAATGCTAGAGAAAAGCTGACCCTTACATTTCTGCTTCAACATGTAAGCAGTTAGCATAGAAGTAGGTGAGAGTTCACAAGATGGAGTTTTGTGGTTCAGGTAGGCCCAGAGCAGAAGAGCTTCATCGACTCTTTGGCCTTCCACTCCCCTGAGTTACCTGGTAGCTATGCCTAGTGACACCAACAATCCCTCCTTTGAGAACACTCAACAAACCTTTGTCAGAGTTTTCTCATACTCTAAAGACAAAATGCGATTAAGCTCCATACAATCAGGATTATCAATAAGAGAATATAAAGGAACCTCTGGGAAGGGGGAGGTACAAATCTTACATATGAGCACTTTACAGCAAGTGAGCAAAAGGAAAAGGACAAAACATATCACAACACCTGTGAGCAAGATGCGAACAATACTTCCCCTTATACCCCTTAGTTCCCCTAAACCAGGTAGCCAACCCCAAAGGGAATCCAAAATAGTGGGTTCCCCTTCCTGGGCCTTCCACTAATTCAAGGCCTGTTTGGCTGACAAGATATGCTTGTTAATATCCTGTGAAAACTCTGGGACATAGGTACAACATTCTTCTCCAATAAGGGCACATACACCGCCCCGTGAGGCTAACACATAATCTAGGGCTTGGCGGTTCTGCAAAGCCAGCAGTCGAAGCTGGTACAGCTCAGCACTTATGCGTTTCTTTATGGCCAGGGTATCATTGGCAAACTGAGTGAGAAATTCAGACAGTCTTCTGTAGAGTAGGGTTAGCCGTCCCACCCCATAGGAAGGGAGGGATATCATCCCAAACCTGTCTCCTTCTCCAATGGGTTCAATGGTAGCTCTCAGGGACCGATAGTACCTAGGGTGACCTGAGGGAGCCTTGGTAGAACGCGGAGGGGAGGAGCAAGATAGCCTTTGTAACAGCTACCATGCCAACCATTAGGAAGCCATTTGTAGGCCATAAGGAGCTTCTGCAGTACAGTTAGATCGCAAACTCAAATTGTCAGAGGTGCTACTGCTGGTAACCATCCACCTTTGACAAAAGTCTGACCAATTTGGGGGAACTACTCTTCAGGGCAATCCCGCTGAATGAAGGGGAGTCTGGGCACATATCCAACAGTTGGAGAGATTAAACTCACGGGCAAAGGCAATTTTCAGGGCCTCATAGGTATTGGTAGCCATATCTGCAGGGATGGCTCCCCATCCTGCATGCGATGTGGATGAAACAGTAGGTAACAGAAGAATTGCCTCGGTGATAAAAAGAAATGCTGTGAGAGACCCTAAACCTGAACCCATATTGTGATTACAACAACCCAAATACCCAGAAGAAAAGAATTATTGACACTAAACAAGTCAAAAAAATAACAAGACCAAATACATAGGCCAGGTCGGCCTTCTGTGAGAAAACAAAACCAATGCTCAGGGTTCTCGCAGGGAGTATGCTGTGGCTGTTCAGAGAGATCACAAAGCATTCCCAACGACCCTTACTGTCTTTTGAATAACAGCTTAAGTCCCAAATCGTCGTTAGCAGTCTTCTCAGCAGGCTGGACAGTCCACTGTTCAGGAGCGGGCACTGCTTTCAGTCGAGAGTGATGAATCCAGTTCTTGTGTCCTTCGACCTTTGCCGCTGTGTGGGAAACAAGCAGGACAATGTGGGGTCCCTTTCCACTTCTCTTGGAGGGGCTCGTCCTTCCAGGTCTGCACGAGAACGGAGTCATCAGGCTGCAAGGAGTGGACCGGAGTATCCATCAGAAGAGGCTGTGAATCTTTGGTGTACCTGTGAAGAAAAGAAAGAACAGCAGACAGAGGGCACATGTACTGAGACAAGAAACATACCCCATCTCCCACTCCCCTGCCAGAACCAGGGTACCATTCATAGGCCATGCCCTTCCAAACATAATCTCGAAGGGACTAAGCCCTAACCTACCCTTGGGGAGAGCACGAATGCGGAGTAACACAAGGGGCAAAGCATCAGGCCACCTAAGAGAGGCCTCCTGACAGACCTTTGAGAGGTGTCGCTTGAGTGTCTGATTTGTGCATTCCACTACTCCACTGGCTTGTGGTCGCCATGGTGTGTGGAGCTTCCAGGGGATTTGCAGAGCACTTGATATCTTTTGAACCACTTGAGATGTGAAGTGTGTTCCATTATCAGATTCCATCCACTGGGGGAGGCCGAAGCGAGGAATGATCTCCTTGACAAACTTAAGAGCCACTGTCTTGGCAGTGTTGTTATGACATGGGAAGGCCTCAGGCCATCCACTGAATCGATCCACCAAGACTAGGAGGTACCTGTATCCTTGGGTCCTGGGAAACTCAGTAAAGTCTATTTGCCACACCAATCCTGGGCCTGGGGTAGGTTCCAGAGTGGCTGGCAGCACTGCTACTCCTGGTCGAGGGTTGTTCTTTTGGCAGATTAAACATTCAGCCTGTACCTGTGATGCTAGGGGTTTAAGTCTAGAGGTTAGAAAATATTTATTCATAAGCTGGGTAAGAGCCTCTTTGCCTGCGTGGGTGGTTTGATGCAGTTTCTGCAACACCGGTCGGATCAGGCCCTTGGGCAGGAGGATTTTTCCCTCTGTGGAATAAAGCCATCCCTCTTTTTCCTGGAGACTGAGACTGTCAGCCAGGTTTCTGTCATCATGGGAGTACTGAGGGGCTGCAAGCTCACCCACTGATGGGATAAGGGCATGCATTTGGGTATTTTCCTCTGTTGGTGACTTCAGGGTAGCAGCATGCTTAGCTTCCCTGTCTGCTCTGGCATTGCCCTTGGTTACATCTTGATCTTCCTCCTGATGAGCTTTGCAATGTACCACTGCTACTGCTGAGGGGAGTTGTACTGCTTCTAACAGCCGGAGAATTTGAGACCCATACTTAACCGGAGAACCTTGGGCTGTTAGCATTCCCCTTTGCTTCCACAAACCAGCATGAGCATGCAATACCCCAAAAGCATACTTTGAATCAGTAAAGCTATTAACCCGTTTGTCTTTTGCCAGCTCGAGTTCACGAGTCAGGGCCACTAGTTCAGCAAGCTGGGCAGATGTTCCCGCAGGTAAACTCTCAGCTTCCACGGTATCATGAAGTGTCACAATAGCATAACCAGCCCTCCTTTGCCCATCCACAACAGTACTACTGCCATCTGTATACCATTCCAAGTCAGCATTTGGGAGTGGCTGATCTTTTAGATCTGGGCGGCTAGAATACTGAACATCTATGATTTCTAGACAGTCATGTTCCTGCTTTTCTGTCTCTGGTAACAGTGTAGCTGGATTAAGGGAGGGACAGGTTACCAGGGTAACTTCAGGATTCTCTAACAGCTTCACCTGGTACCGAGCAACCCGAGCCTGTGTGAGCCAAAGACCACCCTTAGTATCCAGCAAGGCTTGAACCATATGGGGAACATACACTTGCACAGTTCCTCCCAGTGTCAGTTTTCAGCTTCCCAAGCACTAGAGCAGTGGCTGCGACCGCCCTCAAACATGCTGGCCAACCCTTTGAAACTTGATCCAGTTGCTTAGAAAAATATGCCACGGGACATTTCCAGGCACCTAGTAACTGAAATGCCCTGTCCGCTTCTGGGGACCAGTGAAAGGGGTCATGATCCGCTCCCTTAACACATGCATACAGAGGTTTAGCCCACAGTCCACTACCCTGTATCCTCGGAGTCCAATAAAGTTCAGAAAACTCACGGTAGCTTTAAGACAAGGGATTAGACCCATAGCAGCAATTAGCAAATCATCTACATATTGCAGAAGGAGGGCTTTGTCTTCGTTATCCCACTCCTCCAAGTCTCTGGTCAGAGCCTGTCCAAACAGAGTGGGGGAATTTTTAAATCCCTGGGCCAATACTGTCCAGCAAAGCTGCTTCTTAACCCTTCTGTTGTCCTCATTATGCCTGGCAGTATTTTGCAGATCTCATAGTTGCTTGGGCACATTCAGGCCCCCCTTTCTCTTGGTTGTCAGCCAAGTCTTGGCTGTGAACAATGTCCTTGGATAAAGCCAGCTAGCTGTATTTTCCTGTTAACTCATTCTGTGCTTTTTCCTTCTCCCTTTCTTGGCTTCTTCTAACTTCCAAAAGAACCTTCCACTCTTCACTTATACACCTTTTCTCCAACCATTAACACATACTCATTGCCATTATACATCCTTTCAGTAACATAACTTCTATACAGAGCTTTGAAGCAACAAGCCAGGACGAGCACACTCACTTCTGAGGATTCCACTCTGTACAACCTCTGGAGTCCAATAGCTTTCCCTTTTAAACCTTAAATGCCTTCCCCGTCTTCCTTCTTAGCCTTGGCTATAACCTGATTCCGCTCCACTTCAGACAACAAGGTTCTCATAAGTATATTGCAGTCATCCCAGTCAGGCTTATGGCTAGCTAGACACCCTTCAAAGACTGAAATAAACCTGCTTGGATTCATCGAGAACTCCCCTGCCTCTGCCTGAAAAGCAGCCAGACGTACAGGGTTAAAAGCAACATGAGAATACACTGACACTATCTGAGCTGCACGATCCTGGGTTCCTGGACGGGCTACCACACTCTCAGTAATCAACGGATACAATCCCACCAAGGGGGGGGGGGTACTCTCTGGAGCCTGTGGGGGTGGAGGAGCCGAAGGGGACACCAATTCTGCCATTACAACTGTGGGAGGGTTCTGGGGTTTAGCAGCCGTTACTACCGAGCCTGTCGGAGTCAAATGGCACTTGTACAAAATATCAGTCCTATTTCTTAACACCATAAACGTATACGCATAGAGATATTCATTCCATTTACCTGTTCTCTGACAAAACAAAAGCAATTGAAGGATCATGTTGTAATTGAGTGATCCTTCCGGTGCCCACCTTTCTTGGCACTCTAGCTGATACTGAGGCCAATCAACTGTACAGAACCTTTTCAATTTACTTTAAATCAACTGGTCAGATCCAGACACTTCCCAGTTCCCCAGAATGCATTCGAAGGGTGTACACTGTACCCTGCTGGCTGTACTCTGTTCCTGCCCCATACTGAGGGAGACTCTGGGCGTCCCCAGGTCACAACAGATAAATTCCCCACTGGACTGTTCCTACCTTATCCAAGGGTCCGGTTCTGCACCGTCGCCCTATCCACGGGACCGGTTCCCCACCGTCGCCCGCAGCTGCTTCTCCACTGTCTGTGTGCGTTGCACCGTTGTGCCCTCCGGGGTCGAGCAAACCACGTCTCTGCCGAGGCCCCCGATGAAGTCACCAGTGCACGCTGGGCGTCGGTCATCGCTGTAATCTGTCGGCCGCCAGGAGGGATCCAGGCAAGGCTAAATTTCAGCCTCGAGCCCCACACGTTGGGCGCCAAAACTGTTGCCTGCCCAGAACTGGGCCCGAGATGGCAAACAGGGGTCAGTCGCCCGGTGTGCTTGGCACCAATAAAGACACCGAGGGGAGAAAGCAAGCCAAGTTTATTTCAGAGCTCTGAAATGGCACTAGGAGACCAGCATGTCTCAAATCCAGTGCAACACATACAAATAAAAATTTTCCCTTTTATATTCCAAGCTGTTTCTGTGTAAGCCTTTGTCTGTTACTCCCTCTTACCCCTCCCACCCCTCCCTTCTGTAGCAGTTACAATTAGAAAAATTCCCATTCGTCTGCTTATCTTTTGGCCTTGCAAGGCCTGTTTACAGCAGTCTGAGCAAAACAGCAGCTGAATGCTAGAGAAAAGCTGACCCTTACATTTCTGCTTCAACATGTAAGCAGTTAGCATAGAAGTAGGTGAGAGTTCACAAGATGGAGTTTTGTGGTTCAGGTAGGCCCAGAGCAGAAGAGCTTCATCGACTTTTTGGCCTTCCACTCCCCTGAGTTACCTGGTAGCTATGCCTAGTGACACCAACAGAAGCATTCAGAGACCTACGGACTGTCCTCTGCAGTAACCCCGTACTGATAGCCCCTGATTTCACCAAGGAGTTTATCCTGCAGACGGATGCATCGGAAGTAGGGTTGGGGGCCCATCTATCCCAGATGGTCGGGGAGGAGGAACACCCAATTCTATTCCTCAGTCGGAAACTCCTTCCAAGGGAACAAAAATATGCAGTGGTGGAGAGAGAATGCCACGCTATAAAATGGGCCATGGAAACATTGCGCTACTACCTGCTTGGGCACAGATTTGTCCTCGTGACCGACCATGCCCCTCTTCAATGGATGCAGCGGAACAAGGAGAAGAACACAAGGGATGGTTCTTATCCCTCCAACCTTTCCAGTTCCGTGTGCAACACAGAGCAGGGAGCCGTCATGGCAATGCCGATGGCTTGTCACGTGTGCACTGTCTGGCGTCCCAAGCTGCCCAACCCCTTGGCGTTGAGCAGGGGGGAGGGATATGTGACAGACCCAGAGTAGTGGGGTACAGGAGTCTGGTAGAGGGCAAATATACTGGTCACTGGATGAGTAGTTTTCTGTTCCCTGAGTGACCAGAGCAGGGGCTGCACTATGTAATCAGGAACCTGCTAGAACCAGTTAAGGCAGGCAGGCTAATTAGGACACCTGGAGCCAATTAAGAAGAAGCTGCTAGAATCAATTAAGGCAGGCTAATCAGGGCACTTGGGTTTTAAGAGGAGCTCACTTCAGTTTGTGGGGCGAGTGTGAGGAGCTGGGAGCAAGAGGCGCAAGGAGCTGAGAGTGAGAGGAGCACAAGCGTTATCAGACACCAGGAGGAAGGTCCTGTGGTGAGAATAAGGAAGGTGTTTGGAGGAGGCCATGGGGAAGTAGCCCAGGGAGTTGTAGCTGTCATGCAGCTGTTACACGAGGCACTATAGACAGCTGCAGTCCACAGGGCCCTGGGCTGGAACCCGGAGTAGAGGGCGGGCCCAGGTTCCCCCCAAACCTCCCAATTGACCTGGACTGTGGGTTCTTCCAGAGGGGAAGGTCTCTGGGCTGTTCCTCAACCCACATGGTGAATCTCTGAGGCAAGAAAATCCGCCAATAAGCGCAGGACCCACCAAGATAGAGGAGGAACTTTGTCACAACATCTAGGAACAAAGGATGTAGGCCATGCTTACAGGTTGGGGAACATTATCAGGGCCGGTGCAAGGATATTATGCGCCCTAGGCAAAACTTCCACCTTGCACCCCACCTTCCCTCCCCCAGAAGCATCACTTTTATTATAAACTTTCAAAAATGAATACTGCATAATGTGGCATTGTTCATTAGAATTAAAACAAGGAGGTCAGAGGAGATGATCACAACAGTCCCTTCTGGCCCGGGGGAACCTATGAGCAAGGAGGAGGCTGAGAATGCCCCCAGCTCACAGGGTCTCTAAACGGTCCCAGGCTCTGAGTACTTCGCCATCCAGGGGGGACCCAGGGGCAAGGAGGGCAGAGCCGGGCTATTCCAGGGAGCAGGTGAGGATCTCCCTGGGGATCAGGGCCAGCTCCCCGCATTGGCACAGTGCCACCGGGGGGGGTGTCGGTGTTTGGAAGCAGCACCTGCGCCAGCCCTTTCCCCTCCATCGCGCTGCAGGGTTTAGTTTCACTTTCCCTCACCCCAGGAGGCGGCTGCGCCTGGCCCGAGGCACGGCGCATTGGAGGGTGAAGCGTCTGAGCTCCCAGGGTGACGCTGTGACCAAAAGAGTTATTGCAACCTTTGATCATAAACAGGGGAATCTCGGGTAGGAGTAAGGAGGTTATTTTACCCTCTGTATTTGGCACTGGTGTGACCCTTGCTGGAATATTGTGTCCAGTTCTTCTGTCCACAGTTCAAGAAAGATGTTGATAATTTGGGACGGGCTCAGAAAAGAGCCATGAGAATGATTAAAGGAGTAGAAACCATATGTTATAGTGACAGACTCAAGGAGCTCAATCCATTTAGTTTAACAAAGAGATAGTTAAGGGATGATTTGATTACCATCCATAAATACCTACATGGGGAACAAATATTTGACAATGGGCTCTTCAATGTAGCAGAGAAAGGTATAACAAAGTGGTTCTCAAACTGTGGGTTGGGACCCCAAAATGGGTTGGGACCCTGTTTTAATGGGGTCGCCAGGGCTGGCATTAGACTTGCTGGGGCCTGGGGCCAAAGCCAAACCCCGAGCCCCACCACCCAGGGCCAAAGCCCAAGTCCCACCACCTGGGGTCAAAGCCAAAGCCTGAGGGCTTCAGTCCTGGGTGGTGGAGTTCAGGTTACAGGCCCCGCGCCTAGGGCAGAAGCCCTTTGGCTTCAGTTTTGGCCCCACCAGGCTTTGGAATTGGCCTCCCCACCCAGGGAAGCGGGGCTTGGGTAGGCTCAGGCTTCAGTTCCCCCCTCCTGGAGTCATGTAGTATTTTTTGTTGTCAGAAGGGGGCCATGTGGTGCAATGAACTTTGAGAACCCCAGGTATAACAGAATCCAATGGCTGGATGTTGAAATTCAGACTGGAAATAAGTATCAAATTTTTAACAGTGAGGGTAATTAATCATTGGAATAATTTACCAATCACCTGGTCCTCATACTAATGGCAACTGCTCTACTGCAGCTGATGTGAAGGATAAACACTTGCAGACCACTGCATGCCACTTTATATTTAACCTCAAACAATCAAAGAAAATGTAATAATTACAGATGAGGCTACAATGGGGTTACTGGCCTAATAGATGGAAGGGGCAGGGAGCTGTGGATGTGATATATCTTGATTTTAGTTATGCCTTTGACATAGTCCCATGTGACAGTCTCATAAAAAAATTGTAAAAATGTGGTCTAGATCTGTGTTTCTCAACCTTTTTTTGTGTTGGCAACCCCCTTTGGACTTAAAAAAATGTAACCCCTCTGTACTAAGACTTGAAAAAATTGTGATGCCCTACCTTAAATATCCATTAAGTAAATTATGAATAATACTGGCCCACCAGCATTAATAAACTAATATTTCAAACCTATGCAAAGATATAGAGTAATTTCAGTTCCTATACCATTTTATGTTAGCAGAGAGATTTCTTACCCCAAAAAAATATGCTGTGTCATTAATAGTAGCCAGGGCCATCATTAGGGGATAGCAAGCAAGGCAATTGCCCAGGGCCTCAGGCCACAGAGGTCCCTGCAAAGCTAAGTTGCTTGGGCTTCAGCTTCAGCCCTGGGCAGCAGGGCTTGGGCTTTGGCCCTGCATGGCAGGGCTTGGGCTACAGCCCCAGGCAGCATGGGTCAGGCTTCAGCTTCAGCCCTGGGTGCTGGGGCTCAGGCTTTGGCTTTCTAACCTGGGCCCCAGTGAGTCTAAAGCCGACCCTGACTTCACGCTATCGCGTGACTTCACGCAACCACATGAGCTCACTGCTGCTTCCTGTCCAGACAGTGTTGTTGTTTGCGGCTAGCAAATAGTGTATGAACACTTTTCAGCAAGGTTTTCTTGTGCAATGGATACATTTTTAAAGATAGCTCAACCAACTACTTCACAGAATGAAGGCACGAAGAAGGCAAAGTGCAGAAAATACAATTGCAGCTATTTAATGTACGGTTTTAGAGAAATTGAAAATAAACCTCATTGTGTCGTGTGGCGAAGTGCAAAGTGCTGAAAGCATGAAACCTTCTAAATCAATTCGACATTTGGAAAGTAAACATCCACAATTAAAGAAAAAGCCTCTTGAGGTCTTTAAGAGAAAATTGAACAGCTGGAATAGCCAGCAAACACTGATGTCAAATACAAGTAATGTCAGTAAGAATGCTCGTGAAGCCTCATATCTCGTGTCACTTCGTATTGCCCAAATATGTAAGGCACATACAATAGCTGAGAATCTCATACTTCCTATGGCATTGGACATGGTTACAAGCATGCTGAGCCATGAAGACTCAAATAAGTTTAAAGCTATTCCTTTATCAAATGATACAGTTTTGAGGTGTATTAATGAAATGGCTGATGACATTCATGAGCAGTTGAAAGAAAAGTTAAAACAATGTGAATTCCTAGCTGTTCAGTTTAATGAATCAACAGATGTTTCAGGCTCAGCACAGTCCTTAGCTTTCGTTTGATATAATTCAGATACTACCGTTGAGGAAAACATGTTCTTTTATAAAGCGCTGCCTAGCCACATGACTGGTGAATGTCTATTTAACCTTTTTATTGAAGCCACCGAATATTTTGAAATTGATTAGGAAAAATGTATTGCTATATGCAGTGACGGTGCCAAAGCAATGCCTGGCAAGAACAGTGGGCTTGTTGCAAGGTTAAAAACAATTATGCTGCAATGCAATTTGGACTCATTGCTTCTTACATTGGCAAGCACTTGCTGCACAAGGAATGCCTTCTGAGTTGCTTCAGGTGCTTAATGAGTCTGTAGAAGTTGGGAATTTCATAAAAAGCCAGCATCTATCAGCTCACCTGTTTTCAGCTTTATGTGATGAAATGGGCGCATTTCATTAAAGTCTTCTATTGCACATTGAAGTGAGGTGGCTATCATGAGGAAAAGTGTTAAGCAGACTTTTTGAATTGCAAGCTGAAGTACTTATATTCCTACAGAATCAAGGGTCTCCTTTTGCTAAATCATTCCAAGACCCATCATGGCTTCTTCAGTCGGCTTCCTTAGCAGATGTCTTCAGTCATCTGAATGAGTTGAATATGAGTTTTCAAGGACAACCCAAAATCATAATTGTGTTGGAAGACAAAGTGAGAGCCTTTGGAAAGAACCTTGAAGCCTGGTTTGATTGGCTTCAGAGTGGAAACATCAAGTCATTTCCTCTGAGCTGCAAGTTCATGAAATTGATTGTTGATGACAAGTGTGTACATTAAACAATTAAAAAACATTATGATTGACACCAAAGAACTTGGCAAGAGGTGGATAATTAATCTGGTCAACAAAAGAGTAGTCAAGTCTGCCGAATTTACAGGAAGCCTGCAAGATAAACTGATCAAGCTTTCATCTGATAAAATGCTTCAGTGTTCATTTCCTTCAGAAGATGTGTGAACGTTGTGCATGGCACAAAAGCATGAGTACCCCGAACTTGTAACTGAAGCTTTGAAAGTTTTAATCCCATTTGCAATGTCATATTTATGTGAATTGGGATTCTCATCAATGGTTGCAATAAAAACAAAGCAACTATATGAATTTTCTGTGGAGAACAACCTGCTGCTGAGTGTTTCTTCAACCCAACCAAAAAAAAATTAGGTAGTACAAAACAAGCAAAAGTGTCTCATTGAAGGACTCTAAGACTCGTAATTTGTAAAAAGTGAATTTATAGTTTTTCTGTGTAAAAATAAACTTTGATCTGGCACACAAATATTTTTTCTTACTTTCATTTGCAACCCCCCCAGGTTGAGAAACACTGTTCTAGAGGATCCCTAATGCCACTCCACTGCAAGCTTTCTCTGCATCAGATGCAAAGCATGCAGCATCTCCATGGGGCAATGCAGCCCTGGCACTGTGAACTTCCTCTGCAGCGGTGGCAGAAGTAAGCTTTGGCCCTATAAGATCACAGGAGCTGTTGTGCTAGAACCTTCCTAGGCCACAGTGGCAGAATCATGCAGTGGCTCTATATGGGTACTGTTGCTGCAGTGTGGTGAATTTCCTGTGCTGCAGTGGAAGAAGCACTCAAGTACTCTATAAAGGTGCACTTCCATTGTCCTGTGAACTTCCTCTGCAAAAGTGCATAGTGGCTTATAGCAGTGCTGGAGTTGTGAGTTTCCTCCACAGCAGCTGAAGAACCAGGCAGCATCAATATGGAGATGACAAAGCCACAACAATGGCAGAAAGGATTGTTAGCACCAGAGCTGCAGGGCTGTGAATTTCCTCTAAAGCAGGCCTGCCCAACATGCGGGCCGCCTGCGGCCCGCGGGGGCTCACTGTGCGGCCCGTGGGGGCAGGGCTGGCTCTAGGCACCAGCAAAACAAGCTGGTGCTTGGGGCGGCACATTTTTAGGGGCGGCATGGCTGGCGCCAGAATGCCGCCCCTAAAAATGTGCCCCGGCCGCCCTAGCTCACCTCCGCTGCCGCTCGCGCGCCGCTACTCGCCCTCCCTCCCAGGCTCTCAAGCCTGGGAGGGAGGGGGAGCAGCGGCGCACAAATCAGCTGTTTCACGCGCCGCGGCCGCTCGGGGTCTCCCCCTCCCTCCCAGGCTCTCAAACCTGGGAGGGAGGGGGAGATCCCGAGCGGCCGCGGCGCGCGAAACAGCTGTTTCGCGCGCTGCTGCTCCCCTTCCCTCAGAGCCTGGGAGGGAGGGGGAGAAGCGGCGCCCGCGCCGCGGCCACTCGGAGTCTCCACCTCCCTCCCAGGCTCTCAAATCTGGGAGGGAGGGGGACACCCCGAGTGGCCGCAGCGCGGGCGCCGCTTCTCCCCCTCCCTCCCAGGCTTGAGAGCCTGGGGGGAGGAGGCAGGGAAGGGGCGGAGTTGAGGCGGGGCCGGGGGTGGGGTAATTAAAAAACGGGGGGGGGGGGCGGCCAAAATTGTTTTTGCGTTGGGTGGCAAAAATCCTAGAGCCGGCCCTGTGCGGGGGGATTCCAAACCCCACGCACACAAAGTCCCGAGGCTGGCGTGGCGGCGCTTCCTGGGGCAGCTCCTGGTGGCGTGCCTACCCGCCGACAGGAGCCAGCAATGCGGGCGGCTGAGTCCAGCCCAATCAGAGCTGCGGGGGCGGGGCTTTCAGGCGCCCCCCACCCCCACCCAACGCCGGCGCCGGCGCAAGGATATTTTTGCGCCCTCGCGCGCTGCCGGCCCCCCCCCGCCCCAAGCGGGACACGGGCAGGGAGCCCTCGCGCGCTGCCGGCCCCCCCCCCGCCCCAAGAGGGACACAGGGATGGAGCCCTCGCGCGCTGCCGGCCCCCCCACCCCCCCCCGCCCCAAGTGGGACACGGGGATGGAGCCCTCGCGCGCCGCCGCGCCTCCACCCCCCCTCCCCCAGCCCCAAGCGGGACACGGAGTCCGTGCATGGCGCCGCACCCCCCAGGCCTCAAGCAGGACACGGAGCCCTCGCGCGCCACTGTCCCAAGCGGGACACGGGCATGGAGCCCTCGCCCCCCCCCCCCCAGCGGGACACGGGGCTCAGCCACCGCCCCCATCATGAGCGCTTTTTGGCCCACCCCCCCCCGGGACTCCTGCCCCATCCAACCCCCCGCGTACCTTGATGCCCCCCCCGGGACCCCTGCCCCATCCACCCCCTTCCCTGTCCCCTGACTGCCCTCCGCCACCCCATCCAACTCCTCTCCTGATTCCCTATCCAACCACCCCTTCTCCCTGTCCCCTGACCACCCTTGGAACCCCTGCCCCTGACTGCCTCCCACCGCCCCATCCAACCCTTGCTCCTTCCTGACTGCCCCCCGGGACCCTTGCCCCCATTCAATCCCCTGTTCCCTGCCATCTGACCGCCCCAACCCCTATCCACCCCCCCACCACCTCCCTGAACTCCCCTGCCCTCTATCCAACACCCCCTCCCTGCTCCCTTACCGCGCTGCCTGGAGGTGGCTGGTGGCGCTACAGCCGCGCCGCTCGGCTGGAGCTGGGCCACGCCGCCACCGTGCAGTGCCTGGAGCACCGGGTCAGGCTGAGCTTGCAGCCCCCCCGCTTCCCGCGAATCAGCTGTTCGCGCAGGAAGCCTGGGAGGGCTGAGAAGCAAGCGGCGGATTCGCGCTCAGGCCCAGGGAGGCGGAGCAGAGGTGAGCTGGGGCGGGGAGCGGTTCCCCTCTGCGCCCCTTCCCCCGGGTTACCTGCTGTGGCGCGGGCGGCTCCCCCCACCCCAGCTCACTTCCGCTCCGTCTCCGCCTCCCTGGGCTTGAGTGCGAAGCCACCGCTTGCTTCTCTGCCCTCCCAGGCTTCCCGCGCGAACAGCTGATTCGCGGGAAGCGGGGGAGGAGGGGGAGAAGCGGGGCAGAGTGTTCAGAGGCGGAGGTGGAGCGGAGGTGAGCTGGGGCCGGGGAGCGGGACGGAGAGCTGGAGCACCCATGGGGACGGCTCCTAAGGCGCCACTTTTGGATAATGTGCTCAGGGGGAGCAGCCGCTCCCTCTGCTCCCCCCCAGCTACGGTCCTGGTCACTTCAACTTACCGGTTGTTAAATTTAGAAGCCCTTTTAGAACCGGTTGTCCCGCGCAGGACAACTGGTTCTAAAAGGGCTTCTAAATTTAACAACTGGTTCCCGCGAACCGGCTCCCGCTCACCACTGGAGACTCCCCTTGCCGCTCTCACCGTAGGAGCCAGAGACCTCCCAGCAGGGCTGGTGAGTGCGGCCAGGGAAGGGGGAAGGGTGTGGTGGAGTGAGTGTCTGGGAGATGTGCGGGGGGTGCTGGGCTGTGAGGGTGTGGAGGGCGCTGGGCAGTGGGGGAGGTTTGTGTGTTTTGGGGTGCTAGGCAGTGGGGGCCTGTTGGGGGGTGCTGGGCAGTGAGGGAGATCTGTGTGTGTCAGGGCACTGGGGGTCTGTGTGGGGCATTGTTTAGTTGTGGTGGTGGGGCTGTGGGGAAGGGCACTGGGAGGGAGGGAGGAGAAATCTGTGTGTATTGGGAAACTAGCGAGTGGGGGGTTCTATGTGGGGTGCTGATGTGTATTAAGCGTTACCAGCTGGATTGAGGACTGATAGATCTAGACAGAGTTTATATTGAATGGGCAAATGAAAAAGATCGCAGGGAAAAACAGTAAGGTTAGTTTAGCCGTCTTTGACATTTCGACCAATAAGGAAATTAAAATGCATTTGTAATTACATATCTTATTCTTGGCTGATAATCATTTATTGATATTTTTTAGGAAATTTTTCAATTTAAAACACAAACTTTTGTTTTTCTTTTTTTACTTATGATGTCTATCTGAAAACCCATATAAATTGACACAAATTGCAAATTAAAACTTTTTAAACGTATAAGCATTTTACTCACTTGGGCACATTTGCCTCATGGCACACAAATTTGAACTCTGCTTCAAAAATTTGCACAGAAGAAATTTTTCTTTTACCTTAATTATACTATCTTAGGAGCCCGCTATAACATAGTACCAAGGTTCAATACAAAGTCATATAAAAAGTTATACAAAAATGCATAATGCAGAGATTTATCTACAACTGCATTGATTGACTGCTATGTGACCCCTGGACCTACAGGCTTCCACACACCGTCAGTGCCTTGCTAGTGTGCCATGCGCCGTGACATATCTCTTCTCTTTGTGTGTGACTGTGAGTGTTTCCCTTGTGTGTGAATTTATTCAACAAAATCTTGAGCGTCATAATGGATACCATGAGTGAAAAGAAAAAGAGAAAAATAGAATCAGAGCACAGAGTTTCCAACACTGAATGGACGAATAAATACTTATATACTATTTCCAAAGACAAAATACTGTGCCTCGTGTGTCGCGAAACGTTAGCCGTTCCGAAAGAATACAACCTTCGGTGGCACTTTGAAACTAAGCATCCCAATCTCGCCAAATTGAGCCCAAATGAAAAAATAATTAAAGCAGCCAGTTTAGCGAAAAACCTTAGTAGAGAACAGCAAATTTTCAAGAAAGTGAGCACTGAGAATGATACAGTTACTAAAGTAAGCTTTAAAATTTCTAAGGAAATTGCTGCTGCTGGGAAATGCTTGACAGAAGGCGAGTTATTAAAAAAATGTATGTTGATTGCTGTATCTGAGTTATGTCAAGAAAAGAGGGGAATATTTGAGAATGTCAGTCTATCACGCATGACTGTACGGAGAAGAATAGCTGACATTTCTACCAATTTAAGTGATCAGTTAAAGCAGAGAGTCAGTGAATTCTGCTTTTACTCCCTAGCTATGGATGAAAGCACCGATTTAAAAGACACCGCCCAACTTCTTATTTTTATTAGAGGTATTGATAAAAACTTTGAAATTACTGAAGAACTTGCCTGCATGTGCTCCATGACGGGTCGCACAACCGGAAAAGAAATCTCCAGTGAAGTGATAAAGTGCATGAATGTGCCTCTGAGTGCAACCCCCTAATAAATTAAGCACACTTTTAAATATATTTAACACCATTATAAATGCTGGAGGCAAGCAGGGTTTGGGATGGAGGTTGACAGCTCACAACCCATCATGTAATGACCTCGTGACCCCCGAGGGGTCCCATCCCCCAGTTTGAGAACCCCTGGTCTAGCTAATACTTTGTCCTGCCATGAGTGCAGGGGACAAACTGCTATCTGTAGGAATTTGCAAGATCAGCTAGCAGGGTCCCTTCCCAGAGCGGCTCCAGGCCAGCCCCCGCCTCCTAGCCGCGCGCTCTTGGCCCTGCCTCCTCCCCGGGTTGTGGGTGTGGCCTACGCGGCGCCGAGGGTTTCCTTGTCAGGGGTGGGAGGGCGTTTGCTTAGGCGCGTGCGCGGGGTCGGCATGGCGGAGGCGCAGCCGGGCTCAGGTAGGGCTCACGCGGGTCTTGGCTGTGACAGAGCTCCCCGGGGAAGGGACTGCGGCTCAGGGACCTGCCCGCCTTTAGAGCCTGCCCGCAGCGGAGTCTGGGAGCTGAACCGCCCCCCGGCGGGAACCCAGCTCGGTTGGCACGCGGCCCCGTGCGCGGCGCGAGCTCATGGCAGGGGTGCTTGTTCGCGCGGGCACCACCGAAGCCGCCTCCCTATATCAGTGCAAGCAGCAGCCTGCTCCGGGCAGGGCCCTTCCCCCCCTCCACCCCGGGCCTTGCGCCCCGCCGCTGGGAGCGAAAGAAATGTTCCTGGCAAAGCTATAGGGGGGCAGTGATTTGGTCTCCTAGAGCAATTTCTATGCCCTTGAGCTCGCTTCACAGCTCCTGCCAGTCATTTTTTCCCTAATAAAAATTGTTGTCAACTTGGGGGAAAAGTGAGGTTTTTTTCTAAGATAAATTAATTGTAATTTTGCTGTACTCCAATATCCTATCGGTGGGCACAAAGTATGATTTCACCATGTAATAATATAAGCATTACAAATGCAAAAAGTTCAGGAACACAATTATAAAACTGAGTATTTCAAAGTCAGGAATCTTCAGTCCTTATTCTTACAGCAAGCTTCCTGCATAAGGCAGTCCCTCTTCCTGATGGGATAAACATTTGTTTCTAGATCTAGTAAGTAGTGAGGTATTAATGGAGGCCACTAAAATTCATTTTTAAATATTTGTTTTATTATCTGGGAATTTTATCTATATGAGGGAGTGTGTGTGTGTGTGTGTGTGTGTGTGAGGTGGTGGGTGGGAGGAGCAGGCCCTGGGGGTGGGCCAGAGGTTGGGGTTGGGGGTGTATTGCAGAGCGAGACTGATTCATCCTCACCACACAGCAGGAGATCCTGACCCATGGGACTGGGCCCAGCTCTCCGCTTTTACTCCTGGGGGGATTCTGCTTGCCTGCAGAAAACACCCCCCCCCCCACCCCGGAATTCCTGTGCTTCCATGCAGAAAACAACAGGGAAGCAAAGGGAACGACCATGGGTGCCGTTTTTTTTCAGGGGGAGGTTGCCCCCTCAACAGAGGTGAGGCATGGGGTTACATGCCACTGCCCCCCCTCATTTCTGCAAGCCCAGAGCTGCCAAGCTGAAGGAGGCTGCTGCTGACTCTGCAGCTGGACGCTGCCTCTTAGGTCCTAGTGCCAGTGGTGTTCCCCTTCTGTATGCTGGGAGCCTTCCTGTTTTCTGTGCAACAGTGAGTGCCAGTGGTGGGGATGGGGAGAGGATGTGGGGAAAGAAGGAGGGTGGAATAGAGCCGGGGAGGGGAATGGAGAAGAAAAGGGGATAGGGTAATGGCCAGGGGAAGCGGGAGCCCAGCATGTGGCATCTCCTCGGCAACAGCTGGGGCTCCCTCGTTAAGCAGGCCCATCGAACCCTCACCCTGACAAGCCCTACCCCTCTACACTTGGACCCCTCCACTGAGCCCTAAGCAGCTGCACCAGGACCCCCACCTCATCAAGCCCTACTTCTGCAGCACCCAGGCCCCCCACCGAGCCCCATTTCCCCACTCCCAGCCTCTCCCCCCCCCAAGCCCCAACCACCTTTACCTGGATCCCATGCAGAGTCCCATTGCCCCTGTAGCTGGACCCCCCCCCAATGAACCCCTGTACTTCCAGATCTCCCACTGAGCTGCCTGCACCCAGATTGCCCCACACAGAAACCTCTCACCCCACACTAAGCCCCTCCACACTTGGATCCTGCTTGGCTGAGACAGCCCAACCACACCTGGTCCAGAGAGGCAGGGCCCCAGGGTGTTTCTGGGGCAGGCCCAGACCTGTGTCAGGGTCAGGTGCAGCCTCACTGCCAAGTCCCTGTACCCTGGGGCTTCAGGGTGATCTCCCACCTCAATACAGCCAGTGGCCTATGCTCCCTTCTGCCATGCTGGAGCCCCATTTATTGACAAAATTTGCAGAATTTTAAAATATTGTGTCCATAATTTTTATTTTTTTGGTGCAGAATTCCCTCAGGAGTACTGCTTTGCAACTTGTGCTTTTCAGTCTGGTACAGATGGGTATAACACAATTGAATGGCTGAAGTTGAAGCTAGACAACTTCAGACTGGAAATAAGATGTATATTTTTAACAGGGCAGGTAATTGTTACAATGGTTAGTGTCGATTCTCCTTCACTGACAACTTTTAAATAAAATTGGATGCTTTTCTGATAGATATGCTCTAGGAATTTTATCGACATTGCCTTGCCTATGTTATACAGGAGGTTAGACTAGATGATCACAGTGGTCCCTTTGGTCTTGGAACCTATGAATGTGTGGGGTGAGTTTATTTTATTTCATATTAGGCCTTATTTTTAAGCTTTGTATGGAAGAGTTATATTGTAGATTCTGAAAATATTAGTTATTATTTCTCTCCCTTTACATTTAATATTATGTTGCGAGTAAGTAGTTAGGTTGGTGTCATATGGTCATATAATGAAAGACTCTGGTGATGGAGGTAAAGCTCAAAATATTAAGATCTTTAAGCTAACATTCAAAAGTTTGTATATTGGGTGTTTATCTGAAGTAGCCTAACACTTTATCCACGTTCTGATCGTTAGCAGTATTTGGGGGAGAAAAACCAACTATGATTCTACTGTAATGTTGCTCTTACATTAGATGTCCCTGGGAAGTGTACTAAGACAAGGTCCAACAAGTGGACTGCATTTCCCCCTATTCTCCCTAGGAGTTGCTAGCGAAAAAACAAACTTTTTTCAACATACATATGGGGAATATGATCTTCCTTTCTTCCTTCTATTTTTTCCCCAGTTGCTGCTGCTGTTATGGAATGGCTAGGCTAAAGTAGTGAGGCTTATATTTTGTTCTGAAGGTGGTGGGGTCTTGTGATCATTCTCACTTTCAGAATATGGTTCCTTGGTCTTGGATCAGTTGTTGAGAAAACTCTAGCCCCTGTTTTCATGAGACTTAGCCTTAATGTTGACAGATTTATGGTTCCTGTGTAACTCATTTGTTGAGGGAGGCCTTGGGGAAAGGTACTTTCTTAACTTGGTCCAGTTCCTTGGAGGACTTTAAAAGTGAAGATGGCTATCTTGAAATTAACCTGGTTCTGTTATGTGCCAGTGAATGAGCAGGGGGTGATGTACTGCTGGCGGCTGGTGCTGCTCCGGAGATGGGCTGCTGAGTTTTGGACTGGATAGAGTTTTCTTTAAGGTCAGACATTTACAGTCTATTACCGTGAGTTCCAAACTGTATTACTGCATCACTGTCATGAGGTCATCATACAACAGTAGGTGCACCATCTTCTTGCTAACTGCAGGTGAAAGGAGGTGTTTTTGGAAGTTGTGGATGTGAGTGGCCAGAATTAATGAGTTGTTCAGAAGAAGCCCCAGTTTATGGCCTGACTTCACTATTGAGTGTAGACTCCCTCAGAGATGTGATGGTGGCAGCTAGGTCTTCCTACCTTCAGTTTTTGTCCCCTTGCTAATCTCTGTCAGATACTGAGGTAACTGAAGGATAGCATTATTAGCATCAGAAGTGAGGAACATGCTATTCATTACCTGTATGCTATTGACATTGTAGACCATGTGTTGTGATTTTTCTAAGTGGCTCCATATAGTTGTCAAATGGAATGAGTAATAGTGGCATCCACAAAAGAGTACTCTGGCAGAAGAGAAGCAATTGCCCATCACTGCTTTGCATGCTGTGGTCAGATGTTCAGCTGTGCGTGGAGGTTCTTTCTGCCCAGATAGCCCATACAGCAGGCTCCGATCGAACTGCCCAATAAGACCACAAGACTTGGTTTATTAGTGAAGGCACCCGACCAGGTTTTCCGGCTTAATGGTTACAGGTATACTAACACCTGTGTTAACACACTAACAGGTGTATTACCATGACAATGGACCGGTTCAGTCACTGGTGGGACTTTCCACTGCACCCTAGGCCAGATGAAGGGTTAAAGTGCGGTATCCCAACCTTGTAGACTGAGACAAACAATCTGGGATAAACAACTTACGTATCACCTTACATGTTTCATGACATGTTTGTTACCTCCCCTTGTACTTTTCTCCTGATGTTTCAGACAAAACATCCCTATTCACCACCTGTCTTTGTATTTTTACTCCTGATGTTTCAGATAAAATATCACAATTCATCACTTTTATCAAACGATTTTATCGTATGCTAGGTTGGGGTGTTCTTGTGCTGGCCTGCTGGAATGTGTTTACATATTCGGTGTTGTGACCGGGGTCCCGGGGAGCCGCATTGAAGTTACTCAGTTAGGGTAAACTGCAAAGAATGGGGCAGACAATCCCCAAAGCCAGTGGATATTCCAATACTTAAATTTTACTAAGCCAGCACAAAACAGCTTCTATAATACCCTACTGGTAACCAAGAAGCCAACAACACAGTTCCCTTAAAGCAGGAGTGGAGAACCGTTTTTCTATCGGGGGCCCACTGACCCACAAAAAAATCAGTCGCGGGCCACACAGAGCCCCCCCTCCCCATCTAAAATGATAGTAACAACTATATTTTTTTGCTCAAACATGAACATTTAAGAATAGTCCAGAAGGAAGACAGGCAGTCCTTAAGAAAGTAGTATGAAATAAAAAAGTTTACCAATCTGAAGATCCTGCATGTTCAGACATGTTCCTTTCATCATCTTCAACGCAGCTTCCTCCTGAGAAGGAACACTTCTCATGATGTTCATAGAATATCAGGGTTGGAAAGGACCTCAGGAGGTCATCTAGTCCAACCCCCTGCTCAAAGCAGGACCAAACAATGTTGTTTCATTCGGGCAACCAGGCCTTGCATTTCTTTGTTGCACTTTTTGCATTTTGCACACATGCCTGTCTTACCCACAGGTAGAGGAACTTCATTAAAATATTCCCAAACTGGGTCTCTTTTATGGCCTGCTGCCATTACAGGTTTTCCCTTCTAGTGAGAGAATGGTATGGTAGATCTCAAATCAATGAAGGCTACACTCAAAGACCTCAAGACTTCTGGAATATGCTGCTCAAACAGTTTCACTTTTGTTTCTACTGCCTGTCCCTCCCTTCTCACATTTCTCTCCAGACTTCTTCTCCTTGTCCAGATCTGTTCCGCCCCCAACAATCTTCTATTCATTGAACTTTTTGAAACTTTGCACTTTTAGAGAGGTAAGGGATTGACTCTGTGTACACAAATTTGCAGAGGGACAACAGGGTTGAGGTCTGTTGTTTCTCTCCTCTATATATTATTTATTTATTTAAAAACATTTTTGCTGTTAACAAGCATGTTATCTCTGGAGAGACAAATCCACAGTTTGAGAACTGCAAAACTAAGCACCTTTGATGGTATCTTCTAGACTGAGCACTGAGTCCCATTGGGTAGATAGAAAGATTAACCTAAATAATCTATATAGAAGCCCCTGAAACCCCATATTATTGGGTCCCTAAATCCATAAACTATTGGAACTCATTTACAAAACTTTTCTTAAACATTACATGAATATATTGTTTCATACTATAGAATTAGAATTTATAATCCCTATTCCATGATGAGATATCTTTGACCTATAATGTATCCTAATTAAAACTATCTTTAGATAGGGTTTTTCCTCAAAAATCCGATTTAAATACCCCCCCCCCTTTTTTTTTAAATCATTGATTTTTATCCACCCTGGTAAATACACAAAAACACAAACATTATCTCCCCATAGGTTTTTTGAGGGTTATTTATTTTGCAGGCTGTTTAACCCTTTATAGCCATGTGTCACGCTAGTCTGTAGAACCAGTTCCCACTCACACAGAGGGAAGGACTTCTACGCCAAGTACTTCCTGATACCGAAAAAGAATGGTGGTTGGAGACCCATTCTGGATCTAAGATCGCTGAAGAGATCTGTTATGACACAAAGCTTCAAGATGGTTACTCTTGCAGCAATAATCCCGTCTCTGGACCAAGGGAACTGGTTCTTGGTCCTCAACATACAAGATACTTACGCATATCGCGATCCATCCATCCCGTAGAAGGTTTCTACAGTTCGATCTGGTGCAGGACCACTTTCAATACAAGATGCTCCCATTTGGTCTATCATCCGCACCAAGAGTATTCTCAAAGGTCCTTTCTGTGGCAGCGGTGCACCTTCGCACAAAAGGAATTATGATATTCCCATATCTAAACGATTGGCTTCTCAAAGCACACTCCTTCGACGATTTGAGGGCCACACAAAAGACGATGGACTTATTCCTTCAGCTGGGACTATAGGTAAATATCCACAAGCCCACAGTAGTGCCAGTACAACATCTGGAATTCATAGGAGCCTACCTGGAAGCGGTAGCGGCCAAAGCATGCCTTCCGTCACAAAGATTCAACACCTTAGCCAACTTAATCTCAACAATCCAGGCCAGCCCTAAAACCTCTGCCAGAAATGGTCTTCATCTACTGGGACATATGGCAGCAGGCACCTTTGTAATAAATCATGCAAGCCTTCACATGAGTTGCCTTCAAGGATGGCTCAGAACGGTATATGTACCAAGCAAACACAGCTGAAACAAATTTCTGTTGATGCCCTCAGCTGTGAAAAACTCCCTTGACTGGTGGAAAGACCCTCACAATATCTGTTTAGAGGTTCCCTTCACTCAACCACCCCCAACATTAATACTGACAACAGATGCATCCCTATTTGGATGGGAAGCCAACATGGACACCCACACTATTCAAGGCAAATGCTTCCCTCTCAAATTCACACATCATCTCAACTTACTAGAACTCTGAGCAGTCAGAAATGCCTGCTCATATTTCTTGTCACTCATCAGGGGCAAGCATATAGAGATCAATAGTCAAAAATCTCATGTATGTTTCACATAAACCATGAGGGAGGAGCAAGATCACCTTCCCTGTGTGGTGGGGCAGTGAAACTCTGGAATTGGTGCATTCGCCACCACATCAACATCTCAGCAGCTTACCTCCCAGGCATACAGAACACTGCAGTGGACACTCTCCGAGGGAATTTTTCTCAGGCTTACGAATGGGAAATAGACCTTCCATTCTCCACAGCATATTTCTACATTGGGGAGTCCCAAAGATAAGTTTATTTACCACAACCAAGAAAAAGGAGTGCTTGCAGTTCTGCTCCAGGGCCAGCTTGGTCATCACTCACTCAGAGATGCCTTTCTCCTACATTGGAACACAAGTCTCTTCTATGACTTTCTGCCAGTTCCTCTAATATCCAAGGTCCTGCTCACGATAAGAAGAGAGAGCACTTGGGTTATACTTATAGCTCTCATCTGGGCAAGACAAACATGATTTCATACTTTACTCAACTGGTGATTTGTCCGCCAATCACTCTCCAGCCTGTTCCTCATCTCCTCTTTCAGGATGCTGGCCAGATCCATCCAATATACAGGTTCTCTGACTCAAGGCATGGCTCCTCAGTGGTTTCAAATCTTGGAAATGGCCTGCTCTGAGGATACAAAGATTGTGCTGTTACATAGCGGGAAACTACTCATCACACATATATTCCAAAGAGGAAGCGATTCCAGCTCTGGTGTGACTTGAGGCACATTACTCCTATATCCTCTCTACTACCACTTGTGCTACATTAAATCCTACAACTAAAAATGTCAGAATTATCTCTAAGCTCCATAAAAGTGCATCTCGCAGCCATCACCACCTTTCATCATAAGATAGATGGTTATTCTGTATTCTCCCATCCGACAATAAGAAGATTTCTGAAGGGTATGAGTAACCTCTTTCCACAAATCAGATGTCCTACAGCAGCATAGAATCTCATAACTTTGAGCAGCGCAGAGAAACGCTTAAGGGGCTTAAGGTCTATGACAATAGCAGCTCTGGCTTGAGGCTGAAAACGTATCTGTTCTATGGTGATCTATACGGAATCCTTAGTGCTTGCTCTTCCAAGATGCCCTAAATGCTACTAGATAGGACAGAGGCAACTTACGCAGTCTGTTGGTGAAATAGAAACATAACTGCTCTGTTAAACTGGTGGATCAGAGGGATGAAGAACTGCACTGCAGTGTGTCAGTGGTGTTGCTGAGATCTTCATGGGATCCCAGCATCCAGACATGGCAGTGGAGATGGCAGCTTAAATTTTGTCAGGAAGGAGGAGAATACTGACAAAGAACTTTCTATACTAGATATACAGTTTTGATTATACTGTGTACAATTGGAGCTGTTTTTTCAAGCTTTGAGGCTAGAGAGAGTTTTCTGAATTGTTACGAATGTTGCCATTAGTGTTTTGGTAAACGAGCGGAGTGGAAGTATCCCCTTTTGTCCTTGCTTTGCCACTTCCCACTCTGCTCTGCCTTCACAGTTTTCCCTACCTCCCTGATGTTATCAACAGCTGCCATGCCCAGCACTTCTAATCTGGTTCCTCTGTAATTTCCAAACTTTCATAGATTCTAAAACGAGGAGGGACCACTGTGATCATCTAATCTGACCTCCTATATGAGGCAGGCCATAGAACTTCCCCAAACTAATTCCTAAAGCGTGTGTGTGTGTGTGTGTGTGTGTGTGTGTGTATGTGTATGTGTATATATATATAATTTTTTTTTTTTAAATCCATCTTGGCTTCCAAATCTTGACTTTTCCCTTTACTCTTTTCTCCCTTTTGATGCATGAACTGCTGTTCCTAGTTAAGATGGAAGTTCCTGGCTCAGTTTAGATGTTTGGCTGAACCATATGTCATGTACAGACTCAAAATGGTGGATAAACAGGGAAGGTTATTGTAGTTATACAGTAACTACAATTTACATTCTTCCAATTTAATGCCTGAAAAACAGTTCTAAGCATATAATGGCAATAAAGGAATGACACATGAAAGTAAAGGAGAGGTAACTACATTGCATATCCTGATAGTTGCCAAACCCAAAGTAAAGTTTTGAAAAATCTAGCAGAGATACCAATTTTAAGACATACTTTCCCCAATCCTCAGTTGGTATGTCTGAAACATTTCAGAAAGCAATTTTTCAAACCTTGCAATCACATTATGGGGGAAATGCATGATTTCCCTCCACAGATACATAGGAGTTCACACTGCCTTGCCGTTCATGGAACTGGTCCTCATATCCATGTGAATAACTCTAGTGCAGATTTATCAATCTTTGCCCTCACTCTCAAATTGCTTTTTTTTCTTGCTGTGCTTTGCCCTTCACAAAGAAGTGTGTGTCCTGTCTGTGTATAATAAGTGACCGTTAATCCAGTTACACTGACCACCCTTTTCCTCTCCACTTTGTACCCACAACAGGATTATTGAAGGGGATGTCTTTTTACATGAGTAAACTTTGACACAATTTTCTACAGAGCCTCATGGTTGACAGAGTTGAAGGCTTTGGTCAGATCGATAAAGGCCATATATAGCTCCTGGTGTTGTTGACATTTTTCCTGGATCTGCCTGGCTGCTAAAATCATATTGGTGGTGCCTCTTGATGGTCTGAAGCCACACTGGGACTCTGGAAGTACTTCCTCTCATAGACTCATAGACTCATAGACTTTAAGGTCAGAAGGGACCAATATGGTCATCTAGTCTGACCTCCCGCATGATGCAGGCCACAAAAGCTGACCCACCCACAACAGAATCTTCCAGCCTGCGACCCCTGCCCTATGCTGCGGAGGAAGGCGAAAAACCTCCAGGGCCTCTGCCAATCTACCCTGGAGGAAAATTCCTTCCCGACCCCAAATATGGCGATCAGCAGTACCCCGAGCATACAGGCAAGATTCTACAGCCGGACCCTCATTTTACCCGCGATTGCACGTTAATGCCTAATTGACTGTAATCACGTTATCCCTTCAAACCATTCCCTCCATAAACTTATCAAGCCTAATCTTGAAGCCAGAAAGGTCTTTCGCCCCCACCGTTTCCCTCAGAAGGCTGTTCCAAAATTTCACCCCTCTGACGGTTAGAAACCTTCTTCTAATTTCAAGCCTAAACTTCCCCACGGCCAGTTTATATCCTCTGCAAGAGGGAGCAGGCGATTCAATAAGATTCTAGCAAGAATCTTCCCAGCAATGGAGAGGAGGGCAATGCCTCGATAGTAGCCACAGACAGCCCTATCTCCCGTTTTGAAAATGATTACTATATTAGCGTTACATAAGTCAGTGGGGATTTCTTCGGTGCGCCAGATTTTGAGCAGCAGCAAATGAAGCTTGTTAGTGTTTCTCCCCCCACTTTCAGTACTTCAGCTGGTATGTCATCAGGACCTGATGTCTTCTTATTCTTCATTTGCTTAATTGCTTTGCAGACCTCCTCAGCTGTTGGTGGATTGGCAAGAGTTTCCCGGATTGGGTGCTGAATGATGGAGTTGATGGTGTTATCAGTCACAGTCTATTCTCGATTTTAGAAGCTTTTGATAGTGTTCCTTCCAGTGCTTTTTGATGGCTTCATTATTTTTAAGAAGGATACTACCATCTTCGTGGTGTGAGGCCACATGAGCTTGGTCCGTAAAGGTCTTTGTCTCACAAAAAAAGCTCTGCGTATCATGTCTGTCAACGAATGCTTGGATTTCTTTTGCTTTGTCCTCCCACCAGTCGTTTTTGATTTCTTGGATCCTCCTTTGAACTTCAGCTTTGAGCTGATGGAAAGAGCTTTGCTTCTTACTGGATGATGGATGGTTTTGCCAGACCCAGAAACTTTTCTCTTCCGGTCCAAAAGGGCTGTGATCTCAATGTTGTTGCAGCCATCAGGACTGCTTTGAAGACGGGTAACAAGGCCGATGGAGTCCTCATAAGCCTCATGATTGGGAAGCCCTAAAACAGACCATCCTTCTTTGACACTCGTGTTGTCATTTCCGGGGTGCATATGGTCTGTTTTTCACTGAGGAGTGCTTGGAAGTTCTCTTGGTGCACTGTGGATTGAAGTCTTTGGATGTTGTATTGCTGTCTGTATGGTTTGGATTGCTTTCTATGTTTTGATGCAATCTTAGTGAACATGACTGACCTCACCAGGCGGTGATCAGTCCAGCAGTTGTTGGCTCCTCTCATGATGTGGGTGATTTGGACATCTGTTAGCTCCTGTGTTCTTACAATGACCTGGTCTAGGAGGTGCCATTGTTTTGAGCGGGGGTGTTGCCAAGTTATTTTGTACTTGTTGCTTTGTCTGAAGTTTGTGTTTGTGATCACAAGGTTGTGCTCTGCGCATTTGCTGAGTAGAAGGATGTCATTGGAATTGATCTTGCCCACTCCTTTCTCATAGAGCTACTCCATACATTAGAATCTCGGCCAACTCTTGTGTTAAAGTCCCCTAAGAGGATTATCTTATCTGTTTTTGGAATAGATGACAGAAATTTATCAAGGTCAGCGTAGAAGGATTCTTTCTGTTCTTCTTCAGTGTCAAATGTTGGTGCATATGCACTGATGATGGTGTCAAATGACTTATTGACCAATTGGATACAGAGGATCCTAAGGTGCTCGTTGGTGCCAACGGGGAACTTAATCAGGCAGTTGACTAGAAGGTTCTTGATTGCAAAACCGACACTCTATTTGCCTGTCGCTTGCTGGTTTTCCTTTCCAGAAGAAAGTGTAACCACCACCCTCTTCCCTCAAGTGGCGTTCATCTGCACATCTTGTCTCACTGAAAGCAGCAGTGTCGATGTTGTACCTTGAGAGTTCCTGGGCAACAATTGCTGTTCTGTGTTTTTGTCTTTCACTTTTTGGGTCATCTAGTTAGGGTACAGACATTCCAAGTTGCAAGAAACATTTTTGGTTTTCGACCGCATTGGGAGTGATCTTTCTGGATGCGGTTATCCAGTCGGGTATGGTGGGATAGTTTGTTTGGGGCACCTTTTCTAGCCCTTTCCCCATATTACATGAGCAGAGGGGTTCCTAAAAAGGCCTGCTCAGTTGTGACTGCTGTGCCCAGTCCGGAGGCACACGATGACCATCTTGCGGTCACCGCCTGTGTGTAGGTCTGTGACTAGGGACTCCTTGTGATCACTTCACCTGTCCCCATCGCCACTCACCCATCGCTGCAGGACTTTTATGGGTGGGGTGGGGAGAAAGTTCTTCCTGTGAAAGAAGCTTGTGCGTGAGTACTTTAATGTGGGGGAGCCGTTGCACACCAGCAGCCACACAGATCTTAGCAGAAGAGGCACCTGTGTCTGGTGGCAAGGAGGTCCCTGTGGGTTTCTTCTCCATTGCAGCCTTCATCTGCCTTTGCAGCCATTGAGAGGTAATCCTGCTTTATCTGCCTGCTCTGTCATTGAGGTCTTGTATTCGGTTGTGTTGGGCTGTGCTTTGTCTGGTACCTTGCCTTCGACCTTACCGCCTTGGGTGGCCCTACCAGGAGTGCAGGACTCCTGACGGCATCGCTCGTAGGGTCATAAGTATACTCAAGCTTCTTCACCATGGCAGCCCAAGGAGAAGCTGCAGTGTGTATATAGCCACAGTAAAAAACAGTTCTAATATGTAAGGATACAGACAATCCATAAAATCATACTGAATTCATAAGCTGTACATAGACAGATTCCCCAAATCATTGCAGTAACCTTGACACTAAATTTGATACTTCTTATTAACCAGGAGGACATGAGACATTGTATTTATACATGTTTATTTAAGCAATTGAATAGCATAACATTTTTATTCAGCTTCTTAATTTTTACAGTTGTTAGAAAATAGTGTGACACAACTTTTATTTATTAGATAACTTCTTACTTGGAATTTGTGTCATGCTGCATTTGGATCAAAATTGGAATTCAATTACATGTACAAAACAAGCATTTTAAAATAGTTTATTAGTTAAATAAAACTACCTGAAATGTGTTTTCATGGTTTCAGGCAGCTACACCTGTATTCCCAGTCTGTGGTCCAACAAGGGTACCCAGTTTAGGGTGCTAGCTCCCAGCTGTCACCTCTCTTGGGTGAAGACCCACATCTCACTCCATATTGACCGGGGACTTTAAGACTGCACAGCTCCCTGTTGTATCCTGTCATATCCATAGCAAGCCAGACTGCCTAAACAGGCCAGCCCCTGTGCTTTGCTTTCTTTTCAATGTATTGCCCACAGTTATGAGTTATCATACAGTTTCTTCTAAGCAAGCACATTCAAGCTGAGTCTACACCTAAAACTTAGGTCAACCAAGCTACATTGCTCAAGGCTCTGGAAAAAATTCATGCCCTGTGCGATGTATTGAGGTCAACCTAACCCCCCGCAGTGTACACTGCTACCACCTCTCAAGGAAGTGTATTTACTACAGCGATAGGGGGGCGGGGGGGAAATACAACCTTTTCCATCACATAATAAGTCTACACTATAGCACTACAGCTTATTCTTAAGGTACAAGAATTAAATTGAAAACATATTAAAGATTAAAAGAACCTACACGCATGCCAAAAATCTTACCAGAGATAATCCCAACTCCAACCTAGGGCTCTGGTAGGTTTTAGTCCTTCAAAAACCCATCATAGGTTTTCCCCATGGTTACAAGTTCATCTCTATTATAGATCCAGAAGCAGAACCCAGGCTGGGCACGTGAGCTGTTTCTCCTTGTACAGCTCAGGCCTTTGCTGATTACCTGTTAAAGAAAGGCCAAGATCAGACAATGAATGACCTTGGGGTAGCTTCTAAAGGCTGGGTTTTTGGATAAGCAGAGTTAGAGAATTTGCATTAAGCTGTCCCCAGGGATTCCCCCAGGAAATCCATTTTAACAGGTATTGTCCCAAAAGTCCATAGTTGTTTGGCAGGTTTTCAATATAGTTTTTTTGAACTCTCAGGTCTCACATCACCACCCCCACCACCTCACGTGGTTATGTACAATCCCGTCTCATAAAAATGCATAAACTTAATACAATAAAGTCCTTTAAGGATATTGCAGGAAATAGCCCTGTCACATGCTGAGTACATTTAAAAAAAAAAAAAAAAAACACAAAATATGTTTTGTATCTTAAACTGATAGGAACTCTAATTAGTGAATTAACAGATTGTTTCTGGTTATCGTGGGCCAGATTTTTCAAAGGTGTTTAGGCACCTAAATATGCAGATTAGGTGCCTTGTGGGATTTTCAGAAGTGTCTAAAAGCAGGTTAACTTGCCCCATGTGCTTCACATTTTTAGAGTTAATAGATCCCATCCTCTACTACCTGGGTTTTATTCATAGATTGGAAGGGGGAAAATAAGCTTTCCTGGTTTTTCAATTCCAAACTGGTTTCTTAAATTTGTTTTCTTCTTGGACTAGTTGATTCATTCTCCCTGCACCTGCTAGCTAATATGAAATCAAAAATAATTTAAGGTAAAAGCTTTTCTGCACAACAAAATTGAAAGTAGTTATAGTTGGAAAAATGTAAATACCAGCACTTGCTCCACTGTAAAGAGTGAAAATAATATAGTTAATGTAGTACATGATGCTGACATTTATGAAATTGGGTTGTCCTTAAAGTTTGATGTTTCCTCCTGATTCTGAATATAATTAAAACAGCAGCACCCTGTAATTCCTTTAAAATGTGAGGAGGACTCGTTGGTGCAGCACATATTTCATTTATGTGCATTATTTTAATAGATTATAATAAATTTAGGCCTTAATTTAAATTGTCATAATTTCAGATTTAAAGAAAAGGAAAACATCTAATTTAAATAAAAATTTTTTTTTTTTTTTTTTAAATCCGTCCTGGCTTAAGTAACTGCATGCTGTTACTGTTGGCAGGCTCCTAAAAGAAAACTCTTGCAGGTGCCAAACCTGTTGGGCCTGCTAAATGTCATGGTTGGCAACCAGAGACCAAGTCAGAGGGTGGTTGGATCACATGGTCCTGCCTCAGAAGTGAAGGCACAGGCTTGTCACTTGAGAGGGGTGTTACATGGGGGACTGGAAAAGGGTCTCAGGAGGGGCAGCCTACAGAAAGGTTAACTTTGTCGCAGTCTGACTGTTAGTGCTTATGCAGGACTTTATCTCATCAGCTAAAGTTTGCAGGAATAGTGCTGGGCTGAGGTTTTGTTCTGTTGTTGTGAGATGTCTTTTGTATAGTTGCCAATGTTACAATCTGCTGCAGTTGAAGTTTTCGCTTTGGATTGCTGCAGCTTTCAAAGAAGCTTCTCTCCCTTTGACTAATTTGAGGGTTATAGGATTTGGCCAAATAACAAATCTTAAGCATGGACCACCCCTGCCACCTTTAAAGAATCTTTTCGATGTTGTTGCTCTTGTTTCCATTGGTTGGTTGGTTGTTTTTTATTTAAGCTTCAAAGGGTTTTAATCCAATCTTAGAGAGTTTCATTGTAAGAGCACACCTTGTAGAAATTTAGCTGAATTCATATATCGGGTCAATGGGATGGTTTTAGTGCTTTTAGCTAATGAGTGTATATATAATCAGTTCATGTAGTAGAATCATGAATTTTGTTGGATTTCATGGCTTGACCCTTGGTGCTAACAAGGATGTGTCTAGGTCAGCAGTTCTCAATAAATGGTCGGGAGTCCCCCGGAAGGCCATGAGCAGATATCAGGATCTCCGCCAAAATAAACCAGAGAGCAGGGCTGGCGTTAGACTCGCTGGGACCCAGGGCAGAGAGCTGAAGCCCAGGCCCCGCTGCCCGGGGCTGGGGCTGAAGCCAAAGCCCAAGCAACTTAGCTTCTTGGGGACCTGGGCAACTGTCCTGCTTGCTACCCCCTACCACCAGCCCTGGCTTTTAATCTACTAGATATGCAGAAAAACAGTTGTTGTGGCACAGGTGGGCTGTGGAATTTTTATAGCATGTTGCGGTGGCCTCAGAAAGAAAAAGGTTGAGAACCCCCGGTTTAGGTCACTGTAAAAAGTATTCCTTTTTAATGATCTTCTTGTTTTTCTGAGCATGCCATTTATTTAATATACCTGGTTTGAATAGCTGATTACCGCTTAAGAAATGAGCATGTTTAAAAATTATCTTTGTATTTATGCATACAAAGTGTATTATTGTTGACATAAACATATTAAGAATATAAGAATGGCCATACTGGGTCAGACCTAAGGTCTATCCAGCCCAGCATCCTGTCCTCCGACAGTGGCCAATGCCAGGTGCACCAGAGGGAATAAACAGAACAGGCAGTCATCAAGTGATCTATTCCCTGTCACTCATTCCCAGCCTCTGGCAGAAAGGAATTGTAGTAAGGAATGCTTTTTAAAAATGAGAGGCTTGCAGTTTGCTAAGTTTTAAAAATATACAAGCTTATTTTATCCTAAATCATAAGAAGCTGATGTTTTCATTTTAGAGTAAAGCATGACTTAGCAACTCTAACAACTCCTACAAATGTTACCTAACTTTAAATATTCTCAAACGTGTGTGTTTAAAAACAAACCCGTAGATTTACCTCTTTCACAAGGCGAGTGGGGGAGTAAGTTAGTATACTTCATTAGCTGAAAACTATAGTAAGGAACTTTGTGCCATCTTTTCTTTCAGGTCTTTCATAAAAGAAAGTAGATTAGGCAGAGTTTGTGTATCTGAAATGTTTAAACTGTAAATTTCTGGGACACTGGCCATTTTGATCACCTGCCTCTGTGTCATAGTATGTATGGCATTTTTTTTGCGCTGGAGGGTGGGTTAAAGGAAATTAAAAATCATCCTTACATGACCCTTGCTTCAACCTCAACTGTGTAGAGGTTATCTTTCCATAACTAAGTGCATACACCTGCAGACATGGAATTAGAAGACAGGACCCACAGCTTTAGAATACATCCCTTTTCTGCCACTTGTCTTTACTACTTATCTGTTTAGCAATGGAAGGACTTTTTTAACGTTCTAAGCTGCAATATGCTCGTGCAAATATTTTACATACTCTTGCTCCAGTGGATTCAATGACAAAAAATTCCATGGATTGAAAATCAGTATTTTGCCTATTACACCCCACACCACCCACCACAAAAATAGTTAATAACCTTATTTAATCACAACCTAATTTCTTCAATGAATAAAGCAGCTGCATGAGTTTTCAAGGAGATACATATATGTAAATCTGGAGGGGTAAAAAAGTCAAATGACACCCAGATTTGAATTTTTTACTTTAGGCTAAGTTCTTAATGACCTGCAACATTATCAAACAATTTGAGTTTTCTTCGTACTTCTTAAAAACATTCCCTTTTGCCTTCAGAATAAATTTAGCAATTTTCTGACTAAACCAGTCTTCTAAGCAAGAGTTAGAGTGACTGAAATATGTCTCTGATTAGGGCTGTCAGTTAGTCGCAGTCAAATCACGCAATTAACTCAAAAAAATTAATCGCACTGTTTAATACATTTCAATTGGTACTCTATTTAATATTTTGGATGTCTTCTACATTTTCAAATATATTGATTTCAATTACAACACAATACAAAGTGTACAGTACTCACTTTATATTATTTTTATTACAAATATTTGCACTGTAAAAATGATAAACAAAAGAAAGTGTTTTTCAGTTCACCTTATACAAGTACCGTAGTGCAATCTCTTTATCATGAATGTGCAACTTACAAATGTAGATTTTTTTGTTTGTTACATAACTACACTCAAAAACAAAACCATGTAAAACTTCAGAGCCTACAAGTTCACTCAGTCCTACTTCTTGTTCAACCAATCGCTAAGAGAAACAAGTTTGTTTGTGTTTACAGGAGATAATGCAGCTCGCTTCTTATTTACAGTGTCATCTGAAAGTGAGAACAGAGGTTTGCATGGCACTTTCGTAGCCAGCATTGCAAGGTATTTATGTCCCAGATATGCTAAACATTCATATGCTCCTTCATGCTTTGGCCACCATTCCAGAGGACATGCTTCCATGCTGATGACGCTCGTTAATTAAATTTGTGACTGAACTCCTTGGGGGAGAATTGTATGTCTCCTGCTCTGTTTTACACCTGCATTCTGCCATATATTTCATGTTATAGCAGTCTTGGATGATGACCCAGCATGTTGTTTGTTTTAAGAACACTTTCACTGCAGGTTTGACAAAACACATAGAAGGTACCAATGTGAGATTTCTAAAGATAGCTACAGCACTCGACCCAAGATTTAAGAATCTGAAGTGCTTTCCAAAAGCTGATCAGGATGGGGTGTGAAGCATGCTTTCAGAAGTCTTAAAAGAGCAGCACTCCAATGTGGAAAATACAGAACCCAAACCACCAAAAAAGAAAATCAACCTTCTGCTGGTGGCATCTGACTGAAATGATGAAAATGAACATGCATTGGTGTGCACTGCTTTGGATCGTTATCGAGCAGAACCCATCATCAGCATGGACATGTCCTCTGGAATGGTGGGTGAAGCATGAAGGGACATATGAATGTTTAGCACATCTGGCAGGTAAATATTTTCCAACGCTGGCTACAACAGTGCCATGTGAACGCCTGTTCTCACTTTCAGGTGACATTGAAAACAAGAAGCGGGCAGCATTATTTCCTGCAAATGTAAACAAACTTGTTTGAGCGATTGTCTGAACAAGAAGTAGGACTGAGTGCACTTGTAGGCTCTAAAGTTTTACATTGTTTTGTTTGAGTGCTTTTATATAACAAAAAAAATTACATTTGGAAGTTGTGCTTTCACGGTAAAGAGATTGCACTTCGGTATTTGAGGTGAACTGAAAAATACAATTTCTTTTGTTTATCATTTTTACAGTGCAAATATTTTTAATAAAAATATAAAGTGAGTAGTGTGCACTTCGTAATCTGTGTTGTAATTGAAATCAATATATTTGAAAATGTGAAAAACATCCAAAAATGTTTATATAAATGGTATTCTATTGTTTCACAGCACGATTAATCGTGATTCATTTTTTTTATCGCAGTTAATTTTTTTAATCGCTTGGCAGCGCTATCTCTGATAGAAGATGACTGCAACTTTAACTGTAGAGAAGCTACTATCTCTTCATCATATAAGACAGGAGTGGCAAACATATTGCCTGCCCAAAGGACCCACAGCTCCTGTGGAAATTAACAAAGGAATCTGCCTATAGCTCTACCACAGTATAAAAGGGTTGGGAGGGAGCTAAAATAAAAGTGGGTGGAGTGGAAGAGGGAGATAACATCTTAGCCCCTACCCTACCTCCCTTAGCAGTAGTGCCACACATGCCCCTCAGCTTTGGCTTAGGAGAGGGTCCTTCCCAGTGCTCCCCGCCCACATGAGTCACCCTTTGTCTCTTTCCTCACCTCACTCCATTTCTGCTGTCACCAGTCTCCCAGCACTGAGATCAGAAGAACCTTCTTTCCAGACTTCCCCCTTATTGCCACTGCTGCTGGGCCTCATACTACTAAGGAAAAGGACATTTTTTATTACTACGCTCCCACCTTAGTCCAGGAACCAGGACCTGGCAGGCAGGAAGGGTGGGGAGAAGAATCAACAAATGGGGTAGAGAGGAGGAACAAGAGAGGGTAGGAAAAAGGGGGCATGGGGGAAAGGAAGTTGATGAGAAGAGGAGGACATGGGGGGTGGGGGAGAATGCCAAAGTGAGGTTGGGTGGGAGTAGAGAGGGTATGTGTGAGGAGGTGGTGTGAGTGTCCAAAATGGGACAATGGATAGGGAAAAGAGGGGACAGTCACATAAAGAATGGAGGTCATGGGGGTGAAGAAAGGAGGTTTCAGGAATGCAAAGGGTTTCTTGTGATAAGTCTTTAAATGTGATATTTTACTTGGCTAGCTAAAGGACACTGCACTCAGAAGACTGCAGAATTTTCTTCCTAGTGAAATTTTTACTCACAGAACAAATTTAACATGCCTGATATAAGGCAAATAGAAAATAACTATTTTCATATAAGCAATGAAAACTCCCTGAAAAAATCGAACTCCTGGATGTTGGTCCTTATTCTGCAATTTAGTGTTTGGAGCAGCTGCACTATTCGGCCCATTGTGTATGCAGTAGATTTTGCTGTGGTACATCATTAGAGGAATTTTAATACTTATGCAGTTCTGAACTTCAGCAACTTTTTTGTTTTGTTTTACTTTTTAGGTGTATTAAACTTCAATCCGGATGCAGCTGATTTCATTCCCAGAGAGAGAGAGACTCCTGATGTAAATTGGAGAAGTCTGAGTAGATTAGAATCCAATAGGAATCAGAACAGAAATGATACTCTACCACTTCCTAGTCAGTCTTCTGATAGAGGCACAGACTATGAAAGCTCTTCCACAAAGCAACCCAGCTTTTATAGTCCAGAAAGCCAGTACTGTAGCCAGCAAGATTTTCTCCAGCATGGTGGTACCAGTAAACCTCATAAGAATCATAGTTTTCAGAGTCAGCGATGGCAGAGATCTAGAAGTGATAGGACATATACTAGAAACCGGATAAGGCAATCATCTACTGATGGTACAAAAGACATGACAATTTTAGATACCACATTAGTACCAAGGTGGAGAGTCAATCCTAAAGAATACAATGACTTTTGCTCTTCAGAGAGTGACAAGGAAGTATCTGGTGCAGATAATAGAGGGGCTAAACCAAAGAAAACACACTTGATGACTGCACCTGGAAGAGGTCTCAAAGAGAAGGGGAAGCAATTACATGAGCGGGATAAGAGAGTGACATCTAAACAGAAGGATGATATGTTTAAAAACATACAATCTCTGGATCTGACTCAGTCTGACTCTTCAGAAGCATCTGTTGCCAAAGCATTGTTCGATGGATATGCTGGCAATAGTGATGAACAAAAAAGATATCCATTTGCGAACAAGAAATACCCCAGGAAGTCCATGTGGAGTAAACCCCAGTTTGGTAAAGAAATCCAGAAAAAACAAGATACTCACCACAGTAAAAATACAAAAGAAGTTAAGAAGCCTCCTCTTACTTACGCTCCAAAAGATAAAATTAGCGAGAGGAGCAAAGAATCAGGTGTTCACAACAATGATCAAAACTTGACCAGCATAACACAAGCTCACCAATTAAGGGAATCAGTCAAATGTGGTGGAAGACAGCTTCACCTACAGGTGGGACACACAACCTCCCTTCACTGCAATTGGACTCAGTATTGGAAAAAGCAGAGTGATGTACCAAGGAACAAGGAAACTCATACAGGTAAGTTTCTTGGACTGGTTTAGACCTCCAAATTAAAGGTCTGGTCCTGTGAGATGAACAATTTCAACTGCTATTGAAGTTAGTTGAAGATGGTTGGCATTTCACAGGAGTTGCTCAACACCTCACAGGGTCTGTTTCAAAGGATGCAAAGGATACTTAACATACCTGGATTATATTTAAATGCATCTGTTTGCTATGTGTCTGGTGATTTTCCATAATTCCCACTTCATTATAGAAAGGTGGCAGCCTTTCCACAGGTGGTGTTTAAAGCTGAATTTTGCATCTTTTGTAAATCAGACTTCAAAATGGAGGTCACGTCAGGGACAAGAGTAGAATTGTGGGGAAAATGTAAAGTGATTTGAACAAGTGTTCTAAAGCTGGAGTATCCTTAAATGAAATTATTGTCAAAGTTGCAAAAGTTTTCTAATGTTTTGTTGCACACAGAGAGGAGCTAATTAAGGGATGAGTAAAATGAAACTCCTATTGCTGGACTCCCCTTTCTGAGATCAAGGATTTGGTACCAAAAATATGTAATATTGGAAATACAAAAAATGCTGTTAGGCCTTAGTTTTGGAACAGTGGAGTGGAAAGGTGTGGCACTGAACATCAATGAGAAGATCACCAACACAGTGTTCAGACTCTGTGGTGGAACTTGTGAAAAGTCTTCGGTTCCAGGCTTTGGAACTCAAACATATGTGGAGGGGACAGACCACCCTCCAAAACCACAGCACTGATTTCTATTTTTCATCTAAAGAAATAGGTCCTTCACTCAGGCCTGGCCTACACTACAAAGATAGGTTGGATGTCACCTTGCATCGACTTACATGTGTGTATGTCTACACTCAGATTTGATTGCTACCTATGTAAGTGCCCCTGTTAGGGCGACATAACACCCCTGCCCAAATGGCATTGAGCCATGCTTGACGTACTGTGGTTGATGCAGAGCGAGTGTAAATGCTGTGTGACCTATCTTGACCCTAACAGTCCTTCAGCAACTGTCCCACAATGATCACTCTGGTCACAATTGTGAACTCCACTGCCCAGGTGTCACAGAGACCAGAAGCCATGTCTCCCCACCTTTTAAACCCTCACCAATTTTTTAAAATGCCTTTTCCTGATTTCCCATTTTGGCAGCTCTCCCTCATTGTGTACAGCTGCTCAACCAACCGTGCCGGCTTCATGTGTGTCTGCCTGTAGTAGACATGAGGTATTGGATCTCCTAGATGTATGGGGAGAAGAGGCTGTGTAGGCAGAGCTATGGAATAGTCATAGAAACATGAATGAAAATATTGCATAGCGGATGCAGGTATCAGCAGCAGTGCCGCATGAAAGCAAAGATGCTGCAGCAGGTATTCTACAAGGCCATGGAGGCCGACAGTTGAGCTGATGCCAAGCTGCACACCTGTCGTTTCAACCATGAGTTGCATGCAATACTTGGCAGAGAACCCACCAGCATCTGCAGACCACCGTGGATATCTTGGAGGAGCCTGAGATAGAGACCCATGTGATCAACAGTGAGGTGGAGGTGGGAGATGTTGTAGGGGAATCCAGCTGTGCTGCGAGCCATGTACTTTCACTACTCCACCGCGGACTAGCAAGTCCTGCCAGCTGAGCACAGAGGAACCTGATGAAGTTAGCCAGACACAGGTATTGCCTTTAATTGTTTTACTTGTATGAGACGAGGTAGCAATATAACAACCAGATAGTTGTCTGCTTCTCAATCCCCTGTATGGTTAGGTGGGCGGGGGGAGAGGGAGGATGTGGGGGTGGCATGCAGAGCAGTTCATAGGAATGTTCTCAGGAAGATGCAAAGAAATCTTCATGAAGGCTTCATAGATGTACTCTGCAGTCCTCTCCTGCAGGTTTCTAGGAGTGGCTGCCTTATTTACTCCTCAATGGTAGGTCACTTTCCCATGCCACACTGTGATGACTTCGCCTGGCACCATTGCAGTTCACAGGCTAGTGGCATATGGGTCTGGACAGCTTTGGGCCATCAGTAGCAACTATGCTTTCTGTGCCTTTGTTACCCTCAGGAGTGAGACATCAGCTAAAATAACTACTGCCTGTGGAAAATTAGTGCCACAGTATTATTGCCCTATGTTCGTACACATGGAAATAAAGGCTGATGTTTCATATAATGGAAAAATTCCTTCCTAATTTCTCCCCACCCCTTCCCCCCAGCTTCTATGCCCTTGGTGGGCCATATTCCCAATGCCTGGGACTGGAGAGCTAGACTGTGCAGAGGCACTTCAAAGCTGAAGTGTCAACAAGCATGGTTTTATTAAAAATATTTATGGGATTAAGAGAATGGGGTTCTGAAATTTATTTTTCACTTTCCATTGTGACTGTAAATCCAATGATACATTGTCTGTTTTATCTGTAGCTACTGCTGTTGGGGCCCTGTGGGGTACCCCTTCCACACCATGGAATGCCTGACCCTGATGAGAACGAGAAAGAAGGGGACTGTGGAGGATATGTTCATTGAGATCCTCCAAGCTACTGCTGCACTGGACTGTGAATGGGGGCCCTGCTATGTGAAAGTGGCAGACTGTGTAGAAAAGCTCAGAGGTCCCAGTGGAAAAAGGAGATGGAGATGCACCGGGACATGAGTCTTTTTAGTCAGGAAACACAAATGCTGCAGACTCTTGTTGACCTACAGGTCCAACAATCATGATCTCACTTCCATTTTAGCACCTCCCTGTAGTGAGGTGGAGTGGCCTCCCACTGAGCCAGAGGGGGCAGGACCACACTCTGAGCCCAGGTGGGTGGAGCCAAGCTGTGCCCATCCCTCCCACTGGAAGTCAGGAGGCAAGACAGGAAGTATAAAGGGCAGGTCCTAGAGCTCAATTGTGCTGCAGACACCGGAGGAGACGGACGCCTCCCACCCCACCCTTTCCTGATGCTGGAAACCATACAGGAACCCCACTGAGCTGAGGACTGGCCAGAGCTGCTAGCTGACCGAGGCACTGAGGAGTCAGCTAGTGGCAATCCCAGCATCTACCCTGAGGAAATGGAGTACCCCCACGAATCCAGATACACCCCAAGGAGAGGAGGTGGCCCAGGGACAGCTGACCCAGTCTGTCTGCATTGCTGCCAAAAACCTGGTCAGCGTGTTGCGGCTGGATTCCCCGCTGACCCACTGGTGGAACACTCTGTAGGGCCGTTGGGTGGGCCCGGGTTCCCTTGCCCCCCATCACGGGGTGGCAGCCTCCCCACCTTAGGCCACGAGGTCTGCATTTGTCTGCCATCTACCTGAGCCAAGATGTCAGGCAATAGACTGCCTACTGCTCTGCCCCATCTCAGAGGTCAGAGAAACCCCTCCTGAGGCCCGAGACTGTTTGGTACCCCGTCCTGAGACTAATTGCGTCTCTGCCCCTGCCTAAGGGCCAGAGATCACACACTGCTCATTGCCCTGCCTTGCTTGAGGGCCGGAAGCTTTTAGACTGTTTGGTGCTCTGCCCTGACAAAGGCCCGAGCCATACATCCTTGCAGCTCTGCCTTGCCTAGGGGCCAGAGCCCTAGACTGTTTACTCTGCTAAATCCCTGACTGTGGGTGATGCCCACTGATGTAGTGAGGTGGAGGGGCCTTCCACTGACCCAGAGGGGAAGGACCCACTGCTAACCCACTACATTCCCTTACAACCTCTCAACATTCCAGGTGGCATCCTGGGCTGAATCCCTACCCCTGTTACTCCATGCCTGGGGACAGTAAGGATAACCAGAACTTCACATACATCCCCCTGGCTCTCTCAGGTCAGCGTATGTGTAGCCAAAATGGACTGAAATGGACAGGAATGTTTTCTACTGTTCTAATTTTAAAGTTCTGTTCTGATAATTTATTTTAGAAGTTTGAATTTTGTTTGTTTTTAATTGTACTTTTTGTCTTTTTATTTTTTGAAAATAAATCCATCTTTATTACTTCACAGCATGTACTTCAGGATGCCTAGTTCTACTCAAAGCATCTACTACTTGTAAATGTACAGGACCACTGAATTCATAGGTACAGTTAAAAAAAAAAAAAAGTGTTAATTACAAATGTACAGCAAACATGGCAAAATTCATAGATGCATTAAAAGACCATGTGATGTTCATAAATGGTACACAATTCCTAACAGCCTCTAAAACTGCAGGCCAGGAACAGCACAGCACATTACTGTGGGTGACGGTTAAAGTGCTCCTTCAGCCACATAGATCCTCAATGAGATCTTTAATGGCCCTTGTGTCTGCCTGCTGAAAGTAATCAGACAGCCACTCCATCTCTGCCCTCTACCCCAGTGGCATTTTTCCCCCCTTTGCTCAACAGATATGCAAGATACAAAAGGCAGCTATAACCAGGGGGATATTTTTCTCACTGTGATCTAATCTAGTGAGTAAACACTGCCAGCATCCCTTCAGTCTGCTGAAAGCACATTCAAATGTCATTCTGCACCTACTGAGCTGGTAGTTGAAACTTTGGTGTGTCAGGGTAGCCAGGGTAAGGCTTCATGAGGCTTCACCACTATTGCCATTTCAGCATCGCCAATGAAGTATGCTGGTTGGAAAAGCATGACCCTGCCTGCAGCTTCCTGTGAGCAGTCCTGTTGTTCTTAAAGATGTGCACATCCCATACCTTCCTTGACCAGCCCATGTTGATATCCGTGAAGTATTCCCCATGATCCACCAACATTTGCAGAACCACAGAAAAGGAGCCATTTCTGTTGATGTACTCTGTCAAGGTGGATTGGTGCCAAATTAGGGATGTGTACACCATCTATCACCCCAACACAGTTTGGGAACTCCATTGCTGCAAATCCATCCACGATGCCCTGCATTTTTCCTAGAATTGCTGTCCTGTGTAACAGGATCTGCTAAATCGCGGTATATGCTGGTGTGGTAACAGCCTCTGCTGTGGATTTTCCAACTCCAAAAGATTTCCCATTGACTGGTAGCAATCCAGCTTTGCAAGATTCCACTGTGTGATTGCCACTTACTTCTTAACTGTCAATGCAGCTCTTATTCTGGTGTTCATCCACTGGAGGGCGAGGGCCAGAAAAAAGTGCTGTGTGTGTGGGTGTGGCACACTTTACCTCCAAGCACCGCCCTGGAACTCCCATATTCACACGTTGCATAATTATGATATATTTCATACAAAGCATGTCATGTAAGATACCTTACGAAAGGTCATGATCTGCTGAAACCCATAGTGTCAAAATACGTATATAGTTAGTGTGCATCAAGTTATGAGACTTTGCTGTATGGTTGTTTCTGAAATATGCTGTAAATTTGCTAGTGACATATAAAGGATGTAATCCCTGCCCAGGAGGGTGTTCAACGACAGTTAATTAGCAGGGGAGTTGTAATAAATTTTTTTTTACAATTCAATCACAGTTGCACAAGACCACACCAGGGGAATCACTCAACCCTGTGACTCAGCAAAGCCCACCAGGATGTGTTTGGGCTAGTATTTTCCAGGCAGGTGGACTGAGGGTATAAAATAAGGGACAGTAGCATCATGCATTTGCCTTTCTCCTCCCCCACCTATGCTGGAAACAAGAATGCTGAGAAGACAAAGACTTCAACTGAGGAGACTGGTCCCAGGTTTGAGAGAGAGAAGTCTGTGTATTAAGAACTGTAACATCCAGTGGGGTGAGAAAAATGCTTGATCTAAATACTGCCTTGTGTAATAAGGTTTGAGACTTAGATTGTGTGCTTACCTTTTATTTTTCTTTGGTAACTTTTTCTGACCTGTTATACCTACCACTTATTATCACTTACAATCTTTCTGTAGTAAATACATCTGTTTTATATTTTACCTAAAACTGTATTTTGGTTGAGGTGCTTGGGGAAATCTCAGCTCAGGTTACAAAGGCTGGTGTATGCCCTCCCCATTGAGGGAGGGGCAGACTGGGTAATAAACTTACACTGACCAGGGCAAGACGGTACAGCTCTGGGGTGCAAGGCTGAGGTGATGGGGGAAATTGATTGGTGCCTTTTTCTGTGTGATTTGTGAGTGGCTTTGGGAGCATTCACGAAATCTAGCTGAATGTGATGCTCGACATGCTGTTGTGCTGAGTGATAGCAGCGCCTAGAGGGGTTGACTGCTTGTCACTAGCAAAGCATTGTGAGAGACAGCCGAGGCTGGAGAGTTAAGGGGGCACAGTGGTACCCCAGTTCCAGGTTGTGCCCCAGGGATCCCGTCACAGTGGGTTTGTGGTATTTTTAAAAAGCTTAAAAACTATGGAATAGGGATGGTATTATGGGATGGAGAAAGTTACATGATGTCAACTTGACTCTTGCCCTCAGCCTCCCTAACCCCCATGCAGCTTGTGTGTACCCCACAACATGTTGCAACAATTTATCAAAAGGCATTTTACTGGAGGGTGATGCAGAGTACCTGGGTGTACCTCTCGTACACCGAAGTTTGTGTTGGGATGGGCACTGCTGGTGAGGATGTGTAGAACCAACCCAAGCAGCCATACTCTAACTGCAGTGGCTTTATGCTGACATAACTTAAGTCAACCAAAGTTTGTAGTGTAAATGTGGCCTTGCAGCAGCAGACTGTCCTCCTCTAAAGCAGACCAACTATTAGATGGTACCCCAATATACACGAGCCAGTGTTCTGCACAACCACATAAAAATACTTAAGAGGAAAAGAAGTCTTAATAAGATTGAAGCCATTGTGGTGTTTGGTGGCCCTTTTGAAAGGGATCTCTCTTTCACTGTTCCCAGTGGGACTGAGCATCTTGATTCCACCATCATCCCCAAGGGCAGGATGTGGCATCCGTCCCATTGAGGACTGTGGGAGATGGTCATTTTGGAAGGGAAATTTTTTTTGTGCCAGGTAACTTGACAAATAAAAGTAAAAAATGACCATTTATCCTAAATGTCTTCAAAAGCCACCATTGCACCGGATCCCGTCATCAGGCCAGAAGGGAACGTGAAAGTAGCATGTATGTGCTAGGGAACTCAAATTACACTAACTATTGCCCTATCACCAACTTTTCAAACTTTCCATATTAAAATTCTGTGCATTGGCAGCATTGTAATATTTCTTTTAGGCTTAGTGGTCATTTTTCCTCATTTTTTCATAACTTAAAAATATTAAATTGTCCTTCAGGAGAAACCTTAAATGCACCCTGTAGTGACACAGTGCAAAACCAGTCAACTATGATTAAGGTATTTTAGGTTTTGTGGACTCAGATTAAACTGACTTCTAAAGAGGCACTTGTTTGTTTGTTTTTCTTCTTCTCCTCTCCTCCCCCCACTCCCATGGTATAGCTATAGGGCAGAATTCAGGTTGTTTGGCTGCCCTAACTATATTTGCACACCTTAATGTATTTTCAGACTTTTCCCTCCATCTGTTTTTAGTTTCTTCCACCTTGTGTTTAAGGTGCACTTCCCTCTTTGTTTTCAGGGTAGTCTTTGATGCTACTTTGCATACTAAAAGGGTCCCATATTATGGCAACCATCCCTTTGGCCTAGAGTATTTGAATGTGGCTCTGTCTGGGGCCCACAACTCTGCTCCTAAAACAGCCAGTTAGAAAGTGCTTCCTCTTGTGCGTGGAGTATGAAGTCTTCTGCATGTTCCCAGTACTGCATTATTCAACTGGTCTGTAAATAATGCACAGGTACAGGATTTTAACTTCATTCACTTTGAGATTTGTATAGTGATGTACATTTTGCGGTATTCTTTGTAAATAGTAGAAAAAAGCTAAATTTTCTCTTCTGCCAGATAAGAATCACTGATAGGTTTAAAGGAAACACCTGAACAATTTATTATTGCTTTTGCCCAAATTTAAGAGACTGACACACAAGATAGTTGAACACTTGTATCAAATTTTTGGATTGGAATCTTTCAGCTTTTCTAACTGAGGAAAAAGCTTTTCATTACATCCACAGGAAGAAATAAATTCTAAAATTGCATTTAAAGTGTAGCATATTTTGGTGCTATTTTTAGTGTGTATAACTTGTGTATATTGTCTTGATTAATTTAGGTGTGTACATATTGAATTTTCTTTTCAGGTTCTCTGATAGAGCAGCTGACCACAGAGAAATATGAGTGTATGGTGTGCTGTGAGGTGATCCGAACAATAGCCCCGGTATGGAGCTGTCAGAATTGTTATCATGTGTTTCATCTGAACTGCATTAAGAAGTGGGCAAGATCACCAGCATCACAAGCCGAAGGTAGGTATTTTTATCATTATCAGATGTACAGAGAAGTTCACATTTTTCATGGTATGTGCAAGAAGAGAAATTCTAGTCCTAAATTACCTATTCATTTAAGTTGATTAGTACAACTGCCTCCGAGTAAAGCAAGCTGTAAATCAGAAATGGGCAAATGTTATGGTTCTTCACATTACAGCTCTGTTCTTTTTCTATACTTTTGGCTGAATGAACTTCCAGGGGGGCGGGGGGGGGGGGGAGAGAGAGAGAGAGTGTGTGTGTGTGTGTGTGTGTGTGTGTGTGAGAGAGAGAGAGAGAGAGAGTGTGAATGATAGTGGCATGCCAGTACTGCTATAGTTACAGTTGCATTAAGACATCTGTTTGACGGTTGCCTTATTCTAAGTTCTCTAGAATTGATGTACTTAGTTGGATTTATTTGAAATTTGATGTGCGTCAGGGGGGTGCAGGGTAGGGTTAGTCACCCATATTGGAGTCATGTGTATGTACTGTTCTGGCAATATGAACCCTGAAAAAAATAGCCATTTTTAAATAAACTTATGGATGGGGTTTTTTTCCGCTTAGCAGTTGAGATCAAACTGTTTGACTCCATTTTCATCCACTAATAAGCTGCCAAGATTTACCCAACATAGTGATGGCAGCCTGAGAAAATTAAAATGTGCATTTTCTGCACTGCGCACACACAATACAGAAAAATAGCTAGACGGTTTCTATTCTTGTCATTTTATATGTTTTAAAGCTCAAAGCTTGTAAGCTGTCTAAAATCTGAATGTTTAATTGGATTGCTTTAAAATTTGGGGTGCCTCATGGAGTGCAGTGTAGTGTTTGTTAGTGATCCAAATTTGAGGTCATTTGACTCTGGGATTCATGAGTTATGGGGCTTCCCCCCAAACCCCACCTCCCACCTTCCTTCTGCTTCCTTGTGCTGTTAAATGAAGAAGTACTAATCACTGGTAGAATCACATGCCTTGTTGAATTTGATGACTGAAATCACCACTGATGGCTTTGAACTCACCCTTCAATTAACTAAACTAAGGTAAAATTAATCACAAGCCCTCATCTAAGACAAAAGGAGTTTTGAACTGAGTGGCTGGACATTACTACCATTTGTGAGTGATGGTGGCAGCTTTATTTGGGGGAATGTAATCATACTATTTTATTGCGGGGGGGGGGGGGAAGAATTAGACATGTGAATGCTTCCTGGAAGGGAAGGAGTACTAGGGGGTGGAGAAGTGAGGGAACGGTGGGGGAGTTTAGGGAGGAGGCTAAATGTGAATGTATGTTAAGGGGAGGCGAGAGATGTTGGGAGTTTAGGTGAGGGAGGCATTTCACCCCCCAACTCTGCCAGTGCACTTCAACCCCCCTGCATCTCCCAGCTATGCCAGTGGACCGCAAACATCCTGCACACACAGCTGTGCCACCTACCATGCACCCCAACTCCCTGCATCCCCCAACTCTGCCAGTGCACCTCAACCATTGTGCACCCCAACTCTGCCAGTGCACCCCACCACCCCAGTTGTGCCAAACATCATGCACTCCAGCCCTGCCCGTGGACCCCAATCACCCTGCATCCACAGAAGTCTTTGGACGGAAGAAATTAGACATGTGAATGCTTTCTTGAAGGGGGAGGGGTTATGGGGCTTGGGGTGCAATCCACACCAGTGACCCTGTACCCTGGGATGCCTCTCAATGCTTTGCTGCTGTATTTCCCAGCCTAGGATGCTCACAATCAACCTGTCAGCATGCAGATAACAGCCTAAGTGTCTGTAGGCTGAACAGCTCTGGTTTAGCAGCTCTGGCACCAGCAGCACACCAAATATGCTCTTCCTGGTCTCCACCAGCCTTGGGTACTACTTGCAGGGTGACCCTAACACACTCCCAATCATGAATTTTTCCAAAAACTGCGTGCTCTGTAGTGTCCACCCCTCTCCTGGACAGTTCAGAGAAATAATAGGGTTTGTTTGTTCCTCTAAAGAGACACAACTTGGCAGCTTTCCACATTCACTTTAATTCAAATACAGTACTGGTGGTTTAGATTAAAAGTAAAACAAATTTATTAACAAAAGAAGCTAGGATTTTAAGTGAGTTCAGGTATAAGAGAAAGTTAGAAAGGGTCACAAGCAAATAAAAGTGAAAATACACATCTGAGTCTAAAACTTAATTTAGCAGGGTTCAGGGTTTGTTCCAGATGGTTTCTCTCACCAATCATCATTCTTCCTAGCCATGACAGACTTTCCCTCAGTCAGAACTGTAGTTAGTCGTTGGCTGTGTGTGTGTGTGTTCTTTCTGTGTGCTGTCTCAACTCTGCGCAGATAGCTGACACAGCAGACCTTGATAAAATTGCCCAAAAGACCATAGACCCGTTTCAGGAGAGAAAGCACTTGGCCAGGTTTGTCAACGAAGCACAGTCCTAATGCCATTGCTCAATGGTTACCGGTACACTAACATATGTATGCCCATTGCAATGGGCTCAGCTCAAGTGAATGGTGGAACTTTCCATTCCCCACCTTGACTAGCCAAAGACACTCCCTCTTAAACCCCTCTTTATACACTGATACAAACAAGTTACATATCATAGACGATTAGGGTTGGAAGAGACCTCAGGAGGTCATCTAGTCCAACCCCCTGCTCAAAGCAGGACCAACCCCAACTAAATCATCCCAGCCAGGGCTTTGTCAAGCCAGGCCTTAAAAACCTCTAAGGATGGAGATTCCACCACCTCCCTAGGTAACCCATTCCAGTGCTTCACCACCCTCCTAGTGAAATAGCTTTTCCTAATATCCAACCTAAACCTCCCCCACTGCAGCTTGAGACCATTGCTCCCTGTTCTGTCGTCTGCCACCACTGAGAACAACCTAGCTCCATCCTCTTTGGAAGCCCCCTTCAGGTACTTGAAGGCTGCTATCAAATCCCTTCTCACTCTTCTCTTCTTCGAGTGATTGCTCCTATGTATTCCACAGTAGGTGTGCGTGCTCGCCACGTGCACCGGTGCCGGAAGTTTTTCCCTTAGCAGCATCCGTAGTGGGGGAGCACTGCTGCGACCCCTGGAGTGGCGCCGACATATGGCACTATAAAGGGGGCTGCGTGCTCCCCCCCACCCTCAGTTCCTTCTTGCCGCCAGTGAAGGTAGTCGGAACTTGTGCTCCAGCTTTGCTGCAGCATTTCTAGCCTTAGTGGTATCCAGCTTTCCCTGAAGTCACTTGTTGAACTTTCTCTGTTAGTGCTGGGCTCGGGGCATGCCCGTGGCCCAGGCTTCAAGTCGTGCGACTCTTGTTGCAATTCTATGCCCAGAAGCGATCCACACACTCAATGTCTTCGCTGTCTGGGCGAGGCTCACATTAGTGAGGCACGAGTACTTATACTCCCACCCAACTCAGAACTCTCTAGTGGAGGAGTCGGTGAACCACCGAGAGAGACATGGCCAACCCTCTCCTACCCCTAAGGACAAAGATGCTCGCAGGCTGGATTCCTTTGGGAGAAAGCTTTATTCATCTGCGAGCTTTCAGCTCAGAATGGCCAACCACCAGGCACTCTTGAGCAGATATGATTTTAACCTGTGGGGGTCCCTTCCCAAGTTTGAGCCCTCCCTCCACGAGAAGGACAGGAAGGAGTTCTGGGCTCTTGTTGATGAGGGTGCGGCGGCGGCTAAAGCGGCGCTCCAGGCGGCCTCCGATGCGGCGGACACGGCCGCTCGTTCGATGGCCGCGGCGATTTCCATGAGAAGGGCGTCCTGGCTTTCGCTCTCTGGCCTATCGGCTGAGTCCCAGTTGATCATGCAGGACCTGCCGTTCAATGGTCGGGCCCTGTTTGCAGATCAAACAGACACGCGTCTGCATGGGATGAAAGACTCCCGTACTACCCTGCAGACGCTGGGCCTGTACTTCCCGCCGGCCAAGGACAAGCCCAGGCCTCACACCTCCGCTCCACAGGCTCGGGGTAGATATGAGCCCCCGCCTAAGAAGCAGCGGGAGCAGAGGCGCCGGTCACAACGCCAATCCCGTTCGGCCCCTCATCCGGGGCCCTCTATGGCCAGGAGGCCAGGGAAGCAGCGTTTTTGACTGCTTGCAGGGGGTCACCGGGCCTGTTGCCAGGTTAACCCCCCCCCAGTTAATAAAGTTCAGGTTTGCAAATCGTTTACCTGCCTTCCGTTTGCAATGGTTCCGTATCACTACGGACTGCTGGGTCCTCAACACTATATCCCTGGGGTACAGGTTGCAGTTTGTTTCGCCCCCTCCCAATTGCCCTCCGGCCAGGAAGTTGGCGGAGGACTCGGAACATGCGCTCCTCCTAGGTCAGAAGGTACAGCGCCTCCTCTCCCTGGGAGCCGTGGAGAGGGTACCTTGGGAATTCTGGGGCAAGGGATTCTATTCCAGGTATTTCCTCATCCCAAAGGCGAAGGGCGGGCTTCGGCCCATCCTCGATCTGCGGAAGCTCAACCAGTTCTTGGTTCGCTACAAATTCCGCATGGTGTCCCTAGCCTCTATTATTCCCTCTCTAGACCTGGGGGATTGGTTTGCAGCGCTGGACCTTCAGGATGCCTACTTCCACATCCACATTTTCGAGGGTCACAGACGCTACCTCCATTTCCTGGTGGGTCAGGACCACTACCAGTTTACAGTCCTTCCCTTTGGCCTCTCGACGGCCCCCAGGGTCTTCACCAAATGTATGGCGGTGGTAGCGGCCCATCTCAGGAGGAGAGGGCTGCAGGTCTTTCCCTACCTGGACGATTGGCTGCTCAAGGGCAAGTCCCGGTCCCAGGTGCAGCAGCAAATATCCCTCGTGCAGCAGCAGATATCCCTCTTGCTACGCACCTGCTCTGCTCTGGGCCTAGTGGTAAACGAGGAGAAATCCACGTTAGTTCCTGTCCAGCGCATAGAATTCGTAGGAGCGCTGCTGGATTCCCAGGCGGCCACGGCCTCCCTTCCAAGAGACAGGTTTGAGGCACTTAAAGGCCTCGTCGCCTCGGTCACGGCCTTCCCGGTAACCACGGCTCGGATATGCCTTCAAATCCTCGGCCACGTGGCAGCATGCACCACAGTGGTGCGACACGCCAGGCTCCGGATGAGGCCCCTCCAACTCTGGTTGGCCTCCCGCTATTCCCAGGCCAGGGACGGCCTGGACAAGGTTGTCACGGTGCCGCCAACGGTGGTTGCAGACCTCTAATGGTGGTCCCTCCCAAGCAACATGCTCCGGGGTATCCCCTTCCGAGACCCCTCTCCCTCACTAGAGCTAGTGTCAGATGCCTCGGACCTGGGCTGGGGAGCCCACATGGGGGATGTCTGGACCCAGGGTATGTGGTCACCCAAGGAACTGACCCTGCACATAAATGTCAGGGAACTCAGGGCTGTGTGCCTGGCGTGCCTGGCCTTTCACCAGCACTTACAAGGGAAGGTGGTCAGAGTCCTCACGGACAACACCACCGCAATGTATTACATCAAAAGGCAAGGGGGCACGCGCTCCAGGGCCTTATGCCAGGAAACCCAACTCCTGTGGGAGTTCTGTATAGCCCACAACATCCTCCTCCGAGCGTTCCACCTACCCGGCGAGAGCAACACGCTCGCAGATCGCCTGAGCAGGGTGTTCTCACATCAACACGAGTGGTCCCTGTACAGGGAGGTGGCGGAATGGATTTTCCTTCAGTGGGGCACTCCCCAGGTGGACCTATTCGCCACCGCCCAGAACCGCCTGTGTCCCAGGTTCTGCTCCAGGGTGATAGAAGGCGATGGGGCCATGACGGACGCGTTCCTGCTCGATTGGTTGGGGCCCCTGATGTACGCTTTCCCGCCCTTCCCCCTCATAGGCAGGGTCCTACAAAGGTGAAGTCAGATGGGGCGAGAATTATCCTGATAGCCCCGGATTGGGGCCATCAACATTGGTACGGGACCCTACTGCAACTCTTGGCGGTCCCCCCTCGCAGGCTGCCGCTCCGCCCGGACTTCCTCTCCCAGGAGGGAGGTCGTCTCCTCCATCCCAATCTGGCCCTGCTCCACCTGACGGCGTGGCTGCTCCGTGGCTAGATGCGGAGGAGGGGAGGTGTACCGAGGCTGTTAGACCGGTCCTGCTTGAAAGCAGGAAGCCGTCCACACGGAGGACCTACCTGGCTAAGTGGTATCGGTTCTCCTCATGGGCGAGGGAGAGAGGTTCTTCCCCCGCGTCCGCTCCGCTCCAGCTGGTCCTGGACTACCTCCTGTCCTTTAGGACCCAAGGGCTAGCTCCCTCCTCGATCAGGGTGCACCTGGCGGCCATTTCGGCCTTTCACCCTCCGGTGGCGGGACAGTCAGTGTTCTCCCACCACATGACTTCCAGGTTTTTAAAGGGTTTGGACAGAGCATTCCCTTATGCTAGACCCCCGGTTCCCCCTTGGGACCTGAACCTGGTACTGTCACGCCTCACGGGACCTCCCTTTGAGCCCTTGGCCACTTGTTCCTGGTCCCACTTATCTGAGAAAGTGGCGTTTTTGGTGGCTATCACTTCAGCCCGCAGGGTTTCGGAGCTTAGGGCGCTGACCTCGGCACCCCCATACACTGTCTTCCATAAGGGGAAGGTACAACTCCGCTCGCACCCGTCCTTCCTGCCGAAGATGGTCTCGGTGTTTCATATGGACCAGGACATTTTCTTGCCAGTCCTGTGTCCTAAGCCCCATTCCTCCAATGAGGAACGACGCCTACACATGCTAGATGTGCGTAGGGCGCTGGCCTTTTACTTAGATCAAACAAGGCCATTTCGGGCATCCCCTCAGTTTTTCATTGCTACGGCCGAGCACATGAGAGGGCAACCGGTTTCCACCCAGCAGATTTCCCGCTGGATCACCTCGTGCATATGCACATGTTATGACTGGGGTTCCCCCGCCTTCTATTGTTAAGGCGCATTCGACGAGAGCCCATGTGGGCTATGTGGCTCGTGTCCCTATTCAGGACATCTGCAGGGCTGCTACATGGACAGAGGACCATACTTTTGCATCGCACTATGCGATCGTCTCCCAAGCAAGGGATGACGCCGGGTTTGGTAGGGCGGTGTTCCGTCCGGGTAACCCGTAACCTTTATCATTTAGAACTCCTACCCAACTCCGTCAGGTATAGCTTGGAGTCACCTACTGTGGAATACACAGGAGCAATCACTCGAAGAAGAAAGGACAGTTACCTGTTCCGTAACTGGTATTCTTCGAGATGTGTTGCTCCTGTCTATTCCACATCCCACCCTCCTTCCCCTCTGTCGGAGTTGTCTGGCAAGAAGGAACTGAGGGTGGGGGGAGCACGCAGCCCCCTTTATAGCACGATATGTCGGCGCCACTCCAGGGCTCGCAGCGGTGCTCCCCCACTACGGATGCTGCTAAGGGAAAAACTTCCGGCACCAGTGCACGTGGCGAGCACGCACACCTACTGTGGAATAGACAGGAGCAACACGTCTCGAAGAACGCCAGTTACGGAACAGGTAACTGTCCTTTCTGCAGCGTAAATAAGCCCAGTTCCTTCAGCCTCTCCTCATAAGTCATGTGCCCCAGCCCCCTAATCATTTTCTTTACCCTCCGCTGGACTCTCTCCAATTTGTCCACATCCTTTCTGTAGTGCGAAGCCCAAAAGTGGATGTAATACTCCAGATGTGGCCTCACCAGTGCCGAATAGAGGGGAATAATCACTTCCCTTGATCTGCTGACAAGGCTCCTGCTAATGAAGCCCAATATGCCATTTGCCTTCTTGGCAACAAGAGCACACTGTTGACTCCTATCCAGCTTCTCATCCACTGTAGTCCCCAGGTACTGCACAACTGCTGCTTACAGAGTTGATCCCCAGCATGTAGCAATGTATGGGATTCTTCCGTCCTAATTGCAGGACACTGCACTTGTCCTTGTTGAACCTCATCAGATTTCTTTTGGCCCAATCCTCCAATTTGTCTAGGTTACTGTGGACCCTGTCCCTACTCTCCAGCGTATCTGCCTCTCCCCCAGCTTAGTGTCATCTGCGAACTTGCTGAGGGTACAATCCATCCCATCATCCAGATACCGCTTGATACCGGCTGCCGACTAGACATCGAGCCGTTGATCACTACCTGTTGAACCTGATGATGTAGCCAGCTTTCTATCCACCTTGTAGTCCATTCATCCAAGCCATACTTCTTTAACTTGCTGGCAAGAATACTGTAGGAGACCGTATCAAAAGCTTTGCTAAAGTCAAGGTATATCACGTGCACCGCTTTCCCCATATCCACAGAGCCAGTTATCTCATCATAGAAGGCAATCATGTTGGTCAGGCATGACTTGCCCTTGGTGATCCGTGTTGGCTGTTCCTGATCACCTTCCTCTCCTCCAAGTGCTTCAAAATGGATTCCTTGAAGATCTGATCTGATTTTTCCAGGAACCAAGGTGAGGTTGGAAGTTCCCCGGATTCTCCTTCTTCCCTTTTTTAAAAAAGGGCACTATATTTCTTTTTCCAATCGTCCGGGACCTCCCCCGATCGCCACGAGTTTTCAAAGATAATGGCCAATGGGTCTGCAATCACATCAGCCAATTCCCTCAGCACCCTCAGATTCATTGCATCCGGCCCCATGGACTTGCATGTCCAGCTTTTCTCAATAGTCCTTAACCTGTTCTTTCACCACTGAGGGCTGCTCACCTCCTCTCCGTAATGTACGTCCCAGTGCAGCAGTCTGGGAGCTGACCTTGTCTGTGAAGACGGAGGCAAAAAAAAGCATTGAGTATTTCAACTTTTTCCACATCATCTGTCACTGGGTTGCCTCCCCCATTCAGTAAGGGTCCCACACTTTCCCTGGTATAAGACCACCTTCTTGTTGCTAACATACGTGTAGAAACCCTTCTTGTTACCCTTCATATGCCTTGCTAGCTGCAACTCCAATTGTGCTTTGGCCTTCCTGATTACACCCCTGCATGCTTGAGCAATATTTTTATACTCCTCCCTAGTCATCTGTCCAATTTCCCACTTCTTATAAGCTTCCTTTTTGTTTTTAAGCTCACCGAAGATTTATCTGTTAAGCCAAGCTGATCTCCTGCCATATTTGCTATACTTTCTGCATATCGGGATGGTTTGTTCCTGCACCCTCAATAAGGCTTCTTTAAACCACAGCCAGCTCTCCTGGACTCCTTTCCCCCTCATATTAGCCTCCCGGGGAATCCTGCCAATCAGTTCCCTGAGGGAGTCAAAGTCTGTTTTTCTGAAGTCCAGGGTACGTATTCTGCTGCTCTCCTTTCTTCCTTTTGTCAGGATCCTGAACTCGACCATCTCATTGTCACTGCTGCCTAGGTTGCCACCCACTTCTATTTCCCCTACGAATTCTGCCCTGTTTGTGAGCAGCAGGTTAAGAGGAGCACGGCCTCTAACAAAGCAGCCTTTGGCGGGACACTACTGAGAGTATCAATTCAGGACAAATTGCTTAGAGCAGGGCAGTCACAGCCTAAAGCTGGGGATTCTTCACTACTAAGGCACCAAACCAGCCAAACAGAGAGGACTTCAGTTTTACCCCACTGGCTAACTAGAAGTCATACAAGCAATTCCCTCAGACACTCCAGTTTCCCAGTATCACCACCAGCGCCACTCATTGGGATGAACGGTTATGAAAACCAATACCCCAGTAAAAGAAAAAAGGTTTTTCCAATCCCAAAGGACCAAGCCCCAGACCCACGTCAATAAACCAGTCAGATCTTACCCACAAATCAGGCTGTTGCCAATTCTTTAGAATCTAAAATCTAAAGGTTTATTCATAAAAAGAAAGAAATATAGATGAGAGTTAAAATTGGTTAAATGGAATCAAATACATACAACAATTGCAAAGTTCTTAGTTCAGGCTTCTTTCAAGTTTGATGGAAGTACTGCTGATTTAAACCAATCAAGTCTCTAGAATACAAACATCCCAGCTTGGATGGGTCATTCAGTCCTTTGTTCAGAGCTTGAGTTTCAAGCACAGTTCCGCCAGAGGTCAGAAGCAGGATTGAAGAGAAAATGGAGGGGTTTCCACGGCCTTTTATATCCTCTGCCCTGTGGAAGGACACCCCTTTGTTCTTACTGTGGAAAATCACAGCGGCAAGATGGAGTTTGGAATCACATGGGCAAGTCACATGGGCAAGTCACATGTCCATGCATGACTCCGTTTGCAAGTGGCAGCCATTGGTCACATGCTACTGTGAATGTCTCCAGGAAGGCTCCTCAGATGTGGATTGGAGTCTCCCAAGGTCCATTGTCAGTTAAGTGTTTCTTGATTGGGCACTTAATCTGAAGAATTCTTTTTCAAGAAGCTGACCAAATGCTTCACTAATGCTACTTAGAATCAAACACATTGAGATACAAGTACATAGGCCATATTCATAACTTCACATACAAAAATGATACACACATACAGACAGCATAATCATAACCAGCAAATTACAACCTTCTCATAGATACCTTATTTGACCACCTTTGTACAAGATTTGATGCAACTATAGGACCTTGGTTGCAACAATGATTTATATGGTCACAGTTCATGTCAATAACGTCACACGGTCCCTAGTTGGTTCCTCCAGCATTTGCACCAGGAAGTTGTCCCCAACACTCTCCAAAAACTTCCTGGATTGTCTGTGCACTGCTGTATTGCTCTCCCAGCAGATATCAGGGTGATTGAAGTCCCCCATGAGAACCAGGGCCTGTGATCTGGAAACTTCTGTTAGTTGTCCAAAGAAAGCCTCGTCTACCTCATCCTCCTGGTCTGGTGGTCTATAGCAGACACCCACCACGACATCACCCTTGTTGCTCTCACCTCTAAGATTAATCCAAAGACTCTCAACAGGCTTTTCTCCAGTTTCATACTGGAGCTCTGAGCAATCATACTGTTCTCTTACATACAGTGCAACTCCTCCACCTTTCTCCCGCACCTGTCCTTCCTGAACAGTTTATGCCCATCAATGACAGTGCTCCAGTCTGCCCGTCTGACATAGTTAGTTACCATCCTTTACCTTATACATGTTGATTCGATCAAAACATCTCTATCCATCACACTGTCATCACAACATTATCTTTAGGAGGGGTCAGTGTTTTCCTGTTATCTTTGGGGAGTGAGTTTGTACCACACCTGGTATCGCGGTGTTCTGTTACCACCCTTATGGAATGTGTTTGCGTGAGTGTCCTGCGCCTATCACTTCTTAGGATTGTGTGTGTTTTTGCAATACCAGCCCTGGTTTTGCCAAGTTCTGTGAACTTGCAAGCAGGCATGTTTTATAACAGGGCCTGACTTCTGCTTACAACCTGACCTTTGATAACTTTGCTTCATAACAGCAGGGCCAAGCTTCTACTTTAATTCAGGCCTCATGTTTCACGCTCTCTCTTTCTAGTACAAGGACCTTCCCCAGAAGCACAAGGGTTGGCTTCCCTTGTCGTCTTGGGTGAAAGATCTTAGTCTAAGATGGGTTCTCATCTGTATTCAATTTCTAGATACTTCAACCCCCCCTCACCCCCCCTTTAATTGAAGGACCCATCTTTTGGAGCTGTTCCTTTCTATCTAGTTATGGTTGCGAAAAACAGCTTCTCTTCTTGCTTCAGTCTTCCAAAGTTCAATGAGTTTGTTTCAAGAGGCAGGATGGCCTCATCTTGTTTTTCCCTTCCTGTGGACTTCCCATTCCCTTGCTGATATCTGTGTAAATGGGGCTTCCATTGTTTTTGTTCTCACTTTGCTTAATAGCACTGGAGCCAGGTAAATAGGTGCCTTCTCTCCTGTTTGGGAGGCAACCTGTTTCTCCCTGTTTGGCCACAGACTTTAAAGCATAATATCATTAAGTTTCTGTATCTCCTCAGATAGTGCTAATATATATGTTTCAGAAGGACATAAATCACCAATGTGTCATTAGCTCTCAGAAAAGACCTTACTCTGTACACTTGTATAATATAGTTATATTGTATACAATCAGCTGATTCAATTGCTAATCACTTAAGGTTCAGCCCCGCATATTTATAGACCAGTATGATTTTTTTTAACTGAATTGGGCCCACTGTGGATGCCAGCCTACTCAAGGAGCAAGTTGGTTTTTGACCATCAAGAAGTTGCTGTGATGAGGTCCTGGCTCTTGCTACAAACATTGAGGCTGGATTCCCATGAAAACTCAAGATCAGTACTGCTTTTATCGATCTGTCAGCAGCATAAGGCGCAGTTTGGAAGGATGGTCTGCTACTTGAAACTGGCCGAAGTGATCCCCTGTGTGTGGATTCTCAGGCTGCAGAATGCCATGCTTAGCAGCCAAAGTTTGTGCATGTACTTCGGAAGTCAAACCAGCAGGCCATGCATTTTGAATAATGGGCTACCACAAGGCTCTGTATTTGCTCCGACACTCTTCAATGAATACACCAGTGATATGCCTGAAATGATAGCGCAGAAGTTTGTGTATGCTGATGATTTGGCACTTGCAACGCAGGCCCATAGCTTTAAAGAACTTGAAGTGAACCTTACATCTGACCATAAGATCATGGAGGAGTACTTCCAGAAGTGGAAGCAGAGACCAAATCTGAGCAAATCAGTAGTCGCTACTTTCCACCTTAACAATAGAATCACACAAATGCTCTAACTGTGGAGTTGTGTGGCAAAACTGTGCGTTATGGCCCAAAGCTAACATATCTTGGTGTCATCCTTGACTGTAGACTGACCTTTCATGATCACCTCAAGAAAGTAGCCTCTAACACGAAGACTCGCTTCAACATTATTCAGAAGTTAGTGGGAACAAGCTATGGATCAACTGCCTCGGTGTTACAAACATCAGTCTTGGCCCTAGTGTACTATTTGCAGAGTACTGTGCACCGGTGTAGACAAGAATCTGATTAATCCAACTTGTGGCTTGGCAGCTAAATCAGAACATGCGAATCATCACGGGAACTTTTAAAATCAACGTCTCTACCATGGCTTTCTGTATTAGCTTGAGGTTTGATGTTTGCTATCTGCCGAGATATAGCCACAGGACGAGAACTTAAATGTGCCAAAGAGTAGCCAGAACTTCCCATCCAGTAGGTTATGGATAACATACCCCAACAATGCCTGAAATTGCAAAATTTATTGACCACACATGACCACCTCATGTCTTTTTGGATCCGGCCAGGGAATGGCAAAGTTCTGGACCTCATCTACCTTCCAAACAAGCACATCCTTACTGACCCAACAAGCTGCCCTCTTGGTTTTAATCTGCCATGCAGACTTTGTACCACATTGAACTGCATCTGAACAAACCATGGAAGATGCAGCTACTTGATGCACAAGTGGAAAATCAGACTCCCCTTTGTATGACTGAGGTGAGAACATCCAAACCATCGAACATCACACATCTTTACTTTGCCAAACCCATAGTTCACATCCTTTTACAGCCGTTTCACAGTGCTCAGTGCTCAGTGGTTTGAGCATTGGCCTGCTAAACCCAGAGTTGTGAGTTCAATCCTTGAGGGGGCCATTTAGGGATCTGAGGCAAAAGTCTGTCTGGGGATTGGTCCTGCTTTGAGCAGGGGGTTGGACTAGATGACCTCCTGAGGTCCCTTCCAAACCTGATATTCTATGATTCTATGAAAAGGTTGGTCTTGCCATTTTCTATTCCCCTGGAGATGGCAACAGCCAGTGGTAATTTATTTATGTACGTTCCAGGTGTAGTCAGTGTGTCAGGTGTACCTATATGAAATGGTGGAGGCAGTAGTAGGCTCTGCTTGGTAAAGTTGTGTTGGTGATATGAGGACCTGTGGTTAACTTTGAGTTGTGTGATGGAGTTGTGGTTATATGTTTTGCACCTTCTGTGTGTGAGCAAAGGGAAGAGCTGCATGTGAGTCTTCAGGATCTACTGTGCATCAATTTAATGTATAGTTGTGTAAATTATGTAATTAGCAGGGCACAGGTGTTTTAATAGAAAGAGTGCTTTCATATCCAGCTTGCTACTGACAGTTATCTATGCATTTATTATTATCTGCATATATTCCAGGTAAAGTGAGTGTAGTCGATGTCAGGTGTAGCTTGTTGTTAAATTGTATAGTAAATTGCGTAACCACATTTTGGTTCCTTATGAAATATAGTCAAGAGATGAAATACACCAGTAAACCTGACTAACATTGGTTAAGCCAATAATGATATAGTACAGGAAAAGGATTCTATTCAATACCAGATTCCGGGAAGTCGTCTCATGTAGTATTGATGCATTCACCTTACGCAGAAGGTGTATGTGATGGGACCCCTGAGTACAACCTGGAACTGTGGGACTGCTATGCACCCGTAACTCTCCAGTCTGAGTTCTTTCGCGGTGCTTTGCTAGTGACAAGTAGCAAACCCCTCCAGGTGCTGTTATTACTCAGCCATCACCATGCAGAGGCACTCCCAGCTAAGTTGCATGAATGTTCTCCAAGCCGTTCATGAACTATGCACAGGGAAACATCAGCAAATCTCCCAAGCCACTAACCTTGCACCCAGGGGTGCTGGAACAATTTACATAGTGGGGTTACTGAGATCCATTGAACCAAACTGTAAACCCTGTATATGATGGAAACCACTTCAAGTCAGGGGATTTGGCCAGCACCCCTAGTTCCAGCACCTATGCTTGCACCCCAGAAATATACCATCTTACGCTGCTCAAGACCTTCTCTTTAACAGTGCAAGCTCGTTAATTAGTTCGCCACTTCGTCAAAGGAAAGTAGATGTTCACTAGCCTTTGTAAACTGAGCAGATTCCCCAAGCACTTTAGACAAACTCACTGGTAAGGATAAAACATTAAAAGAAGTTTATTAACTACAGAAAGATAGATTTCAAGTGATTATAAGTGGTAGGCATAAAGGTTAGAGATAGTTACCTTTAGAAAAGAAAAAGTAAACATGAATTCTAAATCCTAAACTTTTAGACTAAGCGAGAGTTGAATCAAACAGTTTTCCTCATCCCACTGAATGTAGCAGGTAGGTTATATGTTTATACACAGGCTGAATTTCCTTCTCAGTCTGGGACCAGTCTTCTCAGTTCACAGTCTTTTGTCTTCGCAGTGTTCTTGTTGTCTTCAGCGTAAATGGAGAGAGGTGGTCTCATGATGCCACTGTCCCTTATTTTATACCCTCACTCCATGTGCCTGGAGAAATACTGGCTCAGACATGTACTGGGGGGCCTAGCTGAGTCACAGGTTGAGCAATCCTCCTTGTGTGCTGCTTGCACAACTGAGTCATAGAGTTTAGGATTATATGGGGAATATAAGAAAGGGCACTAAGCATCCATATCCACTATTTCTAGGCAGATATATTCAAGAACCTTTACAGGACTACGAAGTGTTCATAAAAGATCCCCCTTCTGTGAGGTCTCACTCAGACCAACCTTTGGCTAGTTGCTGGCTAGAACAGCACAGAGCTTAATTCAAGGAATTTGCTGTGTGTCTTTCTGCCTTTCAGTGCTCATCTTAAGCACTATAAAATAGATGTGGTGTTTGTCCAATGTGGCTTTTGGATGAAAGGTTTTGAAATCTTTCTCTTGGTTTTCCTTCATTCACACCCTTCATGTTATCATGGAAGCACTCAGTCTCATACAAGGACTGAATCCTTCGGGTATTTCTTCTGCTCTGTGACCTACTACAATTGGGCCCTATGTTCTGTGATATTGCTTACCACTCAGGGTGTTGTCCATATCGCAGTCACATGACACTCAGTCCACTTAGCTATTGGAGATGACTGAGTTCAGAAGACCATATTGCTGCTTGTTTCCCCACAAAAGTATCATTGCCCATGCATCTTTCTCAGACCAGCTGAATCTAGTTATGCTTTAGCTGCTAAAGAGCCCTTTACAATTAAGCGGTTTGTCTCTATGTAGGTGCTTATAAAATGTTTCCAAGTAATCTGCTAACCTTTACTTCAATAAACTGATGTATTGAACTCCATTGCTAATTATAAAGTATTTTTTCACACCACATATCCATACTTGTGGTTCTTCTTTGAACCCTCTCCAGTTTTTCAACATCTTTTTTTGAAGTGTGGACACCAGAACTGGATACAGTTTTTCCCATAATGGTCTCACCAATACCACATACTGGGATTACTACCTTTCTTATATACTATCCTATTTATACATCCAGTGATCATGTTAGCTCATTTTGACACATTGCTATGTTAGGAATTCATGTTCAATTGATTACTCTGACCTCAAGTCCTCTTCAGTACTGCTTTCTAGAATACAGGCTGCCATCCTGTAAGCATGGCATGTAATCTGTGTCCCTAAATGTATGACTTTGTTTGATTGTATTTAAAATGTAGTTTGATTGCATCCATCATAATGGTGATCCAAATCACTTGGTAATATGTTGTCCCCATTGGTATTTACCACCCCACCAATCTTTGTTTTATCTGCAAGCTTTACTGGCAATGAGTTTATATTTTCTTCCAGTTAATTGATAAAAATAGAGTAACATTGAGCTGAGAACCAATCCCTGCGGGACCCCCGTAAGAACACTACCACTCATTTATGATCTTGAATTAGCAATTCTATTTTGAGATCTATCTGTTCATTTTTATTTTATTTTAAATGAGTCACTGATTTTTCTATAGCACTAATTTATTAAACAGAATGTGACACATTACAAAATCAGATTTCTATAAGGTGGTATAGTATAGTATTACTTGAAATGGTGAAATTAGTAAAATCTGAAAAAAGTTTGCTGTCTTGTGCCACTATTCTAAATTGTTTATCATCTGTCTTAAACATATTTTAAGTTCTTGTATATTTATTTATTTACAGATGGCAATAGTGGCTGGAGATGTCCTGCTTGTCAAAATGCTTCAACACAAGTTCCTACTACTTATACCTGTTTTTGTGGTGAGTGTATTTCATATTTACAGTTGGTATTCCTTAATTAATAAGTTCTAATACTGTTGAAGAATCTTTCCTTACATCCCCCAAAGCTCTCTTTCATGGCTACTTTGTTAATGATATTGGAAGATAACCGCCTGACTTGTGTGACGTTTGATTCCTATATAAAAATTATATATAACAAATATTTAGATAAATGTTAAAATAAAACCTTTATTACGAATGTTTTGGAATCAGTATTGATATGAAGACATTTAGTAGGAAAAAAATAATCTAGAAAACTGCTAGCATACCTTGTTCTAAGGTACAGGTAATTACAGCTATTGTAGGCCTTTTCCTACATATGTTATATTCGTGCAACTTTTCTAACGTGTGAATTTAAACCAATATAGTTAAACCAATTCAGACTCCTGCTTGGACACTCTTATTTTGGTATAAGAGTGGCTTTATTGGTTTAGGTTAAATTGATTGGAAATGGGATTAAATTAAACTGAAATAAGTGTTCACACAGGGGCTTGCACTAGTTTTAATTATGTCAGTTTAAGAAAAGATTTAAGTTAAACAGGTGCAGCTTTCCTGTGTAGATCCAGAGCCTAGATCTCTACTTTACCATATGTAGGCTCATGCACAGAACATTGCAGAATCATGAGATAAATGAATTAACTGCATACCTTTAGATATCTTACCAGTATTCTGACCACTGATTCATATGTTTGAGACTTACACTAAATTTCCAAACTTCTGAGCAGCTTCAGTTAGCTTCCACTTCTTAAAATCAGCCTGTCTTGGAAAAGTTGCCTCCTATTTTCTAAAAAATTTGGAATATCACCTCACTAAAAGTGACACCTCAAAGTCCAAGATGGTCCCTCCCTCATCACTCTCAGTATGTTTACTTTAAAGTTCATTATTGTATTGAAGTATACAATGGGGCTGTTTCTGCATCTGATTTTTTGTTTTGTCTTGCTTTTTAGGTAAGGTAAACAACCCTGAATGGAATAGAAATGAAATTCCACATAGCTGTGGAGAGCTTTGTAGAAAAAGAAGACCAGGTCAGGACTGTCCCCACTCTTGTAATATGTAAGTAAGAGTGTTTCAGAATGTTTTGTAGTGATCTACAAGCATTTGTGAAAGCTGTGGAAACAGATATTTGGATATTTGTATTTTTCTTTCAATTTGTCGGTCACTTAATTCTTAAAACCACTGTTTTGATGGCTATTTCATGAATGAACAAAAGATTTGTATGAAATTGATTATTATGGAATGTGGTTTTCTTTACCAGTATGGAAAAAGTTTCAGGCTTTCAGTGACTAATGCCAGGTACTATTTGTTAGACATTTTTCAGGTTCCTTTAGGAAAGTGTAAAAATTTAAACTTTTTTTTCAATGTCTTTAATTCTGAGCATAAAATATATTACTTTTTATACATCACCGGATCAAGTATATTTTTCAGGAGAAGCGTGGAAATTAGTACAGTGGCACTTATTGTTCCTCTTCACTCTGTTTTATAGAGAGGGGAAATAATAAATGCATTTTCAGTTCTGATCTCATTGTAAAAGAAAAGAAATTACAGTGTAACCAGATATAACAAATGTAGAAATTTTTAGAAATTTTAATCTTTGTTTAAAGGCTTGTGCTTATGGCTGAAAATTTTGGATTTTAAGTATAACAGCCCATCTTTCATAGAACTGATATGTTTTTTGTATTGGGAATGAAAAATAAAATCAAATTTTTAGGATTGGTTAGATTTTGGGCCAGTCTACTGAAATAATATCTTTTAAATTTAGGTATTGCCACCAAGATCAAAGATTGTGCACCCTGTTTTATTAAAAAAAAACTACACTTAAAAATGTTGACCATTATGTGCCCCTTTACTGTTGTAAAGATAAACGTGGTAGGTAAATCTATAATTTCCCCACTTTCTAAAACTGCTTTGAAAAAGGCATTTTCTAGCTTAGTAATACAATGATCAGTAGTAGCTGCAGGTTTGTTTCCCCTTAAAGAGAGGAAAGCTGGTCAGTGGGTCAGGTGCTGGACTGGACATCAAGAGACCTAGGTTCTAGTCTCACCTTGGCCACTGACTTGCTGTGTGGCTTCTCAAACAGAAGTTATGGGCTTCATGCAGAATTTACTGTGTGGAGTTCTATGGCCTGTTATTCAGGAGGTCAAACTAGATCATAATGCTTCGTTCTGGCCTTAAAATGTATGAAAGTATCTATTGTCTCTTGCAAGTTAGTGTGCTATAGGGATATTGTCAAGTTGAATTGAATCTTTTTTTATATTGACTGACTTTAAAATGGTCTCCCAGAACAACCCTTAAATAGTATATCCTAAAACTTCTTTTTTAAAAGGTAAGGATATTTAAAAGGGTCATTTGGGCAGGCCCAGAATGCCTGCTGCTTTTTTAGTTTCAGCTTTGCTGCTGCTACTAGTAGATCTGCTCTGGGTGAGCCCAAGGAAAGGCATGCACCATCATCAAAACAGTCATATTGACGCTACATTTAGCAGCACCTTATGAATAAAGTAAATACGTTGATTAAATACATTTTTCTTTAGTCTGTCTCAGTTGTGGTAATCTTAAGGGTTACTTATAACAATAGTGAGTGCAAAACATCAGATGGAAATGTGATTTTCCAAATGCATGATATCCCTTTAAGTGACCTTGCAAGTAAAACTAAAATAAATCTCAAATAACATCAAGAACTAAAAATACATTAAATATTTGTTATATATAACATTATTATGTTCATAGTTTGCTTGTATTTATTTGAGAACACATGGCTAAAACACCTCCCCATCCCCCAATATCCATATATGTCAATACAGATGTAATATGAGTTATTCTCAGAAGATGGAAAGGAAACCAGTTAAAAGCATTGTGGTATTTCTGTATAATGGGAACTGATCCAGCTTGAACACATTAGTTTCAAAAACTTTCAGAGAAACACCTAATGGGGAAGAAGAGAATAAAACCAAATGTGCACCCAGTGTCGCCTCAAATATTTATAACTTGTTAGTGGTTGTCTGTCTAATATTGTTTGTTTATCTTGTCTTTTTAGATTGTAAATTTCTGGGTCAAGGATTTTTCTTTCTACGTGTTTGTATGGTACCTGGCACAATGGATCCCTAATCCTTATTCGGGCATTTAAAGTAGAAGTAATAAATAATAAAAACAAGGAAAATTAATATATGTTTATATAGAAATGCAAACTAAGTAGCTTTGTTTAGGTTTTCATTATTAAATCAAATATCTCCCCCACCTTTTTAGCAGTGTATACCTAGTTTTGTACAAATTCATACATTTGTAAGACCAGAAGGGACCATTATGATCATCTAGCCTGACTTCCTGCATAGTACAGGTCATATGAATTACTGGGTGGAATTCTGCATCAAGCTCATATCTTGTAGTTGAGGACACCATGTAGTGTGGACACCAGGACTGGACATACCATTCCAGTAATGGTCTCACCACAGTTGTGTGTACAGAGGTAGTATCCTCACTCTACTTCTTGATATTTCCCCTTCTTTATACATCCAAGGATTGTATTTAGCTCTCTTTAGCATTGCAGTGGGGAGTGCATGTTCAGTGGGTTATTTACCATAACCCTTAAATCACTTTTGAGTCCCTGCTTTCCAGGATACAGTCACCAATCTAATAAGTGTGACTTGCACTCTTTGTTCTTCGCTGTATAGGGCCTTGTATTTTGGTGTATTAAAATACATGTTCCTTAAATGAACCCAATTTACCAAATAATGCAGGCTGCTTTAAGCCTTTTCTACATCTTTGTTGACAATTTTTTTTTTTTTTTTTTTTTTTTTTTAACATCTCACCTAGTACTGAACTTCTAGGAAATCTCTAGGATTTCTTTTATTCTTGATTTTTATATTTTTATATACAGTAACTCCTCACTTAATGTCGTCCCGGTTAACGTTGTTTCTTTATGTCGCTGATCTATTAGAGAACACGCTCGTTTAAAGTTGCTCAATGCTCCCTTATAACGTTGTTTGACAGCTGCCTGCTTTGTCCACTGCTTGCAGGAAGAGCAGCCCGTTGGAGCCAGCTGGTGGGGGCGTGGAACCAGGGTGGACTGGCAGCCCCGCATCAGCTCCCCTAAGTTCCCTGTGCGGCAGCCACCCAGCAGGCTATCAATTCCCGGGCAGTTCAGGTGTCCCCCCACTGCCATGTGCTGCTCCTAGCCTCTGCCTTGGAGCTGCTCCCAGGAGCCTCCTGCTTGCTGTGCAGCGGGTGGAAGGCTGCTGATGTCAGGGTGTCCCCCTCCCCGTACCCCATCGCCACAGAGTGGGGGGAGGGGAGGACACGACAGGGCTCAGGACGAAGGGAGCTTGTGAGCAGTAGCTGCTGTCTCAAGTTGCTGATCTACTTAAAAAGGCAGTGTACTTAGAGTGGGGTCAGTTTACTTAAAGGGGCAATGCGCGTGTGTCTCTCACACTCACACACACATGGTGTGTGTCTCTCTCTCACACACACAGACACACACACACAGACACACACACACACACACACACACACGGTGTGTGTCTCTGTCTGTCTCTCTCACTCTCACACACACGCGCACCCCCCGGCATTGGGCCTGGTGACGTATTGCTTTTTAAATTATCAGTTTGTTCGAGCACCTTTTCTTAAGAACATAAGAAAGGCCGTACCGGGTCAGACCAAAGGTCCATCTATCCCAGTATCCTGTCTACCGACAGTGGCCAATGCCAGGTGCCCCAGAGGGAGTGAACCTAACAGGCAATGATCAAGTGATCTCTCTCCTGCCATCCATCTCCACCCTCTGACAGACAGACAGGCTAGGGACACCATTCCTTACCCGTCCTGGCTAATAGCCATTAATGGACTTAACTACCATGAATTTATCCAGTTCTCTTTTAAACTCTGTTATAGTCCTAGCCTTCACAACCTCCTCAGGTAAAGAGTTCCACAAGTTGACTGTGCGCTGCGTGAAGAAGAACTTCCTTTTATTTGTTTTAAACCTGCTGCCTATTAATTTCATTTGATGACTCCTAGTTCTTGTATTATGGGAATAAGTAAATAACTTTTCCTTATCCACTTTCTCCACATCACTCATGATTTTATATACCTCTATCATATCCCCCCCTTAGTCTCCTCTTTTCCAAGCTGAAGAGTCCTAGCCTCTTTAATCTCTCCTCATATGGGACCCGTTCCAAACCCTTAATCATTTTAGTTGCCCTTTTCTGAATCTTTTCTAGTGCCAGTATATCTTTTTTGAGATGAGGAGACCACATCTGTACGCAGTTTTCGAGATGAGGGTGTACCATCGATTTATATAAGGGCAATAATATATTCTCAGTCTTATTCTCTATCCCCTTTTTAATGATTCCTAACATTCTGTTTGCTTTTTTGACCGCCTCTGCACACTGCGTGGACATTTTCAGAGAACTGTCCACGATGACTCCAAGATCTTTTTCCTGACTTGTTGTATCTAAATTAGCCCCCATCATATTGTATGTATAGTTGGGGTTATTTTTTCCAATGTGCATTACTTTACATTTATCCACATTAAATTTCATTTCCCATTTTGTTGCCCAATCACTTAGTTTTGTGAGATCTTTTTGAAGTTCTTCACAGTCTGCTTTGGTCTTAACTATCTTTAGCAGTTTAGTATCATCTGCAGACTTTGCCACCTCACTGTTTACCCCTTTCTCCAGATCATTATGAATAAGTTGAATAGGGTCGGTCCGAAGACTGACCCTTGAGGAACACCACTAGTTACCCCTCTCCATTCTGAGAATTTACCATTAATTCCTACCCTTTGTTCCCGGTCTTTTTAACTAGTTCTCAATCCATGAAAGGACCTTCCCTTTTATCCCATGGCAGCTTAATTTACATAAGAGCCTTTGGTGAGGGACCTTGTCAAAGGCTTTCTGGAAATCTAAGTACACTATGTCCACTGGATCCCCCTTGTCCACATGTTTGTTGACCCCTTCAAAGAATTCTAATAGATTAGTAAGACACGATTTCCTTTTACAGAAACCATGTTGACTATTGCTCAACAGTTTGTTTTTCTATGTGTCGGACAATTTTATTCTTAACTACTGTTTCGACTAATTTGCCTGGTACAGACGTTAGACTTACCGGTCTGTAATTGCTGGGATCACCTCTAGAGCCCTTTTAAAATATTGGCGTTACATTAGCTAACTTCCAGTCATTGGGTACAGAAGCTGATTTAAAGGACAGGTTACAAACCTTAGTTAACAGTTCCGCAACTTCACATTTGAGTTCTTTCAGAACCATCTGGTCCCGGTGACTTGTTAATGTTAAGTTTATCAATTAATTCCAAAACCTCCTCTCGTGACACTTCAATCCGTGACAGTTCCTCAGATTTGTCGCCTACAAAAGCCAGCTCAGGTTTGGGAATCTCCCTAACATCCTCAGCCGTGAAGACTGAAGCAAAGAATCCATTTAGTTTCTCCGCAATGACTTTATCGTCTTTAAGCACTCCTTTTGTATCTCGATCATCAAGGGGCCCCACTGGTTGTTTAGCAGGCTTCCTGCTTCTGATGTACTTAAAAAACATTTTGTTATTACCTTTGGAGTTTTTGGCTAGCCGTTCTTCAAACTCCTCTTTGGCTTTTCTTATTACATTCTTGCACTTAATTTGGCAGTGTTTATGCTCCTTTCTATTTGCCTCACTAGGATTTGACTTCCACTTTTTAAAGGAAGTCTCTTTCTCTCTCACTGCTTCTTTTACATGGTTGTTAAGCCACGGTGGCTCTTTTTTAATTCTTTTACTGTGTTTCTTAATTTGGGGTATACATTGAAGTTGGGCCTCTATTATGGTGTCTTTAAAAAGCGCCCATGCAGCTTGCAGGGATTTCACTTTAGTCACTGTACCTTTTAATTTCTGTTTAACTAACCCCTCAGTTTTGCATAGTTCCCCCTTTTGAAATTAAATGCCACAGAGTTGGGCTGTTGAGATGTTCTTCCCACCACGGGGATGTTGAATGCTATTGTATTATGGTCACTATTTCCAAGCGGTCCTGCTATAGTTACCTCTTGGACCAGCTCCTGCGCTCCCTTCAGGACTAAATCTAGAGTTGCCTCTCCCCTTGTGGGTTCCCGTACCAGCTGCTCCATGAAGCAGTCATTTAAAGTATCGAGAAATTTTATCTCTGCATTTCGTCCTGAAGTGAAATGTTCCCAGTCAATATGGGGATAATTGAAATCCTCCACATTATTGAGTTCTTAATTTTGATAGCCTCTCTAATTTCCCTTAGCATTTCATCATCACTATCACCGTCCTGGTCAGGTGGTCGATAATAGATCCCTAATGTTATATTCTTATTAGAGCATGAAATTTCTATCCATAGAGATTCTATGGAACATGCGGATTTGCTTAAGATTTTTACTTCATTTGATTGTACATTTTCTTTCACATATAGTGCCACTCCCCCCCTGCACGACCTGTTCTGTCCTTCCGATATATTTTGTACCCCGGAATGATTGTGTCCCATTGCTTGCTCTCAGTCCACCAGGTTTCTGTGATGCCTATTATATCAATATCCTCCTTTATCACAAGGCACTCTAGTTCACCCATCTTATTATTTAGACTTCTAGCATTTGTGTACAAGCACTTTAAAAACTTGTCACTGTTTATTTGTCTGCCCTTTTCTGATGTGTCAGATTCTTTTTTATGTGAATGTTTCTCGTCTGATCTGGCCCCTACTTTATCCTCTTCCATCCTCTGCTCCTGACTATAACCTGGAGATTCTCTATCATTAGACTCTCCCCTAAGAGAAGTCTCTGTCCGATCCACATGCTCCTCTGCAGCAGTCGGCTTTCCACCATCTCCTAGTTTAAAAACTGCTCTACAACCTTTTTAATGTTTAGTGCCAGCAGTCTGGTTCCACTTTGGTTTAGGTGGAGCCCATCCTTCCTGTATAGGCTCCCCCCATTCCAGAAGTTTCCCCAGTTCCTAATGAATGTAAACCCCTCCTCTCTACACCATCGTCTCATCCACGCATTGAGACTCTGAAGCTCTGCCTGCCTACCTGGCCCTGCGCATGGAACTGGGAGCATTTCTGAGAATGCCACCACCATAGAGGTCCTGGATTTCAGTCTCTTCCCTAGCAGCCTAAATTTGGCCTCCAGGACATCTCTCCTACCCTTCCCTATGTCATTGGTACCTACATGTACCACGACCACCGGCTCCTCCCCAGCACTACACATAGAATCATAGAATATCAGGGTTGGAAGGGACCTCAGGAGGTCATCTAGTCCAACCCCCTGCTCAAAGCAGGACCAATTCCCAACTAAATCATCCCAGCCAGGGCTTTGTCAAGCCGGGCCTTAAAAACCTCCAAAGAAGGAGACTCCACCACCTCCCTAGGTAACGCATTCCAGTGCTTCACCACCCTCCTAGTGAAATAATGTTTCCTAATATCCAACCTAGACCTCCCCCACTGCAACTTGAGACCATGGCTCCTTGTTCTGTCATCTGCCACCACTGAGAACAGCCGAGCTCCATCCTCTTTGGAACCCCCCCTCAGATAGTTGAAAGCAGCTATCAAATCCCCCCTCATTCTTCTCTTCTGGAGACTAAACAATCCCAGTTCCCTCAGCCTCTCCTCATGAGTCATGTGCTCCAGACCCCTAATCATTTTTGTTGCCCTCCGCTGGACTCTTTCCAATTTTTCCACATCCTTCTTATATTGTGGGGCCCAAAACTGGACACAGTATTCCAGATGAGGCCTCACCAATGTCGAATAAAGGGGAACGATCACGTTCCTCGATCTGCTGGCAATGCCCCTACTTATACAGCCCAAAATGCCGTTAGCCTTCTTGGCAACAAGAGCACACTGTTGACTCATATCCAGCTTCTCGTCCACTGTGACCCCTAGGTCCTTTTCTGCAGAACTGCTACCCAGCCATTCGATCCCTAGTCTGTAGCAGTGCATGGGATTCTTCCGTCCTAAGTGCAGGACTCTGCACTTGTCCTTGTTGAACCTCATCAGGTTTTTTTTGGCCCAGTCCTCTAATTTGTCTAGGTCCCTCTGTATCCGATCCCTACCCTCTAGTGTATCTACCACGCCTCCCAGTTTAGTGTCATCTGCAAACTTGCTGAGAGTGCAGTCCACACCATCCTCCAGATCATTAATAAAGATATTAAACAAAACCGGCCCCAGGACCGACCCTTGGGGCACTCCGCTTGAAGCCGGCTGCCAACTAGACATGGAGCCATTGATCACTACCCGTTGAGCCCGACGATCTAGCCAGCTTTCTATCCACCTTATAGTCCATTCATCCAGTCCATACTTCTTTAACTTGCCGGCAAGAATACTGTGGGAGACCGTATCAAAAGCTTTGCTAAAGTCAAGGAATAACACATCCACTGCTTTCCCCTCATCCACAGAGCCAGTTATCTCATCATAGAAGGCAATTAGGTTAGTCAGGCACGACTTGCCCTTGGTGAATCCATGCTGACTGTTCCTGATCACTTTCCTCTCCTCTAAGTGTTTCATAATTGATTTCTTGAGGACCTGCTCCATGATTTTTCCAGGGACTGAGGTGCGGCTGACTGGCCTGTAGTTCCCCGGATCCTCCTCCTTCCCTTTTTTAAAGATGGGCACTACATTAGCCTTTTTCCAGTCATCCGGGACCTCCCCCGATCGCCATGAGTTTTCAAAAATAATGGCCAATGACTCTGCAATCTCATCCGCCAACTCCTTTAGCACCCTCGGATGCAGCGCATCCGGCCCCATGGACTTGTGCACGTCCAGTTTTTCTAAATAGTCCCGAACCACTTCTTTCTCCACAGAGGGCTGGTCACCTTCTCCCCATACTGTGCTGCTCAGTGCAGTAGTCTGGGAGCTGACCTTGTTGGTGAAGACAGAGGCAAAAAAATCATTGAGTACATTAGCTTTTTCCACATCCTCGGTCACTAGGTTGCTTCCCTCATTCAGTAAGGGGCCCACACTTTCCTTGACTTTCTTCTTGTTGCTAACATACCTGAAGAAACCCTTCTTGTTACTCTTAACATCTCTTGCTAGCTGCAACTCCAAGTGTGATTTGGCCTTCCTGATTTCATCCTGCATGCCTGAGCAATATTTTTATACTCCTCCCTGGTTATTTGTCCAATCTTCCACTTCTTGTAAGCTTCTTTTTTGCATTTAAGATCAGCAAGGATTTCACTGTTTAGCCAAGCTAGTCGCCTGCCATATTTACTATTCTTTCTACACATCGGGATGGTTTGTTCCTGCAACCGCAATAAGGATTCTTTAAAATACAGCCAGCTCTCCTGGACCCCTTTGCCCTTCATGTTATTCTCCCAGGGGATCCTGCCCATCTGTTCCCTGAGGGAGTCAAAGTCTGCTTTTCTGAAGTCCAGGGTCCGTATTCTACTGCTCTCCTTTCTTCCTTGTGTCAGGATCCTGAACTCGACCATCTCATGGTCACTGCCTCCCAGGTTCCCATCCACTTTTGCTTCCCCTACTAATTCTTCCCTGTTTGTGAGCAGCAGGTCAAGAAAAGCTCTGCCCCTAGTTGGTTCCTCCAGCACTTGCACCAGGAAATTGTCCCCTACACTTTCCAAAAACTTCCTGGATTGTCTGTGCACCGCTGTATTGCTCTCCCAGCAGATATCAGGGTGATTAAAGTCTCCCATGAGACCCAGGGCCTGCGATCTAGCAACTTCTGCTAGTTGCCAGAAAAAAGCCTCGTCCACCTCATCCCCCTGGTCTGGTGGTCTATAGCAGACTCCGACCACGACATCACCCTTGTTGCTCACGCTTCTCAACTTTATCCAGAGACTCTCAGGTTTTTCTGCAGTTTCATACGGGAGCTCTGAGCAGTCATACTCCTCTCTTACATACAATGCAACTCCCCCACCTTTTCTGCCCTGCCTGTCCTTCCTGAACAGTTTATATCCATCCATGACAGTACTCCAGTCATGTGAGTTATCCCACCAAGTCTCTGTTATTCCAATCGCATCATAGTTCCCTGACTGTGCCAGGACTTCCAGTTCTCCCTGCTTGTTTCCCAGGCTTCTTGCATTTGTGTATAGGCACTTAAGATAACTCATCGATCGTCCCTCTTTCTCAGTATGAGACAGGAGTCCTCCCCTCTTGCTCTCTCCTGCTTGTGCTTCCTCCCAGGATCCCATTTCCCCACTTAGCTCAGGGCTTTGGTCTCCTTCCCCCGGTGAACCTAGTTTAAAGCACTCCTCACTAGGTTAGCCAGCCTGCTGGCGAAGATGCTCTTCCCTCTCTTCGTTAGGTGGAGCCCGTCTCTGCCTAGCACGCCTCCTCCTTGGAACACCATCCCATGGTCGAAGAATCCAAAGCCTTCTCTCCGACACCACCTGCGTAGCCATTTGTTGAGTTCCACGATTCGACGGTCTCTACCCAGGCCTTTTCCTTGCACAGGGAGGATGGACGAGAACACCACTTGCGCCTCAAACTCCTTTATCCTTCTTCCCAGAGCCACGTAGTCTGCAGTGATCCGCTCAAGGTCATTCTTGACAGTATCATTGGTGCCCATGTGGAGAAGCAGGAAGGGGTAGCGATCCGAGGGCTTGATGAGTCTCGGCAGTCTCTCCGTCACATAGTCTCGGCAGTCTCTCTCTCTTCTAACATAGTCTCTGCTGGTGCCTCTTCTTTATTACCAGAAAAGAGCATGTCTGAGATAGGTATCTGCCCAACCTCCTCTCCAGTGAAGAATGGTGCAAAAAAGTCATTTAGCTTCTCAGCAATGACCTTCTCTTTACCTGAGAATCTCAGCTTTAATTTTAAAAAGTAAATTTCTAACCCCCATGTTTGTAGAGGAGAGCATGAGAATAATTAGAATGATTTGGGACATGGAAAAACTTTCATACGAAGAGAGTGAAAGGATTTGGGATTGTTTACCTTAGAAAGGAGACTAATAAGAGAGGACAAATGATAATATGTATAAAATAATAAATGATACAGAGAAGGTAGATCAGGATCTTCTGTTCTGTCCCTTTAAGAATAAGGGGACCTTTAATTAAATTAAAAGGTGGCAAATTCAAAACTGATTGAAGAAATACTTTTTTTACAGAGTACATAATTAGACTGTGGAACTTATTGCCATATGAAATTGTGAAGGCCAAGAAATTAACCATATAGATGTCCAATCTCATTTTGAATCTTGCTAATTTCTTGGTCTCTATCTCTAATACCCCTTTCTCTAATATCCCTTCAAAAATGTCACCTTTCATTACAACTCTGTATATTCTTGTTAACCATATAAATATCCAATCTCTTTTTGAATCTTGCTAACAAGGATATATAGAGTTGTTGTAATGAAAGGTAACATATTTTGGAAGAGATATTAGACCTGATGCTTCAGGATTTAAAACAATCTAACTATGAGATATTAGAATGAGAGCTAATGTCGGGGGTAGACTATCTAATTTCTGCCTCCTGGGAGGTTCTTACACCTTCCTTTAAGACATCTGGCACTTGCCACTGTCAGAGATGGTACTGGTCTAGGTGGACCTTGAGTCTGATCAATTGTGGCCATTTCTCTCTTTCCTAATGTAATCACATGATGCTCGTAGCTGGGGCTTTAGGACCTCAAGAGCTGGAAACACTGATTATTCTTCTTACCAGCTTGGCCTGTTACTTTGGGGGATGCTCATTTGTTAGGGTTACTCTTTGGGTGGTGGGGGGGTTCTGTACTTCTATCAATGTACTGGCTGTGTCACTTGTGTTCTCATATGGAGCTCTACTTCTCCCTGCTGCAAGTTCCCTCCCAATGGAGCTATCCTGCAGGAACTAGGTTCCCCAGAATCAGACGAACACACACATTAACAGACTGTGTCTGAGAGGACCTGGTTAATCAGCACTCCCAAGCTGACACCTTATATGTCCCTGGACTCAGTAGGCTGGTTTGAGCAGCACCTCCAAGCTGTCACCCTCATAGGCCCTGGGACTCACCAGCCTGGGTCAAACAGCACGTCCAAGCTATCACCCTCATATGCCATGGGCCCCGCACCAGAACAGAGCATGCCTGAGCAGGCTGGGTCGAGCAGCACCTTCAATCTGCCACCCTCATATGCCCCTGGACTCAGCAGACTGGGTCGAGCAGCACTTCTAAGATGCCACCCTCATATGTCCCAGGTTCAGCACGTCTCTAGCCCCACTTTCACGTTACAATTGTTGTGGTAGTAACCCACTTGATGAGTAAACCCCACAGGATTTTTGGGCGCTGCAGGGATCTTTTAGTTTAGGTACAAGGAGTGTTGCTGCAGAGCAAATGAGGAAACCAAAAAACACCCACGGTGGGGGGGGGGGGGGGGGAGAGAGAGAGAGAGAGAGAGAGAGAGAAAAGCAACCAGCTTAATCATGAAAGTTATTTATTGCCAGGTGGTAACCATAGGGGAGCCAAACAAACAAAACAGTTATAATAGTAAATCTAACTTAAATTTGATTATAAAAGTCAGGTGTACAAAACTGTAACTGATCACACAAGTCAGGGTCAGAAGGCTATACCGAGAGAGAGAGCTGGGTTCTTACCACTCTGTGAAGCTTGAATCGATCAGGGGTCCCAGGTGGTGGTGGTGGTAGCTGAGGGTCTGGAGTGCTGGAGTCAGGCAGAGCTCGCAGCACGATCAGTCAGGAGAAGATGAAGTCCCAATGGAACTGATGTAGATTTTGGATCCAAGCATCAGAACACTTACTTGAGCATAGGTAGGGTTTTTTGTAGAGAAACAACAATGGTTCAAGATTTGTTTATGCGTAAACAAGGGAGTATACCAAAGTTGTTTTGTTCAGGCTCTACCATGGGAGCTGATCATTCCTGGTTTTGGGCGGTGTTCCTTGGAGGGAGCTCACAATATAATTAGGGAGCTTCACTATTTTGGATACCAATAAAGGATTTATTACTAGAATTGGTCTGATAATTACTGAGCTGTGTGTGTGTAGGCATGGGTTCATTAACATCTGGAGCAGAGATCCCCCATCATGCAGTGCTTCCCTGCTTTTCTGGTCCCAGAGTTCCATGTGGTTCTTGCCTTGGAACCTCTGTTCTCCATTCTGTATGCTAATGGAGATGCCTCCTTGTCCCATCTTCGATGCAAATAAGGCTAGGGGAGTTTCCTTAATCCTGTCATCCTTATCCCAGGGGTTTAGGTGCGTCTCCCACTGTCTTTTCATTGCTTTTTGTAAGTCTTTCTTCTGATGCAGATTTGGTTCAAGCAGAGAGGTTGGGGGGCGGGGGGGAGGTCTTCAATGAGTCAGACATGCTGGATACTGTGCCCTGGTTCCCCAAGAACACAGGTAACATTCTAGGAAATCCTTTAAATATTGCTCCCTCATCTATTTGGCCTAGTCTGTCTTTTACTGTGTTGTAACCAGGTATTATGGTATCCCACTGATTTTTGTCATTCCAGCGTATTTCCACAATGCCAGCTATCATTTGCCAGTGTAAGATATTCTTGTTCTTTTAATTTTTGCTTTAGAGTCTCATGTTTGTGAACAGAAATTTATCTATCATTTTTATTCTTATTTTTTTTACCAAGCACCTGTTTTAACTGCCTAATTTGACAGCTTGATGATTTTACTGAAATTTCATGTGTTCTTGTCCTGTCCTTATCCTCTAGTTCAGTTGTAATTTTGCTTCCTATTCTTTACTGGATATACAGATGCAATTGTCCATCGATGTGTTCCTTAACTCCTGTCAGCTTTCCCCCACCTCTTAATTTAAACACTCCTCCAATATCTTATTTTACGTGCTCGCAATCTGGTTTCATTTTAATTAAAGTGGAGCCTCCATCCCTTCTGTACAGGCTTCCCCTTCCACAAAATCTTCCCAAGTGCCTAGTAAACTTAAACTTGTCCTCTTTTACACTATCTTGTCAACCATGCATTGAGACCCTAAAGTTCTCTGTGCCTAGTTGGAACCAGGCATGGACTTGAAAGCATTTCAGAGAAGGTTTCTACAGAGGCCTTGGATGTAAACCTTCTTCCTAGTAGTCTAAATTTAACTTCCAGGATCTTTCTCCTGCATGGTTGGTACCAGTGTGTAACATGATCATAGACTTCTCCACAGCAATCATCAGAAGTCCATGTAGGTTTCTTGTGATATCCACAGCCTTTTCACAGGCAGGCAAGTTTCCAAACTGTTTTCTCGGTCACCTTATACCCAATATATTCCTATATCCCCTATTACCATAGCCTTTCTTAGTCTCCCAAGAGTTTCTCCTCCCCTGGAGAGCAGCGACCTTGGTGCATGAGGAATTGTCAGTCTTAAGTGGGTTCCAGTTAAGGGTGAGTGTTTAAGAGTCTAATTGCTAATCAGAAACATATATGTGCATTGGAGATCAGTTAATGTCACTGAGACATTGAGCTTTTGCATTTCCTTACCTTTGTGATTTTAATTTCTAATTCTAACATTGTATTGTTATAAAACAAACAAAAAGGTTAGTTATGACTGTTTTTAAAATATGCCATGTGACTAAATTTTTCCTATTATCTGATGTTTTAAGTTGTTATACTTTTCTCTGAATACATTAGAAAAATGCTTGCTAAAGATTGCAACATGTTTTTAAACTTTAAATATAAAAGTTATCTTGAATGTTGATATTGACATAGTGTTACTATTCAAGGTTGTCATTGTTACTGATGACATATAATGGTTAGCATGGGAGTTAATGTTGACACAGTGTTGCTGAGGACACAAGCTATAATTATAGCATTAGCATTATCTCTACAATGGCAGAGGGATTAGGAGGACATGATGCACCAGATATACTAGAGAACTTTAGAAGACCATGTGGTAACCCACCCTAACAGAGTGTAGTTTTTAGTGACTTTTAGGGACTAGACCACAATTAGTAGCTTGAGTCTGCACCTGGTTCTGTAGCTCAAGCACTAGAGATTCATGCTTTTAGATTCTGAGATCCCTGCTTCAATCCCCACAGACACAGCTAGGCTTGGCTGAATTTGATTTTTTGTTTTTAAGCATTTTTTATTTTTATTAATTTTAAATTGTCACGGTTGTGCAAAATTATGGGTTTTAAAGCATTCTATTTTTTATTTTTATTTTATTTAAATTTTCACCATTGCAGGAAATTATGGGAGGGTCAGACAATGGGGGATGGGTCAACAATAATTATTTAATGACAGTAGGTGTTGAAATTCAAACACAAATTGTCACAATCACATGTCAACGTATATACAATAAATATTAAATCAAAGTTCTCAAGCAGCATTTTTTTACTGTAAATGTCTCAGTAAATTTCAATTATTATGATGGAAATATTTTTTCATCAGTTTGTGTGAGTACAGTGAAGTCAATATTTACTGAAATTTACAGATAAAAATCTAATTCTTTCAAGCCTACTTATAGGACATCTGGAGTTCAGAATGAGAGAGTGCTATGGACATCTGGAGTTCAGAATGAGAGAGGTTCCCTGTCAAAGCGAGTGTACAATCTACAATGACACAGCATGGCTTTTTGTCCTCCTCTAGTAACTTGGTATTGTGTAATGATGCCCCTAGTCAGGACATCTGTACGAAAAGAGCCCTGGACTTCTGGATTTAAAAGAATCAGCTACTACTCTTTAAGCTAAATGATAGAGCCTTTAAGTTAAAGACAGATTTCACAAAGGGTATGCCTACGCTCCAATCAAAGGTGTGATTGCAGCTTGTGTAGGCATACCCACACAAGCTTTAATCTAGCTAGCACAGCTAAAAATAGCAGTGATGCCATGGTGGCAAGAGCTTAATTGCATGCTAGGAACGTGAGAATATGCCCAGGGTCCCAGGTGGGCTTGTACAGCCTGTGCTGCAGCTTGTGCTGCCATGGTTTCACTGCTATTTTTATCCATGCTATGAGTGAGTTAGATTAAAGCTAGACTAGGTATTTTTACACAGTCTGAAATCACCTCTCCCCTTCAATTCCAGTGTACACGTTACCCATGCCTGCTTGGGTGTGGCACTCTGTCCCTTCTAGTGGTACCTAGCCCAGCTAGAGATTGTTGAGTCTGCTACAGCCTTAGCTAATAGCCATCTGGCTTTTAACTCATGCAGTAGAGGCTCATACACTAAGCTTCAGAGATTCCAGGTTCAATCCTGCCCACCGACGGTCTGTTGGCATTACACACATACCCAGAGATAAATGTTAGTGAGAGTTAAAAACAACTGTGGCGTCTGAAAGAAAATGTTATTAATATATATGCCAAATGCCTAAAAAGTTTAGAGGGTTAGTGTCACAGAAGAGCAGGTTTGAAGATTTGAAAGGTAGGCACATCTTTTGCTAGAGTCCAGGAGTGTATCATCAACAACGTTGTAATTGATGTGAAGGTGGCAAAGAATACTGGAGACCTTGCCCTTAACTTATTTCCATGCTCTCAAGGATTTGGGTGAGTGGTGTAGATCCTGAATTGTCACTAAGTTTTTGTTAGTGTAAATATAACTTTGTAAAACACTTTAGGAAAAAATATTAATATACAAATGTTCTGATAATGTACTGTTGTGTTTTAAATTTACAAGCCTTTTATAATGCTGCAGACTGTAGAAACTTTTTCTCTGACTAGTGAAACAAGTTTAAAAATAAAGATACCATATATTTTTTGTGACTTATTAAAATGTTTTCATTTTTAAGCCTCTGCCATCCAGGTCCTTGCCCATCATGCCCTGCCTTTATGACAAAAACATGTGAATGTGGGCGAACAAGGTGAGATTATTTTGATTATTTTTTTTACAAACAAAAATAGGAAATTTTATAAATACAGGTTGTAATAAATTTCCATTCTTTGAGGTATACTTCCAGTCTGTGTATTGGGAATGTCCAAAGCTATTTCTGCCAACTTCGCTGAAAACTAGACGCAATATATTTGAAATCTACTCTGTTCTTTAAAAAAAATCTAAATAGGGACAGATGTAATATCTGAAATAGAGTCATCCTGGTACTTTGTCATTTTTACAATTACATTTTCATATATTTTTTAATTCTCTTTCCTTTTTTTTTGTATGAGATCCACGGAAACAGGGAATGGAAACTGAAACTGATATATACAAAAAAAAATCTAATTGTTATAGTATTCTTAAATGTTATTTGTAATAGGTAAATGATTGAGATAATTTTTAGTTGATGTAAACATGTTGCTCTAAACCAGGGGTTCTCAAACTTCATTGCACCGCGACCCCCTTCTGACAACAAAAATTACTACATGACCCCCAGGAGGGGGGACCGAAGCCTGAGCCCACCTGAGTCCTGCTGTCCTGGGTGGGTGGGGGGGAGCTAAAGCCTGAGCCCCACTACCCTGGAGGGGCAAAGCTGAAGCCCAAGGATTTCAGCCCCAGGCAGGGGGGACTGTAACCTGAGCCCCACTGCCCAGGGCTGAAGCCCTCAGGCTTTGGCCCCAGGTTGGTGGGGTTTGGACTTGGGCTTCTGCCCTGGACCCTGACAAATCTAAGCCAGCCCAGGCAACCCCATTCAAACAGGGTCGCAACCCACTTTGGGGTTCTGACCCACAGTTTGAGAACCACTGCTCTAAACCCTGTAAACAAGTCTTTAAAATTAAAATTCCAGTAGAGGCAAAAAATGTATTGCCAATTTTAAAAAATTCAATTAGTGCCGTATTTTAACAAAATCGCATTACTAAGATCTTGTCTCTGGGTGAGAAACAAAATTTATACAAGAGTTTTTAGGTTTTTTTTTTAAAGTTTGTGTTTGCGAAATAAGAATTAGACAGATGTTAATATATACTCTGGCATTTCAGTAGTAGTGTAAAAATCATAATGAAGCCCAAATCTTGGTTCTGTAGTTAGTTCATGACTGAAAGTCCTGTGCCCACTGGAATTCTAAAGCTACTATATATCTTCAGAGCAAGTACAACAACCTTCTATTGTGTCTAACGTTTTTCACCACTAACGTTAGGTGAATGCCCTTTCACAGCTGCTGCCACTGTGAAAAGTGGATCTGTTGGTTCAGCCATACCTCTACTAACCTTGATTTTTACTATTGACTTTTCAAAGACTCCAGTTCTGACGGTGTTTACTAATACAGACCTCTGAATCCCTGCCTCAGCTTTATTTCATGCAATCTGATGACTATTACCTCACAACTTTGTATTGGTGACACAGACACTTCATCTCTAGCTGGTCAAATCACTGTCCTGGCACAAAGCCGGTCTCCTATGCTTCAAATATGCATGGCACCTTTTGCTCCAAATCTGTCAGGAGCTGGTGCTGACAGTTTCAGTGCAACCAAATGGACATCTATTCAAATTCTGTCACACATCTGCTGTCAGTCTCAATCTACTATATGAAATTATAGCCATGTTTCATCAGCGTGTTTAGTTAATTTGATGACCCAGATCAGGTGGAGGATTATTGTGACACAACCCATACCGCCATACGGACTAATGAGAACAAAGCCCTGTCCTCAGTGAGGTTGCTCAACAAAGAGAAGGTTGAGTGGTGACTTGATAATACAATCTGTAAGTACTTACTTGGGGAACAAATATTTAATAATGGGCCTTTCAGTCTAACAGAGAAAGATATAACATGATCCAATTGAAGCTAGACAAATTCAGACTGAAAATGGGGCATAATTTTTTAACAGTGAAGGTAGTTAATCACTGGAGCAATTTAGCAAGGGTTGTGGTGGATTCTCAATCACTGACCATTTTTAAATCAATTTCAGTTGCTTTTCTAAAAGATATGCCCTGGGAGTTATTTTGGAGAATCTATAGCCTGATTATCACAATGGTCCCTTTTGGCCTTGGAATCTATTAACATGTTTTTTTTTCCCCACTGTGAATGGACTAGATACACTAGGATAATCCTATTTACATTTGAAACCACTAAGGACTCAAGGTAAAAATTATGGAATATCTTGACCTACCTTTTTGTGGCTGGGGTGATAGTATTCATCTCATTCCAGCACATCATTGACTGGCTGAAGGATGTGTAAAAACATCCTCATTACTATCCTGACAGTACCTAAAGTAACTTATACCCAAAGAAACATCTCCTTGCATCTTCCACATGGAAGTTTAATAGACGTCAGACAGAAAGGACCACTATGACCATTTACTTCCTGAAGCATTTAAAAATGCTTCCTATGCTTCCTTATTGTTAACCACAAAACTCTAACCAAAATGGCCATAGGTACTTCACTGATAGCGTTTAAAATCCCCTTATTAATTGCCTAAATTTCTTAAATTCAAACATGTTGTTGCCATGAGCCTCCCCCTTTTTCCATTTGTTCTAGATTGGTTTCCTCATTTTTTTTAATTGCTGCTTTCACATTTCCAAATTGGTTTTGTATTAGCATTTTTCCACGACAGATTTATGGCTTTGGGACATTTAATAAGGTGTTCTGAAAGAATTCCAAACTTTTATTCATATGTCTATTAACATTTTTGTGTTCGCAATTAATTTTGTTCATAATTATATTTAGCTTTTAGCTTTCAAACCCTTTGAAGCATTCTCCTTGTTTGTAGGTATAATATCGTTATTACTCTGTGGGACTGCATTGTGTTTTCACAAAGCAGATGTAATAAGGTCCTGATCACTTGTGTCACCCTGCCTGGAGGGGCTCATGACTGTGAGTGCCTGCCTCAGTGCAGACTGTCAAAAAAGGGCAGACACCCCAAACTGTTGATGTTCTATAATTAGATTTCACCAAACCAGTAACAAATGTGAACTCCTGGATCATTATAACAGTCTTAACATGGATACTATCTAAAGGTTTATTAACTAGGAAAAAAGGAATAAGAGAATTATTTACAAGTTAAAGCAAGCCCACACACATGAGTTATTATCCAACTCCTCAGAGTGACAGAGTTGTAGTGATCTGTCAATTCAAAGTGTCTTTCAGAGCAGACCCAGGAGGCTCTTGGGGATCTCTGGCTTCAGTTTAGAGTCTTTGTCTGTCTGTCTGTCTGTCTCTCTCTCTTCCCCCTCCCCTCCCCCCCCTCCCGAGTTCAAATAGACAAAAAGATGCAATATCTTCTTGTCAGGGATTTTTATTCCCTTCACCCAGAGTTCAAGATGATGGGACGAGTTCACATGCATATCTCCTCTTTATGGGTGTGGGGGGAGCAATCAAAAAAGTATTTGTCCTCATGTTCCACAATGGTTTGTCTGGGGTCTGTGGGGCAGTAGATCACACCTCTTGTGACAAACTAGTATTTCAAACTTGGTAATGTTTCTCACCTGACTGGTGCGGGGAGGAGGTGGGGTTTACAGTTACAGAGCAAACATTTCAATATTATCTTATAACATGGGATATAGATATTATAAGTGAGATTTCTATATGTAGCAACATACAAGCATTTCATAGAGTCTAAACACTAAATATATTCTTATAAGACTAATACCTATTTTGAACAAAACTAACATATAGGTGACCTGGTCTGCTCTCCAGCTACAAGGTTGTCAGTTCTTAGCTAATGCCTGCAGCCTGGGCAAGAGCTGGCATCTGGCCTGAAAGCATCACAACTTGCACTAGGCAGCCACCAAATTTTAGTTCAGTGACCATTTCTCTCGATCAGAATGAGGTCTGGTATTGAATTGCCTCCTGTTGAGAGGAATTTTTTTTTCTTAAATTATCTATGATTTGTAGAAACTCCAGGTTGAAGTCCTCTGGTTTTTCTTTGTCTGGTGGTAGTGGTGCCATGTCGAAGGGCAACATCCATAGACTGTTTTTCCAAGTGCTGGGTGGGTAGGAAGATACATAAGTACTTTTAGCAAACTACCTGTAATAAAAATGAATGAGTTCTGTGTAATCAAATACCTGTTCATGCTCTTTATATTAAAAAACAACAACAACAACAACAACAACTTTCACATCCTAGAAGAAACATGCAGATTTTAAAAAACCCCATCTGTGAAAGTTTGGAGCTAGTTCAGCACGAAGTGCAAATACACTTTTTAAAGAATGTGATGCTCCAGCAAGCACAATTGCCTCCATGGTAGATGCTGCAGATATAGATGGCTGACAGTGCCTGATCTTTGGAAAAAGCATGAGAACCTAATATATAAAGATGGGAAGCTTTTGGGGGAGATGGTACCTGATCTTATTAAGGAAAACAATGTCACATTTCAATCATCCCTTTACCTTTTTCTCTCATAGAGGGGAGAGGAAGACAACAGGCAACAAACCAGCCAATATTTATAGACATAAGTTCAAGAGTGCTCAGTATCTCCCCATTGGTCTATAATAATCTTGGATATATAGATGTTCAACATTGTTGAGCAAATAAGAATTCCTGTTATAAGTTGGGGGGCTCATCAGTTGAAAACAAAAGATTAAGAGAAAGACCTGGGTATATTAGTTTGATTGCAGAATGGCTGAGCCATCAGCATGATGCAGCCATAAAAATGGCAAATGCAATCCTAGGGTGTATCAGATGAGGTATTTCTAAAGAATTATTACTTCATCTGGAATACTATGTGTAATTCTGGCTCCCCATGTTCAAGAATGGCTCTCCATTCCCCTTCTCATCTATCTTATCGGAGGAGACTAAAAGAGCTTGGCTTGTTTAGCCTAGCAAAATGGGGGGGAGGGGGGTGTATGATTACACCCTGATGCATTTATAGAGCATAAACACCAAGGTGGGAGAAGAGCTGTTTAAGCCAGTGGCAATTTGGTACAAGAAATAATGGGTATATACTGGTCATGAATAAATTTAGGCTGGAAATTAGAAGGTTTCTAACCATCAGAGGAGTGTGATTCTGGAACAGCCTTTCAAAAGGAGTAGTGGGGGGCAAAGCACTTAATTAGTTTTAAGGAGGAGCTTGATAATCCCATTCATAAACTTACATGAAGGGGTTACCTCTGATCGTGGGGGACTGGACTTGGTGACCCAGGAAGTCTCTTCTAGTCCTACGTTCCTGTGTCCAAAGTTACAAAATTCGTTTTGAAAGTCTTACCAAATTGTCCCGCTTGAGATAGCTCTTGAATACTGCAGAATTTGGAGGCTGGAGGGAACTGCAGGAAATCCACTTCCTTCTCACAAAATGGTATTGAACCTATTCCACAGGGTGAAATATGGAAGGAATTTTATTCCAGCTTGGTACTAAAGGTTAGGAAGGATATGCTCAGTCCTGGATTTCATGATACCAGATCACTGTTTTTTGCACTATTTATGTCAGCATATATAGTCATGTAAAGTTTAGCATTCTCAGACTATCATCTCAGCATCCAGAACACGGGGTGCATATGCAAACATGATTTAAAAGTGGTTATTTTTGAGATGTAAAAAAAGATTAAAAACAGCTGCCATTCTGCGGATACAGTTATAGTCATGGTTTGAGATCAGCTTGTTAGCAGGCTAATCTGGAAGAGGATGTGTAATTCACTCACATTTGCTATAGCGACATTAATTTCACTGGGAAGTTATAAACAGTATTGGAAATACTGTTTTATACTCAGAATTCCAGATCCATTTCATTTGTTGTTCTGACATGCTGTACTCTTTCGGTTTTCAAGTTATCCAGCCTGCAACTTGCTCCTGTGGTACTATACTTAGCCATTTTAAAAAAAAATTATACACATGACCATTCATCTGGACATAGGATATGGATTCAAGATGACTGAAAGAGTAAAGTCAGTTACCAAATTGTGCAAAAGCAGTGCATCTAGAATTCTGTAATCAGTGGATTTTACAACTAGGACACTATAATATTAGCATTACTAACCTTTGTATATATCCCAGACAAAAAGTTAAAGCTTAGAGAATGTATCTAATTTAAGAGTAACAAAAAATTACAGATGTTGCCTGATAGACTGTGTATTAATTATATTGATTATTTAAGAATTTCTAGTTAACGTTCTGAAGTTTATAGGTTCTTGTCCCAAGATCAGGCCTAGTATTAAAATTACTGTTCAGTTGGGAACCCTGATGTGCACAATTTCAACATTCACATGCAGGAAAACCCTTCTGGATTTGTAATAGCTTGATTAGTACAGTTCACAAAGTCACCAACATGCTAACCCAGCAAAGTTGATGGAATGTACATCTGAACATCCATATACTTACACTATCCCTTGCAGAACAACCTGCAATGTTAGGCCTTATCTTTCTCATCACCATCACCAGTGGCCGTAATCGTGGCACGTCCCAAGGGCTACAACTCTCCCTCTCTAAGCACATAGACTGGTATACAACTTTTATAATATGTTATGCTGACACCACTATGCCTAATGCATATTCAGTAAGGGTTTCTCTACTCTTCCTTATTTGTATTTCTTCACCTTAATAATGTGGGGTGTCCTTACTCTATAGGTTACTATATTAATGATTTTAGCTTATTACCATATTTGTTAAGTCATTGTCAAGACAAACTTGCAGTTAAGCATTTGCCAAAATGTAATCCTAAAATATCCAAGCCTAGTATCAGTTCAATGTTCTTGCAGTTACCTGGTATCATTTTGTACGAACTTCCCCTGTAAACACACCTTTACCAGTTCCCTCAAAACTCAGAGTAACTGTCTGGTAACTTGCTCTTGCTTAGGCCATGGGCCTCAAAGCCTTATGCTAACTGCTCAAGCTAATGTCTTACAGGATGTAGACATGTAGGCTCATTGTTTTACTGCCTTAACTTATGCCTATTCTTTACTTAGCAAATATTTAGGCTACGCAGGGATGTTGTAACTATCCCAAAACCAAGCATTATAAACTCGGCAAATTCAGAGTAAGGCCACACTTAAAAGAAATTCAAATATCTTAAGGTAATAAATGCACTGTTTCCCCCCGGAATATCGAATCAAGTGCAAAATCATATTCTGCATTTTAAATACTACATTACACTCAGTTAGTGTGACGTCAAACACTTTTCTTTATGTTGCGATGTAAGAAGAGTCTAAGGCCACAGCATTATTCCTGAACAGAATTATGTATCTGTCATTAACAAATAGAACTTGTTTACTTTGAATGTTGCAGCATATATTGAAATTATATATATATATATATATATATATATATATATATATATATATATATATATATATATATATATATATATATATATATATATATATAAAAAATATGTGAAATACTTAAATCCAGCTAAAAGATACTATACTAACTACAGTATCATATTTATCTACAGTCATTCAGTTCGCTGCGGCCAGTCCACCACAATTCATTGTTCTAATGTATGTGGGAATACTTTAAATTGTGGTAGGCATAACTGTGCCCAGGTGTGCCATGTGGGAAAATGTCATCCTTGCCAGCTTACAGTACAGCAAGGTAGGTATCAGACATGTGGAAATGTACTTAGATTTGTATGTTCAGTAGAGCTGTTTTTCAGTTTCTTTAAGTTAGCTAACTGCTAGTAAACTAATAAATTAGAGTACAAAAGTGAACAAAATGACAGGTAATCTTTAAGGCCAAGATTTTTAAAAAATGACTGTTGAAGTTGCACTTACTTTAAAATGGGTCACTAGCCCTTATTCTTAATATATGCAAGTACATCTTAAACCTTTTTATTTAGTGATTATTTCCTGAACACTGAAACAACTTAAAATTCATTCTAATATTTCCCAGGAACATGTCTCAGGTTTGTCCTTTTGCTGATGCAGCTATATAAAGAGCTTATTTGTTCCAGTAAAACCCAGAATTAGGCTGGGTTTTAATCTAAAATTTGGATAGTGCATAAAGTCTCTTCCAGTATAGTGGGAGTGGTGACTGCCATAGCTTTGTAACTGCTTTCAGTTGCTTATATCATCTTGAATTTCACCTTTTGGGATTAAATTTTTCAAGCTCAATCTTTGCCTGAAAGTAAATATTTTGGGGAAAGTCTAAGCAAAAAATGATTCAGCCACTTTTGAGAGTGGAAAAACAAAATTAAAAAACAAAACGAAAACACTGGAATATTATTTTGATTACTTTCAACAGTAAAAATGGTAGGAAGTTGAATTGTTGTATGGAAATAGCTCACATTAAAGAGAAATGCCTTTGTTCCACTGAAATTTGGTTTTGTGTTGATTAAGTTATAAGCCTTTTAAAAATTACAGTCTTGAAGATATGCAGTACGTTTTAAAGACTGGTTTTCCACTAAATTTGTAAAAAATGCACAGCTAAGGAAGGCAATTAGCACATGCACAGACTAGTTTTCTGTACAGCAAAAAGTGTACTGATGGGCACATCAAAAGGTGGAAATAGAGCTGCTTTCATCCTCTTTAATATTGGCAGTAGGGAACTTTGCTTCAGTGCATCTTCAGAGCTCTACAGCTGGGGAAGTTCAGCCAGCCTGCCTTCTCCTGTTGTGGACTTCCAAAAGTATATGGACAAGAGTGGAGCAGGTAGAGCAGCCAGTGAGTGGCCAACAGCCAGTCTCCATTCAGCCCCTGCTTACATCATGGCAACTCCTGTTGCTTCTTAATATTGCAGTGAAGACGAAGGTGTGATGATGAGTTTGGCCAGTTTTTCTTGCTGGCCCAAATTTTAGGGATGAGTGCAAATGAACAAGGGGAAGGAGACAAAAGAAGGCAGCTTCCCCTGAAGATGTGGAAGGTATAGAATCATAGAATTTCAGGGTTGGAAGAGACCTCAGGAGGTCATCTAGTCCAACCCCCTGCTCAAAGCAGGACCAATCCCCAACTAAATCATCCCAGCCAGGGCTTTGTCAAGCCTGACCTTAAAAACCTCTAAGGAAGGAGATTCCATCACCTCCCTAGGTAACCCATTCCACTGCTTCACCACCCTCCTAGTGAAAAAGTTTTTCCTAATATCCAACCTAAACCTCCCCCACTGCAACTTGAGACCATTACTCCTTGTTCTGTCATCAGGTACCACTGAGAACAGTCTAGATCCATCCCCTTTGGAACCCCCTTTCAAATAGTTGAAAGCAGCTATTAAATCCCCCCTCATTCTTCTCTTCTGCAGACTAAACAATCCCAGTTCCTTCAGCCTCTCCTCGTAAGTCGCGTGCTCCAGCTCCCTAATCACTTTTGTTGCCCTCCGCTGGACTCTTTCCAATTTTTCCACATCCTTCTTGTAGTGTGGGGCCCAAAACTGGACACACTACTCCAGATAAGTCCTCACCAATGTCGAATAGAGGGGAATGATCACGTCCCTCGATCTGCTGTCAATGCCCCTACTTATACAGCCCAAAATGCCGTTAGCCTTCTTGGCAACAAAGGCACACTGTCGATTCATATCCAGCTTCTCATCCACTGTAATCCCTAGGTCCTTCTCTGCAGAACTGCTGCCTAGCCATTTGGTCCCTAGTCTGTAGTAGTGCATGGGATTCTTCCGTCCGAAGTGCAGGACTCTGCACTTGTCCTTGTTGAACCTCATCAGATTTCTTTTGGCCCAATCCTCTAATTTGTCTAGGTCCCCCTGTATCCTATCCCTACCCTCCAGCGTATCTACCACTCCTCCCAGTTTAGTGTCATCTGCAAACTTGCTGAGGGTGCAGTCCACACCATCCTCCAGATCATTAATGAAGATATTGAACAAAACCGACTCTTGGGGCACTCAGCTTGATACTGGCTGCCAACTAGACATGGAGCCATTGATCACTACCCGTTGAGCCCGACGATCTAGCCAGCTTTCTATCCACCTTATAGTCCATTCATCCAGTCCATACTTCTTTAACTTGCCGGCAAGAATACCATATCAAAAGCTTTGCTAAAGTCAAGGAATAACACGTCCACTGCTTTCCCCTCATCCACAGAGCCAGTTATCTTGTCATAGAAGGCAATTAGGTTAGTCAGGCATGACTTGCCCTTGGTGAATCCATGCTGACTGTTCCTGATCAATTTCCTCTCCTCTAAGTGCATCATAATTGATTCCTTGAGGACCTGCTCCATGATTTTTCCAGGGACTGAGGTGAGGCTGACTGGCCTGTAGTTCCCCGGATCCTCCTTCTTCCCTTTTTTAAAGATGAGCACTCCGTTAGCCTTTTTCCAGTCATCCAGTAAAAAGGTTTTTAAATGGTACTGTATAATAAAGCATGCATCCAGCTTTTTAGGGAAAATTATCTATTTGCTTAAAAGTGAGATCTTCTTTTTCCCTAACAGTATACTAATCCCCCACTGACAAGCATTTTAACTCATGGGACAGGAGATTTCTTTTTATGAATCTCAGCTCCAGTCAATATTTGTGCACTGTTCTCTAACCCATTTTGTTGTTACCTGATTAGCTTTGTCATTCAAGTTGTTTCTTTACTGTCGTTGCTTAAGTGTCCTTACTTTATTAGATTGGAACCTAAAAGACATCTTCACTTTTGTTAAAGTCAAGCACAGCCTGCCTGAAGATTATCCCCTTGCCAAATTTTAATGTCCTATGGGAGATTGAGTGGTTCCAAAAAAGTCAGAAGAATTTTTTTGTAATGGACAATGGCAGCCTAATTATAGGGGTTGGTGCTGTGCTTCTTTTAATTAATATTGCAATGGATTTGCTATCACTGCAAATTATATAAATTAGTAATTCTATAAATTATATGTATGATGAGTACAGCTAACACCTTTCCATCTAAAGGCTGAATGCATGTTTATCTTTTATCAGTGAGTTTACTTTCAAATTTGAGAGAAGTCTTGCTTCAGACAGGCACTTGATTTTAATTTTTTTTACAGAAAATCTTACTTATGTGTGACCCCTACGACTTTTTTAATCAGTAGTTTGAAAAGTAACGGAAAACCTGTATAAAAGTACATTTAAAGAAGTATACTTAAATAAACACGCACACTTTTCAAATGGCTAAAAGTATTTTACCTCTGGTCTGATAACTCATGTGGCTCCTATGATGTCCAGATGTCTAGTACAGTATAATAATAATGGTACGTTTCTTTGTGATATTTACAAAGAAAATGCTTGCATTTCTTTTTTATGTAAATTTTTTGAAGTTTAGTTTAAGATAAAAATTCTCATTCAAGATTAATTTGCATTATTTTTTGAATTTCAAGTATTGCTGTACTGATTAAGCCCTCTTTTGCAAGTAGTTTGTCCTTTTTATTGCTTCTCTCTTTTATTAGTATCTTTTGCTAATAAAAGTAATATAGAAACTCAGTCTGTATACAGCTACAGAAGTGTACACAGATAAGTCAAGTCTAAATAGAGCAACTAAAGTACACTTTTAAAGGTTGTTTTAATACATTTTGAATTTTTATGTTCAGTTTTTCTACATTTTGAATTTTTATGTTCAGTTTTTCAAATTTAGTATTGTCCTGCATATACAGTGTTCCTTGTTTGTGGTAATACTGGGTTTTTTTCTTATTGTTTGATTTCCCATAGTCTGCTACTGTGGGAGTACCTTTCGAGATGTATTGTGTGGAACAAATGAAGAGTTTTCTGATGGATTTGGAAAGTTCTCCTGCCAGAAGACATGTGACAAGTAAGGGTCTCTTTCTCCCCAAAAAACCTAAAGCAAAAATTACATTTTATTCAACACTCAGTGACTGTGATATCCTTATAATTCCTTATATATTTCATTTTTAGAAAATTAAATTGTGGAAGGCACAGCTGTATGCAGATATGTCATCCTGAGCCCTGCCAACTTTGTCCACGACTTCCCCAAGTAGTGGACTCCTGTCCTTGTGGGCAGACTCCTCTTAGCAGATTACTAAAACTAGGATGTATTGAGCGTAAACTGTGCACGGATCCCATCCCATCGTGTGGAAAAACATGTGGCAAACCTCTACCTTGTGGTAGCCGTGGTAACTAGAACTTTCTGCTTTAAACACTTACAAACGCATTCCATTATTAAAGAGACAGGTAGTCCAGATTATTTTTAAATAGATTCTGAATTAACAAAAATCCAGTATGAGTAGAAAGTGTTCATAGTGGTTGTAGTCAAGTTGAATTTATAAAAGCCTCCACAGAATTTGCAACCCAAATCTTGAATAATTGTAATTGTAGTTGAGAACCAGAAAGTGCAGCTGTCTAGAAACAAATGAAACTGACCAGCTTTTTTAGCATTGCCTATGTGGATCCCCACTGTAGGTGGTACACACGTTGTGGGAGGCAAGTGCAGAAATTTCTAGAAAACAAGTGTCCAATGGGACTGCATATGAACCCTGCCTGTGTCTCCATGTCCTTAGTTCCTCCAGAGCTTTCTGGCCAGCCAGCTGAGTTCTACGGCGTGTCATTTCCCTGTCAGTCCCCTTTATCCTTTACAGAAAAGTTAATTGTAAGCAAACACGTATATACAATAAAAATGAAACTTTTAAATGGCATTTGCTCTGGTGCTGTTGTGGACCTTGCACTTTTTGCCTCACTGCTCCCAGGGATAGGGTCCAAGGTCCACTCTGAGATCACTTACTGAGAGTCCTTCTGTTCACCATGGATCAGGTGAGGCAGCATCTACTACTTGAATGACTCCTTGCTGATGGGTCCCTTCAGAGATAAGTTCACCATATCCATATGGAATAAAAATATCTTAGATCTGTTGAGCTACATGGGCGCAGTTGCCTATATCGCAGAAGACCCAAGGACAATTGTGTAGAAGAGGAGAGCGAAAAAAAGGCTTATATCAGCAAGATCTCCTTTGCCTAAGAGTCTTCTTACCAGCAATTCTCTCCTCCAGCCCTCTTTATCATCAGTGTAACGGGAAGATGAAGATGCTACTGACAACCTTAACTTTCTTTATTGCCAAACGGTTGTCAGCGTTGGCACGCTCTTCCTCCCTATTCTGTTCAAGGGTTTTTAAGAATTTGTCTCCATTAGTCTCCCAATAAACCTTGAACTTTTGAAGGCCAACTTAAAATCACATACTCTCCACAGATCTGTTATACTAAGTCATCAGCCTATTTGTCATTTTGAAGGCAGAACCAGTCCTGTCAGTAAATATTCAATTTATTCATAAATGATCTGTAGAAAGGGGTAAACAGTGAGGTGGCAAAGTTTGCAGATGATAGTAAACTGGTCAAGATGGTTAAGACCAAAGCAGACTGTGAAGAACTTCAAAAAAATCTCACAAAACTAAGTGATTGGGCAACAAAATGGCAAATGAAATTTAATGTGGATAAATGTAAAGTAATGCACATTGGGAAAAATAACCCCAACTATACATACAATATGATGGGGGGCTTAGTTGTAGCTAAATTATCAGGAAAAAGATCTTGGAGTCATCGTGGATAGTTCTCTGAAGATGTCCATGCAGTGTGCAGCGGCAGTCAAAAAAGCAAACAGGATGTTAGGAATAATTAAAAAGGGGATAGAGAATAAGATGGAGAATAACATGAAGATATCTTATTACCCTTATATAAATCCATGGTACGCCCACATCTTGAATACTGCGTACAGATGTGGTCTCCTCATCTCAAAAAAGATATACTGGCATTAGAAAAGGTTCAGAGAAGGGCAACTAAAATGCTTAGGTGTTTGGAACGGGTTCCATATGAGGAGAGATTAAAGAAGCTAGGACTTTTCAGCTTGGAAAAGAGGAGACTAAGGGGGGATATGATAGAGGAATATAAAATCATGAGTGGTGTGGAGAAAGTGAATAAAGAAAAGTTATTTACTTGTTCCCATAATATAAGAACTAGGGGTCACCAAATGAAATTAATGGGCAGCAGGTTTAAAACAAATACAAGGAAGTTCTTCTTCACACAGCGCACAGTCAACTTGTGGAACTCCTTGCCTGAGGCGTTTGTGAAGGCTAGGACTATAACAGGGTTTAAAAGAGAACTGGATAAATTCATGGAGGTTAAGTCCATTAATGGCTATTAGCCAGGATGGGTAAGGAATGGTGTCTCTAGCCTCTGTTTGTCAGAGGGTGGTGGTGGACGGCAGGAGAGAGATCACTTGATCATTACCTGTTAGGTTCACTCCCTCTGGGGCACCTGGCATTGTCCACTGTTGGTAGACAGGATACTGGGCTGGATGGACCTTTGGTCTGACCCAGTACAGCCATTCTTACGTTCTTATGTCAAGCCGGGCCGTAAAATCCTCTAAGGATGGAGATTCTATCATCTCCCTAGGTAACCCATTCCAGTGCTTCACCACCCTACTAGTGAAATAGTTTTTCCTAATATCCAACCTAGACCTCCCCCACTGCAACTTGAGACCATTGCTCCTTGTTCTGTCATCTGTCAACCCTCCTTCAGGTAGTTGAAGGCTACTATCAAATCCCCCCTCACTCTTCTCTCCTGCAGACTAAATAAGTCCAGTTCCCTCAGCCTCTCCTCATAAGTCATGTGCCCCAGCCCCCTAATCATTTTCTTTGCCCTCCGCTGGACTCTCTCCAATTTTTCCACATCCTTTCTGTAGTAGGGGGTCCAAAACAGGACGCAATACTCCAGATGTGGCCTCATCAGTGCCAAATAGAGGGGAGTAATCACTTCCCTCTATCTGCTGGCAATGCTCCTACTAATGCAGCCCAATATGCTGTTAGCCTTCTTGGCAACAAGGGCACAACGTTGACTCTCATCTAGCTTCTCGTCCACTGTAATCCCCAGGTCCTTTTCTGCAGAACTGCCGCTTAGCCAGTTAGTCCCCAGCCTGTAGCAGTGCATGGGATTCTTCCGTCCTAACTGCAGGACTCTGCACTTGTCCTTGTTGAACCTCATCAGATTTCTTTTGGCCCAATCCTCCAATTTGTCTAGGTCATTCTATCCCTACCTTCTGGCATATCTACCTCTCCCCCAGGCTTAATGTCATCCGCAAACTTGCTGAGGGTACAGATCGCTGTAGTTAACTGTATGTGAAGCTGAATGTGAAGATGATGCATAGGTTCCAGCTCGGACAGAAGGGTCTACCTGCCTATTCCATGGCTGAGGCTGTCATGAGCACATCAGAAACCAAGTCCATCCCCTGGCTCCTGGTCAGCTTTCAATGCCAATTTAAGGCATTGGCCCTAATTTTCAAAGTAATTAATGGATTCAGCCTCCGCTATGTCAAAGACTTAAATTCAACCTGTGAACTATTTGGGGCTGATGTTCTGTTGCAAACTGGGATTCATTATATCTTTTGATTCAGATGACAAATTTTGAAGTTTTTGCTTAAGCTATGAGGTGCATAAATAGTTATTCTTGAAATGAATTCCATATTAGTCTACTGACCATTTGGTTATCTTTTGCTGTGGATTTTATCCCCAAGTGGCATGCTGTTTAGGGGTGGGATCATTTCCTTGCAAGGATTGACAGGTCTGGTTTGGTCTTCAGACTGAAAATTAGGCTGGAGTCCCACTGTAATGAATCTGTGGACCTTATTATTTGGAGAGAGGAAATTTTCAGATAAACTCAGATACATTTTTGTGTCTGTTCAGTATTCTTCATATGAAGCAACTTGCTCTTTAGAGGTGGGCAAACTTTTTTCTCCAATAGATGTTTCTCTCTAAAGAGTGCCAAGTTCACGCACACAAGTCACTATGCCTCTCATACAGTTTGGATCCATGCAGGCAATCATTTTGAAGAACCACAGATATTATGGGAAGTGGCTAATTTTTGTTTTCCTTTTCCAAGCTAAATAACCTACAGAAGGTCACTATACATAGTGAAAAATGAATGTTTAATTTAAAAAAAAAAAAATCAGATTATACATATAGGGAAATTTTGTGTTCAAAATGGTTTTTAACATAGTGCTCCTCAATTGTTCATCTGGTTATACAGCACCACATTAAATCACAAGTTTGCTTCTATATATTTATATGAAAAGTGTTTAGCAAAGTGTCTATTTTTAATACTACTAGTATAAAAATTGTGGAACTGAAACTCTAGAGGCCATAGACTTACTAAAATGAACGAACAAACAATTTTGAACCTTTTTTAAATATTTCAGAGCAATACACAACTTTAAGTTGCAAATCTTATAATGCACCAAATTCTTATACTTTTTTTGACATAAAATCTGTAACATATACATGAAATACTAAGGGAGGATGATTTGAAGGCAGTGTCTTGTGCCTGCAGCTCCCAACTCATGCAGAAGCCTCAATGTGACCACTGATGTTCATATGACATAGATATAAAGTACCAATGTTAAATTAAAAGGTTTAATTTACAAATCATTCTTACATTTTCATTTTTGATAGATTTCATTCATACATGTGAAAATCTTTGCCATGAAGGAGAATGTGGATCCTGCTCTCGTACATCAAATATTTACTGTAGGTGTGCCTTCAAAACAAAGGTAAAAGTTTAAACACTAATCTCTAGTAACAAGCTCTCAAGCACTCTTAAAAATTATCCAGGGGAGGGGCGCTATACACTATAGTAGCAAGTAGTACTGCCAGGTTGTAGAACCAGTAAAAAATAGCTAGCTCAACATGTGGGCCATTTACTTATATGTTTCATCAAGTTCAGGAGTGTGCTTTTCAGTTTATATGTACATGATTTTATTCGTTAATTTAGCTGTGGAAAACCCATCTTCTACTACAAAACTACTACAATTCAATGAATGTTATTTCCACCAAAAGCATTGTTAGAAGCATGTCATGTGCATGGTGATTTGATGTGGAATTTTGGAGAGTGGTGTTCATGCTGTGGAATGTTGCTAGTGCTGCCATATTAATGCTGCTAGGGCTGCTATTCTTGGAGCTCTGGTGTTAGCTGCACTAGAAGAAAATGCAACGTATTGATCTCATTCCTAAAGAAAGACCACATGCTCAGTTTGGTGGCAAAGGCACTCGGCCAGGTTTACTGTCAACAAAGCACTGTCTTAGTGCCCCATAGGACGAGGTGTGACGAACTGGGACTGTTCTTACTGTGGTCTTTGAATGCTGACAGGGGAGTGTGGCTAGGATAGTCTGCATTGGGGGATGGGAGACTGACCGACGGAGAATACCTGAGCATGTAACATGAGAACCCAGGAAGGGGTTAGAGGCCAGGTGACACCTTTGCCCGGGAAACTGAACAAAGGCTGTGGGAGGGGTCGCTGAAGGAGGAGTTTGAGGGGCTGGCTGGTGAGATGGCTGGGAGGCAGACGGGGCTCTGACCTCCCAAGGGGGCTGGGGCGCCCTGGGAGCCCAAGATGGACCTAACCGAGGGGGGTCCTGTTGTCTGTGCCTGTAAGACCTGTCTTGGACTGTATTCCTGTTGTCTAAATAAACCTTCTGCTTTACTGGCTGGCTGAGAGTCATGGTGAATCGCAGGAAGCCGGGGGTGCAGGGCCTTGTGTTCCCCCACACTCCGTGACACGAGGTACCAGTTCAATCAATAGACCAGGATGCTATCCCCTAAACTATTACAAAGATGCCCTGCATGATTTTCTTTTCATATATTGATACAAACAAGTTACATATTACATTCCATATGCTTTTTGTTATAATCCTGTACCTTGTATGGGCTAGTTTGAACAAAACATCTTCATCCATTATCCTGTCCTTCCCTCCTTATCTTATGAGGGGTCTGTGGGACCATGAGTGTTACATTTCCTAGAAATGTGTTTATGCAGTTACTTGAGAACTCTGGGCATTTCTATACCATCCTCTCAGGTCAGGAATGTGCTTTCTAATACACCTCTACCTCGATATAACGCTGTCCTCGGGAGCCAAAAAATCTTACCACATTATAGGTGAAACCGCGTTATATCGAACTTGCTTTGATCTGCTGGAGTGCGCGGCCCTGCCCCCCCGGAGCACTGCTTTACCGCGTTATATCCAAATTTGTGTTATATCGGGTTGCGTTATATCGGGGTAGAGGTGTACCTAATGTGTTGTCATTCTGCCAAGGCCTGGCGTATGCTGGTTCACAGCCTTTGATTCACACTGTTAGTTATGCCTAGGGCTCCCGCAAGGCTTACGGGAAGTCATTTGTTTAGCAGTCTCCTTTTCTTCCTCACTCTATACATTTGTACAGTGATCCAGCAGATTGTCAGTTTGTACATTGCCAGTAACAGGCCAATTGTTTTCTTATTATTGTGTGGAACCAGATCTTTGAAACAATTTGATAGCTGTTGGAGCCTTAATGAATGCGACATTCATGTGTTCAATAGTATCTTCAAACATGTATATCTGATGTTTCTGTGACTTTGCCACCAAGGTCCAATATGGTCCCTGCAAACTTGCTTTCCTGATAAATGTTTGGGCATAAGTCCTAGGATTATCTCTTATTGCTGTGAGTTCCACCATAGCATTTTTTAGCTTTTGCAGCTCCTCAGAGAACTCGAGATCCTGTCCTTGAAAAGTAAGAGTGAAGTCCATCATGAAATACCACATGTCCTGAAAATGGCATTTCTCAAGACTGTCCCAGTCATGGCGTTAACCTTGGCCATAGTGGCAGCTGATTGGTCAAACATCTTGGCATCTGGACTGCTTCCCCTATATGAATTTACAAAATGCATTACAAGTCCAGTCTTGCTGCCTCTTTATCACAGGAACCTGCTCTTCTGTGAGTAGTGTCCCTATGGGTGTTCCTCTTCAGGTGTACATGTGCCCATGGGTCTTCAATCGAAGATCTTCGTTAACAGTGTCTGTTTGGTTCACATGTCCTATACATCCTCATGCCATGCAATGAGGCTAAATAGGTCTGCTTGGGCAGACCACCCTCAGTTCCTTCTCAACCACCTCGGCTTGAGATGGAGTTTTAGCAGGTCCACCTCAAGTGTGCCTTGGCGAAAAGAATTTTTTCCTAGTTTATAGTTTAGTTCGGTCTAGTTTGTTAGATTAGCTTAGTTTAGTAGTTGGGAGGATTATTTTTTCTTCTCCCCTCCTTCTGGGGAGGCTTGTCTTCCTCAGGAGGGCATGCCTGGCTCACCAGGGTTTAAACCAGAAGTAGGCAAACTACAGCCCGCGGGCTACATCCGGCCCGTGGGACCATCCTGCCCGGCCCCTGAGCTCCTGGCCCGGGAGGCTAGCCCCCGGTCCCTCCCCTGCTGTCCTCCTTCCCCCACAGCCTCAGCTCGCTCACTCCACCACCGGCGCAATGCTCTGGGCAGCAGGGCTGGGAGCTCCTGGGGCAGCGCAGCTGCAGAGCCTAGCCTGACCTGGTGCTCTGTGCTGCGTGGTGGCAGCAGCGGCGTGGCCCGGCTCCAGTGCCACGAGCCAAAGGTGCTCCAGGCAGCGCGGTAAGGGGGCAGGGAGAAGGGGTGATTGGATGGGGCAGGGGTTCCGGGGGGCCGTCAGGAATGAGAGGAGGGGTTGGATGGGGCGGCGGGGGTCCTGGGGCAGTCAGGGGACAGGGAGCGGGGGGGGGGGGAGAGGGAGTGGATGGGGCAGGAGTCCTGGGGAGGCCCGTCAGGGAACAGGGGTGGTTGGATGGGGCAGGAGTCCGGGGGGGGGGTGTGGCAGATAGGAGGTCGGGGCCAGACCACGACCCCCTCCCCTAACCAGCCCTCCATACAATTTACGAAACCCGATGTGGCCCTCAGGCCAAAAAGTTTGCCCGCCCCTGGTTTAAACATTGCCTTGCTTGCCAGGAGCCCAACCTGGTTAGCAGCAGCACTGCAAATGTGTTCGCTGCCTAGAAGAGTCACACATCCCACCTAAGTGTGGCTTTTGTCCAGCCCTTAATTCCAGGGTGAAGAAGAACCTGGAGATCAAGTTGAGGCTACTTATGATGGAGCGTTCCCTTTGCCCTGCTTCAGAGTCAGGTCGGCAACCTCCAGGCAGATCCAGTGTCCCTTCAAACTTGGCTCAGCACTCCCCCAGAAAGGGAAAGACTCCAGAGTGCTCCTCAAAAGGTCTCTGGAAGAAGAGCTCTGACTCTCCTTGTGAAGAGTCTGCTCTGAAAAGACCTTGGTCTCCCAGTAGGTCAACCATCTCAGAAAATTCAACCTCTTGAACTGGTACTGTAGAGACAAGGGGCTCCTCCAGTTCCAGCGGGATTGGAAAACCCTGAAGCTCATCTAAGAGCAAACACTGCTCCGAGCAAGCTTTGGTTCCATCTGGACATGATAGAGATAGCAAAGAGGGACGTTCTTCCAGACTGATACAGTTGGACATAGCTCTACCTCTGGTGGGTTCCTTGCTATGGTATAAGGCTAAACCTCCATCGGTGCCCACCTTCGGGTGCGCTAAATCTTCGGTATTGTGCACTTCTAGAGATAGGTGGACAGTTATATTGGTTCACAACTCCCTGACAGACAGGTTAAGCAGATGCTTATCTGCAGACCAGAAATGGGAGATCCACAACACATTTCTAACCAACATATTCGCACAATGGGGTACTCCGCTGAGACTTCTTTGCATCCCAGATGAACAAAAAGCTTCCCATGTATTGCTCCAGGGGAGCCATAAGCTGCGATTCCCAGGGCGATGCTCTCCTGCTTTCCTGGATGGATGACCTCAGATACACCTTTCCTTCCTTCCCCCTACTACCTCAAGATGTACAGAAGATCTGTCATAACAGAGCCACCATTATCCTCCTAGCACCCTACTGGTCCAGACAGTTCTGGTTCACGGAACTCCTAATGATGTCAGCATACCAACCTATCAGGATATGACTATTTTAGGATCTCCTAGCTCAGGACGGGGGTAGGGGGGAGATCAAGCACCCTAACTTGGGCTCACTCCACCTTATGGCCTGGTACTTGGATGGGCGTCAGAAATAAAACATTCATGCTCTGTCCTTGTTCAGCAATCCTTACCCAAACTAGAAAGGATTCTACTAGAGCCTGCTACCTGGCTAAATGGTGGTACTTTTCAGCCTGGGTACCTCACCACCACCCTGTGCATTCCAGTTATCCTAAACTATCTCCTTTGCTTAAAGACTTCAGGTCTGGCTCTAAGTTTGCTGCGAGTACACCTAGCATTGATTAGTGCCTTTCTCCTTCTGGTGAAGGGACGTTCTGTCTTCATGCACCTGGCTACTGTGTGATTTATGAAGGGCTTGATCAGAACCTTCCCACCGGTCATTAAACCTACCTCTCAATGGGACCTTAACCGTCTCCTGACAACACTCTCAGATCCGCCCTTTGAACCTATGGAAATATGTATAACAATACCTACAGCAAAACTTCCCCCTCCTGGGGGTATTACAGCTCACTCCATGTGAGCACAAGCTACTTCCACGGCATCCTTATTGGACATTCTGCTGCAGAGCAGCAACTTGGAGGTCTGTCCACACGTTCATGACACACTATGCTCTAACTCAAGCTGCAACTGTATACCAGCTGCTTCCTTACACTCTCCTCCAGTCTGAACATTGCTTACCAGTCAACCACATGTGGAATACACACAAGGACAATCACTCGAAGAAGAAATAGAGGGTACTTATTGTAACTGGAGGTTCTTCAAGAAGTTTGTTCCCTATCTGTATTCCCCTACTTGCCCTCCATCCCCTCTGCTTCGGATTCTGTAAAAAGAGGAACAGGAGAGGCGCTGACCCATACTGCTTCGTAAACCCTCAGTTGGTAGCACAAGTGAAACTGTTGTGCATGTGCGAGTCAAGAGACACTGCTTTGAAGAATTTCTGGACTCGGGCACATGGCATACATGTGTACCCCCCTGCGGAATACAGATAGGGACCACACACTGAGAAAAACCTCCAGTTACAGTCAGTAACCTCCAGTTACTCACTTTTTGCGGTAACTGTGGTTCTTCGAGCTGTGTCCCCCTGTTGGTGATCACTACCCACCCTCCTTCCCCTCTGCTTCAGAGTTTCCTCTATGGAACATTGCGGTAGAGAAGGAGTTGAGGTGGTTTGCCTGCACAGACCTCTATATCCTCTGTGTGGGGCACAAGAATGTATGGGATGGATGCACAGGTCGAGTGGAGGCTAATGAAAATTTCCAATTGAAGTTGCATGGGGTGTACACACACCTGAAGTGGAGTCCCTATAGGGGGGCACATCTCAGAAAAACAGTTTTTACTGCACAGGCTGAGTAACCTCTCCTTATGTGTGTCATCAGTTATTGGCTGCGTGTGCGTGTTCTCTCTGTGTGCTGCTCTTGCTCTGGCCAGATAGCCTGTCCAGCAGGCTCCAGTCGACCTGTCCAAGAAGACCACAGGCTCCGTTCAGTAGCGAAGGAACTCGGCCAGGTTTATTGTCCACGAAGCACTGTCCTAATGCCCTGGCTCAATGGTTACAGGTACCCTAACATGTATGCCCATCACAATGGACTCAGCTCAGTGAACGGCGGGACTTTCCATTCCCCCCCTTGGCTAAACAACAACACACTGTCTGTGACCCCTCTTTTATACATTGATACAAACAAATTACTTATTGCCCCTCTGATGTGGTTAGTTACCACCCTTTACATTGTACTTCTTGGTTTAATCAAAACATCTCTATCCATCATCCTATGATCCCGACCTTCTCTTTAAGAGGGGTCAGTATGTCCCTGTATCATCTTTGGGGAGTGTGTTTACACCATAACCTTGTATTGTGGTTTTCTGGAACTACCCTTCTAGAATGTGCTTACATGACTACTTAGTGCCTAGGCGTGTTTGTGTTTTTGCAACGCCAGCCCTGTTCTTGCCAAGTTCATGTATTGGACACTGAACCTGCAAGCAGGCATCTGCTTTGCAAGAGGGCAGGGCTTGACTTTAGTTTGGGCCTTAGGTCTTATACCAGGCCTCATGTCTCAGGCTCTCTCTTTCTACTACATTCCCCCACTTTTTGTCTTTTTATGGGGAGGATGTTTTAACCATCGTCCCGGAAAAGATGTTCCAGCTTGCTAAACACTGTTATATGGCCACCTTATTTTACCTTCTACACATTCATGCCCTATCTGTTCCTTGGTCTGCACATTCCCTCGTACGACTGGTGGACAGATTTTAAGTTCCAATTATGTGTTAGTCCCTTATGGTGGGCCTGGGACTAGCTCAGGGACTTTGAGGAATGTCATTTTATGTTTGAACTTTGGGGGGGGGGGTGTACATATGACACTGCCTCATATTTCAGCATCACAATCCTTTTCTAATCGGGTGTTGTAGTCTGGCCCTTTTACTTTGGTACTGCAGATAGCAACACACTCATATTAGGGCAATTACAGTTACCACCTGTATTATCAGTAGTAGTAGGATGAGTGTTTTGCTATGTATATAAGAAGTAAAACAGAAGTTTGGAGTAGACATCACAAATGAGGCCTTATATATAATTTTTTGTAATTATTTACTACACAGTACTGTCCGCCCATGTTATAGGTTACCCTTATTGCTGGTTGTCACCCTCTACTCCTGGGGGAATTCTGCACCAAAAAGTTAAAAATTTCTGTGCACAATATTTTAAAATTCTGCATATTTTATTTGTCAAAACACAATATTATCACACCAGTTTCAATATTTTGGTAATTTATTTCAAAATACCTGTCAGCAAGTGTGTCTGTAACAATACAGACAAAAAAGATTCAGGAAATGTGTGATTGACAAATAGATTCCTTATTAGGCATGTTAATATAGAACTTTGAGTAATTCATTTAAACTACAATATAGAAACATATTTCCTGCACCCCTCAGAAGAAGTACCAAGGCTTGGGGGAGTAAGAGGTAATGGAGGAACTGAGGGAGAAGGAAGGAGCCTGGGAGTGAATTTGGAGAGTTGTTGGGTGTGGGTAGAAGTATGGAACGGTTTCTTTTCGGGGGGGGGGGGGGATTGCTAGGGAGTTGGGAAGCCTCCCCTATGCAGACCCTGGCTGACCCCAAGCCTCTCCCATTCAGTCAGGCACATCTGTCCCTGTCCCCGTGTGTCCTTGCACCCCCTGTTCCCATGTGGCCCTCCATTCAGCCCCTGGTTCAGTACTGTCACCCCACTAGCTCCTGTGCCCGTGCCCCAGTCTGTCCCACTCCCCCCCCCCCCCCAGCCCTTCTGAATCCCAGTCTGTGATCCCCCAGCAGCCCCGTGGGCCCCACTCTGCCTCCTAACTTGGCTCTACAGTCAGGCTGCTGTGATGAACTCAGGGGCTAGCTGTTACTGCGAGTCAGCTGGCTGTTCTGGTGCCACAGCGGCCTCTGGTGGGTGAAAGATGGAACTGTAGCACTTCTTCAGTAGAATGTATTTTCGGGGTGGGGTGAGGGGCAATTCTGTACTAGACATGAATTCTGCGTGTTTGCAGTGGCATAGAATTCCCCCAGGAGTAATCTGATAAGCTTCGCTGGGCAGGAAACGGGAACAGCTAGCTTCTGTGTTCCATTGGTTGCATACCTCTGATACACCAGTAGTTGACGTAGATCCAGTTATTTCTTATAGATGCTGTCTTCCAGATAACCTACTGAATGGACAGTAACCAATTTACCAAATATTGCTTTGTCAGGATTTAATATTGTTAACCAGACACCGAACAAGATTGTTTTGAATAACCTGCTTCAATTAGGATGCAGTGTCACTGACTCCAAATTATGACTGGTACTAACAGGGAATTTGTTTACACAATTTGACATATTGCCAACTCATCACTGTTTCTGTTATACACCAACAATGCCAATGCCAGCTAGCTGTTTATTACTAATAAGGTTAGGTGATTAAAAAAAGAAAATGTTTCCTAATGAGTTGGTTATGGTAGTTACTATGTAACTTCCATAAACAGTACAAATAACTTCTTTACTGGTTTCTTGTTTGTTGCCATTAGTTAGTTAATTTTTACCTGTGTGTTGGTTAAACAGTTTAGCAATGTTATTCTAAATGGTGTACAGCAATATAAACAGTTGCTTTTACACAGTAGCTAAATTCATTTATATTTCAATGGTAAAGATTTAAAACCAGCAGCACATTAACTCACTTTACTTAATAATATACAGTTTAAATGACAGTTAGACGTGGTCCAGCTAGTGGTATTTAGCTGATTGCCTAATTAATTGTCCATATATGGTAGACTGAGGTGTAGTTGGCGAGTCTGTTATTTATAAAGCACTTCATTTTTCTTTTCTTGATGCCTGGGGGTTTCTTCACTGTGTACTGATATCTTCTGGTGTCTTCAATCTGTGGGATGTAACCATAAACAGCTTAAGTTGATTAACAGAATAAAGTTTTTACATTTCTCTTGTTTTCAGTAACCCAAATTTAATACACAGATTAATTTAGTGTGCATTATTTATTTTTTATATACTAAATATAGTGCTTAACTGCTGAAATAGATGTTCACGATCTTCTGTGAGAAGGGGTACTGCTCTCCCCTGCTGAGCACTCTGTTTTAGCAAAAGAGTTAGTAACAGAATTGTTACCCAAGCTTTCTAGAGTTAATTTGCTTGTGATACCAATTCCACTTCTGCTAATTGTTTAGAAGCACAAACTTTAACCACCACTACTTCCCTTTAACATAACATTAAAGAAAAAGAATATAAACATTAAACCAAACTGAATTTTAAATGCCGGTCTATGAAAACACTTTGAGGGTATTAAACTTTTATAATACTTAGTTGTATTTGGGAGAAAAAGGTGTTAACGTGTTGAAATTATTTGGTTAGCTTTAACATTTTGGAACATAATCAGACATCGTTTATATTGATACATTTTTTTTACCATTTTTGCTATAACATTCTTATAGCTATATTTTAATACTTAATAAAGGTGCAAACAAGTTTATAAAAACCCAAACAAGAAATTGACATTTTGTTAATTGAATTACTGGTCATGTTTCCCTTTACATTTTTTCCTTTGAATAAAAAATCCCACTGTGATTAATAAAAGATAATTCTTTTTGTTTGCCATTGCATTATTTGTTGAGGCAGAAATATATGTACATCTATTTATAACTGAGGCCTTTTTGAGCTTTTGCAAAAAAAAATTAATTGGTGGTTTATGTTATGATAGTTATACCCCAACCATAATATTAAAATAGTGTGGTACTATTTATATTTTTTAAAAAAGTATAAAATTAACTTTTGTTGCAACAAAATAAAAGAAAAAAGTGGTCCCGTGACACACACAACACAGGACAACATACAAGACATACAGGACAAAATTACAATTAAAAATCAATGGCACCAGAATTATATTTATAACTATACAAGATAAGGCATTAAGAACCTTAGGTACTAAAGCAATGCATTATAGAAAGTAAACAGGTATAAAAGAGTTAAAGATCTAAATAAGCAAGTTATTACCTTTTTATTTTAAACTTTTAATAAGAATTGATAAAAAATCATATTAAGTTATTTTCCCCCTTTGTTGTATTAGGTTAATATGTTAAGGCATTTTCCATTTCTTTATATTACTTTACTTTAAAAACTCTGCTATATGGAAATGTTTCAAATATTAGTTAGTGGCTAGAATTAGAAGCAGAGTCTGCATTTCTGTTGCTTGGCAACCATATCTTCAAGAAAGTTAGGAGATACGGTTGGTAGATCACAACAGTGATAGCCTTGCACACTTGTGCCATCACTGCCCCAACAGTTGACTTTCCCACCCCCAACTAGTTTGCAGCTGCCTGGTAACTGTCAGGTGTTGCCAACTGCCAAACATTGATGACCTCCCATATTTGTACGAGTATCGGTTTTCAAAATCAAGTGGTCTGGCACTGGATCATTGATGCAAGCTCAACATAACTCGAAGAGGGTATGCTTTTTCATCCTGAGGTACTGCAGCTACTGGTCTGAGCTTTCCAAGATGATGTGGTCCCACCCCTCAGTGTTGGTTTCCTGGGACCAGAAGTGGCAATCCACCCATGGGCATACCATTGCATTCTCAGCATTCAAGACATCTGTTCCATGGACTTTCATTCTCCCTCCAGGTTGGCCGTCTTTGGCATCTCACAATTCTCTGGAGTGAACTGGAGCTGTTATTGCCAAAATGTGTGAAGGCAGCTTACAGTGCCAGCAACAACCAGAAAGGTGGTTCTTCTTAAGTGCTTGCTCATGTCGATTCCAAGTAATAGCATGCGTGCCACGTGCACAGTCGGAGGAAGGTTTTCCCCCTTGCAGCACCTGTCGGGTCAGCTGTGGAGCCCCCGGAGTCGCACCTTCATGGGGGTTGTGACAGAGGGGGGGGGTTATTCATCTTATGTTTCATGTGAGTCTTACTGTCCTATACTAATACTATGTGTACCTCAGTTTCCCAGTGTACTGCACCAATACTTCAGTGGTGGGAATTGGGTGTGTGATTTTAGCTGAGGCCCTTGGGGCAGGTGAGGCTGCCCAGCTGTCTGCACCTATGTTACCTGAGACCCAGGATGGGGGTGTGACCAGGTAACACCTTTTGCCCGGGAAGTGAGACAGAGATGGAGGAGGAGCAACGGGGGGTGTCAGAGGTCGGGTCGCTGGAAGCAGGCAGTTTGCATGGGGGGACTGGAAGAGGGGGAGTCCAGGGCATCTGGCCCAAGACTCCCAAGATGGACTTGGCTGAAAGTCACTGATTTCTGTGATAGCAAGCTCTGTTCTACACTGTGTTCCTGTCGACTAATAAACTTTCTGTTTTATTGGCTGGCTGAGAGTCACGTCTGACTGTGGAGTTGCGGTGCATGGCCCTCCGGCTTCCCCAGGAGCCCCACCCAGGCGGACTCGCTACAGGAAGCGCACGGTGTGGAAGGGGATGCTGAATGCTCCGAGGTCAGACCCAGGAAGGTCGAAGCTCTGTAAGCTTCTTGCCCTGGAGACAGTATGCTCAGAGAGAGGAGGCATGCTCCCCTAGAGTCCTGACTGGCTTCATACAGAGTAGTTCCAGAACATTGACCGGGTGACTCTGTGACAGTGGTGAATATAGGTCCCTGCCAACCCACCGCCTATTCAGTTCTTTCTTACCACCAGTGACGGTCGTTGGAGCTGCGTGTCTTGCTTGCCTCATTAAGTGCTTCCCCTAGAAATTGAACTTTGAGCGTTTCTGTAAATAGTTAGTTTTATTTTTTTACTAGTAGTTAGTTAGTTAGAAGTTGGAGGTTCCCCCACCACCACTCCAATTTGTCGCCCTGACAGATCCCAGAAGGTATGCTGCCTGCCAGGGGCCCGTATCCGAGAGGTTACGGAGGGATTGTCGAGGATCACCCGCCCTCTGACTACTACCCCATGCTCCTCATCCATGTGGGCACTAATGATACTGCAAGGTATGACCCTCAGCAGATCAGAAGCGATACAAGGCTCTGGGAGTAAGGGTGAAGAAGTTGGGAGCACAGGTGGTGGTCTCTTTAATCTTTCCGGTCAAGAGTACGGGCCCAGGCAGAGACAGATGCATCCTGGAGGTGAATGCCTGGCTGCGAAGATGGTGTCGCCAGGAGGGCTTCGGCTTCCTCGACCATGGGATGCTGTTCCAGGAAGAAGGACTGCTAAGCAGAGATGGGGTCCACCTATCAAGGAAAGGGAAGAGTATATTTGGACACAGACTGGCTAACCTAGTAAGGAGGGCTTACAACTAGAGAAGGGTCATAATTTGTGGGGGCGGGGAGAGGGAGCATGGTCTGTTATAGGAGGAATAAAGGAGAGACAAGACAACTGTGTGTGTGTGGGGGGGAATCAAATCAGTATCTTAGATGTCTGTATACTAATGCAAGAAGTATGGGGAATAAGCTGGAAGAATTAAAAATGCTAGTAAATAAACACAACTATTACATAGTTGGCATGACAGAGACTTGGTGGAATAATACGCTTGACTGGATTATTGGTATAGAAGGGTACAGCTTGCTCAGGAAGGGCAGGCAGGGAAAAAAGGGAGTTGGTGTTGCCTTATATAATAAAAATGTATAGATACACTTGGATGAGGTTGAGATGGAAATAGGAGACAGACTTGTTGAAAGTCTCTGTGTAAGGATAAAAGCGGTAAAGAACAAGGGAAATGTCATGGGAGGGGTCTATTACAGACCACCTAACCAGGAAAAAGAGCTGGATGAGGCTTTTTTAAAATAATTAAAAAAAAGCATCCAAAGCACAAGACTTGGTGGTGATGGGGGATTTCAACTACTCAGACATCTGTTGGGAAAATAACACAGCAGGGCACAGACTATCCAACAAGTTCTTGGAATGTATTGGAGACATTTTTTTATTTCAGAAGGTGAAGAAAGTTACTAGGGGAGAGGCTGTTCTAGATTTGATTTTGACAAATAGGGAGGAACTGGTTGAGAATTTGAAAGTGGAATGCAGCTTGGGTGAAAGTGATCATGAAATAATAGAGTTCATGATTCTAATGAATGGTAGGAGGGAGAAGAGCAAAATAAAGATAATGGATTTCAAGAAGACACACTTTAGCAAACTCAGGGAGTTGGTAGGTAAGATCTCATGGGAAGGAAGTCTAAAGGGAAAAACAATTGAAGACAGTTGACAGTTTTTCAAAGAGACATTATTAAGGGCACAAGACCAAACTATCTTACTGCGTAGGAAAGATAGGAAGTATGGCAAGAGACCACCCTGGCTTAACCAGGAGATCTTCAATGATCTAAAAATCAAAAAAGAGTCCTACAAAAAGTGGAAACTAGGTCAAATTACAAAGGATGAATATAAACAAATAGCACAAGTATGTAGGGATAAAATTAGAAAGGCCAAGGCACAAAACGAGATCAAACTAGCTAGAGACATAAAGGGTAACAAGTATCAGAGGGGGTAGCCGTGTTAGTCTGAATCTGTAAAAAGCAACAGAGGGTCCTGTGGCACCTTTAAGACTAACAGAAGTATTGGGAGCATAAGCTTTCGTGGGTAAGAACCTCACTTCTTCAGATGCAAGTGGGTAACAAGAAATTCTACAAATACATTGGAAGCAAGCGGAAGACCAAGGACAGGGTAGGCCTGTTACTCAATGGTGGGGGGGGCAATAACAGAAAATGTGGAAATGGCAGAGGTGCTAAATGACTTCTTTGTTTCGGTTTTCACTAAGAAGGTTGGTGGTGATTGGATGTTTAACATAGTGAATGCCAGTGAAAATGAGGTAGGATCAGAGGCTAAAATAGGGAAAGAACAAGTTAAAAATTACTTAGACAAATTAGATGTCTTCAAGTCACCAGGGCCTGATGAAATGCATCCTATAATACTCAAGGAGCTGACTGAGGAGATATCTGAGCCATTAACGATTACCTTTGAAAAGTCATGGAAGACGAGAGAGATTCCAGAAGACTGGAAAAGGGCAAATATAGTGTCAATCTATAAAAAGGGAAATAAGGGCAACCCGGGGAATTACAGACCAGTCAGCTTAACTTCTGTACCCAGAAAGATAATGGAGCAAATAATTAAGCAACCAATTTGCAAACATCTAGAAGATAATAAGGTGATAAGTAACAATCAGCATGGATTTGTCAAGAACAAATCGTGTCATACCAACCTGATGGCTTTTGACAGGGTAACAAGCCTTGTGGATGGAGGGGAAGCAGTAGACGTGGTATATCTTGACTTTAGTAAAGCTTTTGATACTTGGGGCTGGGGGTTCTTTGGGATTCTTGGTGAAGGACTGAGATGAATGACCCAGGATGACGAGAACTGGGTACAACTCAATTTTATTATAACTGGTAAGTGTGACAATTATTAATACCACGATTCCTTACCAAACGAGTACAATACTATATAACTAAATTTAAAACAAGTAAGGCAAGGGAGAATACAACGGGGCGAGAGAAGCAAAAACAACAACAACAAAACAAACAGAAAATTTTTGTCTAGCTAGTTACTTACGACCAGGCAAATGACAGCCAGATGGAAAAGCATATACATGGTGAATTCGGGCCGGCAACACGACACGCGCTCGGGCTGGATTCGGGAGCGGGAGGGTCAAGTCCTGGTTGATCAGACCTGGACTGGTAGTGACGTTGAGTTGATTTGGGACACCTCTGATTGCTATACAGGGGTGACTAAGTATATAGTTCAGAAAGTAAATGTGGCAGGCATTGATTGGCTTTTTAGTGCCCAAACTTTTACCCTTATTAGGAAGAACAATACAATGCGGAAACTGCAGAAACGTTTTTTCTGCGGTAAACACTATGGATACAACCCTCATAAATTTCCTGCGATAAGCACTATGCCCTAATAAGGTCATGCAGTCTATTGTGGGCCTCTTTCCTTGCTCCGGGTTCGCCGCGGGGTTGAGAGACGGCCTGGCCAAAACCGGGTGGGGGGATTAGGCTGTATTAACAATACTGTCTCGCATGACCATCTCATAAACAAACTAGAGAAATGCAACGAGATGGAGTTACTATAAGGTGTGTGCAAAACTGCTTGGAAGACTGTTCACAGAGAGTAATCATCAGTGGTTCGGAGTCATGCTGGAAGGGCATAATGAGTGGGGTCCTGCAGGGATCAGTTGGGGTCCAGTTCTGTTCAATATCTTCATCAATGATTTAGATAATGGCATAGAGAGTACACTTATAAAGTTTGTAGATGATACCAAGCTGGGAGGGGGTGTAAGTGCTTTGGAGAATAATTTTGAATTTTAATCCTATCTGGACAAACTGGAGAAATGGTCTGAAGTAAATAGGATGAAATTCAATAAGGACAAATGCAAAGTACTCCATTTAGGAAGGAACGATCAGTTGCATACATACAAAATGGGAAATGACTGCCTAGGAAGGAGTACTGCAGAAAGGGATCTGGGGTCATAGTGGACCACAAGTTAAATGAGTCAACAGTGTAACACTGTTGCAAAAAAAAGCGAACATCATACTGGGATGTATTAGCAGGAGTGTTGCAAGCAAGACACAAATAGTAATTCTTCTGCTCTACTCCGCGCTGATTAGGCCTCTGGAGTATTGCTTCCAGTTGTGGATGCCACGTTTCAGGAAAGATGTGGACAAATTGGAGAAAGTCCAGAGAAGAGCAACAAAAATGATTAAAGGTCTAGAAAACCTATGAGGGAAGATTGAAAAAAAACGGGTTTGCTTAGTCTGGAAAAGAGAAGACTGAGAGGGGACATGATAACCATTTTCAAGTACATAAAAGGTTGTTACAAGGAGGAGGGAGAAGAATTGTTCTTCTTAACCTCTGAGGAAAGGACAAGAAGCAATGGGCTTAAATTGCAGAAAGGGAGGTTTAGGTTGGACATTAGGAAAAACTTCCTAACTGTCAGGGTTGTTAAGCATTGGAATAAATTGCCTAGGGAGGTTGTGGAATCTCCATCATTGGAGATTTTTAAGAACAGGTTAGACAAACCCTGTCAGGGATGGTCTGGATAATACTTAGTCCTGCCATGAGTGCAGGGGACTGGACTAGATGACCTCTCGAAGTCCTTCCAGTCCTATGATTCTATGCTTAGGAAATATCGGGAGTAGAATCCTTTGCCCCATAGCTCCTGAGGAATCTCCTCCACTGCTCCTGCAGCGAGGAGCGTTTGAACCTCTTGCATGAGAAGTTGCTTGTGAGAAGGGTCCCTGAAGAGGGATGGGGAAAGGGGGCAGGAGGGAGGGGAGGAACAGAGTTGGAGAGAATATTCCACTTCTACGGTGCAAAGGACCCAGCGATCTGAGGTTATCTGGGACCAAGCACGGTAGAAGTGGGACAGACAATTCAGAAAACAGGGTGAAGCATCCGGTGAGTAGACTGGTGCCTGACGATTGCCTCGCCGAGCCTGGCCTTGACTGCCCCACTTCCTAGAGAAGTTCTGTCTAGGCTGGGGAGGGTAGAAGCATGGAGGGGGCTGAGGCTTAAAGTGCTTTCATTGGGTAGCAGGGGTATGCAGGCCCAACAATTTTAATGTTGCCTGTGAATCCTTCAGGCTGTGGAACTTGGAGTCTATCTGCTCTGAAAACAGTCCCACGCCATCAAAGGGCAAGTTTTGAATTGTGTGATGGACCTCTGGCGGAAGGCCCGACACCTGGAGCCACGAACTCCTCATGGCTATGCCAGAGGACAAGGTCCGCATGGCCATCTGCCGCATCCAGGTATGCCTGTAAAGAGGTCCGTGCCACTGCCTTGCCCTCCTCTACTATGGTCGCAAACTCCACCCTAGAGTCTGATGGGACCAGCTCCTTAAATTTCATCATGGAGTCCCATGAATTGAAATTCTATATAATAAGGATTGCTTGCTAGTTAGCAATCCGAAGCTGGAGCCCCCCGATGGAGTAGACCTTCCAGCCAAAGAGGTCCAGCTTCTTCGCGTCCTTGGATTTTGGGGTTGACCCCTGCTGCCCCATCTCTCTCTCTCTCTCTCTCTCATATTAGCCGCCGCCATGACTCATGAACACGGCTGCGGGTGAATAAACAAATATTCATACTCCTTAGAGGGGACGAAATACTTTCTGTCCACCCCTTTAGCCATAGGGGTAGCGGAGGCCGGAGTTTGCCACAGGTTTTTTTTTAGTGGCTTCAGTTGTCTTAATGAAAGACAATGCCACCCTGGACAGCCCTTCAGGGGTTAAAATGTCTACCATGTGGTCCTCAGACTCTACCACCTCCTCAGCCTGAAGCCCCATGTTACTGGCCACCCTGCGCAACAGCTCCTGGTGTGCTCTGCTATGGATGGGGGGTGGTCCCAAAGGATGAAAACCCTGTCACCGTTTCATCCAGCTAGGATGACGATGAAGCCATAGGCGGCACCGGGCCCTCCTGTCCCTCCAGATCGGTGGACATGTCCTGCTCGGTGCCGTGCTGCTCAGTGCCCACAGCAGAATCAGTCTGTGGTGGATCTGGGACCCGGACATAGCTCAGTGCTGTGGACCGAAGCCGTCTCCGAGCCCCGAGGCGTGAGACAGTCCCTGGGTGCGGCACCTCCTTCTGATACCACGGACTGGGAGCCTCTAGAGTGTGTGCCCTGGGCCTGGTGATATGCCCACGGGGTCCTGAATGGCCATTGCCTCCTGCCTGTATTGGTGCTGCTCCAATTGGTGCCGACGGCACCTAGAATAGTAGTACTCTGCTTCTGAGTCCGATGACTGGGACCTAGAGCACGGAAACGACAGCGGTGATGAGCGGGACAGTGCCAGAGTGCAGTGCCATGGAGAGGGTGAACAGTGCCTCATCATCGCGGGCTTGCCTCTGGACAGTGCCACGCCTCGCGGTGCCAGAGTTCTGTCTCGGGATGGGGCACTGCAGAGCTGTCATGGCATCAAGTCCCTGGCCACTCGAATGTGTCCGGGGTGGAAGGGAGCTCAAGTTCCTCCACCTGGCACTCTCTAGAAGGAGAATCCAACGGCACCAGACTTGCCGGATCCCTTTGTGGGCCTGAAGTCGACAGTGCCGGCTCCCGCGAGACCGGCACCAGGTGTTCCTGCGTGGGAGTCCTTCCTGTGTGCCGTTTCTCGAACAGAGGCTGGAGCACTCCACACGGAGCCAGCTGGGGATGGAGGGCCGCCTCATAAGGAGTTGCTTCAGCCTGAAGTCCCTTTCCTTTTTCGTCCTCGGGTGGAACCCTTTGCAGATCTTGCAGCAATCTGTTTGATGTGCCTCCCCCAGCCACTTCAGGCAGGAGTTGTGGGCGTTGCCCATTGGCCTGAGCTTGTGGCAGGTTCCGCACGGTTTAAACACTTGGGCTCTGTCCCCCTCAGAAGAGAGCCACCGACCACCACTACCCTACGTTTCCTCCTGTTAGTGGTGGCTCATCACTCATTGCCAGGGCAGCATATCAGTTTTCCATCACCATGGTGGGTGGGTTGGGAGTAGGGGTGGAGCATTTCCTGCTGCCAGAAGTAACCAGCAGCCAGTGACAGAGCCATATCCTCCTGCCCTGGTGTGACAGCAGTCCTCTGTAACTGGATAGCTTCCTCAGCGTTGGATGTCTCCATATGAATATTCTCGAGGAATTCCTCATGGGCACGGATGCTCCTCAGCCTAGCCACCTCCTCCTGTAGCTCTCTCGCCTGCTTCCTGAGAGATTCGACCAGCAGGCACCTTTCACACTGGATGGTCCCCCCAGCCTGGCTTTCTGTGAGTGGGAAATGCAGGCCACAGTCTCTGAAAATCCACACCAGGATCTGGGTAGAGGCATCCATGGTTAGGCTGTCTGTCTGGATACAGGCATAGGTGGAGGAGACAGGAGCAGCGTTGGCACTGGCGATGCGGCCCTTCCTAATCATAGCGGTTATATTATGTCTCCCTCCCACAAACTCCCTCTCAAATTCCCCTGTTTGTGGTCCCCTGTTCTCTAGCTCCCCTTGGTCACTTAGCCTGTGGCTTTTAAGGCCTTCTCTCCTAGGTCACCCCATCCCCTTGTTAATCACACGGGGGAGGGTGATCACAAGGCTGATTGAGGTTGATCAGGGATGATCCATGGAATAAAGGCTCAAACAATCCCCAGACACACAATCCCAACTGACCCTGTAACTGAAATAACCTAAATAATCCCCAAAGCCAAAAGGGGTCTCAGACCCATCCTCGACCTGCAACAGATTCATGAAGAAGTTGAGGTTCTGCATGGTCTCTCTGATTGCCATCATCCCGTCTCTGGATCCAGGAGACTGGTTCGCTGCCCTCGATCTCAAGGATACGTATTTCCACATATCAATAATTCCAGCCCACAGACGCTTCCGCAGGTTCATAGTGAACCACATCCATTACCAGTTTACAGCCCTCCCTTTTGGTCTGTCATCAGCCGCTCAAGTGTTTACCAAATGTATGGCAGTTGTAGCTGCCTTCCTGAGAAGAAGGCAGGTGCAGGTCTTCCCATACCTCGATGACTGGCTGGTCAGGGGCCGCTCCAGGGTGCAAGTGGAGCACCATGTCAACTTGGTACGGTCCATCTTCAACAGGCTGGATCTCTTCCCGAACGTACACAAATCAACTCTATCCCCTACTCAGATAGTAGAGTTTATTGGGGCAGTGTTGGACTCGGATCATGCCAGAGCCTTCCTGCCAGAGTCTCGTTTTCAAACAATGCAACACCTCATTCAAGACTTCAAGCAATACCCCACCACCACAGCGAGAAATTGTTTGAAACTCCTCGGTCATATGTAGCTTGTGGTACAACATGCAAGGCTGAGGCTCAGACCTCTCCAGGCCTGGCTGGTGTCAACCTCTCGGCCAGGGCACGACAGTCTGGACAAGGCGGTCACTCTCCCAATGTTGGTTTTCTGGTTTTTTCACTGGTGGCTCAACCCACAGGAGATATGCATGGGGGTCCCCTTCCCCAAACCGCAGCCCTCGCTGTCCCTGGTCTCAGATGTGTCAGCGTTCGGGTGGGGTGCTTACCTGGGAGATCTCCGGACCCAAGGTCTCTGGTCGCAGGATGAGCTCCTGCTCCACATCAACGTTAAGGAGCAGAGAGCGGTCCACCTTGCATGCCAGCCCTTCCAGGCTCACTTGCAAGGGATATGCGCAGCGGTAATGACACGACCACAATGTTTTATATAAACAAGCAGGGTGGAGCTCGTTCCTCTCCCCTATGTCAGGAAGCCCTCAAACTGTGGGACATCCGCATAGCCCACTCATTTCACCTGGAAGCATCCTACCTCCCGGGTTCTCAGAACGAGTTAGTGGACTATCTCAGCAGATCCTTCCACAACAACGAGTGGTTCATTTGCCTGGACGTGGTGAACATCATTTTCCAAAGGTGGGGAGTTCCCCAGATCAACCCGTTCACCACAAAAAGCAACAGGAAGTGCCTGCAGTTCTGTTCCTTCCAGAACCACAGCCCGGGCTCCATCGCAGACGCATTCCTTCTCCCTTGGACGGATCAACTGTTATATACATTCCCACCTTTTTTGCTTGTCCACAAGGTTCTGCTCAAGATCCACAGGGAGAGGGCTGCGGTCATACAGATAGCGCCAGCCTGACCATGCCAGCAGTGGTATACCACACTCCTGGAGCTATTGGTGGATACCTCAGTCTCGTTGCCCCTGCTTCTGGACCTGATCACCCAAGATCACGGCCGTCGCCAACATCCCCGCCTCAAGTCTCTTCACCTCACTGCTTGGAAGCTTCATGGTTAAACCTGCTGGAGCTAATATGCTCTGAGCCCGTTAGAGAGGTTCTCCTTGGCAGTAGGAAACCCTCCACCATGGCCACCTACTTGGCGAAGTGGAAGAGAGTCTCAATCTGGTGTTCTCAAGGCTTCACTTCTCCAATGTAGGCACCAATGCCTCTCATCTTAGACTACCTGCTACATCTAAAACAGCAGGGCCTCTCAGTATTGTCTCTCAAGGTCCACCTAGCTGCCATTTCGGCGTTCCACCCAGGAGCGGCTGGCTGTTCGGTTTTCGCCAACCTGATGGTCAGTCGATTTCTGAAAGGTCTTGTCAGACTATACCCACAGGTTAGACAACTGATCCCGGCATGGGATCTTAATCTGGTCCTTTCCAACCTAATGGGGGCTCCCTTTAGAATTCCTAGCGACCTGTTCATTGCTCTATCTGTCATGGAAGGTGGCATTCCTGGTCGCCATAACATCAGCTAGGAGAGGGTCTGAGTTTAAGCCCTAGCTTCTGATCCTTATACCATTTTTTGTAAAGACAAGGTCAACTTAGGCCTCACCCAGCCTTTCTCCCAAAGGTCGTCTCTCAATTTCATGCCAGTCAGGACATTTTTCTTCCGGTCTTTTACCCTAAGCCACATGCTGATAATTGAGAACAAAGGTGTCCTTGGACGTTCGATAAGCACTGGCTTTTTATATTGAACGCACAAAGCTCTTCCAGAAGTCGAATCAGTTGTTCGTTGCAATTGCGGACAGGATGAAGAGCCTCCCGGTGTCATCACAGAAAATTTCATCATGGATCATGTCCATGCTATGATCTGGCAAAAATACCTGCCCCGAAGCTAACAGCACATTCCACAAGAGCGCAGACCTCCTCGGCAGCATTCCTGGCCCAGGTCCTGATCCAGGAGATCTACAGGGCAGCGACGTGGTCTTCAGGCCACACTTTCATTTCTCACTTTGTCCCTGGAGTGCTGGGTATTGACAATGTGGTACTCGGCAGAGCAGTACTTCAATCTGCAATTCCATGAACTCTGACCCCACCTCCTAGGTAAGGCTTGGGAGTCACCTACTTGGAATCGACATGAGCAAGCACTCAAAGAAGAGTTACTTACCTTCTCATAACTGTTGTTCGAGATGTGTTGCTCATGTCCATTCCAAGACCCACCCGCCTTCCCCTCTCTCAGAGTATCCGTCAAGAAGGAACTGAATAGGCGGCGGGTCGGCAGAGACCTATATTCACCGCCATGAAGGCGCGACTCCAGGGGGCTCCACAGCTGACCCAACGGGTGCTGGTAGGGGAAAAACCTTCTGACAACTGTGCACGTGGCACGCATACACCTACTTGGAATGGACATGAGCAAGGGGAGGGATAGCTCAGTGGTTTGAGCATTGGCCTGCTAAACCCCAGGTTGTGAGTTCAATCCTTGAGGAGGCCATTTAGGGATCTGGGGCAAAAATCTGTCTAAGGATTGGTCCTGCTTTGAGCAGCAGGTTGGACTAGATGACCTCCTGAGGTCCCTTCCAACCCTGATATTCTATATTTTAACACATCTTGAAGAACAACAGTTACGCGAAGGTAAGTAACTGTTTTTTCCCAGAGTGTCACCTCTGACACAAAGGACTTTGGGATACCATGCCTGAATTAGCAATGCAATGTTGCGTGCCATAAAGGACCAGTGTGGACACGGGTAGACACCTGTGAACACCATATACCCATGCCAGCAATGGCATATGTGGACATGCAAGTACGGGGTGCCCACACACTAACAGTGTGTGCACATGTATCTGTGTCCGCTCGCAAGTGTAGACATACCCTAATAGAGAAAGTAAATGTTTGTACAGTAGGAGCAAGAGCTTTAGGTACTTGGGTAAACAGCACCTTTTTATTGCCTTTGTTTTTGCATGCAACAAATCATTTCTTTCAGCCTCCCTGGAGTTGCAAAGAAAGATGAGCGTTGTTACCCTAATTTCTAGTGAACACTAAAGGTTGCTTGGGCTAGTGTACCTCCTTAAGTTTGAGGCAGTCACTGGGGGAAATTAGGGACTATCCCAGACACTGCTCTCTTTTGCTGTCCTTGGAGAAGTTTGAAAGTTATGCTTTTTTCCTCCTGGTCTGTGTAGGCAAATTCATACAATTCAGGACCTTTCTAACTAGGTACCTGTTTGCCCTCATTACCTTGGTGTATGGGTGCCATGCATGTATTGATGAATTTGTTCTTATGGCACCCCTGGAGGTAGTTTTGTGGTATGTATCTATTTTGCAGATGGAGATCTGGAGCTTGCCAGAGATCTCTCAGAAAATCTGTGCTTGGAGCTGGGAGTTGGGCCCAGAAGTCCTGGGTTCCACTCCCAGTGCCTTGACTTTGAAACCAGCACAGCTGTTACTGGCTGAGCAAAGTGAGACCCAACAATCTACTTAGTGGCATTTCTCCTGCGTTCGATCAATTCAGAATTTCAGGAAGCATTCTAGACATCTATGGGAAAAAGTCTATGGATTCTTGGTGACAATTGGAACATCAGAAAAGCCTCGTTTCCATAGGGTGCCCATTTGGTGCTGCAGGTACGGGAGCATTTTGACATCAACGGTAATTCAGTCCCTCCCTCCAGTTCACTTGCATCCTTCAGTTCCGTTGGTTGAAATGGATGGAAATGGAACTGAATGGAATGGAAATGGAGTTACAAGTCAAGACTGAAGTGCTTTGACTGTTTTTGTGGGGGAGGAGGATTGAAGACTGGAATAGCAGGGGCTGCTTCACATGAGGAGCTATGTTGGCTGAGTAGGAGTGAGGCTGGAGATTTGCACTGTGGCTCCCTCCACACTATGACTGACTCAGGCAAGATCATTGACCTTGCCTAGTCAACACTGTTCATCTAAACAGTACCCATTTGGTGCTGTGGGCAGAGAGATCCCTCCACCTGCAGCACCAAACAGTCAATGTCAATAGGAAGCCAGGTAACAGGATTATGGTTACTGGAGGGGGAGTGAGCAACTGGCTTAGTTACCTCTGATGTCACTGCTCAGGTTCCCCTGCTTACAGCTGCAAATAGGCATTGTCATGAGAAAATTGTTTATACAAATCTGATAAAGCAACAAAGAGAAGAGGAGGATCAGCTTAGACAATTTAATAATAACATATAGGTTTAGTGGTAGTATCCTGTAAAATTACTACAAGTTCAGGGATAGAGACTGTGTTCCCAACCCCTCCTCCCCCACCTTCACCCCCCACACCTGCCAGTTTAGCTTGCATAAGCAACGAAGTGTACAATCCTCTACTTCAGTCACTGCTCTCTAACTGTAGTGGGTTGAAGATTTGTTTTTCCTCAGGGCAGGCCTGTAATATCTTAGAACCAAGTGGTTCTATCCCTTCAATAGCAGGGATGCTGATCAATTTGCTACTTTTCTCCCATTTAAGTCTCCACTTTCTCTCATTCCAAACATCTGTTTCTTGGGATAGCAAGAATTAGAGCATCTTTTGAGAAGAGATCCCCTCTTTCCCTCATAGACAACCCGTGCCTGCTGACAGAGTGGGGACACCATCCCGGAACAGTTTGAGTCACCCCCTTCCCACCCTCCTGGCTGCCCTCCCCCCTCCAGAAAAACAGTGGTCCCTCCAGGCAGCTCCCAGTTGTTCCTCCGCTCCTGCCTCTGCCTCAACCTGCCTGGTGAAGCTCGCCAGCTCAGCTTCTCCACAGTAAGGGGGCCCTGCTGCACCATGCGACCCAGCAATCTGGGGGGTGGGGGTATGTGACCCAGCATGCCCCCTCCCCACTCGTCGCCTCTGCTTCCCCTCCCTTCTTTTCTTGATAGACTGCTTGCTACTGCATCTGTCATGGCTTTCTGACTTAAAGTATTTTATGTATTTGAGAATAGACAATTTAAAGGTTCTTGACTGGACTATTATGCTTTTGCTGAGTGCCTATGGGGGGTAGTTCAAGCACCAAAACTCTGACAGTATTTATAGCCACTGTGGACATATGGGTGTGGTTAACCCTTCAGTCATGAATTTCAGACTTGAGGATTTCTTGTTATGAGAAGGCATATTTCTGGTAAGATTTAAATTGACTATTAATGGAAACTTTTGTTCTGGGATATATAATAGGATTCCCAACAGTGCAGCAAAATGGTACTGAAGCAAAATAACCCCAAGAGATTACAGTAGAATTCGTGCATTATTTTATTAATAGATCTCAGGTGAAAGTGCAAAATATCTAGTGGCCAGTTAAAAGAATAATATAAAAATTCCTCAATTTTCTCCCCCGTTAATTTTTTTAAAAATGGATTTGGATTTATCACTTGAATCTTTGAAAATAATAGAAGACAAAAACAGTCAGATGTGCTGTGGCTTTTTTTTTTTTTTTTTTAGAAGCAGGAAGATAAAATATTTTTCTGGATAGGTAAAAGGGATGCTCTGCTAGTGCTTAATTTGCAATGTGTGTGTCTGTCTGTTCCCTTCAGAGATGTTGTCACCATTAATATGGCTAACATTTCTTTGGGAATGAGGTGAGGAGGTAAAAAAACTGTGCACTACTCTACTCTTCATGTTGAAGAACCTCTAAGAAAAAGAGCAGTTAAAAATGTGTGTGATATGTAAACATAAAATGGGTATTTTGAGGTTCTTCTTTGACTGCTATGTCCTATGTGTATTCCACACATGGGTATACATGCACCCTGTGTGCCTGAAATTGGAGGTTTCTAGCAAGTAGTGTCCACTGGCCCACACCTGTGCAATTGTTCTCCCCATGCTCTGAACCAAGTGCATAAGGGCTGGGGCAGACTGACGCCTCTCTAGGTCCTTCTTACTGCCGCATGACTTGAGTCAGAATCTGCTATGTCCAAAGATTTCTCAGTGCTTCTTTCGTCTTCAAACCTCTAAATATATTGTACATAGTTTTTCTTTAATATTTTAGTGTTGTTTGAGTTTTTAATCTTAGTATATCTTAGTGTCTCCCCACCAGTTCAGAGTACTCCCATTTGGGCTAGCAACACCACTTTCACAAAGGCTTTCTGAGTGGTGTAGCCCAAATGAGACATCACAGTTTATACAGTCTTCCATATCTGAACGACTGGCTCCTAATGGGTCACTTCAGTCAGGCAGTCCAGTCAGTAACTCTGTTCTTGCTCCAGCTTCTAGCAGACTTGAGAATCTGTGTTAACTAAAAAAGTCTACTTTGATTCCCACAAGGACAATAGACTTTATAGGAGCAACCCTAGATTTGATCTCAGCAAGAGCCTATCTCCCTTTGGAAAGATTCCAGACCATGAACAATTTGATAAGATAAGTCACTTTCAGACCATAAACCACTTTCAAGGTCTGCCTTTCCCAATTAGGCACATGGCATCATGTACGTATGTAACACCATTTGTCAGGCTTCACCTACATTGCCTACAAGCCTGGCTACATTCTATTTACTCACCAGGCAGAGACCACATAAACACCAGAGTAACAATTTCCACCAAGGTCACAGCTTTTCTTGCTTGGTGGATAAACCCAGAACAAGTATGTGTGAGAGTTTCTTTAATTACATCCACACCTGATGCAACCATTGTCAAAGCCGCAACCCTGATTGGATGGGGAGTCCACCTGGACAACCACACTGCATAAAGCACTTGGTCTACTCAGGAGCCAGTATCCATATCAGTCTACTAGAGCAGAGAGCAGTCCATCTCGCCTGCAATGCATTCTTCCCACTTATTCAGTCCCACCATGTCCAAATACTGTCAGACATCATAATGACTGTCTTTTACATAAACAACCAGGTGGAGCAAAAATCCCTTCCTCTCTATGTGCACTAGAAATTACATAATTCTCTCTGCTATGTACCTCCCAGGCATGCAGAATTCTCTAGCATACAGTCTCAGCAAGCACTTTGCCCACAGACCATGAGGGGGAGATACCCAATTCCATCCTGAACAAGATCTTTGCATAGTGGGGAACACCATCCTGGGATCTGTTTGCATCCCAAACAAACAAAAAATTCACCCTTTACTGCTCCAGGACATCCCTGGGCCATGGTTCCAGGGGAGATGTACTATTCTGTTATTCTGGACAGACCATCTCAGGGCTTTCCATTAGTTCCCTGTGGGTCCAACAAGCAGCAATCATGCCTTCTGCCCTCCAGTAGAAGGATATTCCATTCTTACTGACCCAACAACAATTAGATTCCTGAAAGGTTTAGGTAGGACCTTCTCATTAGTGGTGAAAACTGAACCACAATGGGACCTCAACCTTGTACAATCAATACTTATCAAATCACCATTTGAATCACTGGCAACATGTTCTATGTCCCACATTCCCATGAAGGTCACCTTTTTAGTTGCTATCACATCAGCCAGAAACCAGAGCCAATTGGGAGCACTTGTGGTTATGCTATTTTCGTCAGAAGAAGATTTCCCTTTGCCTTCTTCACCTGAAATCCATCGGTAAAGAAATTTCTGAGCTTTGCATCAATTGACCTATCTGCTTAATCTTCCCAAAATCTCATACTTCCAAAGAGACTTCACTCTTTGGACATCAGACACGCTGTAGTGTTCTACCTGCAAAGGACAAAATCAATTAATAAATCACTAAGACTGTTTGGCATTATAGTGGAACGGTTGCGAGGACAGGTATCTGCTCAAAGAATCTCTAACTGGATCTCTGGCTGCATCATTCTGTGTGTCCTGTGTGATTCTCCTCTGAATGGGGTAAGAGCCCATTCCACTAGAGCGCAAGCAACCTCAACAGCATCTCTTCGAGAGGCACCTATACTAGACATCTGTGGAGCAGCTACCTGGAGCTCTGTCCATACATTCACAAAATATTAGGCTTTAGTTCAAGCCTCCTCTACAGATGCAGCTACAGATGTAGCTTTCTAGAACATTAAGCTCTACAGATGCAGCTGTTCGGACTGTGGTATTACAAGCATCTATACCAACTGCATCCTCATACCCCCTCCTGTTAAACATTGCTTATCAATCACCCACAGGTAGAATACACATAGGGACTCGTGTTCCAAGAAGAGATGGAAGTTACTGACCTGTAACTGGAGGTTCTTCAAAATATCTGGTCCTTATCTGTATTCCACTATGCAGCCTCCTTCCCCTCTGCTTCAGATTCTTCTGCTATAGCAGTAAGAGAGGAACTGGAGAGGCGTTGGTCTGCACTGCCCCTTATACCATCAGTTCGGCGGATAAGGAGAAAAACTTGCAGGACCAATGGACACTACTTGCTAGAAATCTCTGATCACAAGCACATGGTGTGCACGCCTACCCTTTTGTGTGGAATACAGATAGGGACCAGAACATTCTGTTACAGGTCAGTAACCTCCATTTTCCCCCCTCCCTTTAAGATCAGGTCTTTTTTCCCCACTTACTATGTATGCGAATATTTGTAGTAGCTAAAAACCAATTGCTTGACTTTTTTTTCATTTGATATACTGTATGTAGTTGTTAGCTTTCTAGAACATTAAGCACTTGCTACATATAATTTGCTGTGATTTAATCTTTTCCTATCTGTTTCTTAGGAAGTCCCATGTGCCCTCCTCAAAAATAAAGGTAAATAGTTGTAATATACTAACAGTGTACTAGCACCTTTATGAAATAGAAGCTTTAAAAACTTTCTACTCAAACTGATGTATTTTTTGTGTTTGTTACTTCATATATTGAATGAAAGTATGTGGATGAAGAGATCAGATGCCAGTGGAGGTTGTATGAAGTATAGTATCAATTTCATCCAGTACACAATACTCTGATGTCATGTGCAAAGTTGGTGGTCTTGGATTTTATGTATTTTTGCTACTTTTGTGTACTATATTATTTGCTTTGATTGCTTTTTTTAAAGGTTTATTTTAGATGTTTAATACTCTTCTTCACTTAAATATGGTCTAAATCTTTAAATTCTTTGGAATCAAAGCATGGGTGTGCATATATTTATATGGTTCTTCAAATCTGTAGCAGGATTCAAATAATAGTAAATACATCAGTATACCATTCTATGTGCTTTCAGTGTTGGAAATTTCCAATGCAATCAGTCTCCTTCTGACTAGATCTTTTATTAAATCTATACTTGTAACCTCATGGAGGGGAAGCCCTTTAGAACTTTTCAGACAAAAAAAGTCTCCACCAATTACTTAACCTTATTTTCTAACGTTTTTTCCCCCTTTTTCTAATATTTTCACTGTTGTGTCAAATACACTTGTGCAATCTTAACCCTAAGTTTAGTGTTTTATATCAGAATAGTTGTTTTAAAAAGTTAACAAAGTGTGCAGCATAAAATGTATCTGTTTTTCTCCTCCTGAAATTCTTAATGTTTCTAGTTTTCATAAGCAACATTTTCTAATTGGATTGTAATGCTAATCCATATTAAACCCAAAGACTTTATATAGTCCAAAACGTTTCAGTCCCTCAGCAGACTATACTGTGTGCCACAGGCATAGAACAGGAGAGACCAAGCTGCCACCAATGGCAGAGGCCCTGCAATGGCAGGGAATTGATTAGGTGAGATCTGCCCAGATGATCCCAGCAGGTGAACCCCATGCTACAGAGGAAGGCAAAAAAAAAAAAAAAAACCAAGGTCCCTGCCAATGTGACCTGGAGAAAAATTCCTTCCCAGCCCCAAATCTCATGGTAAGTGTAACACCAAGCATTATGAGCAAAACACACTAGTCAGATTTCTAGAATGCTTCAGAGGAAGGCAAAAATAAACAAAAAACCCACAGAATACATCTAGCCAATTGCTCATTGGTAGTGGGTCTACCCTTTTATTTCTACTGAATAGTCGATTTTAGACAAATGTAGCAGTTTTTAACTTTTTAATCTTTTAATCTTCTCTTTGTTTTATTAGAGGAAATTTCCTGTGTTGTTGGGGGAGGCTTTAGTCACTGGTGTTTAACCATTAGGAATAGTGAAGGCTGTTCATCTTGTGGCTCAACATTTCACATTTCAGACACTTGTAGTCAATGCTTGATATGCGTGGCATTTGCCAATTTAGTGCTGCTTTTTCTGGATATTCGCTGGTCAGAAGCATTGCATGTACCAACTAGAATCTACATGATAGAGGAAGCCATGAGAGTTTTGAGGGCAGGTTCAGAATAAGAACTGATTCCAGGCCCTTCTGCACACTTTCAACCTTAGGAGACCCCAAAGTGCAGTGCTGAAAAATTCTTGGTTTTCAGGGGGTCTGGATTGTCCTGTAGGCCACAGAGTTCTGCAGTGTTCTTACTTAGTGCCAAGGGACCATTAGAAGAAAAAAGAACAGCAGTACCACTGTTCTTCGCATGCGCACAAGACTGAAATCTTTTGACCTGCACAGGCTATGCCTGTGCCCTGCATGTCTTTGTGTCCCTCAACCGAGAGGTAGAGTAGGGAACTGTAGTGCTGCTTTCCCTGATGCTCAGGCTGATGAACTGGATTTGTGATTCTGTTTCACAACCACTCTTCTATTGCTGGTTTTGATTTGATGAGCCTATTAGTGATTAGTGCTTCCCAGTATCCTGGACCTATTTTCTCCAGGTCCTGTTTTACAATTGCCTTCATTTCAGTCTGGCTTCATTCAGCTTGAAGGGAGCCATTTCTCAAAGAGGCTTCTCCACTGTCTGGAGAGCAGCAGAATGTATGCTCTCTTGCTCTCAGAGCTAGAAATTCTTTGTGGCCTGATGTGGTACCAAGATATTTTGGATTTCCCTCTGTTGGTATTCAAGAAATGGTCTCAAAGACCAGTGATTCATCCTGTGATCCCTCAATGGAACTTGATCCTCATCCATGTAGATTTTGATGCAACCAACTCTCATGAGAGGCCTTAGGACAAACTTCTTTCTTTTAAGATGGTTTCTTTCCAGAGTGATTTCAGGTGGGTGAATGAGTTGAACTCTCATCTTCTCTCCTCCTTATTTCCCTTGTTTTCCAGAAGGATATTTTTTGGCTTCGTTCAGAATTTGTTCATATGATGAATACCAAGTTCTATCTATTGTTCTTCTCCTCTCAGTCCTAATCTAGTATTCCCCACTCACGACTAGAAGCTGCATTTATTGGATGTTAAGCATGTTGTCAACTTTTATCTTATTCTGAGTTTAGAAAGTCAAAGCAGGGTTACGAAGGTAATGCTGTATCTACCATAGCTTTTGCTAGGTGGGTTTTATGCTGTATGCTTAAAGCATATGACCAGACTGTCAGATAAACTTGTCAGATTCCATGTAGCTAGAGAAATCTTCATGAGCAGTAAACATGCTGAAGCTTTCATGAACAAGGTGTGTAAGACAGCAGCATGATCATCTCCTCACTCCTTTATAAATTGTCATCAGTTAGGTATCTCCACTTCTCAGGATACCTCCTTTGGCTGCAAGGACCTGATAGTGGCATGTTAAGGTAGTCCCACCTCCTCGGGTTACTGCTTGCTGCATCCTCTTTTTGTGCCTTAATCCAGTGTTGTAGGATAGAAGAGAAAGACATACAACAAAGGGGAAAATTACCAGTAATTCTGTCTGTCTTTTCCTCTTCTATACTATATCTCATCCACCTCCCCTTTGGGTGTTGTTTTGCTGCCTGTTTTATTTCTTTCTGTCTTTCATACTGTTTCCTTCTCTATAGATCTGGAAGTTCTCTTCCTGATGGGATGCAGTTGTGGCTGAGACTTATGGAATCAGGGGCAGGGTTTTAGAATTCTTTGCCTCCCTGCTTCCAGTAGGTGTCACCATAACACTGTCTTTGAATTCAGTGTTGTAGGATGAAAGTTGAGGAGACTACAACAGTGTCACCGGTAACTAATATTCCCTACTTTATGTAGCAACATAAAGATGGTCAAATTTTCAGATTTTTAAAATCCATTAGCTGTTTCATAAACCACTTTCTTAATATATTTAAGTAGTTCTAAGTATGTTAATGTAAACTTCCAAATTATGCTTTTATCAGTACTTGTCACTATTCTGCAGGCATGCTTAGGTACTGCTGTAGGTATTTGAATGTAAACTGAAATGCAACAGCGTCAGCCCACATTGGAGGTACCTCACAAGTGATTCCACTTCTCTTGTAACTTGCCATTTACAGGGACTTTTTGCTCAGAACATTTAATCAGTGTATTGTCAGTTTACAATCTGTCGCCAATTTGAATGGTCTAAAAATCAAATGTTGGTGGTATTTTCTTACCAGGAACATTCCCCTTAATTAAAGACTAGTTGTGGTCATTTTAATATTGACGCTATTAAGCAAGAAGCCAAAATACAACCACCAGGCTTATGTCTCAAACGAATTATAAAAGACAGTTTGGTCCAGTGTCACATTATAAATCCTCATTATAATAGCCTCTATACAGTGATTTGTGCTGCCTCTGTAAGAATGTACCCTATTTTCTTCATTTCATCATATTAATTTTAATGTGGTCTTGCTACACACATTTAGTTATCACAATCGTATAATATGTAGTCAAAGGTTGAATGTTTAAATAATAAATATAAACACATTATTTTTTCTACTTGAACAGCTGATATTACATTTATGTGTGACAAGCGATGTAACAAGAAACGGTCATGTGGACGACACAAGTGTAATGAAATTTGCTGTGTGGTAAGTTCATTTATACAGTGTAAGGGTATGTCTACACTATGAAATTAGGTCGATATTATAGAAGTCGATTTTTAGAAATCGATTTTATACAGTCGATTGCGTGTGTCCACACTAAGCGCATTAAGTCGGCGGAGTGCGTCCTCACTACCATGGCTAGCATCGACTTACAGAGCAGTGCACTGTGGGTAGCTATCCCACAGTTCCCGCAGTCTCCGCTGCCCATTGGAATTCTGGGTTAAGCTCCCAATGCCTGATGGGGCAAAAACATTGTCACGGGTGGGATAGTGGTAGGGCCCCCACCTAGAATGCCATGCAGCTGTTCACAGAAGTGGCATGTGTGGGGCTCTGACCCGGAGCGACCGTTTGCCTCCTTTGTCTTTTGGTAGGCTTGCCTGAGCTCCTTAACTTTCACGCAGCACTGCTGTGTGTCCCTGGTGTAGCCTCTGTCCAACATGCCCTGTGAGATTTTGGCAAATATATTTGCATTTCTTCTTTTGGATCAGAGTTCTGCCTGCACAGATTCTTCTCCCCATACAGCAATCAGATCCAGTGTCTCCCTTTCGGTCCATGCTGGAGCTCGTTTGCGATTCTGGGACTGCATGGTCACCTGTGCTGCTGAGTGCAGCTGAGCTCGCCACACTGACCAAACAGGAAATGAAATTCAAAAGTTCCTAGGGCTTTTCCTGTGTACCTGACTAGTGCATCGGAGTTCAAAGTGCTGTCCAGAGCGGTCACAATGGAGCACTCTGGGATAGCTCCCAGAGGCCAATACCGTCAATTTGCATCTGCACTACCCCAAATTTGACCCAGCAAGGTCGATTTTAGCGCTACTCCCCTCGCCAGGGAGGAGTACAGAAGTCAATTTTAAGAGCTCTTTAGGTCAATGGAACGGGGTTGGTTGTGTGGACGCGGTCATTTTTTAAATTGACCTAACGCAGCTAAATTCAACCTAACCCCGTAGTGTAGACCAGGGCTAAGAAATGGTTCAGGGTAAAATGCTACATCTGTACCTTTTTTTTTTTTTTAAATAGTATGTGAAAAGGCTGCTGAGATGTAGATTCCCTGTTTTGTAATGTAAAATATTCATCCTTACACTTTGTTCAAAAAGTCTTTAGGATTAATGCTGTGCACCCAAGTGTGATTGTGTAACTAAGACAGTTGTTCTCAACCTGTGGCCCGCAGGTCACATGCAGCCCAATTAGCACACAGCTGCGGCCCAGCTGTATGCTAAAGGCTACAGGGACTCAGCTGTGTGCTAAAGGCCCTAGGGCTGGGGTCCTAGCTGCCTTGCAGCCCGGCCTCTGCAGGCCTGGCTGCACTGCCGCCTGGCCACTGTGGGGCCGGCTCCAGGGACCCGGCTGCCCTGCCAGCCGGGTCGGCTCTGGGGGCCCAACTGCCTGGCCCCGCCCCCAGGGCTCCGTTCCTGGCCCCGCTCTCTGGAGGGCTCTCTGAGTGGGGTTGCTGGGCATAGGGGTCTGTGAGGGGGCTTGGGGGAGGCGCACTGTGGTTCTCAACCTGCAGCCCAGGTAACATATCGTGGGCCGCATATATGAAAATAGGTTGAGAACCACTGAACTAAGAGCTTGTCAACACACAAGCTGTACCACTTTAACTATACTAGTATACTTAAAGCAGTACAACCCTTTAGTATGGACACAATTATACCAGTATAAATGTGCCTTATACCAGTATAGCTATTCCCATATGGGAAGCGGAGTAAACTATACTGGTATAAGGCATCTATATATCAGTTTAACTGTGACCATGCTAGGGGTTGTACAAAATAACAACTTTGGTTTTAAAAAAAAAAAAATCACACCCTAAACAAATACAGATCCTATATCAGCCCAAAACTTTGTGTATACTAGTCCTAAGTTGATAAAATTCCAGTTGAACAATGAGATACTGTCCTAGATCTACAGGATTGGTGCTATGACCCCAGCTTTGGAGTAGTCTCAGGAAGGATCCCTTCAGAGTGCCAGACCCCCTTGGGGTTTCACTCTTCCTCCAGGGTAAGCCATGCGGTTTCCTGCCTCCTTAGACTGGACCTCTGGGCCTTCATCACAACAAGAGCTCCATTCAGTGAGTCTCACTGAGATAGACCCCTGAGGGAGACTTGTACAATCTTAGGGAGCAATGCACCTCCACCAGCATCTGCAGTGACACTCAGCCAGTGTTGTCAAACTGTAGGGGTTTATTAGTTGACTAGAATGCAACATAGGAAGACCTTGGTTAGCATAGAGAAATGAACAGGGCCCTACCAAATTCATGGTCCATTCTGGTCAGTTTCACGTTTTCAAATGTTTATATCTGAAATTTCACGGTGTTGTAACCATGAGGGTCCAGACCCAAAAGGGGGTTCTGGGGAGATTGCAAAGCTGTTGTAGGGGAGTCACGGGATTGCCATCCTCACTTCTGCATTGCATTCAGAGCTGGGCTCTGAAGGCAGCATCCATGGAGCTTCCTGTAGCTGCAGGAGGTTCCCGGAGGTGGAGGTGGGTCTGATCTCCCCTGTGCTGCTGGGAATGCCCCAGCCGGGGGCTGCTAGCTGCTAGTCCCAGCCAGGCTAGGGAGGGACATGACTTGCTCTTCCCCTGCACGGCTGCGTTTGCGGGGAGATCTTCGCCCTCTAGCCCTTAACTCCCATTTCACACTGCCCCCGTCCTTTGTTCCTGAACTGGGGAAATGCTGTTTGGCTTCCTGCAGAGAGGAGGGACAATCTGTGGTCATTGGTTGCCAGGTTTCAATATCCCGGTGATTTGCTTCATGGTTTCTCCACTGACACGGGGATTAAGGCCCACTTAGGCCTGGTCTACACTATGAGTTTAGTTAGAATTTATCAGCGTTAAATCGAATTAACCCTGCACCCGTCCACACAACGAAGCCATTACTTCGACATAAAGGGCTCTTAAAATCGATTTCTGTACTCCTCCCCAACGAGGGGAGTAGCGCCGAAATCGACATTGCCATTTCGAATTAGGCTTAGTGTGGCCGCAATTCCTCCCCCCTTTCGGGGGAGGGATAGCTCAATGGTTTGAGCATTGGCCTGTTAAACCCAGGGTTGTGAGTTCAATCCTTGAGGGGGCCACTTAGGGATCTGGGGCAAAATCAGTACTTGGTCCTTCTAGTGAAGACAGGGGGCTGGACTCGATGACCTTTCAAGGTCCCTTCCAGTTCTAGGAGATGGGATATCTCCGTTAATTAATTAATATTAATTAATAATTAGTTAATTCAATGGTATTGGCCTCCGGGAGCTATCCCACAGTGCACCATTGTGACTGCTCTGGACAGAAATCTGAACTTGGATGCACTGGCCAGGTAGACAGGAAAAGCCCCGCGAACTTTTGAATTTCATTTCCTGTTTGCCCAGCATGGACCCAATGGGAAATACTGAATCTGATCTCTTTATGGGGAGATGAATCTGTTCTATCACAACTCCGTTCCAAAAGACGAAATGCCAAAACATTTGAAAAAATCTCCAAGGCCATGATGGACAGAGGCCACAACAGGGACTCAACACAGTGCAGTGTGAAACTTAAGGAGCTGAGACAAGCGTACCAGAAAGCCAAAGAATCAAATGGACGCTCACGGAGGGAGGGGTGACTGACGACTGTAGCTATCCCACAGTTTCCGCACTCTCCGAAAACCATTTGAATTCTCTGTTGAGCTCCCAATGCCTGAAGGGTCAAAAACATTGTTGCGGGTGGTTCAGGGTATATGTCGTCAGGCCCCACCCCCTCCCTCCCTCTGTGAAAGCAAAGGGAAAAAAATCGTTTCTCGCCTTTTTTCACTGTCACCATATGTCTACTGGATGCTGCTGGCAGACGCGGTGCTGCAGCACTACACAGCAGCATCCCCTTGCCTTGCCTTGCCTTGCCTTGCCTTGCAGACGGCAGACGGTGCAGTATGACTGGTAACCGTCATCGTCGTCCCGTGGGTGGTCCTGGCTGGCCTCGGTGAGGTCGGTCGGGGGCGCATGGACAAAAAAGGGAATGACTCCAGGTCATTCTCTTCTTTAAGTTTTGTGTAATGGAGATTCAGTTCTGCCTGGAATATCATGCCAGCTGGAGGCTTCTGCCTCAGGCTGCTCTCCCAGTCGGCAGCACCGCGCGGTCACACCTACCCCAACCTACCCCTTGCTCCCAGGGCTCACAATCAGATACTTTTTGCTGCAAATAAAAAAATAAAGCTGCCGTTTAGAACTGTCCCCCAACATACATATCCTGGGACATTTTGTATTTTACCAGTGTCAACCAAAGGCCCACACACAAATGGAGATTCAGTCCTGCCTGTGCTTCTATCCTAGTGCTTATCACAGATTCCCATTTTCAGCTATAGGCTGAGCAAGTGCAGAATGGTGGTTCACTCGACTTCGCTGTAAGCCAACCGCCCTCCCCCCTTTGATCTCTGCTTGCAGAGGCAATAAAGTATGTGTTGTTTCAAATTCATGCATTCTTTATTACTTCATCACACAAAAGGGGGGATAACTGCCAAGGTAGCCCGGGAGGGGTGGGGGAGGAGGGAAGCAACGGGTGGGCTTGTTGTAGGGGTACCCCCTAGAATGGCATGCAGCTCATCATTTCTGCGGGATGTCTGGGGCTCTGACCCGGAGCGGCCGTTTGCCTCTCTGGTTCTTTAGTAGGCTTGCCTGATATTCTAGGCAGGACTGACTCTCCATTAGACAAAACTTAAAGAAGAGAATGACCTGGGGAGTCATTCCCATTTTTGTCTAGGCGCCCCCGACCAATATCACCGAGGCCGGCCAGGAGCACCCATGACAGCAGCAGACGGTACAGTATGGCTGGTAACCGTCTTTGCTAACTTGCAAAGGCAAGGGGATGCTGCTGTGTAGCGCTGCAGTACTGCGTCTGTCAGCAGCATCCAGTAGACATACGGTGACAGTGGGAAAAGGCTGAACGGGCTCCATGGTTGCCGTGCTATGGCGTCTGCCCGGGCAATCCAGGGAAAAGGGCGTGAAATGATTTTCTGCCGTTGCTTTCACGGAGGGAGGATTGATTGACGACATTTACCCATAACCACCCGTGACAAATTTTTGGTCCCATCAGGCATTGGGATCTCAACCCAGAATTCCAATGGGTGGGGGAGACTGCGGGAGCTATGGGATAGCTACCCACAGTGCAACGCTCCGGAAGTCGACGCTAGCCTCAGTACATGGACGCACACCACCGAATTAATGTGCTTAGTGTGGCCGCATGCACTCGACTTTATACAATCGGTTGCCAAAAATCGAATTCTGTAAATTTGGAGTAATCCCGTAGTGTAGACATACCCTTTGTCCCAGACAGCTAGGCTGCTGACCAGCAAGTTAAAAGGTGCCACTCACACCTTTGTCTTTAGCCTGCCCTCAGAGCATACAGATCTTCCCCTCACCACCACCACCACCACCCATACTAGGTAACACTACAGTATATGGGGAAACTGAGGTATACATCGTCTTCATACAAATATTGCAGAAAATTCCCACTTAATCACAGATGCTCAGCATGTGGTATGAAAAGAATCTTAATGACTGTTAATTTCTTCTATCCTTGGGTACACTAATATGGCCATGGCCAGTAGTGGATTTTAATCATGTTTTGCCATTTGGGGGGGCATTTTAGAGGGGGAAAAGCATTGATAATGTATTAATTTTTCATAAATATGTTTTCCAGGACAAAGAACATAAGTGTCCCTTGGTTTGTGGACGCAAACTCAATTGTAGCCTTCATAGATGTGAAGAACCTTGTCACCGCGGCAATTGTCAAACATGCTGGCAGACAAGTGAGTATACTACAGTACATATATTCATATTTAGAAGATTAGTGCACTGTAGACATTTTAAACTCTGATCCTTTAAGAGGTTTATTCTCTGATTAGGTGTATTATTGAAAGTGCATTATTTTTCTATAATAAAAATTCAGATACTCAATTATGGAGATGATCATGATTGCCATATTTTGCCATGGGTAATGAAGTTGTATAATTGAATTAGATGGACTTATTTTATTTGTTAGATTTAATAATTTCACTACAGGATTTATATTTAAAAAAAAAAATTAATGTCAGTAAAGTTTACTTACAGTTTAAGGCCCTGATCCTGCAGTCACTTAGGAACAAGATTAACTTCACAGACACAAGCAGTTATTCATAAGAATTAAGGTCCCAGTTGTGTTTCATCAGTTTCTTTTCACAAGCACTAAATTTATTTTAAAAGGTGTCAAATTGAAAGCGTTGCAGACTGAAGGCTTCGTTTAGCTACAGAACCAGACTCTATAAATTTTCCCATACTGGCCCAATCGTGTATCTTAACCCTAGCCTAGTGGGACCACCTATAGGAATGGAAGTTATGTCATCTCCATGCCGTGGAGATTCTTGGGCTCTCTGCTCAGATGTTGAATTATGGAAACTTCTGTGGAGTCAACACCTGTCCACTGGGTACTGCACTGAGACCAACACACAACCATCAAATAGTAACAATTTTTGGTGATTACTAAAATCATACAGATTCAGACAGATGTCTTTTATGTGATGGGGTTTGATGTACACTTAAAAGTTAGATCAACATAAATAAGCATCAGTTGGGGGTGTGAAAAACCCCCACACCCATGACCGACGTAGTTATGCAGACCTAACCCATAATGCCATCCATGGCCCATAATTTTCATGCTTTTTTTATTAAAATCCACAAACCCACGTGACACTTTTCAGTGTCCACCCCTTGACACACAGCTCTGCAGTATTCTTATGAATGTTTCAAATACAAGACGCACATTTCTGTATTTGAAGACCCGCAGGAAGTACCAAAACAATGGGGGATATGACGATTTGTTTGAGGACAGTTTAAGGGACGTAGCAAAAAACAATTCAAGTTGATGGTTGCCATTCACGGAGCAGCTGCAAATGGTGAAATGCTGCTTCTGGGCCCAAGAAACAAGTACTGACTGGTAGGATCGCATCATAATGCAGGTTTGCAATGACTAGCAGTAGCTGCAGAGCTTTTGGATGTGAAAGGCCAAATTCCCAGATCCATATGTCAATCTTGCCCCAGCCCTCCACCATAGGGACACAGGAATGAGAGCTGCATTGACAGTGAAGAAGCTAGTGGGGGCCAGCTTGCAACATTAGATTGCTACTGGCCAGTGGGAAATCATTTTGGAGTTGGAAAATCCACATAGGGGACATTGTCATGCAAGTGCTATACAGGTCTGTGACCCTCAGCAACATGCCTCAAGACCAGAGCAGCCCCAGTGGAGTGTCTACCCACCTTGCTCCAGATCTCAGCCCAAGGACCAACAGCCAGTGCATATCAGGGTACCACCACCATGCTAATTGGCTTTTCTGGAGTCCATGAGGCTTCCCCACATGCTTTATAGCATCCCTACTCCCTTCCTGCCCTCCCATATTGAGTAGGCACCAGAAGCGTCTAAAACATGGTCCCCATTTCCCCTTTGCTGGGACCTGTACCATGCAAGGGGAATTGCTTACTTAGGACTTTCCTGTCCAATTCTTGTTAGATAAGGATCTCCCTCAACACCCATTGATCTCTTTCAGATGAGGCAGTACTTGCGGAGTCTACCTCGCCCCCTTCAGATGATTTCAGGGCCGACCGGGACTTAATAAAAAGGGTGGTTGTGGCTCTGCTTATCCAACCAGAGGAGGTGCAAGAAAAGTTGCACAGATTGGTGGATATTTTGACCTTTGTGGGGCCCTCTAGGGTAGTTCTCCCTATAAATGAAGCTATCCTAGAGCCCATCAAGATCTTATGGCATACCCCATCCTCCCTTCCTCTCACTGTTAAAAGGGCGGAAAGGAGATATGTCCCTTCTTAGGGATATTAATCTTTTTACAAACCACCTGGTTTCCTGATAGTGTCTACTGCAAACAGGGAAAGAAGCAAGAAAGCTGGACCTCTTTGGTTGGAAGATTTATTTCACAGGAGAGTTACAACTGAGAATCACGAACCAGCAGGTTCTGCTGAGTCAGTATGATTTTAACCTATTTTTGCCCACTTCCTAAGTGTTTGGTCCCATGTCACCAGTGGGTCCTAAGCACAGTGATACAGGGATATACCCTTTACTTCTGTCCCCACTTCACACTCCCCTTCCCTGTTCCTCTTCAGAATCACACTCACAAGAGTGTGATATTCAGTCTCTCCTCCTTGTGGGGGTCATAGAGGAAGTTCCCCTGCCTTTCCAAGGAAGAGGATTGTATTCCTGATACTTCCAAATCCTGATGGCAAAGGAGGGTCTCAGGCTTATTTTAGATCTAAAATAGCTGTTCTCAAACTATGGGGTGGACTCCCAGGGGAGGCACAGGAATGTGTCACGGTAGGCGTGACCTGTGTGCTGTCTTTTTTTTTTTTTTTTTTCCTCTCTCTTTCTTCCCCTGACATCCGCCCTAGGGTGGCAGCAGCAGCGCAGAAGTAAGGATGGCAATGGGGCACTAAGTCTGCTATGAAAAGTGATGACAAATATCACTTTTCACATTCTCCCCTTTACTTCTAAGTCTGCTGTCTAAGTCAGCTGTGAAAAGTGATATTGACGAATATCATTTTTCACATTGCCACCCTTACTTCTGTACTGCTGCTGGCCAGTGCTGCCTTCAGAACTAAATGGCGCGGTATATGTACTTGGGGGAAGGGAGAGATGTTAACGACTACAGACACAAAGAAGGGGGGCCCGATCAAATAAGTTTGAGAACCACTGATCTAAAGCAACTAAACAAGTTTCTGAAGAAAACAAAATTTGTCATGGTTACTCTTACTTCTGAAATCCCCTTCTTAGAGACTGGGGACTGGTTCGTTGCTCTTGACTTGGGGGAAGGGATAGCTCAGTGGTTTGAGCATTGGCCTGCTAAACCCAGGGTTGTGAGTTCAATCCTTGAGGGGGCCATTTAGGGATCTGGGGCAAAAATCTGTCTAGGGATTGGTCCTGCTTTGAGCAGGGGGTTGGACTAGATGACATCCTGAGGTCTCTTCCAACCCTTAAGGGACACTTACTTTCATGGGGCAATTCATCACAGCAAAGAAATTTCCTCAGATTCATGGTCAATGAATCCTACCACCAGCTCACAGTTCTCCCGTTTGGCCTGTCAGCAGCTCCCTCTCCTCCCCCTCCACCACCCAGGTGTTTACAAAATGCATGGCAGTTGTTTTTGTTGCCCTTCTCTGTACTTTTCTTTTTCCATTTCTAATGTATCTTTTTTGAGATGGAGCGACCAGAACTGCACGCAATATTCAAGGTATAACCATACCGTGGATTTATATAGTGGCATTATGATGTTTACTATCTTATTACCTATCCCTTTCCTAATGGTTCCTAACATTGTTAGCTTTTTTGGCTGCCATTGCACATTGAGCAGATGTTTTCAGAGAACTATCCATAATGATTCCAAGACCTCTTTCTTGAGTGGTAACAGCTAATTTAGAACCCATCATTTTGTGTGTATAGTTGGGATTATGTTTTCCAATGTGCATTACTTTGCATTTATCAACATTTAATTTCATCTGCCGTTTTGTTGCCCAGTCACCCAGTTTTATGAGACCCCTTTGTAACTCTTTGCAGTCTGCTTTGGACTTAACTATCTTGAGTAGTCTTGTGTCATCAGCAAACTTTGCACCTCACTGTTTACCCCTTTTTCCAGAACATGTGAATATGTAGAATAGCACTGGTCCTAGTACAGATCCCTGGGGTACCCTGTTATTTACCTCTCTCCATTGTGAAACCTGACCATTTATTCCTATCCTTTGTTTCCTGTCATAGCTTCAATTACATGTACATAATTAAACACCTGTAATGCTTTCCCTGTTAACTTAGAGAGCAGGACAGTTATTCTCTGGCCCTCAGGGATGTTCTATAGCCTAGTGATCCTTTCAAAGATGGTCAAATATTCCTCAGTGCAAACAGTTTCCTTGTAACTAGGGCAGAATTTGTCCCAATCATTTGATCCTTGGAGAGGAGTGCTTGCTGCCTGAGGGTTTTGTATCCATGCCTCCAGCATCCTGTGTTCATGATTTCTCCTCCCACTTCCACTCCTCTAGTTCTGTGACTCACTAATGTGCAGCTATTTCTGCTGCCTGTTTCTGCTTCTCGGCTTCCAGGGCTCTTTGGTGTGCTGCTTCCTCTGACTTCCACTTTTGCTTTTCTGCCTCCAGGGTTCTCTGGTGGGCTTCCTCTTGTGCTGCCTGTTTCTCTTTGGCTGTTTACATCTGGAATTCTTGTTCCTTTGCCACCTCTAACCTGGCCAACTGTAACTTCATGGCTATTTCACTGAGGGCTGCCTTAGGCTGATTTTCTAAGCCTTTGCCCTCAGGCCCTTTTATTGGATCAGTCTGAACTTTTGACCATTTATCCTGCTGGCTCATTTTATACTTTGTTTAGTTCTCTTTCCTTTACCTGAAATAAACAAATGGAAAATAACAAACTGCAAACTTTTATTTGTCTGTTCCCCAACCATCTCATTTGTGAATCTCTTAGAATCTAATTTACAAGTGCTTGGGGTCTGATACTTAGCTAACCAGTAAACTGTGTGTAAATCCTGGCAACTACATCATTATGAAGGTTATTAGGGTACCCAGGACCATAACTCACCTTGTTAATCCCCTCCTTCCAGCGTGAGGACGCCTTGCTTATGCTTATCTGGATGCTACCCCTCTGATATCACCAGCTTGTTAGCAACCCAAATACTCTCCTTTCGGCAATGTTAGCCCTTACTTTGCTTTGCAGGTTAACAATAGATGCACTCCAGTCACCCCTTATCCACTGAACACTCCCAGAAATACCAGGTCTGCTGTCTCTAAGGGATCAGTGTACACAGCAGCTTGCATGATTCATGCAAGCATGGGGACATCCTCAGCCCACCTTCATCCCTCTTACTGGCCCTAGTGCAGCCCATGGGGACCCATAAGCATGATTCTCCAGGTCAGAGCAATCTAACAGGGAGTCACTCTCCCTACCACAAGAGAGTAATTAGAGCTTCCACCTGATCCCCATGAGCTGGATCCACTAGTTCTACCAGTACTGGCAAGGTTATCCTCCTCATCTCCCGATGAGGCAGTCATCCCAGCTTCACCATTCCCTCTGGGTGACAATAAGCAATTTTGAGAGCTGCTACGTGGGGTGGCAGCGGAGCTCCAGATGTTCCTGGAGAAGGTTCAGGACACACAACTCAAGCTCCTGGACATCCTGCATCACACAGGGTCCAGCCAAATAATACTGGTGAATGAAGCCAGATATGTCCAGCATATATTGGCAATGTGCATCTCTACCCCCAAGAGGGCTAAGAAGCACTACTTTGTCCCAGCTAAGGGAGCAGAGTTTCCATTTACCCACCTTGCACCAAACTCCCTACTTGTTCAGATTGCCACAGAAAGATCTAGCCACCCACTCTGAAATTAGGAGGCCAAGTGACTGGACCTGCTGGGAAAGAAGGTTTTTACATCCTCTAGTTCAATATTCTGAATTGGAGGCTATCTAGTGCTGTTGGTCAAGTATGATTTTCTGAATTATTGAAAGTTCTTGGATTTTAAGGACAAATTTCCCCAGCAAGACATGGCTCAATTTCAGGCCCTTATTGATGAAGGCAAGTTGGTGTCCAGAACTGCATTTGTGGAGAAACTATAACACAATGAAGCACTTGCCCTTCAAGACCAACCTTTTCAACAAAAAGTCTGAGGAGTCTTTGCACTCACTATAGGACTCCAGGGCAACCCTCCGTTTTCTGGGTATATATACGCCTGCCCCAAAGATCCACGAACATCCTGGCAAAACAAGAGCTGTGCCTCAACCATTTTGCCATCAGTGATTCTATGAACCTCTTTGTGAAAGGCAGTGTGTGCAAAAGCCACAATGCCTACATCCTTCACATCAATCCAACCTTATTCCCCAGGCATAAGATATTATTGATACCATCTCTACCCAATCCTCACATATGCTTTGGTGGCTTGTTTTCCACAACCGGAGTGCAATAACAATGGACAAGCTGGGTGCTGAATATCATCCATTCCGGCTCTACCAATAAGTTTTTCTTCCTGCCCCCTCCAAAACTCCCTTCCCCATCCTTCTTTGAGACCATTCTCATGAGGAGATCCTTTGCCCAGAAGTAGAATCCCTCCTTAGAAATATTTCCTAGTCCCAAAAAGAAGGGAGGGTAGAGACCCACTCTCCATCTGCACCAACTCAGTGTCTTTTTTTTTTTTTATTTGCAAACTAAAATTCCATATGGTTACACTGGCATCCCTCAAAAGGAGGCCAGCTTTCAATATGAAAGATGCATACTTTCATGTGGACATTGACCCCTTCCACACAAGATTTCTGTCAGGTTTATGGTGGGTCCTGACCAGTACCAATACAGGGTACTCCCATTTGGCCTAGCAACCACACCCAGCATCTTCATCAAAGTGTTTCTAGTAGTAGCAGCACAGTTCAGATGCAGCAGCTTCACCATTTTCCTATATTTAGACTATTGGCATTTTGTTGAAAGGACACATGAGAAAGCCCTCACATCAACATCATCTCTGCTTCACCTTCTCTCATCCCTAGGAATCTGTGTGAACATGGAAAAATCTACCCTGATTCCAACTAAGACTTCAGAATTTATAGGAGCAATCTTTGACTCAGTCAGGGTGAGGGTTTATCTCCCGATGGATAGATTTCACACCATGAGTAACGTGATAGACCAGGTAATGTGCGCCTCTTGAACATAATTTCAGACTTCCCTTTCTCTCCCGGGATGCATCATGGACTTATGCCACACTATTTACCAGACTCCACTTCCATTTCCTGCAGACTTCGTTCCAAACAGTATATAAACCAATCAGTCACAGCATGAACACCATAGTGACACTTTCTACCAGGGTGAGGACCTCACTAACTTGGTGGAAAAATCCTGAACAAGTGTGTGTAGGTATTCCTTTCCTAGCCCCACACCTGACAAGATGATCATTACAGATGCCTCCATGATAGGCTGGGGAGCTCACGTGTACAGTCAGATGGTGCAGGGACTTGGATGCCTCGAGAGCCCAGAATGCACATCAGTCTTGTGGACTTCTGGGCAGTCCAGGAAATTTGTGAAGCCTTTCTACCATTCATTTTCACTGGGTACTCATAATATTGGACAGCATAACTGTATTCTACATAAACAGGGGTGAGTGAGATCCATCCCTCTGTGTGTAGAAGCTGTTACCTTATGGAACTGGTGGATCAAAAATCATATTACCCTTTTGGCAGTGTACTCTCCAGAAATGCAGAATTAATTGGTAGACAGCCTTAGTAAGTAGTGAACAGCATTTTCACTCAGTGGGGAACCCCCATTTGGGGCAGGCAAACAGGAAATGCAACATGTACTTCTCCAGGGGAGCTCAAGAAAAGCACTCCAGAGGCAATATTCTCCTTCTGCCCTGGTCAGATTACTTGAGCTATGCCTACCCTCCCATCATGATACCACCTCAAGTTCTATAGAAGATTTAGTAAGACAAAGCATAAGTCATTGCTCCCAAACGGCCCAGACTGTTCTGGTTTCTAAGCCTCCTACAGATGTCATCCCATCCAACAATCAGCATGCAATCCTTTCCAAATCTCTTGACTCAGGAGAATGATAGGGTCTACCATCCCAACCCCAAAGCACTTCATCTCATGGCTTGGCATTTGGATGGGTGTCAAGCCTAGAAAGTACCTGCTGTGAAGCCATGCAACCATTCTTAATAATAGCAGAAAGGACTCAGCCAGAAAATGCTACGTAGCTAAGTGGAAACATTTCTCTATCTGGGCCAGCAAAAGCATACATCTTCAGAGACAGCAGATAGTCCCGCTGTTTTAGACTTACTGTGAAGGCATCAGTTCTTTCCCTTAATTCACTGCAAGTTCACCTGGTGGCAATCAGCATGTGTCATCTGTCATCAGACAGTCACTTGATCTTTACCCAGCCTGTAACCAAATCCTTGAAAGGCCTGATGAGAACCTTTCCACCAGTAAACAAACAAAACCTTCAATGTGACCTTACCTTAGTACTTTTGGCACTCACTAAGTCACCCTTTGAACAACTAGCTAAGTGTTCCATGTTTTACCTCTTGATGAAGGTAGCATTCCTCATTGCTATCACCTTGGCCAGAAGGAAAAGTGAACTCATGACACTGACAACTGATCCTCCATATGCAATATTTCATGAGGACAAAGTTTTGCTATGACTACACCCAAAATTGACTCCTAAATTAGTTTTGGAATTTAACCTAAATTGGCTAGTTCACCTACCTGAGTGTTTTGGTTTTATTTTTTTGTTTTTTTTCCTGAAGCCCAATGCCTCTGGCATGGAGAGGATTCTTCATTTCCTTGATGTGCGATTTTTACCTGCTGAAAACAAAACTGATCAGAAAGCCTCCTAGGGTATGTCTACACTGCAATTAAACACTTGTGGTTGGCCATTGTCAACTGACTCAGCTACAGGGTTGTTTAATTTGTGGTGTAGATGTTTGGGCTTGGGTTGGAGCCCTGGCTCTGGGACCCTGTGAAGCGGGAGGGTCCCAGGGCTCAAGCTCGAGCCCAAACATCTACACTGCAATTAGACGGGCTCACTGGGCTCAGGCTATGGGACTAAGTCAGTTGACCGGGCCAGCTGTCAGTGTTTAATTGCAATGTAGACCTACTCCTAGACTGTTGGTTGCCATAGCGGAACAAGTTCAAGGTCAAGCTATATCCTCCCAGAGAATCTCTAAGTGGGTCTCTGGCTGTATCGTACTCTATAGTTGACACAACTCCCTCCCCCGTATGGGCTCACTCTACAAGGGTGCATAAGGGGCATCAGTGGCATCACTTCAGGAAGTATCCCTGCTTGATATTTGCAGTGCAGTTACATGGAGTTCCATCTACACATTCACGGGACATTATGCCTTGGTCCAAGACTGCTCCGCTGACGCATGCTTTGTGGCAGTGGTTCTACAAACATCCTTGCACCCTCCTCCTCTCCAGGTACTATTTTGTCAGTCACCCACAGTAGAATATGCACTCGAAGAAGAAAGGGAAGTAACTGGAGTTATTCAAGGTATGTGGTCTCTATCTGTATTCCACTTACCCACTCTCCTTCTCTGCTTCAGATCATAACTGGCTTTGCCATAGACAAAGAAACGGAAGAGCCAGTTGGTCTCCCCTGCCTCATTCTTTATGCCCTCAGTACAGAGCACAAGAATAGCAGGGGTTTGGGCATGAGCCAACAGAGACTGCTTGCAAGAATTCTCTGGTCTCAGGCACATGGAGCACATGTATACCTACAGTGGAATACAGATAGGGACCATGCATCTCAAAGAACTCCAGTTATAAAGGTAAGTAACTTCCCTTTGTGCATTTCTCTGGATTCCCCTCAGTCTCTCTCCTGCATCCCCTTCGTTCCCTTGTGGTCACAGCCACAATTCACGTATTGAATGTACTTGATGACCTTGCATCAACCAGAATTGTAGTCTTGTTTAAGATCTTGTCAAAGTAATTTGATATCAGTTTTCTAAGCAAGGGGAAAAGCAGCAAGAGACTTTCTACAGAGTCAGAAGCAGGAGAGAATGTCTCTTAGCTTCTGTCTGTATAGAATCTTTCTTGCTTCTTTCTTTGCTTGACATCTTGCTGATGGTGTGGCTGATGTGGTTAGGTCCTATGGTGGTGTCCCTTGAATAGATATGCGGACAGAGTTGTTGCAGGGGTTTGTTGCAGGGTTTGGTTCCTGGGTTAGTATTTTTGTTGTGTGGTGTGTAGTTTCTGGTGAGTATTTGCTTCAGGTTGGGGGGCTGTCTGTAAGCAAGGACTGGCCTGTCTCCCAAGGTCTAAGAGAGTGAGGGATCATCCTTCAGGATAGGTTGTAGATCCTTGATGATGCGCTGGAGAGGTTTTAGTTGGGGGCTGTAGGTGACTGCTAGTGGCGTTCTGTTACTTTCTTTGTTGGGCCTGTCTTGTAGTAGGTGACTTCTACTTCTTCAACTCTGTCCGCATATCTATTCAAGGGACACCATCATAAGACCTAATCCCATCAGCCACACCATCAGGGGCTCGTTCACCTGCACATCTACCAATGTGATATATGCCATCATGTGCCAGCATGCCATGTACATTGGCCAAACCAGATAGTCTCTACACAAAAGAATAAATGGACACAAATCTGACAACAGGAATTATAACATTCAAAAACCAGTAGGAGAGCACTTCAGTCTCCCTGGTCATTCAATAACAGACATAAAAGTGGCAATTCTTCAACCAAAAAACTTCAAAAACAGACTCCAATGTGAAACTGCAGAACTGGAATTAATTTGGAAACTGGACACCATCAAATTAGGCCTGAATAAACAGGGATTTGGAGCAATCACATTTTTGAATTGCTCCGCTCCAGCTCCGTTCCAGCTCTGGGTAAAAACCTACTGCTCCGTGCTCCAGCTCCGGGCTCCGCTCCAAAGCCCTGTGAATAAAGACTGGGAGTGGATGGGTCATTACATAACCTAATTTCCCCCTACTGTTACTCACACCTTCTTGTCAACTGTTTGAAATGGGCCACCCTCATTACCACTACAAAAGTGATTTTTCCTCCCTTATGCATCCGAAGAAGTGGGTTGTAGCCCACGAAAGCTTATGCTCTAATAAATTTGTTAGTCTCTAAGGTGCCACAAGTACTCCTGTTATTTTTCCTCCCTTGGTATTCTACTGTTAATTGAATTGTCTCATTAGACTGACCCCACACTTGGTAAGGCAACTCTCATAGTACAGTGGGTTATTAGCTACACACCAAGACGACAGATCTTTTTCTCTAATGCAGCCATCAACTTGAACTTTATGCACAGAGAGCCTCTTCTGTCGACAGGCAGGAAACAGAATGTGGCCTCTAAGGGATGTGTCATAATAACTGTTCCATCATTGGTCATCATCATTGCTTATGTAGAACTGTACCTGGAGAAAAAGCTCCTACACTCACTCAGACTCCCGTTAGCATGTGTTGTTTCCTCACTCAGGAGTTTGTTTTGTAACTAGTTTATATGCCTAGCATAGCAAGTCGGTATGGTTCCTTGTTAACAGGGAAGGATTAACAGCTCAGACTTCAGTCACCTAGCCTGAACAAAAGGCCCAGATCCCCAGTCACATGGCACTGAGAGAGACAAACAGATCAAACATACAACTCACTAAGGGTATGTCTACACTACGAGAGTAGTTCGATTTCACTTAAATCGAATATGTGGAATCGATACTACAAAGTCGAACGTGTGTGTCCACACTAAGGACAGTAATTCGACTTTGTGAGTCCACACTAACGGGGCAAGCGTCGACATTGGAAGCGGTGCACTGTGGGCAGCTATCCCACAGTTCCCGCAGTCCCCGCTGCCCATTGGAATTCTGGGTCGAGCCGGCAATGCCTTCTGGGTAAAAAAATGTGTCGAGGGTGCTTTTGGGTAACTGTCGTCATCCGTCCGTCACTACCGCCCTCCCTCCCTCCCTCCCTGAAAGCGCCGGCAGGAAATCAGTTCGCGCACTTTTCTGATCAGTGACAGCGCGGACGCCACAGCACTGCGAGCATGGATCCCGCTGCGACCATCGCTGCAGTTGTGGCCGTTCTCAACGCCTCGCAGCTTATCATACACCTTTCCCTGAGGCAGATGCAGAGAAATCAGGAGAGAAGGCTACGGCACCGCCGTGAGGGCCTGAAGTCGGAGAGTAGCACAGAGCTGTCAGAAACCACGAGACCCAGCGCCCAGGACATCACGGTGGCAATGGGTTATGTGGATATTGTGGAACGGCGATTCTGGGCCCTGGAAACAAGCACGGACTGGTGGGACCGCATAGTGCTGCAGGTCTGGGATGAATCCCGGTGGCTGCGAAACTTTCGCATGCGGAAGGGGACTTTCCTTGAACTTTGTGAGTTGCTGTCCCCTGCCCTGAAGCGCAATGACACCCGGATGCGAGCAGCCCTGACTGTCCAGAAGCGAGTGGCCATAGCCCTCTGGAAGCTTGCAACGCCGGACAGCTACCGGTCAGTCGCGAACCACTTTGGTGTGGGCAAATCTACCGTGGGGGTTGTTGTGATGCAAGTAGCCAACGCAATCGTTAAGGTACTGCTCTCAAAGGTAGTGACCCTGGGAAACGCGCAGGTCATCATAGATGGCTTCGCCGCGATGGGATTCCCAAACTGCGGTGGGGCTATAGATGGGACTCACATCCCTATCCTGGGACCGGACCACCAGGCCAGCCAGTACATTAACAGAAAGGGCTACTTTTCAATGGTGCTGCAAGCACTGGTGGACCACAGGGGACGTTTTACCAACATCAACGTCGGATGGCCGGGCAAGGTTCATGACGCTCGCGTGTTCAGGAACTCTGGTCTGTTTAGACGGCTGCAGGAAGGTATTTACTTCCCGGACCACAAAATAACTCTTGGGGATGTGGAGATGCCTACAGTGATCCTCGGGGACCCAGCATACCCGCTAATGCCCTGGCTCATGAAGCCCTATACTGGCGCCCTGGACACAGAAAAAGAACTGTTCAACTACCGTCTGAGCAAGTGCAGAATGGTGGTGGAGTGTGCTTTTGGCCGTCTCAAGGGGAGATGGAGAAGCTTACTGACTCGCTGTGATCTCAGCGAAACCAATATCCCCATTGTTATAGCAGCTTGCTGTGTGCTCCACAATCTCTGTGAGAGCAAGGGGGAGACCTTTATGGCGGGGTGGGAGATTGAGGCAAATAGCCTGGCTGCTGATTACGCCCAGCCAGACAGCCGGGCGATTAGAAGATCCCAGCGGGACGCGCTGTGCATCCGGGAGGCTTTGAAAGCTAGGTTCCAGACTGAGCAGGGTAACCAGTGACTGTTAAGTTTGTGGACACAGAAGCTGAACCTGCCCCCGTTTCTTTACCCAGTTAATGTTGACTATCCTTCCAAGTTACATACCCCCTTCAACACCTTCCCAAAAAATAAAATCTGTTCTGTTTTGTTAATGAACACCGTTGTCTTTATTACTGTTTTCGCGGGAATGTTTTAAACCGGGGACGCAGACTGTGGCGGGGGGCGGGTTTAGTGTTCTGATGCAAATGATGCTTCTAAACTCCAGGAATGACAGGCTCCGCAGTGGTGGACTGGTTGTTTCAACGGAGCCTGCCAGCACTCCTGGGCGGGACAGCGTGTATGTGTCGGCTATGTGACTTTCTGGCAGGGGGGGGAGGGTTACAGATCCCCTGTTGCGTGGCTCTGTGATCCAGGATAAGGACCGCGGCATAAGATCTGTAACTGCCCTCCCCCGCCACAAAGTCACAGATCAACCTCCCCCCCCCCCCCCCCAGAACATGAAAACCACCTCCCAGACTGACAAGGGTAACTAGTGACTGCACTGTGTATGTGTCCTGATGCTGGACCTGCCCCCGCCTCTGTACCCTGCTAAAGGTGACTGTCCTGTCCAATTACCAAGCCCCTTCCCCCCCTTCAGACAGAGTCTCCTCCAAAAGAAAATCATGGAAACAGTAATTAACAGAAACAAATATTTTATTATGAACCACACATGAAACGGGGGGGGGGGGTGAAACTTGGACGGGGGCTTGTGTGAGGTGGGTAGGAAAGGACTTTTCAAATTTTGGGGAATGAGAGCCTTCTAGTGCTAGAGCAGTCTGCAGGGGTTGACTGAAAGTTTTAACGGCCCTTGCCGCCCCTCCTTCTTTGGACTTTGGGTGAGGGGGGTGTGGGACTTGGTGGCGGGGGAGGGCGGTTAGAGATAGACTGCAGCGGGGCTCTGTCCTCCTGCCTCCGGTCTTGCAGAACATCCACAAGGCGCCGGAGCGTGTCCGTTTGCTCCCTCATTAGTCCAAGCAGCGTTTGAGTCGCCTGCTGGTCTTCCTGACGCCACCTCTCCTCCCGTTCCATGATTGCTCGGTGCATTTGGGACAAGTTCTCCCTCCACTGTGTCTGCTGGGCTGCCTGGGCTCGGGAGCAGCCCATTAGTTCTGAGAACATGTCCTCACGCGTCTTCTTCTTCCTCCGCCTAATCTGCGCTAGCCTCTGGGAGTGTGATGCCAGGCGGGGTTGGGAGACAGTCGCAGATGTGTCTGTGGGAATGGGAAAAAGGGAGTGAATTCCTGAGACAGATAAATGAAGTTGTGAACAAAGAACATAGTCTTTCTCTGTGAACAAGACCATGCACTGCACCTCTCACATGCGCACTCAGGACAAGGTCGAATTTTCGGCCCTCGCCTTCAGTGCCTGGGGTCTTGCAGTGGCGATCTGAGAAGCGGGGCAGGACACCTGAACTTGTGTAGCAGGCAAACATGGTAAGCCGTAGACTTGTGGCTGCTTAAAACTTTAATAGTAGCACTGGCCTCCTTTCACATTGAAAGCAATGCCAGTCTCTGCTGCCAGCAATCCGGCAAGCATGAACTCTGCCCCTGTCCCACCCCCTCGCGGCTGTCCCAGGGAAAGATCCCTGTATGCTGCCCCTCTCCCGCCTCCACCGCGTGGCTGTAAAGCAGTCCCAATACTAACATTCCCCTCCCTAATTCAAAGCAGGGCATCATGAGCGACATCACCCTGATGAGGATCTCGGACAGCAAGAAGGAACGGATGCTTAGGGAAAGCATGCAAAAACCAGGGCCGTATGCCGCCATGCTCTGCCGTGCAATGATCCCTGAGTACTTGATTGTCTCCTGGCGCGGAAACGTCTCGTACCATGGAGGACCCAATAAGATCGCTCTCCCGAGGAACCTGATGAACAGGCTTGAACATTACCTCCAGGAGAGCTACGTTGAGATCTCCCATGAGGATTTCGTCTCTATCCCCGGACATATAGACCGGATTTTGGTGTAGCTGCACTGGCAGGGACTAAAGAGTGGAGCGTCTTGGGCATCAGAATCATGAAAAACCGGACATTGTTAGATATTTTTTTAAATAGTTGGGACTAAATAGTTAAGCGCCTAAGGCAAAGAAATCATGAAAAACCCATTGTTAATATTATAAATATTCCAGTTCTGTTAAAAATAAATGTTTAGATGTTTAAAGCACTTACTGCTTGATCCTTCCCCTGATTCTGTGTCCGGGGTAACGGATGGGGACGGTTGGTAGGGGATCTCGGTAAGGGTGATGAAGAGCTCCTGGCTGTCGGGGAAATCAGCAGTGCAAGCGCTGTCGACTGCCTCGTCCTCCTCATCTCCTTCCTCATCTTCCCCGTCCGCTAACATGTCCGACGAGGAACCGGCCGCGGACAATATCCCATCCTCAGAGTCCACGGTCAGTGGTGGGGTAGTGGTGGCGGCCGCACCTAGGATGGAATGCAGTGCCTCGTAGAAACGGGATGTGTGGGGCTGGGATCCGGAGCGTCCGTTTGCCTCTTTGGTTTTTTGGTAGCCTTGTCTCAGCTCCTTGATTTTCACGCGGCACTGCGTTGCATCCCGGCTGTATCCTCTCTCTGCCATGGCTTTAGAGATCTTCTCGTAGATCTTTGCATTCCGTCTTTTCGATCGCAGCTCGGAAAGCACGGACTCATCGCCCCACACAGCGATGAGATCCAAGACTTCCCGATCAGTCCATGCTGGGGCCCTCTTTCTATTAGATTGCACGGCCATCTCTGCTGGAGAGCTCTGCATCGTTGCCAGTGCTGCTGAGCTCGCCACGATGTCCAAACAGGAAATGAGATTCAAACTGCCCAGACAGGAAAAAGAATTCAAATTTTCCCGGGGCTTTTCCTGTGTGGCTGGTCAGAGCATCCGAGCTCGGACTGCTGTCCAGAGCGTCAACAGAGTGGTGCACTGTGGGATAGCTCCCGGAGCTATTAGCGTCGATTTCCATCCACACCTAGCCTAATTCGATATGGCCATTTCGAATTTAGCGCTACTCCTCTCGTTGGGGAGGAGTACAGAAGTCGAATTTAAGAGAGCTCTATGTCGAACTAAATAGCTTCGTGGTGTGGACGGGTGCAGGGTTAATTCGATGTAATGGCGCTAAATTCGACATAAAAGCCTAGTGTAGACAAGGCCTAAGTCAAATCAAATTGCAGGTTCTGCAGCTGCTACTCAAACTTCCCTTAGCCTCTCCTGTTTGCCTTAGGTCTTAACATGTGTACAGTACTTAAAATTTTTGTTCAGGGCCTATTTTCCTGTGACCCGTTTTCTAAGATTTATTAAAAAGGTAATATTAACCGTCTGGAGAGCACCCATTTGTTATATAATTTCTTATTTTTTTATTGCTCCTTTAACTTTCTTAAGCTGGATTTTTTTTAACCAAGGTAATATTTTTTCAACTCTATTGATTAGTTGTTTGGTTTGTTTTGCTTTGTCAGGTTTTGATGAACTAACTTGTTACTGTGGTGAGTCGGTAATTTATCCTCCTGTTCCTTGTGGTACTCAGCCACCAGAATGTAAAAACTCATGTACCAGACCACATGAATGTGATCATCCAGGTAAGTCATAGGTATACCCACATAACTTTTTAAAATTGTCTAGTGTCTAAATTTTTCTGTGTTCTCAGATTTATTGTTTCTTCTTCAAGTGATTGCTCAGGTGTATTCCACAGTAGGTGCGTGTGCTCGCCACGTGCACCAGTGCCGGAAGTTTTTCCCTTAGCAGTATCGGTACTGGGGGAGCACTGCTGCAACCCCTAGAGTGGCGCTTCTATACCGTGCTATAAGGGGAGCTGCGCACTCCCCCCACCCTCAGTTCCTTCTTGCCGCCAGTGAAGGTAGTCGGAACTTTGTGCTCCAGCTCTGCTGCAGCATTCTCTTCTCGACCTTAGTGGTACCTTTCATGGATTGTTTCTTCAGTTGTTAGAGTGGGCTCGGGGCATGCCTCTTGCCTCAGGCTTCAAGTCGTGTGACTCCTGTCGCCGTTCTATGCCTAGGAGTGACCCAAACGCTGAGTGTCTCCACTGCCTGGGTGAGACTCACATTAGCGACCGTTGCAAGATCTGCAGGTTATTCAAGCCAAGGACCAAGAAGAAGAGAGACATTAGACTTCGAGCTCTCCTGATGGAGTCGGTGCTGGCCCCAACGCCGGTACACCGTTCGGACTCGGCACCGGCCGCCGCATCGTCGGTGCGGAGCGAGGCCCCTTCGACCAGTCGGCGCCGCTGTCCCTCCAAAAAGCAAGGGAAGAGCCCAGCCTCACAGCGGCACCATGGCAAGGAAAAGGGGGAGGCTGGTCCCGCGCTGAGCAGCCCTCGGTCCCCTCTGGGCTCAAGGCCTCCGACTCGTGTGGAGCGGAGCAGCCCGGCACCGTCGGCCCGTGCATCCCCACCGGTACGGATGCCGTCGACGCCGGAGGCGTTGCAGGCTGCGAAGGACATTATGGACCTGTCAGTCCCGAGCACGGGCCCCAGGTCTCGTGGCAAGCCTCCATTGGGTGCCCACCTGACCTCTCCAGCCAGCCGCAGTTTCCACTCCGAGGATCGCTCCCCGCACCGCTCGGCGTGCAGTGGTCGCTCTCTTGCAACTCCCACCCACCCTCGACACCGGCAGACCATCCGGGTCGCCGTCAGGACGGGAGTCGCAGGGACCCTCAACACCGCCTGCCAGCGAGCGTAGGCACCGAGAGAGGCACTGGGAGCGCTCGCCTGCACGGCGTGGATACCGCAGCCACTCTCGACGGGATCGACATCATCGTTCCCGTTCCAGCTCCCCATCAGCTAGACGTCGCACTCGAGACTCCCCCCCCCCCCCCGGGGTGCCTGGGCACCGGACCTCGCGTCGCCATCACATGTACCAAAGTAGTTCTTCGGGCGGGTACTGTTCCTCGAGGTCCAGGTCCCGAGGGAGATGATGTCATAGGCACGGTTCCTACCACTCCCGAGCCACCGAGCGTTCGGCGGCGGCCTCGGCACCTGGCCACCCGTCTTCGGTCCATGCGGCTCAGCCGGGACACATAGTGCCATCGGGCTCTCAGCCGGGTCAATGGCAAGGGGCCCTGTGCCAAGGACAGTGGTGCCAGTGGGCACCGTGGCCACCGATGCCAGCCCAGACGGGGGCTCATTTGGTCACTGGAGCATCTCAGGCTCCATCAGCCTCGTCCGGCCGCCTACGGGACAAGTCAGCGGGTCACGAGTCGGCGGACCCGTGCCCGGATTCTGTGGCTCGACACCCCGGCACCGACCGAGGCTCCCGGCTCCCGGCTTCGTGCGGGCCCTCTCCCCGACACCGGACAACACCATAACGGAGCCTCCACCCTCAGTCCCACAGGAGGACTTCAAGGCACACCAAGACATGCTAAAGCGGGTGGCATCCAGCCTCCAGCTGCAGGCCGAGGAGATGGAGGGTCCATCCGATTCCCTTTTCAACGTCCTGTCTCCCTTGGCACCGGGCCACGTGGCCCTGCTGCTGCACCAGGGTATTGCCAACATCTCCAACACCCTGTGGCAAACCCCTGCCTCCTTGGCCCCTATCTCCAAGAAGGCGGTGGGGAAAGACTTTGTGCCGGCCAAGGGCCACGAATACCTCTATTCCCACCTGGCACCCAACTTACTCGTGGTGGAATCAGTAAACCACAGGAAGCAACAGGGCCAGCCCGCGCCCACCCCCAAAAATAAGGACGCCAGACGGCTGGACTCCTTTGGGAGAAAGCTTTATTCCTCTGCAAGTTTCCAGCTTAGGGTAGCCAACCACCAGGCCTTACTGAGCAGATATATGTCTTCAACCTTTGGGAGTCTCTGCCTAAGTTCGAGCCCCTCCTCCCGGATCGGGATAGGAAGGACTTCAAGGTGCTGGTGGAAGAGGGGGCGGCGGCTGCTAAAGCGGCCCTGCAAGCGGCGTTGGATGCAGCTGACACTGCGGCCTGCTCGATGGCTTCCGCGATTTCCATGCGCAGGGCGTCGTGGCTCCTGTTGTCAGGACTGTTGACGGAGGCCCAATTCCTGATGCAGGACCTTCCGTTCGATGGGAAGGCGCTCTTTGCGGACCAGGTGGCCGTCAGGCTGCATGGGATGAAAGATTCCCGCACTACCTTGCAGACCTTGGGCCTCTACGTCCCTCCGGCCAAAGACAAGGCCAAATCGCTTCCGGCGGCTCAACCTGCGAGGAGCAGATACAAGCCCCCGTATAAAAGACCCAGAGACCAGAAATGCCATTCTCAGCGGTAGTCCCGCTCTGCCCCGCAGCCTGGGCCCTCCAAGGGCAAGAGGCAGAGAGAGAGCCGTTTTTGACTATTTGCAGGGGGGCACCGGGCCTGTTGCCAGGGAGACGACCCCCCCCCCCCCCGTTTAATAAAGTTTGTGTTCTGCAACCGATTGTCTGCCTTCCACAGGGCGTGGTCCCACATAACATCGGATCAGTGGGTCCTCAGTACCATTTCCAAGGGCTACATGTTGCAGTTCACCTCACCCCCACCAAATCACCTGCCCTCCATGATGGCCCCGGGGGGACCGGGAGCATGTCCGCCTCCTGGGGCAGGAGGTGGACCGGCTTCTGCACCTGGGGGCGGTGGAAAGGGTACCCGTGGAATTCCAGGGCAAAGGGTTCTACTCCCCATTCTTCCTGATCCCGAAGGCCAAAGGGGGCCTCAGGCCCATCCTTGACTGGGGGACCTAAACCAGTTTCTAGTCTGTTCCAAGTTCCGCATGGTGTCTCTGGTCTCTATTATCCCTTCCCTGGACCCAGGGGACTGGTACGCGGCCCTAGACCTTCAGGACGCGTATTTTCATATCCATATTTTCGAGGGGCACAGGCGCTTCCTCCGCTTTCTGGTGGGGATGGACCACTACCAGTTTGCGGTCCTCCCGTTTAGCACATAGAGTTCATTGGGGTTCTGCTGGACTCCTCGAGGGCCACAGCCTCTCTACCCCTGGACAGGTTCGAGACCCTACGAGATCTCATCGCCTCAGTCACAGCTTTCCCAGTGACCACAGCGAGGGTGTGCCTTCGAATTCTGGGGCACATGGCAGCGTGTCCGTACGTGGTCCACCATGTCAGACTCCGTATGAGGCCCCTCCAGATCTGGCTAGCCTCCCAATTCTCCCAAGCTCAGGACGGCCTAGACAAGATGCTTACGGTTCCGTCCCCGATACTGGGTTCCCTTCAGTGGTGGTCTTGCCCAAGCAATATTCTGCAAGGAGTTCCCTTCTGGGATGCCAGCCCGTCCATAGACCTGGTGTCCAATGCTTCGGACCTCGGCTGGGGAGCCCACACAGGGAACGTGCAGACCCAGGGAACGTGGTCGACTCTGGACTTCTCTCTTCACATAAATGTCAAGGAGCTCAGGGTGGTGTGGTTCCCATGCGTGGCTTTCCTCACGCACCTCCGCGGCAGAGTGGTCAGGATCCTCACGGACAACACCGCCGCCATGTACTACATCAACAGGCAAGGCGGGACTCGCTCTCTAGCCCTCTGCCGGGAAGCCCTGAACCTACGGGAGTTCTGTATAGCCCACGATATCTCCCTGAGGGCAGCCCACCTCCCGGGCGTCCTCAATACGCAAGTGGACCGCCTCAGCAGGGTCTTCTCCCCCCAGTACGAGTGGTCGCTCCACTCAGAGGTCGCTCACCAGCTCTTCCGGGAGTGGGGAGTCCCCCAGATCGACCTGTTCGCAACCCGCCAGAACCGGCGTTGCCCCCGGTTCTGCTCGAGGGGAGGGGTGGGGAAGGGCGCAATCTCTGATGCGTTCCTCCTACGGTGGTCGGGTCAGCTCCTCTACTCCTTTCGCCCGTTCCCCCTCATCGCCAAGGTCCTTCAGAAGGTGACTCTCGCCTTGTCCGCTTTCATTCTCATAGCCCTGGCGTGGGCCCGTCAACACTGGTACAGGCCCGTCCTACGCCTCTTGGCAGCACCCCCAAGGGCACTGCCGCTCCGCCTGGACCTCCTCTCCCAGGACGGGGCGCGCCTCCTCCATCCCAATCTGGCCGCGCTCCACCTCAGTCAGGGTGCACCTGGCGGCCATATTGGCCTTCCACCCGCCGGTGCAAGGGTACTCGATCTTCTCCCACTCAATGATCTCCCGTTTCCTGAAGGGCCTCGGCCGTTCATTCCCGTACGCTAGACCCCCCCGTGCCGCAATGGGACCTCAACCTGGTCTTGCCCTGACTCACGGGGGCCCCCCTTTGAACCCCTGGCCACGTGTTCCTGGTCTCACCTCTCTTGGAAGGTGGCCTTCATTGTAGCGATCACATCGGCCCAACGTGTTTCCGAACTTAGGGCCTTAACCTCGGAACCCCCCTACACGGTCTTCCACAGGGATAAAGTCCAGCTCCACCCACACCCGGCATTCCTCCCGAAGGTGGTCTCCGCTTTCCATATGGAACAGAGCATCTTTCTTCCTGTGCTCTGTTCTAAGCCCCATTCTTCTAATGAGGAACGCCGCCTCCACACACTCAATGTGCGTAGGGCGCTGGCTTTTTATCTGGATCGGACCAAGCCATTCCGGAAATCCTCGCAACTTTTTATTGCCTCGGCCGAGCGGGTAAAAGGGCAGCCTATCTCCACCCAACGGCTTTCCCGATGGATCACTTCGTGCATACGCACGAGCTATGATCTGGCAGGGGTCCCCCCGCCACCGATCATTAGGGCGCACTCAACGAGGGCTCAAGCCTCCTCAGCTGCCTACGTAGCCCATGTCCCTATTCAGGACATTTGTAGGGCGGCCACTTGGGCCTCAGTTCACACATTTACTTCGCATTACGTGATCGTCTCCCAGTCTAGGGATGTCGCCGGGTTCGGTAGGGCGGTACTTCGTCCCGAACTATCATGAACTCCTACCCACCTCCAACAGTTATTGCTTGGAATCACCTACTGTGGAATACACATGAGCAATCGCTCGAAGAAGAAAGGCATTCTTTGAGATGTGTTGCTCAGGTGTATTCCACATCCCGCCCTCCTTCCCCTCTGTCGGAGTTGTCCGGCAAGAAGGAACCGAGGGTGGGGGGGGAGTGCGCAGCTCCCCTTATAGCGGGGTATAGTGGCGCCACTCTAGGGGTCGCAGCGGCGCTCCCCCAGTACGGATAATGCTAAGGGAAAAACTTCCGGCACCGGTGCACGTGGCGAGCACACACACTTACTGTGGAATATACCTGAGCAACACATCTCGAAGAACGCCAGTTACGGAACAGGTAACTGTCCTTTGCTGTTCGAAAGATGAACCAGATTAGGTATATTTAAATCTTTCCTTTCCATAAATATAATGGTACTTTTTTTCCAGGTAAAATGTTGGGGTTTCATGCACCATCCAAAGTTTTTGAAGAATTTGTTAGCCATATCTGCAGAAAATGTTATTGATACAAAGCATAGTACAGAACAAATTGATCAAATTACTGACAATGCTTTCTTGTGCCATACTCTAGAATAGTAGTTTTCAACCTTTTTTCATTTGCAGACCCTTTGGAAATCTTAGACATAGTCCCCCTGGGGGTCTGTGGACCATGGGTTGAAAACCACTGCTCTTAAAGCTAATACTCAAACTGTCCTACCGTTCAGCACAGGAACTCCAGGAAGGAAGGAAGGAAGGAATGTCTACGCAGCTAACATGTCATCCTGATTTTAAAGAATTTAAACATAATAGAATACCACACAAACATAAATTGTGTGGTTCTGAAAGAATAAATTAGAATATAAAAGGCTCTGTAATATACCTAAAATGTCTGAGTGAACTAAAGTATTTAAGAATTGTTTCCTGATTTTGTATTTCTATGCCTGCAGTGTACCATACCTGCCATAGTGAAGAGAAGTGCCCACCCTGTACATACCTCACTCAAAAATGGTGTATGGGCAAGCATGAAGTAAGTGTGGCTGCTATTGAGCAAATTACAAATGACATTTTTAATTACAAATGAGCGATAGCTTTATGTGGGCTGTTATTGCTAAACTACACGTTACTTTGTAACTTAGAGTAAGCACTTGATATTTACTTTTCTAAGGGCTGGTCCACACTGGGGCGGGGGATCGATCTAGGAAACGCAACTTCAGCTACGAGAATAGCGTAGCTGAAGTTGACGTTTCCTAGATCGAACTAAGTTTACTTACTGCGGGTCCACGCGGCGCAGGCAAGCTCCCCTGTCGACAGCGCTTCCTCCTCTCGGCGAGCAGGAGTTCCGCAGTCGACGGGGGAGCGCTTCTGGGATTGATTTATCGCGTCCAGATGAGACGCAATAAATCGATCCCAGAAGATCGATCTCTACCCGCCGAATCGGGCGGGTAGTGTGGACCTTGCCTAAGACTACTCCCCAAGTAGCCACAAAATTGCTACCCACAGAGACTATGCTGATAGTGTTTGTAAGTACACTGTTTCATGCAGTTTAAAACGATCAGATGCAGTTTTGCTTTCTTTAGACCACATGTGTACAGACCTGATGCAGTATTTTCAGGTATGACATGACCTATATATACTCAGGTTTGGGCTTAAAATAGATTGCAAAGAGCTTAGTGCAAAACCATAGATAATTTTCTTCTAAAAATCTATGCTATATTAAAATATAAACATGATTAAAAGTATCTGAGAATACACACTTTACAACAACACATTCACTGTTAGTTATACCGTCTTTTTCCTTTTCCAGCTGCGGAACAATATTCCCTGTCATCTCACTGACATCTCTTGTGGTCTTCGCTGCAATCAAATGTTAAAATGTGGAATGCACAAATGTAAAAGGATTTGTCACAAAGGGGTGTGTCTCATAAATGAAGAGTGCAAACAGCCATGTACTAGTCTGAGACTATACTGTAATCATCCCTGTATGGCTCCGTGCCATCCATCTTTACCCTGTCCTACAACTTCTTGCAACACAAAGGTGATGGCTCTGGAACACAGAACATAGTGTACAATTTGTCTGTCTGTAAATGAACAGGTTTCAGTCAATAATGAACTATCATAAAAAAAATTAAAATACTGACATAGTATGCATCATCTTGAAAGTTTCTATCAGTATGCAAGTTTTGATATAAATTATTATATTAATATGTGATAAAGCATTATGTATTTCATGGTTATTTTGTTTTTTAAATTGCCACTAGTAGAATGGCTAGTAGTTTGAGCAAAAGTACCTGCCAGATTTCTGTCTGTTAAAATATTTGTCCCAGATCCTCAGATGTGATCCATTCACTTTTTGCTCCTGCATAAGCTAGCTCTCTATTGCTTGTGGGGATTTGGCATGGGTAAGGAGATGTGGCAGAGGAGAGCTGAATTTGTCCTCGATTGATATAAAATCGTAGTGAACTTAAGCTAATGACATAACATAGAGCAGCCTGCTGGGGGCAACCACATAGAATAGACTCCTTCACACACCCACATCATCTGATCTTTGCTCAGAAGCAGGGAAAATCAAACTCTATATATTTCACTATAATAGATGTGAACAAAATAACCACCCAAATCTCCCAATGAAAATGGTGGTTCTTCGAGTGCTAGTCCTTATGTGTATTCCACTGTGAGTACATGTGTTTGATGAGCCTGAGAGTGGAAGATCTTGCTACTAGTGTCCATTGGTCCATAGCTGCACTCTTGTTCTCCGAACCTAGGTTAGAATCATAGAATATCAAGGTTGGAAGGGGCCTCAGGAGGTCATCTAGTCCAACCCCCTGCTCAAAGCAGGACCAATCCCCAACTAAATCATCCCAGCCAGGGCTTTGTCAAGCCTGACCTTAAAAACCTCTAAGGAAGGAGATTCCATCACCTCCCGAGGTAACCCATTCCAGTGCTTCACCACCCTCCTAGTGAAAAAGTTTTTTCTAATATCCAACTTAAACCTCCCCCACTGGAACTTGAGACCATTACTCCTTGTTCTGTCATCTGGTACCACTGAGAATAGTCTAGATCCATCCTCTTTGGAACCCCCTTTCAGGTAGTTGAAAGCAGCTATCAAATCCCCCCTCATTCTTCTCTTCTGCAGACTAAATAATCCCAGTTCCCTCAACCTCTCCTCATAAGTCATGTGCTCCAGCCCCCTAATCATTTTTGTTGCCCTCCACTGGACTCTTTCCAGTTTTTCCACATCCTTCTTGTACTGTGGGTTGTAAGAGACAATGCAGCCAACCACCTCTCTAGTTCCTTCTTACTGCTGCGTGGTCTGAGATGGAACACTCTAGTGTCCTCAAAGTTCTTCCTTCAACTTTATCTGTATATAGTTTTAAAATATTTTTTATTAGATAGTGTATTTAGTTAGGGACTGGGGAACCTTTTTTCCCTTTTAGAGGCTTTTCCCCAACCCTATCTCTCCACCCTCTTCCCAGCATGAAGACTGAGCTATGTTGGGAGTACTGGGATTCAAAAACTGCCTCTCCTGCCCATGAGCCTTCCCAGTCAGTGACAATCATCAGAGGTGTCTATGCTGCCTGGGAGAAGTACATTTCTCTACCAGGTGCAGTATCTGCTGCTCCTTTCCTAGCTGGACCTGCCAGGTGCAGGACTTTAGGCTCAGAATACATTTTATGGAGCAGGCAATGAAACCTCAGTCTGATGCAGGCCAGGCAGCCCTCCCGTATATTGGTCAAAGGTATTGAGAAGCATGTCCCCAGTTACCATCATTTTTGATACCTGGGTGAATAGGAATACAGTTAAGGACTCCTCCACTCAAGAGAAGCAATCTCTGTCCTCGAGAGAAAACTGTTCCTCTAAGTCCCCTCCCCAATTGTCATTTGAATCATCACGCTCTGGTTCCAAATCCCCAAAGACCCACAGTACTTATTCTGAGGCTTAGAAGGCTAACACTTCTCTGGCCACTACCACTTTGCCATCGGTACTGAGCAAAGAGAAATGCCATGAGTCTCGACCTCCACTACCAAAGAAGTCTAAGAGCTACATGCACTGATGGTACTGTCATGTTTGCATTTGGAATCTAAGACTTCCAAAAGACTTCCTACAGGTGCTCAAGTATGAGGAGACAAATACCATCATCCTCCGTCTGGCGAGAAGTATATCACTACCGAGGATATCACTGTCTAGTCCAGTCCACATTCTCCCATCATTTCAGCACTGGTTCTCAACAGGGAGATGTTGACAACCCATGATGGACCCATATCACTGTCCATAGTGGGGACCATGGAACCCATATACCCGTTATCCAGAGCCAGTGCAGTTACACAGAGAATCACATCCTCCCCCCTTTCACAAGAGACTATCCTGAGCTCCTTCTAGAGCCCATGGAAGAAGGGGGAGAAGAACTGGATCTTGTGGTACCACCCATCCCATCGGGTATATCATCTTCCTCTCCTAACGAAGTGGTCGCTGTGTCATTGCCTTCTTCATCAGATGACCAGAGACGGTTCCAGGAGTCTATTAAGGGTGGCTGAGATGATTCCCTCAGGAGGAGGTCCAGGAGTTATCCCACAAACTGCTGGATATTCTCCAGAGTGTTGGAAGGAGTAAGATGGTGCGCCCAGTGAACAAGTCTATCCTAGAGACAGCCAAGGTGGTGTGGCATACTCCAACTATATGTGCACCTACATGTAAGAGGGCAGAGAAAAGATTTGTCCCATCTAAGGGAGCAGATTTCTTTTTTACTCCATCATGCCTCGAACTGCTTGTGGTGCAAGCTGCCACACAAAGGAGTAGACAACAATAAAGCAGATACCTCCCTTCAGAAAAGGAGGTGAAATGTCTGGACCTTCTGGGAAGGAGGGAATTTACATCAACAAGCTTGCAGTTCCACATAGCCAGTATCCAAGTGCTTCTGGAAAAGTATCATTTTGCCAACTATTCCAAGTTTTAGGAATTTAGAGACAAGTGCTCTGCCTTCCTTGGGGAGGCAATTCCAGGCCCTTTATTGAATAAGGTAGATTGGTGCTACATCATCCCTCCAGGCAGCGGTAGACATGGCTGATACAGCTTCTAGATCAATGGCTACCAACATTGTGGTGTGAGGGGAAAAAACTGGCTTCACTCCTCAGGATTCCCCAGAGAAGTCCTGGCCACTGTGGAGTACTTACAGTTGAAGGAGACAGCGTATTCAGCCAAAAGACTGATGAGTCATTACCCCCATTAAAAGACTTGAAGGTGACCCTCTGCTCCCTGGGTTTATATAGACCAGCTCTCAGGAGGAAATATAGCAAATAATCCTGCACCATCCTGGACCACCAGCTCAGCCCTTCTACCACTGGAAAGGGTACAAACTGCCACAAAAGAGGCAGAGTGTGCAAAGACCCAAGCAGAATGCTGCTCTTTCCATCCTCAACTATCAGGCAAGAAATACTTCTGACAGGACCTCCAAGAGCAGCCAACTCACCCAGAGGCCATGTTCTCCCACCCCTGAAATTCGATTTGGTGGCTAGCTGGCCCAATTTTTCCATATATGGCAATCACAGCAGATGGAAGGGTCTTCTGTGTCATCTGCTTTGATTACACAATGGTTCCTTTCCCCTCCCCCTCCAAAATCCTCTTCCCGCTCCCTTTTCAGGGACCACTCTCATGAAGGAGCACCTTACAGGAAGTACACTCTCTACTTCATCAAGGGTCCACAGAGCAGGTGCCAGCACCAGGGAAACAGTTTTTATTCCAAATATTTCATGATCCCCAAGAAAACAGGAGGATGGAGACCCACGTTAGACCTCCATCACCTCAGTTTCTTTGTCTGAAAATTAAGATTCAGAATGGTCACTCTGGCATCAATAATCCTGTCTGAACAGAAAAAAATGATTCACAACTCTTGACATCAAGGGTGCCTATTTTCACATAGATATCTTTCTGTCCCACAGGAGGTTCCTGAGTGGTAGGTACAAACCACTCTCAATACAGGGTGCTTCCCTTTGAATTAGCAACAACACCCAGAGTATTCATAAAAGTGCTTCCAGAAGTAGCAGCACACTTCCGTCCATATCCATGTTCAGTAGTAGCAGAACTCAATAGCCCATATCCATATCTTTCTTGTGGGAAAGTCTTGTCGGAAGGCACCCTCATCAACCTCATCCTTACTTACTCTCCAAACATCTGTAGGAATCTGCATAAATGTAGAAAAGTCCACTTTAACTCCAACACAGACCATAGATTTCATCGGAGCAACTCTAGACTCACTTAGAGCCAGAGTTTATCTCCCCATGGACAAGTTCATGAACATTCTGATTAATCAGCTCAGAAAGAGTCCACTGACATCGGTTCAGACATGCCTCATCCTCCTGGGTCATATGGCATCTTGCACTTAGGACCCCATTTGTAAGATCACAACTCTGCTGCCTACAAACCTGGCTTCAGACAGTTTACATGCCAAGTAAGCACTGCCTGGACAAGTTTTGTTATGATCCCTCACAGTGTACACGACTCTGTAGCTTGGTGGCAGGACAAAGAACAGCTGTGCGTAGGAGTTCCCTCACTCCCCACTCCTCAGAAGACATTGATGGCAGATGCCTATCTCAAAGTCTGGGGTACTCATCTGAACAAACACACGGTACAAGGAACATTGACCCCTCCTATAAATCTGTTAGTTTTTAAGGTGTCACTGGACTCCTTGTTTTTGTGGATACAGACTAAGGATATGTCTACACTACGCGCCGGATCAGCAGGCAGCGATCGATCCAGCGGGGATCGTAAATCGACCCCCGAGCCCTCTCCCATCCCACGAGAGGCGCAGGCAGAGTTGACTCACCGCGGTAAGTCGATCTAAGTACATCGACTTCAGCTATGTTATTCACGTAGCTAAAGTTGCGTAACTTAGATCGATTCCCCCATGTCCCCCCACAGTGTAGACTAGGGCTAACGCAGCTACCCCTCTGATATAAATCTTCTGGAACTGAAAGCAGTTCAGGAAGCCTGCATATGGTTCTTACCATTTAGCCACTCCCAACATGTTCAGGTAATGTTGGGCAACATAACTGTATTCTATATGAACAAGCAAAGGGCGGGGGGAGCAAGATCTACACCCCTTTGTATAGAGATGGTCCACCAATAATTGGTGCATTCATCATCAAATAATGCTGTCAGCAGTACACTTCTCTGGAATACACAAAACTCTAATAGAAAGCCTTAGCTGTCACTTTTCGACAGAATGCAATTGGGAGATTCATGACTCAGTGGTAGGAGACATATTCCAACAATGGGTATCCCCATTTCTAGACCTATTTGTGTTGCAGGACAACAAACAATGCGCTGCGCAAGGGGGCAAAGGGACAGAATTCCAGAGATGATGCCCTTCTAATCCCATGGTCAGGCAGTCTGATGTACGCATTTCCCCCCATCCCACTCCTACTTCAAATTCTCAGGAAGATCTGGGAGGATGTGGCAATCATCCTCATCACCACCAGGTGGCCAAGACAATTTTGGTTTCCCATTCTTCGGCTGTCATCCCATCCGCCAGTCAGCATTCAACCCTTCCGAGATATCCTGATGCAGGACAAGAGCAGGCTCAGACATACAAATCCAGGACCAGCTTCACCTCACAGCACAGTATTTGGATAGGCATCAAACCTAGAGTAGAAATGTTTGGCAGCTGTTAGTCATTCTTAGCAACTGCTGGAAAGAGTCCACCAGCAAGTGTTTCTTCACTAAGTGGAAAAGATTCTATGGTTGGGCCCTACACACCATATGTCCTGAGGGGAAATGAATATTCCTACTATTTTGGACTGTCTACCGACCTTGAAATCCTCCAGGCTTTCCATTAGCTTGCTATGCATTCATTTGGCAATGATCAGTGCCTGCTATCCTCTGATCAACAACTGTTCGATCTTCATGCATCCAGTTACTGGTTGTTTTTTTAAAGGTTTACTCAAACCTTTCTGGTGGCCATCACTTCAGCTAGAAAGGTAAGCAAATTGGGGGCCCTAATAGCTAATCCACCTTAGACCATATTACATAAAGATAAGGTTTCCGTAAATTTGTCCCCAGAGTAGTCTCCAATTTCTACATGAATCAGTCCATACACTTACCTGTGTTTGTCCCTAAGCCTCATACCACCAATAAGGAACAGAGACTCCATTCCCTGGATGTGTCTCAGGCATTGGTATTCTATCTTCAAAGAACAAAATCCTTTAGGAGGTCACCCAGGCTCTTTGTTGGCATTGCAGAATACATGAGAAGGCAAGCGATCTCGTTGTAAAGATGAAGTGGATATTGGGGTGTATCTTGCTCTGTTGCCAGTTATTGAAAACTCCTCCACTGCATAGAGTGAGGGCCCACTCCACCAGAGCAAATGCTGCTTCAGTAGCTTCATTTAAGGGCATACCTCTTGTTGACTTATGTAAAGCAGCCACGTGGAGTCCCTGGTGCACACCTCAGCTGATGCATCCTTTGGGACCATGGTCCTTCAATCCTCAATACCACAATACCATCTCACACACCCCTTCTTCTTGAATACTATTTGTCAGTCACTCACAGGGAAATACACATAGGGACCAGCATTCAAAGAAGAAGGAATGGTTACCTATCTTCTATAACCAGAGTTCTTTGTGATGTGTTCCCTCTCTCTATTCCATTACCTATCCTTCCCCTCTTCTTCAAGGCATAGACTATATGCCTCAGGTCAGAGCATGAGGCAAGCAAGAGCGCAGGCACGGCCACTAGCAAGAATCTTCAGTCTTGGTCACATGGAGCGCATGTGTACCCACAGTGAAATACACATAGGGACCAAACATCTTGAAGAAAAACTCCAGTTACAGAAGGTAAGTAATCTTTCTTTTCTTTCTTTAGCTCATGTCTACTGTAGAAACTATATACAGAAATCAATTGAATTTTTAGTAAAAAACAAATGAGTTTTCAAGATTAGCATTTTTTTAAGCCTGTACAATGTTTTGGAAGACTAGATTTCCGATATATTTGTTACAAATAGAGAAAAAATTGATTTACTGCTTTCATGGCATAACAGGTTGATCTTCAGTGTGAATGTGGAAGAAGAAAGGAGAGTATGATTTGCTCAGAAGCATCTAGTACATATCAAAGGTTTGTACTGGTTATTTTATTCCTTGTCCTTTTCTCGACTTCCTTTCTTCTACAGTTTCTCAAAGTTAGGGTTTCTGCATTTGACTTTTATATGGTAACCTATTGGTTTCACCTGCCCTGTTATATACACTTTTCCCAAATTAAATGAGCTACCCTATAGTTCTTTTTCCCCCTCCCTATTCTTCTGAACTTATTTGCTCACCAGTATGTACTGAAAGATATTCCTTCTCTCATTGCTGATTGGAGGTAGAGCAGAACTTTGGTTGCATATCAGGGCTAGGATCTCCCGTCCCTGGAACGCTACAGAGTTCTAGCCATCCAGAGCTATTTAGATGCAGACTATACCAATGGCTCTAAATTATTTCTAAATTTCTTCATTCTATTTATTTACATTTGGATTATATTGGAAACACCAGGAGGAGATTGGGGACTTTTTAAATCCTAAGGTACAATTACTGCTGGGTAGCACTTTTGTCTCTTCCTTTCAAGACCATGACAAAGGCCTGAAAAGTAAAGGGGTGCAAATGCTGTCTATGTGGCTTCTTCCCTCACTGCCAGGTCTCAGAGTACAAAATACCTGAAATGCATGGGCAAGGTATCTGTAAAGTGTGTGGAAAAGCTAGATGCCTGTGCAGTCTTCAGAAAGTGGAGCATGTAGTTCCCAGTCATCATGTAGGTCAAATCTCTAGCAATCTGTTGGAACAGGCTGCAGGGCCCTTCCCTGTACTTCATAATACAGTAGGTGTCACACAGACCACCAAAAAGGTGCAAGTGTGTGCCGAACATTGTTTGTTTAGTCCCATTAACTTCAATGAAACTACTCATATGTTAAAGATTATGTGTTGAATCAGGGCCCCAGTTTTTTATAATGGATCACTGTCCAGAATGGTGTCACGTATGCCGGGGTCATCTGTGCTAGTCATCACAATTGCTTCCTTGAAGGAACACAGGATCATCTCCCACACATTTTTAGTGGTAGTGTTGGACTGGTAGTTGGAGAGAATATAATATACAAGGAATAGATTACCATTCTCACTCATACATTCCATTCTCACACTGCAAAAACTGTCAGCAACTGTTACCTTTGTCACCAATACTTTAATAGACAAAATAACCCATACCAAAGCCAGAACAGTGACATTATCAAAGCATGCATCAATTTGACATTAACTGATTACTAGGAGCAATGAGGAGAGGCTGAGGGAACTGGGGTTATTTAGTCTGCAGAAGAGAAGAGTGAGGGGGGGATTTGATAGCAGCCTTCAACTACCTGAAGGGGGGTTCCATAGAGGATGGAGCTAGGCTGTTCTCAGTGCTGGCAGATGACAGAACAAGAAGCAATGGTCTCAAGTTGCAGTAGGGCAGATCTAGGTTGGCTATTAGGCAACACTATTTCACTGGGCGAGTGGTGAAGCACTGGAAGGGTTACCTAGGGAGGTGTAAAAGCAGCAAAGAGTCCTGTGGCACCTTATAGACTAACAGACGTATAGGAGCATGAGCTTTCGTGGGTGAATACCCACTTCTTCGGATGCATGTAGTGGAAATTTCCAGAGGCAGGTATAAATATGCAAGCAAGAGTGAGTCAGGCTAGAGATAATGAGGTTAGTTCAATTAGGGAGGATGAGGCCCTCTTCTAGCAGTTGAGGTGTGAACACCAAGGGAGGAGAAACTGCTTTTGTAGTTGGCTAGCCATTCACAGTCTTTGTTTAATCCTGAGCTGATGGTGTCAAATTTGCAGATGAACTGAAGCTCAGCAGTTTCTCTTTGAAGTCTGGTCCTGAAGTTTTTTTGCTGCAGGATGGCTACCTTTAAATCTGCTATTGTGTGTCCAGGGAGGTTGAAGTGATCTCCTACAGGTTTTTGTATATTGCCATTCCTAATACCTGATTTGTGTCCATTTATCCTTTTACGTAGGGACTGTCCAGTTTGGCCGATGTACGTAGCAGAGGGGCATTGCTGGCATATGATGGTGTATATTACATTGGTGGACGTGCAGGTGAATGAGCCGGTGATGGTGTGGCTGATCTGGTTAGGTCCTGTGATGGTGTCGCTGGTGTAGATATGTGGGCAGAGTTGGCATTGAGGTTTGTTGCATGGATTGGTTCATGAGTTAGAGTTACTATGGTGCGGTGTGTAGTTACTGGTGAGAATATGCTTCAGGTTGGCGAGTTGTCTGTGGGCGAGGACTGGCCTGCCACCCAAGGCCTGTGAAAGTGAGGGATCGTTGTCCAGGATGGGTTGTTGGATGATGATGCGTTGGAGAGGTTTTAGCTGGGGACTGTATGTGATGGCCAGTGGAGTTCTGTTGGTTTCTTTCTTGGGCTTGTCTTGCAGTAGGAGGCTTCTGGGTACACGTCTGGCTCTGTTGATCTATTTCCTTAGGGTTTTTAAGGCCCAGCTTGACAAAGCCTTGGCTGGGATGATTTAGTTGGTGTTGGTCCTGTTTTGAGCAGGGGATTGGACTAGATGACCTCCTGAGGTCTCTTCCAACCCTAATATTCTATGACAAGATACTGCAACTATCTGAATATCTAATGGTTTGTTACTGAGTGACTCCTACTCTATGAAACTGATGAAGGAATACTTTGATAATATTCCACACATGCCTTTAACAGGTAAGAAGACATGTAATAATAATGCACTCTTCTCATCTGGAAAGAATATAAAAGAAAATTTACTGGTCCAAAGAGATTTATAAAATAATTTATATAAATTGGAAAGACATTTTTTAGCATCCTGACAGGGTATGAAGGGACATGCCCTCATTCTAATGGAGAGGAGACTAAGGAGGGGGGGAGGGATAGCTCAGTGGTTTGAGTATTAGCCTGCTAAACCCCGGGTTGTGAGTTCAATCCTTGAGGGGGCCATTTAGGGGTCTGCGACAAAAATCTGTCTGGGGATTGGTCCTGCCCTGAGCAGGGGGTTGGACTAGATGACCTCCTGAGGTCCCTTCCAACCCTGATATTCTATGATTCTATGAGCTGTTCTGGGCCTGTTCAGCATTAATGAGGCACACTTGTAAGCCTTGTTCTGCCTGGAAAAGGGGGGAGCTTAAAAACAGAAATCTGCCACAGGAAGAGGCAGTGAATAGGAGGGCTGCTCCACCTCAGAGGCTGCTGACAACAGAGACAGGTCAGCCAAGAGGGAGGCAAGCCTTTCCTCTCCCAAAGCTACACAGACTAGCTACAAAGCAAGATGCCCCAAGAGGAGGGGCTAGAGGTAGACCCCTCTACAAGACAACAGATAGACCAAGTCCAAAGAGCTGAATCCAGAAAGACTGCCTGAGTCACAGGCCACTTTTGCCTTGCTGTGTTTTCCTTTCCTTCAAGAGAGAGGACCATTCTTTTGTCTGTCTGTTATATTCAGAGAACCCCTCGTATGCTACGTTTGTTATATTCAGAGAACCCTCATATGCTACGAAAAATATTCTATTGTCAGGCTGTCTAAAATGCTTGTGGCCTGATTTTTAAGAACTTAGCATTTATAGCACTTTATTTGTTCAGAGTACAGTTCTCATTGACTTATTTTTTCAGCTATGAGCCCTCTCAGCACTTCTGCTAAACAGGTCTTAGGATATTAAGTGGAGCATCAGAACATGAGGAGCACACAGTGACCACCTGTAAACAGTCTGGTTTAAGTGACTTGCCCAGCTATTGAGTTCTTAACTTTGCAACATTAACAGACATTTAACATAGTTTTTTGTGTGTAATTTTACTAAGTTTTTATACAAAGTGGGGGGAAATGTAAATTCCATTATGAAGAACCGTATTAACTCCCAGATGGTTCATCAGTAAGGTTAGAACTGTTAGCTCCACAACCCCTACTTCTACCTCCTGAGCTAGAAAAATAACTGATGTAGTAGTAAGTTGTCGTCTTCTTCTATGTGGACCAACGACTAGAGGGGGATGAGACATACTTTACCAGTAGATTTGACAGCTGTTTGCTGACAGGATTGTTGAAACTCGGGAATCTAGGAATTCCAGGTTTTGAGAGAAGTGTGCTAGAGTGCTTTGAGATCCTTCTGCCCCTGGTCACTCCAGCCCGTCCTCATCTGAATCCCAGTTTCCCCTTGGCTCCTCATCCCAGTCTCTCCCAATCCCCTGGCTTCTCGTCCTGGTATGAGTCTTCCATCATCCCCTTGCTCCCCCCGGGCCCAGCTCCTCACTTCTCTGCATTCCAGCAAGGCTGCTTCTTCGAGTGCTTGCACATGTCGATTCCATTCTAGGTGTGTGCCCGCCCACGTGCACCATTGTCGGAATTTTTTGTCTTAGCAGTATCCGTAGGGCCAGCTTTGGCACCCTCTGCAGTCCTGCGATCATGCCCCGGTATATGAGGTACCACCAGCCCTACACCGTCTCAGTTCCTTCGTATCGGCTGTGATGGTTGGTTGGAGTGCCTTCCTCTTGCATTTGCAAGTGTGATAGCGGTTTTCATAGTTAATTAGCGTTAGTCATTTGTATAGTGTTCTATGGTTAGTGTCCCCATTAGGGATCTCGTCCCAGGAACAGGGCTTGCCCTGGTTCCCGGGCTTCAAGCCGTGCTCAGTCTGCAACAAGCCTATGCCAGTTAGCACCCCCATAGCAGCTGCCTAAAGTGCCTGGGGAGTCGCATGTGAAGGAGAGGTGCAGGATTTGTAAAAACTTTAGGCCAAGGACCGAAAAAGAATCAGACATTTAACTTAAAGCCCTCCTCAGGGAAGCTGCACTTCGCCCAGTTTCGGAGCCATCCTGCTCCCTCAGTTCAACGCCTAGTACATCAACGTCAGTGCAGAGTGCCCCGCCGGCACCAAGTTCCTCTCAGCACCGCTCCCCCTCGCAGGTGCCTAAGAAACACCAGAAAAAGCAGCATGGCTCCCCAGCGCCAAGTAAAGAGGGAAATAGGGTGTTGAGCAAAGAACCTGTTTGGGCTGCCTGCCCACCCCGGAGCTCCAAGGGGGTACCTCTCCATCTGTACCCCTCAGCCCGCCCAGGGTTCCACCTCCGACTCCTCCAAGTGGTATGGGACCCCAGTACTTGTTTAGTGCCTTTGGCACCCAAGGTCTTCTAGGTGGCTAGGAACCTTATGGCCCTCCTGGCACCGCCTACGCCATGTCCAGCAGTAGATACTGCTAAGGCTTCCCAGTCCAAGGGCAAGCCAGCCATGGGTCTGCCTCAAAGAGTAGTGGACCATTGCCGGTCTCTGGAGCAGAGGCGTCATTCCCTGGCTCAGTGACCACAATCCCCAGCTCCGCAACCGTGGTCCCCAGCCAAATGACCCAGGTCACCGGCACCGCACTCGCGGTCCCCGTTGATGCAGTGCAGATCACCTGCATTGAGACACTGGGCTCCGCATTCCCAGTTCTGACCCTCCTCCCAGCAACTGATGCCCCAGCGCAGGTCTCTGTCCCCTAGACAGTCTTTGGTGCATTGCTCTCCACCCTCACAGCACCATTCCCCATCATCCCAGCACCGTTCCCAAGAGAGGTGTCAATCATCGCCCATTAGGCACCGGTCCCCTGCTTCTGGAGTCAGCCGCCAAACACAAGCCTCCACGGCCCACCCTTGGTCCCAAAGGGGAGAATCATCTGAGTTGGAGCATGATGATGCCTCGTAAGTAGCGATCTCCCTGGGTTCCGGAGTCCAGCAGAGCACCTGCGACAGCCATGTGGCAGCAGTGCCACTGGCCAGCTCAATAGCCCTATTGGAACCCGTGGGATCTGCCAATGATGACGGTGCCTTATTCGCACCAATCCTCTCTGGCCACCTTGGAGAAACGCCCTTCTGCACCACCAGCACAGAGCTCGGAACGTGGCACAGCCTCTGGGGCAGGGACGGAGGAAGAGGAGCCCTCCCTACTGGGGGAGAGTGCCCCAACCCCCCTATGGTGGTGCCATTGTCATCTTCGTCACTGGATGAGGTGGTGGTGGGGCCCTTACACTCGGCCCCCAGATGATTTTAAGGCACACCAAGCTGGAGGTGGAGGAGCTGATAGAGCCAACAGACCCCCTGTTCGATTTCCTAACAGCAGCAGCCCCAACAAGGGTCACGCTGCTGGTGCACAAGGGGGTCCTAAGAATTGAGAAGGCCCTGTGGCAAACCCCTTCTTCTATTCCACCAACATCCAAGCGGACAGAAAAGAAGTACTTTGTCCCTGCCAAAGGGTTTGAATATCTATATAACCACCTGCCCCTGGGGTCACTAGTGGTATCTGTGGCCAACAAAAGGGACAGGCAGGGTCAGGACGCAAAGAGACTGGACCTTTTTTGGGAGAAAAGTTTATTCGGCGGCCAGTCTCAGCTCAGGGTGTCAAACCGCCAGGCTCTGTTGGGGAGATACAATTTTAATTTGTGGGACTCCCTCAATGAGTTCAGAGACTCCCTGCATCAGGGCATTGGCACGGAGTTTGCAGTCATTCTGGAGGAGGGAAAGATGGTGGCGAGGTACTCTCTCCAGGTGGCATGGGACTCGACTGACTCAGCAGCTAGAGTCGTGGCCTCAGCTGTGGCCATGAGACACAGTTTGTGGCTGCAATCCTCGGGTCTCTCCCAGGAAATGCCGTCCTCCATCCAAGACCTCCCTTTCGAGGGTACTTTTTTCGGAACAGACAGATGTGAGGCTGAGTGGCCTGAAGGACTCTTAAGCCACCTTGCGTTCACTAAGCCTTTAGATGCTGCAAGCTGCAAAAAAGCAGTTCCGGCTGCCTCCTCCGCCCAGACCCTGGGGGCCCCCTCGACAGGGCACCTACAAAAGAAAGGAGAGAGACAAGAGGTTAAAGCACCATTGTCCCTCATCCTCTCATTCACCTGCCCAGTCTGGTCAAGTAAGACATCAAAGGGGCTCGAGGCAGGCATTTTGATGGTGCGCATGAGGATGGCACCCCAGTCGATTTCCAGGATCCAAACCCCCTCCCCCAATTTATTTTTCAACTGCCTACATCCCTTCCTGTTGGCATGATCCTGTGTAACATCGGACTGTTGGGTGCTCAGCATAATATTTTTGGGCTACACCCTACAGTTTTCAAAAAAAAAAACTTGCCCACCTTCCCAATCCCTCTTCAGGTACCCTTCTCACGCGCAACCTCTTGTTCAGGAGGTTGGAACCCCCTGCACCTGGGGGCAGTAGAAGAGGTCGCTCAAGACATGAGGGGGAAAGGGTTTTATTCCTCTCATTTCCTAATTCCAAAGGCAAAAGTGGGGCCTAAGACCCATTCTGGACCTGTGTCACCTCAACAAATATCTCAAGAACTTGAAGTTTCGCATGGTCTCCCTAGCCTCCATCATCCCCTCCTTGGATCCAGGAGACTGGTATGCCGCCCTCGACTTGAAGGACGCATACTTTCATATTTCCATTTTCAAAGGTCACAGACAGGTTCTCTTCTTTGTGGTGGGCTAGCGCCATTTCCAATTCACAGCGCTACTCTTCGGCCTCTCATCTGCCCCGAGAGTATTCACAAAGTGCATGGCACCAGTGGCCGCTTATGAGGAGTCAAGGTGTACAAGTTTATCTGTATCGCGACGACTGGCTCATCATGGAAAGTTCTCAGGCCCAGGTGAAAAGGAGCCTTGATCTGGTGCACTCCACCTGTCACGATCTGGATCTATTAATAAACCAAAAGAAATCAGCTCTGACCCCTGTGCAGTGTATAGAGTTCATAGGAGCGATACTCGACTCTACACAGGCCAGAGCCTTTCTCCTGGAGGCATGTTTCCAGACTGTGTCCAACCTGATCTCTCACATGAGGACCCACCCCCTCACTACTGCCCACATGTGCCTCAAGTTGTACTTACGTGGTATGGCACATGCGGCTTCTGACAAAGGTGCATGGAGGCATGCACACACCTAGAATGGAGTGGACATGAGTAACACATCTCAAAGAGCAACAGTTCTTTGAGTACTTGCTCATGTCGATTGCAATTAGGTATATCCATGCCACATGCACAGTAGCTGGAAGTATTTTCCCTTAGCGGTACCCATCTAGTTGGTTCGGTTCATTCACGCCCTGGAGTTGCACCTCCATGGCGCTGTATACAGGGTCCTGCCAACCCACTGTCACTTGAATTCCTTCTTACCACCTCTGATGGTTAGCCAGAACGCTCATCATCTCTTGCTTCGGCAAGCCTTCTCCCTAATGGTCTTCAGACTGTGCCCTGTAAATAGTTAAGTTTTATAGTTAGTTAGTTGTAAGTTTAGTCGTATAGTTAGAATCCCAGTAAGGAATTGTTCTAGGGGTTACCCCCTGTTTTCCCTACCCCCTCCCCGGTAGGGACCAGGGCATGCCTCGGTCCCCAGGGTTTAAACCCTGTGCAGCTTGTAACAAGCCTATGCCCAGGAGTGACACTCTCGTTTCCTGCTTGAAGTGTCTGGGTAAATCACATCAGAAGAACTGTTGCAAGATCTGTTGGGGATTCTGCCTCAGGACTCAAAAATAAAGAGACCAACAGTTAAAAATCCTTCTGAGGGGGGCCACCCTCCGTCCCCACTCGGAGCTGAGTTCGGCTGAATTGATGCCTAGTACCTCAACATCAGTGTGCAGAGCTCCGGCATCAACATGGGAAACTTCGGAGCCAAGAAAAGATTCTGATAGAGACACTCGGCACCAGCAGGGCTCCCTGCACAGGGGCTCCACACATGATAGTGTGCGGCACCACTCCCAGTCCCCGATGCCCCGCAAGAATAAGAAGCCAGACTCACCCACACCGAGACTGGGATGGAAAGACTCAAGCGCAGTGAGACCTACATCGGGCCACTCAAGTGGTCTCTTCCTACTACACCACCTAGCCCATCACCATTGACTCCTGCTCCACCAATGGGTCAGTCGAGTCGGGCTCCGCAGGACTCCCCTCCCCAGGAGAGTTGTTGAGAGGCTTTGGAGGCACTCTCCACACAATTGTTCTTCAAGGCGGAACACAAGTGGAGTTGCATGTGAGCCTGATAAGATCAACTTTCAATCTTTGGCCTTCTACTGAATGTGCAGAAATCAACCCTGTCCCCCACTCAGAGGATAGAGTTCACAGGGGCAATATTGGACTCAAGACAAGGCAAGATGTTCCTACTAGAGTTACGGTTTCAGACTCTTTGCAACATCATACAAGATATCAGATGATTTCATAGCACCACAGCAAGGAATTGCCTGAAGCTCCTCGGCCATATGGCTGCCTGTATTTATGCAGTGCAGCATGCCAGACTGAGGCTCTGACCCCTTCAGGCATGGCTAGCATCGGTGTATCGACCAAACCGGGACAGTCTAGACAACATAGTCACTCTTTCCCAGCCGGTTCTCGAGTCTCTCCTATTGTGGCTCAACCCGCAAGCTCTGTGTGCAGGGATTCCTTTCTCCAGACCTCAACCATCTCTTTTCCTGGTCACGGACACATCAGCGATGGGGTGGGGAGCATATCTAGGGGAGCTCAGGACTCAGGGCCTCTGGTCCCAAACAGAGCTCTCACTTCACATCAACGTCAGGATGCTGAGGGCAGTCCGTCTGGCATGCCAGACCTTCCAAACTCACTTGGAGGGGAGATGTGTATCAGTCATGACAGACAATACAACAACGATGTTTTATATAAACAGACAGGGGGAACACGCTCCTCTCCCCTGTGCCAGGAAGCTCTCAAACTGTGGGACTTTTGCATAGCCCACTCGATACACTTGGAGGCATCTTATCTCCCTGGAGCTCAGAACGAGTTGGCAGATCATCTCAGCAGGTCCTTTCACAACCACGAGTGGTCCATCCACCCGGACATCATGAACACTATCTTTCAACAGTGGGGAACTCCTCAGATAGACTTGTTCGTGACAAGAAACAACAGGAAGTGTCCACAGTTCTGCTCCTTCCTGAATCACAGCCGATCGTGGACGTGTTCCTTCTTCCTTGGAAGGACCACCTCCTTTACGTGCTTCCACCCATTCCGCTCGTTCACAAGGTGCTACTCAAGGTTCGGAGGGACGAAGCCTCTCTGATATTGGTAGCTCTAGCCTGGCCACGTCAGCACTGGTACACGTCTCTTCTGGAGCTGTCAGTAGAAACTCCTGTGATTAGATGTTTGGCTGCGAGTGTGTGTGTGTGTTCCCTTTGTGTACTGCCCCAGCCCTGTGCAGATAGCTGGCACTGCAGACCTCAAGTGAACCACCCAATGACCACAAGATCTGTTAAGGGACGAAGGCACAGGTTTATTGTCAACGAAGCACGGTACTAGTATCCTGCAGACTCTACCGGATCACTAATACATGTATGCCCGTAACAATGGACCAGCTCAGTGAACGGCGGGACTTTCCGTTCCTCCCTAGGCTAGACAAAGATACTCCCTCTTTATACTGCGATACAAACATGAGTACTGTACCTCTGACATAGTTACAGTAGTTACTGCCTCCTGACTAGTTATCACTCATCACCTTGTACATGTTGGTTCTATCAAAACATTTCTATTATATACTGTCATCCTTGACCTTATCTTTTAGGAGGGGTCAGTCTGTTCCTGTTATCCTTGGGGAATGTTTTTATACTATCCTTGATATCGGGATGTTCTGGTACCACTTGATATCTGGAAGTGTTTGCGTGAGTACTCTGTGACTAGCACTTCTTAGGAATGTGTATTCCTGTAATATCAGCCCTGTTCTTGCCAGATTCTGTGAGCAGGTCCTGCTTCATACCAGGCCTCTGATACAAGGGCTTATGTCTTAGGCTCTCTTCCTACTACAACTCCGATCACTCTACCGCTGCTCCCGGACCTGATAACCCAGGACCACAGCTGTCTTCGGCATCCCAACCTCAAATCTCTCCACCTCACGGCTTGAAAGCTCCATGGCTAAATCCGATGGAGCTTGCTTGCTCTGATCCAGTTAGGGAAGTCCTCCTTGGCAATAGGAAACTGTCTACTAGGGCCACCTACCTAACCAAATGGAAGAGATTCACAATTTGGTCATCACAGAGACACATGTCTCCTATGCCCTCGTCAATACCTCATATCTTGGATTACCTTCTGCACCTGAAGCGATAGGGGCTCTCTATGTCATCAATAAAAGTCCACTTGGCTGCCATTTCTGCCTTTCGCTCAGGCATGTCTGGCCGATCGGCTTTCACCAACCCGATAGTTGGACACTTTCTTAAAGGACTTGACAGGCTGTACCCTCAAGTACGACAACCAATCCCAGCCTGGGACCTTAACCTTGTTCTTTCCAAACTAATGGGGCCCCCCCTTTGAACCACTAGCGACAGGCTCATTGCTTGCTCGCTCGCTCTCTGTCTCATGGAAGGTAGCATTTCTGCTGGCAATAACCTATGCCAGCAGGGTTTCCGAGCTTAAGGTCCTAACATCTGAACCTACTTGCACAGCGTTCTATAAGGACACGGTTCAGCTTTGGCCGCACCCAGCCTTCCTCCTGAAGGTCGCCTCCCAGTTTCATGTTAATCAGGACATTTTTCTTCCAGTTTTTTATCCTAAGCCACACGCAAATAGCCGGGAGCAAAAACTCCACTCTTTGGATGTTCGCTGGGCATCAGCTTTCTATATCGAGCAGATGAAGCTGTTTGAAAATCTAAGCAACTACTTGCACAGTAGTAGACAGAATGAAGGGGCTCCCAGTCTTGTCCCAAAGAATTTCATCATGGATCACATCCTGTATCTGGACCTGCTACGATCTGGCTAAAGTACCTGCCACAGTGCTGACAGTGCACTCCACAAGGGTGCAGGCATCTTCAGCGGCGTTCCTGGCACAGGTTCTGACCCAAGAAATTTTCAGGGCTGCAGCATGGTGAGCAATCCACACTTTTACCTCTCACTACGCCATTACCCAGCAGGCTAGGGACGATGCAGCCTTCAGCAGAGCGGTGCTTCAATTAGCGAATCCATGAGCTCCAACCCCGCCTCCAAGTTCCTGCTTGGGTCCTGATTGGAATCAGCATGAGCAAGCACTCGAAAAAGAAAAAATGGTTACTTACCTTTCATAACTATTGTTCTTTGAGATATATTGCTCATGTCCATTCCAAGACCCACCCGCCTACCCCTCTGTCGGAGCAATGCCAGCAAGAAGGAACTGAAGGACCCATATACGGCGCCATGGAGGCATGACTCCAGGGAGCACCTGAACCGACCTGATGGGTACCGCTAGGGGGAAAACCTTCTGGCTTCTGTGCACGCGGCACACACACACCTAATTGGAATGGACATGAGCAACACATCTCAAAGAACAATAGTTACGAAAGGTAGGTGACTGTTTTTTACGAAAGGTAGGGAACTGTTTTTCTGCTTCGCTTCTAATTTGCCTGGAGTATTGAGAATACAGGAGTGACAGTCTCCCTGCTCTCAGTTCCTGTGTCCAGAGGCACAGCAACATCTGGCATCTGGGAGGAGCAAGTTCATGGAAAGTCCTGCTCAGCTTTGTAGCCTTGGGCTGGAGCATGCTCGTGGTAGATGCAATCTTTAGAAAATATAGCTGTCAAACCCTGGGAAGTCTCTACTAAGCATATGCAAAGTGCCATTTTCAAATGCTTATAACTTGGTGAACTATGGGTGGATTTTCATGGTGAAAGCAAAAGGCACATCTTGGGCACCAAGGCAACTCTCTCTGCCAAATTTCAATTCCATGCTCCAATAGATGGAGGCATTAGAATTGCTCAACTAAACAGTTGTATGAAATTTTTAACATGGACAAAACATTTTTCCCTAACCTGATTCTGAGAAATGATTGAACAGTTTTGGCTGAAATTAAAAAAAAAAAAAAAAAAAAAAAAAAAGGCAACATGGGTTACATACATGCATCCGAAGAAGTGGGTTGTAGCCCACGAAAGCTTATGCTCTAATAAATTTGTTAATCTCGAAGGTGCCACAAGTACTCCTGTTCTTTATACCCACTGTGGAAAATTTCAGCCCAAACAGTTAAAGTTTGACAAAGTTTATAAGCAATTGAATCCAAGGTCTTATAATGGTAAGTGATGGGTTTAGCCTTAACTATAGGTGTCACTACCAGCTCACCTATAATAAATGTATGAACTCTTAAATGAATATTGTTATACTACTTTAACTTAAAGCTGTATATCTACGTCTCTCAAATCTGGTATCCATTCTAGTGACTAGCTTTTCCGGAGCTACCTGATGGTGGGTTCCAGAATAATATTAAGCATGAATTCGCCAAGGGATACTACCATTAACTCTGGACAGAGGTCTTTATATACTGATTTGCTTCAGTTGCAGGCTGGAAGTGAAGCAAGACATAACTAGCCCAGGAGTAAAGAAATTTACCGTAGGAGAGGTGTGCTATTGTTTGACAAATCCTTGACAACTATATTCGCTACTCTCTCTTCTGAAGTAAAGATTTTGTCTTGGACAATGACCAGCGCATACTGTAGGTAATGCAGCTTTGTGAGGGCAGTAAATTTGCTTGCTGTTTCTAGTTTGCTCAAAGTCATGTTCCTGAAGGTATTTAGCAGAGCTGCTAGACCATGCATAGTACTGACCTGTGAATAGGACCTTAGAAGAAGGCCATCCAGACAAGGGTAATCACGTGTCCCTTTCACTTAAAGGGACGGATAACATGATATTTGTGAAATACCTGTACAAGAAGCTGAGTCTTTGTATTGAAAAAGTTTCCTGCTGTAGCAGAAGCTGAAGTATCTATGGAGACTCTCCTTGATCATATCTTCAGTAGATCTCCAGGAGGTTTATCTTCACATTCTGAAGTCCTGAGAGAGCAATGCAGTAATGATGGATTTCACTATTTCCATCTGGAATATTAATCCCTTTATATACTACTTGAGTTTTAGAATGGCCAGCATGTGATCTTTTCTCTTTGTTCCACAAAGAATCTTATGCACTTTCCAAAATCTCTCCCTACAGAACTGGCTTTGTTGTTGTGATGTGTAGGAGATAGACTATTTCATCCTTCATCTTCTGATGTGTCAAAGGATTTTGGTGCTGACAGTATTGTTTTAGTTTATTTTAACTTTCGGGAAAGAATAAACTTGTTCTGGATTCAGTGAGTGAATTCTATAGAATATCCTTTTTCTGATCTTCTACCCATTTTCTTGAGGTGGCTGACTATCAAGAGAGGGCCCACCCTAACACTCTCATTAGAGAGAGTGGTGGTGGGGAAAATCTCCTCTGATTTGGGAAATGAAAACTTAAAGTCAAGAGAAGCTTTGGGAGTTGGATGGTTTTCCAGAGAAACCCAGCCTTGATTTTCCAACTTTCAGAAATGGCTGCATGAGCCTCTTCCTAATGCATAATTGCTACACTAGCTTCTGGAGGAGCAGCAGCAGCTTCAGAAGGAAAAACCTACTGAAGCAAGGTTGTCTGAAGATTCTCTGACTGGAAGGAGAAAGGTTGTGAACAAGGGAAAAATTCCCTCAGTGACTGTTTTGTTTATATACTACCCAAAGATTTTACTCATAGAATATGTGGAAGGGTGTCAGCCTGCAAGTCCAGTTTCTGCAAGTGAAGCTGCAGTAGCCCCCGGGCAACTACATTAGAATTTTGAACATTCAGTAAATCTTAAGAGTCAGGTGAAGCATAAATCCCAAAAGCAGCAGCTAGAGAAATCCAGTTTCAAGTAGGTATTATTTTGGTTCTTTTTTTTTTTTTTTTTTTTTCCTGTATGCTCCCAATTGAGAATCACTCCACAAAATAAGAGGTTACAGCCAACGCTCCCAGGGGTAAGGCCCCTGTATCCAACTTTTGTCTGATTAATTCTTTTATATGTGGGTTTGGCAGGATGGTATGATTGTGCTCCTTTACAAAGGAGGCTGCATATTAGGCTCAACCTTAGGCTGGGTGATTAGGTCCTTTTGGTCCTTTGGGTGCAAGCAGGATTTCTGAATCCTACTCACATCCTCATAAAACCAGACAGGGAAGAAAAATTAGATAGCGCTTCTGCAACTTAACAAGTTTTTGTTTTCTACAACACACCCAAAGTTAGATTCCCATTTGCACTAAATTCTGGGAAGTTTAGTTGAGAGCCTGAGGTATTTTTCTCATTTAAACATTTCTTCCTTTCTTTAGAAGATCTTTCAGGGAAGAACATATTGTGAGGGTTTTTAAGACTTCAAGGGGAGCCCTAAAGGCAAGAGGATAGCCTGATTTACAGATGGTATAGACATTTTGCTGTATCTTTAAGAACCACCTTCCTTGGCCAGGGGGATTTTAAAGCTTGCCATGCTCTCAGTGATACCTGAGTTACACATATTTTGTCAAATATGATAGTTCTGTTACCCGGGGTTCTTTCAACCCAAAGCTCTTGATAACTTTTACTCTGTGCGAGGTGGTGTCAGGAAGTAAATCAGGGGAGACGCGGCTGTCCGATCGATAGATGGCTGGCACAAACAGGACAACACAAGAGTGCTTTCACATAAAGCTAAACTTTGCTTAGTCTCAAGCACTTACACACGTCCGCAACAGGTTAGTAAAACACCCCCAACCCTTGATAATTACCAAAGCTGAGTGTGGCTCTCGAGTGGCACAGCGGCAGGCTTCCAGTGGCCAAATCTTCCGTCTGCCAGTGGGGACCACAAGATGTATCCAGAGGGAGAGTCCAGAAGAATGCAACTACCTCAAACTTTCCCCCCTTATTTATACATTAGTAATAGAATGACATGTCTCTTAAAGAAAACTTGTCAAGCAAGCAGTTTCAATGGTCAAGCAGAGGTTCCTTCTGATTATTGATTAACCAGGTGTGGGTTTTTCCAGAGTTTGCAGCCTTGAGGCCCTAATAGACATTCCTGGGGGCACATTCTGCTCTTCTAAAATGCATGTATCAGCAACTTCAACACAATTCTTATCAGGAAGGATGCGGGGTCAAGCTGCCCTTTCTGTGGCACCCAAAACCCCCTCCCCTCCTGCCTTGGTCAAGATGTGGCTGCGGCATGGCTAATTTACAGCCTGCTGACTTGGCTGCTTTTAGCAATAAGCCATAGTGGTTTTAGGCACTTTACTGGTTTGCTGACATCTCCCCGTACAGTTCTTTGAACTGACCAAGACTTCATTTCCAAGGTCACCATCGTCTTCTTCCTATAATAGAAAGTAGTGTTGTCACTCTGGTTGAATTAAAACATTCTAAGGCAAGAGTAGTCAATAGGCGGACTGCAGGCCAAATTTGGACCACCAGACACTTTTGAACAGACCCCAAAATATTTTCATTTACTTATCATTGTTGGGGGGGGGGGGTTAATTTTCTGTGTAGTCTGGACATTGACCAAGAAATTTGGACATTGACAAAAAATAATTGACTACACCTGTTCAAAGGTAATGGAAGAGCGTAAGTTGGATGTGAAAAGGCTGTCAATGGGGTAAAGGTGTTTGCGTATATACAAGGCATTCAGAGCTCCTTCCAATACTGCTTACTCTGTGGAAGGAGCAGCAATTTCATGGGTGAGGAGGTCTGTAAAAGCCATTATATGGTCTTCCATCCACACTTTCTCAAAATAGTATAATCAACATCCTTTCCTCTGCTGATGCATTTAGTAGAAGTCTGTTATGGAACATGGTGCCTCCCAGTGTCTTAATTTTTTACATAGTTGAGTTGTATCCTCCCCTCCCTCCCTAAGGATGATCAACTGCTTTCTGCATGCCTCTGTGAAGACTGGCATATGAAGGAAATGAAGAAGGGAAAATTCTCTTACCTGAGTATTTTCTTTCTAGGACCCTCCATCTCAGATAGTTTGACAGTGGCGCTCCACTGTGGGGACTGTCTGACGTGAAGAGTGGCAAGAGAGAAAATTCTCAAGTAAGACAGAATTCTTCCTTTTCAGATTTATTTCAAAATTGGCATGCCATATTAACTTCAAATTTTCTTCAGAAATTCACCTTTTATGATTCACTATAAACATGAGAAATTTCAGGAAGAAAATCAGCGTTGTTTTTTTTTCTTCACAGAAAGTTAGATATGAGTGGTCTTTTACCTATAGAGTTGCTACTGTTTCATTACAGTTTGTGTAATGCTTTTCTTCCTAAAATGATTTCAAAGTGTGTTATAGGCTGTATTTTCAGGGTTCGTTATCCACAATTAAAATACAGTTATATGAGGGTTGAAATGTGACAGCTGTTTTACATATTTTTTTTAATGGGGATATGAAGAATTTTTTTCACAAATGAAACTGTAGGGATATTAGTTAGGCAGATACTGACATTTGACCAGGAAAGTGGGTTAACTTCTTTACTCTTCTGAAAAGTGCCATGGGGTATTTTAGTGACTCTGGTAAGAGTCTTAGGCCTGGTCTACACTAACCCCCAAATTCGAACTAAGGTACGCAACTTCAGCTACGTGAATAACGTAGCTGAAGTCGACATACCTTAGTTCGAACTTACCGCGGTTCAGACGCGGTCCACACGCGGCAGGCAGGCTCCCCGTCGACTCCGCGGTACTCCTCTCGCCGAGCTGGAGTACCGCAGTCGACGGCGAGCGCTTCCGGGATCGATTTATCGCGTCCAGACCAGACGCGATAAATCGAACCCGGAAGTTCGATTGCCAGCTGTCGAACTACCGCGGTAGTGTAGACCTGGCCTTAGTTTTACATCACATTTTGAAGTTGACCCCTCCAGTAGCATGTATTCAATAGCATCTCCCACACCACTTTCTGAACACCCAGGTTTCCTTTGATATCTTCAATCAGAGCATAAGCCAGGCTTCATCCAACTTAGCTTTAGAATGTAATTATGCAACCTTGCGAATTGACACATTACATTTTTACCAAGATGCAACATAAATGTGTTTTGTGTAAAATCTACAAAAATGATAATTTCCCTGACATCTTTCATTCCTCAGCTTTTCTGCATGCAGCTTTGCATTCCTTCTTTGCATCTCTCTCTCTTGCTGTTTTCTCTACAAAGGGTAGTTAGGAGTGGAGTCCTGTTCTTGTGTAGCTTAGGCCTTGGCTACACTGGCGCTGTACAGCACTGCAACTTGCTGCGCTCAGGGGTGTGAAAACGCTCCCCACCCCCGAGTGCAGCACTGTAAAGCGCCAGTGTAATTAGAGCCTGCAGCGCTGCACGCTCGCTCGCAGCGCTGCACGCTCGCTCGCAGCGCTGCACGCTCGCTCGCAGCGCTGCACGCTCGCTCGCAGCGCTGCAAGCTACTCCCCTCGGAGAGATGGAGTACATACAGTGCTGCAAGAGCTCTTTCGCAGTGCTGGCGGCACGACTACACTCGCGCTTCACAGCGCTGCCGCGGCAGCGCTCTGAATTCCCGAGTGTAGCCAAGGCCTTAGAGTCTTGCATGTCAGCCACCACTTCCCGCTCCCACAAATGCCTCTAACTCTTATGCTGGTGTATGTCACCTACTATCCCAGCTGGCCACACAGTTTAAAAAGTCTTCCCTTTTCCACGCTCCATAACCTTAAAGTAGTGGTATGGAGTATAATGGCAGGCTCCTTCAATTTATTTATTTCTCTGGTGACTCACCTGGACTACTAGTCTGTAGTTCCATGCTATTTGCCAAGTGATCTTTTTGCATATGAATTAAGTAAAATCTAATGGGTTTTTTTTCTTCCAGAATAGCTGCTATATCCATAGCCACTAAACTAACAGACCTGCAACTTGGAGACTCAGTGGAAATCAGTAGGCTGATTACCAAAAAAGAAATGAAGCAAACAAGGTAATCATGAAGAATCAAGTATGGGAGGGGTTCTAGCAATCTATAAATGTTGAACTGAAATGTGTATGTTGCTGAAAAAATGTGCGGCATTGTGGGTAAAGTCCAAAATAAAATCCGGAAAACTTTTTAACAGCCTGTCTGTATTAACAATACTGATATTTTAGGATTCTCATTCAGTTTCCATAAGAATCTTCAAATCTTTGTTTGTGGGGTTTTGGTGGGTTTTTTTTATTATTATTATTATTTAGAATGATTTCCCTGCTGTATTGAATGCAGGCATGCTGCTGTCCGAATTGTATTTCAGATATGGAACAAGGATGTGTGCCTCTGCAGCCATGGCTTCAGAGAGCTCCTGAAAATTACATATTTAACATTTCCTGTGTTTGTTTGTTTTTTAACCCAGTCAGATAACTTTGTGGTCATCTCAAAATTGGGTTTGTCATTAACAGTCATTAAAAAACAAGCCTAAGAGCCAAAAAAAAAGTCAGAATTTTTTTGAAGCCCAGGGCTACCAAGTGTCAGGCAATTTACACCCCTCACATGCCCCCTCAGCACAGCTTATTTGTATTCTTACATATCTGGCCAGCGTGTAGGGATTGCATACATTGTTTCTCAGCTGTGGTGCCTGCTGAGCCACAGGGAGGCAGCCTGTCTGCTGTTTCTGTATACAGTGAGCAGATTTTTACTGCAGCTTTTTCTGGATTTTGACAGTCTCACTTCTGAGGCTCTCCTCTTTTGAGGAAGTCAGAGAGATAGTAAAGGCTCATTGTTATGATTCCAAGAAGGCTGGAACTGTAAATATCTTGGAAATACAACGGGCCCCAGTGCCATAGAGCAAGTTGCTATTGCTGGCACCAAGACACAAGCTGGTGCTCACATTGTTGCCTCTGGTTTTGCAATGGAAAGCATTCCCCAGTATGGAAGTGTACTTTGGTGCATTTATTGAACTCCCTAGTGTTGCAAGGTTTGCCTCAATCTCTTACCACAGCATAGGTTCTCAGTTCAGTTCTTTACCTGGAACCACCAGTCTTGATTGATTAGTGATGATCCAAATGAGTCCTTCATTTCACTGGAGGAAATTTCAGTTCACTCAAGTCAAAGGCTTTCTATCACTCCAAAACCAAAGCCTATAGTTTCATTAGTTCTGAAAATTCACATACAACACCGAATGTGCGGGTTCTACACACCTCTGACTCCTATTCCAAAGCATCTCAACTTTGAAACAAAAACCCCACTTGGTTCCTCCCTCTGGATCCAGCTATTTGATGTGATTTTCATCTCCTTACCCTTACCCACTTTAAGAGCTTTTCCCCTACCTTACCCTTATGGAATTGGGCCTCTATGGGGTGCCTTGCCAGCATGGACCTTCCTTCAGAGGAACCCCCAGACTAACTACCCTGTTATGGAGCCTCAATCAATGCCACTTCTGTGAACTCAAAATTTCTTAACCACAATCACTGAAAGAACCCTAGAGCAATTATACCCCCAGCACCTACAGTTCATAAATAAACCATAGTTGGTTCAGCTCCTGTGGTATCAAGAATAACATCAGTCATGGTTTCATCAGCACCTCAGGTAGAGGACACAGAATCTTCCTGTTTGGATAACAAGCTGGAGCAGTGCCTGTAGGCCAGAATCCTCAGAATTCCTTCTCTTCTCCCAAGGACATCATGATAGAGTACTCCAGTTTCTCCCTTAGAAGATTTAAAATAGTTTCAAGATATTCCGACTCTAATAGCAGAAGCATAAGGTATAAAGTAAACTACAGTCCAAGAAAAACTCCTCATCAGGACCACATTCTCTCACATTTTATCCTAAACTTTTTCATCTTCAAGAGATTAGATTGCACCATTTGAATGTTTAAAGAGCAGTCAAATTGTACCTGGACAGGACTAAATCTTTTAGAAAATCAGATGTTTTATTTGTCTTCTCTCCTGGAAAGAACACACTCAAAGTACTGGGACAACCCTCTCCAGATTAATCTGTTTATACAAAAGGTAGATAGTGTCTAGTCTAAGAATATTTTACAAGATCTCTCTGCTTTTTGGACACAAACCAGTTGGTAATCTCTACATATACAAATCAATACAAAGTATATGTAACGGCTTCTTCAGATGCTGCACTTGGTCACTGCGTCCTCCAATCTGCTATTCTCCCTTGAAATCTCATTTCCTTCTTTCTTTTCCCTCCCCAACGTTTACTTTTTTTTCTTTTTTTTTTTCTTTCTTGGATGGACTGCTTCTCATCAGTCTCCAAAATAGAATTTTTTCTGTATGTGAGAACAAACAAATTGATCTTACTGCAAACGTGTCCTCTCAGAACTGAAGAAACCTCTGGTTTGGGTTATTCCCACATTTGCATATAGTTAACTTTTGTCTAGTTTATTAGGGCAGTGATTCTCAACCCGTAATCTGCACACCATTGATGGTCTACGAATGAGCTTTGGGGAGTGCCCTAATTGACTTCTTGGAAATTAACCATAGAAATCTTTGAAGCATAATGGTCTTTATTGAAAAAATCTACAAGTTAACCATCTCATTCTTCTTTTATGTGGAAGAAAGGAAAAGTTAGATATTGTAACAAGTCTTTTGCATGATAGGCCATTGAGCCTCTGTCTCCTGCTGAGAGGATTGAGGGAGTCTGCTTATTATAGAGACAGTGCCTTCTTTGGGCCAGACACTGCTCCTGAGGAAGCTTGCAGCACTGCTGCTTGTCTGTTAGAGAGCCATTGCCTGCTCTGGGTCACTGCTGTTGAGGAAGCACACACTTTTCTCCTGTTGCTGTTATCAGCGTTGTTGGATACTGTAATCAAAAGAGTAATTATCAGGAAGCTGCTGCTAAAGTTGGCATCTCTCAGATACTGCCAAGTAAACTGTTTGTGAAAAGGCAATGTATTGAAACGTAGAACTGCAAATGTGTATGTGAATCAAAAACAAAACAGATGGAAAGAATGGGGATGTCAAAGAAAGGTCCCTTCCATTGGTTTGTGCAAGTAAGACATGATGTGACTTTGTCGGTACCTTGAAGAACTCTGGAACTACATGGCTGCACAAGTAATAATTGTCAATTATATAATCAATTACCTCTTTCAACAAATTGATCACACTGAGCAGTGACCACTATTGTAAACCCCAATATATCAGGGTTGGTTTGGTTGGGAGTGATAAATAATGAAGAGGAAAAGTCACTGATTCAGAGCAATCTGGATTTGCTTGATAAACTGAGTACAAGCAAACAATATGGATTTTCATATGGCTAAATGAGTGTATGTATATCTAGCAATGAAGAGTGTATGGCATACTTACAGGATGGGGAACTCTATCCTGGGAAGCAGTGACTCTTGAAAAAGATTTGGGGGTTATGGTGGATAATCAGCTGAATGTGAGCTCCCAGTGTGATGCTGTGGCCAAAAAATTTAATGCAATCCTGGGATGAATAAACTGGGGAATCTTGAGTAGGAGTAGAGAGGTTATTTTACCTCTATATTTGACATTGGTGTGACTGCTGCTGGAGTACTGTGTCCAGTTCTGATGTCTACAGTTCAAGAATGATGTTGATAAATTGAAGAGGGTTCAGAGACAAGCTAAGACATCTGCAACCAGAATTCATCTTCCTCTTCTTGCTTCATCAGTCACAGCTCTTCTGTAAACCTCCAATGCGACCTGTGAGGAAGAAGCCATTGATAGTGTGGTCTGGATCCATCAGTTTCAGAGGATGGATCATCAAAACAAAGTCCCAGGCCTAAACCTTCAGAGGTAATGATACAGGGATAGAATAGCTAATTTCCTCATCCATAGTCCCAACCCAAATACTAGATTAAGGGCAACGACCATTTAAACCAGTAACCACCTGCCAGAGGCCATTGGTGACTATCAAATCATGAGCTGATTCATGAAGCTCATTATCTTTGTGAATGTTGAAGCCACCAAACCTTGACAACATCAGCAGAGCACTGAGAAACTTCGCCACCTCACATCTGGACTCTGCAGTGCAGCAAGGCCATCTGTTCACCAATGTTAGTCATATTCTCACTTTGTCTGCTCTTACATATGAGATTGACCAGTTTAGTTTTGCAGAGAGACACAATACTGTTCTTTAGTCTGATCTCCTATATGTCATAGACCATAGAATTTCACAGTTACCCCTGAACTGAATCCAAGGTAATCTTTAGGTTGAATGTAAATAGCTCAGACTTTTGAGATGCACAATAGCTGCGCTCTATTCCTAGCTCAGTCACAGACTTCCTATGTGGTATTGGATAGGACTCTGTCATAGGCTTTGCAGAAGCATGCCCTTAATAAATACACACAAGGGGGCTAAATGAAGATTCCATAATCCACTTTAATTCTAGCATTTCTTAGATTTTGAGCCCGTTAACTTTGCAACCTTAATCTTCTTTTAGCATAGAGAGAGAGAGAGAGTGTGTGTGTGTGTGTGTGTTTAAATGTAAAAGTTTGTTTAGGTTAGAAGCCAGGAGCTAATTGTTTAGGACCTGATTCAATACACATTGAAGTCAAGGGAAACTTTTCCATTGCTCTCAGTGGATATTGACTCAGACCCTTTAACTACTTGCAATTGTGTGAATGTAACCAAATAATCTTGCCATAAAAACGTGATTGGTTTTATTGGGTCATTATATTTGAGACGTAAAAGCATCCAGGTTTTAGTGTTATTTTTTTTTGCTTTGATAATCCAGGTTGCAGTGTAATGAAGAGTGTTTCGCCCTTGAAAGGAACAGGTGGGTTGGTATACTTTTTCACAAAAGTATTAACTTGATGTATCTAAGCTGTATGGAAATGATCATTTTTCCATGTGAAGGAGAGAACTGATAAAATGTCAAGATCATCTCCTTAGCATTCTGTACTAGATGATCAATAAACTATTAATTTTAGAAACCTGTTCTAAAATCTTATGCCTTTCCCATCAAAAGTCTTCTCAGATTATTTCTAATTTAATGAAATAGCTCCAAATACAGTAACTCCTCACTTAAAGTCGTCCCGGTTAATGTTGTTTTGTTGTTACATTGCTGATCAATTAAGGAACATGCTCGTTTAAAGTTGTGTAATGCTCCCTTCTAACATCGTTTGGCAGCTGCCTGCTTTGTCTACTGCTTGCAGGAAGAGCAGCCCGTTGCAGCTAGCTAGTGGGGACTTGGAACCAGGGTGGACCGGCAGCCCCCTATCAGCTCCCCGCTCCCCAAAGTTCCCTGTGCAGCAGCTGCCTGCAGTTCAGCTGTGTCCCTCCCCCCACTGCCATGTGCTGCTCCTGCCCTCTGCCTTGGAGCTGCTCCCTGAGACTCCTGCTTGCTGTGCTGGGGGGGAGGGAAGGAAGAGGAGGGCTAATGTCAGGGTGTCCCCCTCCCCCCTACTCCTGCACCCCACTTACCCCATTTTCCATAGAGCAGGGCTCAGGACGAGGGAGCTTGCAGCGGTTGCGGTCTCAGCAAGCTGATCTAATTAACAAGGCAGTGTACTTAAGGGAAATGCGCATAGCTCTCTCCATTCCTGCTGCCTTGCAGAGTGAGAGAGTTAACCCTGGAGGGCTCAGCCACTTGCTAGTTCATCATTTAGCAGTAAGGGAAATATCCCACCTTCTGACTCCTCCACCTCAACCAAGCTTCACAATCATCATCACTGTGTACCAGTATTAAATTGTTTGTTTAAAACTTATACTGTGTGTATGTGTGTATTATATATAGTCTTTTGTCTGGTGAAAAAATTTCCCTGGAACCTAACCCCCTCATTTACATTAATTCTTGTGGGGAAATTGGATTCGCTTAACATCGTTTCGCTTAAAGTCGCATTTTTCAGGAACATAACTACAACATTAAGTGAGGAGTTACTGTATATCAATTAGGGAGTTTTCTGCAAAAAGCTGTTTATCTGTAGCACTGGTCCCTCTCTGTAGTGGATCAGTTTGTCATTGAAAAGCCATCTTTAAATTAAAAATGTTGTTTTCTAAATTGCAGACGCTTTGCTGAAGCTCTCCATATCCGTGATAATTCTGACCCTTTTAATATCCGTTCTTCTGGATCAAAGTACAGTGATAATTTAAAAGAAGATGCAAGGTATATGTTGGAATACATGGTTACAACATTGTTACTTCTGCACCCCATAGCTGTCACTGTGTCTTAAGGTTTTATTAAATAGTCTGACATGACTATGAATATTTATTAAGTTAACCCTTGTAATCTGTTATGGCTTGACAGGTGGCCCTTGTCATACCACAGTTAACATGGGAGCTTTGCTCAAACTTAAGAGACAATGCTTGAAAGTGCTTTAAAATCCATGATTCAGATATACAAACAGGCACCTAGTAGAATTGACAAAAGCACATGAATAAGTTAGCTTGCCTCCCTTTGAGGTCACTGCTATGGGGTGGGGAGCTGACAATGGACATGCTCCATACATGCCACAAGTGCCCTTGCTGTGACTGGGGCAGGGAACTTAGACTGGGCATCACTCACTACCTGCCACAGCCACAGTGCTGAGAGTGGGGGAGGAGTGAGGTCAATCATTGAAATCATAGAAGATTAGGGTTGGAAGGGACCTCAGGAGGTCATCTAGTCCAACCCCCTGCTCAAAGCAGGACCAACCCCAACTAAATCAAGATGAATGGGACAGTTCTCACCTCTCAGAGCTATTGTTTCAAGCTGAATTAATCCACATGGAGTGTTCTGATTCATCTGAGATGAATGTGCTGCTTCCCTCCAAAAAGAGCCCCAGACTCTAGATCCAGATTTGGGTAGGAACTGTGAAGCTCCAGTTCTCCTTCCCCTTCTTGCCTCCAGTTCACTCCTCATAGCTTCTCTACTGTTCCATTCCTAGCAGGAGCATGGAAGAGCCAGGAAGAGGGCAGAGCTGATAGCTGAGTGGAGCAGAGGTGTTCCCAGGGAGCCCCATTCTATGCCACCCTTCCTTTCCCCGCAGCTGCCCCTTGATTGTGTCCCTCACTATCACTATTTTTTTTTAAATGGGAAAATCACTTGCAAAAAAACTTTGTGAATGCAGTGTTGAGGTTACCTAGCACTGCCTTGTACCCTTCCAGCATGTAAAGGGTTGCTAAACTTCTGAAAACCAGGAATGAGAGTTAAGGTAATGTCTCCTACACTACACCCACACACAACCTTAACATTGCCCTATTTCAATAACTCTGTGGATTCAAGTGATATTTTACAAAAAATATTTTTAAATGATTTTTTAAATTTTAATTTACTTTTAAAAAATCAAATATTTATTTACATTAGTAGTTCTTTTTACCCATTTTATAGTCTTAAATTGTGTTTTATACTTGTTTCTTTAGTTTTCTAATTGTTCATAGAATTTCAGATTTTACATAAGAATTTTTTCTGCTAAAAACTTTCATAGTTAAAATGCTCATCTGTGCTAAAAAAGACACGTCCAGGGCCTCATTCACACCCTTATTGTGAGAACAATACAAAAGAGACACAAAACTGATAAGCAATAGCACCTGCATATTTCCAATCAATAGCCCTTCCAATATATTGAACTTTCAGAAGTCAAGAATGCTTCAACTAGGCTACAGCCATTCATCGGGGTTTGCACCTTCAAATCATTTGGACTTGGGTTCATAAGTCACATAAATGCTTTTGAAAATCTCTCTGATACCTCAAATATGGGATTAGGAGCCTAAATTTAGGTCCCTCTTTTTGAAAATTTTGGACTGTGTATAGAAAACTTACACATTAACAAAGTTATAGTGTGAAAATCTGTTTAGCTTTTCATTGTTAACACTGATGAATTAATGAAGTTTTTCAGCAGTTAATTAATCTAAGCATGCAGAAAAAAATGGAAGTTTAAGAAACAAAGCTGGTTTTGTAATCTCCATTTGAAATAAGAAGTTGCAACTAAAACGTCCTCATCTTACTTACAAAACTGTTTTTCAAGACAATTCCCCCTACCAAACAGACAGAAGATAGGAGAAAGGAAAAGAGACTAAATTGTCTTTTTGGTTCAGAGGAAGGTGAATATGATTGTTGAGAGTTCCCAGATGGAGTTGTGGACCTCTATTTGCATAGGCAAGATCTCTTGATCTATTTGAGGTCAGTTTGGAAAAGCTGGATTGGGTGTCCAGGACCATTGTTGGACAAAGTACCCCCTCACAGTGGCAGGTGCCAGTGTCTGATCAGACAAAATCAAATCTAGGACTGGTTACGGTATATTGGTAAAATCTCAAAAACATCATTCCCAGCAATTTGTTAGGCTTGAAGTGTTTAAAAAAAAAAAAAAGAAAGAAAGAAAAAGGAAAGAACAGCCATCCTGAGTTTTCCAGTAGCTCTTTTCCCCCAAACAGTCTTAACTCAAAATCAAGGTAACTTTGAGCAGTTTTGACACAATCTGAAATACAGCAAAAGTTCAGTTCTTAAACAAAATTCAAACAAATTTCTAACATTCATCAAGTTCCCCCTAACATAATACTGTTTAAATGATTTTCAGTCTTGTCCCATAGTTCCAAGATAATAGCCAATAACACATAGACCTTTAAATATGTTGGTCTTGGAGGTAGGCCAAGTCAGTTGGTCCTATTGTCGTGACTAATGTTTCCACTTTTTTTTTAATAAAAGATAAAATATTTCTTTCAGAAGCAAAGATGCACATTCTTGTTGAGATCCTGATTTATTGAAGTTAACCTTCTCTGATTTAAATGGTGATTTTTTTTGTAGACATAAAATATAAATGATGTACATGTGAATAAAATGTATAATCTTGCTCCTCTGGGTGCAATTCTTTTCAGCAGCCTAACTATTAAGTTATTAGGATAGATAGGTTAGTGCTGCCCTTGTTTTCTTGCCTATTTTGTCTTGGAATTTTGTGAATTACCTCGCATGCTCACAATATGCCCTTTCTGAAAATTAGTTCTTGAAGTAATATAATGTGTGTGGGTTTTTTAGTTCCAAGAGTGCTTTTTTTTCTTATTACATTAGTTCAATCCTTTAACATTCAAAGATATCAAAAACTGGTAATAATTTGACATATCCAAAATGTAAATATGTGGGGAGGCGGAGGGGTTACATACACATTATATACACCTTAGGTCTGATCTTGAATAGATTATCACTAAAATCATCAGACCAACTAACTTTTTTCCCTGACCTGTTGAGATCAATGGAAGTCTTTCCATTCACTTGAGTGAGCTTTGGATCAAGCTTCTAATGCCCAGGATCCTCTATGAAGAGGTTATCTGATTGTATGGCAAATGTCCTATTATTGAGTGTATTGTATTGTTTTCATAACTGTATTTGTGCATATGAGACAAACATCTGCTTGTAAATTTTCATAAAGAAAAATATCAATCCCCCACTGCCTCCCTAATTCCCTCCTGTCTCCCATAACCTCCTTCTGTATTCATTCCATTTGTATTCCCAGTTTTAAACCCCCAAATCAAATACCAAATAACTGATCTGCTTTATTGAATCTCCCCTTGAATACTAGGTATACCTTTTGTGGATCAGAGAGTACTTACTCTGCCAACTGGACCCCTCAGATCAATTCCTTTTCATGAGATTAGCATGGGACGTGCATTGTTTTCTATTATGCTTTTAAGGAACTACAGCTTGGACTCACTGTCATATCAAGAATCCAAGTTTGGCCTATCAGTGGTATTTTGGTGTCCCAAACCCCTTTTTATGTTACGAATATTCCCATTCTCTAGCCTTTTATGTACATAATTTTGGATGGAGAGAACATTTTTATAGTTTCGTGTCTGACTATTACTTGCTATTTGATGTCACACTGTTTGAGATTTGTAGACACCATTGCTGGTCTTCCTACTTAAAATAATAATTCCACAGACACCCCGGAGTTTCCTTGGAAAAAAGAAAATTACTTATCGTAATTCTTGTTCTTAGAAGATATATTGGTTACTATGTGCTCAAGCCTGCAAGATGCCCTTGACTCCCACTGGGAGGGCACATGAGACTTCACAGGATGCAGTTCTAGGATTCCCATCCACTCATTCCCCTTTCCCTCAGATTTGGGGATGTAATTTCTCTGTCTTGTTTTGCATAACAAAGGGATGACTGAGGCAGATAACCCCTGTTATGCCTCATTAGTATGCAAGTACACACCAGCTGCTATTAAAGTAGTTTAATAGCTTGAATTTTGAGCTCTGAAACATTCCACACTCAATCACATAAGTAAGGCATGACCCAAGGAGTGGTGGTCTAATATAACTTTTAAATTCATATATTGTATTTCACGTAGGTAATGTTATTTGAACCATACCATTTTAGATTTTTTTTTTCAAGAACTCAGCGGCTTCAGTCCCTGCTCTTTTTCACAGAGTGCAGCTTGATGGACAAAGATAGGATGCAGCCTTATTGTAAGCAGGGTTTACGTCGGCCTCTACTTCCCTGAGCACAAAGGGTCCCAGGTGGCATTAGACCAGGAAAAAAAAAAAACTTCATTGCTTGGTACCCGACCCATGCTCACAGAGTGCACCATAAACCCAAAAAGAACAAGCCATAAGCTTGCATTGATTCCTCTACACTCAGAGATTTTTGTATTTTGTACAGCCAGAAAACTGGGTCCCTCACAAAAGATCTCTCTGGAGCAGGCAGGGATATTTTGTACTCTAGGCGAAACTTCCACTTTGCGCCGCCCCTCCCCCCCCCCCCCCCCCCCGAGCATCGCTTATTATACATTTTCAAAAATGAATACAGTGGAGTCCCATCTTATGCAGGGGTTAGGTTCTAAGGTTAGCGCATAAGAGGAAAATCGCGTATAGTGAAAATTACCATAAAGTATAGTACACACAGTATACACTAGAACAGGGGTCCTCAACCTACGGCATGCCTGCCAAAGGTGGCATGTGAGCTGATTTTTTAATGGCAGGCTGCGGGTCCCGGCCACCACTGAGCCTGCTGCCGGCCTGGGGTTCTGTTCACTCAGCTGCCAGCCGGGGTCCCAGCCGCTGGCCCCACTCAGCCCGCTCAAGGCCAGCAGCGGGCTGAGCGGGGCCGGCAGCTGGGACCTCAGACCGCTGCCAGCTGGGGTCCCAGCCGGTGGCTCCGCTCAGCCTCCTGCCGGCCGGGGTGGTCGGAACCCCAGGCCGGCAGCTGAGATCCTGGCTGCCAGGAACTGGTGGACGGAACCCCAGACCGGCAGCGGGCTGAGCAGCTCAGCCCGCTGCCGGTCTGGGGTCCCGGCTGCCAGCCCCACTCAGCCCGCTGATGGTTTGGGGTTCCATTCACCTAGGCTGGCAGGAGGCTGAGCGGGGCCGGTAGCCGAGACCCTGGCTGGCAAAGGGCCGGCAGCCGCAACCCCAGATCGTCAGCGGGCTGAGCAGGGCCGGCGGCCAGGACCCCAGACCGGCAGCGGGCTGAGCTGCTCAGCCCGCTGCCGGTCTGGGGTTCCATCTGCCGGCTCCTGCCAGCCAGGGTCCCAGCTGCCGGCCCCGTTCAGTCTGCTCAGCCCACTGCCAGACGGGGTCCCGGCTGCCGGATCCGCTCAGCCTCCTGGCGGCCTGGGTGCACGGAACCCCAGGCCAGCAGGAGGCTGAGCGGGGCCAGCGGCTGGGACCCCGACTGGCAAGGGGCCGGCAGCCGGAACCCCAGACTGGCAGCGGGCTGAGCGGGGCCGGCGACTGGGACCTCAGCCCGCTGCCAGCCGGGGTCCCAGCCGCCGGCTCTGCTCAGCCTCCTGCTGGCCTGGGTGAACGGAACCCCAGGCCGGTGAACGGAAACCCAGACCGTTCACCCAGGCCGGCAGGAGACTGAGCAGAGCCGGCTGGGACCCCAGCGGGCTGAGCGGGGTTGGCGGCTGGGACCCCGGCTGGCAGGAGCCAGCCCTGCTCAGCCCGCTGCCAGCTGAGTGAACGGAACCCCAGGTCGGCAGCAGGCTCAGCGGTGGCCGGGACCCGCAGCCTGCCATTTAAAAAAAAATCGGCTCGCGTGCCACCTTTGACATGTGTGCCGTAGGTTGAGGACCCTGTTCTAGTGGATACTGTGTATACTGTACTTTATGGTAATTTTCACTATACGCAATTTTCTTCTTACGCGGTGACTTTAGAACCTAACCCCCGCGTAAGATGTGACTCCACTGTAGTGTAAAAAAAATTTGGGGGCACCGCTTTTTGGCACCCCCAAATCTTGGCACCCTAGGCGTCCGCCTAGTTCCCCTAGTGGTTACACCGACCCTGGGAGCAGGATTCACTTTAGCTCCCCTTCCTGTCACAGACAGCCTAAAACAAGGAGACATCCTTCAGCGGGCCTCTCCCTGGTTTCTCAGGCAGTGCGGAGTGTGTCTAAAGAGAGCCAGAATACATCCAGTATCACCTGGTCCCAGAACTGTGCAAGGGAACCACACCACACTCTCTCCCTCCCTCCATGGGGGAATAGGACCTAGGTGGTGCCCCTCTGAAGAGAACAGCCAGCCATACATTTCAGCCTGTAAGAGCAGAAGCAACCAAAGCAGATATCGCCGAACACAGAAAGCTTCCTACGGTTCTGGCTGAACATTCTCTGCCCTGTGCTGATTGGCTGGTCACTCTAACCCTCTCCTCCTAATTTATTCAATGGTATTGCATTTATCAATGTACATATGTGGTAGATAAATGCTGCATTTATCTCTTATCTTGTATACTAGGTGAATTATAATTCTTTATTATTTCAGGAAAGATTTAAAGTTTGTCAGTGATATTGAGAAGGAAATGAGAACACTCGTGGAAGCTGTAAATAAGGTTGGTGGCCAAAGAATTTGCTTTATATAGCATGTTCATTTAAAAGAAATAGTGCGTTTATTGGCGTCGATGTTAATGACACCATTGCTTCAACTTCCAACCATTGAATTTTAGACAAATTCAAGCTAGAAATAAAGTGCAAATTTTTAACAGTGAGGGTAATTAACCCATGGAATAACTTACCAAGGGATGTGGTGGATTCTCAATCACTTGAAGTCTTTTAAATAAAGATTGGATATGTTTTTAAAAGATGCTGTAGTGCAACCAGAAGTTATGAGCTTGATGCAGGGATCACTGGGTGAGATTCTTTGGCTTGTGTTATGCAGGAGGTCAGACTACATTATCATAATGGTTGCTTCTGGCTTTAAAAATCCATGAATTTTAATATAATTTTTGTGTGAGAGAGAAATAATCAGGTAACGATAATTGTATATCTTCATTTCAATAAATATATGAGTATTAGACTCTTTGACTTTGTTTGTTAACCATGAGGTTACAACTGAATTTTGCTCTTTCAGCAAGTTTTTATCAAAATTCAAATATATTTCATGTTGCTTATTTGCAATATTGAACTGTATGTTGTTTTCTAATGCTAAATTTAATTAATCTAATAATTTCTTTGTTTCAGTATGTAAAGCCTTTTTTCTAAATTCTGAAACATTTTGGTGATATTTTGTCTCATCTTTACTTGACATTTGGAAAATAATGTTATTTAACAGAATGTTTATTGTTTATATGCCAAAAGAAGATGAATAGTGTAGCAGAGACAAACAAGTATCTTTAGTTCAATCTCTCTGAAAATGCCCTATCTGCTGTTACTGAAATTCTTCTTTGAGTGATTGCGCCCGAGGAACAAATATTTAATAATGGGCTCTTCAGTCTATCAGAGAAAGATATAACATGATAAAATGGTTGGAGCTAGACAAATTCAGACTAAAAATAAGGCCTGGTCTACACTTGGAGAGGGGGGTGTTTCATCTAAGTTACGCAACTTCATAACTTAGATCTACTTCTAAGTCGACATACTTAGATCTACTTACCGCGGTGTCTTCACTGTGATAAGTCGACTGCTGATGCTCCTCCGTCGACTCCGCCTGCGCCTCTCGCTCCGGTGGAGCACCGCGAGGCAACAAACCTCCTGGACTACCTGGGCATCTGTATCAACAAAGACAAATCGGTGCTCGTCCCCATGCGCACCCTCACCTTTATTGGCACGTATCTGGACTCAGCCAAGCCTTTCTCCCTCCGGAAAGCTTTGCTGCCCTGACCACTCTCATCACACACCTACGCCATCAGCCAAGCACGCATGTCTGCCTGTGCCCCTCTCTCCTGGGCCACGTGGCTGCCTGCACCACGGTCATGCCATTCGCTTGCTTGCATATGCGCTGCCTCCAACTGTGGCTCTGCTCGGTCTACAACCCATAGACGGACACTCATCCCCCCCTCCATCCTTGCCTTCCCTGACCTGGTGGTGCAACCCGTCCACAGTCCTCGCAGCTATTCCTTTCGCACCTCCCATGCGCGCACTACTCTCACCACGGGAGCCCACTTGGACGGCCACACGGCCGAGGGCCTCTAGTCACACCGCGAGGCAAGGATGCACATCAATGTCCTCAAACTGCACGCCATCTGCTGTGCTTGCAGGGTTTAAATTACTTTATTTCTGTCCTCTCCCTCTATTCTGTCCACAGATTTTGTGGCCCTTGCCTTGGACTGCACAGGTAGGAGAGAATGTGTGTTTCCCTCCCCTTCCCACCATTGCCTTCCATGCTGCCGTCCATGCAGTTCTCATTTCCAGGACACTTCAGGTAGACCTGAAGAGGGTTTCAGCTTTTATCCAATTTCCTTAAGATCTAATCATGAAGGTCTAGCATCTTGTTTGATTGCCACCTAGAACACTTCCTACTTGTATGTTGCTGGTTTTGATGGCACCCAGACAGTCTTTGTACAGTGGGTTGTAGACATACAAGACTGAGAAGCTGTGGAGGGTTTGAAGTCTAAACTGATTTGGCCCTTAGGGGATTAAAACTATTTGAGGATTTAAGTAGAGCACTTACGGCCTGATCTACACTACAAAGGTAGGTCATCTTAACTACCTCACTCAGGACTGTGAAAAATTTCACACACACCCCACCCCTTAACTGTGATGCAGTTAAGCCAACCTAAGCCCCAGTGTAGACACTGCTAGGTTGTTGAAAGAATTCTTCCATCAATCTAGCTACTGCTTCTTGGGAAGGTGGAGTTACTGAAGAGCCCCTTCTGTCACTGTAGTAAGTGTCTTCACTACAACGCTACAGTTGCACGGATGCAGCTGTGCCACTGTAGCATTTCTAGTGTAGACATACGCTAAGTAGCACTTGAGTCCCATAAAGATCCATGTCTCCAGTCCATGTCCTTCCTTACATTCACCTTTTGTGCCTGCCAGAGAAGGGGATTTCCCTAGGATATTTCATTAAATTTCTTCCAGGACTTTGCCCCTCAAAGTTTCTCAGTACTGCCAGGGCCAAAGCATATCTTTCAGAAAGACACTCAGACCTGATCTGAAGATATCTTCCCTTAATAATTTGTTCCAATAGTTAATCACCACCTTTGTTTGTTTGTTTGTTTGTTTGTTTGTTTGTTTGTTTTTAAATAAATAAACATGCCTGATTTCTCATTTGCCTGGCTTTATGTTCCAGCCATTGGCTCTTGTTATTCCTTTCTCTGCCAGCTTTAAGAACTCTTTATTACCTGGTATTTTCTCCCCATGAAGATATTTCTATACCATAATCAAGTCACCTCTTATCCACCTTTTTGATAAGCTAAACGGTAAGAACTCTATAAGTCTCTTGTAAGGGGTTCTTTTAAGCCCTCGAATAATTGTTGTGGCTCTTTTCTGCACCCTCCCCAATTTTTCTACATCCTTTTTAAAATGTGGACACCAGAAATGAATGCAGTATTCCAGTATCAGTCTCACCAATGCCATATACACCTCCTTACTTTTCCTTACTAAGCCCATGTTTACACATCCAAGGATCACATTAGTCCTTTCAGCCACAGCATTGCACTAGCAGCTCCTTTTCCGTTGTTTGTCCACTATGATCTCTAAATCCTTTTGAGAGTCACTGTATTTCCCATTCTTTATGACCTGCATTTTGTTCCTAAATATATGATCTTGCATTTGACTGTATTAAAATGCATTTTGTTTGAATGGGCCCACCTTGCCAAAATATCCAAATTACTCCAAATGACTTCCCTTACCACTCCTCCACACTTTGTGTCATCTGCAAATTTTAGCAAAAGCGATAAAGTTCCTTACTGTAGCCAATGTAATGCTGGCCAAAGAAGGGTATTTTCATAGTTTTTCCTTATTGGCTGGCATGGGGATTTTATTCCTGATACTTCATGGAAGAATTCTATATTTGTGCCTTCTCAGTCTGAGAGTCTGGAAAGAGGTTTCATGTGGAAACCCTCAGGTACATCCTTCAGGCCATGCACAAGGTGGTTTCCTTTGCTCAGAAGGATATATACCTTTATATTCCCATTTGTCCAGATCCTGGTGTTATCTGTGCTACCCATTAATAAATTTTATTTATAGTTTTTGCTTCATCTCACCTGGACAAAGGATCCTGTAAAAAGGACCTTGCCCCTTCCCGCCCCCCTTCCACTGTTGAGGAACTGTAGCACCAATGTGCTTGAGCTATAGGTAAGGTTGAGATTTTTGTCATGGTTATTTTTACTAAAAATAACCAACAGTTTGCGGGCAATAAACAAAAATTCACAGACGTTTGTGACCTGTCTCTGACTTTTACTGAAAAAAATTCAGGGGCGGGGAGGCTGACCGGGGCTGTCTGAAATCTGAGGGGGTGATGAGAGCCCGAACCCTGCTGCGGGGCAGGGGCTTGGAACTCCAGGGTTCCCCCGCCACCCGCAGTGGCTCACAGCTCCAAGGTTCCGCATCGCCCACAGAGGCTCACAGCTCTGTGGTCCCTGCCTCCTGCAGTGGCTCTCAGCTCTGGGTCCAGCGGCTAGGAGCTGTGGGGGGGTCACCTGCTGTGTGCATATGCTGAGAGCTGTCCCCACTGGCTGACAGCTCTGGCTCTGCCGCCCTGCGGCTGAAGCGGAAAATGTCACAGGTGTCTGTAAATCACGGAATCTGTAATCTCTGTGACATAATTTTATCCTTAGCTATAGGTTATCTATCTGACTCTGCTTGTCTGGGAGCCTCTGTCAGCCCACCGCCATGCCCTAATCCATTGCAGCAATTGTTCAGCAATGGTGTGTGTAAACAGACAAGGGGGCATTGCCATCTCCTTACAGAAGTCCTTTGCATATGGACAGAAACTCACCTCGCTTTTCTGAGCCTTATACCTCAAGCCATTCACTTTCTCAAAAGGAAACTTCATTCCCTTAAAGTAAAATGGGTACAAAAGTTCTATAGGTCTGTCATCCAGACATTTCTGGTTTTCGCTTCAAGGACTGTAACTAAGGCAAGCCTTGGCAGATTACCTTCTCTTGGTGGGTAAAAGACTGCTTCCTGACAGAGTATGATCAAGCTGGAACACCTTGGCTCTGGAAGACCTTGACCGCAGTTTATCAGATCCTTCCTAACTTATTTACCTTGTGGGCTTGAGGGCCAAGGTATCTCTCCTTCTGCAAAACAGCCATATATTCACTTCTGCGTTACATACTTATCTGCTACTGTCAGCTGAATTTGTCTGTGGCAGACTCTGAATTTGGCAGAGTAGTACTCCAAGCGCTCCCTCATCTCTGGATTCCACTAGTTGCTACATCTACTGATCATCATATCTGTTGCTGGGTAGGATGGGAGAAGACAAGACTATGACAAATAAGATTGCTGTTGAGAAGTCTTTTCCATTAATTAAATATCAGAGGCAAAGTCCAAAGTGCACAGGTTTAAGAATTTACCTGTTAATATTTACAACATAATTGTCTAAACATCTCTTCCAAGGATTTGATTCTCATTAGCTATGAAATTGCTCTACCTCATCTTATATAGAAATGGAAATTTGTGGATTGAACAGTTTGATCTGAATGCTTCCTAGATTATTAGGAATTGAAGGTTGTGCAATACTGTGTTAATTTTGTTAATTTAACTTAATTTTGCCTAGATTTGCACTAGTGTTTTGGCTGTGTCCTCAGATTTATCGTAATACTTTGCCCATTATTTGAAAAACAGGTATCTCTGCTAGTACTTAATGATTTAGACAAGAATTTTTACATCACTTGTAAAGCCATTACCTTTTAGCACACCACTTTTCAATGTGTAATCTATATACTAATTAGACACTTGCACTTGTAAATTACAGCTACTAAAATACATTTCAGAAGATGTCTGTTCAACTGGGTAATTTTTTGTTTACCTTAAACTAAAAGCTAATTTATTTGCCTATTTCCCGTTGACACAGTATTGTTTTATCAGATGCCAACATTGCTATATTTTGTGAAAGGGATATAACCAACAGGGATATGGCAAATCCTCTTTATATACAGCATATAAATTGAAAAGCCAAAATAAATAAAAATTGTCCAATATAATGCCAAGTCTACAGTTATCTTCCAATTTGTTGTTCTAGCCCTGCAGGGATATGGAATATGGTTTAAAAAAAAAAAAAAGATTTTGTCAAACCATGCGTGGTCTCCTCATGCATTTTCAAAATCTAAAAATTGTAGCTGTGCAAACCAGTGTAGAGAGTGTGTGTGTTTGTGTATATAATGTAAATTAATAGGAATTTAGTATGCACATGGTTTTCATCAACAGTATCTAGTTCTCACTGTACTTGCAAACTGACTTTGTCGCTGTTAGGGAAGTCTAGACAATGAATCATATATTGTAATCTTGTCTACGAAAACAATCATAAACATACCATCTATTTTTCTCTTAAATTCAGGGCAAGCATTCAAAAAAGAGTCACTGTTATCCACCCATGAACAGAGATCACCGCAGAATCATCCATGAGTTAGCTCAAATTTATGGCATTGAGAGTGTGAGCTATGACAATGAACCAAAGCGTAATGTTGTTATCACTGCAGTGAAGTATGTTATATTCATCGTTTTTATTTTAGTTTTCAAAGTAATTAACATCCATTCAGTAGATTTGAATATTGTGTTTTCTATATTTTGTTCTGAGTTTACTTTATTTACAACTTGCAAAATACATCCTTTATACTTTGTAAGTTCTATAGAAGCAGCTTTTAAATGGTTGGGGTGGAGGGAATGCATAATCTCACACGATTGTATTTCCATCAGTTTGGGGGTATTTCTTCTGATTTCACCTCAGTCTCCGATTTTTAAATCTGACAGTACTGTCCAATTATAGTTCCTTTGACTCCAAGTTGTGTTTTTTCTGGTCACAAGAGGTTGCTGCTCTCACTGCTGCTGAGTAACCCACAAGCATGAACTCCTGCTCCTGATGATGATCACTTCCTCTCTTGCCAGCTTCCCCACAGTCTGTTTTACCTTTTCAAGAGAAGGGGAAGAGGCATCAGCTAGATGCAGGGAGGAATGGGAGGAACTTTTAATGGGGGCAAAAATAAGGGAAGTCTTAAGGTGAAAAGTGAGGGGGGAGCAACACCCGAGAGGGACTAGGACAGGGGTCGGCAACCTTTCAGAAGTGGTGTGCCGAGTCTTCATTTATTCACTCTGATTTAAGGTTTCGCGTGCCAGTAATACATTTTCATGTTTTTAGAAGGTCTCTTTCTAGAAGTCTATAATATATAACTAAACTATTGTTGTAAGTAAGGTTTTTAAAACGTTAAGAAGCTTCATTTAAAATTAAATTAAAATGCAGAGCCCCCCGGACCGGTGGCCAGGACCCAGGCACTGTGAGTGCCACTGAAAATCAGCTTGCGTGCCGCCTTTGGCACGCGTGCTATAGGTTGCCTACCCCTGGACTAGGATCAGAGAAAGGGAGAGAAATTGAGTGAAAAAGAAAAGGGAGATGCCTCATAAAGATGCCAGAGAAGGGATCAGGCCAACTGATCATTGCCAATCACTCTGGAAGTGGATAGCCAGGTCATTAAAGTTTCTAGTGCAGGGGAAACCAAGCCCTGTTCATGGGAAATTTTTGGTTTTGTTTTGGTTTGTTTTTTTGTGAATGAGTTACCTCCATAGGTTTAGGGAAGCATCTGTATTTTAGGATATTTATCAAATGCTCAACCTTTAGGGTTTGCTCATCACTGGCTTTACAAGGATTTTTGCTGCTCATATGCTTTTGCATTGTTACATTATTTGAACAAATCATCAGTTTCTGATTCAAAATCATAATGCTATATATGAGGTAGAGTCTGTATATTGTAGTGGGCTTTTGGTCTAGTAGCAGAGCCTGAAAATTTATATTTAAAAAAAGAAAACTAAAATTCACAACAATTCACAATCTTATTTGGAGAACTGATTGAAAATATGAATGTTGATTTTTTTAATTAAAGCAAGGATTTAGTGATAAGATGCATTTTCTTGCTTGTCTGGCAGTGTGAAATTTCAGAACTTTAGAATTCTCAAGGCATTTGCAAAAAAAAAAAAAAAAAAGAGTAAGAGAATGTGAAGTAGGTGACCCTGAGTTCAGAACTCTTGTAATTGATAACCAGTGTGCGCGCACACACAAACACACTTAACAGTAAGAAAAATTTTCCTTATCCCTATTGTCAACAGATTTCTGAACCATTTCCAATTTTTCTGCTATGTCAGATGGACCATTTTGAAATGAATCTGAAGTCACATTTAAAAGAAGGATATGATGTGATTAATAAGAATATTTTGATATTTTTTCATGCACAACAAATCCACGTGTCTGGAGGATTGATTCTGCTCTCTCTCTCTATGAGCATGGGAAAGTATGTCTCAGGCTCAGTTTCCTGCCTCTGTCTCTCCAGAAGCAGTTCTCTGTATGTTTCTCCTGTGAGCTCTGAGGGAAGGCCACAGACCTTTACGGGTTTGTGACAGTTGAAGTTTTTCCTCACCTCCTCCCCCAGAACCTCCAGACCTCAGAGAGGAGAAGTTGATTGTAGTCAGCATTGCTGACTGCTGCAAGCCTGTGACTGTTACCTCTGACAGAATAGGTCTACAGCCATTCGTCACCCCAACCTGGAGTCAACAGTGACCAGTGGAAAAAGAGGCAGTTCTTAAATCATAAGTGAACAGGCTATTAAAGGCTCCACCCTTGAGGGTATCCACATACTGACAGAGTATAGTTTCGCAGCTTGACAATGGTCGCTTGAGATTATGGATCAACAGTCAATGGAGCTGAGCTACGTTAGGGACTGTGGGGCATCTGGCCAGACACTGGCCAAAGAGAGTCCACCCTGCCCCTGTGCCTTTGGATGTGCAAACTATGCCTACCATAATGGTCACCCCAATCCAAGCTTCTCCTTTGTAACCCTAGTCACATTATCTTACAAAGGCAGTCTAGAACTGGTTGTCCATATCTCTTTCTCTGTTTGAGTATCTAAATATATTTAGCTGCAGCCTGTTTTCTCTCCTCTGTTCCAACATAGTTAGGATACTCCTCTGGGATGCAGACTCTGCTCCTGGGATGCAGACATTATTTTCAGGTTTGGCCTACTTCAAGCAACATTTGAATGAGCTTTTGGGACAGGTCTTTTGGACACAGTTGTCAGTGAAGCTGCAGGTCAGAGAGAGTTGCACATGCTTCAGGAAAAGATGATAAAATGCTTCTACACTAGACATAAGAGAGACAGCCAAGGTAATTCTCATAGTTCCTTGTTGGCCTTGCAGACCCTGGCTCTAGGAGATGTCTGTATGTCCTCCCTGGCAACTACCCACAGATAATTTCTGCTGATACAAAGTCAGGATCCAGGCAGGCTTCAGACTGCCTTTTAGAATTTGAATGGATGAAACTCTATGACTTAAATCAACTAGTAGATGTTAAATTTCAATCCAGGAAGGATTCTATATCTACATTTTTATAGCAACAACTGGAAAATCTTCAGACACCACTGTTCTCAATTTAATGTTAAGTCAATTTCAGCCTAAACCTGCTTGTGCTTCCTGTTGCATGACTTAAATAAAGGGCTCAGCCATACCACTTCATAGGTTCAGTTAGAGCTTTTTGAGTACCCACAGGTACTCAGCAGCACATCATATTTCATGATTCATCAAGACAGTAAGGAAGTTTCTTTGTTCTGTTGAATTTTCTGTTGTTAGCAGGATGCCTAACTTAGCTCTGGAATAATTGATGGAGCAGCCCTTTTGAATCTGGCCTCTACATCCTTGTATTTCCTTTCTCTTATAGTTGCCTTTCTAATCACAACCATTTCTTTTAGGATGATTAGTGAATTAAATTCATTGTCTATTAAAAATTCCTTTTTTCTCCAGAGCTGGTACTCTGCACCACCCCAGACTTCCTATTTAAGGAACTTCTTTTGTCTTATCACCTCAATCAATACATCACTTTTTACATTTTGTTTTTTATTAAACCTACTCATCCTCATGATATTAGATGCCATCATCTGGATGTTTGCATATCAATCAAATCCTAATTAAACAGGATTAATTGTTGCTTTATAATGGCAAAAATCACGGCTCTGAACTCTTTAAAAAACAAAATTGTCAATGGATTGTCAATGGATCCTGGCAGCTATATCAGAAGCATATAAGTAAGCCAAAAAAACTCCTTCTGAAAGCCTCGGCACATTCAGTGATGTCTGCATCCGCATTTTAGGCAAAAATAAAGTTTCTTATGAGGAAGTCTGCAGAGGGACCACTTGGAAATCTCTGTTCCTTCACCAGACATGACTACAAAAAGTGGATGTTGCATTTTCATCAGATACTGCTTTTGATCTACAGGTACCATCCACTATTTTTCTTTTCTACTGTCTCAGCTCTGCTGTCCCTCCCTTTTTTCTGGTCATATTGCTTGCTGCTTTCCAGTCGTCCTCCAGTGTAGTATATATGAGAATAGACAGCTTACTCATGCTTCTCATAACAGGAAATTCACTAGTCTGTTTTTTTCCCACCCTTGTATATACATGTGTATAATCCCTTGGGATTGTCACCTAACGTGCTGGAATTACCTCTGAGCCCGTTTTCCCTGCCAGCTTCGGACTTCAGAACCCTGCCTTGTTGAGCCAGACATGCAAGCCTGCTGCAACACAGACCCAGGTCTGCTCCACGCCCCCAAAGCTGCAGACTTTAACCAAAAATTGCTCAGCAGGTCACCTATCTCCAGCACCCAGACACCCAGTTCCCAATGGGATGCAAACCCCAAATAAATCCGTTTTACTCTGTATAAAGCTTATACAGGGTCAACTCTTAAATTGTCCGCCCTCTATAACACTGATAGAGAGATATGCACATATGGAGTACAACGTCACACCCTCCTCCTGAACTTACTGCCCGAGTCTTGGACGCTGTACATGGCAGAGGCAGTACATGTAAAATCCCTGTTCGTCTCTGGTCACACCCCCTTCTAGTACCTTTAAACCTTATGATGTCATCAACTCCTATAGCATTGACCCGTAGATGAAGTAGCCAAAGACACAAGATAACCAGCAAATCTATGGCGGACAGGCTCTGTTCAGCTTGTTCAGCATCTGTTGCATTTCCCAACCCCTTTGTGTACCATGGTAGGGGTTTAGACACAGATTCTCCTGTCTCTTTGGAGAACGCTTTCAATTCAGGCATGTGTTTGAGGATTTGGCAAGGAAAGGGTGCACTGCAACCATGCCTGCCCTTGGCCCCTCCCTCTGGAATCTCTTTGTGTTAGACCTCACCCGCTTGTGAAGTTTCCCAAATGCAAAGTTTTTCTTCCTCCTGCCTTGAAGAGACAGTTTTATCTCTTACAAGCGTAGCAGGAAAAACATCTTTCAATGGAGTGCTTTGGATTGGTAGGATCCCCTCGGTCACCCCACTCTCTGTTCCCAAAAGGTCAGCTGGGTGGACTCTCCCCTCCAGGAGATTTGACCCCCAGTCTTTCCTTAAAACCTGATCCACAGGTGAAGGGTCTGGCATTTCAGATGCAGATCCTTCACCCTCCTCCTGGGGAAATGCCTTCCTACAAAAGGTGGGCAGACCCGCCTGTCCCCCCTCACCTTCCATCTGGACTTCCCTTTCTGGGTTCCCCTCTGAGGCAGACACTCCTATGTCCCCCAAAAGGGAAGGTGACCCTGATCCAGCTGTGGGCTCACAGCTACCAGCTATGACAGACCCTTCACTGACCAGCAAAATCCCCCCTCTTTCACTCAGGTTGGGCTTGCTTCCAGCTACAGAGGCCTTGGGGTCTGTTCCCGCTGCAGTGGTCATCAGGACCCCAACTTCCATCTCCAGGATACACGTCTGCGCACCCTGGGGCCGGGTCTGTCCCCTGCTGAACTACATCTTGCTGGCAGTCAGCATCTGGGAAGGCCTCCCTGTTACAAGGTGGAACATCCCCCTCCCCCAGGGAGATGATCACAGGACAGGAGCTGGCTCTATCCAGCCCTTCCCGCGGGGACCTGCTTTGAGCCCCAGGGTTACAGGAACTGGCCTCGACCCTCCCTGCCCCCAAGGGCCCATTTTCCACTGCTACAGAGTAATTAAAGAGACACTCTCCTATTTCCCCAGCAGCACATGTGACTTCACCCTCCCCTCTGGGGCTTTCAGCACAAGATTCCTTCTTGCTGCTAACAAACCCTGGGACAGATTCTGCCACATCAAAAAAGTCATTCCCCAGTAGAAACGGTGCAAAATTGTGTGCCACCGCTGCAACAGTCAGTTCAGCCTGCAAATCACCAGTTTCCATATGTACCTTGGCTAAAGGTGCCAGGACCTTATAACCTCCCACCAATTCTAATTCTGCCATTCTTCCTGGTAACAAATCCTTCTCCTGGGTCTGGTCCCTCCTGACCACAGAAATTTCTGCACCAGTATCTCTCCAACCTTGGAGCACTTTGGCATTAAGCTTAACAGCATGCATATGTCCCCTGTTTGATTGTGTAGAAGCAACCTTTACAAATCCTGTGTGGTAAGACGCAGTAGCCTGGGATACACTGTGCTCTGAGATGCAGCAGCTTCATGTGTTACCTGGTGCCTGTTCCCACTCAGCCAAGGACATTTATTCCTTAGATACTCAGTGGACTTCCAATGATAGCACCTTCTGGGCTCCTCTGTTTGTACAGGAGACTTGGGATGAGTAACAGGGGAATGGGGAGGTGAATGCCCAGTCTCCTTTTTCCCAGGGGTAAAAAGGTGATTCTGCTTTCCACCAACCCTGTACCCCTCTGCCAGTGGTTTATGTTTAATTGCAGCTTATGATAAGAACATAAGAACATAAGAACATAAGAAAGGCCGTACTGGGTCAGACCAAAGGTCCATCTAGCCCAGTATCTGTCTACCGACAGTGGCCAATGCCAGGTGCCCCAGAGGGAGTGAACCTAACAGGCAATGATCAAGTGATCTCTCTCCTGCCATCCATCTCCATCCTCTGACGAACAGAGGCTAGGGACACCATTCTTACCCATCCTGGCTAATAGCCATTTATGGACTTAGCCACCATGAATTTATCCAGTCCCCTTTTAAACATTGTTATAGTCCTAGCCTTCACAACCTCCTCAGGTAAGGAGTTCCACAAGTTGACTGTGCGCTGTGTGAAGAAGAACTTCCTTTTATTTGTTTTAAACCTGCTGCCTATTAATTTCTTTTGGTGACCCCTAGTTCTTGTATTATGGGAATAAGTAAATAACTTTTCCTTATCCACTTTCTCAACATCACTCATGATTTTATATACCTCTATCATGTCCCCCCTTAGTCTTCTCTTTTCCAAACTGAAGAGTCCTAGCCTCTTTAATCTTTCCTCATATGGGACCCTCTCTAAACCCTTAATCATTTTAGTTGCTCTTTTCTGAACCTTTTCTAGTGCTAGAATATCTTTTTTGAGGTGAGGAGACCACATCTGTACACAGTATTCGAGATGTGGGCGAACCATGGATTTATATAAGGGCAATAATATATTCTCAGTCTTATTCTCTATCCCCTTTTTAATGATTCCTAACATCCTGTTTGCTTTTTTGACCGCCTCTGCACACTGCGTGGACATCTTTAGAGAACTATCCACGATGACGCCAAGATCTTTTTCCTGACTCGTTGTAGCTAAATTAGCCCCCATCATGTTGTATGTATAGTTGGGGTTATTTTTTCCAATGTGCATTACTTTACATTTATCCACATTAAATTTCATTTGCCATTTTGTTGCCCAATCACTTAGTTTTGTGAGATCTTTTTGAAGTTCTTCACAATCTGCTTTGGTCTTAACTATCTTGAGTAGTTTAGTATCATCTGCAAACTTTGCCACCTCACTGTTTACCCCTTTCTCCAGATCATTTATGAATAAATTGAATAGGATAGGTCCTAGGACTGACCCTTGGGGAACACCACTAGTTACCCCTCTCCATTCTGAGAATTTACCATTAATTCCTACCCTTTGTTCCCTGTCCTTTAACCAGTTCTCAATCCATGAAAGGACCTTCCCTTTTATCCCATGACAGCTTAATTTACGTAAGAGCCTTTGGTGAGGGACCTTGTCAAAGGCTTTCTGGAAATCTAAGTACACTATGTCCACCGGATCCCCCTTGTCCACATGTTTGTTGACCCCTTCAAAGAACTCTAATAGATTAGTAAGACACGATTTCCCTTTACAGAAACCATGTTGACTATTGCTCAAGAGTTTGTTTTTCTATGTGTCTGACAATTTTGTTCTTTACTATTGTTTCAACTAATTTGCCCGGTACCGACGTTAGACTTACCGGTCTGTAATTGCCGGGATCACCCCTAGAGCCCTTTTTAAGTATTGGCGTTACATTAGCTAACTTCCAGTCATTGGGTACCGAAGCCGATTTAAAGGACAGGTTACAAACCTTAGTTAATAGTTCCGCAACTATTAGTTAATAGTTAGTTAATAGTTCCGCAACTTCACATTTGAGTTCTTTCAGAACTCTTGGGTGAATGCCATCTGATTGCTCATAAGAGTCTGCAAGCCCACTAATTCACCCACTGCATCCATCTTTTTGTCCCACAAATACTGTTTTACATCATCACTGTACGTATTCAGGAACTGTTCCTGAGTAACCAAATCACACATTTCTTCAAAGCTTGTAATGTGTTTTCCCCTCACCCACTTGTCTAACAAATCTCTCATTTCATTTACATAGGCCACATTACTTAATCCAGATCCCCTCTTAAGACTCCTGAATTTAACCCTGTAGGTTTCAGCTGTAATCTGAAACTGGTTTCAAAACCAGTTCCTTAAATTTACCACAGTTTGAAACATCAGCAACAGGCACCTTATTGAATATGTCCAGAGCTCTCCCAGTCAATTTTGCAACCATTTTTTGATCCTCGGGAATCACATGGAGAGTGCACAGTCTCTCAAAGGTGATGAAATACTCGGCAATATCACTGGATTCATCATATGGTGGACATAACTGTTCCCATTTGTGGATTTTTGGGAAAGTGGAGCCAGCTGCTGAAGGGTTTTGTCTCGTCCACTCCGTTACAGCCAGCTCATGCTTCTGGGTCGCAATCTGGGCCTCAATTTCTTTGTCTTTTAACTCCAGGGCTAGCTGCCTCTCTTTGCTTCTCCTCCTGAGCAGCTTGTTGTGCTAACCTCTGGGCTTCAAACTCTTTGTCTTTTAAGTCCAGGGCTTGCTGGTGTGCAGCCCTTTGTCTGGCTGCTTCTGCCTCCATCGTTTCCCTGGCCGCAGCTGCTGCTTTGAGCCTCATTTGTGCCTGCCACATTTGAAACTCATGGTCCTTTGCCTTCTCTTCCACTTCCAGTCTGGCCAGCTCTAGTTTTGTAGCTGCCTCACTGGAAGTCATTTTCCTGCATTCTTGTGCTTATTTCCCTCACCCGAAATAAACAAACCGAAAATAACAAACCAGTAACCACTTTGTCTGTTCTCCAACCATGACACTCAAAACTCACTTAAAATCACTACCAGTGTCTCAAAGCAATCAGCTGTGCACAGATCCTGCTCGACTATGCCACTGTGACGGGTTCGGTCACAGAGACCCACTTGGGGCTGTCACCTGACGTGCTGGAATTATCTCTGAGCCCGTTTTCCCTGCCAGCCAGAACCCTGCCATGTTGAGCCAGACACACTAGCCTGCTGCAACACAGACCCAGGTCTGGTCAACGCCCCCAAAGCTGCAGACGTTAACCAAAGACTGCTCAGTAGGTCACCTATCTCCAGCACCCAGACACCCAGTTCCCAATGGGATCCAAATCCCAAATAAATCCATTTTACTTGGCATAAAGCTTATACAGGGTAAACTCATAAATTAAATTATCTGCCCTCTATAACACTGATAGAGAGATATGCACAGCTGTTTGCTCCCCAGGTATTAATCACTTGCTCTGGGTTTACTAATAAACAAATGTGATTTTATTAAGTATTAAAAGTAGGATTTAAGTGGTTTCAAGTAATAACACACAGAACAAAGTAAGTCACCAAGCAAAATAAAGCAAAAACACTCAAGTCTAAGCCTAATACATTAAGAAACTGATTACAGGTAAAATCTCATCCTCAGAGATGTTCCAATAAGCTTCTTTCACAGACTAGACTCCTTCCTAGTCTGGGCCCAATCCTTTCCCCTGGTACAGTCCTCGTTAGTTCCAGCGAACATCTTAGGTGGAAAGCAGGGGTGTTCTCATGATTGGCAGCCCCTTTGTTCTGTTCCACCCCCTTTTATAGCTTTGTCACAAGGCGGGAATCTTTTGTCTCTCTGGGTCCACACCCCTCCTTCTAAATAGAAAAGCACCAGGTTTAAGATGGATTCGAGTATCAGGTGACATGTTCATGTCCTGTGAGACCCCAGCCTACATTCTTCCTGGGCTGGCTCACACAAACATAGGAAGGCTTGCAAGTAAACAGAGCCATTTACAACCAATTGTCCTAGTCAATGGGAGCCATCAAGATTCTAAACCACCATCAATGGCCCACACTTTGCATAATGACAATAGGATCTCAGAGTTATACTTTATATTTCTAGCTTCAGATACAAGAATGATACATGCATACAAATAGGATGACCACACTCAGTAGATTATAAGCTTTGTAAGCCTACCTTACAATAGACCTTTTGCCTAAAGTATATTCCAGTTGCATCATATTCATACTCATAAGCATATTTCCATAAAACATCTGGAGTGCAACGTCACAATGTGTTTGTAGTTTTAGGGTTTAAGTGTTGTAAGTTTGGACTTTGATGCACTTTACAGGCTCACGCAAAGGGAGCAGTTCAAACACCAATAAAGTTACGCAGGGAACTTTTTTTTTTTTTTATTATCCTAGTCTACCCCGAAAACTTCCAGACTAGTGGATATCTTCTTACATTAAGACATATTTATAATAAAAAAAATAGTCTATTTCCTCTATTTACTGTCTCCATTGTTCAGTTTAAATGGGGGAAGGGGAGTATAGATTGTTTTAGGCAAAGAAGAAATGCTGGGCTGCTTTGAGTCACAGTGTGTCAGAAGTTCTTCTAACACCTCAGTATTGGATTTGCTGCGAGGTAACACATTGGACCTTCAAGTCTCAAACTGTCATTTATACCACATTTAACACTTAATTTTTGTCTTGATTTTTTTTAATATAGTGTATTATTTTTCTATTTAAACATGTAGACAATAACATCACAAATAATATTTGTTACCATTCTCATCCTCTAGAGGTAAATCCATTTGTCCAAGTAATACCCTAACATCTGTGCTAGAGAGGGAAATGCGGACAAGGCCTCCACCACCTATTCCTCACTACAGACAAACAGATAAGTAAGAACTATTTAGTTATTTAAGTGTTTTTGCTAAGTTAATGTTTAATAAAGTGACAGTATGGGCCAGAGGCCTCACAACTTTGTCAGGGCATCTCAGTTTTGAATTGCCATACTCATGCTATTTTAATCTCTTAAACAGATTGCTAAATGTGACAATTTATGATGAAATGTATTATAATTCTAGGACATTCATTAGAGACTACCTATGCCACTCTGGTTTTTAATCAAGAGCAGTAGTGAACATTACATGAGTGTTTTTCTTGTGTTTACACTATGTGGCATATCATTTATTACCTTCGTGCAATAAACAATTTTTGAAAGATCTTGTATACATTGATGCATTCTGAACATCAAAGAGCCTCTGAGGGGAAAAAAGCTAGAAATCAAGGGGATTTACTCACTAAACATGTCTGCCCACATCATTGCAGCAGTTTTTAAAAAAATAGACAAATAGAATGTATGGGAGCAGTAGAAAGGGATAGAAGATCTCTTATATAAAAATGTAATTTATATGAATCTTGTGTCCAAGTTTGGTTGCCTCATCAAAAGAAATTTATAGAGTAAATTGGGGGGGGGGGGGGGAATGCATCAAAGCAGTGAAAAATCTTAGCTCTTTACCTAGTTACAGTTCACAAAATTGCTGAGACTATTTAACATGGAAAAGAGTTATTCAGAATTAAAATTTAACCGAACAGACCCTTCTCTCTACCTTTCTCATAATGAGCACAGGGGGTCACTCATTGAAATAAAATGGGAATAAATTTAGTGCCAGAAAAAATAAATACTGCCCTTATGCTATATAGTCAATATATATGTGTAATTTATTGTTGCAAGAGGTAGACACGCATACTGTAGCTAGACTTTTAAAAGACTGAATAATTTTATAACCATTTCTAACTATTCTTTGCAAACTAAGATATGGGTAATTAGTTCATGGCATATAATGGTTGTCTGTGGGGGTCACTAAGTATTGTTTCCTCTATAATGGCCAAAGAGGGCAAAAGTGGGGACTTCACATTCCTTGGGTACTGACCGCTGCTGGGGCAAGCAAGATACCAGACTCCTTGGCTGTATGGTCTTATCTAACATATCAGCTCCTGTGTTTGTAAGACACGGTGGCCTTGAGTGTGCATAGGCTTTTAACATTCTGGGCTTCACAACCACGAGTTATATTTGTTCAATTTTGGCTCTCAAAATGTTTTGCTGAATCTGGATTTAAGATGATTGCACCCTTAAAAGGAAACCACAGGCTTCTGATGCAGGGAATGTCTTCTGTTCTAGATTTTGACAGTATCTAGCAGAATATGGGCCTAATTCTGGTTGGTGGTTTCAGGGACTACCAGAATACAAATGAATAACAATAATAGGCTGTTCATTCCTTGAAAAGATCCAGTTCATCAGAGTGTAAACTAACAGATTCAAGATTAAAATCCAGCCTAAACCACCTGCAGGCATGCCTAAAACAAGGCTCTTGAATCAATGCTTAGGAGCATATATAAAAGTAACCTGATTTTCAGTGGTGCTTGGCTCTTGCATCTCCCATTTACTTCAGTGGAATTCATTGGAAATTAGCACCTCCTGAAAAACCAGCCTGCTTATTTTTAATTTTAGGTGGCCAGGTTTGAAAATCTTTGCCTCTGGATTAAAATTATTTGTAAATAAAACATTCATTTAATATTTAAACATTGAAATTTTATTGGAAACAGAAGTTTTTGAAAGGCCTCATGTCACTGTCTTCAGATATATGCAGTGGTATTGTAGTCATGTTGGTCCCAGGATATTAGCGAGACAAGGTGGGTGAGGAAATATCTTTTATTGGACCATCTTCTGTTGGTGACGAGCTCAAAAGCTTGTCTCTCTCTCCAGCAGAACTTGGTCCAATAAAAGATATTTCCTCACCCACCTTGACTGTCTTCTGATGACAGTTAAATAGCATATTTGAATAATTATCTATACTAACAGTCGATGATTTCATTAATTTTTATCCTTTGTTTTTATATGTAGCTGAAACTTGACCTGCAACTATCCCTCACTTCAGAGATAGTCTTTTGCTTTTTTTGCATATATTTTTGAAAAGGACAATATTCAGAACATTGGCTCGTCTGTAACAAAGTTTTCATTTGCAAAATAAACTACCTAAATATCAGTGTGTTGTAGATAAATTGCTTGTGGTATTCTACCTTAATATTAGAATGGCTGAATTGCTAATATTAATATTTATGAAAAGCACAGTTAATAAAAGGTAGCTATTTGTTCAGTGGGCACTGAAATGTACATTAGAGTGAATAATTAAGATTTGATTTCTGTAAAATCAATGCCTGGTGTTTATTGATCTTGCTGTCCAGTGGCATAATATGCCATGAGATGTTATGGTGTTTTTATATCAGTTTGGTAGTTTGGGAAAGTCAGTGTGTTATCCTTGCTTATGTAACTGTATCTTTCATTTAACTGAGAATTGTGTTCTGTAATATTTTATGGTTTTAATTTCAGGAATAATGGAAACAGTGGCTTGCAGAAAACATTAAAAGTGGAGCCAGTGATTGACTACTTTGATGTCCAAGACTGAAATGATCAATCTTAAATTATTATTTAGAAAAATGGAGGTGAAGATACATATCTATCATGCAAGATGCTTTGTGGCTAATTAAATGATTAACTATTCAATATATTCAAAGTTTAAAATAGTAAAAAAGCACTGGTGAGTTAAGTGTATGAGAAACATAGCATTGTCTAGAAATTAACTAAAATTTGAGCTCTGAATATTGCAAGATAAGCTATTAAAGGCCAAATTCTGACTTCAGATTGATGTGCACAGCTCTCATTGAATGCACTGAGAACTGCATGCGTTCCTCAAAAGCCAGAATATGGCTGATCATTTATTATATCAATGAAACTGATCTTTTAAATTTGACTGCAAATTTTCAGCTGCTCTGCATAGTTTTACATAAGTTGCAGGTGCAGGTATTTTTCACCTCAGGCTGGTACATTTTTCTTCTCTGTTTGTTTGGAATCAGAGTATCTTTACTGAAGTGAAACTGCCTATCCATTAATTTATAGCTGAAAAAACTGGTAATTAAATTCTATTGGGGTAGTTATATTAGTGGCAAACATTCCAAAGATTTATACTGAGGGATCCCACTGTACTGTTAAAAATGAACAAATCACAAATCGCTATAATATAATCCTAATGGATATATTTTCAAAGAGTTTTCATGTGATTTTAATCATTCCATTTCTACTGCAAACATATCTGAGTTATTCCCACATGGAATAAAACAAAAAATTTAGCTCAACTCTACAATATGTTACATATTCCCAGTGCTTAGGCACACTGACACCCGCTAATGAGGAGTACATCTCATGTTCACTAGCATTTGAGGATTTTGGTACTTTCCAGTTCTTGTTCTTGAGGTGGAAGCGGGAAAATGCCATTTGTTTGTTTGTGGGTTTTTATTAAGCAAAAGAATAATGGCTTAGTTTTCTTTGTGTTTTATTTAGTTTGTATATTTAAACCTTTAATTTAAATTAAAGGATTAAATTGAAAATGAAAAATATTTAATTCAAACGCTTGAACAGTTAGAACTCCACGTATGGCTTTGATGTTCCATAGAGATTGAATCATATGTCTAGGATTGTTAAACTGATGACTTCACTAGTTTAAACTTTTCCTCTGTACAAGCTTAGAGCAGAAGGTATGTGCTAGGCTTGTGTTGGAATATGGGTTGAGATTGCAGCAATTCTTGAAAACTTCATAAGAAAGTCTGGTATGTTAAATCCCTCTCAATGAAAACAGCCCTTTAATGATCACATTACATTTTAAATATATTATACTTTACACAATTCAGTAGCCAACACAATCTCCTAGATTTCAAATTGTTTCACATTAATGGGTGCCCTCATGAGGAAGGAGAGACCAGATCTTTAGCTGGTGTAAATTGTCATAGCTCCATTGACTTCACTTGAGCTACAACAATTTACCCAAGTTGAGGATCTGGCCCCTTATGCTAATAAGCTCCTTACTCCTCACACTATGCTCTGTCTGTCTCACCCCTCCTGACTGCACACAGCCCTAGAAGTTATTCCTTTGTGCAGCTCTTTGTGCTCAGGGGCAGCTTCTGTCTGCATGTCCCAGAGAGCTTATGGAACTTTTGAGGGCCATTAGCCACAGAGGTTCATTTTGGGGTGGATATGTATCATAACATGTTGACTTAAGATAACTGTAATATTCTACATTGTCAAGATGTTATGGTTTTTATGGTTTTCTGTTGATGCATGTGTATAAAACTTACTTCGTTTAGGAAATGACAATGCAATGTAATATGTTTCTATTTAAATGTTTGAGATACATTTTCTCCACTTAAAAGAACACTGTCAAGGAATGTTGATCTTTTTGTGTGTGTGTGTGTCTTCATACAATGAAAATAATTTTCTTTACCTTTTTCCTTTCATTTGGTGAACAGAAGTGAACTTTTTTTTATGAATGAATCTCAAATAAACTAGCTGTTATGGTTTGGCATGACAGTGCACAAAATTCTTAAGCAAGTTGAGCCCTTGCAAGGTGCTTAACGTTTTCAATTTCTGTTGACATCAGTGGGTGAATAGGTTGCTAAGCACCTTTCTAGAAGTGTGATCTTGCAGACATTTACACAATTAAGTAGGCCTAACGTGAGAAAGAGTCTCATTTATTTCAGTGTCACTGCATGACTGAATGAGGGTTTGCAGGATGGGCCCATAGTTTGTGATCCTACATTTAATTTATTTTAACACAGGACTTCATTTAAAATAGCTAAAAACATCACCTACATACTTGTGTGCAATTTGTATGAGGCTTTCATAGCAGTATGTCTAGTTCATGCACTTTAATTGGTATTTTTAACAAATTGTGATCTTGCAACTTAAATGTGAGGCTGATGAGAAGCAGTCTAGAAGATGTTCAGGTTCTGAATAGAACTTTTAATACTTCCAGCTTTTGATCAGAAGAACCAGAGAATTTTCAGTTTGCAAAATAAGGCTAATAAATATTTTGAATTCATATCTACTGATTAATCATAATGCCCCTTATGAAATGTCTAATAAAAGTTTTGCTCAGTTGTGAATATTCACATATCTCTATGCCTATTTTAATACCAAGGAGGTCAAAGCCTATACAACAGCTTTTAAAAAATCATTGACACTGAAATGTTTATTCAAAATTTCTTATTGTAATAGTTCCGTTAAAAAGATAATTCATGCACTTCCCTGGGGAAGCAATACCAAAACAAGTTTTTTCCAAAGTATAATTTTCCAGCTTTAAAAATGAATTCAGATAGGTTTAATTGTGGTGTTCTCCCTTCTCTTCTGGTTTGCTTTGGATCATTTTACTGCATATGTGTGCCTAATGGGAATGCTTTTCTAATATACCATTTTGTATTTCTTCTTATTCTGAGTTGGCTCTTAGTCTATTTATCTAAGAGAAAAAAGAGTGAAGTCAGTGGCATTGACTTCAGTGGAGCCAGTATTCCATCCTTGGTCTGTCAATTACATTGCACAGGTCTCAGAACGATACTGTATTTTGTAAATTGTTCTGTATTGAGTACATTACAATAAAGAGATTGTCTTTGAAGTGAACTGTGAGGAAGGGCAAATTGGTTACAATACATATAACTTTACCAAGTGCTTTTAAACTATTGTATATAAAATACAGGTAGAATTTTGGCATTGGGACTGTGTAACTGTTCAATGGTTTAATGCGTTAAGAAGTGCTCTGATTATTCAGTGCTTGATGTGCATAATCTAAAATCCTAGCTGTGCAAGTTAGCTATGGAGACCACTGTTTTGTGGCAGTTTTACAGTATGTGCCTCATGATGAAGTAAGCAAACGAACATTGCTCTAAAACACTCTTTCCATAAGTTATTTGGTGACAGAGATATATATATAGATATATAGATAGATAGATAGATAGATATTCCACTTGATTCCTTTCAAGTTTAGTGGTGTAACCAGGTGACTTACTGTATAAAGCTGTAATAAAATTAAGTTCAAATTGCTATGTGTTGTAGTTGTTTGCAAGCTTTTAGGTAGGTGTACATGTGTTGGGAAGTTCTTAAAATGCTGTAGGAAGGCAAATATTTGAATGGAATATCTGGGGGGGGGGGGTTCTTCACCTCAAATTCTAAAATATCAGGTGCAGTTTTCTTCCTGCATTTCAACATCTTTAAACAAACATCTTTTTGGGGGGGTCCATACCAAAGGGGGAGGAGAGAGGGGACTATCTGCTATCTATGTAGAATTTAAGAATAATTTTTTGCTAACTCAAGATTTTATCACAAGTCTCACAATATATGATCCTTTTTTGAGGAATGACCTCCTATTGTATTCCACTGTGGGTTTACGCATGCACACCATATGCCCAGAGTCGGAGGATTTGAATGTAGAGATATTGGTCCACACATGCGCCCTGGCTCATCTCGTGCCTCCAACCCAGGGGATATGGGGAGGCCGACCAACTCTCTCTCCAGTTCCTTCTCACCGCCGCATGGTCTGGGTTGGAACCTCCAGTGTCCATAGCTTCAGGTTCATCCTACAAAATAAGATTCTTTGGTGCTTGCTCATGTTGATTCCGTTCTAGGTGCGTGCGCACCCATGTGCATGGTCGTCAGAGATTTTTGCCTTAGCGGTATCCGAAGGGCTGACTGTGGTGCCCCCTTGAGTGCTGCACCCAAGTGCTGGTATATCAGGTGCCGTCGACCCTACTCCCTCTCTGTTCCTTCTTACCGTCCGTGGTGGTTAGTCGGAGCGCCTTTCCTTGCTTAGCAAGGGCTAGTGTTTTTTTTCTCCTTTGGATTTCATGCCTTAAGGCTTTGTATATAGTTGATTCTTCAGTAGTTAGTGTTTGTTTAGTTGTTAGTAGTTAGAGTCCCAGCGGGGACTCTGCCCCGGGGCATGCCTCAGTCTCCAGGGTTAAAGCCCTGCACAGACTGTGAAAGGCCTAAGCCTGTTAGTGACCCCCACAGCAGCTGTCTCAAGTGCTTGGGGGAGGCACACGTAAAAGACAAGTGCCGTATCTGCAAAAACTTTCAGCCTCGCACGCCAAAAGAGCTGAACATTTGACTGAGCTCTTCTGATAGAGTCCGCCCTCTGTCCGGCCTCCCTCCGTCCTTCCTCCAAGCCGTCTCGGCATGATTCGCCGAGCACCTCGGCATTGGTGCCAAGTGCACCCCCAGCGCCAAGCTCTGTTCAGCACCGTTCCCTGTTGCTGGTACTGAAAAAGAAGGCCAAAGAAACAAGGCTCCCCAGCGCCAGGAAAGAACAGCCATGTGGCAGCAGGCAAAAGACCCACCTCGGGACATCCGTATGGCCCAGAACCCTGCAGTTGGCTTTCTCCCGTTGGGGACGTTAGCCCCGTGAAAGGTCCTCCTCCGACTCCTGTGAGCAGTATCTGACCAACTCCCCTGCCAGCAAAGGCCACCGACACAGCAGAGGCCGCAGGCTTCAACAAAGGCTCCCCAAGAGGGCAAGTCAGCCGATAAGACTCCTCAGGCATCAGTGGAGTACCACTGATCCCCCTAGACACTGACGCGCTCTCCACCTCCGCACCGCCAGTCACCAGAGCCACCACCGAGATCATCTGGGGCTCGCCATAGATCACCGGCACCATGATCATGGTCCCCGTTATCTTGACATCTATCACTGAGAGGGAGGCGTAGATCCCCTTACTACCAGTACCGATTGCCTCCCCGTCGGTCACGTCTCGTCACCGATCCAGGTCGCCTATGCTGCGGGAGTGTTCTCTGTCCCGCCCCCAGTCTCCCCAGCATCAACACCAGTCTCCACTGTTATCTGTGGCCTCTAAGCAGACCCAGGCATCCATAGCCCCTCCATGGTCTCCAGAAGGTGGTTCCTCCAGTACTGAGGGACGGTTTAGCCCCTTGCCTAGAACCCGACAGCGCGACTGGGCAACTGAGACAACAGTGTAGTGGCAGCCGGGTCAGTGGCCCGTGCAGTGGCCTTTTTTGGAACGCACGGGGAGTTCCGGTCATGGCTATGCAGCCATTGCTCCACTCATCAGCTGCCACCTTGGAGCAACAGCTGCCGGCACCGGGCTCGGTGCGGGAAGCACGCCCAGAGGCCGAGGCTGAGGAGGTTGTGACCACTCCTAAGCCGCTCTCCCCTGCGGAGGAGTAGGACCAGGGCCCCCTGCCTGTGGTACAGTCCTAGCCTTCGTCCCCAGATGAGGCAGTCGCAGGCCCCTCCAGGGCCAGTCTGGCGGATGACCTTAAGGACCATCAGGCCGTGCTTCATCAGGTGGCCGAGAACTTGGGCCTGGAAGTGGAGGAGATGGCTGAGCAACGGACATCCTATTCAACGTCCTTTCGGCCTCTGCCTCGGCCTGCGTCGCACTACCGATGCATGACAGGGTCCTCAAAATTGCCACATCCATCTGGCAAACCCCTTCCTCCATCCCTCCCACATCAAATCAGGCTGAAAAGAAATACTTTGTCCCAGCCAAAAGTTTTGAATATTTGTATACCCACCTCCCCCTGGCTCACTGGTGATCTTGTCAGCCAGTGAGAAAGAAAAGCAGGCACAATCCAGCTCGACCCCAAAAAATAGAGGCCAAATGACTGGATTTGTTTGGGAGGATAATTTATTCCACCGCCAGTTTGCAGTTTTGGGTGGCGAACAATCAGGCACTCTTGGACCATTACAACTTTAATTTATGGGACTCCTGCCGTAAGATTAAGGAGTCCCTCCTGCAGGATTTGGCCCTACGGCGGCCCGGTGCTCCCTGCAAATGGCTTGGGATGCAGCGGACTTGGCAGCCAGAGTGGTAGCGTTTGCGGTGGTAATGAGGCGCAGTTTCTGGCTTCAAACCACCAAACTCTCCCAGGAGATGCAGACTGTCATCCAAGACCTCCCATTCGATGGGAACGGTCTGCATGGGCTGAAAGACACGATGGGCTGAAAGACACCAGAACAACCCTTTGTTCGCTGGGAATGCACACGCCACAGTCAGCACATAAGCAGTTCCGGCCGCCTCTGCCGCCAAGGCTGTGGCAGCCTCATCCGGGGTCTGCTAGAAGAAGGGACAAAGACACTCGGTTTAGTCATCTTCGCCCTTCTACCTCCCGCTCACCTGCGCAGCCTGGCCTGGCGAAACAGTCTGGAGACCAGAAGCACTCATTTTTATGGCGCACTCGACAGCAACGCCCCAGCCAATTCCCCGGGTCCACCATTCCTTTTCCTCAACCACCTTCACCCCTACTGTTCGGCCTGATCGCTGGTCACCTCGGACCGCTGGGTACTGGACATAGTATATCAAGACTATAGCCTGCAATTTTTGGCCACCCCTCCCTCCACGTCCCTCTTCAGGGATCCTTGTCACGAGCAACTCCTCGTTCAGGAGGTTGAGATCCTTCTGAGCCTGGAGGTGGTAGAGGAGGTCCCTCGGGACATGAAAGGGAAGAGTTCCAGTCCCAGTACTTCCCGTTGCCTCAACAAGTCTCTCAAGAAGTTTTGCATGGTTTCCCTGGCCTCCATCATCCCCTCCCTGGATCTGGGAGACTGGTACACCGCTCTCGATTTACGGGATGCTTATGTCCACATTCCCATATTCCCGGGTCACCGGCGTTTCCTCTTCTTCAGAGTGGGCGGGCGTCATTTTCAGTTCATGGCACTGCCCTTTGGCCTATCTTTGGCCCCAAGGATGTTCACAAAATGCATGGCGCCAGTGGCGGCTTACCTGACACATTGAGGGGTCCAGATTTTCCCATATCTCGATTACTGGCTCATCAAGGGCAGGTCTCGGGTGCAGGTGCATAGGAGCCTCAATCTGGTGAGTTCCACATGCCACGATCTGGGCCTGTTAATAAACAAAAAAGTCCACATTAACGTCAGTGCAGCGCATAGAATTTATCAGGGTGATCCTTGACTCCACACGAGCCAGGGCCTTTCTTCCAGAAGCACGTTTTCAGGCCATGTTCGATTTCATCTCCCACTTAAAGAACCACCTGCTCACTACGTCCCTCACCTGCCTACATCTGATGGGCCACATGGCTGTGTGCATGTATGTGGTCACCCATGCTTGGCTCCATCTGCGACCTCTGCAAGTGTGGCTGGCCTTGGTCTATATCCCCAACAGACACAGGTTGGACTGGGTGGTCAGAGTGCCGAACCATGTCCTGTCTTCCCTGCACTGGAGGGAATTCCCTTCACAACCCCATCTCTGACCCCAGACTCCAACGCTTTGGATCTGGGCTCAGGGGCCCACGTGGGCAAGCTGAGCACCCAGGGCCACTGGCTGCGGGATGATCTCGCCCTCCATATCAACGTCAGGGAGCTCAGGGTGGGTCACCTGGCTTGCCAGGCTTTCTTGCCCCACCTGAAAGGCAAGGTGGTACAGGTCCTGACGGACAATACCGCCACAATGTATTACATCAACAGGCAAGGCAGTGCCAGGTCCTCAGCCCTTTGTCAAGAGGCGCTCAGCCTTTGGGACTTTTGTGTGCGGCATGCCATTCATCTGGTTGCCACCCACCTGCCAGGCACCAGGAACGTCTTGGCAGATCACCTCAGCAGGACCTTCTCGTCTCGCCACGAATGGTCGTTCCATCCAGAGGTGGTCAACATAATCCTCCAGAGATGGGGGAACTCCTCAGGTGGACCTGTTCGTGTCCAGACAGAACAGAAAGTGTCATGTGTTCTGTTCGATTCGGAGTCTGGACAGAGGTTCCCTGTCAGATGCCTTCCTCATTCCATTGTCGGGCCAGTGCCGTTAATTCACGGGGTCTTCATGAAGGTCAAACAGCATAGAGTGACGGTTATCCTGGCATGGCCTTGTCAGCACTGGTTCAGCACGTTGCTGAGCCTTTCGGCAGCCACTGCCTCTTCGGCCGGATCTGCTGTCCCAGAACCACAGCACTCTGCTGCACCCAAACCTGGCGGCACTGCACTTGCCGGCTTGGTTACTGAATGGCTAAGCGTGGATGAGCGGGCGTGCTCGACCTGTGTCCACCAGGTCTTGCTGGATAGCAGGAAACCCTCCACCAGGAAACCTACCTGGCTAAATAGAAAAGGTTCGGGTGGTGGGCCTCTTAGGGCCGAGCAGGCCTAGCTGCAGGACATATTGGATTATCTGCTGCACCTTAAACTCCAAGGGTTGTCCCTCTCTTCGATCAAGGTCCACCTGGCCACCATTTTGGCATTGCATCCTCTGTTCCAAGGCAGGGGGTCTCTTCCTATGATGGTGTGGTTTTTGAAGGGTTTTTTTTTTTGAAGAGTTTTTGAAGAGTGCCTCTACCCAGTCCCCCTGGGACCTGAATCTTATGCCTTCAAGGCTCATGGGACCTCCCGTTGAGCCTCTGGCTTCCTGCTCCCTCCTGCTTCTCTCCTGGAAAGTTTTGTTCCTGGTTGCTATAATGTCAGCTGGCAGGGTGTCTGAGATCACTCACCTCGGAGCCATCCTATACGGTCTTCTACAAGGAGAAGGTCCACCTGTGCCCGCATCCGGCGTTTCTGTCCAAGGTCATTTCTCAGTTTCATACTGGCCAGGACACATACTCACCGGTCTTCTATCTGAAGCCCCATGCGTCTGACGAGGAACTCAGGCTTCACACCCTGGACGTCAGGAGGGCATTGGCATTCTACATAGATAGAACGAAGCTGTTCTTTAAATCAATGCAGTTGTTCATTTGTGGAGGCAGACAGGATGAAAGGTCATCCAGTGTCTGTCTAGAGAATCTCAGCCTGGATTACAGCCTGCATCTGCTACTACTATGAGCTGGCAAAGGTGCCCCCACCAGCGATCGTGACGGCGCACTCAATGAGGGCACAGGCATTATCATCAGCCTTCCTGAAACAGGTGTCAATCCAAGAGCTCTGTCTGGCCGCTACCTGGTCATCCATCCACACGTTTGCATCGCATTACGCATGACCCAGCAAGCTTGAGACAATGCTGGCTTTAGCAGAGCTGTGCTGCAAGCTGCAAGACTGTGAACTCTGAGCCCACCTCCGCTGATGTTGCTTGAGTCACCTAGAATGGAATCAACATGAGCAATCACTCGAAGAAGAAAAATACCCACCTTTTGTAACTGTTCTTCCAGATGTGTTGCTCATGTCCATTCCATTACCCGCCCTCCTATCCCTGTCGGAGTTGAAGGAACTGAGAGGGCGTAGGGCCAGTGGCTCCTGATATACCAGTGCCACGGCCAGCCCTACTGATACCGCTAAGGCAAAAATCTCCAAGGACGGCGCACGTGGGCACGCACACACCTAGAATGGAATGGACATGAGCAATACATCTCAAAGAACAACAGTTACAAAAGGTGAATAACCGTTTTTTCAGTTTTAGCTCTGTAAATAGTTTAAACAATTTTCAGGATTTATAGTTTATAGTGTAGTATTTTATAGATCTTAGTATTTAGATTAACTCTCTTTGGGGGAAAACCACTCCCCTGTTCCTCGCTCAGGTACTGGACTATGCCCAGAACTCTGGGCTTCAAACTCAGCACTTCCTGTCCATGATCCTTCTTAGTCAGCAACGACCACCCGCACTGCCTCTACTGTCTTGGGGAAGCCCACATTATGGCAAGGTGCAGATGCCACTAGTTCCCCAGCCATACCAGAGAAGGACAGGAACTTCATCTCCAGAAATAGCTCCTGGAGAATGTTAGAGGACTGTCCCTTCACCCTCTCCCCTGGTTCTTGTCACACAGACAGAAAGCAGAAGACCAGAAGTCCAAAGTACAGGCAATGCGATGTTTATTGGGGTTAATTTCCAGCAAACATGTATACCATAACTCTGACGCCACAGAGCCTTGTTTCCCAGCATCCCATTCCCAGCTCTGATGCCGCAGAGCGTTTACTTAATAATAGGCCAACAGCCATAATGATCCACAGTAATATTGTGAGCCCTGAGCATTGTAATATAGTTCAACATCCAGGCCACCACCAGAAACACTGCTTCTCGTCCTTTGACAGGGTTAAGATTTTGTAACACTATTCTGGAGTGTATATTTTAAATTTGTCCAGTTGTTGGCAGTTGCAGTGAGCTTCCTCTGCAGTGTTCAAGTGCTCTTGTCCATATCATAAGTCCACTGGATATTCACAAAAAAAACGGGGTATTGTCTAAACCAGGTTAACCACTTGGTATGGAATCAGGTGATATTGCGCTGGTTCGATTATTCACAGCAATGAGTTCCACAGTTCCATTTGTGCACCAAAGTCCCAGTGGCAACATGTAGATGTGTGTAACTTGGTCATGTGCTGGTGTCATTTTGCCCCCTACTATTGTATGCATTCCCAGCAAAACACCCCTAATGGCCCCCATTTGCAACGGGCCATTAATTCTGCCCCCCATGGCCATTGGGAGGGACACCTTCAAATATTTTCTCTGGACAAACAATTACTTTACTGAATTATTGTCCATTTTACACCATTCCATCCTCCCCATCTATCCCCCCAGTGGTTCCCAGCGAGCTCCTCCCTGTCTCATTATTTCCATAGGACTCATGGGGACCACCATAGTTGCCATCCTCTTCCAAGCTACCACAGTAACTATTACACAGGTGCTAGCCCCCTAGTTGAGCATTTTGTATTCCCATACACACCTCCCCCTCCCAAGTTAGCCTTTTGAAGCCATCCTCCACCCATGTCATGAGGTTTCCTGTCCATTGAGTTAGCCGCAGGTTCATCTCTGCTGCCCTCTACCATCCCGTTGCGATTACAGACAGTTGCTGTGCCAGTAGCTCATTGATTTACTGCTGAAGTTTTACATTTTGGCTTATCGGTTGCTCGGTTACCCAACTGTCCCCCAGATTCCATATACCCAACCCTGTGTTTCCTGCTGCCCACAAATCCCTTTTCCAGTGACGATTCCACTCACCCACCAATTTAATTGTTACTTCAACCCTTCTATGTATTTCCTGCAATTGGGGTGTACCCAGTCCACCCACCATTCTCTGGGATGTACCACCCATGTAATGGACTGGAAAGATGCATTGAAAAGCACTGGTAGCACCCGCTCCTACAGTGTCTCCCACACATTCACCCACCAGGGTATTTCCAGCTCCAGATTCTTAACTCTGGATCCTTAAATCCTTAAAAGGCTGCTTAAATCCTGATCCTTTCAAGTGTGGCATCTATATTACCTGTAGGGTTACATTCTGCAAAGTGGTTAAATTGTAATATACCCAACATCCCAGGGGAGACTTCATGCCCAATCTAATATGTACATAACTCATAGACTCATAGACTCATAGACTTTAAGGTCAGAAGGGACCAATATGGTCATCTAGTCTGACCTCCCGCATGATGCAGGCCACAAAAGCTGACCCACCCACAACAGAATCTTCCAGCCTGCGACCCCTGCCCTATGCTGCGGAGGAAGGCGAAAAACCTCCAGGGCCTCTGCCAATCTACCCTGGAGGAAAATTCCTTCCCGACCCCAAATATGGCGATCAGCAGAACCCCGAGCATACAGGCAAGATTCTACAGCCGGACCCTCATTTTACCCGCGATGGCACGTTAATGCCTAATTGACTAAAATCACGTTATCCCTTCAAACCATTCCCTCCATAAACTTATCAAGCCTAATCTTGAAGCCAGAAAGGTCTTTCGCCCCCACCGTTTCCCTCGGAAGACTGTTCCAAAATTTCACCCCTCTGACGGTTAGAAACCTTCTTCTAATTTCTAGCCTAAACTTCCCCACGGCCAGTTTATATCCATTCGTTCTCGTGTCCACATTACTACTGAGCTGAAATAATTCCTCTCCCTCCTTGGTATTAATCCCTTTGATATATTTAAAGAGAGCAATCATATCCCCCCTCAGCCTTCTTTTGGTTAGGCTAAACAAACCGAGCTCCTCGAGTCTCCTTTCATAGGAAAGGTTTTCCATTCCTCGGATCATCCTAGTGGCCCTTCTCTGTACCCGTTCCAGTTTGAGTTCATCCTTTTTAAACATAGGAGACCAGAACTGCACACAGTACTCCAAATGAGGTCTCACCAGCGCCTTGTATAACGGAAGCAGCACCTCCCTGTCCCTACTAGAAATACCTCGCCTAACGCATCCCAAAATCGCATTAGCTTTTTTCACAGCCACGTCACATTGCCGACTCATAGTCATCCTGCGATCAACCAGGACTCCGAGGTCCTTCTCCTCCTCTGTCACTTCCAACCTATGCGTCCCTAACTTATAACTAAAATTCTTATTAGTCATCCCTAAATGCATCACCTTACACTTCTCACTATTAAATCTCATCCTATTATTGTTACTCCAATTTACAAGGTCATCCAAGTCTCCCTGCAGAATATCCCGATCCTTCTCCGAATTGGCAATACCTCCCAACTTTGTGTCATCCGCAAACTTTATCAGCCCACTCCTACATTCGGTTCCGAGGTCAGTAACGAATAGATTGAATAAAATCGGACCCAAAACCGAACCTTGAGGAACCCCACTGGTGACCTCCGTCCAACCCGACAGTTCACCTTTCAGTACTACCCGCTGCAGTCTCCCCTTTAACCAGTTCTTTATCCACCTCTGGAATTTCATATCGATCCCCATCTTTTCCAATTTAACCAATAATTCCTCGTGCGGCACAGTATCAAACGCTTTACTAAAATCGAGGTAAATTAGATCCACCGCATTTCCTTTATCTAGAAGGTCTGTTACTTTCTCAAAGAAGGAGATCAAGTTGGTTTGGCACGATCTGCCTTTCGTAAACCCATGTTGTAATTTGTCCCAATTGCCATTCACCTCAAGGTCCTTAACTACTTTTTCCTTCAAAATTTTTTCCAAGACCTTGCATACTACAGAAGTTAAACTAACAGGCCTGTAGTTACCTGGGTCACTTTTTTTCCCCTTCTTAAAAATAGGAACCACATTAGCTATTTTCCAGTCCATCGGTACCACCCCTGAGTTTACAGATTTATTAAAAATTATCGCCAAGGGGCTTGCAATTTCTCGCGCCAGCTCCTTCAATATTCTAGGATGGAGATCATCCGGTCCGCCCGATTTAGTCCCATTTAGCTGGTCAAGTTTGGCTTCCACCTCTGATACTGTAATTGCAATCGCCCCTCCTTTATTCCCCTCTGTCCCGCTCCCTCTATTCCTAAGCCCTTCATTAGCCTTATTAAACACCGACGCAAAATATTCATTTAGATATTGTGCCATGCCTAGATTATCCTTAATCTCCACTCCATTTACATGCTTCAGCGGTCCCACTTCCTCTTTCTTTGTTTTCTTCCTATTGATATGGCTATAAAACCTCTTACTATTGGATTTAATTCCCCTCGCGAGGTCCAACTCTACACGGCTTTTGGCCTTTCTCACCGCATCCCTACATGCTCTGACCTCAATAAGGTAGGTTTCCTTGCTGATCTGTCCCCTCTTCCATTCTTTGTACGCTTTCTGTTTTTTCTTAATCGCCCCTTTGAGACGCCCGCTCATCCAGCTAGGTCTAATTCTCCTGCCTACTAACCGTTTCCCCTTTCTCGGGATACAGGCCTCGGACAGCTCGTGCAACTTCAGCTTGAAATAATCCCAGGCCTCATCTGCCTTTAGCTCTCTAAGTATGTTAGCCCAATCCACTTCCCTAAGTAGTTGCCTTAATTTATTAAAGTTGGCCTTTTTGAAATCGTAAACCTTAGTCACAGTTTTATTTCTGTTAATCCTTCCATTTAGTTTAAACCGAATTAGCTCATGGTCACTCGAGCCAAGGTTGTCCCCTACCACCATTTCCTCAACGAGGTCCTCACTACTCACCAGCACCAAATCTAAAATGGCATCCCCCCTTGTCGGTTCAGCTACTACTTGATGAAGGAATTCATCTGCTAGCACGTCTAGGAACATCTGAGCCCTATTATTGTTACTAGCATTTGTTCCCCAATCTATGTCCGGGAAGTTAAAGTCCCCCATGATTACACAGCTCTTATTAGTTTTTAATTCCTTAAAAACATTAAATAGTTCTCTGTCCGCATCCAGGCTAGATCCCGGCGGTCTATAGCACACCCCAAGCAGTATCTCAGGGGAGGCTCCAGTTCTTTTACCCAGTGTAGTCATTGCCCAGACAGACTCCGTCTTATCCATTCCATCACTTATTATTTCTTTACATTTTAGCTCATTATTCACATACAGTGCCACACCCCCACCTTTACCTTTTTTCCGGTCATTCCTAAACAGCACATACCCTTCCATACCTGTACTCCAGTCATGACTACAGTTCCACCATGTTTCGGTTATTCCTATGATATCAGGTTTCATTTCTTGGACCAGGAGCTCCAATTCCTCCATTTTGTTACCTAGGCTTCTCGCATTGGTGTATAAACATCTTACCGTATGCTGTCTATCCTTTCTCCCATTAGTTATGCACTTTGGTACGGACCCCGTAGTGTCCATCCGCCCCCTCCTTCTAATGTCCAATTCCCTACCCCTATCTATATCTGTGCTTATCTCTTAGCCCTCTTTTTCAGTGTTGGAATCTGGCGTGGAGATTAACTGGACATCTCCCAACCGTCTCCCCCAAGTTCCTAGTTTAAAGCCCTTTTGATGAGATGAGCCAGCCTCCCTCCCAGAAGTCTATTTCCTTCCCTACTCAGGTGAAGTCCATCCCGCGAGAACAGCTGTCTGTCCCCGAAAGCCTCCCAGTGGCCATACATCCCAAAGCCCTCCTTATAGCACCACTCCCTCAGCCAGCTATTTATCCTCACAATTCTGTCTGCCCTTTGCTGTCCTTCTCTAGGAACAGGCAGAATCCCACTGAAGATAATCTGAGCCTCAACTTCCTTAAGCGTCTTCCCCAGCCTGGCATAATCTCCCTTGATTCTCTCTAGCGAGAACCTAGCTGTGTCATTCGTTCCTATGTGAAGGACGATCAAGGGGTTCTTACCTGCTCCTTTTAGGATCCTTTTCAACCGCAGGTCCACATCCCGTATCTTAGCGCCCGGCAGACAGCACACCCTTCTGTTTTCTGGGTCCGCCCTGGTCACAGGCCTGTCTAACCTCCTCAGTAAGGAGTCCCCAATCACATAAACCTGCCTTTGCCTAGGGGCAGCGCAATCTACCAATCTATCCCCTGTTCCCTGTGGCCGTAACTCCTGTCTGTCTCCATTTTCCCTTATAGTCCCCCTATTGCCATCCTGTATCCTCCCGGGGCCGAGTATTGATGCTGTCTCCATCAACTCCTCCCCCCTGTCTATTGGACTAGCTGCCCTTCTTTTCTTCCTCTGCCTCCCACCATCAGTTACCACCTGCTGCGTCCCCTCCTCGTTAGCCAAACACCCAAACCTGTTCCTGAGTTCTATTTCCCCCTCACTAGCCCTCCTTTTCCTTGGCCTGCTTCTCACGGTCACATGCTTCCACTGCTCTTGTTCTCCCCCCGACATTCCCCCCTCACAGACCATAGCCCCCGCTTCCACCTGCACCCCTGAGCATTCCCCTTCAGTCACCCCTTGCCTTTGCTCCATTAGCTGCTCAACCCCCCTTCTAAACTCTACCAGGGTCTCTACCTGCATCTCCAACCCCCGAACCTTTTCCTCTAACAGGGCAAGTAGGCGGCATTTCATACAGACATACCTCTGATCAGGTGCACCTGCTAGGACTATATACATAGCGCAGCTGCTACATGCTTTCATCTGCATTGTGTCCCCTGCTGCCTGGCTCATGGCTGCTATGGTCTCTGCCTGCAGCCTCCTCCAACAGATACCTTCTCCTCCAATGAGACTCACTCCCACTTAAACTCCCCTGTTAGCCGCCCTGTTTGCCGACCGCTGCTCGCTGCTAGCTGCTCGCTGCTAGGCTGGGAGGCCTCTTTTATAGGCCCCCTAATCAAGCCTGCAAGCCTAAGGATTGTCCTCTATGGAAGTATCATCATTATATGTGGTAATTTACCCTTATTTTGGTAGATACTGTACAAGGAAGGTTAACACATATAGCAGCAAAGGTCAACACGTGGTATGACCTGCCTGGAGAGCATGATATACCCAAGGGAGAGACATCAAGTGATGTACCACATTCCAGGGGAATGTCATCTATTCCCAGCTCCTAAATTGAGGTTATTCCACAACCTAATTGTGGGACCCCCATAACCCAAACACCTAAGGAGACCAGAGGGTTATATTTTGGGGCCCTCTGTGACAAACCATATGTCCAGATGACTCTTTCCCGCTGTCATTGATCATGGCATAGCCTAGGGAATACCATGCAATGTTTACTGATAAATTTGATATTCTCCACCAGGTTAGGATTCCCCCCCCCCCTTCCAATCCGTACACATATCGACACTGCCAAATTCCCATGGGGGGATCAGAGGTACAATTTTCTACAGGTAGATCCTTAAATTCCTCGTCTGCGTTATTACCACAACTTGGGGGTGAGGCAGTCCACATGTTTCCTTCCTTTGCCATCTCACATCGCAGGATCTGGGCAGGGCTTACAATAGCAACAATTGTGATTAGCAGCAACGATTGTTCCATTCCAGGCCAGGGAGTCCTTGTTTTTCTTTTGTGGGTCCACCTGTAAGATGCATGCAACATAATTTATCCGTCGTCCTCTTAATCTCCATTCTGTGCCTTTTTATTTGCGTGCAATGAACCCATTGCCGCCCTTCATTCTCCATTTCCAATAGCAGCAGGCTGGGCCCCAGTTGGTCAAGGACTAGGTAAGGGCGCCTCCATTTAGGAGCTGGGAATAGATGACATTCCCCTGGAATGTGGTACATCACTTGATGTCTCTCCCTTGGGTATATCATGCTCTCCAGGCAGGTCATACCACGTGTTGACCTTTGCTGCTATATGTGTTAACCTTCCTTGTACAGTATCTACCAAAATAAGGGTAATAACAAGGCAAACAACACAAAATACAAAACACAATCTTCATCATGACAGTAGACCCCTGGTGTTCTGGGTTCTTCCTCTGGCACCAGCTTGCCTGTATAGTGTCTGAAAAACAAAAGAAACATTTCCTTACCCCCTGGTATTTTATTTATTTATTGCTGAAAAATACCCCTTCCTTTTATTAATCTCTTTGCTGATTGCAGGAAAAACAGAACAATTACCTTCATGCTTTCCTTGTTTTGTACTATAGGCAGGCTAGTGAATTATCCCATGGTTCATTTTGAAATTCATGAGGTGGTGTACCTCAGTTTCCCCTCTTGTACAGCAAACCAGGTTTGTAATGGTTTCTCTGCTGTGCCAAGCTCTAAGTTTATTCACAGGTAATAGCTGAGAGACAGTATTACCATGAGACCTTTGAACATGAGATTTTATTTCAATTATCCTTTTTAGCATGCTTAAAAATTTCCCCCAAAATCATACACATTATACATTGGTACAGGGTTACTCACTAGCATTTATCCCAAGGTTTAAAATTGTGACAGTTTGATTATTCATAGAATCATAGAATATCAGGGTTGGAAGGGACCTCAGGAGGTCATCTAATCCAACCCCCTGTTCAAAGCAGGACCAATCCCCAACTAAATCATCCCAGACAGGGCTTTGTCAAGCCTGACCTTAAAAACCTCTAAGGAAGGAGATTCCACCACCTCCCTAGGTAACCCATTCCACTGCTTCACCACCCTCCTAGTGAAAAAGTTTTTCCTAATATCCAACCTAAACCTCCCCCACTGCAACTTGAGACCATTACTCCTTGTTCTGTCATCTGGTATCACTGAGAACAGTCTAGATCCATCCTCTTTGGAACCCCCTTTCAGGTAGTTGAAAGCAGCTATTAAATCCCCCCTCATTCTTCTCTTCTGCAGACTAAACAATCCCAGTTCCCTCAGCCTCTCCTCATAAGTCATGTGATCCAGACCCCTAATCATTTTTGTTGCCCTCTGCTGGACTCTTTCCAATTTTTCCACATCCTCCTTCTAGTGTGGGGCCCAAAACTGGACACAGTACTCCAGATGAGGCCTCACCAATGCCGAATAGAGGGGAATGATCACGTACCTCGATCTGTTGGCAATGCCCCTACTTATACAGCCCAAAATGCTGTTAGCCTGCTTGGCAACAAGGGCACACCCTCGCCTCATATCCAGCTTCTCATCCACTGTAACCCCTAGGTCCTTTTCTGCAGAACTGCTGCCTAGCCATTTGGTCCCTAGTCTGTAGCAGTGCATGGGATTCTTCTGTCCTAAGTGCAGGACTCTGCACTTGTCCTTGTTGAACCTCATCAGATTTCTTTTGGCCCAATCCTCTAATTTGTCTAGGTCCCTCTGTATGCTATCCCTACCCTTCAGGGTATCTACCACTCCTCCCAATTTAGTGTCATCTGCAAACTTACTGAGGGTGCAGTCCACGCCATCCTCCAGATCATTAATGAAGATATTGAACAAAACCGGCCCCAGGACCAACCCTTGGGGCACTCCGCTTGATACCGGCTGCCAACTAGACATGGAGCCATTGATCACTACCCGTTGAGCCCGATGCTCTAGCCAGCTTTCTATCCACCTTATAGTCCATTCATCCACCCCATACTTCTTTAACTTGCCGGCAAGAATACTGTGGGAGATCGAATCAAAAGCTTTGCTAAAGTCAAGGAATAACACATCCACTGCTTTCCCCTCATCCACAGAGCCAGTTATCTCATCATAGAAGGCAATTAGGTTAGTCAGGCACGACTTGCCCTTGGTGAATCCATGCTGACTGTTCCTGATCACTTTCCTCTCCTCGAAGTGCTTCAGAATTGATTCCTTGAGGACCTGCTCCATGATTTTTCCAGGGACTGAGGTGAGGCTGACTCACCTGTAGTTCCCCAGATCCTCCTCCTTCACTTTTTTAAAGATGGGCACTACATTAGCCTTTTTCCGGTCATCCAGGACCTCCCCGGATCGCCATGAGTTTTCAAAGATAATGGTCAATGGCTCTGCAATCACATCCGCCAACTCCTTTAGCACTCTCGGATGCAGCGCATCCAGCCCCATGGACTTGTGCGCGTCCAGTTTTTCTAAATAGTCCCGAACCACTTCTTTCTCCACAGAGGGCTAGTCACCTCCTCCCCATGCTGTGCTGCCCAGTGCAGTAGTCTGGGAGCTGACCTTGTTCATGAAGACAGAGGCAAAAAAAGCATTGAGTACATTAGCTTTTTCCACTAGGCAGGGCCACCCAGAGGATTCAGGGGGCCTGGGGCAAAGCAATTTTGGGGGCCCCTTCCATAAAAAAAAAAGTTGTAATGCTATAGAGTATTATATTCTCGTGGGGGCCCCTGCGGGGCCTGGGGAAAATTGCCCCGCTTGCCCCCCGCTCTGGGTGGCCCTGTCACTAGGTTGCCTCCCTCATTCAGTAAGGGGCCCACCTTTTCCTTGACTTTCTTCTTGTTGCTAACATACCTGAAGAAACCCTTCTTGTTACTCTTAACATCCCTTGCTAGCTGCAACTCCAAGTGTGATTTGGCCTTCCTGATTTCACTCCTGCATGCCTGAGCAATATTTTTATTCTCCTCCCTGGTCATTTGTCCAATCTTCCACTTCTTGTAAGCTTTTTTGTGTTTAAGATCAGCAAGGATTTCACTGTTAAGCCAAGCTAGTCGCCTGTCATATTTACTATTCTTTCTACATATCAGGATGGTTTGTTCCTGCAACCTCAATAAGGATTCTTTAAAATACAGCCAGCTCTCCTGGACTCCTTTCCCCCTCATGTTATTCTCCCAGGGGATCCTGCCCATCATTTCCCTGAGGGAGTCAAAGTCTGTTTTTCTGAAGTCCAGGGTCCATATTCAGCTGCTCTCCTTTCTTCCTTGTGTCAGGATCCTGAACTCGACCATCTCATGGTCACTGCCTCCCAGGTTCCCATCCACTTTTGCTTCTCCTACTAATTCTTCCTGATTTGTAAGCATCAGGTCAAGAAGAGCTCTGCCCCTAGTTGGTTCCTCCAGCACTTGCACCAGGAAATTGTCCCCTACACTTTCCAAAAACTTCCTGGATTGTCTGTGCACCGCTGTATTGCTCTCCCAGCAGATATCAGGGTGATTGAAGTCTCCCATGAGAACCAGGGCCTGCGATCTAGTAACTTCTGTTAGTTGCTAGAAGAAAGCCTTGTCCATCTCATCCCCCTGGTCCGGTGGTCTATAGCAGACTCCCACCACAACATCACCCTTGTTGCTTACACTTCTAAACTTAATCCAGAGACTCTCAGGTTTTTCTGCAGTTTCATACGGGAGCTCTGAGCAGTCATACTGCTCTCTTACATACAATGCAACTCCCCCACCTTTTTTGCCATGCTTTGTCCAAACAAATTTCTACCAAATACCCGCCATTAAAACTTCAGAAAGCCAAAAGTGTGAGAGAGGGGACCTCCTTCCGCTACCCATTTACCAAGGAGAGTGGGCTCCTCAGCCAGCCCCCATCCCTCTGGGTCCCCTAATACCATCCCCATTTCCTTTTTAATCTCATCCCAGGTTGACCCCCGGAGCGGGAATGGGTCCAGATTCTTCCGTAGCCACTTATCCAAAAAGACAGTTACCCCAGCTTGCGAGGACCCACAACTACCATCATGAGAGCCCAACATACCCCCCCCCCAAACAGCTGCACAGACAGTTGGCGAGAGGGACTTGCCTGGTCACATCACCTATCCAGCGTGATGCATCCGAGTCATGGCACCAAGATGTTAGAGGGCTTTCCCTTCACCCTCTCCCCTAGTTCTTCTCACGCAGACAGAGAGCAGAAGACCAGAAGTCCAAAGTGCAGGAAATGTGATGTTTATTGAGGTTAATTTCCAGCAAACATGTATACCATAACTCTGATGCGACAGAGCCTTGTTTCCCAACATCCCATTCCCAGCTCTGATGCTGCAGAGCATTTACCCCGTGTGTTCAAGAAGGGACAAATCTTTATGCAGGAACTACAGAGGTATTGCTCTCTTCTCCATTTCAGGGAAGATTCTACTAAACCGCCTCCTCCCCCTTGCCAAGGAACTCCTCCCTAAATCACAGTCTGGCTTCATGCCATCCCAAGGCACAACCGACATGATCTCATGGCACGACAGATTCAGGAGAAGTGGAGAGAGCACACCAGGAACTGTTCATGGCATTCATCGACCTAACCAAGGCCTTTGACTCTTTCAATCGTGATGCCCTATGGAGGGTGCTGGATAGGTTTGGCTGTCCACAGAAATTGATTTCCATCATCAGACTACTCTATGATGGGATGACAGCCACCATTTTGTGCAAAGGCTCAGAGACCAAACCATTCACCATTCGCACCGGTGTCCAACAGGGCTGTGTCATTATTCCAACACTCTTCTCCATTTACCTTGCTGTAATCCTGATTAATCGGGGAGGGCGGCGAGCCCAGTTGCGGCCCTGCTCTCAGGCCGGAGTGCCCTGCCGCGCCGCCCCCCTCCAGGCGCCGCCCCAAGCACATGCTTGGTGGGCTGGTGCCTGGAGCTGGCCCTGTTTGCAGGTTAGCCTGTGTGTGCGCACAGGGCCGGCTCCAGTGTTTTTGCTGCCCCAAGCGGCGGGGAAAAAAAAAGCCGCTCTACCGCCGCCGCTTCATTCTTGGGCAGCAATTCGGCGGCAGGTCCTTCCCTCCAAGAGGGACCCGCTGGCGAATTGCTGCCGAAGACCCGGACGTGCTGCTGGGGGCGGCTCTATGTATTTTGCCGCCCCAACCACGGCAGACAGGCGGCTTTTGTCAGCGCACCTGCGGGAGGTCCGCTAGTAATGTGGATTTGGTGGCATGCCTGTGGGAGGTCCCACGGTCCCGCGCCTTCAGTGTCCCTGCCGCCGAATTACCGCCGAAGCCGCAGGACTGGCGGACCTCCCGCAGGCATGCCGCCGAAGGCTGCCTGACTGCCACCCTCATGGCGACCGTCAGGCCGCCCCCCCATGGCTTGCTGCCCCAGGCACGCGCTTGGTGCGCTGGTGCCTGGAGCCGCCTCTGCGTGCCGCCCCTTTCCGTTGGCCGCCCCAAGCACCTGCTTGGTGCGCTGGTGCCTGGAGCCAGCCCTGTGTGTGCAAGAATCTGCATACTGAAGGTCAGTGATGCCAATTATGATCTTAGATTTTGTTTGGAGACGTCAAAGATTGAGGAGTTGGCCATCCATATGATACTCCATCCTGATTCCATTAGGAAGGCGGCCGCAAATGAGAATCAGGATTACAGCAAGGTAAATGGAGAAGAGTGTTGGAATAATGACACAGCCCTGTTGGACACCGGTGCGAATGGTGAATGGTTTGGTCTCTGAGCCTTTGCACAAAATGGTGGCTGTCATCCCATCATAGAGTAGTCTGATGATGGAAATCAATTTCTGTGGACAGCCAAACCTATCCAGCACCCTCCATAGGGCATCACGATTGAAAGAGTCAAAGGCCTTGGTTAGGTCGATGAATGCCATGAACAGTTCCTGGTGTGCTCTCTCCACTTCTCCTGAATCTGTCGTGCCATGAGATCATGTCGGTTGTGCCTTGGGATGGCATGAAGCCAGACTGTGATTTAGGGAGGAGTTCCTTGGCAAGGGGGAGGAGGCGGTTTAGTAGAATCTTCCCTGAAATGGAGAAGAGAGCAATACCTCTGTAGTTCCTGCATAAAGATTTGTCCCTTCTTGAACACACGGGGTAAATGCTCTGCAGCATCAGAGCTGGGAATGGGATGTTGGGAAACAAGGCTCTGTCGCATCAGAGTTATGGTATACATGTTTGCTGGAAATTAACCTCAATAAACATCACATTTCCTGCACTTTGGACTTCTGGTCTTCTGCTCTCTGTCTGCGTGAGAAGAACTAGGGGAGAGGGTGAAGGGAAAGCCCTCTAACATCTTGGTGCCATGACTCGGATGCATCACGCTGGATAGGTGATGTGACCAGGCAAGTCCCTCTCGCCAACTGTCTGCGCAGCTGTTTGGGGGGGGGGTATGTTGGGCTCTCATGATGGTAGTTGTGGGTCCTCGCAAGCTGGGGTAACTGTCTTTTTGGATAAGTGGCTACGGAAGAATCTGGACCCATTCCCGCTCCGGGGGTCAACCTGGGATGAGATTAAAAAGGAAATGGGGATGGTATTAGGGGACCCAGAGGGATGGGGGCTGGCTGAGGAGCCCACTCTCCTTGGTAAATGGGTAGCGGAAGGAGGTCCCCTCTCTCACACTTTTGGCTTTCTGAAGTTTTAATGGCGGGTATTTGGTAGAAATTTGTTTGGACAAAGCATGGCAAAAAAGGTGGGGGAGTTGCATTGTATGTAAGAGAGCAGTATGACTGCTCAGAGCTCCCGTATGAAACTGCAGAAAAACCTGAGAGTCTCTGGATTAAGTTTAGAAGTGTAAGCAACAAGGGTGATGTTGTGGTGGGAGTCTGCTATAGACCACCGGACCAGGGGGATGAGATGGACAAGGCTTTCTTCTAGCAACTAACAGAAGTTACTAGATCGCAGGCCCTGGTTCTCATGGGAGACTTCAATCACCCTGATATCTGCTGGGAGAGCAATACAGCGGTGCACAGACAATCCAGGAAGTTTTTGGAAAGTGTAGGGGACAATTTCCTGGTGCAAGTGCTGGAGGAACCAACTAGGGGCAGAGCTCTTCTTGACCTGATGCTTACAAATCAGGAAGAATTAGTAGGAGAAGCAAAAGTGGATGGGAACCTGGGAGGCAGTGACCATGAGATGGTCGAGTTCAGGATCCTGACACAAGGAAGAAAGGAGAGCAGCTGAATATGGACCCTGGACTTCAGAAAAACAGACTTTGACTCCCTCAGGGAAATGATGGGCAGGATCCCCTGGGAGAATAACATGAGGGGGAAAGGAGTCCAGGAGAGCTGGCTGTATTTTAAAGAATCCTTATTGAGGTTGCAGGAACAAACCATCCTGATATGTAGAAAGAATAGTAAATATGACAGGCGACTAGCTTGGCTTAACAGTGAAATCCTTGCTGATCTTAAACACAAAAAAGCTTACAAGAAGTGGAAGATTGGACAAATGACCAGGGAGGAGAATAAAAATATTGCTCAGGCATGCAGGAGTGAAATCAGGAAGGCCAAATCACACTTGGAGTTGCAGCTAGCAAGGGATGTTAAGAGTAACAAGAAGGGTTTCTTCAGGTATGTTAGCAACAAGAAGAAAGTCAAGGAAAAGGTGGGCCCCTTACTGAATGAGGGAGGCAACCTAGTGACAGGGCCACCCAGAGCGGGGGGCAAGCGGGGCAATTTTCCCCAGGCCCCGCAGGGGCCCCCACGAGAATATAATACTCTATAGCATTACAACTTTTTTTTTTATGGAAGGGGCCCCCAAAATTGCTTTGCCCCAGGCCCCCTGAATCCTCTGGGTGGCCCTGCCTAGTGGAAAAAGCTAATGTACTCAATGCTTTTTTTGCCTCTGTCTTCATGAACAAGGTCAGCTCCCAGACTACTGCACTGGGCAGCACAGCATGGGGAGGAGGTGACTAGCCCTCTGTGGAGAAAGAAGTGGTTCGGGACTATTTAGAAAAACTGGACGCGCACAAGTCCATGGGGCTGGATGCGCTGCATCCGAGAGTGCTAAAGGAGTTGGCGGATGTGATTGCAGAGCCATTGACCATTATCTTTGAAAACTCATGGCGATCCGGGGAGGTCCTGGATGACCGGAAAAAGGCTAATGTAGTGCCCATCTTTAAAAAAGTGAAGGAGGAGGATCTGGGGAACTACAGGTGAGTCAGCCTCACCTCAGTCCCTGGAAAAATCATGGAGCAGGTCCTCAAGGAATCAATTCTGAAGCACTTCGAGGAGAGGAAAGTGATCAGGAACAGTCAGCATGGATTCACCAAGGGCAAGTCGTGCCTGACTAACCTAATTGCCTTCTATGATGAGATAACTGGCTCTGTGGATGAGGGGAAAGCAGTGGATGTGTTATTCCTTGACTTTAGCAAAGCTTTTGATTCGATCTCCCACAGTATTCTTGCCGGCAAGTTAAAGAAGTATGGGGTGGATGAATGGACTATAAGGTGGATAGAAAGCTGGCTAGAGCATCGGGCTCAACGGGTAGTGATCAATGGCTCCATGTCTAGTTGGCAGCCGGTATCAAGCGGAGTGCCCCAAGGGTTGGTCCTGGGGCCGGTTTTGTTCAATATCTTCATTAATGATCTGGAGGATGGCGTGGACTGCACCCTCAGTAAGTTTGCAGATGACACTAAATTGGGAGGAGTGGTAGATACCCTGAAGGGTAGGGATAGCATACAGAGGGACCTAGACAAATTAGAGGATTGGGCCAAAAGAAATCTGATGAGGTTCAACAAGGACAAGTGCAGAGTCCTGCACTTAGGACAGAAGAATCCCATGCACTGCTACAGACTAGGGACCAAATGGCTAGGCAGCAGTTCTGCAGAAAAGGACCTAGGGGTTACAGTGGATGAGAAGCTGGATATGAGGCGAGGGTGTGCCCTTGTTGCCAAGCAGGCTAACAGCATTTTGGGCTGTATAAGTAGGGGCATTGCCAACAGATCGAGGTACGTGATCATTCCCCTCTATTCGGCATTGGTGAGGCCTCATCTGGAGTACTGTGTCCAGTTTTGGGCCCCACACTAGAAGGAGGATGTGGAAAAATTGGAAAGAGTCCAGCAGAGGGCAACAAAAATGATTAGGGGTCTGGATCACATGACTTATGAGGAGAGGCTGAGGGAACTGGGATTGTTTAGTCTGCAGAAGAGAAGAATGAGGGGGGATTTAATAGCTGCTTTCAACTACCTGAAAGGGGGTTCCAAAGAGGATGGATCTAGACTGTTCTCAGTGATACCAGATGACAGAACAAGGAGTAATGGTCTCAAGTTGCAGTGGGGGAGGTTTAGGTTGGATATTAGGAAAAACTTTTTCACTAGGAGGGTGGTGAAGCAGTGGAATGGGTTACCTAGGGAGGTGGTGGAATCTCCTTCCTTAGAGGTTTTTAAGGTCAGGCTTGACAAAGCCCTGTCTGGGATGATTTAGTTGGGGATTGGTCCTGCTTTGAACAGGGGGTTGGATTAGATGACCTCCTGAGGTCCCTTCCAACCCTGATATTCTATGATTCTATGAATAATCAAACTGTCACAATTTTAAACCTTGGGATAAATGCTAGTGAGTAACCCTGTACCAATGTATAATGTGTATGATTTTGGGGGAAATTTTTAAGCATGCTAAAAAGGATAATTGAAATAAAATCTCATGTTCAAAGGTCTCATGGTAATACTGTCTCTCAGCTATTACCTGTGAATAAACTTAGAGCTTGGCACAGCAGAGAAACCATTACAAACCTGGTTTGCTGTACAAGAGGGGAAACTGAGGTACACCACCTCATGAATTTCAAAATGAACCATGGGATAATTCACTAGCCTGCCTATAGTACAAAACAAGGAAAGCATGAAGGTAATTGTTCTGTTTTTCCTGCAATCAGCAAAGAGATTAATAAAAGGAAGGGGTATTTTTCAGCAATAAATAAATAAAATACCAGGGGGTAAGGAAATGTTTCTTTTGTTTTTCAGACACTATACAGGCAAGCTGGTGCCAGAGGAAGAACCCAGAACACCAGGGGTCTACTGTCATGATGAAGATTGTGTTTTGTATTTTGTGTTGTTTGCCTTGTTATTACCCTTATTTTGGTAGATACTGTACAAGGAAGGTTAACACATATAGCAGCAAAGGTCAACACGTGGTATGACCTGCCTGGAGAGCATGATATACCCAAGGGAGAGACATCAAGTGATGTACCACATTCCAGGGGAATGTCATCTATTCCCAGCTCCTAAATGGAGGCGCCCTTACCTAGTCCTTGACCAACTGGGGCCCAGCCTGCTGCTATTGGAAATGGAGAATGAAGGGCGGCAATGGGTTCATTGCACGCAAATAAAAAGGCACAGAATGGAGATTAAGAGGACGACGGATAAATTATGTTGCATGCATCTTACAGGTGGACCCACAAAAGAAAAACAAGGACTCCCTGGCCTGGAATGGAACAATCGTTGCTGCTAATCACAATTGTTGCTATTGTAAGCCCTGCCCAGATCCTGCGATGTGAGATGGCAAAGGAAGGAAACATGTGGACTGCCTCACCCCCAAGTTGTGGTAATAACGCAGACGAGGAATTTAAGGATCTACCTGTAGAAAATTGTACCTCTGATCCCCCCATGGGAATTTGGCAGTGTCGATATGTGTACGGATTGGAAGGGGGGGGGGGAATCCTAACCTGGTGGAGAATATCAAATTTATCAGTAAACATTGCATGGTATTCCCTAGGCTATGCCATGATCAATGACAGCGGGAAAGAGTCATCTGGACATATGGTTTGTCACAGAGGGCCCCAAAATATAACCCTCTGGTCTCCTTAGGTGTTTGGGTTATGGGGGTCCCACAATTAGGTTGTGGAATAACCTCAATTTAGGAGCTGGGAATAGATGACATTCCCCTGGAATGTGGTACATCACTTGATGTCTCTCCCTTGGGTATATCATGCTCTCCAGGCAGGTCATACCACGTGTTGACCTTTGCTGCTATATGTGTTAACCTTCCTTGTACAGTATCTACCAAAATAAGGGTAAATTACCACATATAATGATGATACTTCCATAGAGGACAATCCTTAGGCTTGCAGGCTTGATTAGGGGGCCTATAAAAGAGGCCTCCCAGCCTAGCAGCGAGCAGCTAGCAGCGAGCAGCGGTCGGCAAACAGGGCGGCTAACAGGGGAGTTTAAGTGGGAGTGAGTCTCATTGGAGGAGAAGGTATCTGTTGGAGGAGGCTGCAGGCAGAGACCATAGCAGCCATGAGCCAGGCAGCAGGGGACACAATGCAGATGAAAGCATGTAGCAGCTGCGCTATGTATATAGTCCTAGCAGGTGCACCTGATCAGAGGTATGTCTGTATGAAATGCCGCCTACTTGCCCTGTTAGAGGAAAAGGTTCGGGGGTTGGAGATGCAGGTAGAGACCCTGGTAGAGTTTAGAAGGGGGGTTGAGCAGCTAATGGAGCAAAGGCAAGGGGTGACTGAAGGGGAATGCTCAGGGGTGCAGGTGGAAGCGGGGGCTATGGTCTGTGAGGGGGGAATGTCGGGGGGAGAACAAGAGCAGTGGAAGCATGTGACCGTGAGAAGCAGGCCAAGGAAAAGGAGGGCTAGTGAGGGGGAAATAGAACTCAGGAACAGGTTTGGGTGTTTGGCTAACGAGGAGGGGACGCAGCAGGTGGTAACTGATGGTGGGAGGCAGAGGAAGAAAAGAAGGGCAGCTAGTCCAATAGACAGGGGGGAGGAGTTGATGGAGACAGCATCAATACTCGGCCCCGGGAGGATACAGGATGGCAATAGGGGGACTATAAGGGAAAATGGAGACAGACAGGAGTTACGGCCACAGGGAACAGGGGATAGATTGGTAGATTGCGCTGCCCCTAGGCAAAGGCAGGTTTATGTGATTGGGGACTCCTTACTGAGGAGGTTAGACAGGCCTGTGACCAGGGCGGACCCAGAAAACAGAAGGGTGTGCTGTCTGCCGGGCGCTAAGATACGGGATGTGGACCTGCGGTTGAAAAGGATCCTAAAAGGAGCAGGTAAGAACCCCTTGATCGTCCTTCACATAGGAACGAATGACACAGCTAGGTTCTCGCTAGAGAGAATCAAGGGAGATTATGCCAGGCTGGGGAAGACGCTTAAGGAAGTTGAGGCTCAGATTATCTTCAGTGGGATTCTGCCTGTTCCTAGAGAAGGACAGCAAAGGGCAGACAGAATTGTGAGGATAAATAGCTGGCTGAGGGAGTGGTGCTATAAGGAGGGCTTTGGGATGTATGGCCACTGGGAGGCTTTCGGGGACAGACAGCTGTTCTCGCGGGATGGACTTCACCTGAGTAGGGAAGGAAATAGACTTCTGGGAGGGAGGCTGGCTCATCTCATCAAAAGGGCTTTAAACTAGGAACTTGGGGGAGACGGTTGGGAGATGTCCAGTTAATCTCCACGCCAGATTCCAACACTGAAAAAGAGGGCTAAGAGATAAGCACAGATATAGATAGGGGTAGGGAATTGGACATTAGAAGGAGGGGGCGGATGGACACTACGGGGTCCGTACCAAAGTGCATAACTAATGGGAGAAAGGATAGACAGCATACGGTAAGATGTTTATACACCAATGCGAGAAGCCTAGGTAACAAAATGGAGGAATTGGAGCTCCTGGTCCAAGAAATGAAACCTGATATCATAGGAATAACCGAAACATGGTGGAACTGTAGTCATGACTGGAGTACAGGTATGGAAGGGTATGTGCTGTTTAGGAATGACCGGAAAAAAGGTAAAGGTGGGGGTGTGGCACTGTATGTGAATAATGAGCTAAAATGTAAAGAAATAATAAGTGATGGAATGGATAAGACGGAGTCTGTCTGGGCAATGACTACACTGGGTAAAAGAACTGGAGCCTCCCCTGAGATACTGCTTGGGGTGTGCTATAGACCGCCGGGATCTAGCCTGGATGCGGACAGAGAACTATTTAATGTTTTTAAGGAATTAAAAACTAATAAGAGCTGTGTAATCATGGGGGACTTTAACTTCCCGGACATAGATTGGGGAACAAATGCTAGTAACAATAATAGGGCTCAGATGTTCCTAGACGTGCTAGCAGATGAATTCCTTCATCAAGTAGTAGCTGAACCGACAAGGGGGGATGCCATTTTAGATTTGGTGCTGGTGAGTAGTGAGGACCTCGTTGAGGAAATGGTGGTAGGGGACAACCTTGGCTCGAGTGACCATGAGCTAATTCGGTTTAAACTAAATGGAAGGATTAACAGAAATAAAACTGTGACTAAGGTTTACGATTTCAAAAAGGCCAACTTTAATAAATTAAGGCAACTACTTAGGGAAGTGGATTGGGCTAACATACTTAGAGAGCTAAAGGCAGATGAGGCCTGGGATTATTTCAAGCTGAAGTTGCACGAGCTGTCCGAGGCCTGTATCCCGAGAAAGGGGAAACGGTTAGTAGGCAGGAGAATTAGACCTAGCTGGATGAGCGGGCGTCTCAAAGGGGCGATTAAGAAAAAACAGAAAGCGTACAAAGAATGGAAGAGGGGACAGATCAGCAAGGAAACCTACCTTATTGAGGTCAGAGCATGTAGGGATGCGGTGAGAAAGGCCAAAAGCCGTGTAGAGTTGGACCTCGCGAGGGGAATTAAATCCAATAGTAAGAGGTTTTATAGCCATATCAATAGGAAGAAAACAAAGAAAGAGGAAGTGGGACCGCTGAAGCATGTAAATGGAGTGGAGATTAAGGATAATCTAGGCATGGCACAATATCTAAATGAATATTTTGCGTCGGTGTTTAATAAGGCTAATGAAGGGCTTAGGAATAGAGGGAGCGGGACAGAGGGGAATAAAGGAGGGGCGATTGCAATTACAGTATCAGAGGTGGAAGCCAAACTTGACCAGCTAAATGGGACTAAATCGGGCGGACCGGATGATCTCCATCCTAGAATATTGAAGGAGCTGGCGCGAGAAATTGCAAGCCCCTTGGCGATAATTTTTAATAAATCTGTAAACTCAGGGGTGGTACCGATGGACTGGAAAATAGCTAATGTGGTTCCTATTTTTAAGAAGGGGAAAAAAAGTGACCCAGGTAACTACAGGCCTGTTAGTTTAACTTCTGTAGTATGCAAGGTCTTGGAAAAAATTTTGAAGGAAAAAGTAGTTAAGGACCTTGAGGTGAATGGCAATTGGGACAAATTACAACATGGGTTTACGAAAGGCAGATCGTGCCAAACCAACTTGATCTCCTTCTTTGAGAAAGTAACAGACCTTCTAGATAAAGGAAATGCGGTGGATCTAATTTACCTCGATTTTAGTAAAGCGTTTGATACTGTGCCGCACGAGGAATTATTGGTTAAATTGGAAAAGATGGGGATCGATATGAAATTCCAGAGGTGGATAAAGAACTGGTTAAAGGGGAGACTGCAGCGGGTAGTACTGAAAGGTGAACTGTCGGGTTGGACGGAGGTCACCAGTGGGGTTCCTCAAGGTTCGGTTTTGGGTCCGATTTTATTCAATCTATTCGTTACTGACCTCGGAACCGAATGTAGGAGTGGGCTGATAAAGTTTGCGGATGACACAAAGTTGGGAGGTATTGCCAATTCGGAGAAGGATCGGGATATTCTGCAGGGAGACTTGGATGACCTTGTAAATTGGAGTAACAATAATAGGATGAGATTTAATAGTGAGAAGTGTAAGGTGATGCATTTAGGGATGACTAATAAGAATTTTAGTTATAAGTTAGGGACGCATAGGTTGGAAGTGACAGAGGAGGAGAAGGACCTCGGAGTCCTGGTTGATCGCAGGATGACTATGAGTCGGCAATGTGACGTGGCTGTGAAAAAAGCTAATGCGATTTTGGGATGCGTTAGGCGAGGTATTTCTAGTAGGGACAGGGAGGTGCTGCTTCCGTTATACAAGGCGCTGGTGAGACCTCATTTGGAGTACTGTGTGCAGTTCTGGTCTCCTATGTTTAAAAAGGATGAACTCAAACTGGAACGGGTACAGAGAAGGGCCACTAGGATGATCCGAGGAATGGAAAACCTTTCCTATGAAAGGAGACTCGAGGAGCTCGGTTTGTTTAGCCTAACCAAAAGAAGGCTGAGGGGGGATATGATTGCTCTCTTTAAATATATCAAAGGGATTAATACCAAGGAGGGAGAGGAATTATTTCAGCTCAGTAGTAATGTGGACACGAGAACGAATGGATATAAACTGGCCGTGGGGAAGTTTAGGCTAGAAATTAGAAGAAGGTTTCTAACCGTCAGAGGGGTGAAATTTTGGAACAGTCTTCCGAGGGAAACGGTGGGGGCGAAAGACCTTTCTGGCTTCAAGATTAGGCTTGATAAGTTTATGGAGGGAATGGTTTGAAGGGATAACGTGATTTTAGTCAATTAGGCATTAACGTGCCATCGCGGGTAAAATGAGGGTCCGGCTGTAGAATCTTGCCTGTATGCTCGGGGTTCTGCTGATCGCCATATTTGGGGTCGGGAAGGAATTTTCCTCCAGGGTAGATTGGCAGAGGCCCTGGAGGTTTTTCGCCTTCCTCCGCAGCATAGGGCAGGGGTCGCAGGCTGGAAGATTCTGTTGTGGGTGGGTCAGCTTTTGTGGCCTGCATCATGCGGGAGGTCAGACTAGATGACCATATTGGTCCCTTCTGACCTTAAAGTCTATGAGTCTATGAGTCTATGAGTTATGTACATATTAGATTGGGCATGAAGTCTCCCCTGGGATGTTGGGTATATTACAATTTAACCACTTTGCAGAATGTAACCCTACAGGTAATATAGATGCCACACTTGAAAGGATCAGGATTTAAGCAGCCTTTTAAGGATTTAAGGATCCAGAGTTAAGAATCTGGAGCTGGAAATACCCTGGTGGGTGAATGTGTGGGAGACACTGTAGGAGCGGGTGCTACCAGTGCTTTTCAATGCATCTTTCCAGTCCATTACATGGGTGGTACATCCCAGAGAATGGTGGGTGGACTGGGTACACCCCAATTGCAGGAAATACATAGAAGGGTTGAAGTAACAATTAAATTGGTGGGTGAGTGGAATCGTCACTGGAAAAGGGATTTGTGGGCAGCAGGAAACACAGGGTTGGGTATATGGAATCTGGGGGACAGTTGGGTAACCGAGCAACCGATAAGCCAAAATGTAAAACTTCAGCAGTAAATCAATGAGCTACTGGCACAGCAACTGTCTGTAATCGCAACGGGATGGTAGAGGGCAGCAGAGATGAACCTGCGGCTAACTCAATGGACAGGAAACCTCATGACATGGGTGGAGGATGGCTTCAAAAGGCTAACTTGGGAGGGGGAGGTGTGTATGGGAATACAAAATGCTCAACTAGGGGGCTAGCACCTGTGTAATAGTTACTGTGGTAGCTTGGAAGAGGATGGCAACTATGGTGGTCCCCATGAGTCCTATGGAAATAATGAGACAGGGAGGAGCTCGCTGGGAACCACTGGGGGGATAGATGGGGAGGATGGAATGGTGTAAAATGGACAATAATTCAGTAAAGTAATTGTTTGTCCAGAGAAAATATTTGAAGGTGTCCCTCCCAATGGCCATGGGGGGCAGAATTAATGGCCCGTTGCAAATGGGGGCCATTAGGGGTGTTTTGCTGGGAATGCATACAATAGTAGGGGGCAAAATGACACCAGCACATGACCAAGTTACACACATCTACATGTTGCCACTGGGACTTTGGTGCACAAATGGAACTGTGGAACTCATTGCTGTGAATAATCGAACCAGCGCAATATCACCTGATTCCATACCAAGTGGTTAACCTGGTTTAGACAATACCCCGTTTTTTTTGTGAATATCCAGTGGACTTATGATATGGACAAGAGCACTTGAACACTGCAGAGGAAGCTCACTGCAACTGCCAACAACTGGACAAATTTAAAATATACACTCCAGAATAGTGTTACAAAATCTTAACCCTGTCAAAGGACGAGAAGCAGTGTTTCTGGTGGTGGCCTGGATGTTGAACTATATTACAATGCTCAGGGCTCACAATATTACTGTGGATCATTATGGCTGTTGGCCTATTATTAAGTAAACGCTCTGCGGCATCAGAGCTGGGAATGGGATGCTGGGAAACAAGGCTCTGTGGCGTCAGAGTTATGGTATACATGTTTGCTGGAAATTAACCCCAATAAACATCGCATTGCCTGTACTTTGGACTTCTGGTCTTCTGCTTTCTGTCTGTGTGACAAGAACCAGGGGAGAGGGTGAAGGGACAGTCCTCTAACATTCTCCAGGAGCTATTTCTGGAGATGAAGTTCCTGTCCTTCTCTGGTATGGCTGGGGAACTAGTGGCATCTGCACCTTGCCATAATGTGGGCTTCCCCAAGACAGTAGAGGCAGTGCGGGTGGTCGTTGCTGACTAAGAAGGATCATGGACAGGAAGTGCTGAGTTTGAAGCCCAGAGTTCTGGGCATAGTCCAGTACCTGAGCGAGGAACAGGGGAGTGGTTTTCCCCCAAAGAGAGTTAATCTAAATACTAAGATCTATAAAATACTACACTATAAACTATAAATCCTGAAAATTGTTTAAACTATTTACAGAGCTAAAACTGAAAAAACGGTTATTCACCTTTTGTAACTGTTGTTCTTTGAGATGTATTGCTCATGTCCATTCCATTCTAGGTGTGTGCGTGCCCACGTGCGCCGTCCTTGGAGATTTTTGCCTTAGCGGTATCAGTAGGGCTGGCCGTGGCACTGGTATATCAGGAGCCACTGGCCCTACGCCCTCTCAGTTCCTTCAACTCCGACAGGGATAGGAGGGCGGGTAATGGAATGGACATGAGCAACACATCTGGAAGAACAGTTACAAAAGGTGGGTATTTTTCTTCTTCGAGTGATTGCTCATGTTGATTCCATTCTAGGTGACTCAAGCAACATCAGCGGAGGTGGGCTCAGAGTTCACAGTCTTGCAGCTTGCAGCACAGCTCTGCTAAAGCCAGCATTGTCTCAAGCTTGCTGGGTCATGCGTAATGCGATGCAAACGTGTGGATGGATGACCAGGTAGCGGCCAGACAGAGCTCTTGGATTGACACCTGTTTCAGGAAGGCTGATGATAATGCCTGTGCCCTCATTGAGTGCGCCGTCACGATCGCTGGTGGGGGCACCTTTGCCAGCTCATAGTAGTAGCAGATGCAGGCTGTAATCCAGGCTGAGATTCTCTAGACAGACACTGGATGACCTTTCATCCTGTCTGCCTCCACAAATGAACAACTGCATTGATTTAAAGAACAGCTTCGTTCTATCTATGTAGAATGCCAATGCCCTCCTGACGTCCAGGGTGTGAAGCCTGAGTTCCTCGTCAGACGCATGGGGCTTCAGATAGAAGACCGGTGAGTATGTGTCCTGGCCAGTATGAAACTGAGAAATGACCTTGGACAGAAACGCCGGATGCGGGCACAGGTGGACCTTCTCCTTGTAGAAGACCGTATAGGATGGCTCCGAGGTGAGTGATCTCAGACACCCTGCCAGCTGACATTATAGCAACCAGGAACAAAACTTTCCAGGAGAGAAGCAGGAGGGAGCAGGAAGCCAGAGGCTCAACGGGAGGTCCCATGAGCCTTGAAGGCATAAGATTCAGGTCCCAGGGGGACTGGGTAGAGGCACTCTTCAAAAACTCTTCAAAAAAAAAAACCCTTCAAAAACCACACCATCATAGGAAGAGACCCCCTGCCTTGGAACAGAGGATGCAATGCCAAAATGGTGGCCAGGTGGACCTTGATCGAAGAGAGGGACAACCCTTGGAGTTTGAGGTGCAGCAGATAATCCAATATGTCCTGCAGCTAGGCCTGCTCGGCCCTAAGAGGCCCACCACCCGAACCTTTTCTATTTAGCCAGGTAGGTTTCCTGGTGGAGGGTTTCCTGCTATCCAGCAAGACCTGGTGGACACAGGTCGAGCACGCCCGCTCATCCACGCTTAGCCATTCAGTAACCAAGCCGGCAAGTGCAGTGCCGCCAGGTTTGGGTGCAGCAGAGTGCTGTGGTTCTGGGACAGCAGATCCGGCCGAAGAGGCAGTGGCTGCCGAAAGGCTCAGCAACGTGCTGAACCAGTGCTGACAAGGCCATGCCAGGATAACCGTCACTCTATGCTGTTTGACCTTCATGAAGACCCCGTGAATTAACGGCACTGGCCCGACAATGGAATGAGGAAGGCATCTGACAGGGAACCTCTGTCCAGACTCCGAATCGAACAGAACACATGACACTTTCTGTTCTGTCTGGACACGAACAGGTCCACCTGAGGAGTTCCCCCATCTCTGGAGGATTATGTTGACCACCTCTGGATGGAACGACCATTCGTGGCGAGACGAGAAGGTCCTGCTGAGGTGATCTGCCAAGACGTTCCTGGTGCCTGGCAGGTGGGTGGCAACCAGATGAATGGCATGCCGCACACAAAAGTCCCAAAGGCTGAGCGCCTCTTGACAAAGGGCTGAGGACCTGGCACTGCCTTGCCTGTTGATGTAATACATTGTGGCGGTATTGTCCGTCAGGACCTGTACCACCTTGCCTTTCAGGTGGGGCAAGAAAGCCTGGCAAGCCAGGTGACCCACCCTGAGCTCCCTGACGTTGATATGGAGGGCGAGATCATCCCGCAGCCAGTGGCCCTGGGTGCTCAGCTTGCCCACGTGGGCCCCTGAGCCCAGATCCAAAGCGTTGGAGTCTGGGGTCAGAGATGGGGTTGTGAAGGGAATTCCCTCCAGTGCAGGGAAGACAGGACATGGTTCGGCACTCTGACCACCCAGTCCAACCTGTGTCTGTTGGGGATATAGACCAAGGCCAGCCACACTTGCAGAGGTCGCAGATGGAGCCAAGCATGGGTGACCACATACATGCACACAGCCATGTGGCCCATCAGATGTAGGCAGGTGAGGGACGTAGTGAGCAGGTGGTTCTTTAAGTGGGAGATGAAATCGAACATGGCCTGAAAACGTGCTTCTGGAAGAAAGGCCCTGGCTCGTGTGGAGTCAAGGATCACCCTGATAAATTCTATGCGCTGCACTGACGTTAATGTGGACTTTTTTGTTTATTAACAGGCCCAGATCGTGGCATGTGGAACTCGCCAGATTGAGGCTCCTATGCACCTGCACCCGAGACCTGCCCTTGATGAGCCAGTAATCGAGATATGGGAAAATCTGGACCCCTCAATGTGTCAGGTAAGCCGCCACTGGCGCCATGCATTTTGTGAACATCCTTGGGGCCAAAGATAGGCCAAAGGGCAGTGCCATGAACTGAAAATGACGCCCGCCCACTCTGAAGAAGAGGAAACGCCGGTGACCCGGGAATATGGGAATGTGGACATAAGCATCCCGTAAATCGAGAGCGGTGTACCAGTCTCCCAGATCCAGGGAGGGGATGATGGAGGCCAGGGAAACCATGCAAAACTTCTTGAGAGACTTGTTGAGGCAACGGGAAGTACTGGGACTGGAACTCTTCCCTTTCATGTCCCGAGGGACCTCCTCTACCACCTCCAGGCTCAGAAGGATCTCAACCTCCTGAACGAGGAGTTGCTCGTGACAAGGATCCCTGAAGAGGGACGTGGAGGGAGGGGTGGCCAAAAATTGCAGGCTATAGTCTTGATATACTATGTCCAGTACCCAGCGGTCCGAGGTGACCAGCGATCAGGCCGAACAGTAGGGGTGAAGGTGGTTGAGGAAAAGGAATGGTGGACCCGGGGAATTGGCTGGGGCGTTGCTGTCGAGTGCGCCATAAAAATGAGTGCTTCTGGTCTCCAGACTGTTTCGCCAGGCCAGGCTGCGCAGGTGAGCGGGAGGTAGAAGGGCGAAGATGACTAAACCGAGTGTCTTTGTCCCTTCTTCTAGCAGACCCCGGATGAGGCTGCCACAGCCTTGGCGGCAGAGGCGGCCGGAACTGCTTATGTGCTGACTGTGGCGTGTGCATTCCCAGCGAACAAAGGGTTGTTCTGGTGTCTTTCAGCCCATCGTGTCTTTCAGCCCATGCAGACCGTTCCCATCGAATGGGAGGTCTTGGATGACAGTCTGCATCTCCTGGGAGAGTTTGGTGGTTTGAAGCCAGAAACTGCGCCTCATTACCACCGCAAACGCTACCACTCTGGCTGCCAAGTCCGCTGCATCCCAAGCCATTTGCAGGGAGCACCGGGCCGCCGTAGGGCCAAATCCTGCAGGAGGGACTCCTTAATCTTACGGCAGGAGTCCCATAAATTAAAGTTGTAATGGTCCAAGAGTGCCTGATTGTTCGCCACCCAAAACTGCAAACTGGCGGTGGAATAAATTATCCTCCCAAACAAATCCAGTCATTTGGCCTCTATTTTTTGGGGTCGAGCTGGATTGTGCCTGCTTTTCTTTCTCACTGGCTGACAAGATCACCAGTGAGCCAGGGGGAGGTGGGTATACAAATATTCAAAACTTTTGGCTGGGACAAAGTATTTCTTTTCAGCCTGATTTGATGTGGGAGGGATGGAGGAAGGGGTTTGCCAGATGGATGTGGCAATTTTGAGGACCCTGTCATGCATCGGTAGTGCGACGCAGGCCGAGGCAGAGGCCGAAAGGACGTTGAATAGGATGTCCGTTGCTCAGCCATCTCCTCCACTTCCAGGCCCAAGTTCTCGGCCACCTGATGAAGCACGGCCTGATGGTCCTTAAGGTCATCCGCCAGACTGGCCCTGGAGGGGCCTGCGACTGCCTCATCTGGGGACGAAGGCTAGGACTGTACCACAGGCAGGGGGCCCTGGTCCTACTCCTCCGCAGGGGAGAGCGGCTTAGGAGTGGTCACAACCTCCTCAGCCTCGGCCTCTGGGCGTGCTTCCCGCACCGAGCCCGGTGCCGGCAGCTGTTGCTCCAAGGTGGCAGCTGATGAGTGGAGCAATGGCTGCATAGCCATGACCGGAACTCCCCGTGCGTTCCAAAAAAGGCCACTGCACGGGCCACTGACCCGGCTGCCACTACACTGTTGTCTCAGTTGCCCAGTCGCGCTGTCGGGTTCTAGGCAAGGGGCTAAACCGTCCCTCAGTACTGGAGGAACCACCTTCTGGAGACCATGGAGGGGCTATGGATGCCTGGGTCTGCTTAGAGGCCACAGATAACAGTGGAGACTGGTGTTGATGCTGGGGAGACTGGGGGCGGGACAGAGAACACTCCCGCAGCATAGGCGACCTGGATCGGTGACGAGACGTGACCGACGGGGAGGCAATCGGTACTGGTAGTAAGGGGATCTACGCCTCCCTCTCAGTGATAGATGTCAAGATAACGGGGACCATGATCATGGTGCCGGTGATCTATGGCGAGCCCCAGATGATCTCGGTGGTGGCTCTGGTGACTGGCGGTGCGGAGGTGGAGAGCGCGTCAGTGTCTAGGGGGATCAGTGGTACTCCACTGATGCCTGAGGAGTCTTATCGGCTGACTTGCCCTCTTGGGGAGCCTTTGTTGAAGCCTGCGGCCTCTGCTGTGTCGGTGGCCTTTGCTGGCAGGGGAGTTGGTCAGATACTGCTCACAGGAGTCGGAGGAGGACCTTTCACGGGGCTAACGTCCCCAACGGGAGAAAGCCAACTGCAGGGTTCTGGGCCATACGGATGTCCCGAGGTGGGTCTTTTGCCTGCTGCCACATGGCTGTTCTTTCCTGGCGCTGGGGAGCCTTGTTTCTTTGGCCTTCTTTTTCAGTACCAGCAACAGGGAACGGTGCTGAACAGAGCTTGGCGCTGGGGGTGCACTTGGCACCAATGCCGAGGTGCTCGGCGAATCATGCCGAGACGGCTTGGAGGAAGGACGGAGGGAGGCCGGACAGAGGGCGGACTCTATCAGAAGAGCTCAGTCAAATGTTCAGCTCTTTTGGCGTGCGAGGCTGAAAGTTTTTGCAGATACGGCACTTGTCTTTTACGTGTGCCTCCCCCAAGCACTTGAGACAGCTGCTGTGGGGGTCACTAACAGGCTTAGGCCTTTCACAGTCTGTGCAGGGCTTTAACCCTGGAGACTGAGGCATGCCCCGGGGCAGAGTCCCCGCTGGGACTCTAACTACTAACAACTAAACAAACACTAACTACTGAAGAATCAACTATATACAAAGCCTTAAGGCATGAAATCCAAAGGAGAAAAAAAACACTAGCCCTTGCTAAGCAAGGAAAGGCGCTCCGACTAACCACCACGGACGGTAAGAAGGAACAGAGAGGGAGTAGGGTCGACGGCACCTGATATACCAGCACTTGGGTGCAGCACTCAAGGGGGCACCACAGTCAGCCCTTCGGATACCGCTAAGGCAAAAATCTCTGACGACCATGCACATGGGTGCGCACGCACCTAGAACGGAATCAACATGAGCAAGCACCAAAGAATCTTATTTTGTAGGATGAACCTGAAGCTATGGACACTGGAGGTTCCAACCCAGACCATGCGGCGGTGAGAAGGAACTGGAGAGAGAGTTGGTCGGCCTCCCCATATCCCCTGGGTTGGAGGCACGAGATGAGCCAGGGCGCATGTGTGGACCAATATCTCTACATTCAAATCCTCCGACTCTGGGCATATGGTGTGCATGCGTAAACCCACAGTGGAATACAATAGGAGGTCATTCCTCAAAAAAGGATCATATATTGTGAGACTTGTGATAAAATCTTGAGTTAGCAAAAAATTATTCTTAAATTCTACATAGATAGCAGATAGTCCCCTCTCTCCTCCCCCTTTGGTATGGACCCCCCCAAAAAGATGTTTGTTTAAAGATGTTGAAATGCAGGAAGAAAACTGCACCTGATATTTTAGAATTTGAGGTGAAGAACCCCCCCCCCCCAGATATTCCATTCAAATATTTGCCTTCCTACAGCATTTTAAGAACTTCCCAACACATGTACACCTACCTAAAAGCTTGCAAACAACTACAACACATAGCAATTTGAACTTAATTTTATTACAGCTTTATACAGTAAGTCACCTGGTTACACCACTAAACTTGAAAGGAATCAAGTGGAATATCTATCTATCTATCTATCTATATATCTATATATATATCTCTGTCACCAAATAACTTATGGAAAGAGTGTTTTAGAGCAATGTTCGTTTGCTTACTTCATCATGAGGCACATACTGTAAAACTGCCACAAAACAGTGGTCTCCATAGCTAACTTGCACAGCTAGGATTTTAGATTATGCACATCAAGCACTGAATAATCAGAGCACTTCTTAACGCATTAAACCATTGAACAGTTACACAGTCCCAATGCCAAAATTCTACCTGTATTTTATATACAATAGTTTAAAAGCACTTGGTAAAGTTATATGTATTGTAACCAATTTGCCCTTCCTCACAGTTCACTTCAAAGACAATCTCTTTATTGTAATGTACTCAATACAGAACAATTTACAAAATACAGTATCGTTCTGAGACCTGTGCAATGTAATTGACAGACCAAGGATGGAATACTGGCTCCACTGAAGTCAATGCCACTGACTTCACTCTTTTTTCTCTTAGATAAATAGACTAAGAGCCAACTCAGAATAAGAAGAAATACAAAATGGTATATTAGAAAAGCATTCCCATTAGGCACACATATGCAGTAAAATGATCCAAAGCAAACCAGAAGAGAAGGGAGAACACCACAATTAAACCTATCTGAATTCATTTTTAAAGCTGGAAAATTATACTTTGGAAAAAACTTGTTTTGGTATTGCTTCCCCAGGGAAGTGCATGAATTATCTTTTTAACGGAACTATTACAATAAGAAATTTTGAATAAACATTTCAGTGTCAATGATTTTTTAAAAGCTGTTGTATAGGCTTTGACCTCCTTGGTATTAAAATAGGCATAGAGATATGTGAATATTCACAACTGAGCAAAACTTTTATTAGACATTTCATAAGGGGCATTATGATTAATCAGTAGATATGAATTCAAAATATTTATTAGCCTTATTTTGCAAACTGAAAATTCTCTGGTTCTTCTGATCAAAAGCTGGAAGTATTAAAAGTTCTATTCAGAACCTGAACATCTTCTAGACTGCTTCTCATCAGCCTCACATTTAAGTTGCAAGATCACAATTTGTTAAAAATACCAATTAAAGTGCATGAACTAGACATACTGCTATGAAAGCCTCATACAAATTGCACACAAGTATGTAGGTGATGTTTTTAGCTATTTTAAATGAAGTCCTGTGTTAAAATAAATTAAATGTAGGATCACAAACTATGGGCCCATCCTGCAAACCCTCATTCAGTCATGCAGTGACACTGAAATAAATGAGACTCTTTCTCACGTTAGGCCTACTTAATTGTGTAAATGTCTGCAAGATCACACTTCTAGAAAGGTGCTTAGCAACCTATTCACCCACTGATGTCAACAGAAATTGAAAACGTTAAGCACCTTGCAAGGGCTCAACTTGCTTAAGAATTTTGTGCACTGTCATGCCAAACCATAACAGCTAGTTTATTTGAGATTCATTCATAAAAAAAAGTTCACTTCTGTTCACCAAATGAAAGGAAAAAGGTAAAGAAAATTATTTTCATTGTATGAAGACACACACACACACAAAAAGATCAACATTCCTTGACAGTGTTCTTTTAAGTGGAGAAAATGTATCTCAAACATTTAAATAGAAACATATTACATTGCATTGTCATTTCCTAAACGAAGTAAGTTTTATACACATGCATCAACAGAAAACCATAAAAACCATAACATCTTGACAATGTAGAATATTACAGTTATCTTAAGTCAACATGTTATGATACATATCCACCCCAAAATGAACCTCTGTGGCTAATGGCCCTCAAAAGTTCCATAAGCTCTCTGGGACATGCAGACAGAAGCTGCCCCTGAGCACAAAGAGCTGCACAAAGGAATAACTTCTAGGGCTGTGTGCAGTCAGGAGGGGTGAGACAGACAGAGCATAGTGTGAGGAGTAAGGAGCTTATTAGCATAAGGGGCCAGATCCTCAACTTGGGTAAATTGTTGTAGCTCAAGTGAAGTCAATGGAGCTATGACAATTTACACCAGCTAAAGATCTGGTCTCTCCTTCCTCATGAGGGCACCCATTAATGTGAAACAATTTGAAATCTAGGAGATTGTGTTGGCTACTGAATTGTGTAAAGTATAATATATTTAAAATGTAATGTGATCATTAAAGGGCTGTTTTCATTGAGAGGGATTTAACATACCAGACTTTCTTATGAAGTTTTCAAGAATTGCTGCAATCTCAACCCATATTCCAACACAAGCCTAGCACATACCTTCTGCTCTAAGCTTGTACAGAGGAAAAGTTTAAACTAGTGAAGTCATCAGTTTAACAATCCTAGACATATGATTCAATCTCTATGGAACATCAAAGCCATACGTGGAGTTCTAACTGTTCAAGCGTTTGAATTAAATATTTTTCATTTTCAATTTAATCCTTTAATTTAAATTAAAGGTTTAAATATACAAACTAAATAAAACACAAAGAAAACTAAGCCATTATTCTTTTGCTTAATAAAAACCCACAAACAAACAAATGGCATTTTCCCGCTTCCACCTCAAGAACAAGAACTGGAAAGTACCAAAATCCTCAAATGCTAGTGAACATGAGATGTACTCCTCATTAGCGGGTGTCAGTGTGCCTAAGCACTGGGAATATGTAACATATTGTAGAGTTGAGCTAAATTTTTTGTTTTATTCCATGTGGGAATAACTCAGATATGTTTGCAGTAGAAATGGAATGATTAAAATCACATGAAAACTCTTTGAAAATATATCCATTAGGATTATATTATAGCGATTTGTGATTTGTTCATTTTTAACAGTACAGTGGGATCCCTCAGTATAAATCTTTGGAATGTTTGCCACTAATATAACTACCCCAATAGAATTTAATTACCAGTTTTTTCAGCTATAAATTAATGGATAGGCAGTTTCACTTCAGTAAAGATACTCTGATTCCAAACAAACAGAGAAGAAAAATGTACCAGCCTGAGGTGAAAAATACCTGCACCTGCAACTTATGTAAAACTATGCAGAGCAGCTGAAAATTTGCAGTCAAATTTAAAAGATCAGTTTCATTGATATAATAAATGATCAGCCATATTCTGGCTTTTGAGGAACGCATGCAGTTCTCAGTGCATTCAATGAGAGCTGTGCACATCAATCTGAAGTCAGAATTTGGCCTTTAATAGCTTATCTTGCAATATTCAGAGCTCAAATTTTAGTTAATTTCTAGACAATGCTATGTTTCTCATACACTTAACTCACCAGTGCTTTTTTACTATTTTAAACTTTGAATATATTGAATAGTTAATCATTTAATTAGCCACAAAGCATCTTGCATGATAGATATGTATCTTCACCTCCATTTTTCTAAATAATAATTTAAGATTGATCATTTCAGTCTTGGACATCAAAGTAGTCAATCACTGGCTCCACTTTTAATGTTTTCTGCAAGCCACTGTTTCCATTATTCCTGAAATTAAAACCATAAAATATTACAGAACACAATTCTCAGTTAAATGAAAGATACAGTTACATAAGCAAGGATAACACACTGACTTTCCCAAACTACCAAACTGATATAAAAACACCATAACATCTCATGGCATATTATGCCACTGGACAGCAAGATCAATAAACACCAGGCATTAGAAAGCTGTTACAAAATTTTACAGAAATCAAATCTTAATTATTCACTCTAATGTACATTTCAGTGCCCACTGAACAAATAGCTACCTTTTATTAACTGTGCTTTTCATAAATATTAATATTAGCAATTCAGCCATTCTAATATTAAGGTAGAATACCACAAGCAATTTATCTACAACACACTGATATTTAGGTAGTTTATTTTGCAAATGAAAACTTTGTTACAGACGAGCCAATGTTCTGAATATTGTCCTTTTTCAAAAATATATGCAAAAAAAGCAAAAGACTATCTCTGAAGTGAGGGATAGTTGCAGGTCAAGTTTCAGCTACATATAAAAACAAAGGATAAAAATTAATGAAATCATCGACTGTTAGTATAGATAATTATTCAAATATGCTATTTAACTGTCATCAGAAGACAGTCAAGGTGGGTGAGGAAATATCTTTTATTGGACCAAGTTCTGCTGGAGAGAGAGACAAGCTTTTGAGCTCGTCACCAACAGAAGATGGTCCAATAAAAGATATTTCCTCACCCACCTTGTCTCGCTAATATCCTGGGACCAACATGACTACAATACCACTGCATATATCTGAAGACAGTGACATGAGGCCTTTCAAAAACTTCTGTTTCCAATAAAATTTCAATGTTTAAATATTAAATGAATGTTTTATTTACAAATAATTTTAATCCAGAGGCAAAGATTTTCAAACCTGGCCACCTAAAATTAAAAATAAGCAGGCTGGTTTTTCAGGAGGTGCTAATTTCCAATGAATTCCACTGAAGTAAATGGGAGATGCAAGAGCCAAGCACCACTGAAAATCAGGTTACTTTTATATATGCTCCTAAGCATTGATTCAAGAGCCTTGTTTTAGGCATGCCTGCAGGTGGTTTAGGCTGGATTTTAATCTTGAATCTGTTAGTTTACACTCTGATGAACTGGATCTTTTCAAGGAATGAACAGCCTATTATTGTTATTCATTTGTATTCTGGTAGTCCCTGAAACCACCAACCAGAATTAGGCCCATATTCTGCTAGATACTGTCAAAATCTAGAACAGAAGACATTCCCTGCATCAGAAGCCTGTGGTTTCCTTTTAAGGGTGCAATCATCTTAAATCCAGATTCAGCAAAACATTTTGAGAGCCAAAATTGAACAAATATAACTCGTGGTTGTGAAGCCCAGAATGTTAAAAGCCTATGCACACTCAAGGCCACCGTGTCTTACAAACACAGGAGCTGATATGTTAGATAAGACCATACAGCCAAGGAGTCTGGTATCTTGCTTGCCCCAGCAGCGGTCAGTACCCAAGGAATGTGAAGTCCCCACTTTTGCCCTCTTTGGCCATTATAGAGGAAACAATACTTAGTGACCCCCACAGACAACCATTATATGCCATGAACTAATTACCCATATCTTAGTTTGCAAAGAATAGTTAGAAATGGTTATAAAATTATTCAGTCTTTTAAAAGTCTAGCTACAGTATGCGTGTCTACCTCTTGCAACAATAAATTACACATATATATTGACTATATAGCATAAGGGCAGTATTTATTTTTTCTGGCACTAAATTTATTCCCATTTTATTTCAATGAGTGACCCCCTGTGCTCATTATGAGAAAGGTAGAGAGAAGGGTCTGTTCGGTTAAATTTTAATTCTGAATAACTCTTTTCCATGTTAAATAGTCTCAGCAATTTTGTGAACTGTAACTAGGTAAAGAGCTAAGATTTTTCACTGCTTTGATGCATTCCCCCCCCCCCCCCAATTTACTCTATAAATTTCTTTTGATGAGGCAACCAAACTTGGACACAAGATTCATATAAATTACATTTTTATATAAGAGATCTTCTATCCCTTTCTACTGCTCCCATACATTCTATTTGTCTATTTTTTTAAAAACTGCTGCAATGATGTGGGCAGACATGTTTAGTGAGTAAATCCCCTTGATTTCTAGCTTTTTTCCCCTCAGAGGCTCTTTGATGTTCAGAATGCATCAATGTATACAAGATCTTTCAAAAATTGTTTATTGCACGAAGGTAATAAATGATATGCCACATAGTGTAAACACAAGAAAAACACTCATGTAATGTTCACTACTGCTCTTGATTAAAAACCAGAGTGGCATAGGTAGTCTCTAATGAATGTCCTAGAATTATAATACATTTCATCATAAATTGTCACATTTAGCAATCTGTTTAAGAGATTAAAATAGCATGAGTATGGCAATTCAAAACTGAGATGCCCTGACAAAGTTGTGAGGCCTCTGGCCCATACTGTCACTTTATTAAACATTAACTTAGCAAAAACACTTAAATAACTAAATAGTTCTTACTTATCTGTTTGTCTGTAGTGAGGAATAGGTGGTGGAGGCCTTGTCCGCATTTCCCTCTCTAGCACAGATGTTAGGGTATTACTTGGACAAATGGATTTACCTCTAGAGGATGAGAATGGTAACAAATATTATTTGTGATGTTATTGTCTACATGTTTAAATAGAAAAATAATACACTATATTAAAAAAAATCAAGACAAAAATTAAGTGTTAAATGTGGTATAAATGACAGTTTGAGACTTGAAGGTCCAATGTGTTACCTCGCAGCAAATCCAATACTGAGGTGTTAGAAGAACTTCTGACACACTGTGACTCAAAGCAGCCCAGCATTTCTTCTTTGCCTAAAACAATCTATACTCCCCTTCCCCCATTTAAACTGAACAATGGAGACAGTAAATAGAGGAAATAGACTATTTTTTTTATTATAAATATGTCTTAATGTAAGAAGATATCCACTAGTCTGGAAGTTTTCGGGGTAGACTAGGATAATAAAAAAAAAAAAAAGTTCCCTGCGTAACTTTATTGGTGTTTGAACTGCTCCCTTTGCGTGAGCCTGTAAAGTGCATCAAAGTCCAAACTTACAACACTTAAACCCTAAAACTACAAACACATTGTGACGTTGCACTCCAGATGTTTTATGGAAATATGCTTATGAGTATGAATATGATGCAACTGGAATATACTTTAGGCAAAAGGTCTATTGTAAGGTAGGCTTACAAAGCTTATAATCTACTGAGTGTGGTCATCCTATTTGTATGCATGTATCATTCTTGTATCTGAAGCTAGAAATATAAAGTATAACTCTGAGATCCTATTGTCATTATGCAAAGTGTGGGCCATTGATGGTGGTTTAGAATCTTGATGGCTCCCATTGACTAGGACAATTGGTTGTAAATGGCTCTGTTTACTTGCAAGCCTTCCTATGTTTGTGTGAGCCAGCCCAGGAAGAATGTAGGCTGGGGTCTCACAGGACATGAACATGTCACCTGATACTCGAATCCATCTTAAACCTGGTGCTTTTCTATTTAGAAGGAGGGGTGTGGACCCAGAGAGACAAAAGATTCCCGCCTTGTGACAAAGCTATAAAAGGGGGTGGAACAGAACAAAGGGGCTGCCAATCATGAGAACACCCCTGCTTTCCACCTAAGATGTTCGCTGGAACTAACGAGGACTGTACCAGGGGAAAGGATTGGGCCCAGACTAGGAAGGAGTCTAGTCTGTGAAAGAAGCTTATTGGAACATCTCTGAGGATGAGATTTTACCTGTAATCAGTTTCTTAATGTATTAGGCTTAGACTTGAGTGTTTTTGCTTTATTTTGCTTGGTGACTTACTTTGTTCTGTGTGTTATTACTTGAAACCACTTAAATCCTACTTTTAATACTTAATAAAATCACATTTGTTTATTAGTAAACCCAGAGCAAGTGATTAATACCTGGGGAGCAAACAGCTGTGCATATCTCTCTATCAGTGTTATAGAGGGCAGATAATTTAATTTATGAGTTTACCCTGTATAAGCTTTATGCCAAGTAAAATGGATTTATTTGGGATTTGGATCCCATTGGGAACTGGGTGTCTGGGTGCTGGAGATAGGTGACCTACTGAGCAGTCTTTGGTTAACGTCTGCAGCTTTGGGGGCGTTGACCAGACCTGGGTCTGTGTTGCAGCAGGCTAGTGTGTCTGGCTCAACATGGCAGGGTTCTGGCTGGCAGGGAAAACGGGCTCAGAGATAATTCCAGCACGTCAGGTGACAGCCCCAAGTGGGTCTCTGTGACCGAACCCGTCACAGTGGCATAGTCGAGCAGGATCTGTGCACAGCTGATTGCTTTGAGACACTGGTAGTGATTTTAAGTGAGTTTTGAGTGTCATGGTTGGAGAACAGACAAAGTGGTTACTGGTTTGTTATTTTCGGTTTGTTTATTTCGGGTGAGGGAAATAAGCACAAGAATGCAGGAAAATGACTTCCAGTGAGGCAGCTACAAAACTAGAGCTGGCCAGACTGGAAGTGGAAGAGAAGGCAAAGGACCATGAGTTTCAAATGTGGCAGGCACAAATGAGGCTCAAAGCAGCAGCTGCGGCCAGGGAAACGATGGAGGCAGAAGCAGCCAGACAAAGGGCTGCACACCAGCAAGCCCTGGACTTAAAAGACAAAGAGTTTGAAGCCCAGAGGTTAGCACAACAAGCTGCTCAGGAGGAGAAGCAAAGAGAGGCAGCTAGCCCTGGAGTTAAAAGACAAAGAAATTGAGGCCCAGATTGCGACCCAGAAGCATGAGCTGGCTGTAACGGAGTGGACGAGACAAAACCCTTCAGCAGCTGGCTCCACTTTCCCAAAAATCCACAAATGGGAACAGTTATGTCCACCATATGATGAATCCAGTGATATTGCCGAGTATTTCATCACCTTTGAGAGACTGTGCACTCTCCATGTGATTCCCGAGGATCAAAAAATGGTTGCAAAATTGACTGGGAGAGCTCTGGACATATTCAATAAGGTGCCTGTTGCTGATGTTTCAAACTGTGGTAAATTTAAGGAACTGGTTTTGAAACCAGTTTCAGATTACAGCTGAAACCTACAGGGTTAAATTCAGGAGTCTTAAGAGGGGATCTGGATTAAGTAATGTGGCCTATGTAAATGAAATGAGAGATTTGTTAGACAAGTGGGTGAGGGGAAAACACATTACAAGCTTTGAAGAAATGTGTGATTTGGTTACTCAGGAACAGTTCCTGAATACGTACAGTGATGATGTAAAACAGTATTTGTGGGACAAAAAGATGGATGCAGTGGGTGAATTAGTGGGCTTGCAGACTCTTATGAGCAATCATAAGCTGCAATTAAACATAAACCACTGGCAGAGGGGTACAGGGTTGGTGGAAAGCAGAATCACCTTTTTACCCCTGGGAAAAAGGAGACTGGGCATTCACCTCCCCATTCCCCTGTTACTCATCCCAAGTCTCCTGTACAAACAGAGGAGCCCAGAAGGTGCTATCATTGGAAGTCCACTGAGTATCTAAGGAATAAATGTCCTTGGCTGAGTGGGAACAGGCACCAGGTAACACATGAAGCTGCTGCATCTCAGAGCACAGTGTATCCCAGGCTACTGCGTCTTACCACACAGGATTTGTAAAGGTTGCTTCTACACAATCAAACAGGGGACATATGCATGCTGTTAAGCTTAATGCCAAAGTGCTCCAAGGTTGGAGAGATACTGGTGCAGAAATTTCTGTGGTCAGGAGGGACCAGACCCAGGAGAAGGATTTGTTACCAGGAAGAATGGCAGAATTAGAATTGGTGGGAGGTTATAAGGTCCTGGCACCTTTAGCCAAGGTACATATGGAAACTGGTGATTTGCAGGCTGAACTGACTGTTGCAGCGGTGGCACACAATTTTGCACCGTTTCTACTGGGGAATGACTTTTTTGATGTGGCAGAATCTGTCCCAGGGTTTGTTAGCAGCAAGAAGGAATCTTGTGCTGAAAGCCCCAGAGGGGAGGGTGAAGTCACATGTGCTGCTGGGGAAATAGGAGAGTGTCTCTTTAATTACTCTGTAGCAGTGGAAAATGGGCCCTTGGGGGCAGGGAGGGTCGAGGCCAGTTCCTGTAACCCTGGGGCTCAAAGCAGGTCCCCGCGGGAAGGGCTGGATAGAGCCAGCTCCTGTCCTGTGATCATCTCCCTGGGGGAGGGGGATGTTCCACCTTGTAACAGGGAGGCCTTCCCAGATGCTGACTGCCAGCAAGATGTAGTTCAGCAGGGGACAGACCCGGCCCCAGGGTGCGCAGACGTGTATCCTGGAGATGGAAGTTGGGGTCCTGATGACCACTGCAGCGGGAACAGACCCCAAGGCCTCTGTAGCTGGAAGCAAGCCCAACCTGAGTGAAAGAGGGGGGATTTTGCTGGTCAGTGAAGGGTCTGTCATAGCTGGTAGCTGTGAGCCCACAGCTGGATCAGGGTCACCTTCCCTTTTGGGGGACATAGGAGTGTCTGCCTCAGAGGGGAACCCAGAAAGGGAAGTCCAGATGGAAGGTGAGGGGGGACAGGCGGGTCTGCCCACCTTTTGTAGGAAGGCATTTCCCCAGGAGGAGGGTGAAGGATCTGCATCTGAAATGCCAGACCCTTCACCTGTGGATCAGGTTTTAAGGAAAGACTGGGGGTCAAATCTCCTGGAGGGGAGAGTCCACCCAGCTGACCTTTTGGGAACAGAGAGTGGGGTGACCGAGGGGATCCTACCAATCCAAAGCACTCCATTGAAAGATGTTTTTCCTGCTACGCTTGTAAGAGATAAAACTGTCTCTTCAAGGCAGGAGGAAGAAAAACTTTGCATTTGGGAAACTTCACAAGCGGGTGAGGTCTAACACAAAGAGATTCCAGAGGGAGGGGCCAAGGGCAGGCATGGTTGCAGTGCACCCTTTCCTTGCCAAATCCTCAAACACATGCCTGAATTGAAAGCGTTCTCCAAAGAGACAGGAGAATCTGTGTCTAAACCCCTACCATGGTACACAAAGGGGTTGGGAAATGCAACAGATGCTGAACAAGCTGAACAGAGCCTGTCCGCCATAGATTTGCTGGTTATCTTGTGTCTTTGGCTACTTCATCTACGGGTCAATGCTATAGGAGTTGATGACATCATAAGGTTTAAAGGTACTAGAAGGGGGTGTGACCAGAGACGAACAGGGATTTTACATGTACTGCCTCTGCCATGTACAGCGTCCAAGACTCCGGCAGTAAGTTCAGGAGGAGGGTGTGACGTTGTACTCCATATGTGCATATCTCTCTATCAGTGTTATAGAGGGCGGACAATTTAAGAGTTGACCCTGTATAAGCTTTATACAGAGTAAAACGGATTTATTTGGGGTTTGCATCCCATTGGGAACTGGGTGTCTGGGTGCTGGAGATAGGTGACCTGCTGAGCAATTTTTGGTTAAAGTCTGCAGCTTTGGGGGCGTGGAGCAGACCTGGGTCTGTGTTGCAGCAGGCTTGCATGTCTGGCTCAACAAGGCAGGGTTCTGAAGTCCGAAGCTGGCAGGGAAAACGGGCTCAGAGGTAATTCCAGCACGTTAGGTGACAATCCCAAGGGATTATACACATGTATATACAAGGGTGGGAAAAAAACAGACTAGTGAATTTCCTGTTATGAGAAGCATGAGTAAGCTGTCTATTCTCATATATACTACACTGGAGGACGACTGGAAAGCAGCAAGCAATATGACCAGAAAAAAGGGAGGGACAGCAGAGCTGAGACAGTAGAAAAGAAAAATAGTGGATGGTACCTGTAGATCAAAAGCAGTATCTGATGAAAATGCAACATCCACTTTTTGTAGTCATGTCTGGTGAAGGAACAGAGATTTCCAAGTGGTCCCTCTGCAGACTTCCTCATAAGAAACTTTATTTTTGCCTAAAATGCGGATGCAGACATCACTGAATGTGCCGAGGCTTTCAGAAGGAGTTTTTTTGGCTTACTTATATGCTTCTGATATAGCTGCCAGGATCCATTGACAATCCATTGACAATTTTGTTTTTTAAAGAGTTCAGAGCCGTGATTTTTGCCATTATAAAGCAACAATTAATCCTGTTTAATTAGGATTTGATTGATATGCAAACATCCAGATGATGGCATCTAATATCATGAGGATGAGTAGGTTTAATAAAAAACAAAATGTAAAAAGTGATGTATTGATTGAGGTGATAAGACAAAAGAAGTTCCTTAAATAGGAAGTCTGGGGTGGTGCAGAGTATCAGCTCTGGAGAAAAAAGGAATTTTTAATAGACAATGAATTTAATTCACTAATCATCCTAAAAGAAATGGTTGTGATTAGAAAGGCAACTATAAGAGAAAGGAAATACAAGGATGTAGAGGCCAGATTCAAAAGGGCTGCTCCATCAATTATTCCAGAGCTAAGTTAGGCATCCTGCTAACAACAGAAAATTCAACAGAACAAAGAAACTTCCTTACTGTCTTGATGAATCATGAAATATGATGTGCTGCTGAGTACCTGTGGGTACTCAAAAAGCTCTAACTGAACCTATGAAGTGGTATGGCTGAGCCCTTTATTTAAGTCATGCAACAGGAAGCACAAGCAGGTTTAGGCTGAAATTGACTTAACATTAAATTGAGAACAGTGGTGTCTGAAGATTTTCCAGTTGTTGCTATAAAAATGTAGATATAGAATCCTTCCTGGATTGAAATTTAACATCTACTAGTTGATTTAAGTCATAGAGTTTCATCCATTCAAATTCTAAAAGGCAGTCTGAAGCCTGCCTGGATCCTGACTTTGTATCAGCAGAAATTATCTGTGGGTAGTTGCCAGGGAGGACATACAGACATCTCCTAGAGCCAGGGTCTGCAAGGCCAACAAGGAACTATGAGAATTACCTTGGCTGTCTCTCTTATGTCTAGTGTAGAAGCATTTTATCATCTTTTCCTGAAGCATGTGCAACTCTCTCTGACCTGCAGCTTCACTGACAACTGTGTCCAAAAGACCTGTCCCAAAAGCTCATTCAAATGTTGCTTGAAGTAGGCCAAACCTGAAAATAATGTCTGCATCCCAGGAGCAGAGTCTGCATCCCAGAGGAGTATCCTAACTATGTTGGAACAGAGGAGAGAAAACAGGCTGCAGCTAAATATATTTAGATACTCAAACAGAGAAAGAGATATGGACAACCAGTTCTAGACTGCCTTTGTAAGATAATGTGACTAGGGTTACAAAGGAGAAGCTTGGATTGGGGTGACCATTATGGTAGGCATAGTTTGCACATCCAAAGGCACAGGGGCAGGGTGGACTCTCTTTGGCCAGTGTCTGGCCAGATGCCCCACAGTCCCTAACGTAGCTCAGCTCCATTGACTGTTGATCCATAATCTCAAGCGACCATTGTCAAGCTGCGAAACTATACTCTGTCAGTATGTGGATACCCTCAAGGGTGGAGCCTTTAATAGCCTGTTCACTTATGATTTAAGAACTGCCTCTTTTTCCACTGGTCACTGTTGACTCCAGGTTGGGGTGACGAATGGCTGTAGACCTATTCTGTCAGAGGTAACAGTCACAGGCTTGCAGCAGTCAGCAATGCTGACTACAATCAACTTCTCCTCTCTGAGGTCTGGAGGTTCTGGGGGAGGAGGTGAGGAAAAACTTCAACTGTCACAAACCCGTAAAGGTCTGTGGCCTTCCCTCAGAGCTCACAGGAGAAACATACAGAGAACTGCTTCTGGAGAGACAGAGGCAGGAAACTGAGCCTGAGACATACTTTCCCATGCTCATAGAGAGAGAGAGCAGAATCAATCCTCCAGACACGTGGATTTGTTGTGCATGAAAAAATATCAAAATATTCTTATTAATCACATCATATCCTTCTTTTAAATGTGACTTCAGATTCATTTCAAAATGGTCCATCTGACATAGCAGAAAAATTGGAAATGGTTCAGAAATCTGTTGACAATAGGGATAAGGAAAATTTTTCTTACTGTTAAGTGTGTTTGTGTGTGCGCGCACACTGGTTATCAATTACAAGAGTTCTGAACTCAGGGTCACCTACTTCACATTCTCTTACTCTTTTTTTTTTTTTTTTTTTTGCAAATGCCTTGAGAATTCTAAAGTTCTGAAATTTCACACTGCCAGACAAGCAAGAAAATGCATCTTATCACTAAATCCTTGCTTTAATTAAAAAAATCAACATTCATATTTTCAATCAGTTCTCCAAATAAGATTGTGAATTGTTGTGAATTTTAGTTTTCTTTTTTTAAATATAAATTTTCAGGCTCTGCTACTAGACCAAAAGCCCACTACAATATACAGACTCTACCTCATATATAGCATTATGATTTTGAATCAGAAACTGATGATTTGTTCAAATAATGTAACAATGCAAAAGCATATGAGCAGCAAAAATCCTTGTAAAGCCAGTGATGAGCAAACCCTAAAGGTTGAGCATTTGATAAATATCCTAAAATACAGATGCTTCCCTAAACCTATGGAGGTAACTCATTCACAAAAAAACAAACCAAAACAAAACCAAAAATTTCCCATGAACAGGGCTTGGTTTCCCCTGCACTAGAAACTTTAATGACCTGGCTATCCACTTCCAGAGTGATTGGCAATGATCAGTTGGCCTGATCCCTTCTCTGGCATCTTTATGAGGCATCTCCCTTTTCTTTTTCACTCAATTTCTCTCCCTTTCTCTGATCCTAGTCCAGGGGTAGGCAACCTATAGCACGCGTGCCAAAGGCGGCACGCAAGCTGATTTTCAGTGGCACTCACAGTGCCTGGGTCCTGGCCACCGGTCCGGGGGGCTCTGCATTTTAATTTAATTTTAAATGAAGCTTCTTAACGTTTTAAAAACCTTACTTACAACAATAGTTTAGTTATATATTATAGACTTCTAGAAAGAGACCTTCTAAAAACATGAAAATGTATTACTGGCACGCGAAACCTTAAATCAGAGTGAATAAATGAAGACTCGGCACACCACTTCTGAAAGGTTGCCGACCCCTGTCCTAGTCCCTCTCGGGTGTTGCTCCCCCCTCACTTTTCACCTTAAGACTTCCCTTATTTTTGCCCCCATTAAAAGTTCCTCCCATTCCTCCCTGCATCTAGCTGATGCCTCTTCCCCTTCTCTTGAAAAGGTAAAACAGACTGTGGGGAAGCTGGCAAGAGAGGAAGTGATCATCATCAGGAGCAGGAGTTCATGCTTGTGGGTTACTCAGCAGCAGTGAGAGCAGCAACCTCTTGTGACCAGAAAAAACACAACTTGGAGTCAAAGGAACTATAATTGGACAGTACTGTCAGATTTAAAAATCGGAGACTGAGGTGAAATCAGAAGAAATACCCCCAAACTGATGGAAATACAATCGTGTGAGATTATGCATTCCCTCCACCCCAACCATTTAAAAGCTGCTTCTATAGAACTTACAAAGTATAAAGGATGTATTTTGCAAGTTGTAAATAAAGTAAACTCAGAACAAAATATAGAAAACACAATATTCAAATCTACTGAATGGATGTTAATTACTTTGAAAACTAAAATAAAAACGATGAATATAACATACTTCACTGCAGTGATAACAACATTACGCTTTGGTTCATTGTCATAGCTCACACTCTCAATGCCATAAATTTGAGCTAACTCATGGATGATTCTGCGGTGATCTCTGTTCATGGGTGGATAACAGTGACTCTTTTTTGAATGCTTGCCCTGAATTTAAGAGAAAAATAGATGGTATGTTTATGATTGTTTTCGTAGACAAGATTACAATATATGATTCATTGTCTAGACTTCCCTAACAGCGACAAAGTCAGTTTGCAAGTACAGTGAGAACTAGATACTGTTGATGAAAACCATGTGCATACTAAATTCCTATTAATTTACATTATATACACAAACACACATACTCTCTACACTGGTTTGCACAGCTACAATTTTTAGATTTTGAAAATGCATGAGGAGACCACGCATGGTTTGACAAAATCTTTTTTTTTTTTTTAAACCATATTCCATATCCCTGCAGGGCTAGAACAACAAATTGGAAGATAACTGTAGACTTGGCATTATATTGGACAATTTTTATTTATTTTGGCTTTTCAATTTATATGCTGTATATAAAGAGGATTTGCCATATCCCTGTTGGTTATATCCCTTTCACAAAATATAGCAATGTTGGCATCTGATAAAACAATACTGTGTCAACGGGAAATAGGCAAATAAATTAGCTTTTAGTTTAAGGTAAACAAAAAATTACCCAGTTGAACAGACATCTTCTGAAATGTATTTTAGTAGCTGTAATTTACAAGTGCAAGTGTCTAATTAGTATATAGATTACACATTGAAAAGTGGTGTGCTAAAAGGTAATGGCTTTACAAGTGATGTAAAAATTCTTGTCTAAATCATTAAGTACTAGCAGAGATACCTGTTTTTCAAATAATGGGCAAAGTATTACGATAAATCTGAGGACACAGCCAAAACACTAGTGCAAATCTAGGCAAAATTAAGTTAAATTAACAAAATTAACACAGTATTGCACAACCTTCAATTCCTAATAATCTAGGAAGCATTCAGATCAAACTGTTCAATCCACAAATTTCCATTTCTATATAAGATGAGGTAGAGCAATTTCATAGCTAATGAGAATCAAATCCTTGGAAGAGATGTTTAGACAATTATGTTGTAAATATTAACAGGTAAATTCTTAAACCTGTGCACTTTGGACTTTGCCTCTGATATTTAATTAATGGAAAAGACTTCTCAACAGCAATCTTATTTGTCATAGTCTTGTCTTCTCCCATCCTACCCAGCAACAGATATGATGATCAGTAGATGTAGCAACTAGTGGAATCCAGAGATGAGGGAGCGCTTGGAGTACTACTCTGCCAAATTCAGAGTCTGCCACAGACAAATTCAGCTGACAGTAGCAGATAAGTATGTAACGCAGAAGTGAATATATGGCTGTTTTGCAGAAGGAGAGATACCTTGGCCCTCAAGCCCACAAGGTAAATAAGTTAGGAAGGATCTGATAAACTGCGGTCAAGGTCTTCCAGAGCCAAGGTGTTCCAGCTTGATCATACTCTGTCAGGAAGCAGTCTTTTACCCACCAAGAGAAGGTAATCTGCCAAGGCTTGCCTTAGTTACAGTCCTTGAAGCGAAAACCAGAAATGTCTGGATGACAGACCTATAGAACTTTTGTACCCATTTTACTTTAAGGGAATGAAGTTTCCTTTTGAGAAAGTGAATGGCTTGAGGTATAAGGCTCAGAAAAGCGAGGTGAGTTTCTGTCCATATGCAAAGGACTTCTGTAAGGAGATGGCAATGCCCCCTTGTCTGTTTACACACACCATTGCTGAACAATTGCTGCAATGGATTAGGGCATAGCGGTGGGCTGACAGAGGCTCCCAGACAAGCAGAGTCAGATAGATAACCTATAGCTAAGGATAAAATTATGTCACAGAGATTACAGATTCCGTGATTTACAGACACCTGTGACATTTTCCGCTTCAGCCGCAGGGCGGCAGAGCCAGAGCTGTCAGCCAGTGGGGACAGCTCTCAGCATATGCAGACAGCAGGTGACCCCCCCACAGCTCCTAGCCGCTGGACCCAGAGCTGAGAGCCACTGCAGGAGGCAGGGACCACAGAGCTGTGAGCCTCTGTGGGAGATGCGGAACCTTGGAGCTGTGAGCCACTGCGGGTGGCGGGGGAACCCTGGAGTTCCAAGCCCCTGCCCCGCAGCAGGGTTCGGGCGCTCATCACCCCCTCAGATTTCAGACAGCCCCGGTCAGCCTCCCCGCCCCTGAATTTTTTTCAGTAAAAGTCAGAGACAGGTCACAAACGTCTGTGAATTTTTGTTTATTGCCCGCAAACTGTTGGTTATTTTTAGTAAAAATAACCATGACAAAAATCTCAACCTTACCTATAGCTCAAGCACATTGGTGCTACAGTTCCTCAACAGTGGAAGGGGGGTGGGAAGGGGCAAGGTCCTTTTTACAGGATCCTTTGTCCAGGTGAGATGAAGCAAAAACTATAAATAAAATTTATTAATGGGTAGCACAGATAACACCAGGATCTGGACAAATGGGAATATAAAGGTATATATCCTTCTGAGCAAAGGAAACCACCTTGTGCATGGCCTGAAGGATGTACCTGAGGGTTTCCACATGAAACCTCTCTTTCCAGACTCTCAGACTGAGAAGGCACAAATATAGAATTCTTCCATGAAGTATCAGGAATAAAATCCCCATGCCAGCCAATAAGGAAAAACTATGAAAATACCCTTCTTTGGCCAGCATTACATTGGCTACAGTAAGGAACGTTATCGCTTTTGCTAAAATTTGCAGATGACACAAAGAGTGGAGGAGTGGTAAGGGAAGTCATTTGGAGTAATTTGGATATTTTGGCAAGGTGGGCCCATTCAAACAAAATGCATTTTAATACAGTCAAATGCAAGATCATATATTTAGGAACAAAATGCAGGTCATAAAGAATGGGAAATACAGTGACTCTCAAAAGGATTTAGAGATCATAGTGGACAAACAACGGAAAAGGAGCTGCTAGTGCAATGCTGTGGCTGAAAGGACTAATGTGATCCTTGGATGTGTAAACATGGGCTTAGTAAGGAAAAGTAAGGAGGTGTATATGGCATTGGTGAGACTGATACTGGAATACTGCATTCATTTCTGGTGTCCACATTTTAAAAAGGATGTAGAAAAATTGGGGAGGGTGCAGAAAAGAGCCACAACAATTATTCGAGGGCTTAAAAGAACCCCTTACAAGAGACTTATAGAGTTCTTACCGTTTAGCTTATCAAAAAGGTGGATAAGAGGTGACTTGATTATGGTATAGAAATATCTTCATGGGGAGAAAATACCAGGTAATAAAGAGTTCTTAAAGCTGGCAGAGAAAGGAATAACAAGAGCCAATGGCTGGAACATAAAGCCAGGCAAATGAGAAATCAGGCATGTTTATTTATTTAAAAACAAACAAACAAACAAACAAAGGTGGTGATTAACTATTGGAACAAATTATTAAGGGAAGATATCTTCAGATCAGGTCTGAGTGTCTTTCTGAAAGATATGCTTTGGCCCTGGCAGTACTGAGAAACTTTGAGGGGCAAAGTCCTGGAAGAAATTTAATGAAATATCCTAGGGAAATCCCCTTCTCTGGCAGGCACAAAAGGTGAATGTAAGGAAGGACATGGACTGGAGACATGGATCTTTATGGGACTCAAGTGCTACTTAGCGTATGTCTACACTAGAAATGCTACAGTGGCACAGCTGCATCCGTGCAACTGTAGCGTTGTAGTGAAGACACTTACTACAGTGACAGAAGGGGCTCTTCAGTAACTCCACCTTCCCAAGAAGCAGTAGCTAGATTGATGGAAGAATTCTTTCAACAACCTAGCAGTGTCTACACTGGGGCTTAGGTTGGCTTAACTGCATCACAGTTAAGGGGTGGGGTGTGTGTGAAATTTTTCACAGTCCTGAGTGAGGTAGTTAAGATGACCTACCTTTGTAGTGTAGATCAGGCCGTAAGTGCTCTACTTAAATCCTCAAATAGTTTTAATCCCCTAAGGGCCAAATCAGTTTAGACTTCAAACCCTCCACAGCTTCTCAGTCTTGTATGTCTACAACCCACTGTACAAAGACTGTCTGGGTGCCATCAAAACCAGCAACATACAAGTAGGAAGTGTTCTAGGTGGCAATCAAACAAGATGCTAGACCTTCATGATTAGATCTTAAGGAAATTGGATAAAAGCTGAAACCCTCTTCAGGTCTACCTGAAGTGTCCTGGAAATGAGAACTGCATGGACGGCAGCATGGAAGGCAATGGTGGGAAGGGGAGGGAAACACACATTCTCTCCTACCTGTGCAGTCCAAGGCAAGGGCCACAAAATCTGTGGACAGAATAGAGGGAGAGGACAGAAATAAAGTAATTTAAACCCTGCAAGCACAGCAGATGGCGTGCAGTTTGAGGACATTGATGTGCATCCTTGCCTCGCGGTGTGACTAGAGGCCCTCGGCCGTGTGGCCGTCCAAGTGGGCTCCCGTGGTGAGAGTAGTGCGCGCATGGGAGGTGCGAAAGGAATAGCTGCGAGGACTGTGGACGGGTTGCACCACCAGGTCAGGGAAGGCAAGGATGGAGGGGGGGATGAGTGTCCGTCTATGGGTTGTAGACCGAGCAGAGCCACAGTTGGAGGCAGCGCATATGCAAGCAAGCGAATGGCATGACCGTGGTGCAGGCAGCCACGTGGCCCAGGAGAGAGGGGCACAGGCAGACATGCGTGCTTGGCTGATGGCGTAGGTGTGTGATGAGAGTGGTCAGGGCAGCAAAGCTTTCCGGAGGGAGAAAGGCTTGGCTGAGTCCAGATACGTGCCAATAAAGGTGAGGGTGCGCATGGGGACGAGCACCGATTTGTCTTTGTTGATACAGATGCCCAGGTAGTCCAGGAGGTTTGTTGCCTCGCGGTGCTCCACCGGAGCGAGAGGCGCAGGCGGAGTCGACGGAGGAGCATCAGCAGTCGACTTATCACAGTGAAGACACCGCGGTAAGTAGATCTAAGTATGTCGACTTAGAAGTAGATCTAAGTTATGAAGTTGCGTAACTTAGATGAAACACCCCCCTCTCCAAGTGTAGACCAGGCCTTATTTTTAGTCTGAATTTGTCTAGCTCCAACCATTTTATCATGTTATATCTTTCTCTGATAGACTGAAGAGCCCATTATTAAATATTTGTTCCTCGGGCGCAATCACTCAAAGAAGAATTTCAGTAACAGCAGATAGGGCATTTTCAGAGAGATTGAACTAAAGATACTTGTTTGTCTCTGCTACACTATTCATCTTCTTTTGGCATATAAACAATAAACATTCTGTTAAATAACATTATTTTCCAAATGTCAAGTAAAGATGAGACAAAATATCACCAAAATGTTTCAGAATTTAGAAAAAAGGCTTTACATACTGAAACAAAGAAATTATTAGATTAATAAAATTTAGCATTAGAAAACAACATACAGTTCAATATTGCAAATAAGCAACATGAAATATATTTGAATTTTGATAAAAACTTGCTGAAAGAGCAAAATTCAGTTGTAACCTCATGGTTAACAAACAAAGTCAAAGAGTCTAATACTCATATATTTATTGAAATGAAGATATACAATTATCGTTACCTGATTATTTCTCTCTCACACAAAAATTATATTAAAATTCATGGATTTTTAAAGCCAGAAGCAACCATTATGATAATGTAGTCTGACCTCCTGCATAACACAAGCCAAAGAATCTCACCCAGTGATCCCTGCATCAAGCTCATAACTTCTGGTTGCACTACAGCATCTTTTAAAAACATATCCAATCTTTATTTAAAAGACTTCAAGTGATTGAGAATCCACCACATCCCTTGGTAAGTTATTCCATGGGTTAATTACCCTCACTGTTAAAAATTTGCACTTTATTTCTAGCTTGAATTTGTCTAAAATTCAATGGTTGGAAGTTGAAGCAATGGTGTCATTAACATCGACGCCAATAAACGCACTATTTCTTTTAAATGAACATGCTATATAAAGCAAATTCTTTGGCCACCAACCTTATTTACAGCTTCCACGAGTGTTCTCATTTCCTTCTCAATATCACTGACAAACTTTAAATCTTTCCTGAAATAATAAAGAATTATAATTCACCTAGTATACAAGATAAGAGATAAATGCAGCATTTATCTACCACATATGTACATTGATAAATGCAATACCATTGAATAAATTAGGAGGAGAGGGTTAGAGTGACCAGCCAATCAGCACAGGGCAGAGAATGTTCAGCCAGAACCGTAGGAAGCTTTCTGTGTTCGGCGATATCTGCTTTGGTTGCTTCTGCTCTTACAGGCTGAAATGTATGGCTGGCTGTTCTCTTCAGAGGGGCACCACCTAGGTCCTATTCCCCCATGGAGGGAGGGAGAGAGTGTGGTGTGGTTCCCTTGCACAGTTCTGGGACCAGGTGATACTGGATGTATTCCGGCTCTCTTTAGACACACTCCCCACTGCCTGAGAAACCAGGGAGAGGCCCGCTGAAGGATGTCTCCTTGTTTTAGGCTGTCTGTGACAGGAAGGGGAGCTAAAGTGAATCCTGCTCCCAGGGTCGGTGTAACCACTAGGGGAACTAGGCGGACGCCTAGGGTGCCAAGATTTGGGGGTGCCAAAAAGCGGTGCCCCCAAATTTTTTTTACACTACAGTGGAGTCACATCTTACGCGGGGGTTAGGTTCTAAAGTCACCGCGTAAGAAGAAAATTGCGTATAGTGAAAATTACCATAAAGTACAGTATACACAGTATCCACTAGAACAGGGTCCTCAACCTACGGCACACATGTCAAAGGTGGCACGCGAGCCGATTTTTTTTTAAATGGCAGGCTGCGGGTCCCGGCCACCGCTGAGCCTGCTGCCGACCTGGGGTTCCGTTCACTCAGCTGGCAGCGGGCTGAGCAGGGCTGGCTCCTGCCAGCCGGGGTCCCAGCCGCCAGCCCCGCTCAGCCCGCTGGGGTCCCAGCCGGCTCTGCTCAGTCTCCTGCCGGCCTGGGTGAACGGTCTGGGTTTCCGTTCACCGGCCTGGGGTTCCGTTCACCCAGGCCAGCAGGAGGCTGAGCAGAGCCGGCGGCTGGGACCCCGGCTGGCAGCGGGCTGAGGTCCCAGTCGCCGGCCCCGCTCAGCCCGCTGCCAGTCTGGGGTTCCGGCTGCCGGCCCCTTGCCAGTCGGGGTCCCAGCCGCTGGCCCCGCTCAGCCTCCTGCTGGCCTGGGGTTCCGTGCACCCAGGCCGCCAGGAGGCTGAGCGGATCCGGCAGCCGGGACCCCGTCTGGCAGTGGGCTGAGCAGACTGAACGGGGCCGGCAGCTGGGACCCTGGCTGGCAGGAGCCGGCAGATGGAACCCCAGACCGGCAGCGGGCTGAGCAGCTCAGCCCGCTGCCGGTCTGGGGTCCTGGCCGCCGGCCCTGCTCAGCCCGCTGACGATCTGGGGTTGCGGCTGCCGGCCCTTTGCCAGCCAGGGTCTCGGCTACCGGCCCCGCTCAGCCTCCTGCCAGCCTAGATGAATGGAACCCCAAACCATCAGCGGGCTGAGTGGGGCTGGCAGCCGGGACCCCAGACCGGCAGCGGGCTGAGCTGCTCAGCCCGCTGCCGGTCTGGGGTTCCGTCCACCAGTTCCTGGCAGCCAGGATCTCAGCTGCCGGCCTGGGGTTCCTACCACCCCGGCCGGCAGGAGGCTGAGCGGAGCCACCGGCTGGGACCCCAGCTGGCAGCGGTCTGAGGTCCCAGCTGCCGGCCCCGCTCAGCCCGCTGCTGGCCTTGAGCGGGCTGAGTGGGGCCAGCGGCTGGGACCCCGGCTGGCAGCTGAGTGAACAGAACCCCAGGCCGGCAGCAGGCTCAGTGGTGGCCGGGACCCGCAGCCTGCCATTAAAAAATCAGCTCACATGCCACCTTTGGCAGGCATGCCGTAGGTTGAGGACCCCTGTTCTAGTGTATACTGTGTGTACTATACTTTATGGTAATTTTCACTATACGCGATTTTCCTCTTATGCGCTAACCTTAGAACCTAACCCCTGCATAAGATGGGACTCCACTGTATTCATTTTTGAAAATGTATAATAAGCGATGCTCGGGGGGAGGGGGGGGGGGAGGGGCGGCGCAAAGTGGAAGTTTCGCCTAGAGTACAAAATATCCCTGCCTGCTCCAGAGAGATCTTTTGTGAGGGACCCAGTTTTCTGGCTGTACAAAATACAAAAATCTCTGAGTGTAGAGGAATCAATGCAAGCTTATGGCTTGTTCTTTTTGGGTTTATGGTGCACTCTGTGAGCATGGGTCGGGTACCAAGCAATGAAGTTTTTTTTTTTTCCTGGTCTAATGCCACCTGGGACCCTTTGTGCTCAGGGAAGTAGAGGCCGACGTAAACCCTGCTTACAATAAGGCTGCATCCTATCTTTGTCCATCAAGCTGCACTCTGCACTCTGTGAAAAAGAGCAGGGACTGAAGCCGCTGAGTTCTTGAAAAAAAAAATCTAAAATGGTATGGTTCAAATAACATTACCTACGTGAAATACAATATATGAATTTAAAAGTTATATTAGACCACCACTCCTTGGGTCATGCCTTACTTATGTGATTGAGTGTGGAATGTTTCAGAGCTCAAAATTCAAGCTATTAAACTACTTTAATAGCAGCTGGTGTGTACTTGCATACTAATGAGGCATAACAGGGGTTATCTGCCTCAGTCATCCCTTTGTTATGCAAAACAAGACAGAGAAATTACATCCCCAAATCTGAGGGAAAGGGGAATGAGTGGATGGGAATCCTAGAACTGCATCCTGTGAAGTCTCATGTGCCCTCCCAGTGGGAGTCAAGGGCATCTTGCAGGCTTGAGCACATAGTAACCAATATATCTTCTAAGAACAAGAATTACGATAAGTAATTTTCTTTTTTCCAAGGAAACTCCGGGGTGTCTGTGGAATTATTATTTTAAGTAGGAAGACCAGCAATGGTGTCTACAAATCTCAAACAGTGTGACATCAAATAGCAAGTAATAGTCAGACACGAAACTATAAAAATGTTCTCTCCATCCAAAATTATGTACATAAAAGGCTAGAGAATGGGAATATTCGTAACATAAAAAGGGGTTTGGGACACCAAAATACCACTGATAGGCCAAACTTGGATTCTTGATATGACAGTGAGTCCAAGCTGTAGTTCCTTAAAAGCATAATAGAAAACAATGCACGTCCCATGCTAATCTCATGAAAAGGAATTGATCTGAGGGGTCCAGTTGGCAGAGTAAGTACTCTCTGATCCACAAAAGGTATACCTAGTATTCAAGGGGAGATTCAATAAAGCAGATCAGTTATTTGGTATTTGATTTGGGGGTTTAAAACTGGGAATACAAATGGAATGAATACAGAAGGAGGTTATGGGAGACAGGAGGGAATTAGGGAGGCAGTGGGGGATTGATATTTTTCTTTATGAAAATTTACAAGCAGATGTTTGTGTCATATGCACAAATACAGTTATGAAAACAATACAATACACTCAATAATAGGACATTTGCCATACAATCAGATAACCTCTTCATAGAGGATCCTGGGCATTAGAAGCTTGATCCAAAGCTCACTCAAGTGAATGGAAAGACTTCCATTGATCTCAACAGGTCAGGGAAAAAAGTTAGTTGGTCTGATGATTTTAGTGATAATCTATTCAAGATCAGACCTAAGGTGTATATAATGTGTATGTAACCCCTCCGCCTCCCCACATATTTACATTTTGGATATGTCAAATTATTACCAGTTTTTGATATCTTTGAATGTTAAAGGATTGAACTAATGTAATAAGAAAAAAAAGCACTCTTGGAACTAAAAAACCCACACACATTATATTACTTCAAGAACTAATTTTCAGAAAGGGCATATTGTGAGCATGCGAGGTAATTCACAAAATTCCAAGACAAAATAGGCAAGAAAACAAGGGCAGCACTAACCTATCTATCCTAATAAATTAATAGTTAGGCTGCTGAAAAGAATTGCACCCAGAGGAGCAAGATTATACATTTTATTCACATGTACATCATTTATATTTTATGTCTACAAAAAAAATCACCATTTAAATCAGAGAAGGTTAACTTCAATAAATCAGGATCTCAACAAGAATGTGCATCTTTGCTTCTGAAAGAAATATTTTATCTTTTATTAAAAAAAAAGTGGAAACATTAGTCACGACAATAGGACCAACTGACTTGGCCTACCTCCAAGACCAACATATTTAAAGGTCTATGTGTTATTGGCTATTATCTTGGAACTATGGGACAAGACTGAAAATCATTTAAACAGTATTATGTTAGGGGGAACTTGATGAATGTTAGAAATTTGTTTGAATTTTGTTTAAGAACTGAACTTTTGCTGTATTTCAGATTGTGTCAAAACTGCTCAAAGTTACCTTGATTTTGAGTTAAGACTGTTTGGGGGAAAAGAGCTACTGGAAAACTCAGGATGGCTGTTCTTTCCTTTTTCTTTCTTTCTTTTTTTTTTTTTTAAACACTTCAAGCCTAACAAATTGCTGGGAATGATGTTTTTGAGATTTTACCAATATACCGTAACCAGTCCTAGATTTGATTTTGTCTGATCAGACACTGGCACCTGCCACTGTGAGGGGGTACTTTGTCCAACAATGGTCCTGGACACCCAATCCAGCTTTTCCAAACTGACCTCAAATAGATCAAGAGATCTTGCCTATGCAAATAGAGGTCCACAACTCCATCTGGGAACTCTCAACAATCATATTCACCTTCCTCTGAACCAAAAAGACAATTTAGTCTCTTTTCCTTTCTCCTATCTTCTGTCTGTTTGGTAGGGGGAATTGTCTTGAAAAACAGTTTTGTAAGTAAGATGAGGACGTTTTAGTTGCAACTTCTTATTTCAAATGGAGATTACAAAACCAGCTTTGTTTCTTAAACTTCCATTTTTTTCTGCATGCTTAGATTAATTAACTGCTGAAAAACTTCATTAATTCATCAGTGTTAACAATGAAAAGCTAAACAGATTTTCACACTATAACTTTGTTAATGTGTAAGTTTTCTATACACAGTCCAAAATTTTCAAAAAGAGGGACCTAAATTTAGGCTCCTAATCCCATATTTGAGGTATCAGAGAGATTTTCAAAAGCATTTATGTGACTTATGAACCCAAGTCCAAATGATTTGAAGGTGCAAACCCCGATGAATGGCTGTAGCCTAGTTGAAGCATTCTTGACTTCTGAAAGTTCAATATATTGGAAGGGCTATTGATTGGAAATATGCAGGTGCTATTGCTTATCAGTTTTGTGTCTCTTTTGTATTGTTCTCACAATAAGGGTGTGAATGAGGCCCTGGACGTGTCTTTTTTAGCACAGATGAGCATTTTAACTATGAAAGTTTTTAGCAGAAAAAATTCTTATGTAAAATCTGAAATTCTATGAACAATTAGAAAACTAAAGAAACAAGTATAAAACACAATTTAAGACTATAAAATGGGTAAAAAGAACTACTAATGTAAATAAATATTTGATTTTTTTAAAGTAAATTAAAATTTAAAAAATCATTTAAAAATATTTTTTGTAAAATATCACTTGAATCCACAGAGTTATTGAAATAGGGCAATGTTAAGGTTGTGTGTGGGTGTAGTGTAGGAGACATTACCTTAACTCTCATTCCTGGTTTTCAGAAGTTTAGCAACCCTTTACATGCTGGAAGGGTACAAGGCAGTGCTAGGTAACCTCAACACTGCATTCACAAAGTTTTTTTGCAAGTGATTTTCCCATTTAAAAAAAAATAGTGATAGTGAGGGACACAATCAAGGGGCAGCTGCGGGGAAAGGAAGGGTGGCATAGAATGGGGCTCCCTGGGAACACCTCTGCTCCACTCAGCTATCAGCTCTGCCCTCTTCCTGGCCCTTCCATGCTCCTGCTAGGAATGGAACAGTAGAGAAGCTATGAGGAGTGAACTGGAGGCAAGAAGGGGAAGGAGAACTGGAGCTTCACAGTTCCTACCCAAATCTGGATCTAGAGTCTGGGGCTCTTTTTGGAGGGAAGCAGCACATTCATCTCAGATGAATCAGAACACTCCATGTGGATTAATTCAGCTTGAAACAATAGCTCTGAGAGGTGAGAACTGTCCCATTCATCTTGATTTAGTTGGGGTTGGTCCTGCTTTGAGCAGGGGGTTGGACTAGATGACCTCCTGAGGTCCCTTCCAACCCTAATCTTCTATGATTTCAATGATTGACCTCACTCCTCCCCCACTCTCAGCACTGTGGCTGTGGCAGGTAGTGAGTGATGCCCAGTCTAAGTTCCCTGCCCCAGTCACAGCAAGGGCACTTGTGGCATGTATGGAGCATGTCCATTGTCAGCTCCCCACCCCATAGCAGTGACCTCAAAGGGAGGCAAGCTAACTTATTCATGTACTTTTGTCAATTCTACTAGGTGCCTGTTTGTATATCTGAATCATGGATTTTAAAGCACTTTCAAGCATTGTCTCTTAAGTTTGAGCAAAGCTCCCATGTTAACTGTGGTATGACAAGGGCCACCTGTCAAGCCATAACAGATTACAAGGGTTAACTTAATAAATATTCATAGTCATGTCAGACTATTTAATAAAACCTTAAGACACAGTGACAGCTATGGGGTGCAGAAGTAACAATGTTGTAACCATGTATTCCAACATATACCTTGCATCTTCTTTTAAATTATCACTGTACTTTGATCCAGAAGAACGGATATTAAAAGGGTCAGAATTATCACGGATATGGAGAGCTTCAGCAAAGCGTCTGCAATTTAGAAAATAACATTTTTAATTTAAAGATGGCTTTTCAATGACAAACTGATCCACTACAGAGAGGGACCAGTGCTACAGATAAACAGCTTTTTGCAGAAAACTCCCTAATTGATATACAGTAACTCCTCACTTAATGTTGTAGTTATGTTCCTGAAAAATGCGACTTTAAGCGAAACGATGTTAAGCGAATCCAATTTCCCCACAAGAATTAATGTAAATGAGGGGGTTAGGTTCCAGGGAAATTTTTTCACCAGACAAAAGACTATATATAATACACACATACACACAGTATAAGTTTTAAACAAACAATTTAATACTGGTACACAGTGATGATGATTGTGAAGCTTGGTTGAGGTGGAGGAGTCAGAAGGTGGGATATTTCCCTTACTGCTAAATGATGAACTAGCAAGTGGCTGAGCCCTCCAGGGTTAACTCTCTCACTCTGCAAGGCAGCAGGAATGGAGAGAGCTATGCGCATTTCCCTTAAGTACACTGCCTTGTTAATTAGATCAGCTTGCTGAGACCGCAACCGCTGCAAGCTCCCTCGTCCTGAGCCCTGCTCTATGGAAAATGGGGTAAGTGGGGTGCAGGAGTAGGGGGGAGGGGGACACCCTGACATTAGCCCTCCTCTTCCTTCCCTCCCCCCCAGCACAGCAAGCAGGAGTCTCAGGGAGCAGCTCCAAGGCAGAGGGCAGGAGCAGCACATGGCAGTGGGGGGAGGGACACAGCTGAACTGCAGGCAGCTGCTGCACAGGGAACTTTGGGGAGCGGGGAGCTGATAGGGGGCTGCCGGTCCACCCTGGTTCCAAGTCCCCACTAGCTAGCTGCAACGGGCTGCTCTTCCTGCAAGCAGTAGACAAAGCAGGCAGCTGCCAAACGATGTTAGAAGGGAGCATTACACAACTTTAAACGAGCATGTTCCTTAATTGATCAGCAATGTAACAACAAAACAACATTAACCGGGACGACTTTAAGTGAGGAGTTACTGTATTTGGAGCTATTTCATTAAATTAGAAATAATCTGAGAAGACTTTTGATGGGAAAGGCATAAGATTTTAGAACAGGTTTCTAAAATTAATAGTTTATTGATCATCTAGTACAGAATGCTAAGGAGATGATCTTGACATTTTATCAGTTCTCTCCTTCACATGGAAAAATGATCATTTCCATACAGCTTAGATACATCAAGTTAATACTTTTGTGAAAAAGTATACCAACCCACCTGTTCCTTTCAAGGGCGAAACACTCTTCATTACACTGCAACCTGGATTATCAAAGCAAAAAAAAATAACACTAAAACCTGGATGCTTTTACGTCTCAAATATAATGACCCAATAAAACCAATCACGTTTTTATGGCAAGATTATTTGGTTACATTCACACAATTGCAAGTAGTTAAAGGGTCTGAGTCAATATCCACTGAGAGCAATGGAAAAGTTTCCCTTGACTTCAATGTGTATTGAATCAGGTCCTAAACAATTAGCTCCTGGCTTCTAACCTAAACAAACTTTTACATTTAAACACACACACACACACTCACTCTCTCTCTCTCTCTATGCTAAAAGAAGATTAAGGTTGCAAAGTTAACGGGCTCAAAATCTAAGAAATGCTAGAATTAAAGTGGATTATGGAATCTTCATTTAGCCCCCTTGTGTGTATTTATTAAGGGCATGCTTCTGCAAAGCCTATGACAGAGTCCTATCCAATACCACATAGGAAGTCTGTGACTGAGCTAGGAATAGAGCGCAGCTATTGTGCATCTCAAAAGTCTGAGCTATTTACATTCAACCTAAAGATTACCTTGGATTCAGTTCAGGGGTAACTGTGAAATTCTATGGTCTATGACATATAGGAGATCAGACTAAAGAACAGTATTGTGTCTCTCTGCAAAACTAAACTGGTCAATCTCATATGTAAGAGCAGACAAAGTGAGAATATGACTAACATTGGTGAACAGATGGCCTTGCTGCACTGCAGAGTCCAGATGTGAGGTGGCGAAGTTTCTCAGTGCTCTGCTGATGTTGTCAAGGTTTGGTGGCTTCAACATTCACAAAGATAATGAGCTTCATGAATCAGCTCATGATTTGATAGTCACCAATGGCCTCTGGCAGGTGGTTACTGGTTTAAATGGTCGTTGCCCTTAATCTAGTATTTGGGTTGGGACTATGGATGAGGAAATTAGCTATTCTATCCCTGTATCATTACCTCTGAAGGTTTAGGCCTGGGACTTTGTTTTGATGATCCATCCTCTGAAACTGATGGATCCAGACCACACTATCAATGGCTTCTTCCTCACAGGTCGCATTGGAGGTTTACAGAAGAGCTGTGACTGATGAAGCAAGAAGAGGAAGATGAATTCTGGTTGCAGATGTCTTAGCTTGTCTCTGAACCCTCTTCAATTTATCAACATCATTCTTGAACTGTAGACATCAGAACTGGACACAGTACTCCAGCAGCAGTCACACCAATGTCAAATATAGAGGTAAAATAACCTCTCTACTCCTACTCAAGATTCCCCAGTTTATTCATCCCAGGATTGCATTAAATTTTTTGGCCACAGCATCACACTGGGAGCTCACATTCAGCTGATTATCCACCATAACCCCCAAATCTTTTTCAAGAGTCACTGCTTCCCAGGATCGAGTTCCCCATCCTGTAAGTATGCCATACACTCTTCATTGCTAGATATACATACACTCATTTAGCCATATGAAAATCCATATTGTTTGCTTGTACTCAGTTTATCAAGCAAATCCAGATTGCTCTGAATCAGTGACTTTTCCTCTTCATTATTTATCACTCCCAACCAAACCAACCCTGATATATTGGGGTTTACAATAGTGGTCACTGCTCAGTGTGATCAATTTGTTGAAAGAGGTAATTGATTATATAATTGACAATTATTACTTGTGCAGCCATGTAGTTCCAGAGTTCTTCAAGGTACCGACAAAGTCACATCATGTCTTACTTGCACAAACCAATGGAAGGGACCTTTCTTTGACATCCCCATTCTTTCCATCTGTTTTGTTTTTGATTCACATACACATTTGCAGTTCTACGTTTCAATACATTGCCTTTTCACAAACAGTTTACTTGGCAGTATCTGAGAGATGCCAACTTTAGCAGCAGCTTCCTGATAATTACTCTTTTGATTACAGTATCCAACAACGCTGATAACAGCAACAGGAGAAAAGTGTGTGCTTCCTCAACAGCAGTGACCCAGAGCAGGCAATGGCTCTCTAACAGACAAGCAGCAGTGCTGCAAGCTTCCTCAGGAGCAGTGTCTGGCCCAAAGAAGGCACTGTCTCTATAATAAGCAGACTCCCTCAATCCTCTCAGCAGGAGACAGAGGCTCAATGGCCTATCATGCAAAAGACTTGTTACAATATCTAACTTTTCCTTTCTTCCACATAAAAGAAGAATGAGATGGTTAACTTGTAGATTTTTTCAATAAAGACCATTATGCTTCAAAGATTTCTATGGTTAATTTCCAAGAAGTCAATTAGGGCACTCCCCAAAGCTCATTCGTAGACCATCAATGGTGTGCAGATTACGGGTTGAGAATCACTGCCCTAATAAACTAGACAAAAGTTAACTATATGCAAATGTGGGAATAACCCAAACCAGAGGTTTCTTCAGTTCTGAGAGGACACGTTTGCAGTAAGATCAATTTGTTTGTTCTCACATACAGAAAAAATTCTATTTTGGAGACTGATGAGAAGCAGTCCATCCAAGAAAGAAAAAAAAAAGAAAAAAAAGTAAACGTTGGGGAGGGAAAAGAAAGAAGGAAATGAGATTTCAAGGGAGAATAGCAGATTGGAGGACGCAGTGACCAAGTGCAGCATCTGAAGAAGCCGTTACATATACTTTGTATTGATTTGTATATGTAGAGATTACCAACCGGTTTGTGTCCAAAAAGCAGAGAGATCTTGTAAAATATTCTTAGACTAGACACTATCTACCTTTTGTATAAACAGATTAATCTGGAGAGGGTTGTCCCAGTATTTTGAGTATAAGCTGAAAAGCAACATGCTTGTGGGACTGTCTTGTCACCATCCCTAGAATGTACAAAAGCTTTCCCCACAAATCAGGTATGTTACACATCTTCAAAGGGTTTGTTTGTTATTATTAGCTCTGGCTGCCGGGGAGAGTGGAGAGCCCTGGCCGGGCTCTCTGCCCTGCTCCCAGCGCTCTGGCCGCCGGGTAGAGCGGAGAGCCCCAGCCGGGCTCTCCGCCCTCCTCCCGGCGCTCTGGCCGCCGGAGGCTCTCTGCCCTCCCCCCGGCGCTCTGGCCGCCGGGGAGAGCGGAGAGCCCCGGCCGGGCTCACCGCCCTCCCCCCGGCGCTCTGGCCGGTCGGGGATTGCGGGCCCACGGCCGGGCTCGGCGCCCTCCCCTGCCACACTGGGGGGGGGGGGCGTGGCGGGTGGCTTTTTTGCCTAGGGCAAAATCAATTAGGGCACTCCCCAAAGCTAATTGGGGCCCGGCCAGCAAAGCACCCTAAATCTTTTTGCAGATGCCTATCACAGCCTGATCCACTGTGCCAGCAAATCCTTTGTAAGACTACTCAAACGAGTCTTCAATTATAAGGATCTGCAAACAGATACCAAGATTTTGGTTTTTAAGGTAGTTGTCATCCACACCCTTCTCTATGGGTGTGAGACCTGGGTAACCTACAGATGACATCTCAAGTGGCTGGAGTGGTTCCAGCAGCGCTGCCTGAGGAGGATTCTCAGGATCAGCTGGGAAGACCGAGGCACTAACATCAGCATTCTCTCTGCAGTCAACGTTAGTAGTATAGAAGTGCAGATCATGAAATACCAACTGCCCACTGTGTATGTATGCCTGGCCTCCCGAAGCATGTACTCTTCTCTCAGTTAAAACAGGGAAGAAGGGCTCTTGGAGGGCAGCGGAAGTGCTTCAAAGACATACCGAAAGTTCATCTTAAAGAGGGAGGCATCAACCCAACAAACTGGGAGGACTCAGGACGGAACAGAACACAATGGTGCCACACTATACACAGCTCACTTTGAGGAGAACAGATGTGCTCATGAGGCAGAGAAGCGACAGAGGAGGAAGGAAAGGGCACAACAGTCCAGCCAACAACTATGTCTCTTCCAAGATTACACTTGTCACTTCTGTGAGAAAATCGGCAGGGCAAGAATTGGGCTCCTCAGCCACTTAAAAACTCACCAATGGCCCGCCTTTGCAGACATCATCCTTACATTGAGGGATAGCCGAAGACGAAGACCTCGTGTGTCCCCCTTCCCAGATCTGATGCCGCAGAGCCTTGCCTGTGTCCCCATTCCCCCCTCCCCATTTCCTATTTCCTACCTCCTCCTCCTTAGCAGGCCCAAATATACCTGCAATCCACGCCCTCGGTCCCACCCTTTACAACTTAGGGTATTGTTCCGTTTTGGAGGGTCTGAGTCTAGGGTCTTCATCCCACCTCTTTTGTATCCCATGGGAGCGGTGAGGAGTGAGGTTGTGCTACGGTCAGGGACAGCCATTTCTTTGGCCTTTTGGTGTTTTATACCTTCCCCCCATTCCTCCCACCATACCCTGTAACACTTTAGTTGCATTTCTGATATCTCTTCACCCCATATGCTTGTGGCAGATTTAATACACAGTGACTTTGTCCTTTGTTTACACCCATTAGTATAAGATATAAGAATATGAAAAAGTCAAACCCAAAATTCTATCTCAGGCTGACAAACATGCCTGTATACTAACAGAGAAGGCCATGAGGCCTCAATCATTCCCAGGCTCTCCTCCACCCCCAGCCCCGGACATTGGCCTGACTCAGCAAGGAGTCTCTCATTGCAGAGTCCTACTCTGGTGCAGGAGAGTTTACCGCCACAGGCCCCTGACACAATCTTATTAGGAATCTAGGAAGTACTCTCATAAGCATGAGACTGTCTTCCTCTATATCCACTTCAGAGAAATCATGTTCAGCTCTGAGCAAGCCCATCAGCTTGGCCCATGAGGACATAAAACACCCTAAATCCCAGAGCCATGATAAGAAAGCCCATATAAACATTGGGCTAAATTTGTACTGGACCATGATCCATCAGTACCATAATTTTTGTCACCTCACCTCCCAGACCCCAGGATCAGCTGGCATTGACGAAGACTGATCATCGTCAACTTCATCTATCCATAGCACCCTCGGGCCCCTCCATCTCCAGAGAAATAATACCATCACCAAAGGAGCCGACTGCTGGAAGGAGTTTGTCACCCATCCCATATGGGGAACACAACTCTCCTCCAATGGCACTGACAGTTCTGCCACTGGAACCAAAATCGTCCTTCTCTTCATCGGGAGATTCCAAACTACGCAAAGAACCGTCCTACATATCTTCCACTGCCTAAGGGACCAGCACTAATTTGGTACCAACCTCTGCCTCCTCTAACTCAGAGCTATTGATACCCTATGCCATCGAGGCCTCTGCAACCACCTCCTACTGGCTGTTTTGGAGACCTTGGGAGCAGTAACCTCCTGCAGTGTCAGTCCAATCTTCTAGGGAGTCATCCCTTAACTCCCCTCAAAGGGGGGATGCTCAGATCAACCCCTGGATCCTACAGAGGAGGAGTGTTACATGCCAGTTCCAGTGGTTCCATCAAAACCAGTATCTTTGTGTCTGGACAAAGCAGCAACCCCTACGTCTCCTTCTCTCACTATAACTGCAAACAGTTCCCAGGACTTTGCAGAATTGCTGGAGAACTACGGATTCCTCTTCAAGGGGTCAAGGACTCCCAGCAAAAACTTCTAGACATCCTCCACTCATCTGAACCCAATAGAATAGCTCTTCTTGTTAATAAAGCCATATTGGAACCAGCTAGAACAGTTTGGTACACCCCTGCCACCTGCGCTCCTACCCACAACAGGGAAGAAACGGTTACTATGTGCCAACCAAAGAGGCAGAATCTTTGTTTTCTCACCCAGCTCCCAACTTAACTGGTGGTCCAGGCCACTTCAGAAGGGGCTAAACAACATCTTCCCTACTTTTATGGGGGCAAATGCCTGGACTTGTTGGGGAGAAAGGTTTTTTTTCTTTTCATTATCTAGCCTTCAGTTTAGGATAGCCAATTACCACACACTAATGGCTAAATATGACTTCCTCAACTAAGCCAAGTTTGAAGAGTTTACTGACAGCTTTCGGCAACATGAAGGCAAAATGATAGCCAAGACCACTCTCCAATCTGCAGTCAATGCCACTGATACTTTCTCTAGAGCTATGGCGACTGCCATTCTTATGTGCTGGGAATCAAGGCTCCATGCTTCAGGGTTCTCTAGGGAGGTCCAGAACACTATCGAGGACCTCTCCTTCAGTGAATCACAGCTCTTCAACAAAAAGATGTCTGAGTCCCTCCATACCCTGAAGAACTCTAGGGCTACCTTCCACTCACTGGGGACATACATGCCTGCCCCTAGACCTATGACTCAGCAGTTTTCCACCTGAGGACCTATGAATCACCATGCAAGTGATTTAGTATTCAGAAGACCCACTTCTCCACACTCCCTGCAACAGGCTCTGCATCTCAATCTCACCCACTGACCCGATGTTATTTTTTACAGGAGCTTGAGAGCTACAAACCACTATGCCCAACACCTCTCAACCCCGACATACCATCTGGGGGTTGGTCAGCTAGCACTCTTTTTCAATATTTTGAGTGCAATAACAAACAAGTGGGTGCTAAACATCATCCTCCCAGGCTATATGATAGAGTTTGCATCCCTACCTCCTCCAAAAATCCTGTCCCCAACCCCTTTCAGGGGGTACACTCACAAGAATATTCTCAACCAAGAGGAGAACTCCTTATTAAAATGAGGAGCAATAGAACACATTCCTCCTCAATACTAAGGGAGTGGGTGTTACTCAACTTACTTCCTGTAACCCAAAAAGAAGGGCGGTTGGAGAGTGTAGCGGGGTGGTCACCCACTCCTGCCCTGAAGGGCTTGAAATCAGTCCTGGGAGAGGGCTGAGACAGCGAGAAGCTGCTGCTAGGAAAGCAGCAAACCTCGGTGGATTGGGGAAACAGCCACAGCTGTGGCCACGCCCCAATCAGGCCACAGGTGGCCTGTATAAAAAGGCCAGTGGGCCAGAAGCACAGACAGACTCTCTCTGCCTTCAGAGAGAGGGGCCTGGCTGCTGGGAAGCTGAGGGTGCCTAGAGTGAGGCAGGGCTGGGGAGCTCCAGGCTGGCAACTCTCCAGGCTGCAGGGCCTTGTCCAAGGCCCCAAGAGAGGCACTGGGTTCCAGAGAGGGGCGGCAGGTCCAGACTCAACCTTGCCTATGATGAGTGGCTTATACTGCAGTCTGCCCCAGGGAGTGGGGGCTAATTGGTGACTGGCAGTAGCCTACGACGGAGGAGAGGTGTGGGGATAGGGGGTGGGGCGTTCCCCGGCCAGGGGGCAGCACCCAGACAACGAGGCACCGGGTCCGTGAGGGACACAGGGGCCAAGCGAAAGTGCAACACATGCCTGCAGAGGGTGCTCCAACGGCTGGAGAAAAGCTAATTCCCGACAACCAGCAGAAGGTGCCGCAGGGCTGAGGCACGCATCAGTACAGAGACCATTCCTCGACCTCCACTGGACAACACAACCACTTAATTCAGACTCAGATTTCGCATGGTCATATTGGCATCTATATTCCTATTTTTAGAAATGGGCATGTTTTTATGCTCTTTACATATAAATTTCTTTGTTAACAGCAAACTCATATAAGCTTGCAGCTTCCAGCGGGCATAATTTCTTGCAAGAAAAAACATCAATTCTGTTGAAAAAGAAAAAGGAATTTGTTAAGCGATATTTACATGGGAAATCACTTTTAGGGAGAAAATGAGTCACTAATTTTTTGGAAGACTCGTATCAGCAAACCACAATAATTTTACTTAGAAACGCTTTTCCAGTGAGAGAGAATACCGTTGAAAAGGTTTTCCTAGGGGGAAAAACAACTTTTCCAGTAAAAATATCGGTTTTCTCTCAAAAGCTGATTTTCCGTACCGAAACAGTTTGTTGATGTTTTTGATTACAAAAGCTAGTTTTGGAGGAAACGTTTATTCCTTCTAGTGAATACACTTTTCCCCAACCTTTCTAGCGGCACAGTAATTTCTTGCCATAGGTTAAGGTTCCTAAGGCTTGGCCACTTTGTGTTAGGGTTAGTGTTTGCATGGGTTGGCCTGTTTGAGTTCGGGTTCGTGTTCGGGTCCCTATGTCATACCACTTAGAATTAAGTTTATGGTCCTCTGGGCAGGGTTCCCCATTGTAGGGATAGGGTTGCTGGGGCCAGGGCTCCCCACCCTCGGGTTACGTTTACTAGAGCTTGGGCTCGCGTGGGTATGCCACTTAGCGTTAGGATGTCGGTTTCTATGGGGAGAACTCCCCGCGCTAGTGTTAGGTTTCTTATGGCTAAGGCTCCTCACCAAAGGGTTAGTGTTCCTATGCGTAGGCCACTTGGAGTCGGTGATGGTTTCTATGGGAATGGACTTAGAGTTTTGGTTCCTACGGGTAGGCAACTTGGAGTTATACTTAGCATTAAGTTTATGGTTCCTCTGGGCAGGGTTCCCCACTGTAGGGATAGGGTTGCTGGGGCCAGGGCTCCACCCTCGGGTTACGTTTACTAGAGCTTGGGCTCCCGGCGTTCTGGTTAAGGTTCCTATAGGTAGTGCACCCCGCTCTAGGCTTAGAGTTACTGTGGGTAGGAGACACGTAGTAAGGGTTAAGCTACCTATGGCTGGGGCTCCCAGCCTAGGGTTGGGCACCCTCTGGGTAGGTCACTTGGCGTTAGAGTTATGGTTCCTATGGATAGGGCTCCTCGCCCTCGGTTTAGAATTCCTAGGGGTATGGACCCCCTAGGGTTTGGATTCCTAGAGGTAGGCCACTTGGCTTTAGGGTTAGGGATACTATGGGTAGGCCACTTTGCCTTACGGTTAAGATTCCTATAGTTAGCGCTCCCAGCCCTAGGGTTAGGGTTGCTTTGATTTGGAGAGTAAATATCGATTAACGAGTTCCATTTTTATTGGAAGACATAACTGTGTGGAGAGAAAGCTTGGGAAAAGTGTATTCAGTGGAGGGAATAGACATTTCAGCCAAAACTTTAGCTTTTGTTATCAAAAATGTCTAGAAACTCTTTTGGTACAGCAAATCAGCGTTTTAGAGAAAACCGAGATTTTGCCTGCAGCGGTTGATTTTTTATCTAGGAGAGCCCATAAAACAGCATTATTTTTTTTTCATTGCAAAGGCGTTTTTAAGTAAAAGTACTATGTTTTGCTCCTCTGAGTGTGACATTTTCTTCTAAAAATTGACTTTCCAGTTAATTATGGTTTCAGAGAGTCCTCCTTGGTTGCCAAAAGATAACATTTTCTTTTTGATGGAAAAAATGCTTGCGAAACCTCTTGTTTTTTCACTCACAGTTTTTTGATCCAAATTTCTTCATGGACCTACAAAGGGCTTAATAATTACTATTTTATTATTTGGCCCAAAGCAAACTTATCCGGAAGAGCCCCCTCCTCTTGTCCGTTTGCGTGAGCTAGTCTTTCGGGACCCAATCTGGTAGGTGAACTCCTTACTGGATCGGAACCCACAAGCAAATTAGGTAGAGGGATGCCACATTTCCCCCGGGTTGTGCATTCTTCGGCGGCTTAAGCATCAAATACTGGGGATGGGGCTGCAGTGCACAGGCATCTCGGGACACTTGACTGCAAAAATGTAGGTGCCAAGCGAGCTTTAGAACCTACGCGGATAGGCAGCAGCTGAAGAGGAGTATTAAATACTCTGGTATTTAAGTGCCTAAAGTGGCAGTGACGCTAGCTCAAGGAGCGACAACCAGGCGTCAGGTAGTAGCTCGACCTCAATAATGGAAGAAAAGCTGTTTTGAAAGCTCAGTGATAGGTTCATGACAGACATCAAGTAAGATGCAACAGCTGCAAAGACTAACCGTAACACCAATTGGCCAAGCCCTAGGCACTCTAACCCTAGGACGGGGAGCCCCAACTATAGGAATCCTGGGACTAATTCCAAGTGGCCTACACACAAGACCCCCCCCCAACCTTATCTCCATATCGCCTACGCAAAGGCAGCCTAACTATGACTGCAAGGGTCCAACCCATAGGAACCCTCATGCGAAGGTGGGGAGCTGTCGCCGTAGGAACCCAAACCCTGTCAGGGAGCCCTACCCATAGAAACAGTAATCCTATGGTTAGAAACCCTATGGCCTAGGAACACTAGCCCTATGGTGGGGAGCCCTAGATAACACTAGGGCGGGGAGGCCTACCCATAGAAATCCAGTCCTAACTCCAAGCGGCCAAGCGATAGGAGCCCTAACCTTGTGTACACGTGGCCTTCCAATAGGAACCCTAACTCTCAGCCCATTCCCATAGAAACCCATCACCAACTCCAAGTGGCCTACGCATAGGAACACTAATCCTATGGTGAGGAGCCCTAGCTATAAGAATCCTAACACTAGCGCGGGGAGTTCTCCCCATAGAAACCGACATCCTAACGCTAAGTGGCATACTCACCCGAACCCTAAGCCTAGGGCGGGAAGCCGAAATCTTAAGAGCCCGAACCCTAACGCCAGATGAGAGCGATTGTTAGGTGCATAGACAAATTCGCGCTGAAAACTGTGGGTTTTCAAGCAATATTTTGCCTATAGCTGATCAAAAATTGATCATTTTTGTGTTTTTCAAAGAAAAAGGAATTTGTAAAAACTATATTTTTTTGGAAAAGCCATATTTCGGAGAAAAGGCTTCAATCACTGTGTTTACGAAGCTTATCGTAAAACATTCTTTTCCCCATTAAAAACGCTTTTCCAATGAGAAAGAATACAGTTGAAAATATTTTACTAAGCGAGCACCAATTGGCAAGAAAATAGGGGTTTTTTTTGGTTTCAAAAGCTGTTTTTCAGTCCGTAAAGAATTAATTCTTTTGATCAAAAAGGGGTCGATTTCACTGAAATCTGATTTCCTTCGACTCTTCCCCCCAGCTTTCTAGGAGCACAATAATTTCTCTTAAGAAAATTGTTTTGATGAGACTTCGTTTTCTTTTCAGGGAAAAAAGAGTTCTTTCCTGCAAAAGTTGATCCTTTTTCTCCCCGAAATTGATTTTTCCATGTAAATATCGTTTAACAAGTTCCTTTTTCTTTTTCAACAGAGAAAGGCACTTACTCATTTTCTCCCCAAAATTGACTTGGAGAGTAAATATCGATTAACGAGTTCCATTTTTATTGGAAGACGTTACTGTGCGGAGAGAAAGCTTGGGAAAAGTTATTCAGTGGAGGGAATAGACATTTCAGCCAAAACTTTAGCTTTTGTTATCAAAAGATCAAGACCCCCCCCCAACCTTATCTCCATATCGCCTACGCAAAGGCAGCCTAACTATGACTGCAAGGGTCCAACCCATAGGAACCCTCATGCGAAGGTGGGGAGCTGTCGCCGTAGGAACCCAAACCCTGTCAGGGAGCCCTACCCATAGAAACAGTAATCCTATGGTTAGAAACCCTATGGCCTAGGAACACTAGCCCTATGGTGGGGAGCCCTAAATAACACTAGGACGGGGAGGCCTACCCATAGAAATCCAGTCCTAACTCCAAGCGGCCAAGCGATAGGAGCCCTAAGCTTATGTACACGTGGCCTTCCAATAGGAACCCTAACTCTATGGCGGGGATCCCTACACATAAGGCACACTAATCCTAGGGCCGGGAGCCCTACCCAGAGGAACCCTAACTCTATTTCCAAGTGGCCTACCGAGAGGAGCCCTAACCTTATTTCCATGTAGCTTACCTCTAGAAACCCCAGCCGTGCCACAGGGAGCCCTCCCATAGCAACCCTAACCCTAGGGCTGGGAGCGCTAACTATAGGAATCCTAACCGTAAGGCAAAGTGGCCTACCCATAGTATCCCTAACCCTAAAGCCAAGTGGCCTACCTCTAGGAATCCAAACCCTAGGGGGTCCATACCCCTAGGAATTCTAAACCGAGGGCGAGGAGCCCTATCCATAGGAACCATAACTCTAACGCCAAGTGACCTACCCAGAGGAAGCCTAACCCTAGGCTGGGAGCCCCAGCCATAGGAAGCTTAACCCTTACTACGTGTCTCCTACCCACAGTAACGCTAACCATAGAGCGGGGTGCACTACCTATAGGAACCTTAAGCATAGCGCCGGGAGCCCAAGCTCTAGTAAACGTAACCCGAGGGTGGGGCGCCCTGGCCCCAGCAACCCTATCCCTACAGTGGGGAACCCTGCCCAGAGGAACCATAAACTTAATGCTAAGTGACATGACATAGGAACCCGAACCCGAACTCAAACAGGCCAAGCCATGCAAACACTAACCCTAAGACAACGTGGCCAAGCCCTAGGACCCCTAACCTATGTCAGGGAGCCATACCCATAGGAACTCTAACCCTAGGGCTGGAAGCCCTACTCATAAGACTTCTCACCCTAACGCCGAGTGGCCTACCGATAATAGCCATAATCCTAACTCCAACTGGCCTATCCATAGGAACCCTAACCCTAACACTAAGTGGCCTACCTATAGGAAACCTCACCCTAGGGTGAGGAACCCCACCCAGAGGAATCCTAACCCTAGGGCGGGAAGCCCTGACCATAGCAACGCAATCCTAACTCCAAGAAGCCTACCGCTAGGGACCTTAATCTTATCTCCAAGTGGCTTTTCCATAGGACCCCTAACTCTGAGATGGGGAACCCTACCCATAGGAACCCTAACCCTAGGGCGGGGAGCGCTATCAAGAGGAACCGTAACTATAACTCCAAGTTGCCTTCCCGTAGGAACCAAAACTCTCAGCCCATTCCCATAGAAACCATCACCGACTCCAAGTGGCCTACGCATAGGAACACTAACCCTATGGTGAGGAGCCCTAGCTATAAGAATCCTAACACTAGCGCGGGGAGTTCTCCCCATAGAAACCGACATCCTAACGCTAAGTGGCATACTCACCGAACCCTAAGCCTAGGGCGGGAAGCCGAAATCTTAAGAGCCCGAACCCTAACGCCAGATGAGAGCGATTGTTAGGTGCATAGACAAATTCGCGCTGAAAACTGTGGGTAAAAAAAGGAAGTGGTTTCTCAAGCAATATTTTGCCTATAGCTGATCCAAAATTGATCATTTTTGTGTTTTTCAAAGGAAAAGGAATTTGTAAAAACTATATTTTTCTTGGAAAAGCCATATTTCGGAGAAAAGTCTTCAAACACTGTGTTTACGAAGATTATTCGTAAAACATTCTTTTTCCCATTAAAAACGCTTTTCCAATGAGAAAGAATACAGTGGAAAATATTTTACTAAGCGAGCACCAATTGGCAAGAAAATAGGGTTTTTTTTTGGTTTCAAAAGCTGTTTTTCAGTCCGTAAAGAATTAATTCTTTTGATCAAAAAGGGGTCGATTTCACTGAAATCTGTTTTCCTTCGACTGAAACCTCTTCCCCCCAGCTTTCTAGGAGCACAATAATTTCTCTTAAGAAAATTGTTTTGATGAGACTTCGTTTTCTTTTCAGGGAAAAAAGAGTTCTTTCCTGCAAAAGTTGATCCTTTTTCTCCCCGAAATTGATTTTCCATGTAAATATCGTTTAACAAGTTCCTTTTTCTTTTTCAACAGAGAAAGGCACTTACTCATTTTCTCCCCAAAATTGACTTGGAGAGTAAATATCGATTAACGAGTCCATTTTTATTGGAAGACGTTACTGTGCGGAGAGAAAGCTTGGGAAAAGTGTATTCAGTGGAGGGAATAGACATTTCAGCCAAAACTTTAGCCTTTGTTATCAAAAACGTCTAGAAACTCTTTTGGTACAGCAAATCAGCTTTTTAGAGAAAACCGAGATTTTGCCTGCAGCGGTTGATTTTTTATCTAGGAGAGCCCATAAAACAGCCTTATTTTTTTTCATTGCAAAGGCGTTTTTAAGTAAAAGTACTATGTTTTGCTCCTCTGAGTGTGACATTTTCTTCTAAAAATTGACTTTCCAGTTAACTATGGTTTCAGAGAGTCCTCCTTGGTTGCCAAAAGATAACAACATTTTCTTTATGATGGAAAAAATGCTTGCGAAACCTCTTGTTTTTTCACCCACACTTTTTCGATCCAAATTTCTTCATGGACCTACAAAGGGCTTAATAATTACTATTTTATTATTTGGCCCAAAGCAAACTTATCCGGAAGAGCCCCCTCCTCTTGTCCGTTTGTGTGAGCTAGTCTTTCGGGGCCCAATCTGGTAGGTGAACTCCTTACTGGATCGGAACCCACAAGCAAATTAGGTAGAGGGATGCCACATTTCCCCCGGTTTGTGCATTCTTCGGCGGTTTAAGCATCAAATACTGGCGATGGGGCTGCACTGCACAGGCATCTCGGGACACTTCACTGCAAAAATGTAGGTGCCAAGCGAGCTTTAGAACCTACGCGGATAGGCAGCAGCTGAAGAGGAGTATTAAATACTCTGGTATTTAAGTGCCTAAAGTGGCAGTGACGCTAGCTCAAGGAGCGACAACCAGGCGTCAGGTAGTATCTCGACCTCAATAACGGCAGAAAAGCTGTTTTGAAAGCTCAGTGATAGGTTCATGACAGACATCAAGTAAGATGCAACAGCTGCAAAGACTAACCCTAACACCAATTGCCCAAGTCCTAGGGACTCTAACCCTAGGACAGGGAGCCCCAACTATAGGAATCCTGGCACTAATTCCAAGTGGCCTACACATAAGACCCCCCCCCCCAACCTTATCTCCAAGTCGCCTACGCAAAGGCAGCCTAACTATGACTGCAAGGGTCCAACCCATAGGAACCCTCATGCGAAGGTGGGGAGCCGTCGCCGTAGGAACCCAAACCCTGTCAGGGAGCCCTACCCATAGAAACAGTAATCCTATGGTTAGAAACCCTATGGCCTAGGAACACTAGCCCTATGGTGGGGAGCCCTAGCTAACACTAGGGCGGGGAGGCCTACCCATAGAAATCCAGTCCTAATTCCAAGCGGCCAAGCGATAGGAGCCCTAACCTTGTGTACACGTGGCCTTCCAATAGGAACCCTAACTCTATGGCGGGGATCCCTACACATAAGGCACACTAATCCGAGGGCCGGGAGCCCTACTCAGAGGAACCCTAACTCTATTTCCAAGTGGCCTACCGAGAGGAGCCCTAACCTTATTTCCATGTAGCTTACCTCTAGAAACCCCAGCCGTGCCACAGGGAGCCGTCCCATAGCAACCCTAACCCTAGGGCTGGGAGCGCTAACTATAGGAATCCTAACCGTAAGGCAAAGTGGCCTACCCATAGTATCCCTAACCCTAAAGCCAAGTGGCCTACCTCTAGGAATCCAAACCCTAGGGGGTCCATACCCCTAGGAATTCTAAACCGAGGGCGAGGAGCCCTATCCATAGGAACCATAACTCTAACGCCAAGTGACCTACCCAGAGGAAGCCTAACCCTAGGCTGGGAGCCCCAGCCATAGGTAGCTTAACCCTTACTACGTGTCTCCTACCCACAGTAACTCTAAGCCTAGAGCGGGGTGCACTACCTATAGGAACCTTAACCAGAGCGCCGGGAGCCCAAGCTCTAGTAAACGTAACCCGAGGGTGGGGAGCCCTGGCCCCAGCAACCCTATCCCTACAGTGGGGAACCCTGCCCAGAGGAACCATAAACTTAATGCTAAGTGACATGACATAGGAACCGAACCCGAACTCAAACAGGCCAAGCCATGCAAACACTAACCCTAACACAACGTGGCCAAGCCCTAGGACCCCTAACCTATGGCAGGGAGCCATACCCATAGGAACTCTAACCCTAGGGCGGGAAGCCCTACTCATAAGACTTCTCACCTTAACGCCGAGTGGCCTACCGATAATAGCCATAATCCTAACTCCAACTGGCCTATCCATAGGAACCCTAACCCTAACACTAAGTGGCCTACCTATAGGAAACCTCACCCTAGGGTCAGGAACCCCACCCAGAGGAATCCTAACCCTAGGGCGGGAAGCCCTGACCATAGCAACGCAATCCTAACTCCAAGAAGCCTACCGCTAGGGACCTTAATCTTATCTCCAAGTGGCTTTTCCATAGGACCCCTAACTCTGAGATGGGGAACCCTACCCATAGGAACCCTAACCCTAGGCGGGGAGCGCTATCAAGAGGAACCGTAACTATAACTCCAAGTTGCCTTCCCGTAGGAACCAAAACTCTAAGCCCATTCCCATAGAAACCATCACCGACTCCAAGTGGCCTACGCATAGGAACACTAACCCTATGGTGAGGAGCCCTAGCTATAAGAATCCTAACACTAGCGCGGGGAGTTCTCCCCATAGAAACCGACATCCTAACGCTAAGTGGCATACTCACCGAACCCTAAGCCTAGGGCGGGAAGCCGAAATCTTAAGAGCCCTAACCCTAACGCCAGATGAGAGCGATTGTTAGGTGCATAGACAAATTCGCGCTGAAAACTGTGGGTAAAAAAAGGAAGTGGTTTCTCAAGCAATATTTTGCCTATAGCTGATCCAAAATTGATCCTTTTTGTGTTTTTCAAAGGAAAAGGAATTTGTAAAAACTATATTTTTCTTGGAAAAGCCATATTTCCGAGAAAAGTCTTCAAACACTGTGTTTACGAAGATTATTCGTAAAACATTCTTTTTCCCATTAAAAACGCTTTTCCAATGAGAAAGAATACAGTGGAAAATATTTTACTAAGCGAGCACCAATTGGCAAGAAAATAGGTTTTTTTTGGTTTCAAAAGCAATTTTCAGTCCCTAAAGAATTAATTCTTTTGATCAAAAAGGGGTCGATTTCACTGAAATCTGTTTTCCTTCGACTGAAACCTCTTCCCCCCAGCTTTCTAGGAGCACAATAATTTCTTTTAAGAAAATTGTTTTGATGAGACTTCGTTTTCTTTTCAGGGAAAAAAGAGTTCTTTCCTGCAAAAGTTGATCCTTTTTCTCCCCGAAATTGATTTTCCATGTAAATATCGTTTAACAAGTTCCTTTTTCTTTTTCAACAGAGAAAGGCACTTACTCCTTTTCTCCCCAAAATTGACTTGAAGAGTAAATATCGATTAACGAGTTCCATTTTTATTGGAAGACGTTACTGTGCGGAGAGAAAGCTTGGGAAAAGTTATTCAGTGGAGGGAATAGACATTTCAGCCAAAACTTTAGCCTTTGTTATCAAAAACGTCTAGAAACTCTTTTGGTACAGCAAATCAGCTTTTTAGAGAAAACCGAGATTTTGCCTGCAGCGGTTGATTTTTTATCTAGGAGAGCCCATAAAACAGCCTTATTTTTTTTCATTGCAAAGGCGTTTTTAAGTAAAAGTACTGTTTTGCTCCTCTGAGTGTGACATTTTCTTCTAAAAATTGACTTTCCAGTTAACTATGGTTTCAGAGAGTCCTCCTTGGTTGCCAAAAGATAACAACATTTTCTTTATGATGGAAAAAATGCTTGCGAAACCTCTTGTTTTTTCACCCACACTTTTTCGATCCAAATTTCTTCATGGACCTACAAAGGGCTTAATAATTACTATTTTATTATTTGGCCCAAAGCAAACTTATCCGGAAGAGCCCCCCCTCCTCTTGTCCGTTTGTGTGAGCTAGTCTTTCGGGGCCCAATCTGGTAGGTGAACTCCTTACTGGATCGGAACCCACAAGCAAATTAGGTAGAGGGATGCCACATTTCCCCCGGGTTGTGCATTCTTCGGCGGTTTAAGCATCAAATACTGGGGATGGGGCTGCACTGCACAGGCATCTCGGGACACTTCACTGCAAAAATGTAGGTGCCAAGCGAGCTTTAGAACCTACGCGGATAGGCTGCAGCTGAAGAGGAGTATTAAATACTCTGGTATTTAAGTGCCTAAAGTGGCAGTGACGCTAGCTCAAGGAGCGACAACCAGGCGTCAGGTAGTAGCTCGACCTCAATAATGGAAGAAAAGCTGTTTTGAAAGCTCAGTGATAGGTTCATGACAGACATCAAGTAAGATGCAACAGCTGCAAAGACTAACCCTAACACCAATTGGCCAAGGCCTAGGAACTCTAACCCTAGGACAGGGAGCCCCAACTATAGGAATCCTGGCACTAATTCCAAGTGGCCTACACATAAGACCCCCCCCCCTAACCTTATCTCCAAGTCGCCTACGCAAAGGCAGCCTAACTATGACTGCAAGGGTCCAACCCATAGGAACCCTCATGCGAAGGTGGGGAGCTGTCGCCGTAGGAACCCAAACCCTGTCAGGGAGCCCTACCCATAGAAACAGTAATCCTATGGTTAGAAACCCTATGGCCTAGGAACACTAGCCCTATGGTGGGGAGCCCTAAATAACACTAGGACGGGGAGGCCTACCCATAGAAATCCAGTCCTAACTCCAAGCGGCCAAGCGATAGGAGCCCTAAGCTTATGTACACGTGGCCTTCCAATAGGAACCCTAACTCTATGGCGGGGATCCCTACACATAAGGCACACTAATCCTAGGGCCGGGAGCCCTACCCAGAGGAACCCTAACTCTATTTCCAAGTGGCCTACCGAGAGGAGCCCTAACCTTATTTCCATGTAGCTTACCTCTAGAAACCCCAACCGTGCCACAGGGAGCCCTCCCATAGCAACCCTAACCCTAGGGCTGGGAGCGCTAACTATAGGAATCCTAACCGTAAGGCAAAGTGGCCTACCCATAGTATCCCTAACCCTAAAGCCAAGTGGCCTACCTCTAGGAATCCAAACCCTAGGGGGTCCATACCCCTAGGAATTCTAAATCGAGGGCGAGGAGCCCTATCCATAGGATCCATAACTCTAACGCCAAGTGCCCTACCCAGAGGAAGCCTAACCCTAGGCTGGGAGCCCCAGCCATAGGTAGCTTAACCCTTACTACGTGTCTCCTACCCACAGTAACTCTAAGCCTAGAGCGGGGTGCACTACCTATAGGAACCTTAAGCATAGCGCCGGGAGCCCAAGCTCTAGTAAACGTAACCCGAGGGTGGGGAGCCCTGGCCCCAGCAACCCTATCCCTACAGTGGGGAACCCTGCCCAGAGGAACCATAAACTTAATGCTAAGTGACATGACATAGGAACCCGAACCCGAACTCAAACAGGCCAAGCCATGCAAACACTAACCCTAAGACAACGTGGCCAAGCCCTAGGACCCCTAACCTATGTCAGGGAGCCATACCCATAGGAACTCTAACCCTAGGGCTGGAAGCCCTACTCATAAGACTTCTCACCCTAACGCCGAGTGGCCTACCGATAATAGCCATAATCCTAACTCCAACTGGCCTATCCATAGAAACCCTAACCCTAACACTAAGTGGCCTACCTATAGGAAACCTCACCCTAGGGTCAGGAACCCCACCCAGAGGAATCCTAACCCTAGGGCGGGAAGCCCTGACCATAGCAACGCAATCCTAACTCCAAGAAGCCTACCGCTAGGGACCTTAATCTTATCTCCAAGTGGCTTTTCCATAGGACCCCTAACTCTGAGATGGGGAACCCTACCCATAGGAACCCTAACCCTAGGCGGGGAGCGCTATCAAGAGGAACCGTAACTATAACTCCAAGTTGCCTTCCCGTAGGAACCAAAACTCTAAGCCCATTCCCATAGAAACCATCACCGACTCCAAGTGGCCTACGCATAGGAACACTAACCCTATGGTGAGGAGCCCTAGCTATAAGAATCCTAACACTAGCGCGGGGAGTTCTCCCCATAGAAACCGACATCCTAACGCTAAGTGGCATACTCACCGAACCCTAAGCCTAGGGCGGGAAGCCGAAATCTTAAGAGCCCTAACCCTAACGCCAGATGAGAGCGATTGTTAGGTGCATAGACAAATTCGCGCTGAAAACTGTGGGTAAAAAAAGGAAGTGGTTTCTCAAGCAATATTTTGCCTATAGTTGATCCAAAATTGATCCTTTTTGTGTTTTTCAAAGGAAATGGAATTTGTAAAAACTATATTTTTCTTGGAAAAGCCATATTTCGGAGAAAAGGCTTCAAACACTGTGTTTACGAAGCTTATACGTAAAACATTCTTTTTCCCATTAAAAACGCTTTTCCAATGAGAAAGAATACAGTTGAAAATATTTTACTAAGCGAGCACCAATTGGCAAGAAAATAGGTTTTTTTTGGTTTCAAAAGCTGTTTTTCAGTCCGTAAAGAATTAATTCTTTTGATCAAAAAGGGGTCGATTTCACTGAAATCTGATTTCCTTCGACTCTTCCCCCCAGCTTTCTAGCGGCACAATAATTTCTTTTAAGAAAATTGTTTTGATGAGACTTCGATTTCTTTTCAGGGAAAAAAGAGTTCTTTCCTGCAAAAGTTGATCCTTTTTCTCCCCGAAATTGATTTTCCATGTAAATATCGTTTAACAAGTTCCTTTTTCTTTTTCAACAGAGAAAGGCACTTACTCCTTTTCTCCCCAAAATTGACTTGAAGAGTAAATATCGATTAACGAGTTCCATTTTTATTGGAAGACGTTACTGTGCGGAGAGAAAGCTTGGGAAAAGTTATTCAGTGGAGGGAATAGACATTTCAGCCAAAACTTTAGCTTTTGTTATCAAAAACGTCTAGAAACTCTTTTGGTACAGCAAATCAGCTTTTTAGAGAAAACCGAGATTTTGCCTGCAGCGGTTGATTTTTCATCTAGGAGAACCCATAAAACAGCATTATTTTTTTTTCATTGCAAAGGCGTTTTTAAGTAAAAGTACTATGTTTTGCTCCTCTGAGTGTGACATTTTCTTCTAAAAATTGACTTTCCAGTTAATTATGGTTTCAGAGAGTCCTCCTTGGTTGCCAAAAGATAACATTTTCTTTTTGATGGAAAAAATGCTTGCGAAACCTCTTGTTTTTTCACTCACAGTTTTTCGATCCAAATTTCTTCATGGACCTACAAAGGGCTTAATAATTACTATTTTATTATTTGGCCCAAAGCAAACTTATCCGGAAGAGCCCCCTCCTCTTGTCCGTTTGTGTGAGCTAGTCTTTCGGGGCCCAATCTGGTAGGTGAACTCCTTACTGGATCGGAACCCACAAGCAAATTAGGTAGAGGGATGCCACATTTCCCCCGGGTTGTGCATTCTTCGGCGGTTTAAGCATCAAATACTGGGGATGGGGCTGCACTGCACAGGCATCTCGGGACACTTCACTGCAAAAATGTAGGTGCCAAGCGAGCTTTAGAACCTACGCGGATAGGCAGCAGCTGAAGAGGAGTATTAAATACTCTGGTATTTAAGTGCCTAAAGTGGCAGTGACGCTAGCTCAAGGAGCGACAACCAGGCGTCAGGTAGTATCTCGACCTCAATAATGGAAGAAAAGCTGTTTTGAAAGCTCAGTGATAGGTTCATGACAGACATCAAGTAAGATGCAACAGCTGCAAAGACTAACCCTAACACCAATTGCCCAAGTCCTAGGGACTCTAACCCTAGGACAGGGAGCCCCAACTATAGGAATCCTGGCACTAATTCCAAGTGGCCTACACATAAGACCCCCCCCCAACCTTATCTCCAAGTCGCCTACGCAAAGGCAGCCTAACTATGACTGCAAGGGTCCAACCCATAGGAACCCTCATGCGAAGGTGGGGAGCTGTCGCCGTAGGAACCCAAACCCTGTCAGGGAGCCCTACCCATAGAAACAGTAATCCTATGGTTAGAAACCCTATGGCCTAGGAACACTAGCCCTATGGTGGGGAGCCCTAAATAACACTAGGACGGGCCTATCCATAGAAATCCAGTCCTAACTCCAAGCGGCCAAGCGATAGGAGCCCTAAGCTTATGTACACGTGGCCTTCCAATAGGAACCCTAACTCTATGGCGGGGATCCCTACACATAAGGCACACTAATCCTAGGGCCGGGAGCCCAACCCAGAGGAACCCTAACTCTATTTCCATGTAGCTTACCTCTAGAAACCCCAACCGTGCCACAGGGAGCCCTCCCATATCAACCCTAACCCTAGGGCTGGGAGCGCTAACTATAGGAATCCTAACCGTAAGGCAAAGTGGCCTACCCATAGTATCCCTAACCCTAAAGCCAAGTGGCCTACCTCTAGGAATCCAAACCCTAGGGGGTCCATACCCCTAGGAATTCTAAATCGAGGGCGAGGAGCCCTATCCATAGGATCCATAACTCTAACGCCAAGTGCCCTACCCAGAGGAAGCCTAACCCTAGGCTGGGAGCCCCAGCCATAGGTAGCTTAACCCTTACTACGTGTCTCCTACCCACAGTAACTCTAAGCCTAGAGCGGGGTGCACTACCTATAGGAACCTTAAGCATAGCGCCGGGAGCCCAAGCTCTAGTAAACGTAACCCGAGGGTGGGGAGCCCTGGCCCCAGCAACCCTATCCCTACAGTGGGGAACCCTGCCCAGAGGAACCATAAACTTAATGCTAAGTGACATGACATAGGAACCCGAACCCGAACTCAAACAGGCCAAGCCATGCAAACACTAACCCTAAGACAACGTGGCCAAGCCCTAGGACCCCTAACCTATGTCAGGGAGCCATACCCATAGGAACTCTAACCCTAGGGCTGGAAGCCCTACTCATAAGACTTCTCACCCTAACGCCGAGTGGCCTACCGATAATAGCCATAATCCTAACTCCAACTGGCCTATCCATAGAAACCCTAACCCTAACACTAAGTGGCCTACCTATAGGAAACCTCACCCTAGGGTCAGGAACCCCACCCAGAGGAATCCTAACCCTAGGGCGGGAAGCCCTGACCATAGCAACGCAATCCTAACTCCAAGAAGCCTACCGCTAGGGACCTTAATCTTATCTCCAAGTGGCTTTTCCATAGGACCCCTAACTCTGAGATGGGGAACCCTACCCATAGGAACCCTAACCCTAGGCGGGGAGCGCTATCAAGAGGAACCGTAACTATAACTCCAAGTTGCCTTCCCGTAGGAACCAAAACTCTAAGCCCATTCCCATAGAAACCATCACCGACTCCAAGTGGCCTACGCATAGGAACACTAACCCTATGGTGAGGAGCCCTAGCTATAAGAATCCTAACACTAGCGCGGGGAGTTCTCCCCATAGAAACCGACATCCTAACGCTAAGTGGCATACTCACCGAACCCTAAGCCTAGGGCGGGAAGCCGAAATCTTAAGAGCCCTAACCCTAACGCCAGATGAGAGCGATTGTTAGGTGCATAGACAAATTCGCGCTGAAAACTGTGGGTAAAAAAAGGAAGTGGTTTCTCAAGCAATATTTTGCCTATAGTTGATCCAAAATTGATCCTTTTTGTGTTTTTCAAAGGAAATGGAATTTGTAAAAACTATATTTTTCTTGGAAAAGCCATATTTCGGAGAAAAGGCTTCAAACACTGTGTTTACGAAGCTTATACGTAAAACATTCTTTTTCCCATTAAAAACGCTTTTCCAATGAGAAAGAATACAGTTGAAAATATTTTACTAAGCGAGCACCAATTGGCAAGAAAATAGGTTTTTTTTGGTTTCAAAAGCTGTTTTTCAGTCCGTAAAGAATTAATTCTTTTGATCAAAAAGGGGTCGATTTCACTGAAATCTGATTTCCTTCGACTCTTCCCCCCAGCTTTCTAGCGGCACAATAATTTCTTTTAAGAAAATTGTTTTGATGAGACTTCGATTTCTTTTCAGGGAAAAAAGAGTTCTTTCCTGCAAAAGTTGATCCTTTTTCTCCCCGAAATTGATTTTCCATGTAAATATCGTTTAACAAGTTCCTTTTTCTTTTTCAACAGAGAAAGGCACTTACTCCTTTTCTCCCCAAAATTGACTTGAAGAGTAAATATCGATTAACGAGTTCCATTTTTATTGGAAGACGTTACTGTGCGGAGAGAAAGCTTGGGAAAAGTTATTCAGTGGAGGGAATAGACATTTCAGCCAAAACTTTAGCTTTTGTTATCAAAAACGTCTAGAAACTCTTTTGGTACAGCAAATCAGCTTTTTAGAGAAAACCGAGATTTTGCCTGCAGCGGTTGATTTTTCATCTAGGAGAACCCATAAAACAGCATTATTTTTTTTTCATTGCAAAGGCGTTTTTAAGTAAAAGTACTATGTTTTGCTCCTCTGAGTGTGACATTTTCTTCTAAAAATTGACTTTCCAGTTAATTATGGTTTCAGAGAGTCCTCCTTGGTTGCCAAAAGATAACATTTTCTTTTTGATGGAAAAAATGCTTGCGAAACCTCTTGTTTTTTCACTCACAGTTTTTCGATCCAAATTTCTTCATGGACCTACAAAGGGCTTAATAATTACTATTTTATTATTTGGCCCAAAGCAAACTTATCCGGAAGAGCCCCCTCCTCTTGTCCGTTTGTGTGAGCTAGTCTTTCGGGGCCCAATCTGGTAGGTGAACTCCTTACTGGATCGGAACCCACAAGCAAATTAGGTAGAGGGATGCCACATTTCCCCCGGGTTGTGCATTCTTCGGCGGTTTAAGCATCAAATACTGGGGATGGGGCTGCACTGCACAGGCATCTCGGGACACTTCACTGCAAAAATGTAGGTGCCAAGCGAGCTTTAGAACCTACGCGGATAGGCAGCAGCTGAAGAGGAGTATTAAATACTCTGGTATTTAAGTGCCTAAAGTGGCAGTGACGCTAGCTCAAGGAGCGACAACCAGGCGTCAGGTAGTATCTCGACCTCAATAATGGAAGAAAAGCTGTTTTGAAAGCTCAGTGATAGGTTCATGACAGACATCAAGTAAGATGCAACAGCTGCAAAGACTAACCCTAACACCAATTGCCCAAGTCCTAGGGACTCTAACCCTAGGACAGGGAGCCCCAACTATAGGAATCCTGGCACTAATTCCAAGTGGCCTACACATAAGACCCCCCCCCAACCTTATCTCCAAGTCGCCTACGCAAAGGCAGCCTAACTATGACTGCAAGGGTCCAACCCATAGGAACCCTCATGCGAAGGTGGGGAGCTGTCGCCGTAGGAACCCAAACCCTGTCAGGGAGCCCTACCCATAGAAACAGTAATCCTATGGTTAGAAACCCTATGGCCTAGGAACACTAGCCCTATGGTGGGGAGCCCTAAATAACACTAGGACGGGCCTATCCATAGAAATCCAGTCCTAACTCCAAGCGGCCAAGCGATAGGAGCCCTAAGCTTATGTACACGTGGCCTTCCAATAGGAACCCTAACTCTATGGCGGGGATCCCTACACATAAGGCACACTAATCCTAGGGCCGGGAGCCCAACCCAGAGGAACCCTAACTCTATTTCCATGTAGCTTACCTCTAGAAACCCCAACCGTGCCACAGGGAGCCCTCCCATATCAACCCTAACCCTAGGGCTGGGAGCGCTAACTATAGGAATCCTAACCGTAAGGCAAAGTGGCCTACCCATAGTATCCCTAACCCTAAAGCCAAGTGGCCTACCTCTAGGAATCCAAACCCTAGGGGGTCCATACCCCTAGGAATTCTAAACCGAGGGCGAGGAGCCCTATCCATAGGAACCATAACTCTAACGCCAAGTGACCTACCCAGAGGAAGCCTAACCCTAGGCTGGGAGCCCCAGCCATAGGTAGCTTAACCCTTACTACGTGTCTCCTACCCACAGTAACTCTAAGCCTAGAGCGGGGTGCACTACCTATAGGAACCTTAAGCATAGCGCCGGGAGCCCAAGCTCTAGTAAACGTAACCCGAGGGTGGGGAGCCCTGGCCCCAGCAACCCTATCCCTACAGTGGGGAACCCTGCCCAGAGGAACCATAAACTTAATGCTAAGTGACATGACATAGGAACCGAACCCGAACTCAAACAGGCCAAGCCATGCAAACACTAACCCTAACACAACGTGGCCAAGCCCTAGAACCCCTAACCTATGGCAGGGAACCATACCCATAGGAACTCTAACCCTAGGGCGGGAAGCCCTACTCATAAGACTTCTCACCCTAACGCCGAGTGGCCTACCGATAATAGCCATAATCCTAACTCCAACTGGCCTATCCATAGGAACCCTAACCCTAACACTAAGTGGCCTACCTATAGGAAACCTCACCCTAGGGTCAGGAACCCCACCCAGAGGAATCCTAACCCTAGGGCGGGAAGCCCTGACCATAGCAACGCAATCCTAACTCCAAGAAGCCTACCGCTAGGGACCTTAATCTTATCTCCAAGTGGCTTTTCCATAGGACCCCTAACTCTGAGATGGGGAACCCTACCCATAGGAACCCTAACCCTAGGCGGGGAGCGCTATCAAGAGGAACCGTAACTATAACTCCAAGTTGCCTTCCCGTAGGAACCAAAACTCTAAGCCCATTCCCATAGAAACCATCACCGACTCCAAGTGGCCTACGCATAGGAACACTAACCCTATTGTGAGGAGCCCTAGCTATAAGAATCCTAACACTAGCGCGGGGAGTTCTCCCCATAGAAACCGACATCCTAACGCTAAGTGGCATACTCACCGAACCCTAAGCCTAGGGCGGGAAGCCGAAATCTTAAGAGCCCTAACCCTAACGCCAGATGAGAGCGATTGTTAGGTGCATAGACAAATTCGCGCTGAAAACTGTGGGTAAAAAAAGGAAGTGGTTTCTCAAGCAATATTTTGCCTATAGTTGATCCAAAATTGATCCTTTTTGTGTTTTTCAAAGGAAATGGAATTTGTAAAAACTATATTTTTCTTGGAAAAGCCATATTTCGGAGAAAAGGCTTCAAACACTGTGTTTACGAAGCTTATACGTAAAACATTCTTTTTCCCATTAAAAACGCTTTTCCAATGAGAAAGAATACAGTTGAAAATATTTTACTAAGCGAGCACCAATTGGCAAGAAAATAGGTTTTTTTTGGTTTCAAAAGCTGTTTTTCAGTCCGTAAAGAATTAATTCTTTTGATCAAAAAGGGGTCGATTTCACTGAAATCTGATTTCCTTCGACTCTTCCCCCCAGCTTTCTAGCGGCACAATAATTTCTTTTAAGAAAATTGTTTTGATGAGACTTCGATTTCTTTTCAGGGAAAAAAGAGTTCTTTCCTGCAAAAGTTGATCCTTTTTCTCCCCGAAATTGATTTTCCATGTAAATATCGTTTAACAAGTTCCTTTTTCTTTTTCAACAGAGAAAGGCACTTACTCCTTTTCTCCCCAAAATTGACTTGAAGAGTAAATATCGATTAACGAGTTCCATTTTTATTGGAAGACGTTACTGTGCGGAGAGAAAGCTTGGGAAAAGTTATTCAGTGGAGGGAATAGACATTTCAGCCAAAACTTTAGCTTTTGTTATCAAAAACGTCTAGAAACTCTTTTGGTACAGCAAATCAGCTTTTTAGAGAAAACCGAGATTTTGCCTGCAGCGGTTGATTTTTCATCTAGGAGAACCCATAAAACAGCATTATTTTTTTTTCATTGCAAAGCCGTTTTTAAGTAAAAGTACTATGTTTTGCTCCTCTGAGTGTGACATTTTCTTCTAAAAATTGACTTTCCAGTTAATTATGGTTTCAGAGAGTCCTCCTTGGTTGCCAAAAGATAACATTTTCTTTTTGATGGAAAAAATGCTTGCGAAACCTCTTGTTTTTTCACTCACAGTTTTTCGATCCAAATTTCTTCATGGACCTACAAAGGGCTTAATAATTACTATTTTATTATTTGGCCCAAAGCAAACTTATCCGGAAGAGCCCCCTCCTCTTGTCCGTTTGCGTGAGCTAGTCTTTCGGGGCCCAATCTGGTAGGTGAACTCCTTACTGGATCGGAACCCACAAGCAAATTAGGTAGAGGGATGCCACATTTCCCCCGGGTTGTGCATTCTTCGGCGGTTTAAGCATCAAATACTGGGGATGGGGCTGCACTGCACAGGCATCTCGGGACACTTCACTGCAAAAATGTAGGTGCCAAGCGAGCTTTAGAACCTACGCGGATAGGCAGCAGCTGAAGAGGAGTATTAAATACTCTGGTATTTAAGTGCCTAAAGTGGCAGTGACGCTAGCTCAAGGAGCGACAACCAGGCGTCAGGTAGTATCTCGACCTCAATAATGGAAGAAAAGCTGTTTTGAAAGCTCAGTGATAGGTTCATGACAGACATCAATTAAGATGCAAAAGCTGCAAAGACTAACCCTAACACCAATTGCCCAAGTCCTAGGGACTCTAACCCTAGGACAGGGAGCCCCAACTATAGGAATCCTGGCACTAATTCCAAGTGGCCTACACATAAGACCCCCCCCCCAACCTTATCTCCAAGTCGCCTACGCAAAGGCAGCCTAACTATGACTGCAAGGGTCCAACCCATAGGAACCCTCATGCGAAGGTGGGGAGCTGTCGCCGTAGGAACCCAAACCCTGTCAGGGAGCCCTACCCATAGAAACAGTAATCCTATGGTTAGAAACCCTATGGCCTAGGAACACTAGCCCTATGGTGGGGAGCCCTAAATAACACTAGGACGGGCCTACCCATAGAAATCCAGTCCTAACTCCAAGCGGCCAAGCGATAGGAGCCCTAAGCTTATGTACACGTGGCCTTCCAATAGGAACCCTAACTCTATGGCGGGGATCCCTACACATAAGGCACACTAATCCTAGGGCCGGGAGCCCTACCCAGAGGAACCCTAACTCTATTTCCAAGTGGCCTACCGAGAGGAGCCCTAACCTTATTTCCATGTAGCTTACCTCTAGAAACCCCAACCGTGCCACAGGGAGCCCTCCCATAGCAACCCTAACCCTAGGGCTGGGAGCGCTAACTATAGGAATCCTAACCGTAAGGCAAAGTGGCCTACCCATAGTATCCCTAACCCTAAAGCCAAGTGGCCTACCTCTAGGAATCCAAACCCTAGGGGGTCCATACCCCTAGGAATTCTAAACCGAGGGCGAGGAGCCCTATCCATAGGAACCATAACTCTAACGCCAAGTGCCCTACCCAGAGGAAGCCTAACCGTAGGCTGGGAGCCCCAGCCATAGGTAGCTTAACCCTTACTACGTGTCTCCTACCCACAGTAACTCTAAGCCTAGAGCGGGGTGCACTACCTATAGGAACCTTAAGCATAGCGCCGGGAGCCCAAGCTCTAGTAAACGTAACCCGAGGGTGGGGAGCCCTGGCCCCAGCAACCCTATCCCTACAGTGGGGAACCCTGCCCAGAGGAACCATAAACTTAATGCTAAGTGACATGACATAGGAACCGAACCCGAACTCAAACAGGCCAAGCCATGCAAACACTAACCCTAACACAACGTGGCCAAACCCTAGGACCCCTAACCTATGGCAGGGAGCCATACCCATAGGAACTCTAACCCTAGGGCGGGAATCCCTACTCATAAGACTTCTCACCCTAACGCCGAGTGGCCTACCGATAATAGCCATAATCCTAACTCCAACTGGCCTATCCATAGGAACCCTAACCCTAACACTAAGTGGCCTACCTATAGGAAACCTCACCCTAGGGTCAGGAACCCCACCCAGAGGAATCCTAACCCTAGGGCGGGAAGCCCTGACCATAGCAACGCAATCCTAACTCCAAGAAGCCTACCGCTAGGGACCTTAATCTTATCTCCAAGTGGCTTTTCCATAGGAACCCTAACCCTAGGCGGGGAGCGCTATCAAGAGGAACCGTAACTATAACTCCAAGTTGCCTTCCCGTAGGAACCAAAACTCTAAGCCCATTCCCATAGAAACCATCACCGACTCCAAGTGGCCTACGCATAGGAACACTAACCCTATGGTGAGGAGCCCTAGCTATAAGAATCCTAACACTAGCGCGGGGAGTTCTCCCCATAGAAACCGACATCCTAAGGCTAAGTGGCATACTCACCGAACCCTAAGCCTAGGGCGGGAAGCCGAAATCTTAAGAGCCCTAACCCTAACGCCAGATGAGAGCGATTGTTAGGTGCATAGACAAATTCGCGCTGAAAACTGTGGGTAAAAAAAGGAAGTGGTTTCTCAAGCAATATTTTGCCTATAGTTGATCCAAAATTGATCCTTTTTGTGTTTTTCAAAGGCAATGGAATTTGTAAAAACTATATTTTTCTTGGAAAAGCCATATTTCGGAGAAAAGGCTTCAAACACTGTGTTTACGAAGCTTATACGTAAAACATTCTTTTTCCCATTAAAAACGCTTTTCCAATGAGAAAGAATACAGTTGAAAATATTTTACTAAGCGAGCACCAATTGGCAAGAAAATAGGTTTTTTTGGTTTCAAAAGCTGTTTTTCAGTCCGTAAAGAATTAATTCTTTTGATCAAAAAGGGGTCGATTTCACTGAAATCTGATTTCCTTCGACTCTTCCCCCCAGCTTTCTAGCGGCACAATAATTTCTTTTAAGAAAATTGTTTTGATGAGACTTCGATTTCTTTTCAGGGAAAAAAGAGTTCTTTCCTGCAAAAGTTGATCCTTTTTCTCCCCGAAATTGATTTTCCATGTAAATATCGTTTAACAAGTTCCTTTTTCTTTTTCAACAGAGAAAGGCACTTACTCCTTTTCTCCCCAAAATTGACTTGAAGAGTAAATATCGATTAACGAGTTCCATTTTTATTGGAAGACGTTACTGTGCGGAGAGAAAGCTTGGGAAAAGTTATTCAGTGGAGGGAATAGACATTTCAGCCAAAACTTTAGCTTTTGTTATCAAAAACGTCTAGAAACTCTTTTGGTACAGCAAATCAGCTTTTTAGAGAAAACCGAGATTTTGCCTGCAGCGGTTGATTTTTCATCTAGGAGAACCCATAAAACAGCATTATTTTTTTTTCATTGCAAAGGCGTTTTTAAGTAAAAGTACTATGTTTTGCTCCTCTGAGTGTGACATTTTCTTCTAAAAATTGACTTTCCAGTTAATTATGGTTTCAGAGAGTCCTCCTTGGTTGCCAAAAGATAACATTTTCTTTTTGATGGAAAAAATGCTTGCGAAACCTCTTGTTTTTTCACTCACAGTTTTTCGATCCAAATTTCTTCATGGACCTACAAAGGGCTTAATAATTACTATTTTATTATTTGGCCCAAAGCAAACTTATCCGGAAGAGCCCCCTCCTCTTGTCCGTTTGCGTGAGCTAGTCTTTCGGGGCCCAATCTGGTAGGTGAACTCCTTACTGGATCGGAACCCACAAGCAAATTAGGTAGAGGGACGCCACATTTCCCCCGGGTTGTGCATTCTTCGGCGGTTTAAGCATCAAATACTGGGGATGGGGCTGCACTGCACAGGCATCTCGGGACACTTCACTGCAAAAATGTAGGTGCCAAGCGAGCTTTAGAACCTACGCGGATAGGCAGCAGCTGAAGAGGAGTATTAAATACTCTGGTATTTAAGTGCCTAAAGTGGCAGTGACGCTAGCTCAAGGAGCGACAACCAGGCGTCAGGTAGTATCTCGACCTCAATAATGGAAGAAAAGCTGTTTTGAAAGCTCAGTGATAGGTTCATGACAGACATCAATTAAGATGCAAAAGCTGCAAAGACTAACCCTAACACCAATTGCCCAAGTCCTAGGGACTCTAACCCTAGGACAGGGAGCCCCAACTATAGGAATCCTGGCACTAATTCCAAGTGGCCTACACATAAGACCCCCCCCCCCAACCTTATCTCCAAGTCGCCTACGCAAAGGCAGCCTAACTATGACTGCAAGGGTCCAACCCATAGGAACCCTCATGCGAAGGTGGGGAGCTGTCGCCGTAGGAACCCAAACCCTGTCAGGGAGCCCTACCCATAGAAACAGTAATCCTATGGTTAGAAACCCTATGGCCTAGGAACACTAGCCCTATGGTGGGGAGCCCTAAATAACACTAGGACGGGCCTACCCATAGAAATCCAGTCCTAACTCCAAGCGGCCAAGCGATAGGAGCCCTAAGCTTATGTACACGTGGCCTTCCAATAGGAACCCTAACTCTATGGCGGGGATCCCTACACATAAGGCACACTAATCCTAGGGCCGGGAGCCCTACCCAGAGGAACCCTAACTCTATTTCCAAGTGGCCTACCGAGAGGAGCCCTAACCTTATTTCCATGTAGCTTACCTCTAGAAACCCCAACCGTGCCACAGGGAGCCCTCCCATAGCAACCCTAACCCTAGGGCTGGGAGCGTTAACTATAGGAATCCTAACCGTAAGGCAAAGTGGCCTACCCATAGTATCCCTAACCCTAAAGCCAAGTGGCCTACCTCTAGGAATCCAAACCCTAGGGGGTCCATACCCCTAGGAATTCTAAACCGAGGGCGAGGAGCCCTATCCATAGGAACCATAACTCTAACGCCAAGTGCCCTACCCAGAGGAAGCCTAACCCTAGGCTGGGAGCCCCAGCCATAGGTAGCTTAACCCTTACTACGTGTCTCCTACCCACAGTAACTCTAAGCCTAGAGCGGGGTGCACTACCTATAGGAACCTTAAGCATAGCGCCGGGAGCCCAAGCTCTAGTAAACGTAACCCGAGGGTGGGGAGCCCTGGCCCCAGCAACCCTATCCCTACAGTGGGGAACCCTGCCCAGAGGAACCATAAACTTAATGCTAAGTGACATGACATAGGAACCGAACCCGAACTCAAACAGGCCAAGCCATGCAAACACTAACCCTAACACAACGTGGCCAAACCCTAGGACCCCTAACCTATGGCAGGGAGCCATACCCATAGGAACTCTAACCCTAGGGCGGGAATCCCTACTCATAAGACTTCTCACCCTAACGCCGAGTGGCCTACCGATAATAGCCATAATCCTAACTCCAACTGGCCTATCCATAGGAACCCTAACCCTAACACTAAGTGGCCTACCTATAGGAAACCTCACCCTAGGGTCAGGAACCCCACCCAGAGGAATCCTAACCCTAGGGCGGGAAGCCCTGACCATAGCAACGCAATCCTAACTCCAAGAAGCCTACCGCTAGGGACCTTAATCTTATCTCCAAGTGGCTTTTCCATAGGAACCCTAACCCTAGGCGGGGAGCGCTATCAAGAGGAACCGTAACTATAACTCCAAGTTGCCTTCCCGTAGGAACCAAAACTCTAAGCCCATTCCCATAGAAACCATCACCGACTCCAAGTGGCCTACGCATAGGAACACTAACCCTATGGTGAGGAGCCCTAGCTATAAGAATCCTAACACTAGCGCGGGGAGTTCTCCCCATAGAAACCGACATCCTAAGGCTAAGTGGCATACTCACCGAACCCTAAGCCTAGGGCGGGAAGCCGAAATCTTAAGAGCCCTAACCCTAACGCCAGATGAGAGCGATTGTTAGGTGCATAGACAAATTCGCGCTGAAAACTGTGGGTAAAAAAAGGAAGTGGTTTCTCAAGCAATATTTTGCCTATAGTTGATCCAAAATTGATCCTTTTTGTGTTTTTCAAAGGCAATGGAATTTGTAAAAACTATATTTTTCTTGGAAAAGCCATATTTCGGAGAAAAGGCTTCAAACACTGTGTTTACGAAGCTTATACGTAAAACATTCTTTTTCCCATTAAAAACGCTTTTCCAATGAGAAAGAATACAGTTGAAAATATTTTACTAAGCGAGCACCAATTGGCAAGAAAATAGGTTTTTTTTGGTTTCAAAAGCTGTTTTTCAGTCCGTAAAGAATTAATTCTTTTGATCAAAAAGGGGTCGATTTCACTGAAATCTGTTTTCCTTCGACTGAAACCTCTTCCCCCCAGCTTTCTAGGAGCACAATAATTTCTCTTAAGAAAATTGTTTTGATGAGACTTCGTTTTCTTTTCAGGGAAAAAAGAGTTGTTTCCTGCAAAAGTTGATCCTTTTTCTCCCCGAAATTGATTTTCCATGTAAATATCGTTTAACAAGTTCCTTTTTCTTTTTCAACAGAGAAAGGCACTTACTCATTTTCTCCCCAAAATTGACTTGAAGAGTAAATATCGATTAACGAGTTCCATTTTTATTGGAAGACGTTACTGTGCGGAGAGAATGCTTGGGAAAAGTTATTCAGTGGAGGGAATAGACATTTCAGCCAAAACTTTAGCTTTTGTTATCAAAAACGTCTAGAAACTCTTTTGGTACAGCAAATCAGCTTTTTAGAGAAAACCGAGATTTTGCCTGCAGCGCTTGATTTTTCATCTAGGAGAACCCATAAAACAGCATTATTTTTTTTTCATTGCAAAGGCGTTTTTAAGTAAAAGTACTATGTTTTGCTCCTCTGAGTGTGATATTTTCTTCTAAAAATTGACTTTCCAGTTAATTATGGTTTCAGAGAGTCCTCCTTGGTTGCCAAAAGATAACATTTTCTTTTTGATGGAAAAAATGCTTGCGAAACCTCTTGTTTTTTCACTCACAGTTTTTCGATCCAAATTTCTTCATGGACCTACAAAGGGCTTAATAATTACTATTTTATTATTTGGCCCAAAGCAAACTTATCCGGAAGAGCCCCCTCCTCTTGTCCGTTTGCGTGAGCTAGTCTTTCGGGACCCAATCTGGTAGGTGAACTCCTTACTGGATCGGGACCAACAAGCAAATTAGGTAGAGGGATGCCACATTTCCCCCGGTTTGTGCATTCTTCGGCGGTTTAAGCATCAAATACTGGGGATGGGGCTGCAGTGCACAGGCATCTCGGGACACTTGACTGCAAAAATGTAGGTGCCAAGCGAGCTTTAGAACCTACGCGGATAGGCAGCAGCTGAAGAGGAGTATTAAATACTCTGGTATTTAAGTGCCTAAAGTGGCAGTGACGCTAGCTCAAGGAGCGACAACCAGGCGTCAGGTAGTAGCTCGACCTCAATAATGGAAGAAAAGCTGTTTTGAAAGCTCAGTGATAGGTTCATGACAGACATCAAGTAAGATGCAACAGCTGCAAAGACTAACCCTAACACCAATTGGCCAAGCCCTAGGCACTCTAACCCTAGGACGGGGAGCCCCAACTATAGGAATCCTGGGACTAATTCCAAGTGGCCTACACACAAGACCCCCCCCCAACCTTATCTCCATGTCGCCTACACAAAGACAGCCTAACTATGACTGCAAGGGTCCAACCCATAGGAACCCTCATGCGAAGGTGGGGAGCTGTCGCCGTAGGAAACCAAACCCTGTCAGGGAGCCCTACCCATAGAAACAGTAATCCTATGGTTAGAAACCCTATGGCCTAGGAACACTAGCCCTATGGTGGGTAGCCCTAGCTAACTCTAGGGCGGGGAGGCCTACCCATAGAAATCCAGTCCTAACTCCAAGCGGCCAAGCGATAGGAGCCCTAACCTTGTGTACACGTGGCCTTCCAATAGGAACCCTAACTCTATGGCGGGGATCCCTACACATAAGGCACACTAATCCTAGGGCCGGGAGCCCTACTCAGAGGAACCCTAACTCTATTTCCAAGTGGCCTACCGAGAGGAGCCCTAACCTTATTTCCATGTAGCTTACCTCTAGAAACCCCAGCCGTGCCACAGGGAGCCGTCCCATAGCAACCCTAACCCTAGGGCTGGGAGCGCTAACTATAGGAATCCTAACCGTAAGGCAAAGTGGCCTACCCAAAGTATCCCTAACCCTAAAGCCAAGTGGCCTACCTCTAGGAATCCAAACCCTAGGGGGTCCATACCCCTAGGAATTCTAAACCGAGGGCGAGGAGCCCTATCCATAGGAACCATAACTGTAACGCCAAGTGACCTACCCAGAGGAATCCTAACCCTAGGGCGGGAAGCCCTGACCATAGCAACGCAATCCTAACTCCAAGAAGCCTACCGCTAGGGACCTTAATCTTATCTCCAAGTGGCTTTTCCATAGGACCCCTAACTCTGAGATGGGGAACCCTACCCATAGGAACCCTAACCCTAGGCGGGGAGCGCTATCAAGAGGAACCGTAACTATAACTCCAAGTTGCCTTCCCGTAGGAACCAAAACTCTAAGCCCATTCCCATAGAAACCATCACCGACTCCAAGTGGCCTACGCATAGGAACACTAACCCTATGGTGAGGAGCCCTAGCAATAAGAATCCTAACACTAGCGCGGGGAGTTCTCCCCATAGAAACCGACATCCTAACGCTAAGTGGCATACTCACCGAACCCTAAGCCTAGGGCGGGAAGCCGAAATCTTCAGAGCCCTAACCCTAACGCCAGATGAGAGCGATTGTTAGGTGCATAGACAAATTCGCGCTGAAAACTGTGGGTAAAAAAAGGAAGTGGTTTCTCAAGCAATATTTTGCCTATAGCTGATCCAAAATTGATCATTTTTGTGTTTTTCAAAGGAAATGGAATGTGTAAAAACTATATTTTTCTTGGAAAAGCCATATTTCGGAGAAAAGGCTTCAAACACTGTGTTTACGAAGCTTATACGTAAAACATTCTTTTTCCCATTAAAAACGCTTTTCCAATGAGAAAGAATACAGTTGAAAATATTTTACTAAGCGAGCACCAATTGGCAAGAAAATAGGTTTTTTTTGGTTTCAAAAGCTGTTTTTCAGTCCGTAAAGAATTAATTCTTTTGATCAAAAAGGGGTCGATTTCACTGAAATCTGTTTTCCTTCGACTGAAACCTCTTCCCCCCAGCTTTCTAGGAGCACAATAATTTCTCTTAAGAAAATTGTTTTGATGAGACTTCGTTTTCTTTTCAGGGAAAAAAGAGTTCTTTCCTGCAAAAGTTGATCCTTTTTCTCGCCGAAATTGATTTTCCATGTAAATATCGTTTAACAAGTTCCTTTTTCTTTTTCAACAGAGAAAGGCACTTACTCATTTTCTCCCCAAAATTGACTTGAAGAGTAAATATCGATTAACGAGTTCCATTTTTATTGGAAGACGTTACTGTGCGGAGAGAAAGCTTGGGAAAAGTGTATTCAGTGGAGGGAATAGACATTTCAGCCAAAACTTTAGCCTTTGTTATCAAAAACGTCTAGAAACTCTTTTGGTACAGCAAATCAGCTTTTTAGAGAAAACCGAGATTTTGCCTGCAGCGGTTGATTTTTTATCTAGGAGAGCCCATAAAACAGCCTTATTTTTTTTCATTGCAAAGGCGTTTTAAGTAAAAGTACTATGTTTTGCTCCTCTGAGTGTGACATTTTCTTCTACAAATTGACTTTCCAGTTAATTATGGTTTCAGAGAGTCCTCCTTGGTTGCCAAAAGATAACAACATTTTCTTTTTGATGGAAAAAATGCTTGCGAAACCTCTTGTTTTTTCACCCACACTTTTTCGATCCAAATTTCTTCATGGACCTACAAAGGGCTTAATAATTACTATTTTATTATTTGGCCCAAAGCAAACTTATCCGGAAGAGCCCCCTCCTCTTGTCCGTTTGTGTGAGCTAGTCTTTCGGGGCCCAATCTGGTAGGTGAACTCCTTACTGGATCGGAACCCACAAGCAAATTAGGTAGAGGGATGCCACATTTCCCCCGGGTTGTGCATTCTTCGGCGGTTTAAGCATCAAATACTGGGGATGGGGCTGCACTGCACAGGCATCTCGGGACACTTCACTGCAAAAATGTAGGTGCCAAGCGAGCTTTAGAACCTACGCGGATAGGCAGCAGCTGAAGAGGAGTATTAAATACTCTGGTATTTAAGTGCCTAAAGTGGCAGTGACGCTAGCTCAAGGAGCGACAACCAGTCGTCAGGTAGTATCTCGACCTCAATAATGGAAGAAAAGCTGTTTTGAAAGCTCAGTGATAGGTTCATGACAGACATCAAGTAAGATGCAACAGCTGCAAAGACTAACCCTAACACCAATTGCCCAAGTCCTAGGGACTCTAACCCTAGGACAGGGAGCCCCAACTATAGGAATCCTGGCACTAATTCCAAGTGGCCTACACATAAGACCCCCCCCCCAACCTTATCTCCAAGTCGCCTACGCAAAGGCAGCCTAACTATGACTGCAAGGGTCCAACCCATAGGAACCCTCATGCGAAGGTGGGGAGCTGTCGCCGTAGGAACCCAAACCCTGTCAGGGAGCCCTACCCATAGAAACAGTAATCCTATGGTTAGAAACCCTATGGCCTAGGAACACTAGCCCTATGGTGGGGAGCCCTAAATAACACTAGGACGGGCCTACCCATAGAAATCCAGTCCTAACTCCAAGCGGCCAAGCGATAGGAGCCCTAAGCTTATGTACACGTGGCCTTCCAATAGGAACCCTAACTCTATGGCGGGGATCCCTACACATAAGGCACACTAATCCTAGGGCCGGGAGCCCTACCCAGAGGAACCCTAACTCTATTTCCAAGTGGCCTACCGAGAGGAGCCCTAACCTTATTTCCATGTAGCTTACCTCTAGAAACCCCAACCGTGCCACAGGGAGCCCTCCCATAGCAACCCTAACCCTAGGGCTGGGAGCGCTAACTATAGGAATCCTAACCGTAAGGCAAAGTGGCCTACCCATAGTATCCCTAACCCTAAAGCCAAGTGGCCTACCTCTAGGAATCCAAACCCTAGGGGGTCCATACCCCTAGGAATTCTAAATCGAGGGCGAGGAGCCCTATCCATAGGATCCATAACTCTAACGCCAAGTGCCCTACCCAGAGGAAGCCTAACCCTAGGCTGGGAGCCCCAGCCATAGGTAGCTTAACCCTTACTACGTGTCTCCTACCCACAGTAACTCTAAGCCTAGAGCGGGGTGCACTACCTATAGGAACCTTAAGCATAGCGCCGGGAGCCCAAGCTCTAGTAAACGTAACCCGAGGGTGGGGAGCCCTGGCCCCAGCAACCCTATCCCTACAGTGGGGAACCCTGCCCAGAGGAACCATAAACTTAATGCTAAGTGACATGACATAGGAACCCGAACCCGAACTCAAACAGGCCAAGCCATGCAAACACTAACCCTAAGACAACGTGGCCAAGCCCTAGGACCCCTAACCTATGTCAGGGAGCCATACCCATAGGAACTCTAACCCTAGGGCTGGAAGCCCTACTCATAAGACTTCTCACCCTAACGCCGAGTGGCCTACCGATAATAGCCATAATCCTAACTCCAACTGGCCTATCCATAGGAACCCTAACCCTAACACTAAGTGGCCTACCTATAGGAAACCTCACCCTAGGGTCAGGAACCCCACCCAGAGGAATCCTAACCCTAGGGCGGGAAGCCCTGACCATAGCAACGCAATCCTAACTCCAAGAAGCCTACCGCTAGGGACCTTAATCTTATCTCCAAGTGGCTTTTCCATAGGACCCCTAACTCTGAGATGGGGAACCCTACCCATAGGAACCCTAACCCTAGGCGGGGAGCGCTATCAAGAGGAACCGTAACTATAACTCCAAGTTGCCTTCCCGTAGGAACCAAAACTCTAAGCCCATTCCCATAGAAACCATCACCGACTCCAAGTGGCCTACGCATAGGAACACTAACCCTATGGTGAGGAGCCCTAGCTATAAGAATCCTAACACTAGCGCGGGGAGTTCTCCCCATAGAAACCGACATCCTAACGCTAAGTGGCATACTCACCGAACCCTAAGCCTAGGGCGGGAAGCCGAAATCTTAAGAGCCCTAACCCTAACGCCAGATGAGAGCGATTGTTAGGTGCATAGACAAATTCGCGCTGAAAACTGTGGGTAAAAAAAGGAAGTGGTTTCTCAAGCAATATTTTGCCTATAGTTGATCCAAAATTGATCCTTTTTGTGTTTTTCAAAGGCAATGGAATTTGTAAAAACTATATTTTTCTTGGAAAAGCCATATTTCGGAGAAAAGGCTTCAAACACTGTGTTTACGAAGCTTATACGTAAAACATTCTTTTTCCCATTAAAAACGCTTTTCCAATGAGAAAGAATACAGTTGAAAATATTTTACTAAGCGAGCACCAATTGGCAAGAAAATAGGTTTTTTTTGGTTTCAAAAGCTGTTTTTCAGTCCGTAAAGAATTAATTCTTTTGATCAAAAAGGGGTCGATTTCACTGAAATCTGATTTCCTTCGACTCTTCCCCCCAGCTTTCTAGCGGCACAATAATTTCTTTTAAGAAAATTGTTTTGATGAGACTTCGATTTCTTTTCAGGGAAAAAAGAGTTCTTTCCTGCAAAAGTTGATCCTTTTTCTCCCCGAAATTGATTTTCCATGTAAATATCGTTTAACAAGTTCCTTTTTCTTTTTCAACAGAGAAAGGCACTTACTCCTTTTCTCCCCAAAATTGACTTGAAGAGTAAATATCGATTAACGAGTTCCATTTTTATTGGAAGACGTTACTGTGCGGAGAGAAAGCTTGGGAAAAGTTATTCAGTGGAGGGAATAGACATTTCAGCCAAAACTTTAGCTTTTGTTATCAAAAACGTCTAGAAACTCTTTTGGTACAGCAAATCAGCTTTTTAGAGAAAACCGAGATTTTGCCTGCAGCGGTTGATTTTTCATCTAGGAGAACCCATAAAACAGCATTTTTTTTTTTTCATTGCAAAGGCGTTTTTAAGTAAAAGTACTATGTTTTGCTCCTCTGAGTGTGACATTTTCTTCTAAAAATTGACTTTCCAGTTAATTATGGTTTCAGAGAGTCCTCCTTGGTTGCCAAAAGATAACATTTTCTTTTTGATGGAAAAAATGCTTGCGAAACCTCTTGTTTTTTCACTCACAGTTTTTCGATCCAAATTTCTTCATGGACCTACAAAGGGCTTAATAATTACTATTTTATTATTTGGCCCAAAGCAAACTTATCCGGAAGAGCCCCCTCCTCTTGTCCGTTTGCGTGAGCTAGTCTTTCGGGGCCCAATCTGGTAGGTGAACTCCTTACTGGATCGGAACCCACAAGCAAATTAGGTAGAGGGATGCCACATTTCCCCCGGGTTGTGCATTCTTCGGCGGTTTAAGCATCAAATACTGGGGATGGGGCTGCACTGCACAGGCATCTCGGGACACTTCACTGCAAAAATGTAGGTGCCAAGCGAGCTTTAGAACCTACGCGGATAGGCAGCAGCTGAAGAGGAGTATTAAATACTCTGGTATTTAAGTGCCTAAAGTGGCAGTGACGCTAGCTCAAGGAGCGACAACCAGGCGTCAGGTAGTATCTCGACCTCAATAATGGAAGAAAAGCTGTTTTGAAAGCTCAGTGATAGGTTCATGACAGACATCAATTAAGATGCAAAAGCTGCAAAGATTAACCCTAACACCAATTGCCCAAGTCCTAGGGACTCTAACCCTAGGACAGGGAGCCCCAACTATAGGAATCCTGGCACTAATTCCAAGTGGCCTACACATAAGACCCCCCCCCCCAACCTTATCTCCAAGTCGCCTACGCAAAGGCAGCCTAACTATGACTGCAAGGGTCCAACCCATAGGAACCCTCATGCGAAGGTGGGGAGCTGTCGCCGTAGGAACCCAAACCCTGTCAGGGAGCCCTACCCATAGAAACAGTAATCCTATGGTTAGAAACCCTATGGCCTAGGAACACTAGCCCTATGGTGGGGAGCCCTAAATAACACTAGGACGGGCCTACCCATAGAAATCCAGTCCTAACTCCAAGCGGCCAAGCGATAGGAGCCCTAAGCTTATGTACACGTGGCCTTCCAATAGGAACCCTAACTCTATGGCGGGGATCCCTACACATAAGGCACACTAATCCTAGGGCCGGGAGCCCTACCCAGAGGAACCCTAACTCTATTTCCAAGTGGCCTACCGAGAGGAGCCCTAACCTTATTTCCATGTAGCTTACCTCTAGAAACCCCAACCGTGCCACAGGGAGCCCTCCCATAGCAACCCTAACCCTAGGGCTGGGAGCGCTAACTATAGGAATCCTAACCGTAAGGCAAAGTGGCCTACCCATAGTATCCCTAACCCTAAAGCCAAGTGGCCTACCTCTAGGAATCCAAACCCTAGGGGGTCCATACCCCTAGGAATTCTAAACCGAGGGCGAGGAGCCCTATCCATAGGAACCATAACTCTAACGCCAAGTGCCCTACCCAGAGGAAGCCTAACCGTAGGCTGGGAGCCCCAGCCATAGGTAGCTTAACCCTTACTACGTGTCTCCTACCCACAGTAACTCTAAGCCTAGAGCGGGGTGCACTACCTATAGGAACCTTAAGCATAGCGCCGGGAGCCCAAGCTCTAGTAAACGTAACCCGAGGGTGGGGAGCCCTGGCCCCAGCAACCCTATCCCTACAGTGGGGAACCCTGCCCAGAGGAACCATAAACTTAATGCTAAGTGACATGACATAGGAACCGAACCCGAACTCAAACAGGCCAAGCCATGCAAACACTAACCCTAACACAACGTGGCCAAACCCTAGGACCCCTAACCTATGGCAGGGAGCCATACCCATAGGAACTCTAACCCTAGGGCGGGAATCCCTACTCATAAGACTTCTCACCCTAACGCCGAGTGGCCTACCGATAATAGCCATAATCCTAACTCCAACTGGCCTATCCATAGGAACCCTAACCCTAACACTAAGTGGCCTACCTATAGGAAACCTCACCCTAGGGTCAGGAACCCCACCCAGAGGAATCCTAACCCTAGGGCGGGAAGCCCTGACCATAGCAACGCAATCCTAACTCCAAGAAGCCTACCGCTAGGGACCTTAATCTTATCTCCAAGTGGCTTTTCCATAGGAACCCTAACCCTAGGCGGGGAGCGCTATCAAGAGGAACCGTAACTATAACTCCAAGTTGCCTTCCCGTAGGAACCAAAACTCTAAGCCCATTCCCATAGAAACCATCACCGACTCCAAGTGGCCTACGCATAGGAACACTAACCCTATGGTGAGGAGCCCTAGCTATAAGAATCCTAACACTAGCGCGGGGAGTTCTCCCCATAGAAACCGACATCCTAACGCTAAGTGGCATACTCACCGAACCCTAAGCCTAGGGCGGGAAGCCGAAATCTTAAGAGCCCTAACCCTAACGCCAGATGAGAGCGATTGTTAGGTGCATAGACAAATTCGCGCTGAAAACTGTGGGTAAAAAAAGGAAGTGGTTTCTCAAGCAATATTTTGCCTATAGTTGATCCAAAATTGATCCTTTTTGTGTTTTTCAAAGGAAATGGAATTTGTAAAAACTATATTTTTCTTGGAAAAGCCATATTTCGGAGAAAAGGCTTCAAACACTGTGTTTACGAAGCTTATACGTAAAACATTCTTTTTCCCATTAAAAACGCTTTTCCAATGAGAAAGAATACAGTTGAAAATATTTTACTAAGCGAGCACCAATTGGCAAGAAAATAGGTTTTTTTTGGTTTCAAAAGCTGTTTTTCAGTCCGTAAAGAATTAATTCTTTTGATCAAAAAGGGGTCGATTTCACTGAAATCTGATTTCCTTCGACTCTTCCCCCCAGCTTTCTAGCGGCACAATAATTTCTTTTAAGAAAATTGTTTTGATGAGACTTCGATTTCTTTTCAGGGAAAAAAGAGTTCTTTCCTGCAAAAGTTGATCCTTTTTCTCCCCGAAATTGATTTTCCATGTAAATATCGTTTAACAAGTTCCTTTTTCTTTTTCAACAGAGAAAGGCACTTACTCCTTTTCTCCCCAAAATTGACTTGAAGAGTAAATATCGATTAACGAGTTCCATTTTTATTGGAAGACGTTACTGTGCGGAGAGAAAGCTTGGGAAAAGTTATTCAGTGGAGGGAATAGACATTTCAGCCAAAACTTTAGCTTTTGTTATCAAAAACGTCTAGAAACTCTTTTGGTACAGCAAATCAGCTTTTTAGAGAAAACCGAGATTTTGCCCGCAGCGGTTGATTTTTCATCTAGGAGAACCCATAAAACAGCATTATTTTTTTTTCATTGCAAAGGCGTTTTTAAGTAAAAGTACTATGTTTTGCTCCTCTGAGTGTGACATTTTCTTCTAAAAATTGACTTTCCAGTTAATTATGGTTTCAGAGAGTCCTCCTTGGTTGCCAAAAGATAACATTTTCTTTTTGATGGAAAAAATGCTTGCGAAACCTCTTGTTTTTTCACTCACAGTTTTTCGATCCAAATTTCTTCATGGACCTACAAAGGGCTTAATAATTACTATTTTATTATTTGGCCCAAAGCAAACTTATCCGGAAGAGCCCCCTCCTCTTGTCCGTTTGCGTGAGCTAGTCTTTCGGGGCCCAATCTGGTAGGTGAACTCCTTACTGGATCGGAACCCACAAGCAAATTAGGTAGAGGGATGCCACATTTCCCCCGGGTTGTGCATTCTTCGGCGGTTTAAGCATCAAATACTGGGGATGGGGCTGCACTGCACAGGCATCTCGGGACACTTCACTGCAAAAATGTAGGTGCCAAGCGAGCTTTAGAACCTACGCGGATAGGCAGCAGCTGAAGAGGAGTATTAAATACTCTGGTATTTAAGTGCCTAAAGTGGCAGTGACGCTAGCTCAAGGAGCGACAACCAGGCGTCAGGTAGTATCTCGACCTCAATAATGGAAGAAAAGCTGTTTTGAAAGCTCAGTGATAGGTTCATGACAGACATCAATTAAGATGCAAAAGCTGCAAAGACTAACCCTAACACCAATTGCCCAAGTCCTAGGGACTCTAACCCTAGGACAGGGAGCCCCAACTATAGGAATCCTGGCACTAATTCCAAGTGGCCTACACATAAGACCCCCCCCCCCAACCTTATCTCCAAGTCGCCTACGCAAAGGCAGCCTAACTATGACTGCAAGGGTCCAACCCATAGGAACCCTCATGCGAAGGTGGGGAGCTGTCGCCGTAGGAACCCAAACCCTGTCAGGGAGCCCTACCCATAGAAACAGTAATCCTATGGTTAGAAACCCTATGGCCTAGGAACACTAGCCCTATGGTGGGGAGCCCTAAATAACACTAGGACGGGCCTACCCATAGAAATCCAGTCCTAACTCCAAGCGGCCAAGCGATAGGAGCCCTAAGCTTATGTACACGTGGCCTTCCAATAGGAACCCTAACTCTATGGCGGGGATCCCTACACATAAGGCACACTAATCCTAGGGCCGGGAGCCCTACTCAGAGGAACCCTAACTCTATTTCCAAGTGGCCTACCGAGAGGAGCCCTAACCTTATTTCCATGTAGCTTACCTCTAGAAACCCCAACCGTGCCACAGGGAGCCCTCCCATAGCAACCCTAACCCTAGGGCTGGGAGCGCTAACTATAGGAATCCTAACCGTAAGGCAAAGTGGCCTACCCATAGTATCCCTAACCCTAAAGCCAAGTGGCCTACCTCTAGGAATCCAAACCCTAGGGGGTCCATACCCCTAGGAATTCTAAACCGAGGGCGAGGAGCCCTATCCATAGGAACCATAACTCTAACGCCAAGTGCCCTACCCAGAGGAAGCCTAACCCTAGGCTGGGAGCCCCAGCCATAGGTAGCTTAACCCTTACTACGTGTCTCCTACCCACAGTAACTCTAAGCCTAGAGCGGGGTGCACTACCTATAGGAACCTTAAGCATAGCGCCGGGAGCCCAAGCTCTAGTAAACGTAACCCGAGGGTGGGGAGCCCTGGCCCCAGCAACCCTATCCCTACAGTGGGGAACCCTGCCCAGAGGAACCATAAACTTAATGCTAAGTGACATGACATAGGAACCGAACCCGAACTCAAACAGGCCAAGCCATGCAAACACTAACCCTAACACAACGTGGCCAAACCCTAGGACCCCTAACCTATGGCAGGGAGCCATACCCATAGGAACTCTAACCCTAGGGCGGGAATCCCTACTCATAAGACTTCTCACCCTAACGCCGAGTGGCCTACCGATAATAGCCATAATCCTAACTCCAACTGGCCTATCCATAGGAACCCTAACCCTAACACTAAGTGGCCTACCTATAGGAAACCTCACCCTAGGGTCAGGAACCCCACCCAGAGGAATCCAACCCTAGGGCGGGAAGCCCTGACCATAGCAACGCAATCCTAACTCCAAGAAGCCTACCGCTAGGGACCTTAATCTTATCTCCAAGTGGCTTTTCCATAGGAACCCTAACCCTAGGCGGGGAGCGCTATCAAGAGGAACCGTAACTATAACTCCAAGTTGCCTTCCCGTAGGAACCAAAACTCTAAGCCCATTCCCATAGAAACCATCACCGACTCCAAGTGGCCTACGCATAGGAACACTAACCCTATGGTGAGGAGCCCTAGCTATAAGAATCCTAACACTAGCGCGGGGAGTTCTCCCCATAGAAACCGACATCCTAAGGCTAAGTGGCATACTCACCGAACCCTAAGCCTAGGGCGGGAAGCCGAAATCTTAAGAGCCCTAACCCTAACGCCAGATGAGAGCGATTGTTAGGTGCATAGACAAATTCGCGCTGAAAACTGTGGGTAAAAAAAGGAAGTGGTTTCTCAAGCAATATTTTGCCTATAGTTGATCCAAAATTGATCCTTTTTGTGTTTTTCAAAGGAAATGGAATTTGTAAAAACTATATTTTTCTTGGAAAAGCCATATTTCGGAGAAAAGGCTTCAAACACTGTGTTTACGAAGCTTATACGTAAAACATTCTTTTTCCCATTAAAAACGCTTTTCCAATGAGAAAGAATACAGTTGAAAATATTTTACTAAGCGAGCACCAATTGGCAAGAAAATAGGTTTTTTTTGGTTTCAAAAGCTGTTTTTCAGTCCGTAAAGAATTAATTCTTTTGATCAAAAAGGGGTCGATTTCACTGAAATCTGATTTCCTTCGACTCTTCCCCCCAGCTTTCTAGCGGCACAATAATTTCTTTTAAGAAAATTGTTTTGATGAGACTTCGATTTCTTTTCAGGGAAAAAAGAGTTGTTTCCTGCAAAAGTTGATCCTTTTTCTCCCCGAAATTGATTTTCCATGTAAATATCGTTTAACAAGTTCCTTTTTCTTTTTCAACAGAGAAAGGCACTTACTCCTTTTCTCCCCAAAATTGACTTGAAGAGTAAATATCGATTAACGAGTTCCATTTTTATTGGAAGACGTTACTGTGCGGAGAGAAAGCTTGGGAAAAGTTATTCAGTGGAGGGAATAGACATTTCAGCCAAAACTTTAGCTTTTGTTATCAAAAACGTCTAGAAACTCTTTTGGTACAGCAAATCAGCTTTTTAGAGAAAACCGAGATTTTGCCTGCAGCGGTTGATTTTTCATCTAGGAGAACCCATAAAACAGCATTATTTTTTTTTCATTGCAAAGGCGTTTTTAAGTAAAAGTACTATGTTTTGCTCCTCTGAGTGTGACATTTTCTTCTAAAAATTGACTTTCCAGTTAATTATGATTTCAGAGAGTCCTCCTTGGTTGCCAAAAGATAACATTTTCTTTTTGATGGAAAAAATGCTTGCGAAACCTCTTGTTTTTTCACTCACAGTTTTTCGATCCAAATTTCTTCATGGACCTACAAAGGGCTTAATAATTACTATTTTATTATTTGGCCCAAAGCAAACTTATCCGGCAGAGCCCCCTCCTCTTGTCCGTTTGCGTGAGCTAGTCTTTCGGGGCCCAATCTGGTAGGTGAACTCCTTACTGGATCGGAACCCACAAGCAAATTAGGTAGAGGGATGCCACATTTCCCCCGGGTTGTGCATTCTTCGGCGGTTTAAGCATCAAATACTGGGGATGGGGCTGCACTGCACAGGCATCTCGGGACACTTGACTGCAAAAATGTAGGTGCCAAGCGAGCTTTAGAACCTACGCGGATAGGCAGCAGCTGAAGAGGAGTATTAAATACTCTGGTATTTAAGTGCCTAAAGTGGCAGTGACGCTAGCTCAAGGAGCGACAACCAGGCGTCAGGTAGTATCTCGACCTCAATAATGGAAGAAAAGCTGTTTTGAAAGCTCAGTGATAGGTTCATGACAGACATCAATTAAGATGCAAAAGCTGCAAAGACTAACCCTAACACCAATTGCCCAAGTCCTAGGGACTCTAACCCTAGGACAGGGAGCCCCAACTATAGGAATCCTGGCACTAATTCCAAGTGGCCTACACATAAGACCCCCCCCCCCAACCTTATCTCCAAGTCGTCTACGCAAAGGCAGCCTAACTATGACTGCAAGGGTCCAACCCATAGGAACCCTCATGCGAAGGTGGGGAGCTGTCGCCGTAGGAACCCAAACCCTGTCAGGGAGCCCTACCCATAGAAACAGTAATCCTATGGTTAGAAACCCTATGGCCTAGGAACACTAGCCCTATGGTGGGGAGCCCTAAATAACACTAGGACGGGCCTACCCATAGAAATCCAGTCCTAACTCCAAGCGGCCAAGCGATAGGAGCCCTAAGCTTATGTACACGTGGCCTTCCAATAGGAACCCTAACTCTATGGCGGGGATCCCTACACATAAGGCACACTAATCCTAGGGCCGGGAGCCCTACCCAGAGGAACCCTAACTCTATTTCCAAGTGGCCTACCGAGAGGAGCCCTAACCTTATTTCCATGTAGCTTACCTCTAGAAACCCCAACCGTGCCACAGGGAGCCCTCCCATAGCAACCCTAACCCTAGGGCTGGGAGCGTTAACTATAGGAATCCTAACCGTAAGGCAAAGTGGCCTACCCATAGTATCCCTAACCCTAAAGCCAAGTGGCCTACCTCTAGGAATCCAAACCCTAGGGGGTCCATACCCCTAGGAATTCTAAACCGAGGGCGAGGAGCCCTATCCATAGGAACCATAACTCTAACGCCAAGTGCCCTACCCAGAGGAAGCCTAACCGTAGGCTGGGAGCCCCAGCCATAGGTAGCTTAACCCTTACTACGTGTCTCCTACCCACAGTAACTCTAAGCCTAGAGCGGGGTGCACTACCTATAGGAACCTTAAGCATAGCGCCGGGAGCCCAAGCTCTAGTAAACGTAACCCGAGGGTGGGGAGCCCTGGCCCCAGCAACCCTATCCCTACAGTGGGGAACCCTGCCCAGAGGAACCATAAACTTAATGCTAAGTGACATGACATAGGAACCGAACCCGAACTCAAACAGGCCAAGCCATGCAAACACTAACTCTAACACAACGTGGCCAAACCCTAGGACCCCTAACCTATGGCAGGGAGCCATACCCATAGGAACTCTAACCCTAGGGCGGGAATCCCTACTCATAAGACTTCTCACCCTAACGCCGAGTGGCCTACCGATAATAGCCATAATCCTAACTCCAACTGGCCTATCCATAGGAACCCTAACCCTAACACTAAGTGGCCTACCTATAGGAAACCTCACCCTAGGGTCAGGAACCCCACCCAGAGGAATCCTAACCCTAGGGCGGGAAGCCCTGACCATAGCAACGCAATCCTAACTCCAAGAAGCCTACCGCTAGGGACCTTAATCTTATCTCCAAGTGGCTTTTCCATAGGAACCCTAACCCTAGGCGGGGAGCGCTATCAAGAGGAACCGTAACTATAACTCCAAGTTGCCTTCCCGTAGGAACCAAAACTCTAAGCCCATTCCCATAGAAACCATCACCGACTCCAAGTGGCCTACGCATAGGAACACTAACCCTATGGTGAGGAGCCCTAGCTATAAGAATCCTAACACTAGCGCGGGGAGTTCTCCCCATAGAAACCGACATCCTAACGCTAAGTGGCATACTCACCGAACCCTAAGCCTAGGGCGGGAAGCCGAAATCTTAAGAGCCCTAACCCTAACGCCAGATGAGAGCGATTGTTAGGTGCATAGACAAATTCGCGCTGAAAACTGTGGGTAAAAAAAGGAAGTGGTTTCTCAAGCAATATTTTGCCTATAGTTGATCCAAAATTGATCCTTTTTGTGTTTTTCAAAGGCAATGGAATTTGTAAAAACTATATTTTTCTTGGAAAAGCCATATTTCGGAGAAAAGGCTTCAAACACTGTGTTTACGAAGCTTATACGTAAAACATTCTTTTTCCCATTAAAAACGCTTTTCCAATGAGAAAGAATACAGTTGAAAATATTTTACTAAGCGAGCACCAATTGGCAAGAAAATAGGTTTTTTTTGGTTTCAAAAGCTGTTTTTCAGTCCGTAAAGAATTAATTCTTTTGATCAAAAAGGGGTCGATTTCACTGAAATCTGTTTTCCTTCGACTGAAACCTCTTCCCCCCAGCTTTCTAGGAGCACAATAATTTCTCTTAAGAAAATTGTTTTGATGAGACTTCGTTTTCTTTTCAGGGAAAAAAGAGTTGTTTCCTGCAAAAGTTGATCCTTTTTCTCCCCGAAATTGATTTTCCATGTAAATATCGTTTAACAAGTTCCTTTTTCTTTTTCAACAGAGAAAGGCACTTACTCATTTTCTCCCCAAAATTGACTTGAAGAGTAAATATCGATTAACGAGTTCCATTTTTATTGGAAGACGTTACTGTGCGGAGAGAATGCTTGGGAAAAGTTATTCAGTGGAGGGAATAGACATTTCAGCCAAAACTTTAGCTTTTGTTATCAAAAACGTCTAGAAACTCTTTTGGTACAGCAAATCAGCTTTTTAGAGAAAACCGAGATTTTGCCTGCAGCGGTTGATTTTTCATCTAGGAGAACCCATAAAACAGCATTATTTTTTTTTCATTGCAAAGGCGTTTTTAAGTAAAAGTACTATGTTTTGCTCCTCTGAGTGTGATATTTTCTTCTAAAAATTGACTTTCCAGTTAATTATGGTTTCAGAGAGTCCTCCTTGGTTGCCAAAAGATAACATTTTCTTTTTGATGGAAAAAATGCTTGCGAAACCTCTTGTTTTTTCACTCACAGTTTTTCGATCCAAATTTCTTCATGGACCTACAAAGGGCTTAATAATTACTATTTTATTATTTGGCCCAAAGCAAACTTATCCGGAAGAGCCCCCTCCTCTTGTCCGTTTGCGTGAGCTAGTCTTTCGGGACCCAATCTGGTAGGTGAACTCCTTACTGGATCGGGACCAACAAGCAAATTAGGTAGAGGGATGCCACATTTCCCCCGGTTTGTGCATTCTTCGGCGGTTTAAGCATCAAATACTGGGGATGGGGCTGCAGTGCACAGGCATCTCGGGACACTTGACTGCAAAAATGTAGGTGCCAAGCGAGCTTTAGAACCTACGCGGATAGGCAGCAGCTGAAGAGGAGTATTAAATACTCTGGTATTTAAGTGCCTAAAGTGGCAGTGACGCTAGCTCAAGGAGCGACAACCAGGCGTCAGGTAGTAGCTCGACCTCAATAATGGAAGAAAAGCTGTTTTGAAAGCTCAGTGATAGGTTCATGACAGACATCAAGTAAGATGCAACAGCTGCAAAGACTAACCCTAACACCAATTGGCCAAGCCCTAGGCACTCTAACCCTAGGACGGGGAGCCCCAACTATAGGAATCCTGGGACTAATTCCAAGTGGCCTACACACAAGACCCCCCCCCAACCTTATCTCCATGTCGCCTACACAAAGACAGCCTAACTATGACTGCAAGGGTCCAACCCATAGGAACCCTCATGCGAAGGTGGGGAGCTGTCGCCGTAGGAAACCAAACCCTGTCAGGGAGCCCTACCCATAGAAACAGTAATCCTATGGTTAGAAACCCTATGGCCTAGGAACACTAGCCCTATGGTGGGTAGCCCTAGCTAACTCTAGGGCGGGGAGGCCTACCCATAGAAATCCAGTCCTAACTCCAAGCGGCCAAGCGATAGGAGCCCTAACCTTGTGTACACGTGGCCTTCCAATAGGAACCCTAACTCTATGGCGGGGATCCCTACACATAAGGCACACTAATCCTAGGGCCGGGAGCCCTACTCAGAGGAACCCTAACTCTATTTCCAAGTGGCCTACCGAGAGGAGCCCTAACCTTATTTCCATGTAGCTTACCTCTAGAAACCCCAGCCGTGCCACAGGGAGCCGTCCGATAGCAACCCTAACCCTAGGGCTGGGAGCGCTAACTATAGGAATCCTAACCGTAAGGCAAAGTGGCCTACCCAAAGTATCCCTAACCCTAAAGCCAAGTGGCCTACCTCTAGGAATCCAAACCCTAGGGGGTCCATACCCCTAGGAATTCTAAACCGAGGGCGAGGAGCCCTATCCACAGGAACCATAACTGTAACGCCAAGTGACCTACCCAGAGGAATCCTAACCCTAGGGCGGGAAGCCCTGACCATAGCAACGCAATCCTAACTCCAAGAAGCCTACCGCTAGGGACCTTAATCTTATCTCCAAGTGGCTTTTCCATAGGACCCCTAACTCTGAGATGGGGAACCCTACCCATAGGAACCCTAACCCTAGGCGGGGAGCGCTATCAAGAGGAACCGTAACTATAACTCCAAGTTGCCTTCCCGTAGGAACCAAAACTCTAAGCCCATTCCCATAGAAACCATCACCGACTCCAAGTGGCCTACGCATAGGAACACTAACCCTATGGTGAGGAGCCCTAGCTATAAGAATCCTAACACTAGCGCGGGGAGTTCTCCCCATAGAAACCGACATCCTAACGCTAAGTGGCATACTCACCGAACCCTAAGCCTAGGGCGGGAAGCCGAAATCTTCAGAGCCCTAACCCTAACGCCAGATGAGAGCGATTGTTAGGTGCATAGACAAATTCGCGCTGAAAACTGTGGGTAAAAAAAGGAAGTGGTTTCTCAAGCAATATTTTGCCTATAGCTGATCCAAAATTGATCCTTTTTGTGTTTTTCAAAGGAAATGGAATGTGTAAAAACTTTATTTTTCTTGGAAAAGCCATATTTCGGAGAAAAGGCTTCAAACACTGTGTTTACGAAGCTTATACGTAAAACATTCTTTTTCCCATTAAAAACGCTTTTCCAATGAGAAAGAATACAGTTGAAAATATTTTACTAAGCGAGCACCAATTGGCAAGAAAATAGGTTTTTTTTGGTTTCAAAAGCTGTTTTCCAGTCCGTAAAGAATTAATTCTTTTGATCAAAAAGGGGTCGATTTCACTGAAATCTGTTTTCCTTCGACTGAAACCTCTTCCCCCCAGCTTTCTAGGAGCACAATAATTTCTCTTAAGAAAATTGTTTTGATGAGACTTCGTTTTCTTTTCAGGGAAAAAAGAGTTGTTTCCTGCAAAAGTTGATCCTTTTTCTCCCCGAAATTGATTTTCCATGTAAATATCGTTTAACAAGTTCCTTTTTCTTTTTCAACAGAGAAAGGCACTTACTCATTTTCTCCCCAAAATTGACTTGAAGAGTAAATATCGATTAACGAGTTCCATTTTTATTGGAAGACGTTACTGTGCGGAGAGAAAGCTTGGGAAAAGTGTATTCAGTGGAGGGAATAGACATTTCAGCCAAAACTTTAGCCTTTGTTATCAAAAACGTCTAGAAACTCTTTTGGTACAGCAAATCAGCTTTTTAGAGAAAACCGAGATTTTGCCTGCAGCGGTTGATTTTTTATCTAGGAGAGCCCATAAAACAGCCTTATTTTTTTTCATTGCAAAGGCGTTTTAAGTAAAAGTACTATGTTTTGCTCCTCTGAGTGTGACATTTTCTTCTACAAATTGACTTTCCAGTTAATTATGGTTTCAGAGAGTCCTCCTTGGTTGCCAAAAGATAACAACATTTTCTTTTTGATGGAAAAAATGCTTGCGAAACCTCTTGTTTTTTCACCCACACTTTTTCGATCCCAATTTCTTCATGGACCTACAAAGGGCTTAATAATTACTATTTTATTATTTGGCCCAAAGCAAACTTATCCGGAAGAGCCCCCTCCTCTTGTCCGTTTGTGTGAGCTAGTCTTTCGGGGCCCAATCTGGTCGGTGAACTCCTTACTGGATCGGAACCCACAAGCAAATTAGGTAGAGGGATGCCACATTTCCCCCGGGTTGTGCATTCTTCGGCGGTTTAAGCATCAAATACTGGGGATGGGGCTGCACTGCACAGGCATCTCGGGACACTTCACTGCAAAAATGTAGGTGCCAAGCGAGCTTTAGAACCTACGCGGATAGGCAGCAGCTGAAGAGGAGTATTAAATACTCTGGTATTTAAGTGCCTAAAGTGGCAGTGACGCTAGCTCAAGGAGCGACAACCAGTGGTCAGGTAGTATCTCGACCTCAATAATGGAAGAAAAGCTGTTTTGAAAGCTCAGTGATAGGTTCATGACAGACATCAAGTAAGATGCAACAGCTGCAAAGACTAACCCTAACACCAATTGCCCAAGTCCTAGGGACTCTAACCCTAGGACAGGGAGCCCCAACTATAGGAATCCTGGCACTAATTCCAAGTGGCCTACACATAAGACCCCCCCCCCAACCTTATCTCCAAGTCGCCTACGCAAAGGCAGCCTAACTATGACTGCAAGGGTCCAACCCATAGGAACCCTCATGCGAAGGTGGGGAGCTGTCGCCGTAGGAACCCAAACCCTGTCAGGGAGCCCTACCCATAGAAACAGTAATCCTATGGTTAGAAACCCTATGGCCTAGGAACACTAGCCCTATGGTGGGGAGCCCTAAATAACACTAGGACGGGCCTACCCATAGAAATCCAGTCCAAACTCCAAGCGGCCAAGCGATAGGAGCCCTAAGCTTATGTACACGTGGCCTTCCAATAGGAACCCTAACTCTATGGCGGGGATCCCTACACATAAGGCACACTAATCCTAGGGCCGGGAGCCCTACCCAGAGGAACCCTAACTCTATTTCCAAGTGGCCTACCGAGAGGAGCCCTAACCTTATTTCCATGTAGCTTACCTCTAGAAACCCCAGCCGTGCCACAGGGAGCCCTCCCATATCAACCCTAACCCTAGGGCTGGGAGCGCTAACTATAGGAATCCTAACCGTAAGGCAAAGTGGCCTACCCATAGTATCCCTAACCCTAAAGCCAAGTGGCCTACCTCTAGGAATCCAAACCCTAGGTGGTCCATACCCCTAGGAATTCTAAACCGAGGGCGAGGAGCCCTATCCATAGGAACCATAACTCTAACGCCAAGTGACCTACCTCTAGGAATCCAAACCCTAGGGGGTCCATACCCCTAGGAATTCTAAACCGAGGGCGAGGAGCCCTATCCATAGGAACCATAACTCTAACGCCAAGTGCCCTACCCAGAGGAAGCCTAACCGTAGGCTGGGAGCCCCAGCCATAGGTAGCTTAACCCTTACTACGTGTCTCCTACCCACAGTAACTCTAAGCCTAGAGCGGGGTGCACTACCTATAGGAACCTTAAGCATAGCGCCGGGAGCCCAAGCTCTAGTAAACGTAACCCGAGGGTGGGGAGCCCTGGCCCCAGCAACCCTATCCCTACAGTGGGGAACCCTGCCCAGAGGAACCATAAACTTAATGCTAAGTGACATGACATAGGAACCGAACCCGAACTCAAACAGGCCAAGCCATGCAAACACTAACCCTAACACAACGTGGCCAAACCCTAGGACCCCTAACCTATGGCAGGGAGCCATACCCATAGGAACTCTAACCCTAGGGCGGGAATCCCTACTCATAAGACTTCTCACCCTAACGCCGAGTGGCCTACCGATAATAGCCATAATCCTAACTCCAACTGGCCTATCCATAGGAACCCTAACCCTAACACTAAGTGGCCTACCTATAGGAAACCTCACCCTAGGGTCAGGAACCCCACCCAGAGGAATCCTAACCCTAGGGCGGGAAGCCCTGACCATAGCAACGCAATCCTAACTCCAAGAAGCCTACCGCTAGGGACCTTAATCTTATCTCCAAGTGGCTTTTCCATAGGAACCCTAACCCTAGGCGGGGAGCGCTATCAAGAGGAACCGTAACTATAACTCCAAGTTGCCTTCCCGTAGGAACCAAAACTCTAAGCCCATTCCCATAGAAACCATCACCGACTCCAAGTGGCCTACGCATAGGAACACTAACCCTATGGTGAGGAGCCCTAGCTATAAGAATCCTAACACTAGCGCGGGGAGTTCTCCCCATAGAAACCGACATCCTAACGCTAAGTGGCATACTCACCGAACCCTAAGCCTAGGGCGGGAAGCCGAAATCTTAAGAGCCCTAACCCTAACGCCAGATGAGAGCGATTGTTAGGTGCATAGACAAATTCGCGCTGAAAACTGTGGGTAAAAAAAGGAAGTGGTTTCTCAAGCAATATTTTGCCTATAGTTGATCCAAAATTGATCCTTTTTGTGTTTTTCAAAGGAAATGGAATTTGTAAAAACTATATTTTTCTTGGAAAAGCCATATTTCGGAGAAAAGGCTTCAAACACTGTGTTTACGAAGCTTATACGTAAAACATTCTTTTTCCCATTAAAAACGCTTTTCCAATGAGAAAGAATACAGTTGAAAATATTTTACTAAGCGAGCACCAATTGGCAAGAAAATAGGTTTTTTTTGGTTTCAAAAGCTGTTTTTCAGTCCGTAAAGAATTAATTCTTTTGATCAAAAAGGGGTCGATTTCACTGAAATCTGATTTCCTTCGACTCTTCCCCCCAGCTTTCTAGCGGCACAATAATTTCTTTTAAGAAAATTGTTTTGATGAGACTTCGATTTCTTTTCAGGGAAAAAAGAGTTGTTTCCTGCAAAAGTTGATCCTTTTTCTCCCCGAAATTGATTTTCCATGTAAATATCGTTTAACAAGTTCCTTTTTCTTTTTCAACAGAGAAAGGCACTTACTCCTTTTCTCCCCAAAATTGACTTGAAGAGTAAATATCGATTAACGAGTTCCATTTTTATTGGAAGACGTTACTGTGCGGAGAGAAAGCTTGGGAAAAGTTATTCAGTGGAGGGAATAGACATTTCAGCCAAAACTTTAGCTTTTGTTATCAAAAACGTCTAGAAACTCTTTTGGTACAGCAAATCAGCTTTTTAGAGAAAACCGAGATTTTGCCTGCAGCGGTTGATTTTTCATCTAGGAGAACCCATAAAACAGCATTATTTTTTTTTCATTGCAAAGGCGTTTTTAAGTAAAAGTACTATGTTTTGCTCCTCTGAGTGTGACATTTTCTTCTAAAAATTGACTTTCCAGTTAATTATGATTTCAGAGAGTCCTCCTTGGTTGCCAAAAGATAACATTTTCTTTTTGATGGAAAAAATGCTTGCGAAACCTCTTGTTTTTTCACTCACAGTTTTTCGATCCAAATTTCTTCATGGACCTACAAAGGGCTTAATAATTACTATTTTATTATTTGGCCCAAAGCAAACTTATCCGGCAGAGCCCCCTCCTCTTGTCCGTTTGCGTGAGCTAGTCTTTCGGGGCCCAATCTGGTAGGTGAACTCCTTACTGGATCGGAACCCACAAGCAAATTAGGTAGAGGGATGCCACATTTCCCCCGGGTTGTGCATTCTTCGGCGGTTTAAGCATCAAATACTGGGGATGGGGCTGCACTGCACAGGCATCTCGGGACACTTGACTGCAAAAATGTAGGTGCCAAGCGAGCTTTAGAACCTACGCGGATAGGCAGCAGCTGAAGAGGAGTATTAAATACTCTGGTATTTAAGTGCCTAAAGTGGCAGTGACGCTAGCTCAAGGAGCGACAACCAGGCGTCAGGTAGTATCTCGACCTCAATAATGGAAGAAAAGCTGTTTTGAAAGCTCAGTGATAGGTTCATGACAGACATCAATTAAGATGCAAAAGCTGCAAAGACTAACCCTAACACCAATTGCCCAAGTCCTAGGGACTCTAACCCTAGGACAGGGAGCCCCAACTATAGGAATCCTGGCACTAATTCCAAGTGGCCTACACATAAGACCCCCCCCCCCCCAACCTTATCTCCAAGTCGCCTACGCAAAGGCAGCCTAACTATGACTGCAAGGGTCCAACCCATAGGAACCCTCATGCGAAGGTGGGGAGCTGTCGCCGTAGGAACCCAAACCCTGTCAGGGAGCCCTACCCATAGAAACAGTAATCCTATGGTTAGAAACCCTATGGCCTAGGAACACTAGCCCTATGGTGGGGAGCCCTAAATAACACTAGGACGGGCCTACCCATAGAAATCCAGTCCTAACTCCAAGCGGCCAAGCGATAGGAGCCCTAAGCTTATGTACACGTGGCCTTCCAATAGGAACCCTAACTCTATGGCGGGGATCCCTACACATAAGGCACACTAATCCTAGGGCCGGGAGCCCTACCCAGAGGAACCCTAACTCTATTTCCAAGTGGCCTACCGAGAGGAGCCCTAACCTTATTTCCATGTAGCTTACCTCTAGAAACCCCAACCGTGCCACAGGGAGCCCTCCCATAGCAACCCTAACCCTAGGGCTGGGAGCGTTAACTATAGGAATCCTAACCGTAAGGCAAAGTGGCCTACCCATAGTATCCCTAACCCTAAAGCCAAGTGGCCTACCTCTAGGAATCCAAACCCTAGGGGGTCCATACCCCTAGGAATTCTAAACCGAGGGCGAGGAGCCCTATCCATAGGAACCATAACTCTAACGCCAAGTGCCCTACCCAGAGGAAGCCTAACCGTAGGCTGGGAGCCCCAGCCATAGGTAGCTTAACCCTTACTACGTGTCTCCTACCCACAGTAACTCTAAGCCTAGAGCGGGGTGCACTACCTATAGGAACCTTAAGCATAGCGCCGGGAGCCCAAGCTCTAGTAAACGTAACCCGAGGGTGGGGAGCCCTGGCCCCAGCAACCCTATCCCTACAGTGGGGAACCCTGCCCAGAGGAACCATAAACTTAATGCTAAGTGACATGACATAGGAACCGAACCCGAACTCAAACAGGCCAAGCCATGCAAACACTAACTCTAACACAACGTGGCCAAACCCTAGGACCCCTAACCTATGGCAGGGAGCCATACCCATAGGAACTCTAACCCTAGGGCGGGAATCCCTACTCATAAGACTTCTCACCCTAACGCCGAGTGGCCTACCGATAATAGCCATAATCCTAACTCCAACTGGCCTATCCATAGGAACCCTAACCCTAACACTAAGTGGCCTACCTATAGGAAACCTCACCCTAGGGTCAGGAACCCCACCCAGAGGAATCCTAACCCTAGGGCGGGAAGCCCTGACCATAGCAACGCAATCCTAACTCCAAGAAGCCTACCGCTAGGGACCTTAATCTTATCTCCAAGTGGCTTTTCCATAGGAACCCTAACCCTAGGCGGGGAGCGCTATCAAGAGGAACCGTAACTATAACTCCAAGTTGCCTTCCCGTAGGAACCAAAACTCTAAGCCCATTCCCATAGAAACCATCACCGACTCCAAGTGGCCTACGCATAGGAACACTAACCCTATGGTGAGGAGCCCTAGCTATAAGAATCCTAACACTAGCGCGGGGAGTTCTCCCCATAGAAACCGACATCCTAACGCTAAGTGGCATACTCACCGAACCCTAAGCCTAGGGCGGGAAGCCGAAATCTTAAGAGCCCTAACCCTAACGCCAGATGAGAGCGATTGTTAGGTGCATAGACAAATTCGCGCTGAAAACTGTGGGTAAAAAAAGGAAGTGGTTTCTCAAGCAATATTTTGCCTATAGTTGATCCAAAATTGATCCTTTTTGTGTTTTTCAAAGGCAATGGAATTTGTAAAAACTATATTTTTCTTGGAAAAGCCATATTTCGGAGAAAAGGCTTCAAACACTGTGTTTACGAAGCTTATACGTAAAACATTCTTTTTCCCATTAAAAACGCTTTTCCAATGAGAAAGAATACAGTTGAAAATATTTTACTAAGCGAGCACCAATTGGCAAGAAAATAGGTTTTTTTTGGTTTCAAAAGCTGTTTTTCAGTCCGTAAAGAATTAATTCTTTTGATCAAAAAGGGGTCGATTTCACTGAAATCTGTTTTCCTTCGACTGAAACCTCTTCCCCCCAGCTTTCTAGGAGCACAATAATTTCTCTTAAGAAAATTGTTTTGATGAGACTTCGTTTTCTTTTCAGGGAAAAAAGAGTTGTTTCCTGCAAAAGTTGATCCTTTTTCTCCCCGAAATTGATTTTCCATGTAAATATCGTTTAACAAGTTCCTTTTTCTTTTTCAACAGAGAAAGGCACTTACTCATTTTCTCCCCAAAATTGACTTGAAGAGTAAATATCGATTAACGAGTTCCATTTTTATTGGAAGACGTTACTGTGCGGAGAGAATGCTTGGGAAAAGTTATTCAGTGGAGGGAATAGACATTTCAGCCAAAACTTTAGCTTTTGTTATCAAAAACGTCTAGAAACTCTTTTGGTACAGCAAATCAGCTTTTTAGAGAAAACCGAGATTTTGCCTGCAGCGGTTGATTTTTCATCTAGGAGAACCCATAAAACAGCATTATTTTTTTTTCATTGCAAAGGCGTTTTTAAGTAAAAGTACTATGTTTTGCTCCTCTGAGTGTGATATTTTCTTCTAAAAATTGACTTTCCAGTTAATTATGGTTTCAGAGAGTCCTCCTTGGTTGCCAAAAGATAACATTTTCTTTTTGATGGAAAAAATGCTTGCGAAACCTCTTGTTTTTTCACTCACAGTTTTTCGATCCAAATTTCTTCATGGACCTACAAAGGGCTTAATAATTACTATTTTATTATTTGGCCCAAAGCAAACTTATCCGGAAGAGCCCCCTCCTCTTGTCCGTTTGCGTGAGCTAGTCTTTCGGGACCCAATCTGGTAGGTGAACTCCTTACTGGATCGGGACCAACAAGCAAATTAGGTAGAGGGATGCCACATTTCCCCCGGTTTGTGCATTCTTCGGCGGTTTAAGCATCAAATACTGGGGATGGGGCTGCAGTGCACAGGCATCTCGGGACACTTGACTGCAAAAATGTAGGTGCCAAGCGAGCTTTAGAACCTACGCGGATAGGCAGCAGCTGAAGAGGAGTATTAAATACTCTGGTATTTAAGTGCCTAAAGTGGCAGTGACGCTAGCTCAAGGAGCGACAACCAGGCGTCAGGTAGTAGCTCGACCTCAATAATGGAAGAAAAGCTGTTTTGAAAGCTCAGTGATAGGTTCATGACAGACATCAAGTAAGATGCAACAGCTGCAAAGACTAACCCTAACACCAATTGGCCAAGCCCTAGGCACTCTAACCCTAGGACGGGGAGCCCCAACTATAGGAATCCTGGGACTAATTCCAAGTGGCCTACACACAAGACCCCCCCCCAACCTTATCTCCATGTCGCCTACACAAAGACAGCCTAACTATGACTGCAAGGGTCCAACCCATAGGAACCCTCATGCGAAGGTGGGGAGCTGTCGCCGTAGGAAACCAAACCCTGTCAGGGAGCCCTACCCATAGAAACAGTAATCCTATGGTTAGAAACCCTATGGCCTAGGAACACTAGCCCTATGGTGGGTAGCCCTAGCTAACTCTAGGGCGGGGAGGCCTACCCATAGAAATCCAGTCCTAACTCCAAGCGGCCAAGCGATAGGAGCCCTAACCTTGTGTACACGTGGCCTTCCAATAGGAACCCTAACTCTATGGCGGGGATCCCTACACATAAGGCACACTAATCCTAGGGCCGGGAGCCCTACTCAGAGGAACCCTAACTCTATTTCCAAGTGGCCTACCGAGAGGAGCCCTAACCTTATTTCCATGTAGCTTACCTCTAGAAACCCCAGCCGTGCCACAGGGAGCCGTCCGATAGCAACCCTAACCCTAGGGCTGGGAGCGCTAACTATAGGAATCCTAACCGTAAGGCAAAGTGGCCTACCCAAAGTATCCCTAACCCTAAAGCCAAGTGGCCTACCTCTAGGAATCCAAACCCTAGGGGGTCCATACCCCTAGGAATTCTAAACCGAGGGCGAGGAGCCCTATCCACAGGAACCATAACTGTAACGCCAAGTGACCTACCCAGAGGAATCCTAACCCTAGGGCGGGAAGCCCTGACCATAGCAACGCAATCCTAACTCCAAGAAGCCTACCGCTAGGGACCTTAATCTTATCTCCAAGTGGCTTTTCCATAGGACCCCTAACTCTGAGATGGGGAACCCTACCCATAGGAACCCTAACCCTAGGCGGGGAGCGCTATCAAGAGGAACCGTAACTATAACTCCAAGTTGCCTTCCCGTAGGAACCAAAACTCTAAGCCCATTCCCATAGAAACCATCACCGACTCCAAGTGGCCTACGCATAGGAACACTAACCCTATGGTGAGGAGCCCTAGCTATAAGAATCCTAACACTAGCGCGGGGAGTTCTCCCCATAGAAACCGACATCCTAACGCTAAGTGGCATACTCACCGAACCCTAAGCCTAGGGCGGGAAGCCGAAATCTTCAGAGCCCTAACCCTAACGCCAGATGAGAGCGATTGTTAGGTGCATAGACAAATTCGCGCTGAAAACTGTGGGTAAAAAAAGGAAGTGGTTTCTCAAGCAATATTTTGCCTATAGCTGATCCAAAATTGATCCTTTTTGTGTTTTTCAAAGGAAATGGAATGTGTAAAAACTTTATTTTTCTTGGAAAAGCCATATTTCGGAGAAAAGGCTTCAAACACTGTGTTTACGAAGCTTATACGTAAAACATTCTTTTTCCCATTAAAAACGCTTTTCCAATGAGAAAGAATACAGTTGAAAATATTTTACTAAGCGAGCACCAATTGGCAAGAAAATAGGTTTTTTTTGGTTTCAAAAGCTGTTTTCCAGTCCGTAAAGAATTAATTCTTTTGATCAAAAAGGGGTCGATTTCACTGAAATCTGTTTTCCTTCGACTGAAACCTCTTCCCCCCAGCTTTCTAGGAGCACAATAATTTCTCTTAAGAAAATTGTTTTGATGAGACTTCGTTTTCTTTTCAGGGAAAAAAGAGTTGTTTCCTGCAAAAGTTGATCCTTTTTCTCCCCGAAATTGATTTTCCATGTAAATATCGTTTAACAAGTTCCTTTTTCTTTTTCAACAGAGAAAGGCACTTACTCATTTTCTCCCCAAAATTGACTTGAAGAGTAAATATCGATTAACGAGTTCCATTTTTATTGGAAGACGTTACTGTGCGGAGAGAAAGCTTGGGAAAAGTGTATTCAGTGGAGGGAATAGACATTTCAGCCAAAACTTTAGCCTTTGTTATCAAAAACGTCTAGAAACTCTTTTGGTACAGCAAATCAGCTTTTTAGAGAAAACCGAGATTTTGCCTGCAGCGGTTGATTTTTTATCTAGGAGAGCCCATAAAACAGCCTTATTTTTTTTCATTGCAAAGGCGTTTTAAGTAAAAGTACTATGTTTTGCTCCTCTGAGTGTGACATTTTCTTCTACAAATTGACTTTCCAGTTAATTATGGTTTCAGAGAGTCCTCCTTGGTTGCCAAAAGATAACAACATTTTCTTTTTGATGGAAAAAATGCTTGCGAAACCTCTTGTTTTTTCACCCACACTTTTTCGATCCCAATTTCTTCATGGACCTACAAAGGGCTTAATAATTACTATTTTATTATTTGGCCCAAAGCAAACTTATCCGGAAGAGCCCCCTCCTCTTGTCCGTTTGTGTGAGCTAGTCTTTCGGGGCCCAATCTGGTAGGTGAACTCCTTACTGGATCGGAACCCACAAGCAAATTAGGTAGAGGGATGCCACATTTCCCCCGGGTTGTGCATTCTTCGGCGGTTTAAGCATCAAATACTGGGGATGGGGCTGCACTGCACAGGCATCTCGGGACACTTCACTGCAAAAATGTAGGTGCCAAGCGAGCTTTAGAACCTACGCGGATAGGCAGCAGCTGAAGAGGAGTATTAAATACTCTGGTATTTAAGTGCCTAAAGTGGCAGTGACGCTAGCTCAAGGAGCGACAACCAGTGGTCAGGTAGTATCTCGACCTCAATAATGGAAGAAAAGCTGTTTTGAAAGCTCAGTGATAGGTTCATGACAGACATCAAGTAAGATGCAACAGCTGCAAAGACTAACCCTAACACCAATTGGCCAAGTCCTAGGGACTCTAACCCTAGGACAGGGAGCCCCAACTATAGGAATCCTGGCACTAATTCCAAGTGGCCTACACATAAGACCCCCCCCCCAACCTTATCTCCAAGTCGCCTACGCAAAGGCAGCCTAACTATGACTGCAAGGGTCCAACCCATAGGAACCCTCATGCGAAGGTGGGGAGCTGTCGCCGTAGGAACCCAAACCCTGTCAGGGAGCCCTACCCATAGAAACAGTAATCCTATGGTTAGAAACCCTATGGCCTAGGAACACTAGCCCTATGGTGGGGAGCCCTAAATAACACTAGGACGGGCCTACCCATAGAAATCCAGTCCAAACTCCAAGCGGCCAAGCGATAGGAGCCCTAAGCTTATGTACACGTGGCCTTCCAATAGGAACCCTAACTCTATGGCGGGGATCCCTACACATAAGGCACACTAATCCTAGGGCCGGGAGCCCTACCCAGAGGAACCCTAACTCTATTTCCAAGTGGCCTACCGAGAGGAGCCCTAACCTTATTTCCATGTAGCTTACCTCTAGAAACCCCAGCCGTGCCACAGGGAGCCCTCCCATATCAACCCTAACCCTAGGGCTGGGAGCGCTAACTATAGGAATCCTAACCGTAAGGCAAAGTGGCCTACCCATAGTATCCCTAACCCTAAAGCCAAGTGGCCTACCTCTAGGAATCCAAACCCTAGGTGGTCCATACCCCTAGGAATTCTAAACCGAGGGCGAGGAGCCCTATCCATAGGAACCATAACTCTAACGCCAAGTGACCTACCTCTAGGAATCCAAACCCTAGGGGGTCCATACCCCTAGGAATTCTAAACCGAGGGCGAGGAGCCCTATCCATAGGAACCATAACTCTAACGCCAAGTGCCCTACCCAGAGGAAGCCTAACCGTAGGCTGGGAGCCCCAGCCATAGGTAGCTTAACCCTTACTACGTGTCTCCTACCCACAGTAACTCTAAGCCTAGAGCGGGGTGCACTACCTATAGGAACCTTAAGCATAGCGCCGGGAGCCCAAGCTCTAGTAAACGTAACCCGAGGGTGGGGAGCCCTGGCCCCAGCAACCCTATCCCTACAGTGGGGAACCCTGCCCAGAGGAACCATAAACTTAATGCTAAGTGACATGACATAGGAACCGAACCCGAACTCAAACAGGCCAAGCCATGCAAACACTAACCCTAACACAACGTGGCCAAACCCTAGGACCCCTAACCTATGGCAGGGAGCCATACCCATAGGAACTCTAACCCTAGGGCGGGAATCCCTACTCATAAGACTTCTCACCCTAACGCCGAGTGGCCTACCGATAATAGCCATAATCCTAACTCCAACTGGCCTATCCATAGGAACCCTAACCCTAACACTAAGTGGCCTACCTATAGGAAACCTCACCCTAGGGTCAGGAACCCCACCCAGAGGAATCCTAACCCTAGGGCGGGAAGCCCTGACCATAGCAACGCAATCCTAACTCCAAGAAGCCTACCGCTAGGGACCTTAATCTTATCTCCAAGTGGCTTTTCCATAGGAACCCTAACCCTAGGCGGGGAGCGCTATCAAGAGGAACCGTAACTATAACTCCAAGTTGCCTTCCCGTAGGAACCAAAACTCTAAGCCCATTCCCATAGAAACCATCACCGACTCCAAGTGGCCTACGCATAGGAACACTAACCCTATGGTGAGGAGCCCTAGCTATAAGAATCCTAACACTAGCGCGGGGAGTTCTCCCCATAGAAACCGACATCCTAACGCTAAGTGGCATACTCACCGAACCCTAAGCCTAGGGCGGGAAGCCGAAATCTTAAGAGCCCTAACCCTAACGCCAGATGAGAGCGATTGTTAGGTGCATAGACAAATTCGCGCTGAAAACTGTGGGTAAAAAAAGGAAGTGGTTTCTCAAGCAATATTTTGCCTATAGTTGATCCAAAATTGATCCTTTTTGTGTTTTTCAAAGGCAATGGAATTTGTAAAAACTATATTTTTCTTGGAAAAGCCATATTTCGGAGAAAAGGCTTCAAACACTGTGTTTACGAAGCTTATACGTAAAACATTCTTTTTCCCATTAAAAACGCTTTTCCAATGAGAAAGAATACAGTTGAAAATATTTTACTAAGCGAGCACCAATTGGCAAGAAAATAGGTTTTTTTTTTGGTTTCAAAAGCTGTTTTTCAGTCCGTAAAGAATTAATTATTTTGATCAAAAAGGGGTCGATTTCACTGAAATCTGTTTTCCTTCGACTGAAACCTCTTCCCCCCAGCTTTCTAGGAGCACAATAATTTCTCTTAAGAAAATTGTTTTGATGAGACTTCGTTTTCTTTTCAGGGAAAAAAGAGTTGTTTCCTGCAAAAGTTGATCCTTTTTCTCCCCGAAATTGATTTTCCATGTAAATATCGTTTAACAAGTTCCTTTTTCTTTTTCAACAGAGAAAGGCACTTACTCATTTTCTCCCCAAAATTGACTTGAAGAGTAAATATCGATTAACGAGTTCCATTTTTATTGGAAGACGTTACTGTGCGGAGAGAATGCTTGGGAAAAGTTATTCAGTGGAGGGAATAGACATTTCAGCCAAAACTTTAGCTTTTGTTATCAAAAACGTCTAGAAACTCTTTTGGTACAGCAAATCAGCTTTTTAGAGAAAACCGAGATTTTGCCTGCAGCGGTTGATTTTTCATCTAGGAGAACCCATAAAACAGCATTATTTTTTTTTCATTGCAAAGGCGTTTTTAAGTAAAAGTACTATGTTTTGCTCCTCTGAGTGTGATATTTTCTTCTAAAAATTGACTTTCCAGTTAATTATGGTTTCAGAGAGTCCTCCTTGGTTGCCAAAAGATAACATTTTCTTTTTGATGGAAAAAATGCTTGCGAAACCTCTTGTTTTTTCACTCACAGTTTTTCGATCCAAATTTCTTCATGGACCTACAAAGGGCTTAATAATTACTATTTTATTATTTGGCCCAAAGCAAACTTATCCGGAAGAGCCCCCTCCTCTTGTCCGTTTGCGTGAGCTAGTCTTTCGGGACCCAATCTGGTAGGTGAACTCCTTACTGGATCGGGACCAACAAGCAAATTAGGTAGAGGGATGCCACATTTCCCCCGGTTTGTGCATTCTTCGGCGGTTTAAGCATCAAATACTGGGGATGGGGCTGCAGTGCACAGGCATCTCGGGACACTTGACTGCAAAAATGTAGGTGCCAAGCGAGCTTTAGAACCTACGCGGATAGGCAGCAGCTGAAGAGGAGTATTAAATACTCTGGTATTTAAGTGCCTAAAGTGGCAGTGACGCTAGCTCAAGGAGCGACAACCAGGCGTCAGGTAGTAGCTCGACCTCAATAATGGAAGAAAAGCTGTTTTGAAAGCTCAGTGATAGGTTCATGACAGACATCAAGTAAGATGCAACAGCTGCAAAGACTAACCCTAACACCAATTGGCCAAGCCCTAGGCACTCTAACCCTAGGACGGGGAGCCCCAACTATAGGAATCCTGGGACTAATTCCAAGTGGCCTACACACAAGACCCCCCCCCAACCTTATCTCCATGTCGCCTACACAAAGACAGCCTAACTATGACTGCAAGGGTCCAACCCATAGGAACCCTCATGCGAAGGTGGGGAGCTGTCGCCGTAGGAAACCAAACCCTGTCAGGGAGCCCTACCCATAGAAACAGTAATCCTATGGTTAGAAACCCTATGGCCTAGGAACACTAGCCCTATGGTGGGTAGCCCTAGCTAACTCTAGGGCGGGGAGGCCTACCCATAGAAATCCAGTCCTAACTCCAAGCGGCCAAGCGATAGGAGCCCTAACCTTGTGTACACGTGGCCTTCCAATAGGAACCCTAACTCTATGGCGGGGATCCCTACACATAAGGCACACTAATCCTAGGGCCGGGAGCCCTACTCAGAGGAACCCTAACTCTATTTCCAAGTGGCCTACCGAGAGGAGCCCTAACCTTATTTCCATGTAGCTTACCTCTAGAAACCCCAGCCGTGCCACAGGGAGCCGTCCCATAGCAACCCTAACCCTAGGGCTGGGAGCGCTAACTATAGGAATCCTAACCGTAAGGCAAAGTGGCCTACCCAAAGTATCCCTAACCCTAAAGCCAAGTGGCCTACCTCTAGGAATCCAAACCCTAGGGGGTCCATACCCCTAGGAATTCTAAACCGAGGGCGAGGAGCCCTATCCATAGGAACCATAACTGTAACGCCAAGTGACCTACCCAGAGGAATCCTAACCCTAGGGCGGGAAGCCCTGACCATAGCAACGCAATCCTAACTCCAAGAAGCCTACCGCTAGGGACCTTAATCTTATCTCCAAGTGGCTTTTCCATAGGACCCCTAACTCTGAGATGGGGAACCCTACCCATAGGAACCCTAACCCTAGGCGGGGAGCGCTATCAAGAGGAACCGTAACTATAACTCCAAGTTGCCTTCCCGTAGGAACCAAAACTCTAAGCCCATTCCCATAGAAACCATCACCGACTCCAAGTGGCCTACGCATAGGAACACTAACCCTATGGTGAGGAGCCCTAGCTATAAGAATCCTAACACTAGCGCGGGGAGTTCTCCCCATAGAAACCGACATCCTAACGCTAAGTGGCATACTCACCGAACCCTAAGCCTAGGGCGGGAAGCCGAAATCTTAAGAGCCCTAACCCTAACGCCAGATGAGAGCGATTGTTAGGTGCATAGACAAATTCGCGCTGAAAACTGTGGGTAAAAAAAGGAAGTGGTTTCTCAAGCAATATTTTGCCTATAGATGATCCAAAATTGATCCTTTTTGTGTTTTTCAAAGGAAATGGAATGTGTAAAAACTATATTTTTCTTGGAAAAGCCATATTTCGGAGAAAAGGCTTCAAACACTGTGTTTACGAAGCTTATACGTAAAACATTCTTTTTCCCATTAAAAACGCTTTTCCAATGAGAAAGAATACAGTTGAAAATATTTTACTAAGCGAGCACCAATTGGCAAGAAAATAGGGTTTTTTGGTTTCAAAAGCTGTTTTTCAGTCCGTAAAGAATTAATTCTTTTGATCAAAAAGGGGTCGATTTCACTGAAATCTGTTTTCCTTCGACTGAAACCTCTCCCCCCCAGCTTTCTAGGAGCACAATAATTTCTCTTAAGAAAATTGTTTTGATGAGACTTCGTTTTCTTTTCAGGGAAAAAAGAGTTCTTTCCTGCAAAAGTTGATCCTTTTTCTCCCCGAAATTGATTTTCCATGTAAATATCGTTTAACAAGTTCCTTTTTCTTTTTCAACAGAGAAAGGCACTTACTCCTTTTCTCCCCAAAATTGACTTGAAGAGTAAATATCGATTAACGAGTTCCATTTTTATTGGAAGACGTTACTGTGCGGAGAGAAAGCTTGGGAAAAGTGTATTCAGTGGAGGGAATAGACATTTCAGCCAAAACTTTAGCCTTTGTTATCAAAAACGTCTAGAAACTCTTTTGGTACAGCAAATCAGCTTTTTAGAGAAAACCGAGATTTTGCCTGCAGCGGTTGATTTTTTATCTAGGAGAGCCCATAAAACAGCCTTATTTTTTTTCATTGCAAAGGCGTTTTTAAGTAAAAGTACTATGTTTTGCTCCTCTGAGTGTGACATTTTCTTCTACAAATTGACTTTCCAGTTAATTATGGTTTCAGAGAGTCCTCCTTGGTTGCCAAAAGATAACAACATTTTCTTTTTGATGGAAAAAATGCTTGCGAAACCTCTTGTTTTTTCACCCACACTTTTTCGATCCCAATTTCTTCATGGACCTACAAAGGGCTTAATAATTACTATTTTATTATTTGGCCCAAAGCAAACTTATCCGGAAGAGCCCCCTCCTCTTGTCCGTTTGTGTGAGCTAGTCTTTCGGGGCCCAATCTGGTAGGTGAACTCCTTACTGGATCGGAACCCACAAGCAAATTAGGTAGAGGGATGCCACATTTCCCCCGGGTTGTGCATTCTTCGGCGGTTTAAGCATCAAATACTGGGGATGGGGCTGCACTGCACAGGCATCTCGGGACACTTCACTGCAAAAATGTAGGTGCCAAGCGAGCTTTAGAACCTACGCGGATAGGCAGCAGCTGAAGAGGAGTATTAAATACTCTGGTATTTAAGTGCCTAAAGTGGCAGTGACGCTAGCTCAAGGAGCGACAACCAGGCGTCAGGTAGTAGCTCGACCTCAATAATGGAAGAAAAGCTGTTTTGAAAGCTCAGTGATAGGTTCATGACAGACATCAAGTAAGATGCAACAGCTGCAAAGACTAACCCTAACACCAATTGGCCAAGTCCTAGGGACTCTAACCCTAGGACAGGGAGCCCCAACTATAGGAATCCTGGCACTAATTCCAAGTGGCCTACACATAAGACCCCCCCCCTAACCTTATCTCCAAGTCGCCTACGCAAAGGCAGCCTAACTATGACTGCAAGGGTCCAACCCATAGGAACCCTCATGCGAAGGTGGGGAGCGGTCGCCGTAGGAACCCAAACCCTGTCAGGGAGCCCTACCCATAGAAACAGTAATCCTATGGTTAGAAACCCTATGGCCTAGGAACACTAGCCCTATGGTGGGGAGCCCTAAATAACACTAGGACGGGGAGGCCTACCCATAGAAATCCAGTCCTAACTCCAAGCGGCCAAGCGATAGGAGCCCTAAGCTTATGTACACGTGGCCTTCCAATAGGAACCCTAACTCTATGGCGGGGATCCCTACACATAAGGCACACTAATCCTAGGGCCGGGAGCCCTACCCAGAGGAACCCTAACTCTATTTCCAAGTGGCCTACCGAGAGGAGCCCTAACCTTATTTCCATGTAGCTTACCTCTAGAAACCCCAACCGTGCCACAGGGAGCCCTCCCATATCAACCCTAACCCTAGGGCTGGGAGCGCTAACTATAGGAATCCTAACCGTAAGGCAAAGTGGCCTACCCATAGTATCCCTAACCCTAAAGCCAAGTGGCCTACCTCTAGGAATCCAAACCCTAGGGGGTCCATACCCCTAGGAATTCTAAACCGAGGGCGAGGAGCCCTATCCATATGAACCATAACTCTAACGCCAAGTGACATACCCAGAGGAAGCCTAACCCTAGGCTGGGAGCCCCAGCCATAGGTAGCTTAACCCTTACTACGTGTCTCCTACCCACAGTAACTCTAAGCCTAGAGCGGGGTGCACTACCTATAGGAACCTTAAGCATAGCGCCGGGAGCCCAAGCTCTAGTAAACGTAACCCGAGGGTGGGGAGCCCTGGCCCCAGCAACCCTATCCCTACAGTGGGGAACCCTGCCCAGAGGAACCATAAACTTAATGCTAAGTGACATGACATAGGAACCCGAACCCGAACTCAAACAGGCCAAGCCATGCAAACACTAACCCTAAGACAACGTGGCCAAGCCCTAGGACCCCTAACCTATGTCAGGGAGCCATACCCATAGGAACTCTAACCCTAGGGCTGGAAGCCCTACTCATAAGACTTCTCACCCTAACGCCGAGTGGCCTACCGATAATAGCCATAATCCTAACTCCAACTGGCCTATCCATAGGAACCCTAACCCTAACACTAAGTGGCCTACCTATAGGAAACCTCACCCTAGGGTCAGGAACCACACCCAGAGGAATCCTAACCCTAGGGCGGGAAGCCCTGACCATAGCAATGCAATCCTAACTCCAAGAGGCCTACCGCTAGGAACCTTAATCTTATCTCCAAGTGGCTTTTCCATAGGAACCCTAACTCTGAGATGGGGAACCCTACCCATAGGAACCCTAACCCTACGGCGGGGAGCGCTATCAAGAGGTACCGTAACTATAACTCCAAGTTGCCTACCCGAAGGAACCAAAACTCTCAGCCCATTCCCATAGAAACCCATCACCAACTCCAAGTGGCCTACGCATAGGAACACTAACCCTATGGTGAGGAGCCCTAGCTATAAGAATCCTAACACTAGCGCGGGGAGTTCTCCCCATAGAAACCGACATCCTAACGCTAAGTGGCATACTCACCGAACCCTAAGCCTAGGGCGGGAAGCCGAAATCTTCAGAGCCCTAACCCTAACGCCAGATGAGAGCGATTGTTAGGTGCATAGACAAATTCGCGCTGAAAACTGTGGGTTTTCAAGCAATATTTTGCCTATAGCTGATCCAAAATTGATCATTTTTGTGTTTTTCAAAGAAAAAGGAATTTGTAAAAACTATATTTTTTTGGAAAAGCCATATTTCGGAGAAAAGGCTTCAATCACTGTGTTTACGAAGCTTATCGTAAAACATTCTTTTCCCCATTAAAAACGCTTTTCCAATGAGAAAGAATACAGTGGAAAATATTTTACTAAGCGAGCACCAATTGGCAAGAAAATAGTGTTTTTTTTGGTTTCAAAAGCTGTTTTTCAGTCCGTAAAGAATTAATTCTTTTGATCAAAAAGGGGTCGATTTCACTGAAATCTGATTTCCTTCGACTCTTCCCCCCAGCTTTCTAGCGGCACAATAAATTCTTTTAAGAAAATTGTTTTGATGAGACTTCGTTTTCTTTTCAGGGAAAAAAGAGTTCTTTCCTGCAAAAGTTGATCCTTTTTCTCCCCGAAATTGATTTTCCATGTAAATATCGTTTAACAAGTTCCTTTTTCTTTTTCAACAGAGAAAGGCACTTACTCCTTTTCTCCCCAAAATTGACTTGAAGAGTAAATATCGATTAACGAGTTCCATTTTTATTGGAAGACGTTACTGTGCGGAGAGAAAGCTTGGGAAAAGTGTATTCAGTGGAGGGAATAGACATTTCAGCCAAAACTTTAGCCTTTGTTATCAAAAACGTCTAGAAACTCTTTTGGTACAGCAAATCAGCTTTTTAGAGAAAACCGAGATTTTGCCTGCAGCGGTTGATTTTTTATCTAGGAGAGCCCATAAAACAGCCTTATTTTTTTTCATTGCAAAGGCGTTTTTAAGTAAAAGTACTATGTTTTGCTCCTCTGAGTGTGACATTTTCTTCTACAAATTGACTTTCCAGTTAATTATGGTTTCAGAGAGTCCTCCTTGGTTGCCAAAAGATAACAACATTTTCTTTTTGATGGAAAAAATGCTTGCGAAACCTCTTGTTTTTTCACCCACACTTTTTCGATCCCAATTTCTTCATGGACCTACAAAGGGCTTAATAATTACTATTTTATTATTTGGCCCAAAGCAAACTTATCCGGAAGAGCCCCCTCCTCTTGTCCGTTTGTGTGAGCTAGTCTTTCGGGGCCCAATCTGGTAGGTGAACTCCTTACTGGATCGGAACCCACAAGCAAATTAGGTAGAGGGATGCCACATTTCCCCCGGGTTGTGCATTCTTCGGCGGTTTAAGCATCAAATACTGGGGATGGGGCTGCACTGCACAGGCATCTCGGGACACTTCACTGCAAAAATGTAGGTGCCAAGCGAGCTTTAGAACCTACGCGGATAGGCAGCAGCTGAAGAGGAGTATTAAATACTCTGGTATTTAAGTGCCTAAAGTGGCAGTGACGCTAGCTCAAGGAGCGACAACCAGGCGTCAGGTAGTAGCTCGACCTCAATAATGGAAGAAAAGCTGTTTTGAAAGCTCAGTGATAGGTTCATGACAGACATCAAGTAAGATGCAACAGCTGCAAAGACTAACCCTAACACCAATTGGCCAAGTCCTAGGGACTCTAACCCTAGGACAGGGAGCCCCAACTATAGGAATCCTGGCACTAATTCCAAGTGGCCTACACATAAGACCCCCCCCCCTAACCTTATCTCCAAGTCGCCTACGCAAAGGCAGCCTAACTATGACTGCAAGGGTCCAACCCATAGGAACCCTCATGCGAAGGTGGGGAGCTGTCGCCGTAGGAACCCAAACCCTGTCAGGGAGCCCTACCCATAGAAACAGTAATCCTATGGTTAGAAACCCTATGGCCTAGGAACACTAGCCCTATGGTGGGGAGCCCTAAATAACACTAGGACGGGGAGGCCTACCCATAGAAATCCAGTCCTAACTCCAAGCGGCCAAGCGATAGGAGCCCTAAGCTTATGTACACGTGGCCTTCCAATAGGAACCCTAACTCTATGGCGGGGATCCCTACACATAAGGCACACTAATCCTAGGGCCGGGAGCCCTACCCAGAGGAACCCTAACTCTATTTCCAAGTGGCCTACCGAGAGGAGCCCTAACCTTATTTCCATGTAGCTTACCTCTAGAAACCCCAACCGTGCCACAGGGAGCCCTCCCATATCAACCCTAACCCTAGGGCTGGGAGCGCTAACTATAGGAATCCTAACCGTAAGGCAAAGTGGCCTACCCATAGTATCCCTAACCCTAAAGCCAAGTGGCCTACCTCTAGGAATCCAAACCCTAGGGGGTCCATACCCCTAGGAATTCTAAACCGAGGGCGAGGAGCCCTATCCATATGAACCATAACTCTAACGCCAAGTGACATACCCAGAGGAAGCCTAACCCTAGGCTGGGAGCCCCAGCCATAGGTAGCTTAACCCTTACTACGTGTCTCCTACCCACAGTAACTCTAAGCCTAGAGCGGGGTGCACTACCTATAGGAACCTTAAGCATAGCGCCGGGAGCCCAAGCTCTAGTAAACGTAACCCGAGGGTGGGGAGCCCTGGCCCCAGCAACCCTATCCCTACAGTGGGGAACCCTGCCCAGAGGAACCATAAACTTAATGCTAAGTGACATGACATAGGAACCCGAACCCGAACTCAAACAGGCCAAGCCATGCAAACACTAACCCTAAGACAACGTGGCCAAGCCCTAGGACCCCTAACCTATGTCAGGGAGCCATACCCATAGGAACTCTAACCCTAGGGCTGGAAGCCCTACTCATAAGACTTCTCACCCTAACGCCGAGTGGCCTACCGATAATAGCCATAATCCTAACTCCAACTGGCCTATCCATAGGAACCCTAACCCTAACACTAAGTGGCCTACCTATAGGAAACCTCACCCTAGGGTCAGGAACCACACCCAGAGGAATCCTAACCCTAGGGCGGGAAGCCCTGACCATAGCAATGCAATCCTAACTCCAAGAGGCCTACCGCTAGGAACCTTAATCTTATCTCCAAGTGGCTTTTCCATAGGAACCCTAACTCTGAGATGGGGAACCCTACCCATAGGAACCCTAACCCTACGGCGGGGAGCGCTATCAAGAGGTACCGTAACTATAACTCCAAGTTGCCTACCCGTAGGAACCAAAACTCTCAGCCCATTCCCATAGAAACCCATCACCAACTCCAAGTGGCCTACGCATAGGAACACTAACCCTATGGTGAGGAGCCCTAGCTATAAGAATCCTAACACTAGCGCGGGGAGTTCTCCCCATAGAAACCGACATCCTAACGCTAAGTGGCATACTCACCGAACCCTAAGCCTAGGGCGGGAAGCCGAAATCTTCAGAGCCCTAACCCTAACGCCAGATGAGAGCGATTGTTAGGTGCATAGACAAATTCGCGCTGAAAACTGTGGGTTTTCAAGCAATATTTTGCCTATAGCTGATCCAAAATTGATCATTTTTGTGTTTTTCAAAGAAAAAGGAATTTGTAAAAACTATATTTTTTTGGAAAAGCCATATTTCGGAGAAAAGGCTTCAATCACTGTGTTTACGAAGCTTATCGTAAAACATTCTTTTCCCCATTAAAAACGCTTTTCCAATGAGAAAGAATACAGTGGAAAATATTTTACTAAGCGAGCACCAATTGGCAAGAAAATAGTGTTTTTTTTGGTTTCAAAAGCTGTTTTTCAGTCCGTAAAGAATTAATTCTTTTGATCAAAAAGGGGTCGATTTCACTGAAATCTGATTTCCTTCGACTCTTCCCCCCAGCTTTCTAGCGGCACAATAAATTCTTTTAAGAAAATTGTTTTGATGAGACTTCGTTTTCTTTTCAGGGAAAAAAGAGTTCTTTCCTGCAAAAGTTGATCCTTTTTCTCCCCGAAATTGATTTTCCATGTAAATATCGTTTAACAAGTTCCTTTTTCTTTTTCAACAGAGAAAGGCACTTACTCATTTTCTCCCCAAAATTGACTTGAAGAGTAAATATCGATTAACGAGTTCCATTTTTATTGGAAGACGTTACTGTGCGGAGAGAAAGCTTGGGAAAAGTGTATTCAGTGGAGGGAATAGACATTTCAGCCAAAACTTTAGCCTTTGTTATCAAAAACGTCTAGAAACTCTTTTGGTACAGCAAATCAGCTTTTTAGAGAAAACCGAGATTTTGCCTGCAGCGGTTGATTTTTTATCTAGGAGAGCCCATAAAACAGCCTTATTTTTTTTCATTGCAAAGGCGTTTTTAAGTAAAAGTACTATGTTTTGCTCCTCTGAGTGTGACATTTTCTTCTACAAATTGACTTTCCAGTTAATTATGGTTTCAGAGAGTCCTCCTTGGTTGCCAAAAGATAACAACATTTTCTTTTTGATGGAAAAAATGCTTGCGAAACCTCTTGTTTTTTCACCCACACTTTTTCGATCCCAATTTCTTCATGGACCTACAAAGGGCTTAATAATTACTATTTTATTATTTGGCCCAAAGCAAACTTATCCGGAAGAGCCCCCTCCTCTTGTCCGTTTGTGTGAGCTAGTCTTTCGGGGCCCAATCTGGTAGGTGAACTCCTTACTGGATCGGAACCCACAAGCAAATTAGGTAGAGGGATGCCACATTTCCCCCGGGTTGTGCATTCTTCGGCGGTTTAAGCATCAAATACTGGGGATGGGGCTGCACTGCACAGGCATCTCGGGACACTTCACTGCAAAAATGTAGGTGCCAAGCGAGCTTTAGAACCTACGCGGATAGGCAGCAGCTGAAGAGGAGTATTAAATACTCTGGTATTTAAGTGCCTAAAGTGGCAGTGACGCTAGCTCAAGGAGCGACAACCAGGCGTCAGGTAGTAGCTCGACCTCAATAATGGAAGAAAAGCTGTTTTGAAAGCTCAGTGATAGGTTCATGACAGACATCAAGTAAGATGCAACAGCTGCAAAGACTAACCCTAACACCAATTGGCCAAGTCCTAGGGACTCTAACCCTAGGACAGGGAGCCCCAACTATAGGAATCCTGGCACTAATTCCAAGTGGCCTACACATAAGACCCCCCCCCTAACCTTATCTCCAAGTCGCCTACGCAAAGGCAGCCTAACTATGACTGCAAGGGTCCAACCCATAGGAACCCTCATGCGAAGGTGGGGAGCTGTCGCCGTAGGAACCCAAACCCTGTCAGGGAGCCCTACCCATAGAAACAGTAATCCTATGGTTAGAAACCCTATGGCCTAGGAACACTAGCCCTATGGTGGGGAGCCCTAAATAACACTAGGACTGGGAGGCCTACCCATAGAAATCCAGTCCTAACTCCAAGCGGCCAAGCGATAGGAGCCCTAAGCTTATGTACACGTGGCCTTCCAATAGGAACCCTAACTCTATGGCGGGGATCCCTACACATAAGGCACACTAATCCTAGGGCCGGGAGCCCTACCCAGAGGAACCCTAACTCTATTTCCAAGTGGCCTACCGAGAGGAGCCCTAACCTTATTTCCATGTAGCTTACCTCTAGAAACCCCAACCGTGCCACAGGGAGCCCTCCCATAGCAACCCTAACCCTAGGGCTGGGAGCGCTAACTATAGGAATCCTAACCGTAAGGCAAAGTGGCCTACCCATAGTATCCCTAACCCTAAAGCCAAGTGGCCTACCTCTAGGAATCCAAACCCTAGGGGGTCCATACCCCTAGGAATTCTAAACCGAGGGCGAGGAGCCCTATCCATATGAACCATAACTCTAACGCCAAGTGACCTACCCAGAGGAAGCCTAACCCTAGGCTGGGAGCCCCAGCCATAGGTAGCTTAACCCTTACTACGTGTCTCCTACCCACAGTAACTCTAAGCCTAGAGCGGGGTGCACTACCTATAGGAACCTTAAGCATAGCGCCGGGAGCCCAAGCTCTAGTAAACGTAACCCGAGGGTGGGGAGCCCTGGCCCCAGCAACCCTATCCCTACAGTGGGGAACCCTGCCCAGAGGAACCATAAACTTAATGCTAAGTGACATGACATAGGAACCCGAACCCGAACTCAAACAGGCCAAGCCATGCAAACACTAACCCTAAGACAACGTGGCCAAGCCCTAGGACCCCTAACCTATGTCAGGGAGCCATACCCATAGGAACTCTAACCCTAGGGCTGGAAGCCCTACTCATAAGACTTCTCACCCTAACGCCGAGTGGCCTACCGATAATAGCCATAATCCTAACTCCAACTGGCCTATCCATAGGAACCCTAACCCTAACACTAAGTGGTCTACCTATAGGAAACCTCACCCTAGGGTCAGGAACCACACCCAGAGGAATCCTAACCCTAGGGCGGGAAGCCCTGACCATAGCAATGCAATCCTAACTCCAAGAGGCCTACCGCTAGGAACCTTAATCTTATCTCCAAGTGGCTTTTCCATAGGAACCCTAACTCTGAGATGGGGAACCCTACCCATAGGAACCCTAACCCTACGGCGGGGAGCGCTATCAAGAGGTACCGTAACTATAACTCCAAGTTGCCTACCCGTAGGAACCAAAACTCTCAGCCCATTCCCATAGAAACCCATCACCAACTCCAAGTGGCCTACGCATAGGAACACTAACCCTATGGTGAGGAGCCCTAGCTATAAGAATCCTAACACTAGCGCGGGGAGTTCTCCCCATAGAAACCGACATCCTAACGCTAAGTGGCATACTCACCGAACCCTAAGCCTAGGGCGGGAAGCCGAAATCTTCAGAGCCCTAACCCTAACGCCAGATGAGAGCGATTGTTAGGTGCATAGACAAATTCGCGCTGAAAACTGTGGGTTTTCAAGCAATATTTTGCCTATAGCTGATCCAAAATTGATCATTTTTGTGTTTTTCAAAGAAAAAGGAATTTGTAAAAACTATGTTTTTTTGGAAAAGCCATATTTCGGAGAAAAGGCTTCAATCACTGTGTTTACGAAGCTTATCGTAAAACATTCTTTTCCCCATTAAAAACGCTTTTCCAATGAGAAAGAATACAGTGGAAAATATTTTACTAAGCGAGCACCAATTGGCAAGAAAATAGTGTTTTTTTTGGTTTCAAAAGCTGTTTTTCAGTCCGTAAAGAATTAATTCTTTTGATCAAAAAGGGGTCGATTTCACTGAAATCTGATTTCCTTCGACTCTTCCCCCCAGCTTTCTAGCGGCACAATAATTTCTTTTAAGAAAATTGTTTTGATGAGACTTCGTTTTCTTTTCAGGGAAAAAAGAGTTCTTTCCTGCAAAAGTTGATCCTTTTTCTCCCCGAAATTGATTTTCCATGTAAATATCGTTTAACAAGTTCCTTTTTCTTTTTCAACAGAGAAAGGCACTTACTCCTTTTCTCCCCAAAATTGACTTGAAGAGTAAATATCGATTAACGAGTTCCATTTTTATTGGAAGACGTTACTGTGCGGAGAGAAAGCTTGGGAAAAGTGTATTCAGTGGAGGGAATAGACATTTCAGCCAAAACTTTAGCCTTTGTTATCAAAAACGTCTAGAAACTCTTTTGGTACAGCAAATCAGCTTTTTAGAGAAAACCGAGATTTTGCCTGCAGCGGTTGATTTTTTATCTAGGAGAGCCCATAAAACAGCCTTATTTTTTTTCATTGCAAAGGCGTTTTTAAGTAAAAGTACTATGTTTTGCTCCTCTGAGTGTGACATTTTCTTCTACAAATTGACTTTCCAGTTAATTATGGTTTCAGAGAGTCCTCCTTGGTTGCCAAAAGATAACAACATTTTCTTTTTGATGGAAAAAATGCTTGCGAAACCTCTTGTTTTTTCACCCACACTTTTTCGATCCAAATTTCTTCATGGACCTACAAAGGGCTTAATAATTACTATTTTATTATTTGGCCCAAAGCAAACTTATCCGGAAGAGCCCCCTCCTCTTGTCCGTTTGTGTGAGCTAGTCTTTCGGGGCCCAATCTGGTAGGTGAACTCCTTACTGGATCGGAACCCACAAGCAAATTAGGTAGAGGGATGCCACATTTCCCCCGGGTTGTGCATTCTTCGGCGGTTTAAGCATCAAATACTGGGGATGGGGCTGCACTGCACAGGCATCTCGGGACACTTCACTGCAAAAATGTAGGTGCCAAGCGAGCTTTAGAACCTACGCGGATAGGCAGCAGCTGAAGAGGAGTATTAAATACTCTGGTATTTAAGTGCCTAAAGTGGCAGTGACGCTAGCTCAAGGAGCGACAACCAGGCGTCAGGTAGTATCTCGACCTCAATAATGGAAGAAAAGCTGTTTTGAAAGCTCAGTGATAGGTTCATGACAGACATCAATTAAGATGCAAAAGCTGCAAAGACTAACCCTAACACCAATTGCCCAAGTCCTAGGGACTCTAACCCTAGGACAGGGAGCCCCAACTATAGGAATCCTGGCACTAATTCCAAGTGGCCTACACATAAGACCCCCCCCCAACCTTATCTCCAAGTCGCCTACGCAAAGGCAGCCTAACTATGACTGCAAGGGTCCAACCCATAGGAACCCTCATGCGAAGGTGGGGAGCTGTCGCCGTAGGAACCCAAACCCTGTCAGGGAGCCCTACCCATAGAAACAGTAATCCTATGGTTAGAAACCCTATGGCCTAGGAACACTAGCCCTATGGTGGGGAGCCCTAAATAACACTAGGACGGGCCTACCCATAGAAATCCAGTCCTAACTCCAAGCGGCCAAGCGATAGGAGCCCTAAGCTTATGTACACGTGGCCTTCCAATAGGAACCCTAACTCTATGGCGGGGATCCCTACACATAAGGCACACTAATCCTAGGGCCGGGAGCCCTACCCAGAGGAACCCTAACTCTATTTCCAAGTGGCCTACCGAGAGGAGCCCTAACCTTATTTCCATGTAGCTTACCTCTAGAAACCCCAGCCGTGCCACAGGGAGCCCTCCCATATCAACCCTAACCCTAGGGCTGGGAGCGCTAACTATAGGAATCCTAACCGTAAGGCAAAGTGGCCTACCCATAGTATCCCTAACCCTAAAGCCAAGTGGCCTACCTCTAGGAATCCAAACCCTAGGTGGTCCATACCCCTAGGAATTCTAAACCGAGGGCGAGGAGCCCTATCCATAGGAACCATAACTCTAACGCCAAGTGACCTACCCAGAGGAAGCCTAACCCTAGGCTGGGAGCCCCAGCCATAGGTAGCTTAACCCTTACTACGTGTCTCCTACCCACCGTAACTCTAAGCCTAGAGCGGGGTGCACTACCTATAGGAACCTTAAGCATAGCGCCGGGAGCCCAAGCTCTAGTAAACGTAACCCGAGGGTGGGGAGCCCTGGCCCCAGCAACCCTATCCCTACAGTGGGGAACCCTGCCCAGAGGAACCATAAACTTAATGCTAAGTGACATGACATAGGAACCGAACCCGAACTCAAACAGGCCAAGCCATGCAAACACTAACCCTAACACAACGTGGCCAAACCCTAGGACCCCTAACCTATGGCAGGGAGCCATACCCATAGGAACTCTAACCCTAGGGCGGGAATCCCTACTCATAAGACTTCTCACCCTAACGCCGAGTGGCCTACCGATAATAGCCATAATCCTAACTCCAACTGGCCTATCCATAGGAACCCTAACCCTAACACTAAGTGGCCTACCTATAGGAAACCTCACCCTAGGGTCAGGAACCCCACCCAGAGGAATCCTAACCCTAGGGCGGGAAGCCCTGACCATAGCAACGCAATCCTAACTCCAAGAAGCCTACCGCTAGGGACCTTAATCTTATCTCCAAGTGGCTTTTCCATAGGAACCCTAACCCTAGGCGGGGAGCGCTATCAAGAGGAACCGTAACTATAACTCCAAGTTGCCTTCCCGTAGGAACCAAAACTCTAAGCCCATTCCCATAGAAACCATCACCGACTCCAAGTGGCCTACGCATAGGAACACTAACCCTATGGTGAGGAGCCCTAGCTATAAGAATCCTAACACTAGCGCGGGGAGTTCTCCCCATAGAAACCGACATCCTAACGCTAAGTGGCATACTCACCGAACCCTAAGCCTAGGGCGGGAAGCCGAAATCTTAAGAGCCCTAACCCTAACGCCAGATGAGAGCGATTGTTAGGTGCATAGACAAATTCGCGCTGAAAACTGTGGGTAAAAAAAGGAAGTGGTTTCTCAAGCAATATTTTGCCTATAGATGATCCAAAATTGATCCTTTTTGTGTTTTTCAAAGGAAATGGAATGTGTAAAAACTATATTTTTCTTGGAAAAGCCATATTTCGGAGAAAAGGCTTCAAACACTGTGTTTACGAAGCTTATACGTAAAACATTCTTTTTCCCATTAAAAACGCTTTTCCAATGAGAAAGAATACAGTTGAAAATATTTTACTAAGCGAGCACCAATTGGCAAGAAAATAGGGTTTTTTGGTTTCAAAAGCTGTTTTTCAGTCCGTAAAGAATTAATTCTTTTGATCAAAAAGGGGTCGATTTCACTGAAATCTGTTTTCCTTCGACTGAAACCTCTCCCCCCCAGCTTTCTAGGAGCACAATAATTTCTCTTAAGAAAATTGTTTTGATGAGACTTCGTTTTCTTTTCAGGGAAAAAAGAGTTCTTTCCTGCAAAAGTTGATCCTTTTTCTCCCCGAAATTGATTTTCCATGTAAATATCGTTTAACAAGTTCCTTTTTCTTTTTCAACAGAGAAAGGCACTTACTCCTTTTCTCCCCAAAATTGACTTGAAGAGTAAATATCGATTAACGAGTTCCATTTTTATTGGAAGACGTTACTGTGCGGAGAGAAAGCTTGGGAAAAGTGTATTCAGTGGAGGGAATAGACATTTCAGCCAAAACTTTAGCCTTTGTTATCAAAAACGTCTAGAAACTCTTTTGGTACAGCAAATCAGCTTTTTAGAGAAAACCGAGATTTTGCCTGCAGCGGTTGATTTTTTATCTAGGAGAGCCCATAAAACAGCCTTATTTTTTTTCATTGCAAAGGCGTTTTTAAGTAAAAGTACTATGTTTTGCTCCTCTGAGTGTGACATTTTCTTCTACAAATTGACTTTCCAGTTAATTATGGTTTCAGAGAGTCCTCCTTGGTTGCCAAAAGATAACAACATTTTCTTTTTGATGGAAAAAATGCTTGCGAAACCTCTTGTTTTTTCACCCACACTTTTTCGATCCCAATTTCTTCATGGACCTACAAAGGGCTTAATAATTACTATTTTATTATTTGGCCCAAAGCAAACTTATCCGGAAGAGCCCCCTCCTCTTGTCCGTTTGTGTGAGCTAGTCTTTCGGGGCCCAATCTGGTAGGTGAACTCCTTACTGGATCGGAACCCACAAGCAAATTAGGTAGAGGGATGCCACATTTCCCCCGGGTTGTGCATTCTTCGGCGGTTTAAGCATCAAATACTGGGGATGGGGCTGCACTGCACAGGCATCTCGGGACACTTCACTGCAAAAATGTAGGTGCCAAGCGAGCTTTAGAACCTACGCGGATAGGCAGCAGCTGAAGAGGAGTATTAAATACTCTGGTATTTAAGTGCCTAAAGTGGCAGTGACGCTAGCTCAAGGAGCGACAACCAGGCGTCAGGTAGTAGCTCGACCTCAATAATGGAAGAAAAGCTGTTTTGAAAGCTCAGTGATAGGTTCATGACAGACATCAAGTAAGATGCAACAGCTGCAAAGACTAACCCTAACACCAATTGGCCAAGTCCTAGGGACTCTAACCCTAGGACAGGGAGCCCCAACTATAGGAATCCTGGCACTAATTCCAAGTGGCCTACACATAAGACCCCCCCCCTAACCTTATCTCCAAGTCGCCTACGCAAAGGCAGCCTAACTATGACTGCAAGGGTCCAACCCATAGGAACCCTCATGCGAAGGTGGGGAGCTGTCGCCGTAGGAACCCAAACCCTGTCAGGGAGCCCTACCCATAGAAACAGTAATCCTATGGTTAGAAACCCTATGGCCTAGGAACACTAGCCCTATGGTGGGGAGCCCTAAATAACACTAGGACGGGGAGGCCTACCCATAGAAATCCAGTCCTAACTCCAAGCGGCCAAGCGATAGGAGCCCTAAGCTTATGTACACGTGGCCTTCCAATAGGAACCCTAACTCTATGGCGGGGATCCCTACACATAAGGCACACTAATCCTAGGGCCGGGAGCCCTACCCAGAGGAACCCTAACTCTATTTCCAAGTGGCCTACCGAGAGGAGCCCTAACCTTATTTCCATGTAGCTTACCTCTAGAAACCCCAACCGTGCCACAGGGAGCCCTCCCATATCAACCCTAACCCTAGGGCTGGGAGCGCTAACTATAGGAATCCTAACCGTAAGGCAAAGTGGCCTACCCATAGTATCCCTAACCCTAAAGCCAAGTGGCCTACCTCTAGGAATCCAAACCCTAGGGGGTCCATACCCCTAGGAATTCTAAACCGAGGGCGAGGAGCCCTATCCATATGAACCATAACTCTAACGCCAAGTGACCTACCCAGAGGAAGCCTAACCCTAGGCTGGGAGCCCCAGCCATAGGTAGCTTAACCCTTACTACGTGTCTCCTACCCACAGTAACTCTAAGCCTAGAGCGGGGTGCACTACCTATAGGAACCTTAAGCATAGCGCCGGGAGCCCAAGCTCTAGTAAACGTAACCCGAGGGTGGGGAGCCCTGGCCCCAGCAACCCTATCCCTACAGTGGGGAACCCTGCCCAGGGGAACCATAAACTTAATGCTAAGTGACATGACATAGGAACCCGAACCCGAACTCAAACAGGCCAAGCCATGCAAACACTAACCCTAAGACAACGTGGCCAAGCCCTAGGACCCCTAACCTATGTCAGGGAGCCATACCCATAGGAACTCTAACCCTAGGGCTGGAAGCCCTACTCATAAGACTTCTCACCCTAACGCCGAGTGGCCTACCGATAATAGCCATAATCCTAACTCCAACTGGCCTATCCATAGGAACCCTAACCCTAACACTAAGTGGCCTACCTATAGGAAACCTCACCCTAGGGTCAGGAACCACACCCAGAGGAATCCTAACCCTAGGGCGGGAAGCCCTGACCATAGCAATGCAATCCTAACTCCAAGAGGCCTACCGCTAGGAACCTTAATCTTATCTCCAAGTGGCTTTTCCATAGGAACCCTAACTCTGAGATGGGGAACCCTACCCATAGGAACCCTAACCCTACGGCGGGGAGCGCTATCAAGAGGTACCGTAACTATAACTCCAAGTTGCCTACCCGTAGGAACCAAAACTCTCAGCCCATTCCCATAGAAACCCATCACCAACTCCAAGTGGCCTACGCATAGGAACACTAACCCTATGGTGAGGAGCCCTAGCTATAAGAATCCTAACACTAGCGCGGGGAGTTCTCCCCATAGAAACCGACATCCTAACGCTAAGTGGCATACTCACCGAACCCTAAGCCTAGGGCGGGAAGCCGAAATCTTCAGAGCCCTAACCCTAACGCCAGATGAGAGCGATTGTTAGGTGCATAGACAAATTCGCGCTGAAAACTGTGGGTTTTCAAGCAATATTTTGCCTATAGCTGATCCAAAATTGATCATTTTTGTGTTTTTCAAAGAAAAAGGAATTTGTAAAAACTATATTTTTTTGGAAAAGCCATATTTCGGAGAAAAGGCTTCAATCACTGTGTTTACGAAGCTTATCGTAAAACATTCTTTTCCCCATTAAAAACGCTTTTCCAATGAGAAAGAATACAGTGGAAAATATTTTACTAAGCGAGCACCAATTGGCAAGAAAATAGTGTTTTTTTTGGTTTCAAAAGCTGTTTTTCAGTCCGTAAAGAATTAATTCTTTTGATCAAAAAGGGGTCGATTTCACTGAAATCTGATTTCCTTCGACTCTTCCCCCCAGCTTTCTAGCGGCACAATAAATTCTTTTAAGAAAATTGTTTTGATGAGACTTCGTTTTCTTTTCAGGGAAAAAAGAGTTCTTTCCTGCAAAAGTTGATCCTTTTTCTCCCCGAAATTGATTTTCCATGTAAATATCGTTTAACAAGTTCCTTTTTCTTTTTCAACAGAGAAAGGCACTTACTCCTTTTCTCCCCAAAATTGACTTGAAGAGTAAATATCGATTAACGAGTTCCATTTTTATTGGAAGACGTTACTGTGCGGAGAGAAAGCTTGGGAAAAGTGTATTCAGTGGAGGGAATAGACATTTCAGCCAAAACTTTAGCCTTTGTTATCAAAAACGTCTAGAAACTCTTTTGGTACAGCAAATCAGCTTTTTAGAGAAAACCGAGATTTTGCCTGCAGCGGTTGATTTTTTATCTAGGAGAGCCCATAAAACAGCCTTATTTTTTTTCATTGCAAAGGCGTTTTTAAGTAAAAGTACTATGTTTTGCTCCTCTGAGTGTGACATTTTCTTCTACAAATTGACTTTCCAGTTAATTATGGTTTCAGAGAGTCCTCCTTGGTTGCCAAAAGATAACAACATTTTCTTTCTGATGGAAAAAATGCTTGCGAAACCTCTTGTTTTTTCACCCACACTTTTTCGATCCCAATTTCTTCATGGACCTACAAAGGGCTTAATAATTACTATTTTATTATTTGGCCCAAAGCAAACTTATCCGGAAGAGCCCCCTCCTCTTGTCCGTTTGTGTGAGCTAGTCTTTCGGGGCCCAATCTGGTAGGTGAACTCCTTACTGGATCGGAACCCACAAGCAAATTAGGTAGAGGGATGCCACATTTCCCCCGGTTTGTGCATTCTTCGGCGGTTTAAGCATCAAATACTGGGGATGGGGCTGCACTGCACAGGCATCTCGGGACACTTCACTGCAAAAATGTAGGTGCCAAGCGAGCTTTAGAACCTACGCGGATAGGCAGCAGCTGAAGAGGAGTATTAAATACTCTGGTATTTAAGTGCCTAAAGTGGCAGTGACGCTAGCTCAAGGAGCGACAACCAGGCGTCAGGTAGTAGCTCGACCTCAATAATGGAAGAAAAGCTGTTTTGAAAGCTCAGTGATAGGTTCATGACAGACATCAAGTAAGATGCAACAGCTGCAAAGACTAACCCTAACACCAATTGGCCAAGTCCTAGGGACTCTAACCCTAGGACAGGGAGCCCCAACTATAGGAATCCTGGCACTAATTCCAAGTGGCCTACACATAAGACCCCCCCCCTAACCTTATCTCCAAGTCGCCTACGCAAAGGCAGCCTAACTATGACTGCAAGGGTCCAACCCATAGGAACCCTCATGCGAAGGTGGGGAGCTGTCGCCGTAGGAACCCAAACCCTGTCAGGGAGCCCTACCCATAGAAACAGTAATCCTATGGTTAGAAACCCTATGGCCTAGGAACACTAGCCCTATGGTGGGGAGCCCTAAATAACACTAGGACTGGGAGGCCTACCCATAGAAATCCAGTCCTAACTCCAAGCGGCCAAGCGATAGGAGCCCTAAGCTTATGTACACGTGGCCTTCCAATAGGAACCCTAACTCTATGGCGGGGATCCCTACACATAAGGCACACTAATCCTAGGGCCGGGAGCCCTACCCAGAGGAACCCTAACTCTATTTCCAAGTGGCCTACCGAGAGGAGCCCTAACCTTATTTCCATGTAGCTTACCTCTAGAAACCCCAACCGTGCCACAGGGAGCCCTCCCATATCAACCCTAACCCTAGGGCTGGGAGCGCTAACTATAGGAATCCTAACCGTAAGGCAAAGTGGCCTACCCATAGTATCCCTAACCCTAAAGCCAAGTGGCCTACCTCTAGGAATCCAAACCCTAGGGGGTCCATACCCCTAGGAATTCTAAACCGAGGGCGAGGAGCCCTATCCATATGAACCATAACTCTAACGCCAAGTGACCTACCCAGAGGAAGCCTAACCCTAGGCTGGGAGCCCCAGCCATAGGTAGCTTAACCCTTACTACGTGTCTCCTACCCACAGTAACTCTAAGCCTAGAGCGGGGTGCACTACCTATAGGAACCTTAAGCATAGCGCCGGGAGCCCAAGCTCTAGTAAACGTAACCCGAGGGTGGGGAGCCCTGGCCCCAGCAACCCTATCCCTACAGTGGGGAACCCTGCCCAGAGGAACCATAAACTTAATGCTAAGTGACATGACATAGGAACCCGAACCCGAACTCAAACAGGCCAAGCCATGCAAACACTAACCCTAAGACAACGTGGCCAAGCCCTAGGACCCCTAACCTATGTCAGGGAGCCATACCCATAGGAACTCTAACCCTAGGGCTGGAAGCCCTACTCATAAGACTTCTCACCCTAACGCCGAGTGGCCTACCGATAATAGCCATAATCCTAACTCCAACTGGCCTATCCATAGGAACCCTAACCCTAACACTAAGTGGCCTACCTATAGGAAACCTCACCCTAGGGTCAGGAACCACACCCAGAGGAATCCTAACCCTAGGGCGGGAAGCCCTGACCATAGCAATGCAATCCTAACTCCAAGAGGCCTACCGCTAGGAACCTTAATCTTATCTCCAAGTGGCTTTTCCATAGGAACCCTAACTCTGAGATGGGGAACCCTACCCATAGGAACCCTAACCCTACGGCGGGGAGCGCTATCAAGAGGTACCGTAACTATAACTCCAAGTTGCCTACCCGTAGGAACCAAAACTCTCAGCCCATTCCCATAGAAACCCATCACCAACTCCAAGTGGCCTACGCATAGGAACACTAACCCTATGGTGAGGAGCCCTAGCTATAAGAATCCTAACACTAGCGCGGGGAGTTCTCCCCATAGAAACCGACATCCTAACGCTAAGTGGCATACTCACCGAACCCTAAGCCTAGGGCGGGAAGCCGAAATCTTCAGAGCCCTAACCCTAACGCCAGATGAGAGCGATTGTTAGGTGCATAGACAAATTCGCGCTGAAAACTGTGGGTTTTCAAGCAATATTTTGCCTATAGCTGATCCAAAATTGATCATTTTTGTGTTTTTCAAAGAAAAAGGAATTTGTAAAAACTATATTTTTTTGGAAAAGCCATATTTCGGAGAAAAGGCTTCAATCACTGTGTTTACGAAGCTTATCGTAAAACATTCTTTTCCCCATTAAAAACGCTTTTCCAATGAGAAAGAATACAGTGGAAAATATTTTACTAAGCGAGCACCAATTGGCAAGAAAATAGTGTTTTTTTTGGTTTCAAAAGCTGTTTTTCAGTCCGTAAAGAATTAATTCTTTTGATCAAAAAGGGGTCGATTTCACTGAAATCTGATTTCCTTCGACTCTTCCCCCCAGCTTTCTAGCGGCACAATAATTTCTTTTAAGAAAATTGTTTTGATGAGACTTCGTTTTCTTTTCAGGGAAAAAAGAGTTCTTTCCTGCAAAAGTTGATCCTTTTTCTCCCCGAAATTGATTTTCCATGTAAATATCGTTTAACAAGTTCCTTTTTCTTTTTCAACAGAGAAAGGCACTTACTCCTTTTCTCCCCAAAATTGACTTGAAGAGTAAATATCGATTAACGAGTTCCATTTTTATTGGAAGACGTTACTGTGCGGAGAGAAAGCTTGGGAAAAGTGTATTCAGTGGAGGGAATAGACATTTCAGCCAAAACTTTAGCCTTTGTTATCAAAAACGTCTAGAAACTCTTTTGGTACAGCAAATCAGCTTTTTAGAGAAAACCGAGATTTTGCCTGCAGCGGTTGATTTTTTATCTAGGAGAGCCCATAAAACAGCCTTATTTTTTTTCATTGCAAAGGCGTTTTTAAGTAAAAGTACTATGTTTTGCTCCTCTGAGTGTGACATTTTCTTCTACAAATTGACTTTCCAGTTAATTATGGTTTCAGAGAGTCCTCCTTGGTTGCCAAAAGATAACAACATTTTCTTTTTGATGGAAAAAATGCTTGCGAAACCTCTTGTTTTTTCACCCACACTTTTTCGATCCCAATTTCTTCATGGACCTACAAAGGGCTTAATAATTACTATTTTATTATTTGGCCCAAAGCAAACTTATCCGGAAGAGCCCCCTCCTCTTGTCCGTTTGTGTGAGCTAGTCTTTCGGGGCCCAATCTGGTAGGTGAACTCCTTACTGGATCGGAACCCACAAGCAAATTAGGTAGAGGGATGCCACATTTCCCCCGGGTTGTGCATTCTTCGGCGGTTTAAGCATCAAATACTGGGGATGGGGCTGCACTGCACAGGCATCTCGGGACACTTCACTGCAAAAATGTAGGTGCCAAGCGAGCTTTAGAACCTACGCGGATAGGCAGCAGCTGAAGAGGAGTATTAAATACTCTGGTATTTAAGTGCCTAAAGTGGCAGTGACGCTAGCTCAAGGAGCGACAACCAGGCGTCAGGTAGTATCTCGACCTCAATAATGGAAGAAAAGCTGTTTTGAAAGCTCAGTGATAGGTTCATGACAGACATCAATTAAGATGCAAAAGCTGCAAAGACTAACCCTAACACCAATTGCCCAAGTCCTAGGGACTCTAACCCTAGGACAGGGAGCCCCAACTATAGGAATCCTGGCACTAATTCCAAGTGGCCTACACATAAGACCCCCCCCCCCAACCTTATCTCCAAGTCGCCTACGCAAAGGCAGCCTAACTATGACTGCAAGGGTCCAACCCATAGGAACCCTCATGCGAAGGTGGGGAGCTGTCGCCGTAGGAACCCAAACCCTGTCAGGGAGCCCTACCCATAGAAACAGTAATCCTATGGTTAGAAACCCTATGGCCTAGGAACACTAGCCCTATGGTGGGGAGCCCTAAATAACACTAGGACGGGCCTACCCATAGAAATCCAGTCCTAACTCCAAGCGGCCAAGCGATAGGAGCCCTAAGCTTATGTACACGTGGCCTTCCAATAGGAACCCTAACTCTATGGCGGGGATCCCTACACATAAGGCACACTAATCCTAGGGCCGGGAGCCCTACCCAGAGGAACCCTAACTCTATTTCCAAGTGGCCTACCGAGAGGAGCCCTAACCTTATTTCCATGTAGCTTACCTCTAGAAACCCCAACCGTGCCACAGGGAGCCCTCCCATAGCAACCCTAACCCTAGGGCTGGGAGCGCTAACTATAGGAATCCTAACCGTAAGGCAAAGTGGCCTACCCATAGTATCCCTAACCCTAAAGCCAAGTGGCCTACCTCTAGGAATCCAAACCCTAGGGGGTCCATACCCCTAGGAATTCTAAACCGAGGGCGAGGAGCCCTATCCATAGGAACCATAACTCTAACGCCAAGTGCCCTACCCAGAGGAAGCCTAACCCTAGGCTGGGAGCCCCAGCCATAGGTAGCTTAACCCTTACTACGTGTCTCCTACCCACAGTAACTCTAAGCCTAGAGCGGGGTGCACTACCTATAGGAACCTTAAGCATAGCGCCGGGAGCCCAAGCTCTAGTAAACGTAACCCGAGGGTGGGGAGCCCTGGCCCCAGCAACCCTATCCCTACAGTGGGGAACCCTGCCCAGAGGAACCATAAACTTAATGCTAAGTGACATGACATAGGAACCGAACCCGAACTCAAACAGGCCAAGCCATGCAAACACTAACCCTAACACAACGTGGCCAAACCCTAGGACCCCTAACCTATGGCAGGGAGCCATACCCATAGGAACTCTAACCCTAGGGCGGGAATCCCTACTCATAAGACTTCTCACCCTAACGCCGAGTGGCCTACCGATAATAGCCATAATCCTAACTCCAACTGGCCTATCCATAGGAACCCTAACCCTAACACTAAGTGGCCTACCTATAGGAAACCTCACCCTAGGGTCAGGAACCCCACCCAGAGGAATCCTAACCCTAGGGCGGGAAGCCCTGACCATAGCAACGCAATCCTAACTCCAAGAAGCCTACCGCTAGGGACCTTAATCTTATCTCCAAGTGGCTTTTCCATAGGAACCCTAACCCTAGGCGGGGAGCGCTATCAAGAGGAACCGTAACTATAACTCCAAGTTGCCTTCCCGTAGGAACCAAAACTCTAAGCCCATTCCCATAGAAACCATCACCGACTCCAAGTGGCCTACGCATAGGAACACTAACCCTATGGTGAGGAGCCCTAGCTATAAGAATCCTAACACTAGCGCGGGGAGTTCTCCCCATAGAAACCGACATCCTAACGCTAAGTGGCATACTCACCGAACCCTAAGCCTAGGGCGGGAAGCCGAAATCTTAAGAGCCCTAACCCTAACGCCAGATGAGAGCGATTGTTAGGTGCATAGACAAATTCGCGCTGAAAACTGTGGGTAAAAAAAGGAAGTGGTTTCTCAAGCAATATTTTGCCTATAGTTGATCCAAAATTGATCCTTTTTGTGTTTTTCAAAGGAAATGGAATTTGTAAAAACTATATTTTTCTTGGAAAAGCCATATTTCGGAGAAAAGGCTTCAAACACTGTGTTTACGAAGCTTATACGTAAAACATTCTTTTTCCCATTAAAAACGCTTTTCCAATGAGAAAGAATACAGTTGAAAATATTTTACTAAGCGAGCACCAATTGGCAAGAAAATAGGTTTTTTTTGGTTTCAAAAGCTGTTTTTCAGTCCGTAAAGAATTAATTCTTTTGATCAAAAAGGGGTCGATTTCACTGAAATCTGATTTCCTTCGACCCTTCCCCCCAGCTTTCTAGCGGCACAATAATTTCTTTTAAGAAAATTGTTTTGATGAGACTTCGTTTTCTTTTCAGGGAAAAAAGAGTTCTTTCCTGCAAAAGTTGATCCTTTTTCTCCCCGAAATTGATTTTCCATGTAAATATCGTTTAACAAGTTCCTTTTTCTTTTTCAACAGAGAAAGGCACTTACTCCTTTTCTCCCCAAAATTGACTTGAAGAGTAAATATCGATTAACGAGTTCCATTTTTATTGGAAGACGTTACTGTGCGGAGAGAAAGCTTGGGAAAAGTTATTCAGTGGAGGGAATAGACATTTCAGCCAAAACTTTAGCTTTTGTTATCAAAAACGTCTAGAAACTCTTTTGGTACAGCAAATCAGCTTTTTAGAGAAAACCGAGATTTTGCCTGCAGCGGTTGATTTTTCATCTAGGAGAACCCATAAAACAGCATTTTTTTTTTTCATTGCAAAGGCGTTTTTAAGTAAAAGTACTATGTTTTGCTCCTCTGAGTGTGACATTTTCTTCTAAAAATTGACTTTCCAGTTAATTATGGTTTCAGAGAGTCCTCCTTGGTTGCCAAAAGATAACATTTTCTTTTTGATGGAAAAAATGCTTGCGAAACCTCTTGTTTTTTCACTCACAGTTTTTCGATCCAAATTTCTTCATGGACCTACAAAGGGCTTAATAATTACTATTTTATTATTTGGCCCAAAGCAAACTTATCCGGAAGAGCCCCCTCCTCTTGTCCGTTTGCGTGAGCTAGTCTTTCGGGGCCCAATCTGGTAGGTGAACTCCTTACTGGATCGGAACCCACAAGCAAATTAGGTAGAGGGATGCCACATTTCCCCCGGGTTGTGCATTCTTCGGCGGTTTAAGCATCAAATACTGGGGATGGGGCTGCACTGCACAGGCATCTCGGGACACTTCACTGCAAAAATGTAGGTGCCAAGCGAGCTTTAGAACCTACGCGGATAGGCAGCAGCTGAAGAGGAGTATTAAATACTCTGGTATTTAAGTGCCTAAAGTGGCAGTGACGCTAGCTCAAGGAGCGACAACCAGGCGTCAGGTAGTATCTCGACCTCAATAATGGAAGAAAAGCTGTTTTGAAAGCTCAGTGATAGGTTCATGACAGACATCAATTAAGATGCAAAAGCTGCAAAGACTAACCCTAACACCAATTGCCCAAGTCCTAGGGACTCTAACCCTAGGACAGGGAGCCCCAACTATAGGAATCCTGGCACTAATTCCAAGTGGCCTACACATAAGACCCCCCCCAACCTTATCTCCAAGTCGCCTACGCAAAGGTAGCCTAACTATGACTGCAAGGGTCCAACCCATAGGAACCCTCATGCGAAGGTGGGGAGCTGTCGCCGTAGGAACCCAAACCCTGTCAGGGAGCCCTACCCATAGAAACAGTAATCCTATGGTTAGAAACCCTATGGCCTAGGAACACTAGCCCTATGGTGGGGAGCCCTAAATAACACTAGGACGGGCCTACCCATAGAAATCCAGTCCTAACTCCAAGCGGCCAAGCGATAGGAGCCCTAAGCTTATGTACACGTGGCCTTCCAATAGGAACCCTAACTCTATGGCGGGGATCCCTACACATAAGGCACACTAATCCTAGGGCCGGGAGCCCTACCCAGAGGAACCCTAACTCTATTTCCAAGTGGCCTACCGAGAGGAGCCCTAACCTTATTTCCATGTAGCTTACCTCTAGAAACCCCAACCGTGCCACAGGGAGCCCTCCCATATCAACCCTAACCCTAGGGCTGGGAGCGCTAACTATAGGAATCCTAACCGTAAGGCAAAGTGGCCTACCCATAGTATCCCTAACCCTAAAGCCAAGTGGCCTACCTCTAGGAATCCAAACCCTAGGGGGTCCATACCCCTAGGAATTCTAAACCGAGGGCGAGGAGCCCTATCCATAGGAACCATAACTCTAACGCCAAGTGCCCTACCCAGAGGAAGCCTAACCCTAGGCTGGGAGCCCCAGCCATAGGTAGCTTAACCCTTACTACGTGTCTCCTACCCACAGTAACTCTAAGCCTAGAGCGGGGTGCACTACCTATAGGAACCTTAAGCATAGCGCCGGGAGCCCAAGCTCTAGTAAACGTAACCCGAGGGTGGGGAGCCCTGGCCCCAGCAACCCTATCCCTACAGTGGGGAACCCTGCCCAGAGGAACCATAAACTTAATGCTAAGTGACATGACATAGGAACCGAACCCGAACTCAAACAGGCCAAGCCATGCAAACACTAACCCTAACACAACGTGGCCAAACCCTAGGACCCCTAACCTATGGCAGGGAGCCATACCCATAGGAACTCTAACCCTAGGGCGGGAATCCCTACTCATAAGACTTCTCACCCTAACGCCGAGTGGCCTACCGATAATAGCCATAATCCTAACTCCAACTGGCCTATCCATAGGAACCCTAACCCTAACACTAAGTGGCCTACCTATAGGAAACCTCACCCTAGGGTCAGGAACCCCACCCAGAGGAATCCTAACCCTAGGGCGGGAAGCCCTGACCATAGCAATGCAATCCTAACTCCAAGAGGCCTACCGCTAGGAACCTTAATCTTATCTCCAAGTGGCTTTTCCATAGGAACCCTAACTCTGAGATGGGGAACCCTACCCATAGGAACCCTAACCCTACGGCGGGGAGCGCTATCAAGAGGTACCGTAACTATAACTCCAAGTTGCCTACTCGTAGGAACCAAAACTCTCAGCCCATTCCCATAGAAACCCATCACCAACTCCAAGTGGCCTACGCATAGGAACACTAACCCTATGGTGAGGAGCCCTAGCTATAAGAATCCTAACACTAGCGCGGGGAGTTCTCCCCATAGAAACCGACATCCTAACGCTAAGTGGCATACTCACCGAACCCTAAGCCTAGGGCGGGAAGCCGAAATCTTCAGAGCCCTAACCCTAACGCCAGATGAGAGCGATTGTTAGGTGCATAGACAAATTCGCGCTGAAAACTGTGGGTTTTCAAGCAATATTTTGCCTATAGCTGATCCAAAATTGATCATTTTTGTGTTTTTCAAAGAAAAAGGAATTTGTAAAAACTATATTTTTTTGGAAAAGCCATATTTCGGAGAAAAGGCTTCAATCACTGTGTTTACGAAGCTTATCGTAAAACATTCTTTTCCCCATTAAAAACGCTTTTCCAATGAGAAAGAATACAGTGGAAAATATTTTACTAAGCGAGCACCAATTGGCAAGAAAATAGTGTTTTTTTTGGTTTCAAAAGCTGTTTTTCAGTCCGTAAAGAATTAATTCTTTTGATCAAAAAGGGGTCGATTTCACTGAAATCTGATTTCCTTCGACTCTTCCCCCCAGCTTTCTAGCGGCACAATAATTTCTTTTAAGAAAATTGTTTTGATGAGACTTCGTTTTCTTTTCAGGGAAAAAAGAGTTCTTTCCTGCAAAAGTTGATCCTTTTTCTCCCCGAAATTGATTTTCCATGTAAATATCGTTTAACAAGTTCCTTTTTCTTTTTCAACAGAGAAAGGCACTTACTCCTTTTCTCCCCAAAATTGACTTGAAGAGTAAATATCGATTAACGAGTTCCATTTTTATTGGAAGACGTTACTGTGCGGAGAGAAAGCTTGGGAAAAGTGTATTCAGTGGAGGGAATAGACATTTCAGCCAAAACTTTAGCCTTTGTTATCAAAAACGTCTAGAAACTCTTTTGGTACAGCAAATCAGCTTTTTAGAGAAAACCGAGATTTTGCCTGCAGCGGTTGATTTTTTATCTAGGAGAGCCCATAAAACAGCCTTATTTTTTTTCATTGCAAAGGCGTTTTTAAGTAAAAGTACTATGTTTTGCTCCTCTGAGTGTGACATTTTCTTCTACAAATTGACTTTCCAGTTAATTATGGTTTCAGAGAGTCCTCCTTGGTTGCCAAAAGATAACAACATTTTCTTTTTGATGGAAAAAATGCTTGCGAAACCTCTTGTTTTTTCACCCACACTTTTTCGATCCCAATTTCTTCATGGACCTACAAAGGGCTTAATAATTACTATTTTATTATTTGGCCCAAAGCAAACTTATCCGGAAGAGCCCCCTCCTCTTGTCCGTTTGTGTGAGCTAGTCTTTCGGGGCCCAATCTGGTAGGTGAACTCCTTACTGGATCGGAACCCACAAGCAAATTAGGTAGAGGGATGCCACATTTCCCCCGGGTTGTGCATTCTTCGGCGGTTTAAGCATCAAATACTGGGGATGGGGCTGCAGTGCACAGGCATCTCGGGACACTTCACTGCAAAAATGTAGGTGCCAAGCGAGCTTTAGAACCTACGCGGATAGGCAGCAGCTGAAGAGGAGTATTAAATACTCTGGTATTTAAGTGCCTAAAGTGGCAGTGACGCTAGCTCAAGGAGCGACAACCAGTCGTCAGGTAGTATCTCGACCTCAATAATGGAAGAAAAGCTGTTTTGAAAGCTCAGTGATAGGTTCATGACAGACATCAAGTAAGATGCAACAGCTGCAAAGACTAACCCTAACACCAATTGCCCAAGTCCTAGGGACTCTAACCCTAGGACAGGGAGCCCCAACTATAGGAATCCTGGCACTAATTCCAAGTGGCCTACACATAAGACCCCCCCCCCCAACCTTATCTCCAAGTCGCCTACGCAAAGGCAGCCTAACTATGACTGCAAGGGTCCAACCCATAGGAACTCTCATGCGAAGGTGGGGAGCTGTCGCCGTAGGAACCCAAACCCTGTCAGGGAGCCCTACCCATAGAAACAGTAATCCTATGGTTAGAAACCCTATGGCCTAGGAACACTAGCCCTATGGTGGGGAGCCCTAAATAACACTAGGACTGGGAGGCCTACCCATAGAAATCCAGTCCTAACTCCAAGCGGCCAAGCGATAGGAGCCCTAAGCTTATGTACACGTGGCCTTCCAATAGGAACCCTAACTCTATGGCGGGGATCCCTACACATAAGGCACACTAATCCTAGGGCCGGGAGCCCTACCCAGAGGAACCCTAACTCTATTTCCAAGTGGCCTACCGAGAGGAGCCCTAACCTTATTTCCATGTAGCTTACCTCTAGAAACCCCAGCCGTGCCACAGGGAGCCCTCCCATATCAACCCTAACCCTAGGGCTGGGAGCGCTAACTATAGGAATCCTAACCGTAAGGCAAAGTGGCCTACCCATAGTATCCCTAACCCTAAAGCCAAGTGGCCTACCTCTAGGAATCCAAACCCTAGGTGGTCCATACCCCTAGGAATTCTAAACCGAGGGCGAGGAGCCCTATCCATAGGAACCATAACTCTAACGCCAAGTGACCTACCCAGAGGAAGCCTAACCCTAGGCTGGGAGCCCCAGCCATAGGTAGCTTAACCCTTACTACGTGTCTCCTACCCACAGTAACTCTAAGCCTAGAGCGGGGTGCACTACCTATAGGAACCTTAAGCATAGCGCCGGGAGCCCAAGCTCTAGTAAACGTAACCCGAGGGTGGGGAGCCCTGGCCCCAGCAACCCTATCCCTACAGTGGGGAACCCTGCCCAGAGGAACCATAAACTTAATGCTAAGTGACATGACATAGGAACCGAACCCGAACTCAAACAGGCCAAGCCATGCAAACACTAACCCTAACACAACGTGGCCAAACCCTAGGACCCCTAACCTATGGCAGGGAGCCATACCCATAGGAACTCTAACCCTAGGGCGGGAATCCCTACTCATAAGACTTCTCACCCTAACGCCGAGTGGCCTACCGATAATAGCCATAATCCTAACTCCAACTGGCCTATCCATAGGAACCCTAACCCTAACACTAAGTGGCCTACCTATAGGAAACCTCACCCTAGGGTCAGGAACCCCACCCAGAGGAATCCTAACCCTAGGGCGGGAAGCCCTGACCATAGCAACGCAATCCTAATTCCAAGAAGCCTACCGCTAGGGACCTTAATCTTATCTCCAAGTGGCTTTTCCATAGGAACCCTAACTCTGAGATGGGGAACCCTACCCATAGGAACCCTAACCCTACGGCGGGGAGCTCTATCAAGAGGTACCGTAACTATAACTCCAAGTTGCCTACCCGTAGGAACCAAAACTCTCAGCCCATTCCCATAGAAACCCATCACCAACTCCAAGTGGCCTACGCATAGGAACACTAACCCTATGGTGAGGAGCCCTAGCTATAAGAATCCTAACACTAGCGCGGGGAGTTCTCCCCATAGAAACCGACATCCTAACGCTAAGTGGCATACTCACCGAACCCTAAGCCTAGGGCGGGAAGCCGAAATCTTCAGAGCCCTAACCCTAACGCCAGATGAGAGCGATTGTTAGGTGCATAGACAAATTCGCGCTGAAAACTGTGGGTTTTCAAGCAATATTTTGCCTATAGCTGATCCAAAATTGATCATTTTTGTGTTTTTCAAAGAAAAAGGAATTTGTAAAAACTATATTTTTTTGGAAAAGCCATATTTCGGAGAAAAGGCTTCAATCACTGTGTTTACGAAGCTTATCGTAAAACATTCTTTTCCCCATTAAAAACGCTTTTCCAATGAGAAAGAATACAGTGGAAAATATTTTACTAAGCGAGCACCAATTGGCAAGAAAATAGTGTTTTTTTTGGTTTCAAAAGCTGTTTTTCAGTCCGTAAAGAATTAATTCTTTTGATCAAAAAGGGGTCGATTTCACTGAAATCTGATTTCCTTCGACTCTTCCCCCCAGCTTTCTAGCGGCACAATAATTTCTTTTAAGAAAATTGTTTTGATGAGACTTCGTTTTCTTTTCAGGGAAAAAAGAGTTCTTTCCTGCAAAAGTTGATCCTTTTTCTCCCCGAAATTGATTTTCCATGTAAATATCGTTTAACAAGTTCCTTTTTCTTTTTCAACAGAGAAAGGCACTTACTCCTTTTCTCCCCAAAATTGACTTGAAGAGTAAATATCGATTAACGAGTTCCATTTTTATTGGAAGACGTTACTGTGCGGAGAGAAAGCTTGGGAAAAGTGTATTCAGTGGAGGGAATAGACATTTCAGCCAAAACTTTAGCCTTTGTTATCAAAAACGTCTAGAAACTCTTTTGGTACAGCAAATCAGCTTTTTAGAGAAAACCGAGATTTTGCCTGCAGCGGTTGATTTTTTATCTAGGAGAGCCCATAAAACAGCCTTATTTTTTTTCATTGCAAAGGCGTTTTTAAGTAAAAGTACTATGTTTTGCTCCTCTGAGTGTGACATTTTCTTCTACAAATTGACTTTCCAGTTAATTATGGTTTCAGAGAGTCCTCCTTGGTTGCCAAAAGATAACAACATTTTCTTTTTGATGGAAAAAATGCTTGCGAAACCTCTTGTTTTTTCACCCACACTTTTTCGATCCCAATTTCTTCATGGACCTACAAAGGGCTTAATAATTACTATTTTATTATTTGGCCCAAAGCAAACTTATCCGGAAGAGCCCCCTCCTCTTGTCCGTTTGTGTGAGCTAGTCTTTCGGGGCCCAATCTGGTAGGTGAACTCCTTACTGGATCGGAACCCACAAGCAAATTAGGTAGAGGGATGCCACATTTCCCCCGGGTTGTGCATTCTTCGGCGGTTTAAGCATCAAATACTGGGGATGGGGCTGCACTGCACAGGCATCTCGGGACACTTCACTGCAAAAATGTAGGTGCCAAGCGAGCTTTAGAACCTACGCGGATAGGCAGCAGCTGAAGAGGAGTATTAAATACTCTGGTATTTAAGTGCCTAAAGTGGCAGTGACGCTAGCTCAAGGAGCGACAACCAGGCGTCAGGTAGTATCTCGACCTCAATAATGGAAGAAAAGCTGTTTTGAAAGCTCAGTGATAGGTTCATGACAGACATCAATTAAGATGCAAAAGCTGCAAAGACTAACCCTAACACCAATTGCCCAAGTCCTAGGGACTCTAACCCTAGGACAGGGAGCCCCAACTATAGGAATCCTGGCACTAATTCCAAGTGGCCTACACATAAGACCCCCCCCCCAACCTTATCTCCAAGTCGCCTACGCAAAGGCAGCCTAACTATGACTGCAAGGGTCCAACCCATAGGAACCCTCATGCGAAGGTGGGGAGCTGTCGCCGTAGGAACCCAAACCCTGTCAGGGAGCCCTACCCATAGAAACAGTAATCCTATGGTTAGAAACCCTATGGCCTAGGAACACTAGCCCTATGGTGGGGAGCCCTAAATAACACTAGGACGGGCCTACCCATAGAAATCCAGTCCTAACTCCAAGCGGCCAAGCGATAGGAGCCCTAAGCTTATGTACACGTGGCCTTCCAATAGGAACCCTAACTCTATGGCGGGGATCCCTACACATAAGGCACACTAATCCTAGGGCCGGGAGCCCTACCCAGAGGAACCCTAACTCTATTTCCAAGTGGCCTACCGAGAGGAGCCCTAACCTTATTTCCATGTAGCTTACCTCTAGAAACCCCAACCGTGCCACAGGGAGCCCTCCCATAGCAACCCTAACCCTAGGGCTGGGAGCGCTAACTATAGGAATCCTAACCGTAAGGCAAAGTGGCCTACCCATAGTATCCCTAACCCTAAAGCCAAGTGGCCTACCTCTAGGAATCCAAACCCTAGGGGGTCCATACCCCTAGGAATTCTAAACCGAGGGCGAGGAGCCCTATCCATAGGAACCATAACTCTAACGCCAAGTGCCCTACCCAGAGGAAGCCTAACCCTAGGCTGGGAGCCCCAGCCATAGGTAGCTTAACCCTTACTACGTGTCTCCTACCCACAGTAACTCTAAGCCTAGAGCGGGGTGCACTACCTATAGGAACCTTAAGCATAGCGCCGGGAGCCCAAGCTCTAGTAAACGTAACCCGAGGGTGGGGAGCCCTGGCCCCAGCAACCCTATCCCTACAGTGGGGAACCCTGCCCAGAGGAACCATAAACTTAATGCTAAGTGACATGACATAGGAACCGAACCCGAACTCAAACAGGCCAAGCCATGCAAACACTAACCCTAACACAACGTGGCCAAACCCTAGGACCCCTAACCTATGGCAGGGAGCCATACCCATAGGAACTCTAACCCTAGGGCGGGAATCCCTACTCATAAGACTTCTCACCCTAACGCCGAGTGGCCTACCGATAATAGCCATAATCCTAACTCCAACTGGCCTATCCATAGGAACCCTAACGCTAACACTAAGTGGCCTACCTATAGGAAACCTCACCCTAGGGTCAGGAACCCCACCCAGAGGAATCCTAACCCTAGGGCGGGAAGCCCTGACCATAGCAACGCAATCCTAACTCCAAGAAGCCTACCGCTAGGGACCTTAATCTTATCTCCAAGTGGCTTTTCCATAGGAACCCTAACCCTAGGCGGGGAGCGCTATCAAGAGGAACCGTAACTATAACTCCAAGTTGCCTTCCCGTAGGAACCAAAACTCTAAGCCCATTCCCATAGAAACCATCACCGACTCCAAGTGGCCTACGCATAGGAACACTAACCCTATGGTGAGGAGCCCTAGCTATAAGAATCCTAACACTAGCGCGGGGAGTTCTCCCCATAGAAACCGACATCCTAACGCTAAGTGGCATACTCACCGAACCCTAAGCCTAGGGCGGGAAGCCGAAATCTTAAGAGCCCTAACCCTAACGCCAGATGAGAGCGATTGTTAGGTGCATAGACAAATTCGCGCTGAAAACTGTGGGTAAAAAAAGGAAGTGGTTTCTCAAGCAATATTTTGCCTATAGTTGATCCAAAATTGATCCTTTTTGTGTTTTTCAAAGGAAATGGAATTTGTAAAAACTATATTTTTCTTGGAAAAGCCATATTTCGGAGAAAAGGCTTCAAACACTGTGTTTACGAAGCTTATACGTAAAACATGCTTTTTCCCATTAAAAACGCTTTTCCAATGAGAAAGAATACAGTTGAAAATATTTTACTAAGCGAGCACCAATTGGCAAGAAAATAGGTTTTTTTTGGTTTCAAAAGCTGTTTTTCAGTCCGTAAAGAATTAATTCTTTTGATCAAAAAGGGGTCGATTTCACTGAAATCTGATTTCCTTCGACCCTTCCCCCCAGCTTTCTAGCGGCACAATAATTTCTTTTAAGAAAATTGTTTTGATGAGACTTCGTTTTCTTTTCAGGGAAAAAAGAGTTCTTTCCTGCAAAAGTTGATCCTTTTTCTCCCCGAAATTGATTTTCCATGTAAATATCGTTTAACAAGTTCCTTTTTCTTTTTCAACAGAGAAAGGCACTTACTCCTTTTCTCCCCAAAATTGACTTGAAGAGTAAATATCGATTAACGAGTTCCATTTTTATTGGAAGACGTTACTGTGCGGAGAGAAAGCTTGGGAAAAGTTATTCAGTGGAGGGAATAGACATTTCAGCCAAAACTTTAGCTTTTGTTATCAAAAACGTCTAGAAACTCTTTTGGTACAGCAAATCAGCTTTTTAGAGAAAACCGAGATTTTGCCTGCAGCGGTTGATTTTTCATCTAGGAGAACCCATAAAACAGCATTTTTTTTTTCATTGCAAAGGCGTTTTTAAGTAAAAGTACTATGTTTTGCTCCTCTGAGTGTGACATTTTCTTCTAAAAATTGACTTTCCAGTTAATTATGGTTTCAGAGAGTCCTCCTTGGTTGCCAAAAGATAACATTTTCTTTTTGATGGAAAAAATGCTTGCGAAACCTCTTGTTTTTTCACTCACAGTTTTTCGATCCAAATTTCTTCATGGACCTACAAAGGGCTTAATAATTACTATTTTATTATTTGGCCCAAAGCAAACTTATCCGGAAGAGCCCCTCCTCTTGTCCGTTTGCGTGAGCTAGTCTTTCGGGGCCCAATCTGGTAGGTGAACTCCTTACTGGATCGGAACCCACAAGCAAATTAGGTAGAGGGATGCCACATTTCCCCCGGGTTGTGCATTCTTCGGCGGTTTAAGCATCAAATACTGGGGATGGGGCTGCACTGCACAGGCATCTCGGGACACTTCACTGCAAAAATGTAGGTGCCAAGCGAGCTTTAGAACCTACGCGGATAGGCAGCAGCTGAAGAGGAGTATTAAATACTCTGGTATTTAAGTGCCTAAAGTGGCAGTGACGCTAGCTCAAGGAGCGACAACCAGGCGTCAGGTAGTATCTCGACCTCAATAATGGAAGAAAAGCTGTTTTGAAAGCTCAGTGATAGGTTCATGACAGACATCAATTAAGATGCAAAAGCTGCAAAGACTAACCCTAACACCAATTGCCCAAGTCCTAGGGACTCTAACCCTAGGACAGGGAGCCCCAACTATAGGAATCCTGGCACTAATTCCAAGTGGCCTACACATAAGACCCCCCCCCAACCTTATCTCCAAGTCGCCTACGCAAAGGTAGCCTAACTATGACTGCAAGGGTCCAACCCATAGGAACCCTCATGCGAAGGTGGGGAGCTGTCGCCGTAGGAACCCAAACCCTGTCAGGGAGCCCTACCCATAGAAACAGTAATCCTATGGTTAGAAACCCTATGGCCTAGGAACACTAGCCCTATGGTGGGGAGCCCTAAATAACACTAGGACGGGCCTACCCATAGAAATCCAGTCCTAACTCCAAGCGGCCAAGCGATAGGAGCCCTAAGCTTATGTACACGTGGCCTTCCAATAGGAACCCTAACTCTATGGCGGGGATCCCTACACATAAGGCACACTAATCCTAGGGCCGGGAGCCCTACCCAGAGGAACCCTAACTCTATTTCCAAGTGGCCTACCGAGAGGAGCCCTAACCTTATTTCCATGTAGCTTACCTCTAGAAACCCCAACCGTGCCACAGGGAGCCCTCCCATAGCAACCCTAACCCTAGGGCTGGGAGCGCTAACTATAGGAATCCTAACCGTAAGGCAAAGTGGCCTACCCATAGTATCCCTAACCCTAAAGCCAAGTGGCCTACCTCTAGGAATCCAAACCCTAGGGGGTCCATACCCCTAGGAATTCTAAACCGAGGGCGAGGAGCCCTATCCATAGGAACCATAACTCTAACGCCAAGTGCCCTACCCAGAGGAAGCCTAACCCTAGGCTGGGAGCCCCAGCCATAGGTAGCTTAACCCTTACTACGTGTCTCCTACCCACAGTAACTCTAAGCCTAGAGCGGGGTGCACTACCTATAGGAACCTTAAGCATAGCGCCGGGAGCCCAAGCTCTAGTAAACGTAACCCGAGGGTGGGGAGCCCTGGCCCCAGCAACCCTATCCCTACAGTGGGGAACCCTGCCCAGAGGAACCATAAACTTAATGCTAAGTGACATGACATAGGAACCGAACCCGAACTCAAACAGGCCAAGCCATGCAAACACTAACCCTAACACAACGTGGCCAAACCCTAGGACCCCTAACCTATGGCAGGGAGCCATACCCATAGGAACTCTAACCCTAGGGCGGGAATCCCTACTCATAAGACTTCTCACCCTAACGCCGAGTGGCCTACCGATAATAGCCATAATCCTAACTCCAACTGGCCTATCCATAGGAACCCTAACCCTAACACTAAGTGGCCTACCTATAGGAAACCTCACCCTAGGGTCAGGAACCCCACCCAGAGGAATCCTAACCCTAGGGCGGGAAGCCCTGACCATAGCAACGCAATCCTAACTCCAAGAAGCCTACCGCTAGGGACCTTAATCTTATCTCCAAGTGGCTTTTCCATAGGAACCCTAACCCTAGGCGGGGAGCGCTATCAAGAGGAACCGTAACTATAACTCCAAGTTGCCTTCCCGTAGGAACCAAAACTCTAAGCCCATTCCCATAGAAACCATCACCGACTCCAAGTGGCCTACGCATAGGAACACTAACCCTATGGTGAGGAGCCCTAGCTATAAGAATCCTAACACTAGCGCGGGGAGTTCTCCCCATAGAAACCGACATCCTAACGCTAAGTGGCATACTCACCGAACCCTAAGCCTAGGGCGGGAAGCCGAAATCTTCAGAGCCCTAACCCTAACGCCAGATGAGAGCGATTGTTAGGTGCATAGACAAATTCGCGCTGAAAACTGTGGGTAAAAAAAGGAAGTGGTTTCTCAAGCAATATTTTGCCTATAGCTGATCCAAAATTGATCCTTTTTGTGTTTTTCAAAGGAAATGGAATGTGTAAAAACTATATTTTTCTTGGAAAAGCCATATTTCGGAGAAAAGGCTTCAAACACTGTGTTTACGAAGCTTATACGTAAAACATTCTTTTTCCCATTAAAAACGCTTTTCCAATGAGAAAGAATACAGTTGAAAATATTTTACTAAGCGAGCACCAATTGGCAAGAAAATAGGTTTTTTTTTGTTTCAAAAGCTGTTTTTCAGTCCGTAAAGAATTAATTCTTTTGATCAAAAAGGGGTCGATTTCACTGAAATCTGTTTTCCTTCGACTGAAACCTCTTCCCCCCAGCTTTCTAGGAGCACAATAATTTCTCTTAAGAAAATTGTTTTGATGAGACTTCGTTTTCTTTTCAGGGAAAAAAGAGTTCTTTCCTGCAAAAGTTGATCCTTTTTCTCCCCGAAATTGATTTTCCATGTAAATATCGTTTAACAAGTTCCTTTTTCTTTTTCAACAGAGAAAGGCACTTACTCATTTTCTCCCCAAAATTGACTTGAAGAGTAAATATCGATTAACGAGTTCCATTTTTATTGGAAGACGTTACTGTGCGGAGAGAAAGCTTGGGAAAAGTGTATTCAGTGGAGGGAATAGACATTTCAGCCAAAACTTTAGCCTTTGTTATCAAAAACGTCTAGAAACTCTTTTGGTACAGCAAATCAGCTTTTTAGAGAAAACCGAGATTTTGCCTGCAGCGGTTGATTTTTTATCTAGGAGAGCCCATAAAACAGCCTTATTTTTTTTCATTGCAAAGGCGTTTTAAGTAAAAGTACTATGTTTTGCTCCTCTGAGTGTGACATTTTCTTCTACAAATTGACTTTCCAGTTAATTATGGTTTCAGAGAGTCCTCCTTGGTTGCCAAAAGATAACAACATTTTCTTTTTGATGGAAAAAATGCTTGCGAAACCTCTTGTTTTTTCACCCACACTTTTTCGATCCAAATTTCTTCATGGACCTACAAAGGGCTTAATAATTACTATTTTATTATTTGGCCCAAAGCAAACTTATCCGGAAGAGCCCCCTCCTCTTGTCCGTTTGTGTGAGCTAGTCTTTCGGGGCCCAATCTGGTAGGTGAACTCCTTACTGGATCGGAACCCACAAGCAAATTAGGTAGAGGGATGCCACATTTCCCCCGGGTTGTGCATTCTTCGGCGGTTTAAGCATCAAATACTGGGGATGGGGCTGCACTGCACAGGCATCTCGGGACACTTCACTGCAAAAATGTAGGTGCCAAGCGAGCTTTAGAACCTACGCGGATAGGCAGCAGCTGAAGAGGAGTATTAAATACTCTGGTATTTAAGTGCCTAAAGTGGCAGTGACGCTAGCTCAAGGAGCGACAACCAGTCGTCAGGTAGTATCTCGACCTCAATAATGGAAGAAAAGCTGTTTTGAAAGCTCAGTGATAGGTTCATGACAGACATCAAGTAAGATGCAACAGCTGCAAAGACTAACCCTAACACCAATTGCCCAAGTCCTAGGGACTCTAACCCTAGGACAGGGAGCCCCAACTATAGGAATCCTGGCACTAATTCCAAGTGGCCTACACATAAGACCCCCCCCCCAACCTTATCTCCAAGTCGCCTACGCAAAGGCAGCCTAACTATGACTGCAAGGGTCCAACCCATAGGAACCCTCATGCGAAGGTGGGGAGCTGTCGCCGTAGGAACCCAAACCCTGTCAGGGAGCCCTACCCATAGAAACAGTAATCCTATGGTTAGAAACCCTATGGCCTAGGAACACTAGCCCTATGGTGGGGAGCCCTAAATAACACTAGGACGGGCCTACCCATAGAAATCCAGTCCTAACTCCAAGCGGCCAAGCGATAGGAGCCCTAAGCTTATGTACACGTGGCCTTCCAATAGGAACCCTAACTCTATGGCGGGGATCCCTACACATAAGGCACACTAATCCTAGGGCCGGGAGCCCTACCCAGAGGAACCCTAACTCTATTTCCAAGTGGCCTACCGAGAGGAGCCCTAACCTTATTTCCATGTAGCTTACCTCTAGAAACCCCAGCCGTGCCACAGGGAGCCCTCCCATATCAACCCTAACCCTAGGGCTGGGAGCGCTAACTATAGGAATCCTAACCGTAAGGCAAAGTGGCCTACCCATAGTATCCCTAACCCTAAAGCCAAGTGGCCTACCTCTAGGAATCCAAACCCTAGGTGGTCCATACCCCTAGGAATTCTAAACCGAGGGCGAGGAGCCCTATCCATAGGAACCATAACTCTAACGCCAAGTGACCTACCCAGAGGAAGCCTAACCCTAGGCTGGGAGCCCCAGCCATAGGTAGCTTAACCCTTACTACGTGTCTCCTACCCACAGTAACTCTAAGCCTAGAGCGGGGTGCACTACCTATAGGAACCTTAAGCATAGCGCCGGGAGCCCAAGCTCTAGTAAACGTAACCCGAGGGTGGGGAGCCCTGGCCCCAGCAACCCTATCCCTACAGTGGGGAACCCTGCCCAGAGGAACCATAAACTTAATGCTAAGTGACATGACATAGGAACCGAACCCGAACTCAAACAGGCCAAGCCATGCAAACACTAACCCTAACACAACGTGGCCAAACCCTAGGACCCCTAACCTATGGCAGGGAGCCATACCCATAGGAACTCTAACCCTAGGGCGGGAATCCCTACTCATAAGACTTCTAACCCTAACGCCGAGTGGCCTACCGATAATAGCCATAATCCTAACTCCAACTGGCCTATCCATAGGAACCCTAACCCTAACACTAAGTGGCCTACCTATAGGAAACCTCACCCTAGGGTCAGGAACCACACCCAGAGGAATCCTAACCCTAGGGCGGGAAGCTCTGACCATAGCAACGCAATCCTAATTCCAAGAAGCCTACCGCTAGGGACCTTAATCTTATCTCCAAGTGGCTTTTCCATAGGAACCCTAACCCTAGGCGGGGAGCGCTATCAAGAGGAACCGTAACTATAACTCCAAGTTGCCTTCCCGTAGGAACCAAAACTCTAAGCCCATTCCCATAGAAACCATCACCGACTCCAAGTGGCCTACGCATAGGAACACTAACCCTATGGTGAGGAGCCCTAGCTATAAGAATCCTAACACTAGCGCGGGGAGTTCTCCCCATAGAAACCGACATCCTAACGCTAAGTGGCATACTCACCGAACCCTAAGCCTAGGGCGGGAAGCCGAAATCTTAAGAGCCCTAACCCTAACGCCAGATGAGAGCGATTGTTAGGTGCATAGACAAATTCGCGCTGAAAACTGTGGGTAAAAAAAGGAAGTGGTTTCTCAAGCAATATTTTGCCTATAGTTGATCCAAAATTGATCCTTTTTGTGTTTTTCAAAGGCAATGGAATTTGTAAAAACTATATTTTTCTTGGAAAAGCCATATTTCGGAGAAAAGGCTTCAAACACTGTGTTTACGAAGCTTATACGTAAAACATTCTTTTTCCCATTAAAAACGCTTTTCCAATGAGAAAGAATACAGTTGAAAATATTTTACTAAGCGAGCACCAATTGGCAAGAAAATAGGTTTTTTTTGGTTTCAAAAGCTGTTTTTCAGTCCGTAAAGAATTAATTCTTTTGATCAAAAAGGGGTCGATTTCACTGAAATCTGATTTCCTTCGACTCTTCCCCCCAGCTTTCTAGCGGCACAATAATTTCTTTTAAGAAAATTGTTTTGATGAGACTTCGATTTCTTTTCAGGGAAAAAAGAGTTCTTTCCTGCAAAAGTTGATCCTTTTTCTCCCCGAAATTGATTTTCCATGTAAATATCGTTTAACAAGTTCCTTTTTCTTTTTCAACAGAGAAAGGCACTTACTCCTTTTCTCCCCAAAATTGACTTGAAGAGTAAATATCGATTAACGAGTTCCATTTTTATTGGAAGACGTTACTGTGCGGAGAGAAAGCTTGGGAAAAGTTATTCAGTGGAGGGAATAGACATTTCAGCCAAAACTTTAGCTTTTGTTATCAAAAACGTCTAGAAACTCTTTTGGTACAGCAAATCAGCTTTTTAGAGAAAACCGAGATTTTGCCTGCAGCGGTTGATTTTTCATCTAGGAGAACCCATAAAACAGCATTATTATTTTTTCATTGCAAAGGCGTTTTTAAGTAAAAGTACTATGTTTTGCTCCTCTGAGTGTGACATTTTCTTCTAAAAATTGACTTTCCAGTTAATTATGGTTTCAGAGAGTCCTCCTTGGTTGCCAAAAGATAACATTTTCTTTTTGATGGAAAAAATGCTTGCGAAACCTCTTGTTTTTTCACTCACAGTTTTTCGATCCAAATTTCTTCATGGACCTACAAAGGGCTTAATAATTACTATTTTATTATTTGGCCCAAAGCAAACTTATCCGGAAGAGCCCCCTCCTCTTGTCCGTTTGCGTGAGCTAGTCTTTCGGGGCCCAATCTGGTAGGTGAACTCCTTACTGGATCGGAACCCACAAGCAAATTAGGTAGAGGGATGCCACATTTCCCCCGGGTTGTGCATTCTTCGGCGGTTTAAGCATCAAATACTGGGGATGGGGCTGCACTGCACAGGCATCTCGGGACACTTCACTGTAAAAATGTAGGTGCCAAGCGAGCTTTAGAACCTACGCGGATAGGCAGAAGCTGAAGAGGAGTATTAAATACTCTGGTATTTAAGTGCCTAAAGTGGCAGTGACGCTAGCTCAAGGAGCGACAACCAGGCGTCAGGTAGTATCTCGACCTCAATAATGGAAGAAAAGCTGTTTTGAAAGCTCAGTGATAGGTTCATGACAGACATCAATTAAGATGCAAAAGCTGCAAAGACTAACCCTAACACCAATTGCCCAAGTCCTAGGGACTCTAACCCTAGGACAGGGAGCCCCAACTATAGGAATCCTGGCACTAATTCCAAGTGGCCTACACATAAGACCCCCCCCCCCCACCTTATCTCCAAGTCGCCTACGCAAAGGCAGCCTAACTATGACTGCAAGGGTCCAACCCATAGGAACCCTCATGCGAAGGTGGGGAGCTGTCGCCGTAGGAACCCAAACCCTGTCAGGGAGCCCTACCCATAGAAACAGTAATCCTATGGTTAGAAACCCTATGGCCTAGGAACACTAGCCCTATGGTGGGGAGCCCTAAATAACACTAGGACGGGCCTACCCATAGAAATCCAGTCCTAACTCCAAGCGGCCAAGCGATAGGAGCCCTAAGCTTATGTACACGTGGCCTTCCAATAGGAACCCTAACTCTATGGCGGGGATCCCTACACATAAGGCACACTAATCCTAGGGCCGGGAGCCCTACTCAGAGGAACCCTAACTCTATTTCCAAGTGGCCTACCGAGAGGAGCCCTAACCTTATTTCCATGTAGCTTACCTCTAGAAACCCCAGCCGTGCCACAGGGAGCCCTCCCATATCAACCCTAACCCTAGGGCTGGGAGCGCTAACTATAGGAATCCTAACCGTAAGGCAAAGTGGCCTACCCATAGTATCCCTAACCCTAAAGCCAAGTGGCCTACCTCTAGGAATCCAAACCCTAGGTGGTCCATACCCCTAGGAATTCTAAACCGAGGGCGAGGAGCCCTATCCATAGGAACCATAACTCTAACGCCAAGTGACCTACCCAGAGGAAGCCTAACCCTAGGCTGGGAGCCCCAGCCATAGGTAGCTTAACCCTTACTACGTGTCTCCTACCCACAGTAACTCTAAGCCTAGAGCGGGGTGCACTACCTATAGGAACCTTAAGCATAGCGCCGGGAGCCCAAGCTCTAGTAAACGTAACCCGAGGGTGGGGAGCCCTGGCCCCAGCAACCCTATCCCTACAGTGGGGAACCCTGCCCAGAGGAACCATAAACTTAATGCTAAGTGACATGACATAGGAACCGAACCCGAACTCAAACAGGCCAAGCCATGCAAACACTAACCCTAACACAACGTGGCCAAACCCTAGGACCCCTAACCTATGGCAGGGAGCCATACCCATAGGAACTCTAACCCTAGGGCGGGAATCCCTACTCATAAGACTTCTCACCCTAACGCCGAGTGGCCTACCGATAATAGCCATAATCCTAACTCCAACTGGCCTATCCATAGGAACCCTAACCCTAACACTAAGTGGCCTACCTATAGGAAACCTCACCCTAGGGTCAGGAACCCCACCCAGAGGAATCCTAACCCTAGGGCGGGAAGCCCTGACCATAGCAACGCAATCCTAATTCCAAGAAGCCTACCGCTAGGGACCTTAATCTTATCTCCAAGTGGCTTTTCCATAGGAACCCTAACCCTAGGCGGGGAGCGCTATCAAGAGGAACCGTAACTATAACTCCAAGTTGCCTTCCCGTAGGAACCAAAACTCTAAGCCCATTCCCATAGAAACCATCACCGACTCCAAGTGGCCTACGCATAGGAACACTAACCCTATGGTGAGGAGCCCTAGCTATAAGAATCCTAACACTAGCGCGGGGAGTTCTCCCCATAGAAACCGACATCCTAACGCTAAGTGGCATACTCACCGAACCCTAAGCCTAGGGCGGGAAGCCGAAATCTTCAGAGCCCTAACCCTAACGCCAGATGAGAGCGATTGTTAGGTGCATAGACAAATTCGCGCTGAAAACTGTGGGTAAAAAAAGGAAGTGGTTTCTCAAGCAATATTTTGCCTATAGTTGATCCAAAATTGATCCTTTTTGTGTTTTTCAAAGGAAATGGAATTTGTAAAAACTATATTTTTCTTGGAAAAGCCATATTTCGGAGAAAAGGCTTCAAACACTGTGTTTACGAAGCTTATACGTAAAACATTCTTTTTCCCATTAAAAACGCTTTTCCAATGAGAAAGAATACAGTTGAAAATATTTTACTAAGCGAGCACCAATTGGCAAGAAAATAGGTTTTTTTTGGTTTCAAAAGCTGTTTTTCAGTCCGTAAAGAATTAATTCTTTTGATCAAAAAGGGGTCGATTTCACTGAAATCTGATTTCCTTCGACTCTTCCCCCCAGCTTTCTAGCGGCACAATAATTTCTTTTAAGAAAATTGTTTTGATGAGACTTCGATTTCTTTTCAGGGAAAAAAGAGTTCTTTCCTGCAAAAGTTGATCCTTTTTCTCCCCGAAATTGATTTTCCATGTAAATATCGTTTAACAAGTTCCTTTTTCTTTTTCAACAGAGAAAGGCACTTACTCCTTTTCTCCCCAAAATTGACTTGAAGAGTAAATATCGATTAACGAGTTCCATTTTTATTGGAAGACGTTACTGTGCGGAGAGAAAGCTTGGGAAAAGTTATTCAGTGGAGGGAATAGACATTTCAGCCAAAACTTTAGCTTTTGTTATCAAAAACGTCTAGAAACTCTTTTGGTACAGCAAATCAGCTTTTTAGAGAAAACCGAGATTTTGCCTGCAGCGGTTGATTTTTCATCTAGGAGAACCCATAAAACAGCATTATTATTTTTTCATTGCAAAGGCGTTTTTAAGTAAAAGTACTATGTTTTGCTCCTCTGAGTGTGACATTTTCTTCTAAAAATTGACTTTCCAGTTAATTATGGTTTCAGAGAGTCCTCCTTGGTTGCCAAAAGATAACATTTTCTTTTTGATGGAAAAAATGCTTGCGAAACCTCTTGTTTTTTCACTCACAGTTTTTCGATCCAAATTTCTTCATGGACCTACAAAGGGCTTAATAATTACTATTTTATTATTTGGCCCAAAGCAAACTTATCCGGAAGAGCCCCCTCCTCTTGTCCGTTTGCGTGAGCTAGTCTTTCGGGGCCCAATCTGGTAGGTGAACTCCTTACTGGATCGGAACCCACAAGCAAATTAGGTAGAGGGATGCCACATTTCCCCCGGGTTGTGCATTCTTCGGCGGTTTAAGCATCAAATACTGGGGATGGGGCTGCACTGCACAGGCATCTCGGGACACTTCACTGTAAAAATGTAGGTGCCAAGCGAGCTTTAGAACCTACGCGGATAGGCAGAAGCTGAAGAGGAGTATTAAATACTCTGGTATTTAAGTGCCTAAAGTGGCAGTGACGCTAGCTCAAGGAGCGACAACCAGGCGTCAGGTAGTATCTCGACCTCAATAATGGAAGAAAAGCTGTTTTGAAAGCTCAGTGATAGGTTCATGACAGACATCAATTAAGATGCAAAAGCTGCAAAGACTAACCCTAACACCAATTGCCCAAGTCCTAGGGACTCTAACCCTAGGACAGGGAGCCCCAACTATAGGAATCCTGGCACTAATTCCAAGTGGCCTACACATAAGACCCCCCCCCCCACCTTATCTCCAAGTCGCCTACGCAAAGGCAGCCTAACTATGACTGCAAGGGTCCAACCCATAGGAACCCTCATGCGAAGGTGGGGAGCTGTCGCCGTAGGAACCCAAACCCTGTCAGGGAGCCCTACCCATAGAAACAGTAATCCTATGGTTAGAAACCCTATGGCCTAGGAACACTAGCCCTATGGTGGGGAGCCCTAAATAACACTAGGACGGGCCTACCCATAGAAATCCAGTCCTAACTCCAAGCGGCCAAGCGATAGGAGCCCTAAGCTTATGTACACGTGGCCTTCCAATAGGAACCCTAACTCTATGGCGGGGATCCCTACACATAAGGCACACTAATCCTAGGGCCGGGAGCCCTACTCAGAGGAACCCTAACTCTATTTCCAAGTGGCCTACCGAGAGGAGCCCTAACCTTATTTCCATGTAGCTTACCTCTAGAAACCCCAGCCGTGCCACAGGGAGCCCTCCCATATCAACCCTAACCCTAGGGCTGGGAGCGCTAACTATAGGAATCCTAACCGTAAGGCAAAGTGGCCTACCCATAGTATCCCTAACCCTAAAGCCAAGTGGCCTACCTCTAGGAATCCAAACCCTAGGTGGTCCATACCCCTAGGAATTCTAAACCGAGGGCGAGGAGCCCTATCCATAGGAACCATAACTCTAACGCCAAGTGACCTACCCAGAGGAAGCCTAACCCTAGGCTGGGAGCCCCAGCCATAGGTAGCTTAACCCTTACTACGTGTCTCCTACCCACAGTAACTCTAAGCCTAGAGCGGGGTGCACTACCTATAGGAACCTTAAGCATAGCGCCGGGAGCCCAAGCTCTAGTAAACGTAACCCGAGGGTGGGGAGCCCTGGCCCCAGCAACCCTATCCCTACAGTGGGGAACCCTGCCCAGAGGAACCATAAACTTAATGCTAAGTGACATGACATAGGAACCGAACCCGAACTCAAACAGGCCAAGCCATGCAAACACTAACCCTAACACAACGTGGCCAAACCCTAGGACCCCTAACCTATGGCAGGGAGCCATACCCATAGGAACTCTAACCCTAGGGCGGGAATCCCTACTCATAAGACTTCTCACCCTAACGCCGAGTGGCCTACCGATAATAGCCATAATCCTAACTCCAACTGGCCTATCCATAGGAACCCTAACCCTAACACTAAGTGGCCTACCTATAGGAAACCTCACCCTAGGGTCAGGAACCCCACCCAGAGGAATCCTAACCCTAGGGCGGGAAGCCCTGACCATAGCAACGCAATCCTAATTCCAAGAAGCCTACCGCTAGGGACCTTAATCTTATCTCCAAGTGGCTTTTCCATAGGAACCCTAACCCTAGGCGGGGAGCGCTATCAAGAGGAACCGTAACTATAACTCCAAGTTGCCTTCCCGTAGGAACCAAAACTCTAAGCCCATTCCCATAGAAACCATCACCGACTCCAAGTGGCCTACGCATAGGAACACTAACCCTATGGTGAGGAGCCCTAGCTATAAGAATCCTAACACTAGCGCGGGGAGTTCTCCCCATAGAAACCGACATCCTAACGCTAAGTGGCATACTCACCGAACCCTAAGCCTAGGGCGGGAAGCCGAAATCTTAAGAGCCCTAACCCTAACGCCAGATGAGAGCGATTGTTAGGTGCATAGACAAATTCGCGCTGAAAACTGTGGGTAAAAAAAGGAAGTGGTTTCTCAAGCAATATTTTGCCTATAGTTGATCCAAAATTGATCCTTTTTGTGTTTTTCAAAGGAAATGGAATTTGTAAAAACTATATTTTTCTTGGAAAAGCCATATTTCGGAGAAAAGGCTTCAAACACTGTGTTTACGAAGCTTATACGTAAAACATTCTTTTTCCCATTAAAAACGCTTTTCCAATGAGAAAGAATACAGTTGAAAATATTTTACTAAGCGAGCACCAATTGGCAAGAAAATAGGTTTTTTTTGGTTTCAAAAGCTGTTTTTCAGTCCGTAAAGAATTAATTCTTTTGATCAAAAAGGGGTCGATTTCACTGAAATCTGATTTCCTTCGACTCTTCCCCCCAGCTTTCTAGCGGCACAATAATTTCTTTTAAGAAAATTGTTTTGATGAGACTTCGATTTCTTTTCAGGGAAAAAAGAGTTCTTTCCTGCAAAAGTTGATCCTTTTTCTCCCCGAAATTGATTTTCCATGTAAATATCGTTTAACAAGTTCCTTTTTCTTTTTCAACAGAGAAAGGCACTTACTCCTTTTCTCCCCAAAATTGACTTGAAGAGTAAATATCGATTAACGAGTTCCATTTTTATTGGAAGACGTTACTGTGCGGAGAGAAAGCTTGGGAAAAGTTATTCAGTGGAGGGAATAGACATTTCAGCCAAAACTTTAGCTTTTGTTATCAAAAACGTCTAGAAACTCTTTTGGTACAGCAAATCAGCTTTTTAGAGAAAACCGAGATTTTGCCTGCAGCGGTTGATTTTTCATCTAGGAGAACCCATAAAACAGCATTATTATTTTTTCATTGCAAAGGCGTTTTTAAGTAAAAGTACTATGTTTTGCTCCTCTGAGTGTGACATTTTCTTCTAAAAATTGACTTTCCAGTTAATTATGGTTTCAGAGAGTCCTCCTTGGTTGCCAAAAGATAACATTTTCTTTTTGATGGAAAAAATGCTTGCGAAACCTCTTGTTTTTTCACTCACAGTTTTTCGATCCAAATTTCTTCATGGACCTACAAAGGGCTTAATAATTACTATTTTATTATTTGGCCCAAAGCAAACTTATCCGGAAGAGCCCCCTCCTCTTGTCCGTTTGCGTGAGCTAGTCTTTCGGGGCCCAATCTGGTAGGTGAACTCCTTACTGGATCGGAACCCACAAGCAAATTAGGTAGAGGGATGCCACATTTCCCCCGGGTTGTGCATTCTTCGGCGGTTTAAGCATCAAATACTGGGGATGGGGCTGCACTGCACAGGCATCTCGGGACACTTCACTGTAAAAATGTAGGTGCCAAGCGAGCTTTAGAACCTACGCGGATAGGCAGAAGCTGAAGAGGAGTATTAAATACTCTGGTATTTAAGTGCCTAAAGTGGCAGTGACGCTAGCTCAAGGAGCGACAACCAGGCGTCGCTAATAATGGAAGAAAAGCTGTTTTGAAAGCTCAGTGATAGGTTCATGACAGACATCAATTAAGATGCAAAAGCTGCAAAGACTAACCCTAACACCAATTGCCCAAGTCCTAGGGACTCTAACCCTAGGACAGGGAGCCCCAACTATAGGAATCCTGGCACTAATTCCAAGTGGCCTACACATAAGACCCCCCCCCCACCTTATCTCCAAGTCGCCTACGCAAAGGCAGCCTAACTATGACTGCAAGGGTCCAACCCATAGGAACCCTCATGCGAAGGTGGGGAGCTGTCGCCGTAGGAACCCAAACCCTGTCAGGGAGCCCTACCCATAGAAACAGTAATCCTATGGTTAGAAACCCTATGGCCTAGGAACACTAGCCCTATGGTGGGGAGCCCTAAATAACACTAGGACGGGCCTACCCATAGAAATCCAGTCCTAACTCCAAGCGGCCAAGCGATAGGAGCCCTAAGCTTATGTACACGTGGCCTTCCAATAGGAACCCTAACTCTATGGCGGGGATCCCTACACATAAGGCACACTAATCCTAGGGCCGGGAGCCCTACCCAGAGGAACCCTAACTCTATTTCCAAGTGGCCTACCGAGAGGAGCCCTAACCTTATTTCCATGTAGCTTACCTCTAGAAACCCCAACCGTGCCACAGGGAGCCCTCCCATATCAACCCTAACCCTAGGGCTGGGAGCGCTAACTATAGGAATCCTAACCGTAAGGCAGAGTGGCCTACCCATAGTATCCCTAACCCTAAAGCCAAGTGGCCTACCTCTAGGAATCCAAACCCTAGGGGGTCCATACCCCTAGGAATTCTAAACCGAGGGCGAGGAGCCCTATCCATAGGAACCATAACTCTAACGCCAAGTGCCCTACCCAGAGGAAGCCTAACCCTAGGCTGGGAGCCCCAGCCATAGGTAGCTTAACCCTTACTACGTGTCTCCTACCCACAGTAACTCTAAGCCTAGAGCGGGGTGCACTACCTATAGGAACCTTAAGCATAGCGCCGGGAGCCCAAGCTCTAGTAAACGTAACCCGAGGGTGGGGAGCCCTGGCCCCAGCAACCCTATCCCTACAGTGGGGAACCCTGCCCAGAGGAACCATAAACTTAATGCTAAGTGACATGACATAGGAACCGAACCCGAACTCAAACAGGCCAAGCCATGCAAACACTAACCCTAACACAACGTGGCCAAACCCTAGGACCCCTAACCTATGGCAGGGAGCCATACCCATAGGAACTCTAACCCTAGGGCGGGAATCCCTACTCATAAGACTTCTCACCCTAACGCCGAGTGGCCTACCGATAATAGCCATAATCCTAACTCCAACTGGCCTATCCATAGGAACCCTAACCCTAACACTAAGTGGCCTACCTATAGGAAACCTCACCCTAGGGTCAGGAACCCCACCCAGAGGAATCCTAACCCTAGGGCGGGAAGCCCTGACCATAGCAACGCAATCCTAACTCCAAGAAGCCTACCGCTAGGGACCTTAATCTTATCTCCAAGTGGCTTTTCCATAGGAACCCTAACCCTAGGCGGGGAGCGCTATCAAGAGGAACCGTAACTATAACTCCAAGTTGCCTTCCCGTAGGAACCAAAACTCTAAGCCCATTCCCATAGAAACCATCACCGACTCCAAGTGGCCTACGCATAGGAACACTAACCCTATGGTGAGGAGCCCTAGCTATAAGAATCCTAACACTAGCGCGGGGAGTTCTCCCCATAGAAACCGACATCCTAACGCTAAGTGGCATACTCACCGAACCCTAAGCCTAGGGCGGGAAGCCGAAATCTTAAGAGCCCTAACCCTAACGCCAGATGAGAGCGATTGTTAGGTGCATAGACAAATTCGCGCTGAAAACTGTGGGTAAAAAAAGGAAGTGGTTTCTCAAGCAATATTTTGCCTATAGTTGATCCAAAATTGATCCTTTTTGTGTTTTTCAAAGGAAATGGAATTTGTAAAAACTATATTTTTCTTGGAAAAGCCATATTTCGGAGAAAAGGCTTCAAACACTGTGTTTACGAAGCTTATACGTAAAACATTCTTTTTCCCATTAAAAACGCTTTTCCAATGAGAAAGAATACAGTTGAAAATATTTTACTAAGCGAGCACCAATTGGCAAGAAAATAGGTTTTTTTTGGTTTCAAAAGCTGTTTTTCAGTCCGTAAAGAATTAATTCTTTTGATCAAAAAGGGGTCGATTTCACTGAAATCTGTTTTCCTTCGACTGAAACCTCTTCCCCCCAGCTTTCTAGGAGCACAATAATTTCTCTTAAGAAAATTGTTTTGATGAGACTTCGTTTTCTTTTCAGGGAAAAAAGAGTTGTTTCCTGCAAAAGTTGATCCTTTTTCTCCCCGAAATTGATTTTCCATGTAAATATCGTTTAACAAGTTCCTTTTTCTTTTTCAACAGAGAAAGGCACTTACTCATTTTCTCCCCAAAATTGACTTGAAGAGTAAATATCGATTAACGAGTTCCATTTTTATTGGAAGACGTTACTGTGCGGAGAGAAAGCTTGGGAAAAGTTATTCAGTGGAGGGAATAGACATTTCAGCCAAAACTTTAGCTTTTGTTATCAAAAACGTCTAGAAACTCTTTTGGTACAGCAAATCAGCTTTTTAGAGAAAACCGAGATTTTGCCTGCAGCGGTTGATTTTTCATCTAGGAGAACCCATAAAACAGCATTATTTTTTTTTCATTGCAAAGGCGTTTTTAAGTAAAAGTACTATGTTTTGCTCCTCTGAGTGTGATATTTTCTTCTAAAAATTGACTTTCCAGTTAATTATGGTTTCAGAGAGTCCTCCTTGGTTGCCAAAAGATAACATTTTCTTTTTGATGGAAAAAATGCTTGCGAAACCTCTTGTTTTTTCACTCACAGTTTTTCGATCCAAATTTCTTCATGGACCTACAAAGGGCTTAATAATTACTATTTTATTATTTGGCCCAAAGCAAACTTATCCGGAAGAGCCCCCTCCTCTTGTCCGTTTGCGTGAGCTAGTCTTTCGGGACCCAATCTGGTAGGTGAACTCCTTACTGGATCGGGACCAACAAGCAAATTAGGTAGAGGGATGCCACATTTCCCCCGGTTTGTGCATTCTTCGGCGGTTTAAGCATCAAATACTGGGGATGGGGCTGCAGTGCACAGGCATCTCGGGACACTTGACTGCAAAAATGTAGGTGCCAAGCGAGCTTTAGAACCTACGCGGATAGGCAGCAGCTGAAGAGGAGTATTAAATACTCTGGTATTTAAGTGCCTAAAGTGGCAGTGACGCTAGCTCAAGGAGCGACAACCAGGCGTCAGGTAGTAGCTCGACCTCAATAATGGAAGAAAAGCTGTTTTGAAAGCTCAGTGATAGGTTCATGACAGACATCAAGTAAGATGCAACAGCTGCAAAGACTAACCCTAACACCAATTGGCCAAGCCCTAGGCACTCTAACCCTAGGACGGGGAGCCCCAACTATAGGAATCCTGGGACTAATTCCAAGTGGCCTACACACAAGACCCCCCCCCAACCTTATCTCCATGTCGCCTACACAAAGACAGCCTAACTATGACTGCAAGGGTCCAACCCATAGGAACCCTCATGCGAAGGTGGGGAGCTGTCGCCGTAGGAAACCAAACCCTGTCAGGGAGCCCTACCCATAGAAACAGTAATCCTATGGTTAGAAACCCTATGGCCTAGGAACACTAGCCCTATGGTGGGTAGCCCTAGCTAACTCTAGGGCGGGGAGGCCTACCCATAGAAATCCAGTCCTAACTCCAAGCGGCCAAGCGATAGGAGCCCTAACCTTGTGTACACGTGGCCTTCCAATAGGAACCCTAACTCTATGGCGGGGATCCCTACACATAAGGCACACTAATCCTAGGGCCGGGAGCCCTACTCAGAGGAACCCTAACTCTATTTCCAAGTGGCCTACCGAGAGGAGCCCTAACCTTATTTCCATGTAGCTTACCTCTAGAAACCCCAGCCGTGCCACAGGGAGCCGTCCCATAGCAACCCTAACCCTAGGGCTGGGAGCGCTAACTATAGGAATCCTAACCGTAAGGCAAAGTGGCCTACCCAAAGTATCCCTAACCCTAAAGCCAAGTGGCCTACCTCTAGGAATCCAAACCCTAGGGGGTCCATACCCCTAGGAATTCTAAACCGAGGGCGAGGAGCCCTATCCATAGGAACCATAACTGTAACGCCAAGTGACCTACCCAGAGGAATCCTAACCCTAGGGCGGGAAGCCCTGACCATAGCAACGCAATCCTAACTCCAAGAAGCCTACCGCTAGGGACCTTAATCTTATCTCCAAGTGGCTTTTCCATAGGACCCCTAACTCTGAGATGGGGAACCCTACCCATAGGAACCCTAACCCTAGGCGGGGAGCGCTATCAAGAGGAACCGTAACTATAACTCCAAGTTGCCTTCCCGTAGGAACCAAAACTCTAAGCCCATTCCCATAGAAACCATCACCGACTCCAAGTGGCCTACGCATAGGAACACTAACCCTATGGTGAGGAGCCCTAGCTATAAGAATCCTAACACTAGCGCGGGGAGTTCTCCCCATAGAAACCGACATCCTAACGCTAAGTGGCATACTCACCGAACCCTAAGCCTAGGGCGGGAAGCCGAAATCTTCAGAGCCCTAACCCTAACGCCAGATGAGAGCGATTGTTAGGTGCATAGACAAATTCGCGCTGAAAACTGTGGGTAAAAAAAGGAAGTGGTTTCTCAAGCAATATTTTGCCTATAGCTGATCCAAAATTGATCCTTTTTGTGTTTTTCAAAGGAAATGGAATGTGTAAAAACTATATTTTTCTTGGAAAAGCCATATTTCGGAGAAAAGGCTTCAAACACTGTGTTTACGAAGCTTATACGTAAAACATTCTTTTTCCCATTAAAAACGCTTTTCCAATGAGAAAGAATACAGTTGAAAATACTTTACTAAGCGAGCACCAATTGGCAAGAAAATAGGTTTTTTTTGGTTTCAAAAGCTGTTTTTCAGTCCGTAAAGAATTAATTCTTTTGATCAAAAAGGGGTCGATTTCACTGAAATCTGTTTTCCTTCGACTGAAACCTCTTCCCCCCAGCTTTCTAGGAGCACAATAATTTCTCTTAAGAAAATTGTTTTGATGAGACTTCGTTTTCTTTTCAGGGAAAAAAGAGTTCTTTCCTGCAAAAGTTGATCCTTTTTCTCCCCGAAATTGATTTTCCATGTAAATATCGTTTAACAAGTTCCTTTTTCTTTTTCAACAGAGAAAGGCACTTACTCATTTTCTCCCCAAAATTGACTTGAAGAGTAAATATCGATTAACGAGTTCCATTTTTATTGGAAGACGTTACTGTGCGGAGAGAAAGCTTGGGAAAAGTGTATTCAGTGGAGGGAATAGACATTTCAGCCAAAACTTTAGCCTTTGTTATCAAAAACGTCTAGAAACTCTTTTGGTACAGCAAATCAGCTTTTTAGAGAAAACCGAGATTTTGCCTGCAGCGGTTGATTTTTTATCTAGGAGAGCCCATAAAACAGCCTTATTTTTTTTCATTGCAAAGGCGTTTTAAGTAAAAGTACTATGTTTTGCTCCTCTGAGTGTGACATTTTCTTCTACAAATTGACTTTCCAGTTAATTATGGTTTCAGAGAGTCCTCCTTGGTTGCCAAAAGATAACAACATTTTCTTTTTGATAGAAAAAATGCTTGCGAAACCTCTTGTTTTTTCACCCACACTTTTTCGATCCAAATTTCTTCATGGACCTACAAAGGGCTTAATAATTACTATTTTATTATTTGGCCCAAAGCAAACTTATCCGGAAGAGCCCCCTCCTCTTGTCCGTTTGTGTGAGCTAGTCTTTCGGGGCCCAATCTGGTAGGTGAACTCCTTACTGGATCGGAACCCACAAGCAAATTAGGTAGAGGGATGCCACATTTCCCCCGGGTTGTGCATTCTTCGGCGGTTTAAGCATCAAATACTGGGGATGGGGCTGCACTACACAGGCATCTCGGGACACTTCACTGCAAAAATGTAGGTGCCAAGCGAGCTTTAGAACCTACGCGGATAGGCAGCAGCTGAAGAGGAGTATTAAATACTCTGGTATTTAAGTGCCTAAAGTGGCAGTGACGCTAGCTCAAGGAGCGACAACCAGTCGTCAGGTAGTATCTCGACCTCAATAATGGAAGAAAAGCTGTTTTGAAAGCTCAGTGATAGGTTCATGACAGACATCAAGTAAGATGCAACAGCTACAAAGACTAACCCTAACACCAATTGGCCAAGCCCTAGGCACTCTAACCCTAGGACGGGGAGCCCCAACTATAGGAAGCCTGGCACTAATTCCAAGTGGCCTACACACAAGACCCCGCCCCCAACCTTATCTCCATGTCGCCTACACAAAGACAGCCTAACTATGACTGCAAGGGTCCAACCCATAGGAACCCTCATGCGAAGGTGGGGAGCTGTCGCCGTAGGAACCCAAACCCTGTCAGGGAGCCCTACCCATAGAAACAGTAATCCTATGGTTAGAAACCCTATGGCCTAGGAACACTAGCCCTATGGTGGGGAGCCCTAGCTAACACTAGGGCGGGGAGGCCTACCCATAGAAATCCAGTCCTAACTCCAAGCGGCCAAGCGATAGGAGCCCTAACCTTGTGTACACGTGGCCTTCCAATAGGAACCCTAACTCTATGGCGGGGATCCCTACACATAAGGCACACTATTCCTAGGGCCGGGAGCCCTAATCAGAGGAACCCTAACTCTATTTCCAAGTGGCCTACCGAGAGGAGCCCTAACCTTATTTCCATGTAGCTTACCTCTAGAAACCCCAGCCGTGCCACAGGGAGCCGTCCCATAGCAACCCTAACCCTAGGGCTGGGAGCGCTAACTATAGGAATCCTAACCGTAAAACAAAGTGGCCTACCCAAAGTATCCCTAACCCTAAAGCCAAGTGGCCTACCTCTAGGAATCCAAACCCTAGGGGGTCCATACCCCTAGGAATTCTAAACCGAGGGCGAGGAGCCCTATCCATAGGAACCATAACTCTAACGCCAAGTGACCTACCCAGAGGAAGCCTAACCCTAGGCTGGGAGCCCCAGCCATAGGTAGCTTAACCCTTACTACGTGTCTCCTACCCACACTAACTCTAAGCCTAGAGCGAGGTGCACTACCTATAGGAACCTTAAGCATAGCGCCGGGAGCCCAAGCTCTAGTAAACGTAACCCGAGGGTGGGGAGCCCTGGCCCCAGCAACCCTATCCCTACAGTGGGGAACCCTGCCCAGAGGAACCATAAACTTAATGCTAAGTGACATGACATAGGAACCGAACCCGAACTCAAACAGGCCAAGCCATGCAAACACTAACCCTAACACAACGTGGCCAAGCCCTAGGACCCCTAACCTATGGCAGGGAGCCATACCCATAGGAACTCTAACCCTAGGGCGGGAAGCCCTACTCATAAGACTTCTCACCCTAACGCCGAGTGGCCTACCGATAATAGCCATAATCCTAACTCCAACTGGCCTATCCATAGGAACCCTAACCCTAACACTAAGTGGCCTACCTATAGGAAACCTCACCCTAGGTCAGGAACCCCACCCAGAGGAATCCTAACCCTAGGGCGGGAAGCCCTGACCATAGCAACGCAATCCTAACTCCAAGAAGCCTACCGCTAGGGACCTTAATCTTATCTCCAAGTGGCTTTTCCATAGGAACCCTAACCCTAGGCGGGGAGCGCTATCAAGAGGAACCGTAACTATAACTCCAAGTTGCCTTCCCGTAGGAACCAAAACTCTAAGCCCATTCCCATAGAAACCATCACCGACTCCAAGTGGCCTACGCATAGGAACACTAACCCTATGGTGAGGAGCCCTAGCTATAAGAATCCTAACACTAGCGCGGGGAGTTCTCCCCATAGAAACCGACATCCTAACGCTAAGTGGCATACTCACCGAACCCTAAGCCTAGGGCGGGAAGCCGAAATCTTCAGAGCCCTAACCCTAACGCCAGATGAGAGCGATTGTTAGGTGCATAGACAAATTCGCGCTGAAAACTGTGGGTAAAAAAAGGAAGTGGTTTCTCAAGCAATATTTTGCCTATAGCTGATCCAAAATTGATCCTTTTTGTGTTTTTCAAAGGAAATGGAATGTGTAAAAACTATATTTTTCTTGGAAAAGCCATATTTCGGAGAAAAGGCTTCAAACACTGTGTTTACGAAGCTTATACGTAAAACATTCTTTTTCCCATTAAAAACGCTTTTCCAATGAGAAAGAATACAGTTGAAAATATTTTACTAAGCGAGCACCAATTGGCAAGAAAATAGGTTTTTTTTGGTTTCAAAAGCTGTTTTTCAGTCCGTAAAGAATTAATTCTTTTGATCAAAAAGGGGTCGATTTCACTGAAATCTGTTTTCCTTCGACTGAAACCTCTTCCCCCCAGCTTTCTAGGAGCACAATAATTTCTCTTAAGAAAATTGTTTTGATGAGACTTCGTTTTCTTTTCAGGGAAAAAAGAGTTCTTTCCTGCAAAAGTTGATCCTTTTTCTCCCCGAAATTGATTTTCCATGTAAATATCGTTTAACAAGTTCCTTTTTCTTTTTCAACAGAGAAAGGCACTTACTCATTTTCTCCCCAAAATTGACTTGAAGAGTAAATATCGATTAACGAGTTCCATTTTTATTGGAAGACGTTACTGTGCGGAGAGAAAGCTTGGGAAAAGTGTATTCAGTGGAGGGAATAGACATTTCAGCCAAAACTTTAGCCTTTGTTATCAAAAACGTCTAGAAACTCTTTTGGTACAGCAAATCAGCTTTTTAGAGAAAACCGAGATTTTGCCTGCAGCGGTTGATTTTTTATCTAGGAGAGCCCATAAAACAGCCTTATTTTTTTTCATTGCAAAGGCGTTTTAAGTAAAAGTACTATGTTTTGCTCCTCTGAGTGTGACATTTTCTTCTACAAATTGACTTTCCAGTTAATTATGGTTTCAGAGAGTCCTCCTTGGTTGCCAAAAGATAACAACATTTTCTTTTTGATGGAAAAAATGCTTGCGAAACCTCTTGTTTTTTCACCCACACTTTTTCGATCCAAATTTCTTCATGGACCTACAAAGGGCTTAATAATTACTATTTTATTATTTGGCCCAAAGCAAACTTATCCGGAAGAGCCCCCTCCTCTTGTCCGTTTGTGTGAGCTAGTCTTTCGGGGCCCAATCTGGTAGGTGAACTCCTTACTGGATCGGAACCCACAAGCAAATTAGGTAGAGGGATGCCACATTTCCCCCGGGTTGTGCATTCTTCGGCGGTTTAAGCATCAAATACTGGGGATGGGGCTGCACTGCACAGGCATCTCGGGACACTTCACTGCAAAAATGTAGGTGCCAAGCGAGCTTTAGAACCTACGCGGATAGGCAGCAGCTGAAGAGGAGTATTAAATACTCTGGTATTTAAGTGCCTAAAGTGGCAGTGACGCTAGCTCAAGGAGCGACAACCAGTCGTCAGGTAGTATCTCGACCTCAATAATGGAAGAAAAGCTGTTTTGAAAGCTCAGTGATAGGTTCATGACAGACATCAAGTAAGATGCAACAGCTGCAAAGACTAACCCTAACACCAATTGCCCAAGTCCTAGGGACTCTAACCCTAGGACAGGGAGCCCCAACTATAGGAATCCTGGCACTAATTCCAAGTGGCCTACACATAAGACCCCCCCCCCAACCTTATCTCCAAGTCGCCTACGCAAAGGCAGCCTAACTATGACTGCAAGGGTCCAACCCATAGGAACTCTCATGCGAAGGTGGGGAGCTGTCGCCGTAGGAACCCAAACCCTGTCAGGGAGCCCTACCCATAGAAACAGTAATCCTATGGTTAGAAACCCCATGGCCTAGGAACACTAGCCCTATGGTGGGGAGCCCTAAATAACACTAGGACGGGCCTACCCATAGAAATCCAGTCCTAACTCCAAGCGGCCAAGCGATAGGAGCCCTAAGCTTATGTACACGTGGCCTTCCAATAGGAACCCTAACTCTATGGCGGGGATCCCTACACATAAGGCACACTAATCCTAGGGCCGGGAGCCCTACCCAGAGGAACCCTAACTCTATTTCCAAGTGGCCTACCGAGAGGAGCCCTAACCTTATTTCCATGTAGCTTACCTCTAGAAACCCCAGCCGTGCCACAGGGAGCCCTCCCATATCAACCCTAACCCTAGGGCTGGGAGCGCTAACTATAGGAATCCTAACCGTAAGGCAAAGTGGCCTACCCATAGTATCCCTAACCCTAAAGCCAAGTGGCCTACCTCTAGGAATCCAAACCCTAGGTGGTCCATACCCCTAGGAATTCTAAACCGAGGGCGAGGAGCCCTATCCATAGGAACCATAACTCTAACGCCAAGTGACCTACCCAGAGGAAGCCTAACCCTAGGCTGGGAGCCCCAGCCATAGGTAGCTTAACCCTTACTACGTGTCTCCTACCCACAGTAACTCTAAGCCTAGAGCGGGGTGCACTACCTATAGGAACCTTAAGCATAGCGCCGGGAGCCCAAGCTCTAGTAAACGTAACCCGAGGGTGGGGAGCCCTGGCCCCAGCAACCCTATCCCTACAGTGGGGAACCCTGCCCAGAGGAACCATAAACTTAATGCTAAGTGACATGACATAGGAACCGAACCCGAACTCAAACAGGCCAAGCCATGCAAACACTAACCCTAACACAACGTGGCCAAACCCTAGGACCCCTAACCTATGGCAGGGAGCCATACCCATAGGAACTCTAACCCTAGGGCGGGAATCCCTACTCATAAGACTTCTAACCCTAACGCCGAGTGGCCTACCGATAATAGCCATAATCCTAACTCCAACTGGCCTATCCATAGGAACCCTAACCCTAACACTAAGTGGCCTACCTATAGGAAACCTCACCCTAGGGTCAGGAACCACACCCAGAGGAATCCTAACCCTAGGGCGGGAAGCTCTGACCATAGCAACGCAATCCTAATTCCAAGAAGCCTACCGCTAGGGACCTTAATCTTATCTCCAAGTGGCTTTTCCATAGGAACCCTAACCCTAGGCGGGGAGCGCTATCAAGAGGAACCGTAACTATAACTCCAAGTTGCCTTCCCGTAGGAACCAAAACTCTAAGCCCATTCCCATAGAAACCATCACCGACTCCAAGTGGCCTACGCATAGGAACACTAACCCTATGGTGAGGAGCCCTAGCTATAAGAATCCTAACACTAGCGCGGGGAGTTCTCCCCATAGAAACCGACATCCTAACGCTAAGTGGCATACTCACCGAACCCTAAGCCTAGGGCGGGAAGCCGAAATCTTAAGAGCCCTAACCCTAACGCCAGATGAGAGCGATTGTTAGGTGCATAGACAAATTCGCGCTGAAAACTGTGGGTAAAAAAAGGAAGTGGTTTCTCAAGCAATATTTTGCCTATAGTTGATCCAAAATTGATCCTTTTTGTGTTTTTCAAAGGCAATGGAATTTGTAAAAACTATATTTTTCTTGGAAAAGCCATATTTCGGAGAAAAGGCTTCAAACACTGTGTTTACGAAGCTTATACGTAAAACATTCTTTTTCCCATTAAAAACGCTTTTCCAATGAGAAAGAATACAGTTGAAAATATTTTACTAAGCGAGCACCAATTGGCAAGAAAATAGGTTTTTTTTGGTTTCAAAAGCTGTTTTTCAGTCCGTAAAGAATTAATTCTTTTGATCAAAAAGGGGTCGATTTCACTGAAATCTGATTTCCTTCGACTCTTCCCCCCAGCTTTCTAGCGGCACAATAATTTCTTTTAAGAAAATTGTTTTGATGAGACTTCGATTTCTTTTCAGGGAAAAAAGAGTTCTTTCCTGCAAAAGTTGATCCTTTTTCTCCCCGAAATTGATTTTCCATGTAAATATCGTTTAACAAGTTCCTTTTTCTTTTTCAACAGAGAAAGGCACTTACTCCTTTTCTCCCCAAAATTGACTTGAAGAGTAAATATCGATTAACGAGTTCCATTTTTATTGGAAGACGTTACTGTGCGGAGAGAAAGCTTGGGAAAAGTTATTCAGTGGAGGGAATAGACATTTCAGCCAAAACTTTAGCTTTTGTTATCAAAAACGTCTAGAAACTCTTTTGGTACAGCAAATCAGCTTTTTAGAGAAAACCGAGATTTTGCCTGCAGCGGTTGATTTTTCATCTAGGAGAACCCATAAAACAGCATTATTATTTTTTCATTGCAAAGGCGTTTTTAAGTAAAAGTACTATGTTTTGCTCCTCTGAGTGTGACATTTTCTTCTAAAAATTGACTTTCCAGTTAATTATGGTTTCAGAGAGTCCTCCTTGGTTGCCAAAAGATAACATTTTCTTTTTGATGGAAAAAATGCTTGCGAAACCTCTTGTTTTTTCACTCACAGTTTTTCGATCCAAATTTCTTCATGGACCTACAAAGGGCTTAATAATTACTATTTTATTATTTGGCCCAAAGCAAACTTATCCGGAAGAGCCCCCTCCTCTTGTCCGTTTGCGTGAGCTAGTCTTTCGGGGCCCAATCTGGTAGGTGAACTCCTTACTGGATCGGAACCCACAAGCAAATTAGGTAGAGGGATGCCACATTTCCCCCGGGTTGTGCATTCTTCGGCGGTTTAAGCATCAAATACTGGGGATGGGGCTGCACTGCACAGGCATCTCGGGACACTTCACTGTAAAAATGTAGGTGCCAAGCGAGCTTTAGAACCTACGCGGATAGGCAGAAGCTGAAGAGGAGTATTAAATACTCTGGTATTTAAGTGCCTAAAGTGGCAGTGACGCTAGCTCAAGGAGCGACAACCAGGCGTCAGGTAGTATCTCGACCTCAATAATGGAAGAAAAGCTGTTTTGAAAGCTCAGTGATAGGTTCATGACAGACATCAATTAAGATGCAAAAGCTGCAAAGACTAACCCTAACACCAATTGCCCAAGTCCTAGGGACTCTAACCCTAGGACAGGGAGCCCCAACTATAGGAATCCTGGCACTAATTCCAAGTGGCCTACACATAAGACCCCCCCCCCCACCTTATCTCCAAGTCGCCTACGCAAAGGCAGCCTAACTATGACTGCAAGGGTCCAACCCATAGGAACCCTCATGCGAAGGTGGGGAGCTGTCGCCGTAGGAACCCAAACCCTGTCAGGGAGCCCTACCCATAGAAACAGTAATCCTATGGTTAGAAACCCTATGGCCTAGGAACACTAGCCCTATGGTGGGGAGCCCTAAATAACACTAGGACGGGCCTACCCATAGAAATCCAGTCCTAACTCCAAGCGGCCAAGCGATAGGAGCCCTAAGCTTATGTACACGTGGCCTTCCAATAGGAACCCTAACTCTATGGCGGGGATCCCTACACATAAGGCACACTAATCCTAGGGCCGGGAGCCCTACTCAGAGGAACCCTAACTCTATTTCCAAGTGGCCTACCGAGAGGAGCCCTAACCTTATTTCCATGTAGCTTACCTCTAGAAACCCCAGCCGTGCCACAGGGAGCCCTCCCATATCAACCCTAACCCTAGGGCTGGGAGCGCTAACTATAGGAATCCTAACCGTAAGGCAAAGTGGCCTACCCATAGTATCCCTAACCCTAAAGCCAAGTGGCCTACCTCTAGGAATCCAAACCCTAGGTGGTCCATACCCCTAGGAATTCTAAACCGAGGGCGAGGAGCCCTATCCATAGGAACCATAACTCTAACGCCAAGTGACCTACCCAGAGGAAGCCTAACCCTAGGCTGGGAGCCCCAGCCATAGGTAGCTTAACCCTTACTACGTGTCTCCTACCCACAGTAACTCTAAGCCTAGAGCGGGGTGCACTACCTATAGGAACCTTAAGCATAGCGCCGGGAGCCCAAGCTCTAGTAAACGTAACCCGAGGGTGGGGAGCCCTGGCCCCAGCAACCCTATCCCTACAGTGGGGAACCCTGCCCAGAGGAACCATAAACTTAATGCTAAGTGACATGACATAGGAACCGAACCCGAACTCAAACAGGCCAAGCCATGCAAACACTAACCCTAACACAACGTGGCCAAACCCTAGGACCCCTAACCTATGGCAGGGAGCCATACCCATAGGAACTCTAACCCTAGGGCGGGAATCCCTACTCATAAGACTTCTCACCCTAACGCCGAGTGGCCTACCGATAATAGCCATAATCCTAACTCCAACTGGCCTATCCATAGGAACCCTAACCCTAACACTAAGTGGCCTACCTATAGGAAACCTCACCCTAGGGTCAGGAACCCCACCCAGAGGAATCCTAACCCTAGGGCGGGAAGCCCTGACCATAGCAACGCAATCCTAATTCCAAGAAGCCTACCGCTAGGGACCTTAATCTTATCTCCAAGTGGCTTTTCCATAGGAACCCTAACCCTAGGCGGGGAGCGCTATCAAGAGGAACCGTAACTATAACTCCAAGTTGCCTTCCCGTAGGAACCAAAACTCTAAGCCCATTCCCATAGAAACCATCACCGACTCCAAGTGGCCTACGCATAGGAACACTAACCCTATGGTGAGGAGCCCTAGCTATAAGAATCCTAACACTAGCGCGGGGAGTTCTCCCCATAGAAACCGACATCCTAACGCTAAGTGGCATACTCACCGAACCCTAAGCCTAGGGCGGGAAGCCGAAATCTTAAGAGCCCTAACCCTAACGCCAGATGAGAGCGATTGTTAGGTGCATAGACAAATTCGCGCTGAAAACTGTGGGTAAAAAAAGGAAGTGGTTTCTCAAGCAATATTTTGCCTATAGTTGATCCAAAATTGATCCTTTTTGTGTTTTTCAAAGGCAATGGAATTTGTAAAAACTATATTTTTCTTGGAAAAGCCATATTTCGGAGAAAAGGCTTCAAACACTGTGTTTACGAAGCTTATACGTAAAACATTCTTTTTCCCATTAAAAACGCTTTTCCAATGAGAAAGAATACAGTTGAAAATATTTTACTAAGCGAGCACCAATTGGCAAGAAAATAGGTTTTTTTTGGTTTCAAAAGCTGTTTTTCAGTCCGTAAAGAATTAATTCTTTTGATCAAAAAGGGGTCGATTTCACTGAAATCTGATTTCCTTCGACTCTTCCCCCCAGCTTTCTAGCGGCACAATAATTTCTTTTAAGAAAATTGTTTTGATGAGACTTCGATTTCTTTTCAGGGAAAAAAGAGTTCTTTCCTGCAAAAGTTGATCCTTTTTCTCCCCGAAATTGATTTTCCATGTAAATATCGTTTAACAAGTTCCTTTTTCTTTTTCAACAGAGAAAGGCACTTACTCCTTTTCTCCCCAAAATTGACTTGAAGAGTAAATATCGATTAACGAGTTCCATTTTTATTGGAAGACGTTACTGTGCGGAGAGAAAGCTTGGGAAAAGTTATTCAGTGGAGGGAATAGACATTTCAGCCAAAACTTTAGCTTTTGTTATCAAAAACGTCTAGAAACTCTTTTGGTACAGCAAATCAGCTTTTTAGAGAAAACCGAGATTTTGCCTGCAGCGGTTGATTTTTCATCTAGGAGAACCCATAAAACAGCATTATTATTTTTTCATTGCAAAGGCGTTTTTAAGTAAAAGTACTATGTTTTGCTCCTCTGAGTGTGACATTTTCTTCTAAAAATTGACTTTCCAGTTAATTATGGTTTCAGAGAGTCCTCCTTGGTTGCCAAAAGATAACATTTTCTTTTTGATGGAAAAAATGCTTGCGAAACCTCTTGTTTTTTCACTCACAGTTTTTCGATCCAAATTTCTTCATGGACCTACAAAGGGCTTAATAATTACTATTTTATTATTTGGCCCAAAGCAAACTTATCCGGAAGAGCCCCCTCCTCTTGTCCGTTTGCGTGAGCTAGTCTTTCGGGGCCCAATCTGGTAGGTGAACTCCTTACTGGATCGGAACCCACAAGCAAATTAGGTAGAGGGATGCCACATTTCCCCCGGGTTGTGCATTCTTCGGCGGTTTAAGCATCAAATACTGGGGATGGGGCTGCACTGCACAGGCATCTCGGGACACTTCACTGTAAAAATGTAGGTGCCAAGCGAGCTTTAGAACCTACGCGGATAGGCAGAAGCTGAAGAGGAGTATTAAATACTCTGGTATTTAAGTGCCTAAAGTGGCAGTGACGCTAGCTCAAGGAGCGACAACCAGGCGTCAGGTAGTATCTCGACCTCAATAATGGAAGAAAAGCTGTTTTGAAAGCTCAGTGATAGGTTCATGACAGACATCAATTAAGATGCAAAAGCTGCAAAGACTAACCCTAACACCAATTGCCCAAGTCCTAGGGACTCTAACCCTAGGACAGGGAGCCCCAACTATAGGAATCCTGGCACTAATTCCAAGTGGCCTACACATAAGACCCCCCCCCCCACCTTATCTCCAAGTCGCCTACGCAAAGGCAGCCTAACTATGACTGCAAGGGTCCAACCCATAGGAACCCTCATGCGAAGGTGGGGAGCTGTCGCCGTAGGAACCCAAACCCTGTCAGGGAGCCCTACCCATAGAAACAGTAATCCTATGGTTAGAAACCCTATGGCCTAGGAACACTAGCCCTATGGTGGGGAGCCCTAAATAACACTAGGACGGGCCTACCCATAGAAATCCAGTCCTAACTCCAAGCGGCCAAGCGATAGGAGCCCTAAGCTTATGTACACGTGGCCTTCCAATAGGAACCCTAACTCTATGGCGGGGATCCCTACACATAAGGCACACTAATCCTAGGGCCGGGAGCCCTACTCAGAGGAACCCTAACTCTATTTCCAAGTGGCCTACCGAGAGGAGCCCTAACCTTATTTCCATGTAGCTTACCTCTAGAAACCCCAGCCGTGCCACAGGGAGCCCTCCCATATCAACCCTAACCCTAGGGCTGGGAGCGCTAACTATAGGAATCCTAACCGTAAGGCAAAGTGGCCTACCCATAGTATCCCTAACCCTAAAGCCAAGTGGCCTACCTCTAGGAATCCAAACCCTAGGTGGTCCATACCCCTAGGAATTCTAAACCGAGGGCGAGGAGCCCTATCCATAGGAACCATAACTCTAACGCCAAGTGACCTACCCAGAGGAAGCCTAACCCTAGGCTGGGAGCCCCAGCCATAGGTAGCTTAACCCTTACTACGTGTCTCCTACCCACAGTAACTCTAAGCCTAGAGCGGGGTGCACTACCTATAGGAACCTTAAGCATAGCGCCGGGAGCCCAAGCTCTAGTAAACGTAACCCGAGGGTGGGGAGCCCTGGCCCCAGCAACCCTATCCCTACAGTGGGGAACCCTGCCCAGAGGAACCATAAACTTAATGCTAAGTGACATGACATAGGAACCGAACCCGAACTCAAACAGGCCAAGCCATGCAAACACTAACCCTAACACAACGTGGCCAAACCCTAGGACCCCTAACCTATGGCAGGGAGCCATACCCATAGGAACTCTAACCCTAGGGCGGGAATCCCTACTCATAAGACTTCTCACCCTAACGCCGAGTGGCCTACCGATAATAGCCATAATCCTAACTCCAACTGGCCTATCCATAGGAACCCTAACCCTAACACTAAGTGGCCTACCTATAGGAAACCTCACCCTAGGGTCAGGAACCCCACCCAGAGGAATCCTAACCCTAGGGCGGGAAGCCCTGACCATAGCAACGCAATCCTAATTCCAAGAAGCCTACCGCTAGGGACCTTAATCTTATCTCCAAGTGGCTTTTCCATAGGAACCCTAACCCTAGGCGGGGAGCGCTATCAAGAGGAACCGTAACTATAACTCCAAGTTGCCTTCCCGTAGGAACCAAAACTCTAAGCCCATTCCCATAGAAACCATCACCGACTCCAAGTGGCCTACGCATAGGAACACTAACCCTATGGTGAGGAGCCCTAGCTATAAGAATCCTAACACTAGCGCGGGGAGTTCTCCCCATAGAAACCGACATCCTAACGCTAAGTGGCATACTCACCGAACCCTAAGCCTAGGGCGGGAAGCCGAAATCTTAAGAGCCCTAACCCTAACGCCAGATGAGAGCGATTGTTAGGTGCATAGACAAATTCGCGCTGAAAACTGTGGGTAAAAAAAGGAAGTGGTTTCTCAAGCAATATTTTGCCTATAGTTGATCCAAAATTGATCCTTTTTGTGTTTTTCAAAGGAAATGGAATTTGTAAAAACTATATTTTTCTTGGAAAAGCCATATTTCGGAGAAAAGGCTTCAAACACTGTGTTTACGAAGCTTATACGTAAAACATTCTTTTTCCCATTAAAAACGCTTTTCCAATGAGAAAGAATACAGTTGAAAATATTTTACTAAGCGAGCACCAATTGGCAAGAAAATAGGTTTTTTTTGGTTTCAAAAGCTGTTTTTCAGTCCGTAAAGAATTAATTCTTTTGATCAAAAAGGGGTCGATTTCACTGAAATCTGATTTCCTTCGACTCTTCCCCCCAGCTTTCTAGCGGCACAATAATTTCTTTTAAGAAAATTGTTTTGATGAGACTTCGATTTCTTTTCAGGGAAAAAAGAGTTCTTTCCTGCAAAAGTTGATCCTTTTTCTCCCCGAAATTGATTTTCCATGTAAATATCGTTTAACAAGTTCCTTTTTCTTTTTCAACAGAGAAAGGCACTTACTCCTTTTCTCCCCAAAATTGACTTGAAGAGTAAATATCGATTAACGAGTTCCATTTTTATTGGAAGACGTTACTGTGCGGAGAGAAAGCTTGGGAAAAGTTATTCAGTGGAGGGAATAGACATTTCAGCCAAAACTTTAGCTTTTGTTATCAAAAACGTCTAGAAACTCTTTTGGTACAGCAAATCAGCTTTTTAGAGAAAACCGAGATTTTGCCTGCAGCGGTTGATTTTTCATCTAGGAGAACCCATAAAACAGCATTATTATTTTTTCATTGCAAAGGCGTTTTTAAGTAAAAGTACTATGTTTTGCTCCTCTGAGTGTGACATTTTCTTCTAAAAATTGACTTTCCAGTTAATTATGGTTTCAGAGAGTCCTCCTTGGTTGCCAAAAGATAACATTTTCTTTTTGATGGAAAAAATGCTTGCGAAACCTCTTGTTTTTTCACTCACAGTTTTTCGATCCAAATTTCTTCATGGACCTACAAAGGGCTTAATAATTACTATTTTATTATTTGGCCCAAAGCAAACTTATCCGGAAGAGCCCCCTCCTCTTGTCCGTTTGCGTGAGCTAGTCTTTCGGGGCCCAATCTGGTAGGTGAACTCCTTACTGGATCGGAACCCACAAGCAAATTAGGTAGAGGGATGCCACATTTCCCCCGGGTTGTGCATTCTTCGGCGGTTTAAGCATCAAATACTGGGGATGGGGCTGCACTGCACAGGCATCTCGGGACACTTCACTGTAAAAATGTAGGTGCCAAGCGAGCTTTAGAACCTACGCGGATAGGCAGAAGCTGAAGAGGAGTATTAAATACTCTGGTATTTAAGTGCCTAAAGTGGCAGTGACGCTAGCTCAAGGAGCGACAACCAGGCGTCGCTAATAATGGAAGAAAAGCTGTTTTGAAAGCTCAGTGATAGGTTCATGACAGACATCAATTAAGATGCAAAAGCTGCAAAGACTAACCCTAACACCAATTGCCCAAGTCCTAGGGACTCTAACCCTAGGACAGGGAGCCCCAACTATAGGAATCCTGGCACTAATTCCAAGTGGCCTACACATAAGACCCCCCCCCCACCTTATCTCCAAGTCGCCTACGCAAAGGCAGCCTAACTATGACTGCAAGGGTCCAACCCATAGGAACCCTCATGCGAAGGTGGGGAGCTGTCGCCGTAGGAACCCAAACCCTGTCAGGGAGCCCTACCCATAGAAACAGTAATCCTATGGTTAGAAACCCTATGGCCTAGGAACACTAGCCCTATGGTGGGGAGCCCTAAATAACACTAGGACGGGCCTACCCATAGAAATCCAGTCCTAACTCCAAGCGGCCAAGCGATAGGAGCCCTAAGCTTATGTACACGTGGCCTTCCAATAGGAACCCTAACTCTATGGCGGGGATCCCTACACATAAGGCACACTAATCCTAGGGCCGGGAGCCCTACCCAGAGGAACCCTAACTCTATTTCCAAGTGGCCTACCGAGAGGAGCCCTAACCTTATTTCCATGTAGCTTACCTCTAGAAACCCCAACCGTGCCACAGGGAGCCCTCCCATATCAACCCTAACCCTAGGGCTGGGAGCGCTAACTATAGGAATCCTAACCGTAAGGCAGAGTGGCCTACCCATAGTATCCCTAACCCTAAAGCCAAGTGGCCTACCTCTAGGAATCCAAACCCTAGGGGGTCCATACCCCTAGGAATTCTAAACCGAGGGCGAGGAGCCCTATCCATAGGAACCATAACTCTAACGCCAAGTGCCCTACCCAGAGGAAGCCTAACCCTAGGCTGGGAGCCCCAGCCATAGGTAGCTTAACCCTTACTACGTGTCTCCTACCCACAGTAACTCTAAGCCTAGAGCGGGGTGCACTACCTATAGGAACCTTAAGCATAGCGCCGGGAGCCCAAGCTCTAGTAAACGTAACCCGAGGGTGGGGAGCCCTGGCCCCAGCAACCCTATCCCTACAGTGGGGAACCCTGCCCAGAGGAACCATAAACTTAATGCTAAGTGACATGACATAGGAACCGAACCCGAACTCAAACAGGCCAAGCCATGCAAACACTAACCCTAACACAACGTGGCCAAACCCTAGGACCCCTAACCTATGGCAGGGAGCCATACCCATAGGAACTCTAACCCTAGGGCGGGAATCCCTACTCATAAGACTTCTCACCCTAACGCCGAGTGGCCTACCGATAATAGCCATAATCCTAACTCCAACTGGCCTATCCATAGGAACCCTAACCCTAACACTAAGTGGCCTACCTATAGGAAACCTCACCCTAGGGTCAGGAACCCCACCCAGAGGAATCCTAACCCTAGGGCGGGAAGCCCTGACCATAGCAACGCAATCCTAACTCCAAGAAGCCTACCGCTAGGGACCTTAATCTTATCTCCAAGTGGCTTTTCCATAGGAACCCTAACCCTAGGCGGGGAGCGCTATCAAGAGGAACCGTAACTATAACTCCAAGTTGCCTTCCCGTAGGAACCAAAACTCTAAGCCCATTCCCATAGAAACCATCACCGACTCCAAGTGGCCTACGCATAGGAACACTAACCCTATGGTGAGGAGCCCTAGCTATAAGAATCCTAACACTAGCGCGGGGAGTTCTCCCCATAGAAACCGACATCCTAACGCTAAGTGGCATACTCACCGAACCCTAAGCCTAGGGCGGGAAGCCGAAATCTTAAGAGCCCTAACCCTAACGCCAGATGAGAGCGATTGTTAGGTGCATAGACAAATTCGCGCTGAAAACTGTGGGTAAAAAAAGGAAGTGGTTTCTCAAGCAATATTTTGCCTATAGTTGATCCAAAATTGATCCTTTTTGTGTTTTTCAAAGGAAATGGAATTTGTAAAAACTATATTTTTCTTGGAAAAGCCATATTTCGGAGAAAAGGCTTCAAACACTGTGTTTACGAAGCTTATACGTAAAACATTCTTTTTCCCATTAAAAACGCTTTTCCAATGAGAAAGAATACAGTTGAAAATATTTTACTAAGCGAGCACCAATTGGCAAGAAAATAGGTTTTTTTTGGTTTCAAAAGCTGTTTTTCAGTCCGTAAAGAATTAATTCTTTTGATCAAAAAGGGGTCGATTTCACTGAAATCTGTTTTCCTTCGACTGAAACCTCTTCCCCCCAGCTTTCTAGGAGCACAATAATTTCTCTTAAGAAAATTGTTTTGATGAGACTTCGTTTTCTTTTCAGGGAAAAAAGAGTTGTTTCCTGCAAAAGTTGATCCTTTTTCTCCCCGAAATTGATTTTCCATGTAAATATCGTTTAACAAGTTCCTTTTTCTTTTTCAACAGAGAAAGGCACTTACTCATTTTCTCCCCAAAATTGACTTGAAGAGTAAATATCGATTAACGAGTTCCATTTTTATTGGAAGACGTTACTGTGCGGAGAGAAAGCTTGGGAAAAGTTATTCAGTGGAGGGAATAGACATTTCAGCCAAAACTTTAGCTTTTGTTATCAAAAACGTCTAGAAACTCTTTTGGTACAGCAAATCAGCTTTTTAGAGAAAACCGAGATTTTGCCTGCAGCGGTTGATTTTTCATCTAGGAGAACCCATAAAACAGCATTATTTTTTTTTCATTGCAAAGGCGTTTTTAAGTAAAAGTACTATGTTTTGCTCCTCTGAGTGTGATATTTTCTTCTAAAAATTGACTTTCCAGTTAATTATGGTTTCAGAGAGTCCTCCTTGGTTGCCAAAAGATAACATTTTCTTTTTGATGGAAAAAATGCTTGCGAAACCTCTTGTTTTTTCACTCACAGTTTTTCGATCCAAATTTCTTCATGGACCTACAAAGGGCTTAATAATTACTATTTTATTATTTGGCCCAAAGCAAACTTATCCGGAAGAGCCCCCTCCTCTTGTCCGTTTGCGTGAGCTAGTCTTTCGGGACCCAATCTGGTAGGTGAACTCCTTACTGGATCGGGACCAACAAGCAAATTAGGTAGAGGGATGCCACATTTCCCCCGGTTTGTGCATTCTTCGGCGGTTTAAGCATCAAATACTGGGGATGGGGCTGCAGTGCACAGGCATCTCGGGACACTTGACTGCAAAAATGTAGGTGCCAAGCGAGCTTTAGAACCTACGCGGATAGGCAGCAGCTGAAGAGGAGTATTAAATACTCTGGTATTTAAGTGCCTAAAGTGGCAGTGACGCTAGCTCAAGGAGCGACAACCAGGCGTCAGGTAGTAGCTCGACCTCAATAATGGAAGAAAAGCTGTTTTGAAAGCTCAGTGATAGGTTCATGACAGACATCAAGTAAGATGCAACAGCTGCAAAGACTAACCCTAACACCAATTGGCCAAGCCCTAGGCACTCTAACCCTAGGACGGGGAGCCCCAACTATAGGAATCCTGGGACTAATTCCAAGTGGCCTACACACAAGACCCCCCCCCAACCTTATCTCCATGTCGCCTACACAAAGACAGCCTAACTATGACTGCAAGGGTCCAACCCATAGGAACCCTCATGCGAAGGTGGGGAGCTGTCGCCGTAGGAAACCAAACCCTGTCAGGGAGCCCTACCCATAGAAACAGTAATCCTATGGTTAGAAACCCTATGGCCTAGGAACACTAGCCCTATGGTGGGTAGCCCTAGCTAACTCTAGGGCGGGGAGGCCTACCCATAGAAATCCAGTCCTAACTCCAAGCGGCCAAGCGATAGGAGCCCTAACCTTGTGTACACGTGGCCTTCCAATAGGAACCCTAACTCTATGGCGGGGATCCCTACACATAAGGCACACTAATCCTAGGGCCGGGAGCCCTACTCAGAGGAACCCTAACTCTATTTCCAAGTGGCCTACCGAGAGGAGCCCTAACCTTATTTCCATGTAGCTTACCTCTAGAAACCCCAGCCGTGCCACAGGGAGCCGTCCCATAGCAACCCTAACCCTAGGGCTGGGAGCGCTAACTATAGGAATCCTAACCGTAAGGCAAAGTGGCCTACCCAAAGTATCCCTAACCCTAAAGCCAAGTGGCCTACCTCTAGGAATCCAAACCCTAGGGGGTCCATACCCCTAGGAATTCTAAACCGAGGGCGAGGAGCCCTATCCATAGGAACCATAACTGTAACGCCAAGTGACCTACCCAGAGGAATCCTAACCCTAGGGCGGGAAGCCCTGACCATAGCAACGCAATCCTAACTCCAAGAAGCCTACCGCTAGGGACCTTAATCTTATCTCCAAGTGGCTTTTCCATAGGACCCCTAACTCTGAGATGGGGAACCCTACCCATAGGAACCCTAACCCTAGGCGGGGAGCGCTATCAAGAGGAACCGTAACTATAACTCCAAGTTGCCTTCCCGTAGGAACCAAAACTCTAAGCCCATTCCCATAGAAACCATCACCGACTCCAAGTGGCCTACGCATAGGAACACTAACCCTATGGTGAGGAGCCCTAGCTATAAGAATCCTAACACTAGCGCGGGGAGTTCTCCCCATAGAAACCGACATCCTAACGCTAAGTGGCATACTCACCGAACCCTAAGCCTAGGGCGGGAAGCCGAAATCTTCAGAGCCCTAACCCTAACGCCAGATGAGAGCGATTGTTAGGTGCATAGACAAATTCGCGCTGAAAACTGTGGGTAAAAAAAGGAAGTGGTTTCTCAAGCAATATTTTGCCTATAGCTGATCCAAAATTGATCCTTTTTGTGTTTTTCAAAGGAAATGGAATGTGTAAAAACTATATTTTTCTTGGAAAAGCCATATTTCGGAGAAAAGGCTTCAAACACTGTGTTTACGAAGCTTATACGTAAAACATTCTTTTTCCCATTAAAAACGCTTTTCCAATGAGAAAGAATACAGTTGAAAATATTTTACTAAGCGAGCACCAATTGGCAAGAAAATAGGTTTTTTTTGGTTTCAAAAGCTGTTTTTCAGTCCGTAAAGAATTAATTCTTTTGATCAAAAAGGGGTCGATTTCACTGAAATCTGTTTTCCTTCGACTGAAACCTCTTCCCCCCAGCTTTCTAGGAGCACAATAATTTCTCTTAAGAAAATTGTTTTGATGAGACTTCGTTTTCTTTTCAGGGAAAAAAGAGTTCTTTCCTGCAAAAGTTGATCCTTTTTCTCCCCGAAATTGATTTTCCATGTAAATATCGTTTAACAAGTTCCTTTTTCTTTTTCAACAGAGAAAGGCACTTACTCATTTTCTCCCCAAAATTGACTTGAAGAGTAAATATCGATTAACGAGTTCCATTTTTATTGGAAGACGTTACTGTGCGGAGAGAAAGCTTGGGAAAAGTGTATTCAGTGGAGGGAATAGACATTTCAGCCAAAACTTTAGCCTTTGTTATCAAAAACGTCTAGAAACTCTTTTGGTACAGCAAATCAGCTTTTTAGAGAAAACCGAGATTTTGCCTGCAGCGGTTGATTTTTTATCTAGGAGAGCCCATAAAACAGCCTTATTTTTTTTCATTGCAAAGGCGTTTTAAGTAAAAGTACTATGTTTTGCTCCTCTGAGTGTGACATTTTCTTCTACAAATTGACTTTCCAGTTAATTATGGTTTCAGAGAGTCCTCCTTGGTTGCCAAAAGATAACAACATTTTCTTTTTGATAGAAAAAATGCTTGCGAAACCTCTTGTTTTTTCACCCACACTTTTTCGATCCAAATTTCTTCATGGACCTACAAAGGGCTTAATAATTACTATTTTATTATTTGGCCCAAAGCAAACTTATCCGGAAGAGCCCCCTCCTCTTGTCCGTTTGTGTGAGCTAGTCTTTCGGGGCCCAATCTGGTAGGTGAACTCCTTACTGGATCGGAACCCACAAGCAAATTAGGTAGAGGGATGCCACATTTCCCCCGGGTTGTGCATTCTTCGGCGGTTTAAGCATCAAATACTGGGGATGGGGCTGCACTACACAGGCATCTCGGGACACTTCACTGCAAAAATGTAGGTGCCAAGCGAGCTTTAGAACCTACGCGGATAGGCAGCAGCTGAAGAGGAGTATTAAATACTCTGGTATTTAAGTGCCTAAAGTGGCAGTGACGCTAGCTCAAGGAGCGACAACCAGTCGTCAGGTAGTATCTCGACCTCAATAATGGAAGAAAAGCTGTTTTGAAAGCTCAGTGATAGGTTCATGACAGACATCAAGTAAGATGCAACAGCTACAAAGACTAACCCTAACACCAATTGGCCAAGCCCTAGGCACTCTAACCCTAGGACGGGGAGCCCCAACTATAGGAAGCCTGGCACTAATTCCAAGTGGCCTACACACAAGACCCCGCCCCCAACCTTATCTCCATGTCGCCTACACAAAGACAGCCTAACTATGACTGCAAGGGTCCAACCCATAGGAACCCTCATGCGAAGGTGGGGAGCTGTCGCCGTAGGAACCCAAACCCTGTCAGGGAGCCCTACCCATAGAAACAGTAATCCTATGGTTAGAAACCCTATGGCCTAGGAACACTAGCCCTATGGTGGGGAGCCCTAGCTAACACTAGGGCGGGGAGGCCTACCCATAGAAATCCAGTCCTAACTCCAAGCGGCCAAGCGATAGGAGCCCTAACCTTGTGTACACGTGGCCTTCCAATAGGAACCCTAACTCTATGGCGGGGATCCCTACACATAAGGCACACTATTCCTAGGGCCGGGAGCCCTAATCAGAGGAACCCTAACTCTATTTCCAAGTGGCCTACCGAGAGGAGCCCTAACCTTATTTCCATGTAGCTTACCTCTAGAAACCCCAGCCGTGCCACAGGGAGCCGTCCCATAGCAACCCTAACCCTAGGGCTGGGAGCGCTAACTATAGGAATCCTAACCGTAAAACAAAGTGGCCTACCCAAAGTATCCCTAACCCTAAAGCCAAGTGGCCTACCTCTAGGAATCCAAACCCTAGGGGGTCCATACCCCTAGGAATTCTAAACCGAGGGCGAGGAGCCCTATCCATAGGAACCATAACTCTAACGCCAAGTGACCTACCCAGAGGAAGCCTAACCCTAGGCTGGGAGCCCCAGCCATAGGTAGCTTAACCCTTACTACGTGTCTCCTACCCACACTAACTCTAAGCCTAGAGCGAGGTGCACTACCTATAGGAACCTTAAGCATAGCGCCGGGAGCCCAAGCTCTAGTAAACGTAACCCGAGGGTGGGGAGCCCTGGCCCCAGCAACCCTATCCCTACAGTGGGGAACCCTGCCCAGAGGAACCATAAACTTAATGCTAAGTGACATGACATAGGAACCGAACCCGAACTCAAACAGGCCAAGCCATGCAAACACTAACCCTAACACAACGTGGCCAAGCCCTAGGACCCCTAACCTATGGCAGGGAGCCATACCCATAGGAACTCTAACCCTAGGGCGGGAAGCCCTACTCATAAGACTTCTCACCCTAACGCCGAGTGGCCTACCGATAATAGCCATAATCCTAACTCCAACTGGCCTATCCATAGGAACCCTAACCCTAACACTAAGTGGCCTACCTATAGGAAACCTCACCCTAGGTCAGGAACCCCACCCAGAGGAATCCTAACCCTAGGGCGGGAAGCCCTGACCATAGCAACGCAATCCTAACTCCAAGAAGCCTACCGCTAGGGACCTTAATCTTATCTCCAAGTGGCTTTTCCATAGGAACCCTAACCCTAGGCGGGGAGCGCTATCAAGAGGAACCGTAACTATAACTCCAAGTTGCCTTCCCGTAGGAACCAAAACTCTAAGCCCATTCCCATAGAAACCATCACCGACTCCAAGTGGCCTACGCATAGGAACACTAACCCTATGGTGAGGAGCCCTAGCTATAAGAATCCTAACACTAGCGCGGGGAGTTCTCCCCATAGAAACCGACATCCTAACGCTAAGTGGCATACTCACCGAACCCTAAGCCTAGGGCGGGAAGCCGAAATCTTAAGAGCCCTAACCCTAACGCCAGATGAGAGCGATTGTTAGGTGCATAGACAAATTCGCGCTGAAAACTGTGGGTAAAAAAAGGAAGTGGTTTCTCAAGCAATATTTTGCCTATAGCTGATCCAAAATTGATCCTTTTTGTGTTTTTCAAAGGAAATGGAATGTGTAAAAACTATATTTTTCTTGGAAAAGCCATATTTCGGAGAAAAGGCTTCAAACACTGTGTTTACGAAGCTTATACGTAAAACATTCTTTTTCCCATTAAAAACGCTTTTCCAATGAGAAAGAATACAGTTGAAAATATTTTACTAAGCGAGCACCAATTGGCAAGAAAATAGGTTTTTTTTGGTTTCAAAAGCTGTTTTTCAGTCCGTAAAGAATTAATTCTTTTGATCAAAAAGGGGTCGATTTCACTGAAATCTGTTTTCCTTCGACTGAAACCTCTTCCCCCCAGCTTTCTAGGAGCACAATAATTTCTCTTAAGAAAATTGTTTTGATGAGACTTCGTTTTCTTTTCAGGGAAAAAAGAGTTGTTTCCTGCAAAAGTTGATCCTTTTTCTCCCCGAAATTGATTTTCCATGTAAATATCGTTTAACAAGTTCCTTTTTCTTTTTCAACAGAGAAAGGCACTTACTCATTTTCTCCCCAAAATTGACTTGAAGAGTAAATATCGATTAACGAGTTCCATTTTTATTGGAAGACGTTACTGTGCGGAGAGAAAGCTTGGGAAAAGTTATTCAGTGGAGGGAATAGACATTTCAGCCAAAACTTTAGCTTTTGTTATCAAAAACGTCTAGAAACTCTTTTGGTACAGCAAATCAGCTTTTTAGAGAAAACCGAGATTTTGCCTGCAGCGGTTGATTTTTCATCTAGGAGAGCCCATTAAACAGCATTTTTTTTTTCATTGCAAAGGCGTTTTTAAGTAAAAGTACTATGTTTTGCTCCTCTGAGTGTGATATTTTCTTCTAAAAATTGACTTTCCAGTTAATTATGGTTTCAGAGAGTCCTCCTTGGTTGCCAAAAGATAACATTTTCTTTTTGATGGAAAAAATGCTTGCGAAACCTCTTGTTTTTTCACTCACAGTTTTTCGATCCAAATTTCTTCATGGACCTACAAAGGGCTTAATAATTACTATTTTATTATTTGGCCCAAAGCAAACTTATCCGGAAGAGCCCCCTCCTCTTGTCCGTTTGCGTGAGCTAGTCTTTCGGGACCCAATCTGGTAGGTGAACTCCTTACTGGATCGGGACCAACAAGCAAATTAGGTAGAGGGATGCCACATTTCCCCCGGTTTGTGCATTCTTCGGCGGTTTAAGCATCAAATACTTGGGATGGGGCTGCAGTGCACAGGCATCTCGGGACACTTGACTGCAAAAATGTAGGTGCCAAGCGAGCTTTAGAACCTACGCGGATAGGCAGCAGCTGAAGAGGAGTATTAAATACTCTGGTATTTAAGTGCCTAAAGTGGCAGTGACGCTAGCTCAAGGAGCGACAACCAGGCGTCAGGTAGTAGCTCGACCTCAATAATGGAAGAAAAGCTGTTTTGAAAGCTCAGTGATAGGTTCATGACAGACATCAAGTAAGATGCAACAGCTGCAAAGACTAACCCTAACACCAATTGGCCAAGCCCTAGGCACTCTAACCCTAGGACGGGGAGCCCCAACTATAGGAAGCCTGGCACTAATTCCAAGTGGCCTACACACAAGACCCCCCCCAACCTTATCTCCATGTCGCCTACACAAAGACAGCCTAACTATGACTGCAAGGGTCCAACCCATAGGAACCCACATGCGAAGGTGGGGAGCTGTCGCCGTAGGAAACCAAACCCTGTCAGGGAGCCCTACCCATAGAAACAGTAATCCTATGGTTAGAAACCCTATGGCCTAGGAACACTAGCCCTATGGTGGGGAGCCCTAGCTAACACTAGGGCGGGGAGGCCTACCCATAGAAATCCAGTCCTAACTCCAAGCGGCCAAGCGATAGGAGCCCTAACCTTGTGTACACGTGGCCTTCCAATAGGAACCCTAACTCTATGGCGGGGATCCCTACACATAAGGCACACTAATCCTAGGGCCGGGAGCCCTACTCAGAGGAACCCTAACTCTATTTCCAAGTGGCCTACCGAGAGGAGCCCTAACCTTATTTCCATGTAGCTTACCTCTAGAAACCCCAGCCGTGCCACAGGGAGCCGTCCCATAGCAACCCTAACCCTAGGGCTGGGAGCGCTAACTATAGGAATCCTAACCGTAAGGCAAAGTGGCCTACCCAAAGTATCCCTAACCCTAAAGCCAAGTGGCCTACCTCTAGGAATCCAAACCCTAGGGGGTCCATACCCCTAGGAATTCTAAACCGAGGGCGAGGAGCCCTATCCATAGGAACCATAAATGTAACGCCAAGTGACCTACCCAGAGGAAGCCTCACCCTAGGCTGGGAGCCCCAGCCATAGGTAGCTTAACCCTTACTACGTGTCTCCTACCCACAGTAACTCTAAGCCTAGAGCGGGGTGCACTACCTATAGGAACCTTAAGCATAGCGCCGGGAGCCCAAGCTCTAGTAAACGTAACCCGAGGGTGGGGAGCCCTGGCCCCAGCAACCCTATCCCTACAGTGGGGAACCCTGCCCAGAGGAACCATAAACTTAATGCTAAGTGACATGACATAGGAACCGAACCCGAACTCAAACAGGCCAAGCCATGCAAACACTAACCCTAACACAACGTGGCCAAGCCCTAGGACCCCTAACCTATGGCAGGGAGCCATACCCATAGGAACTCTAACCCTAGGGCGGGAAGCCCTACTCATAAGACTTCTCACCCTAACGCCGAGTGGCCTACCGATAATAGCCATAATCCTAACTCCAACTGGCCTATCCATAGGAACCCTAACCCTAACACTAAGTGGCCTACCTATAGGAAACCTCACCCTAGGGTCAGGAACCCCACCCAGAGGAATCCTAACCCTAGGGCGGGAAGCCCTGACCATAGCAACGCAATCCTAACTCCAAGAAGCCTACCGCTAGGGACCTTAATCTTATCTCCAAGTGGCTTTTCCATAGGACCCCTAACTCTGAGATGGGGAACCCTACCCATAGGAACCCTAACGCTAGGCGGGGAGCGCTATCAAGAGGAACCGTAACTATAACTCCAAGTTGCCTTCCCGTAGGAACCAAAACTCTAAGCCCATTCCCATAGAAACCATCACCGACTCCAAGTGGCCTACGCATAGGAACACTAACCCTATGGTGAGGAGCCCTAGCTATAAGAATCCTAACACTAGCGCGGGGAGTTCTCCCCATAGAAACCGACATCCTAACGCTAAGTGGCATACTCACCGAACCCTAAGCCTAGGGCGGGAAGCCGAAATCTTCAGAGCCCTAACCCTAACGCCAGATGAGAGCGATTGTTAGGTGCATAGACAAATTCGCGCTGAAAACTGTGGGTAAAAAAAGGAAGTGGTTTCTCAAGCAATATTTTGCCTATAGCTGATCCAAAATTGATCCTTTTTGTGTTTTTCAAAGGAAATGGAATGTGTAAAAACTATATTTTTCTTGGAAAAGCCATATTTCGGAGAAAAGGCTTCAAACACTGTGTTTACGAAGCTTATACGTAAAACATTCTTTTTCCCATTAAAAACGCTTTTCCAATGAGAAAGAATACAGTTGAAAATATTTTACTAAGCGAGCACCAATTGGCAAGAAAATAGGGTTTTTTGGTTTCAAAAGCTGTTTTTCAGTCCGTAAAGAATTAATTCTTTTGATCAAAAAGGGGTCGATTTCACTGAAATCTGTTTTCCTTCGACTGAAACCTCTCCCCCCCAGCTTTCTAGGAGCACAATAATTTCTCTTAAGAAAATTGTTTTGATGAGACTTCGTTTTCTTTTCAGGGAAAAAAGAGTTCTTTCCTGCAAAAGTTGATCCTTTTTCTCCCCGAAATTGATTTTCCATGTAAATATCGTTTAACAAGTTCCTTTTTCTTTTTCAACAGAGAAAGGCACTTACTCCTTTTCTCCCCAAAATTGACTTGAAGAGTAAATATCGATTAACGAGTTCCATTTTTATTGGAAGACGTTACTGTGCGGAGAGAAAGCTTGGGAAAAGTGTATTCAGTGGAGGGAATAGACATTTCAGCCAAATCTTTAGCCTTTGTTATCAAAAACGTCTAGAAACTCTTTTGGTACAGCAAATCAGCTTTTTAGAGAAAACCGAGATTTTGCCTGCAGCGGTTGATTTTTTATCTAGGAGAGCCCATAAAACAGCCTTATTTTTTTTCATTGCAAAGGCGTTTTTAAGTAAAAGTACTATGTTTTGCTCCTCTGAGTGTGACATTTTCTTCTACAAATTGACTTTCCAGTTAATTATGGTTTCAGAGAGTCCTCCTTGGTTGCCAAAAGATAACAACATTTTCTTTTTGATGGAAAAAATGCTTGCGAAACCTCTTGTTTTTTCACCCACACTTTTTCGATCCCAATTTCTTCATGGACCTACAAAGGGCTTAATAATTACTATTTTATTATTTGGCCCAAAGCAAACTTATCCGGAAGAGCCCCCTCCTCTTGTCCGTTTGTGTGAGCTAGTCTTTCGGGGCCCAATCTGGTAGGTGAACTCCTTACTGGATCGGAACCCACAAGCAAATTAGGTAGAGGGATGCCACATTTCCCCCGGTTTGTGCATTCTTCGGCGGTTTAAGCATCAAATACTGGGGATGGGGCTGCAGTGCACAGGCATCTCGGGACACTTGACTGCAAAAATGTAGGTGCCAAGCGAGCTTTAGAACCTACGCGGATAGGCAGCAGCTGAAGAGGAGTATTAAATACTCTGGTATTTAAGTGCCTAAAGTGGCAGTGACGCTAGCTCAAGGAGCGACAACCAGGCGTCAGGTAGTAGCTCGACCTCAATAATGGAAGAAAAGCTGTTTTGAAAGCTCAGTGATAGGTTCATGACAGACATCAAGTAAGATGCAACAGCTGCAAAGACTAACCCTAACACCAATTGGCCAAGCCCTAGGCACTCTAACCCTAGGACGGGGAGCCCCAACTATAGGAATCCTGGGACTAATTCCAAGTGGCCTACACACAAGACCCCCCCCCAACCTTATCTCCATGTCGCCTACACAAAGACAGCCTAACTATGACTGCAAGGGTCCAACCCATAGGAACCCTCATGCGAAGGTGGGGAGCTGTCGCCGTAGGAAACCAAACCCTGTCAGGGAGCCCTACCCATAGAAACAGTAATCCTATGGTTAGAAACCCTATGGCCTAGGAACACTAGCCCTATGGTGGGTAGCCCTAGCTAACTCTAGGGCGGGGAGGCCTACCCATAGAAATCCAGTCCTAACTCCAAGCGGCCAAGCGATAGGAGCCCTAACCTTGTGTACACGTGGCCTTCCAATAGGAACCCTAACTCTATGGCGGGGATCCCTACACATAAGGCACACTAATCCTAGGGCCGGGAGCCCTACTCAGAGGAACCCTAACTCTATTTCCAAGTGGCCTACCGAGAGGAGCCCTAACCTTATTTCCATGTAGCTTACCTCTAGAAACCCCAGCCGTGCCACAGGGAGCCGTCCCATAGCAACCCTAACCCTAGGGCTGGGAGCGCTAACTATAGGAATCCTAACCGTAAGGCAAAGTGGCCTACCCAAAGTATCCCTAACCCTAAAGCCAAGTGGCCTACCTCTAGGAATCCAAACCCTAGGGGGTCCATACCCCTAGGAATTCTAAACCGAGGGCGAGGAGCCCTATCCATAGGAACCATAACTGTAACGCCAAGTGACCTACCCAGAGGAATCCTAACCCTAGGGCGGGAAGCCCTGACCATAGCAACGCAATCCTAACTCCAAGAAGCCTACCGCTAGGGACCTTAATCTTATCTCCAAGTGGCTTTTCCATAGGACCCCTAACTCTGAGATGGGGAACCCTACCCATAGGAACCCTAACCCTAGGCGGGGAGCGCTATCAAGAGGAACCGTAACTATAACTCCAAATTGCCTTCCCGTAGGAACCAAAACTCTAAGCCCATTCCCATAGAAACCATCACCGACTCCAAGTGGCCTACGCATAGGAACACTAACCCTATGGTGAGGAGCCCTAGCTATAAGAATCCTAACACTAGCGCGGGGAGTTCTCCCCATAGAAACCGACATCCTAACGCTAAGTGGCATACTCACCGAACCCTAAGCCTAGGGCGGGAAGCCGAAATCTTCAGAGCCCTAACCCTAACGCCAGATGAGAGCGATTGTTAGGTGCATAGACAAATTCGCGCTGAAAACTGTGGGTAAAAAAAGGAAGTGGTTTCTCAAGCAATATTTTGCCTATAGCTGATCCAAAATTGATCCTTTTTGTGTTTTTCAAAGGAAATGGAATGTGTAAAAACTATATTTTTCTTGGAAAAGCCATATTTCGGAGAAAAGGCTTCAAACACTGTGTTTACGAAGCTTATACGTAAAACATTCTTTTTCCCATTAAAAACGCTTTTCCAATGAGAAAGAATACAGTTGAAAATATTTTACTAAGCGAGCACCAATTGGCAAGAAAATAGGTTTTTTTTGGTTTCAAAAGCTGTTTTTCAGTCCGTAAAGAATTAATTCTTTTGATCAAAAAGGGGTCGATTTCACTGAAATCTGTTTTCCTTCGACTGAAACCTCTTCCCCCCAGCTTTCTAGGAGCACAATAATTTCTCTTAAGAAAATTGTTTTGATGAGACTTCGTTTTCTTTTCAGGGAAAAAAGAGTTCTTTCCTGCAAAAGTTGATCCTTTTTCTCCCCGAAATTGATTTTCCATGTAAATATCGTTTAACAAGTTCCTTTTTCTTTTTCAACAGAGAAAGGCACTTACTCATTTTCTCCCCAAAATTGACTTGAAGAGTAAATATCGATTAACGAGTTCCATTTTTATTGGAAGACGTTACTGTGCGGAGAGAAAGCTTGGGAAAAGTGTATTCAGTGGAGGGAATAGACATTTCAGCCAAAACTTTAGCCTTTGTTATCAAAAACGTCTAGAAACTCTTTTGGTACAGCAAATCAGCTTTTTAGAGAAAACCGAGATTTTGCCTGCAGCGGTTGATTTTTTATCTAGGAGAGCCCATAAAACAGCCTTATTTTTTTTCATTGCAAAGGCGTTTTAAGTAAAAGTACTATGTTTTGCTCCTCTGAGTGTGACATTTTCTTCTACAAATTGACTTTCCAGTTAATTATGGTTTCAGAGAGTCCTCCTTGGTTGCCAAAAGATAACAACATTTTCTTTTTGATAGAAAAAATGCTTGCGAAACCTCTTGTTTTTTCACCCACACTTTTTCGATCCAAATTTCTTCATGGACCTACAAAGGGCTTAATAATTACTATTTTATTATTTGGCCCAAAGCAAACTTATCCGGAAGAGCCCCCTCCTCTTGTCCGTTTGTGTGAGCTAGTCTTTCGGGGCCCAATCTGGTAGGTGAACTCCTTACTGGATCGGAACCCACAAGCAAATTAGGTAGAGGGATGCCACATTTCCCCCGGGTTGTGCATTCTTCGGCGGTTTAAGCATCAAATACTGGGGATGGGGCTGCACTACACAGGCATCTCGGGACACTTCACTGCAAAAATGTAGGTGCCAAGCGAGCTTTAGAACCTACGCGGATAGGCAGCAGCTGAAGAGGAGTATTAAATACTCTGGTATTTAAGTGCCTAAAGTGGCAGTGACGCTAGCTCAAGGAGCGACAACCAGTCGTCAGGTAGTATCTCGACCTCAATAATGGAAGAAAAGCTGTTTTGAAAGCTCAGTGATAGGTTCATGACAGACATCAAGTAAGATGCAACAGCTACAAAGACTAACCCTAACACCAATTGGCCAAGCCCTAGGCACTCTAACCCTAGGACGGGGAGCCCCAACTATAGGAAGCCTGGCACTAATTCCAAGTGGCCTACACACAAGACCCCGCCCCCAACCTTATCTCCATGTCGCCTACACAAAGACAGCCTAACTATGACTGCAAGGGTCCAACCCATAGGAACCCTCATGCGAAGGTGGGGAGCTGTCGCCGTAGGAACCCAAACCCTGTCAGGGAGCCCTACCCATAGAAACAGTAATCCTATGGTTAGAAACCCTATGGCCTAGGAACACTAGCCCTATGGTGGGGAGCCCTAGCTAACACTAGGGCGGGGAGGCCTACCCATAGAAATCCAGTCCTAACTCCAAGCGGCCAAGCGATAGGAGCCCTAACCTTGTGTACACGTGGCCTTCCAATAGGAACCCTAACTCTATGGCGGGGATCCCTACACATAAGGCACACTATTCCTAGGGCCGGGAGCCCTACTCAGAGGAACCCTAACTCTATTTCCAAGTGGCCTACCGAGAGGAGCCCTAACCTTATTTCCATGTAGCTTACCTCTAGAAACCCCAGCCGTGCCACAGGGAGCCGTCCCATAGCAACCCTAACCCTAGGGCTGGGAGCGCTAACTATAGGAATCCTAACCGTAAAACAAAGTGGCCTACCCAAAGTATCCCTAACCCTAAAGCCAAGTGGCCTACCTCTAGGAATCCAAACCCTAGGGGGTCCATACCCCTAGGAATTCTAAACCGAGGGCGAGGAGCCCTATCCATAGGAACCATAACTCTAACGCCAAGTGACCTACCCAGAGGAAGCCTAACCCTAGGCTGGGAGCCCCAGCCATAGGTAGCTTAACCCTTACTACGTGTCTCCTACCCACACTAACTCTAAGCCTAGAGCGAGGTGCACTACCTATAGGAACCTTAAGCATAGCGCCGGGAGCCCAAGCTCTAGTAAACGTAACCCGAGGGTGGGGAGCCCTGGCCCCAGCAACCCTATCCCTACAGTGGGGAACCCTGCCCAGAGGAACCATAAACTTAATGCTAAGTGACATGACATAGGAACCGAACCCGAACTCAAACAGGCCAAGCCATGCAAACACTAACCCTAACACAACGTGGCCAAGCCCTAGGACCCCTAACCTATGGCAGGGAGCCATACCCATAGGAACTCTAACCCTAGGGCGGGAAGCCCTACTCATAAGACTTCTCACCCTAACGCCGAGTGGCCTACCGATAATAGCCATAATCCTAACTCCAACTGGCCTATCCATAGGAACCCTAACCCTAACACTAAGTGGCCTACCTATAGGAAACCTCACCCTAGGGTCAGGAACCCCACCCAGAGGAATCCTAACCCTAGGGCGGGAAGCCCTGACCATAGCAACGCAATCCTAACTCCAAGAAGCCTACCGCTAGGGACCTTAATCTTATCTCCAAGTGGCTTTTCCATAGGAACCCTAACGCTAGGCGGGGAGCGCTATCAAGAGGAACCGTAACTATAACTCCAAGTTGCCTTCCCGTAGGAACCAAAACTCTAAGCCCATTCCCATAGAAACCATCACCGACTCCAAGTGGCCTACGCATAGGAACACTAACCCTATGGTGAGGAGCCCTAGCTATAAGAATCCTAACACTAGCGCGGGGAGTTCTCCCCATAGAAACCGACATCCTAACGCTAAGTGGCATACTCACCGAACCCTAAGCCTAGGGCGGGAAGCCGAAATCTTCAGAGCCCTAACCCTAACGCCAGATGAGAGCGATTGTTAGGTGCATAGACAAATTCGCGCTGAAAACTGTGGGTAAAAAAAGGAAGTGGTTTCTCAAGCAATATTTTGCCTATAGCTGATCCAAAATTGATCCTTTTTGTGTTTTTCAAAGGAAATGGAATGTGTAAAAACTATATTTTTCTTGGAAAAGCCATATTTCGGAGAAAAGGCTTCAAACACTGTGTTTACGAAGCTTATACGTAAAACATTCTTTTTCCCATTAAAAACGCTTTTCCAATGAGAAAGAATACAGTTGAAAATATTTTACTAAGCGAGCACCAATTGGCAAGAAAATAGGGTTTTTTGGTTTCAAAAGCTGTTTTTCAGTCCGTAAAGAATTAATTCTTTTGATCAAAAAGGGGTCGATTTCACTGAAATCTGTTTTCCTTCGACTGAAACCTCTCCCCCCCAGCTTTCTAGGAGCACAATAATTTCTCTTAAGAAAATTGTTTTGATGAGACTTCGTTTTCTTTTCAGGGAAAAAAGAGTTCTTTCCTGCAAAAGTTGATCCTTTTTCTCCCCGAAATTGATTTTCCATGTAAATATCGTTTAACAAGTTCCTTTTTCTTTTTCAACAGAGAAAGGCACTTACTCCTTTTCTCCCCAAAATTGACTTGAAGAGTAAATATCGATTAACGAGTTCCATTTTTATTGGAAGACGTTACTGTGCGGAGAGAAAGCTTGGGAAAAGTGTATTCAGTGGAGGGAATAGACATTTCAGCCAAATCTTTAGCCTTTGTTATCAAAAACGTCTAGAAACTCTTTTGGTACAGCAAATCAGCTTTTTAGAGAAAACCGAGATTTTGCCTGCAGCGGTTGATTTTTCATCTAGGAGAGCCCATTAAACAGCATTTTTTTTTTTCATTGCAAAGGCGTTTTTAAGTAAAAGTACTATGTTTTGCTCCTCTGAGTGTGATATTTTCTTCTAAAAATTGACTTTCCAGTTAATTATGGTTTCAGAGAGTCCTCCTTGGTTGCCAAAAGATAACATTTTCTTTTTGATGGAAAAAATGCTTGCGAAACCTCTTGTTTTTTCACTCACAGTTTTTCGATCCAAATTTCTTCATGGACCTACAAAGGGCTTAATAATTACTATTTTATTATTTGGCCCAAAGCAAACTTATCCGGAAGAGCCCCCTCCTCTTGTCCGTTTGCGTGAGCTAGTCTTTCGGGACCCAATCTGGTAGGTGAACTCCTTACTGGATCGGGACCAACAAGCAAATTAGGTAGAGGGATGCCACATTTCCCCCGGTTTGTGCATTCTTCGGCGGTTTAAGCATCAAATACTTGGGATGGGGCTGCAGTGCACAGGCATCTCGGGACACTTGACTGCAAAAATGTAGGTGCCAAGCGAGCTTTAGAACCTACGCGGATAGGCAGCAGCTGAAGAGGAGTATTAAATACTCTGGTATTTAAGTGCCTAAAGTGGCAGTGACGCTAGCTCAAGGAGCGACAACCAGGCGTCAGGTAGTAGCTCGACCTCAATAATGGAAGAAAAGCTGTTTTGAAAGCTCAGTGATAGGTTCATGACAGACATCAAGTAAGATGCAACAGCTGCAAAGACTAACCCTAACACCAATTGGCCAAGCCCTAGGCACTCTAACCCTAGGACGGGGAGCCCCAACTATAGGAAGCCTGGCACTAATTCCAAGTGGCCTACACACAAGACCCCCCCCAACCTTATCTCCATGTCGCCTACACAAAGACAGCCTAACTATGACTGCAAGGGTCCAACCCATAGGAACCCACATGCGAAGGTGGGGAGCTGTCGCCGTAGGAAACCAAACCCTGTCAGGGAGCCCTACCCATAGAAACAGTAATCCTATGGTTAGAAACCCTATGGCCTAGGAACACTAGCCCTATGGTGGGGAGCCCTAGCTAACACTAGGGCGGGGAGGCCTACCCATAGAAATCCAGTCCTAACTCCAAGCGGCCAAGCGATAGGAGCCCTAACCTTGTGTACACGTGGCCTTCCAATAGGAACCCTAACTCTATGGCGGGGATCCCTACACATAAGGCACACTAATCCTAGGGCCGGGAGCCCTACTCAGAGGAACCCTAACTCTATTTCCAAGTGGCCTACCGAGAGGAGCCCTAACCTTATTTCCATGTAGCTTACCTCTAGAAACCCCAGCCGTGCCACAGGGAGCCGTCCCATAGCAACCCTAACCCTAGGGCTGGGAGCGCTAACTATAGGAATCCTAACCGTAAGGCAAAGTGGCCTACCCAAAGTATCCCTAACCCTAAAGCCAAGTGGCCTACCTCTAGGAATCCAAACCCTAGGGGGTCCATACCCCTAGGAATTCTAAACCGAGGGCGAGGAGCCCTATCCATAGGAACCATAAATGTAACGCCAAGTGACCTACCCAGAGGAAGCCTCACCCTAGGCTGGGAGCCCCAGCCATAGGTAGCTTAACCCTTACTACGTGTCTCCTACCCACAGTAACTCTAAGCCTAGAGCGGGGTGCACTACCTATAGGAACCTTAAGCATAGCGCCGGGAGCCCAAGCTCTAGTAAACGTAACCCGAGGGTGGGGAGCCCTGGCCCCAGCAACCCTATCCCTACAGTGGGGAACCCTGCCCAGAGGAACCATAAACTTAATGCTAAGTGACATGACATAGGAACCGAACCCGAACTCAAACAGGCCAAGCCATGCAAACACTAACCCTAACACAACGTGGCCAAGCCCTAGGACCCCTAACCTATGGCAGGGAGCCATACCCATAGGAACTCTAACCCTAGGGCGGGAAGCCCTACTCATAAGACTTCTCACCCTAACGCCGAGTGGCCTACCGATAATAGCCATAATCCTAACTCCAACTGGCCTATCCATAGGAACCCTAACCCTAACACTAAGTGGCCTACCTATAGGAAACCTCACCCTAGGGTCAGGAACCCCACCCAGAGGAATCCTAACCCTAGGGCGGGAAGCCCTGACCATAGCAACGCAATCCTAACTCCAAGAAGCCTACCGCTAGGGACCTTAATCTTATCTCCAAGTGGCTTTTCCATAGGACCCCTAACTCTGAGATGGGGAACCCTACCCATAGGAACCCTAACGCTAGGCGGGGAGCGCTATCAAGAGGAACCGTAACTATAACTCCAAGTTGCCTTCCCGTAGGAACCAAAACTCTAAGCCCATTCCCATAGAAACCATCACCGACTCCAAGTGGCCTACGCATAGGAACACTAACCCTATGGTGAGGAGCCCTAGCTATAAGAATCCTAACACTAGCGCGGGGAGTTCTCCCCATAGAAACCGACATCCTAACGCTAAGTGGCATACTCACCGAACCCTAAGACTAGGGCGGGAAGCCGAAATCTTCAGAGCCCTAACCCTAACGCCAGATGAGAGCGATTGTTAGGTGCATAGACAAATTCGCGCTGAAAACTGTGGGTAAAAAAAGGAAGTGGTTTCTCAAGCAATATTTTGCCTATAGCTGATCCAAAATTGATCCTTTTTGTGTTTTTCAAAGGAAATGGAATGTGTAAAAACTATATTTTTCTTGGAAAAGCCATATTTCGGAGAAAAGGCTTCAAACACTGTGTTTACGAAGCTTATACGTAAAACATTCTTTTTCCCATTAAAAACGCTTTTCCAATGAGAAAGAATACAGTTGAAAATATTTTACTAAGCGAGCACCAATTGGCAAGAAAATAGGGTTTTTTGGTTTCAAAAGCTGTTTTTCAGTCCGTAAAGAATTAATTCTTTTGATCAAAAAGGGGTCGATTTCACTGAAATCTGTTTTCCTTCGACTGAAACCTCTCCCCCCCAGCTTTCTAGGAGCACAATAATTTCTCTTAAGAAAATTGTTTTGATGAGACTTCGTTTTCTTTTCAGGGAAAAAAGAGTTCTTTCCTGCAAAAGTTGATCCTTTTTCTCCCCGAAATTGATTTTCCATGTAAATATCGTTTAACAAGTTCCTTTTTCTTTTTCAACAGAGAAAGGCACTTACTCCTTTTCTCCCCAAAATTGACTTGAAGAGTAAATATCGATTAACGAGTTCCATTTTTATTGGAAGACGTTACTGTGCGGAGAGAAAGCTTGGGAAAAGTGTATTCAGTGGAGGGAATAGACATTTCAGCCAAATCTTTAGCCTTTGTTATCAAAAACGTCTAGAAACTCTTTTGGTACAGCAAATCAGCTTTTTAGAGAAAACCGAGATTTTGCCTGCAGCGGTTGATTTTTCATCTAGGAGAGCCCATTAAACAGCATTTTTTTTTTTCATTGCAAAGGCGTTTTTAAGTAAAAGTACTATGTTTTGCTCCTCTGAGTGTGATATTTTCTTCTAAAAATTGACTTTCCAGTTAATTATGGTTTCAGAGAGTCCTCCTTGGTTGCCAAAAGATAACATTTTCTTTTTGATGGAAAAAATGCTTGCGAAACCTCTTGTTTTTTCACTCACAGTTTTTCGATCCAAATTTCTTCATGGACCTACAAAGGGCTTAATAATTACTATTTTATTATTTGGCCCAAAGCAAACTTATCCGGAAGAGCCCCCTCCTCTTGTCCGTTTGCGTGAGCTAGTCTTTCGGGACCCAATCTGGTAGGTGAACTCCTTACTGGATCGGGACCAACAAGCAAATTAGGTAGAGGGATGCCACATTTCCCCCGGTTTGTGCATTCTTCGGCGGTTTAAGCATCAAATACTTGGGATGGGGCTGCAGTGCACAGGCATCTCGGGACACTTGACTGCAAAAATGTAGGTGCCAAGCGAGCTTTAGAACCTACGCGGATAGGCAGCAGCTGAAGAGGAGTATTAAATACTCTGGTATTTAAGTGCCTAAAGTGGCAGTGACGCTAGCTCAAGGAGCGACAACCAGGCGTCAGGTAGTAGCTCGACCTCAATAATGGAAGAAAAGCTGTTTTGAAAGCTCAGTGATAGGTTCATGACAGACATCAAGTAAGATGCAACAGCTGCAAAGACTAACCCTAACACCAATTGGCCAAGCCCTAGGCACTCTAACCCTAGGACGGGGAGCCCCAACTATAGGAAGCCTGGCACTAATTCCAAGTGGCCTACACACAAGACCCCCCCAACCTTATCTCCATGTCGCCTACACAAAGACAGCCTAACTATGACTGCAAGGGTCCAACCCATAGGAACCCACATGCGAAGGTGGGGAGCTGTCGCCGTAGGAAACCAAACCCTGTCAGGGAGCCCTACCCATAGAAACAGTAATCCTATGGTTAGAAACCCTATGGCCTAGGAACACTAGCCCTATGGTGGGGAGCCCTAGCTAACACTAGGGCGGGGAGGCCTACCCATAGAAATCCAGTCCTAACTCCAAGCGGCCAAGCGATAGGAGCCCTAACCTTGTGTACACGTGGCCTTCCAATAGGAACCCTAACTCTATGGCGGGGATCCCTACACATAAGGCACACTAATCCTAGGGCCGGGAGCCCTACTCAGAGGAACCCTAACTCTATTTCCAAGTGGCCTACCGAGAGGAGCCCTAACCTTATTTCCATGTAGCTTACCTCTAGAAACCCCAGCCGTGCCACAGGGAGCCGTCCCATAGCAACCCTAACCCTAGGGCTGGGAGCGCTAACTATAGGAATCCTAACCGTAAGGCAAAGTGGCCTACCCAAAGTATCCCTAACCCTAAAGCCAAGTGGCCTACCTCTAGGAATCCAAACCCTAGGGGGTCCATACCCCTAGGAATTCTAAACCGAGGGCGAGGAGCCCTATCCATAGGAACCATAAATGTAACGCCAAGTGACCTACCCAGAGGAAGCCTCACCCTAGGCTGGGAGCCCCAGCCATAGGTAGCTTAACCCTTACTACGTGTCTCCTACCCACAGTAACTCTAAGCCTAGAGCGGGGTGCACTACCTATAGGAACCTTAAGCATAGCGCCGGGAGCCCAAGCTCTAGTAAACGTAACCCGAGGGTGGGGAGCCCTGGCCCCAGCAACCCTATCCCTACAGTGGGGAACCCTGCCCAGAGGAACCATAAACTTAATGCTAAGTGACATGACATAGGAACCGAACCCGAACTCAAACAGGCCAAGCCATGCAAACACTAACCCTAACACAACGTGGCCAAGCCCTAGGACCCCTAACCTATGGCAGGGAGCCATACCCATAGGAACTCTAACCCTAGGGCGGGAAGCCCTACTCATAAGACTTCTCACCCTAACGCCGAGTGGCCTACCGATAATAGCCATAATCCTAACTCCAACTGGCCTATCCATAGGAACCCTAACCCTAACACTAAGTGGCCTACCTATAGGAAACCTCACCCTAGGGTCAGGAACCCCACCCAGAGGAATCCTAACCCTAGGGCGGGAAGCCCTGACCATAGCAACGCAATCCTAACTCCAAGAAGCCTACCGCTAGGGACCTTAATCTTATCTCCAAGTGGCTTTTCCATAGGACCCCTAACTCTGAGATGGGGAACCCTACCCATAGGAACCCTAACGCTAGGCGGGGAGCGCTATCAAGAGGAACCGTAACTATAACTCCAAGTTGCCTTCCCGTAGGAACCAAAACTCTAAGCCCATTCCCATAGAAACCATCACCGACTCCAAGTGGCCTACGCATAGGAACACTAACCCTATGGTGAGGAGCCCTAGCTATAAGAATCCTAACACTAGCGCGGGGAGTTCTCCCCATAGAAACCGACATCCTAACGCTAAGTGGCATACTCACCGAACCCTAAGCCTAGGGCGGGAAGCCGAAATCTTCAGAGCCCTAACCCTAACGCCAGATGAGAGCGATTGTTAGGTGCATAGACAAATTCGCGCTGAAAACTGTGGGTAAAAAAAGGAAGTGGTTTCTCAAGCAATATTTTGCCTATAGCTGATCCAAAATTGATCCTTTTTGTGTTTTTCAAAGGAAATGGAATGTGTAAAAACTATATTTTTCTTGGAAAAGCCATATTTCGGAGAAAAGGCTTCAAACACTGTGTTTACGAAGCTTATACGTAAAACATTCTTTTTCCCATTAAAAACGCTTTTCCAATGAGAAAGAATACAGTTGAAAATATTTTACTAAGCGAGCACCAATTGGCAAGAAAATAGGGTTTTTTGGTTTCAAAAGCTGTTTTTCAGTCCGTAAAGAATTAATTCTTTTGATCAAAAAGGGGTCGATTTCACTGAAATCTGTTTTCCTTCGACTGAAACCTCTCCCCCCCAGCTTTCTAGGAGCACAATAATTTCTCTTAAGAAAATTGTTTTGATGAGACTTCGTTTTCTTTTCAGGGAAAAAAGAGTTCTTTCCTGCAAAAGTTGATCCTTTTTCTCCCCGAAATTGATTTTCCATGTAAATATCGTTTAACAAGTTCCTTTTTCTTTTTCAACAGAGAAAGGCACTTACTCCTTTTCTCCCCAAAATTGACTTGAAGAGTAAATATCGATTAACGAGTTCCATTTTTATTGGAAGACGTTACTGTGCGGAGAGAAAGCTTGGGAAAAGTGTATTCAGTGGAGGGAATAGACATTTCAGCCAAATCTTTAGCCTTTGTTATCAAAAACGTCTAGAAACTCTTTTGGTACAGCAAATCAGCTTTTTAGAGAAAACCGAGATTTTGCCTGCAGCGGTTGATTTTTTATCTAGGAGAGCCCATAAAACAGCCTTATTTTTTTTCATTGCAAAGGCGTTTTTAAGTAAAAGTACTATGTTTTGCTCCTCTGAGTGTGACATTTTCTTCTACAAATTGACTTTCCAGTTAATTATGGTTTCAGAGAGTCCTCCTTGGTTGCCAAAAGATAACAACATTTTCTTTTTGATGGAAAAAATGCTTGCGAAACCTCTTGTTTTTTCACCCACACTTTTTCGATCCCAATTTCTTCATGGACCTACAAAGGGCTTAATAATTACTATTTTATTATTTGGCCCAAAGCAAACTTATCCGGAAGAGCCCCCTCCTCTTGTCCGTTTGTGTGAGCTAGTCTTTCGGGGCCCAATCTGGTAGGTGAACTCCTTACTGGATCGGAACCCACAAGCAAATTAGGTAGAGGGATGCCACATTTCCCCCGGTTTGTGCATTCTTCGGCGGTTTAAGCATCAAATACTGGGGATGGGGCTGCACTGCACAGGCATCTCGGGACACTTGACTGCAAAAATGTAGGTGCCAAGCGAGCTTTAGAACCTACGCGGATAGGCAGCAGCTGAAGAGGAGTATTAAATACTCTGGTATTTAAGTGCCTAAAGTGGCAGTGACGCTAGCTCAAGGAGCGACAACCAGGCGTCAGGTAGTAGCTCGACCTCAATAATGGAAGAAAAGCTGTTTTGAAAGCTCAGTGATAGGTTCATGACAGACATCAAGTAAGATGCAACAGCTGCAAAGACTAACCCTAACACCAATTGGCCAAGCCCTAGGCACTCTAACCCTAGGACGGGGAGCCCCAACTATAGGAATCCTGGGACTAATTCCAAGTGGCCTACACACAAGACCCCCCCCCAACCTTATCTCCATGTCGCCTACACAAAGACAGCCTAACTATGACTGCAAGGGTCCAACCCATAGGAACCCTCATGCGAAGGTGGGGAGCTGTCGCCGTAGGAAACCAAACCCTGTCAGGGAGCCCTACCCATAGAAACAGTAATCCTATGGTTAGAAACCCTATGGCCTAGGAACACTAGCCCTATGGTGGGTAGCCCTAGCTAACTCTAGGGCGGGGAGGCCTACCCATAGAAATCCAGTCCTAACTCCAAGCGGCCAAGCGATAGGAGCCCTAACCTTGTGTACACGTGGCCTTCCAATAGGAACCCTAACTCTATGGCGGGGATCCCTACACATAAGGCACACTAATCCTAGGGCCGGGAGCCCTACTCAGAGGAACCCTAACTCTATTTCCAAGTGGCCTACCGAGAGGAGCCCTAACCTTATTTCCATGTAGCTTACCTCTAGAAACCCCAGCCGTGCCACAGGGAGCCGTCCCATAGCAACCCTAACCCTAGGGCTGGGAGCGCTAACTATAGGAATCCTAACCGTAAGGCAAAGTGGCCTACCCAAAGTATCCCTAACCCTAAAGCCAAGTGGCCTACCTCTAGGAATCCAAACCCTAGGGGGTCCATACCCCTAGGAATTCTAAACCGAGGGCGAGGAGCCCTATCCATAGGAACCATAACTGTAACGCCAAGTGACCTACCCAGAGGAATCCTAACCCTAGGGCGGGAAGCCCTGACCATAGCAACGCAATCCTAACTCCAAGAAGCCTACCGCTAGGGACCTTAATCTTATCTCCAAGTGGCTTTTCCATAGGACCCCTAACTCTGAGATGGGGAACCCTACCCATAGGAACCCTAACCCTAGGCGGGGAGCGCTATCAAGAGGAACCGTAACTATAACTCCAAGTTGCCTTCCCGTAGGAACCAAAACTCTAAGCCCATTCCCATAGAAACCATCACCGACTCCAAGTGGCCTACGCATAGGAACACTAACCCTATGGTGAGGAGCCCTAGCTATAAGAATCCTAACACTAGCGCGGGGAGTTCTCCCCATAGAAACCGACATCCTAACGCTAAGTGGCATACTCACCGAACCCTAAGCCTAGGGCGGGAAGCCGAAATCTTCAGAGCCCTAACCCTAACGCCAGATGAGAGCGATTGTTAGGTGCATAGACAAATTCGCGCTGAAAACTGTGGGTAAAAAAAGGAAGTGGTTTCTCAAGCAATATTTTGCCTATAGCTGATCCAAAATTGATCCTTTTTGTGTTTTTCAAAGGAAATGGAATGTGTAAAAACTATATTTTTCTTGGAAAAGCCATATTTCGGAGAAAAGGCTTCAAACACTGTGTTTACGAAGCTTATACGTAAAACATTCTTTTTCCCATTAAAAACGCTTTTCCAATGAGAAAGAATACAGTTGAAAATATTTTACTAAGCGAGCACCAATTGGCAAGAAAATAGGTTTTTTTTGGTTTCAAAAGCTGTTTTTCAGTCCGTAAAGAATTAATTCTTTTGATCAAAAAGGGGTCGATTTCACTGAAATCTGTTTTCCTTCGACTGAAACCTCTTCCCCCCAGCTTTCTAGGAGCACAATAATTTCTCTTAAGAAAATTGTTTTGATGAGACTTCGTTTTCTTTTCAGGGAAAAAAGAGTTCTTTCCTGCAAAAGTTGATCCTTTTTCTCCCCGAAATTGATTTTCCATGTAAATATCGTTTAACAAGTTCCTTTTTCTTTTTCAACAGAGAAAGGCACTTACTCATTTTCTCCCCAAAATTGACTTGAAGAGTAAATATCGATTAACGAGTTCCATTTTTATTGGAAGACGTTACTGTGCGGAGAGAAAGCTTGGGAAAAGTGTATTCAGTGGAGGGAATAGACATTTCAGCCAAAACTTTAGCCTTTGTTATCAAAAACGTCTAGAAACTCTTTTGGTACAGCAAATCAGCTTTTTAGAGAAAACCGAGATTTTGCCTGCAGCGGTTGATTTTTTATCTAGGAGAGCCCATAAAACAGCCTTATTTTTTTTCATTGCAAAGGCGTTTTAAGTAAAAGTACTATGTTTTGCTCCTCTGAGTGTGACATTTTCTTCTACAAATTGACTTTCCAGTTAATTATGGTTTCAGAGAGTCCTCCTTGGTTGCCAAAAGATAACAACATTTTCTTTTTGATAGAAAAAATGCTTGCGAAACCTCTTGTTTTTTCACCCACACTTTTTCGATCCAAATTTCTTCATGGACCTACAAAGGGCTTAATAATTACTATTTTATTATTTGGCCCAAAGCAAACTTATCCGGAAGAGCCCCCTCCTCTTGTCCGTTTGTGTGAGCTAGTCTTTCGGGGCCCAATCTGGTAGGTGAACTCCTTACTGGATCGGAACCCACAAGCAAATTAGGTAGAGGGATGCCACATTTCCCCCGGGTTGTGCATTCTTCGGCGGTTTAAGCATCAAATACTGGGGATGGGGCTGCACTGCACAGGCATCTCGGGACACTTCACTGCAAAAATGTAGGTGCCAAGCGAGCTTTAGAACCTACGCGGATAGGCAGCAGCTGAAGAGGAGTATTAAATACTCTGGTATTTAAGTGCCTAAAGTGGCAGTGACGCTAGCTCAAGGAGCGACAACCAGTCGTCAGGTAGTATCTCGACCTCAATAATGGAAGAAAAGCTGTTTTGAAAGCTCAGTGATAGGTTCATGACAGACATCAAGTAAGATGCAACAGCTACAAAGACTAACCCTAACACCAATTGGCCAAGCCCTAGGCACTCTAACCCTAGGACGGGGAGCCCCAACTATAGGAAGCCTGGCACTAATTCCAAGTGGCCTACACACAAGACCCCGCCCCCAACCTTATCTCCATGTCGCCTACACAAAGACAGCCTAACTATGACTGCAAGGGTCCAACCCATAGGAACCCTCATGCGAAGGTGGGGAGCTGTCGCCGTAGGAACCCAAACCCTGTCAGGGAGCCCTACCCATAGAAACAGTAATCCTATGGTTAGAAACCCTATGGCCTAGGAACACTAGCCCTATGGTGGGGAGCCCTAGCTAACACTAGGGCGGGGAGGCCTACCCATAGAAATCCAGTCCTAACTCCAAGCGGCCAAGCGATAGGAGCCCTAACCTTGTGTACACGTGGCCTTCCAATAGGAACCCTAACTCTATGGCGGGGATCCCTACACATAAGGCACACTATTCCTAGGGCCGGGAGCCCTACTCAGAGGAACCCTAACTCTATTTCCAAGTGGCCTACCGAGAGGAGCCCTAACCTTATTTCCATGTAGCTTACCTCTAGAAACCCCAGCCGTGCCACAGGGAGCCGTCCCATAGCAACCCTAACCCTAGGGCTGGGAGCGCTAACTATAGGAATCCTAACCGTAAAACAAAGTGGCCTACCCAAAGTATCCCTAACCCTAAAGCCAAGTGGCCTACCTCTAGGAATCCAAACCCTAGGGGGTCCATACCCCTAGGAATTCTAAACCGAGGGCGAGGAGCCCTATCCATAGGAACCATAACTGTAACGCCAAGTGACCTACCCAGAGGAAGCCTAACCCTAGGCTGGGAGCCCCAGCCATAGGTAGCTTAACCCTTACTACGTGTCTCCTACCCACAGTAACTCTAAGCCTAGAGCGGGGTGCACTACCTATAGGAACCTTAAGCATAGCGCCGGGAGCCCAAGCTCTAGTAAACGTAACCCGAGGGTGGGGAGCCCTGGCCCCAGCAACCCTATCCCTACAGTGGGGAACCCTGCCCAGAGGAACCATAAACTTAATGCTAAGTGACATGACATAGGAACCGAACCCGAACTCAAACAGGCCAAGCCATGCAAACACTAACCCTAACACAACGTGGCCAAGCCCTAGGACCCCTAACCTATGGCAGGGAGCCATACCCATAGGAACTCTAACCCTAGGGCGGGAAGCCCTACTCATAAGACTTCTCACCCTAACGCCGAGTGGCCTACCGATAATAGCCATAATCCTAACTCCAACTGGCCTATCCATAGGAACCCTAACCCTAACACTAAGTGGCCTACCTATAGGAAACCTCACCCTAGGTCAGGAACCCCACCCAGAGGAATCCTAACCCTAGGGCGGGAAGCCCTGACCATAGCAACGCAATCCTAACTCCAAGAAACCTACCGCTAGGGACCTTAATCTTATCTCCAAGTGGCTTTTCCATAGGAACCCTAACCCTAGGCGGGGAGCGCTATCAAGAGGAACCGTAACTATAACTCCAAGTTGCCTTCCCGTAGGAACCAAAACTCTAAGCCCATTCCCATAGAAACCATCACCGACTCCAAGTGGCCTACGCATAGGAACACTAACCCTATGGTGAGGAGCCCTAGCTATAAGAATCCTAACACTAGCGCGGGGAGTTCTCCCCATAGAAACTGACATCCTAACGCTAAGTGGCATACTCACCGAACCCTAAGCCTAGGGCGGGAAGCCGAAATCTTAAGAGCCCTAACCCTAACGCCAGATGAGAGCGATTGTTAGGTGCATAGACAAATTCGCGCTGAAAACTGTGGGTAAAAAAAGGAAGTGGTTTCTCAAGCAATATTTTGCCTATAGCTGATCCAAAATTGATCCTTTTTGTGTTTTTCAAAGGAAATGGAATGTGTAAAAACTATATTTTTCTTGGAAAAGCCATATTTCGGAGAAAAGGCTTCAAACACTGTGTTTACGAAGCTTATACGTAAAACATTCTTTTTCCCATTAAAAACGCTTTTCCAATGAGAAAGAATACAGTTGAAAATATTTTACTAAGCGAGCACCAATTGGCAAGAAAATAGGTTTTTTTTGGTTTCAAAAGCTGTTTTTCAGTCCGTAAAGAATTAATTCTTTTGATCAAAAAGGGGTCGATTTCACTGAAATCTGTTTTCCTTCGACTGAAACCTCTTCCCCCCAGCTTTCTAGGAGCACAATAATTTCTCTTAAGAAAATTGTTTTGATGAGACTTCGTTTTCTTTTCAGGGAAAAAAGAGTTGTTTCCTGCAAAAGTTGATCCTTTTTCTCCCCGAAATTGATTTTCCATGTAAATATCGTTTAACAAGTTCCTTTTTCTTTTTCAACAGAGAAAGGCACTTACTCATTTTCTCCCCAAAATTGACTTGAAGAGTAAATATCGATTAACGAGTTCCATTTTTATTGGAAGACGTTACTGTGCGGAGAGAAAGCTTGGGAAAAGTTATTCAGTGGAGGGAATAGACATTTCAGCCAAAACTTTAGCTTTTGTTATCAAAAACGTCTAGAAACTCTTTTGGTACAGCAAATCAGCTTTTTAGAGAAAACCGAGATTTTGCCTGCAGCGGTTGATTTTTCATCTAGGAGAGCCCATTAAACAGCATTTTTTTTTTCATTGCAAAGGCGTTTTTAAGTAAAAGTACTATGTTTTGCTCCTCTGAGTGTGATATTTTCTTCTAAAAATTGACTTTCCAGTTAATTATGGTTTCAGAGAGTCCTCCTTGGTTGCCAAAAGATAACATTTTCTTTTTGATGGAAAAAATGCTTGCGAAACCTCTTGTTTTTTCACTCACAGTTTTTCGATCCAAATTTCTTCATGGACCTACAAAGGGCTTAATAATTACTATTTTATTATTTGGCCCAAAGCAAACTTATCCGGAAGAGCCCCCTCCTCTTGTCCGTTTGCGTGAGCTAGTCTTTCGGGACCCAATCTGGTAGGTGAACTCCTTACTGGATCGGGACCAACAAGCAAATTAGGTAGAGGGATGCCACATTTCCCCCGGTTTGTGCATTCTTCGGCGGTTTAAGCATCAAATACTTGGGATGGGGCTGCAGTGCACAGGCATCTCGGGACACTTGACTGCAAAAATGTAGGTGCCAAGCGAGCTTTAGAACCTACGCGGATAGGCAGCAGCTGAAGAGGAGTATTAAATACTCTGGTATTTAAGTGCCTAAAGTGGCAGTGACGCTAGCTCAAGGAGCGACAACCAGGCGTCAGGTAGTAGCTCGACCTCAATAATGGAAGAAAAGCTGTTTTGAAAGCTCAGTGATAGGTTCATGACAGACATCAAGTAAGATGCAACAGCTGCAAAGACTAACCCTAACACCAATTGGCCAAGCCCTAGGCACTCTAACCCTAGGACGGGGAGCCCCAACTATAGGAAGCCTGGCACTAATTCCAAGTGGCCTACACACAAGACCCCCCCCAACCTTATCTCCATGTCGCCTACACAAAGACAGCCTAACTATGACTGCAAGGGTCCAACCCATAGGAACCCACATGCGAAGGTGGGGAGCTGTCGCCGTAGGAAACCAAACCCTGTCAGGGAGCCCTACCCATAGAAACAGTAATCCTATGGTTAGAAACCCTATGGCCTAGGAACACTAGCCCTATGGTGGGGAGCCCTAGCTAACACTAGGGCGGGGAGGCCTACCCATAGAAATCCAGTCCTAACTCCAAGCGGCCAAGCGATAGGAGCCCTAACCTTGTGTACACGTGGCCTTCCAATAGGAACCCTAACTCTATGGCGGGGATCCCTACACATAAGGCACACTAATCCTAGGGCCGGGAGCCCTACTCAGAGGAACCCTAACTCTATTTCCAAGTGGCCTACCGAGAGGAGCCCTAACCTTATTTCCATGTAGCTTACCTCTAGAAACCCCAGCCGTGCCACAGGGAGCCGTCCCATAGCAACCCTAACCCTAGGGCTGGGAGCGCTAACTATAGGAATCCTAACCGTAAGGCAAAGTGGCCTACCCAAAGTATCCCTAACCCTAAAGCCAAGTGGCCTACCTCTAGGAATCCAAACCCTAGGGGGTCCATACCCCTAGGAATTCTAAACCGAGGGCGAGGAGCCCTATCCATAGGAACCATAAATGTAACGCCAAGTGACCTACCCAGAGGAAGCCTCACCCTAGGCTGGGAGCCCCAGCCATAGGTAGCTTAACCCTTACTACGTGTCTCCTACCCACAGTAACTCTAAGCCTAGAGCGGGGTGCACTACCTATAGGAACCTTAAGCATAGCGCCGGGAGCCCAAGCTCTAGTAAACGTAACCCGAGGGTGGGGAGCCCTGGCCCCAGCAACCCTATCCCTACAGTGGGGAACCCTGCCCAGAGGAACCATAAACTTAATGCTAAGTGACATGACATAGGAACCGAACCCGAACTCAAACAGGCCAAGCCATGCAAACACTAACCCTAACACAACGTGGCCAAGCCCTAGGACCCCTAACCTATGGCAGGGAGCCATACCCATAGGAACTCTAACCCTAGGGCGGGAAGCCCTACTCATAAGACTTCTCACCCTAACGCCGAGTGGCCTACCGATAATAGCCATAATCCTAACTCCAACTGGCCTATCCATAGGAACCCTAACCCTAACACTAAGTGGCCTACCTATAGGAAACCTCACCCTAGGGTCAGGAACCCCACCCAGAGGAATCCTAACCCTAGGGCGGGAAGCCCTGACCATAGCAACGCAATCCTAACTCCAAGAAGCCTACCGCTAGGGACCTTAATCTTATCTCCAAGTGGCTTTTCCATAGGACCCCTAACTCTGAGATGGGGAACCCTACCCATAGGAACCCTAACGCTAGGCGGGGAGCGCTATCAAGAGGAACCGTAACTATAACTCCAAGTTGCCTTCCCGTAGGAACCAAAACTCTAAGCCCATTCCCATAGAAACCATCACCGACTCCAAGTGGCCTACGCATAGGAACACTAACCCTATGGTGAGGAGCCCTAGCTATAAGAATCCTAACACTAGCGCGGGGAGTTCTCCCCATAGAAACCGACATCCTAACGCTAAGTGGCATACTCACCGAACCCTAAGCCTAGGGCGGGAAGCCGAAATCTTCAGAGCCCTAACCCTAACGCCAGATGAGAGCGATTGTTAGGTGCATAGACAAATTCGCGCTGAAAACTGTGGGTAAAAAAAGGAAGTGGTTTCTCAAGCAATATTTTGCCTATAGCTGATCCAAAATTGATCCTTTTTGTGTTTTTCAAAGGAAATGGAATGTGTAAAAACTATATTTTTCTTGGAAAAGCCATATTTCGGAGAAAAGGCTTCAAACACTGTGTTTACGAAGCTTATACGTAAAACATTCTTTTTCCCATTAAAAACGCTTTTCCAATGAGAAAGAATACAGTTGAAAATATTTTACTAAGCGAGCACCAATTGGCAAGAAAATAGGGTTTTTTGGTTTCAAAAGCTGTTTTTCAGTCCGTAAAGAATTAATTCTTTTGATCAAAAAGGGGTCGATTTCACTGAAATCTGTTTTCCTTCGACTGAAACCTCTCCCCCCCAGCTTTCTAGGAGCACAATAATTTCTCTTAAGAAAATTGTTTTGATGAGACTTCGTTTTCTTTTCAGGGAAAAAAGAGTTCTTTCCTGCAAAAGTTGATCCTTTTTCTCCCCGAAATTGATTTTCCATGTAAATATCGTTTAACAAGTTCCTTTTTCTTTTTCAACAGAGAAAGGCACTTACTCCTTTTCTCCCCAAAATTGACTTGAAGAGTAAATATCGATTAACGAGTTCCATTTTTATTGGAAGACGTTACTGTGCGGAGAGAAAGCTTGGGAAAAGTGTATTCAGTGGAGGGAATAGACATTTCAGCCAAATCTTTAGCCTTTGTTATCAAAAACGTCTAGAAACTCTTTTGGTACAGCAAATCAGCTTTTTAGAGAAAACCGAGATTTTGCCTGCAGCGGTTGATTTTTTATCTAGGAGAGCCCATAAAACAGCCTTATTTTTTTTCATTGCAAAGGCGTTTTTAAGTAAAAGTACTATGTTTTGCTCCTCTGAGTGTGACATTTTCTTCTACAAATTGACTTTCCAGTTAATTATGGTTTCAGAGAGTCCTCCTTGGTTGCCAAAAGATAACAACATTTTCTTTTTGATGGAAAAAATGCTTGCGAAACCTCTTGTTTTTTCACCCACACTTTTTCGATCCCAATTTCTTCATGGACCTACAAAGGGCTTAATAATTACTATTTTATTATTTGGCCCAAAGCAAACTTATCCGGAAGAGCCCCCTCCTCTTGTCCGTTTGTGTGAGCTAGTCTTTCGGGGCCCAATCTGGTAGGTGAACTCCTTACTGGATCGGAACCCACAAGCAAATTAGGTAGAGGGATGCCACATTTCCCCCGGGTTGTGCATTCTTCGGCGGTTTAAGCATCAAATACTGGGGATGGGGCTGCACTGCACAGGCATCTCGGGACACTTGACTGCAAAAATGTAGGTGCCAAGCGAGCTTTAGAACCTACGCGGATAGGCAGCAGCTGAAGAGGAGTATTAAATACTCTGGTATTTAAGTGCCTAAAGTGGCAGTGACGCTAGCTCAAGGAGCGACAACCAGGCGTCAGGTAGTAGCTCGACCTCAATAATGGAAGAAAAGCTGTTTTGAAAGCTCAGTGATAGGTTCATGACAGACATCAAGTAAGATGCAACAGCTGCAAAGACTAACCCTAACACCAATTGGCCAAGTCCTAGGGACTCTAACCCTAGGACAGGGAGCCCCAACTATAGGAATCCTGGCACTAATTCCAAGTGGCCTACACATAAGACCCCCCCCCTAACCTTATCTCCAAGTCGCCTACGCAAAGGCAGCCTAACTATGACTGCAAGGGTCCAACCCATAGGAACCCTCATGCGAAGGTGGGGAGCTGTCGCCGTAGGAACCCAAACCCTGTCAGGGAGCCCTACCCATAGAAACAGTAATCCTATGGTTAGAAACCCTATGGCCTAGGAACACTAGCCCTATGGTGGGGAGCCCTAGCTAACACTAGGGCGGGGAGGCCTACCCATAGAAATCCAGTCCTAACTCCAAGCGGCCAAGCGATAGGAGCCCTAACCTTGTGTACACGTGGCCTTCCAATAGGAACCCTAACTCTATGGCGGGGATCCCTACACATAAGGCACACTAATCCTAGGGCCGGGAGCCCTACTCAGAGGAACCCTAACTCTATTTCCAAGTGGCCTACCGAGAGGAGCCCTAACCTTATTTCCATGTAGCTTACCTCTAGAAACCCCAGCCGTGCCACAGGGAGCCGTCCCATAGCAACCCTAACCCTAGGGCTGGGAGCGCTAACTATAGGAATCGTAACCGTAAGGCAAAGTGGCCTACCCAAAGTATCCCTAACCCTAAAGCCAAGTGGCCTACCTCTAGGAATCCAAACCCTAGGGGGTCCATACCCCTAGGAATTCTAAACCGAGGGCGAGGAGCCCTATCCATAGGAACCATAACTGTAACGCCAAGTGACCTACCCAGAGGAATCCTAACCCTAGGGCGGGAAGCCCTGACCATAGCAACGCAATCCTAACTCCAAGAAGCCTACCGCTAGGGACCTTAATCTTATCTCCAAGTGGCTTTTCCATAGGACCCCTAACTCTGAGATGGGGAACCCTACCCATAGGAACCCTAACCCTAGGCGGGGAGCGCTATCAAGAGGAACCGTAACTATAACTCCAAGTTGCCTTCCCGTAGGAACCAAAACTCTAAGCCCATTCCCATAGAAACCATCACCGACTCCAAGTGGCCTACGCATAGGAACACTAACCCTATGGTGAGGAGCCCTAGCTATAAGAATCCTAACACTAGCGCGGGGAGTTCTCCCCATAGAAACCGACATCCTAACGCTAAGTGGCATACTCACCGAACCCTAAGCCTAGGGCGGGAAGCCGAAATCTTCAGAGCCCTAACCCTAACGCCAGATGAGAGCGATTGTTAGGTGCATAGACAAATTCGCGCTGAAAACTGTGGGTAAAAAAAGGAAGTGGTTTCTCAAGCAATATTTTGCCTATAGCTGATCCAAAATTGATCCTTTTTGTGTTTTTCAAAGGAAATGGAATGTGTAAAAACTATATTTTTCTTGGAAAAGCCATATTTCGGAGAAAAGGCTTCAAACACTGTGTTTACGAAGCTTATACGTAAAACATTCTTTTTCCCATTAAAAACGCTTTTCCAATGAGAAAGAATACAGTTGAAAATATTTTACTAAGCGAGCACCAATTGGCAAGAAAATAGGTTTTTTTTGGTTTCAAAAGCTGTTTTTCAGTCCGTAAAGAATTAATTCTTTTGATCAAAAAGGGGTCGATTTCACTGAAATCTGTTTTCCTTCGACTGAAACCTCTTCCCCCCAGCTTTCTAGGAGCACAATAATTTCTCTTAAGAAAATTGTTTTGATGAGACTTCGTTTTCTTTTCAGGGAAAAAAGAGTTCTTTCCTGCAAAAGTTGATCCTTTTTCTCCCCGAAATTGATTTTCCATGTAAATATCGTTTAACAAGTTCCTTTTTCTTTTTCAACAGAGAAAGGCACTTACTCATTTTCTCCCCAAAATTGACTTGAAGAGTAAATATCGATTAACGAGATCCATTTTTATTGGAAGACGTTACTGTGCGGAGAGAAAGCTTGGGAAAAGTGTATTCAGTGGAGGGAATAGACATTTCAGCCAAAACTTTAGCCTTTGTTATCAAAAACGTCTAGAAACTCTTTTGGTACAGCAAATCAGCTTTTTAGAGAAAACCGAGATTTTGCCTGCAGCGGTTGATTTTTTATCTAGGAGAGCCCATAAAACAGCCTTATTTTTTTTCATTGCAAAGGCGTTTTAAGTAAAAGTACTATGTTTTGCTCCTCTGAGTGTGACATTTTCTTCTACAAATTGACTTTCCAGTTAATTATGGTTTCAGAGAGTCCTCCTTGGTTGCCAAAAGATAACAACATTTTCTTTTTGATAGAAAAAATGCTTGCGAAACCTCTTGTTTTTTCACCCACACTTTTTCGATCCAAATTTCTTCATGGACCTACAAAGGGCTTAATAATTACTATTTTATTATTTGGCCCAAAGCAAACTTATCCGGAAGAGCCCCCTCCTCTTGTCCGTTTGTGTGAGCTAGTCTTTCGGGGCCCAATCTGGTAGGTGAACTCCTTACTGGATCGGAACCCACAAGCAAATTAGGTAGAGGGATGCCACATTTCCCCCGGGTTGTGCATTCTTCGGCGGTTTAAGCATCAAATACTGGGGATGGGGCTGCACTGCACAGGCATCTCGGGACACTTCACTGCAAAAATGTAGGTGCCAAGCGAGCTTTAGAACCTACGCGGATAGGCAGCAGCTGAAGAGGAGTATTAAATACTCTGGTATTTAAGTGCCTAAAGTGGCAGTGACGCTAGCTCAAGGAGCGACAACCAGTCGTCAGGTAGTATCTCGACCTCAATAATGGAAGAAAAGCTGTTTTGAAAGCTCAGTGATAGGTTCATGACAGACATCAAGTAAGATGCAACAGCTACAAAGACTAACCCTAACACCAATTGGCCAAGCCCTAGGCACTCTAACCCTAGGACGGGGAGCCCCAACTATAGGAAGCCTGGCACTAATTCCAAGTGGCCTACACACAAGACCCCGCCCCCAACCTTATCTCCATGTCGCCTACACAAAGACAGCCTAACTATGACTGCAAGGGTCCAACCCATAGGAACCCTCATGCGAAGGTGGGGAGCTGTCGCCGTAGGAACCCAAACCCTGTCAGGGAGCCCTACCCATAGAAACAGTAATCCTATGGTTAGAAACCCTATGGCCTAGGAACACTAGCCCTATGGTGGGGAGCCCTAGCTAACACTAGGGCGGGGAGGCCTACCCATAGAAATCCAGTCCTAACTCCAAGCGGCCAAGCGATAGGAGCCCTAACCTTGTGTACACGTGGCCTTCCAATAGGAACCCTAACTCTATGGCGGGGATCCCTACACATAAGGCACACTATTCCTAGGGCCGGGAGCCCTACTCAGAGGAACCCTAACTCTATTTCCAAGTGGCCTACCGAGAGGAGCCCTAACCTTATTTCCATGTAGCTTACCTCTAGAAACCCCAGCCGTGCCACAGGGAGCCGTCCCATAGCAACCCTAACCCTAGGGCTGGGAGCGCTAACTATAGGAATCCTAACCGTAAAACAAAGTGGCCTACCCAAAGTATCCCTAACCCTAAAGCCAAGTGGCCTACCTCTAGGAATCCAAACCCTAGGGGGTCCATACCCCTAGGAATTCTAAACCGAGGGCGAGGAGCCCTATCCATAGGAACCATAACTGTAACGCCAAGTGACCTACCCAGAGGAAGCCTAACCCTAGGCTGGGAGCCCCAGCCATAGGTAGCTTAACCCTTACTACGTGTCTCCTACCCACACTAACTCTAAGCCTAGAGCGGGGTGCACTACCTATAGGAACCTTAAGCATAGCGCCGGGAGCCCAAGCTCTAGTAAACGTAACCCGAGGGTGGGGAGCCCTGGCCCCAGCAACCCTATCCCTACAGTGGGGAACCCTGCCCAGAGGAACCATAAACTTAATGCTAAGTGACATGACATAGGAACCGAACCCGAACTCAAACAGGCCAAGCCATGCAAACACTAACCCTAACACAACGTGGCCAAGCCCTAGGACCCCTAACCTATGGCAGGGAGCCATACCCATAGGAACTCTAACCCTAGGGCGGGAAGCCCTACTCATAAGACTTCTCACCCTAACGCCGAGTGGCCTACCGATAATAGCCATAATCCTAACTCCAACTGGCCTATCCATAGGAACCCTAACCCTAACACTAAGTGGCCTACCTATAGGAAACCTCACCCTAGGTCAGGAACCCCACCCAGAGGAATCCTAACCCTAGGGCGGGAAGCCCTGACCATAGCAACGCAATCCTAACTCCAAGAAGCCTACCGCTAGGGACCTTAATCTTATCTCCAAGTGGCTTTTCCATAGGAACCCTAACCCTAGGCGGGGAGCGCTATCAAGAGGAACCGTAACTATAACTCCAAGTTGCCTTCCCGTAGGAACCAAAACTCTAAGCCCATTCCCATAGAAACCATCACCGACTCCAAGTGGCCTACGCATAGGAACACTAACCCTATGGTGAGGAGCCCTAGCTATAAGAATCCTAACACTAGCGCGGGGAGTTCTCCCCATAGAAACCGACATCCTAACGCTAAGTGGCATACTCACCGAACCCTAAGCCTAGGGCGGGAAGCCGAAATCTTAAGAGCCCTAACCCTAACGCCAGATGAGAGCGATTGTTAGGTGCATAGACAAATTCGCGCTGAAAACTGTGGGTAAAAAAAGGAAGTGGTTTCTCAAGCAATATTTTGCCTATAGCTGATCCAAAATTGATCCTTTTTGTGTTTTTCAAAGGAAATGGAATGTGTAAAAACTATATTTTTCTTGGAAAAGCCATATTTCGGAGAAAAGGCTTCAAACACTGTGTTTACGAAGCTTATACGTAAAACATTCTTTTTCCCATTAAAAACGCTTTTCCAATGAGAAAGAATACAGTTGAAAATATTTTACTAAGCGAGCACCAATTGGCAAGAAAATAGGTTTTTTTTGGTTTCAAAAGCTGTTTTTCAGTCCGTAAAGAATTAATTCTTTTGATCAAAAAGGGGTCGATTTCACTGAAATCTGTTTTCCTTCGACTGAAACCTCTTCCCCCCAGCTTTCTAGGAGCACAATAATTTCTCTTAAGAAAATTGTTTTGATGAGACTTCGTTTTCTTTTCAGGGAAAAAAGAGTTGTTTCCTGCAAAAGTTGATCCTTTTTCTCCCCGAAATTGATTTTCCATGTAAATATCGTTTAACAAGTTCCTTTTTCTTTTTCAACAGAGAAAGGCACTTACTCATTTTCTCCCCAAAATTGACTTGAAGAGTAAATATCGATTAACGAGTTCCATTTTTATTGGAAGACGTTACTGTGCGGAGAGAAAGCTTGGGAAAAGTTATTCAGTGGAGGGAATAGACATTTCAGCCAAAACTTTAGCTTTTGTTATCAAAAACGTCTAGAAACTCTTTTGGTACAGCAAATCAGCTTTTTAGAGAAAACCGAGATTTTGCCTGCAGCGGTTGATTTTTCATCTAGGAGAGCCCATTAAACAGCATTTTTTTTTTTCATTGCAAAGGCGTTTTTAAGTAAAAGTACTATGTTTTGCTCCTCTGAGTGTGATATTTTCTTCTAAAAATTGACTTTCCAGTTAATTATGGTTTCAGAGAGTCCTCCTTGGTTGCCAAAAGATAACATTTTCTTTTTGATGGAAAAAATGCTTGCGAAACCTCTTGTTTTTTCACTCACAGTTTTTCGATCCAAATTTCTTCATGGACCTACAAAGGGCTTAATAATTACTATTTTATTATTTGGCCCAAAGCAAACTTATCCGGAAGAGCCCCCTCCTCTTGTCCGTTTGCGTGAGCTAGTCTTTCGGGACCCAATCTGGTAGGTGAACTCCTTACTGGATCGGGACCAACAAGCAAATTAGGTAGAGGGATGCCACATTTCCCCCGGTTTGTGCATTCTTCGGCGGTTTAAGCATCAAATACTTGGGATGGGGCTGCAGTGCACAGGCATCTCGGGACACTTGACTGCAAAAATGTAGGTGCCAAGCGAGCTTTAGAACCTACGCGGATAGGCAGCAGCTGAAGAGGAGTATTAAATACTCTGGTATTTAAGTGCCTAAAGTGGCAGTGACGCTAGCTCAAGGAGCGACAACCAGGCGTCAGGTAGTAGCTCGACCTCAATAATGGAAGAAAAGCTGTTTTGAAAGCTCAGTGATAGGTTCATGACAGACATCAAGTAAGATGCAACAGCTGCAAAGACTAACCCTAACACCAATTGGCCAAGCCCTAGGCACTCTAACCCTAGGACGGGGAGCCCCAACTATAGGAAGCCTGGCACTAATTCCAAGTGGCCTACACACAAGACCCCCCCCAACCTTATCTCCATGTCGCCTACACAAAGACAGCCTAACTATGACTGCAAGGGTCCAACCCATAGGAACCCACATGCGAAGGTGGGGAGCTGTCGCCGTAGGAAACCAAACCCTGTCAGGGAGCCCTACCCATAGAAACAGTAATCCTATGGTTAGAAACCCTATGGCCTAGGAACACTAGCCCTATGGTGGGGAGCCCTAAATAACACTAGGACTGGGAGGCCTACCCATAGAAATCCAGTCCTAACTCCAAGCGGCCAAGCGATAGGAGCCCTAACCTTGTGTACACGTGGCCTTCCAATAGGAACCCTAACTCTATGGCGGGGATCCCTACACATAAGGCACACTAATCCTAGGGCCGGGAGCCCTACTCAGAGGAACCCTAACTCTATTTCCAAGTGGCCTACCGAGAGGAGCCCTAACCTTATTTCCATGTAGCTTACCTCTAGAAACCCCAGCCGTGCCACAGGGAGCCGTCCCATAGCAACCCTAACCCTAGGGCTGGGAGCGCTAACTATAGGAATCCTAACCGTAAGGCAAAGTGGCCTACCCAAAGTATCCCTAACCCTAAAGCCAAGTGGCCTACCTCTAGGAATCCAAACCCTAGGGGGTCCATACCCCTAGGAATTCTAAACCGAGGGCGAGGAGCCCTATCCATAGGAACCATAAATGTAACGCCAAGTGACCTACCCAGAGGAAGCCTCACCCTAGGCTGGGAGCCCCAGCCATAGGTAGCTTAACCCTTACTACGTGTCTCCTACCCACAGTAACTCTAAGCCTAGAGCGGGGTGCACTACCTATAGGAACCTTAAGCATAGCGCCGGGAGCCCAAGCTCTAGTAAACGTAACCCGAGGGTGGGGAGCCCTGGCCCCAGCAACCCTATCCCTACAGTGGGGAACCCTGCCCAGAGGAACCATAAACTTAATGCTAAGTGACATGACATAGGAACCGAACCCGAACTCAAACAGGCCAAGCCATGCAAACACTAACCCTAACACAACGTGGCCAAGCCCTAGGACCCCTAACCTATGGCAGGGAGCCATACCCATAGGAACTCTAACCCTAGGGCGGGAAGCCCTACTCATAAGACTTCTCACCCTAACGCCGAGTGGCCTACCGATAATAGCCATAATCCTAACTCCAACTGGCCTATCCATAGGAACCCTAACCCTAACACTAAGTGGCCTACCTATAGGAAACCTCACCCTAGGGTCAGGAACCCCACCCAGAGGAATCCTAACCCTAGGGCGGGAAGCCCTGACCATAGCAACGCAATCCTAACTCCAAGAAGCCTACCGCTAGGGACCTTAATCTTATCTCCAAGTGGCTTTTCCATAGGACCCCTAACTCTGAGATGGGGAACCCTACCCATAGGAACCCTAACGCTAGGCGGGGAGCGCTATCAAGAGGAACCGTAACTATAACTCCAAGTTGCCTTCCCGTAGGAACCAAAACTCTAAGCCCATTCCCATAGAAACCATCACCGACTCCAAGTGGCCTACGCATAGGAACACTAACCCTATGGTGAGGAGCCCTAGCTATAAGAATCCTAACACTAGCGCGGGGAGTTCTCCCCATAGAAACCGACATCCTAACGCTAAGTGGCATACTCACCGAACCCTAAGCCTAGGGCGGGAAGCCGAAATCTTAAGAGCCCTAACCCTAACGCCAGATGAGAGCGATTGTTAGGTGCATAGACAAATTCGCGCTGAAAACTGTGGGTAAAAAAAGGAAGTGGTTTCTCAAGCAATATTTTGCCTATAGCTGATCCAAAATTGATCCTTTTTGTGTTTTTCAAAGGAAATGGAATGTGTAAAAACTATATTTTTCTTGGAAAAGCCATATTTCGGAGAAAAGGCTTCAAACACTGTGTTTACGAAGCTTATACGTAAAACATTCTTTTTCCCATTAAAAACGCTTTTCCAATGAGAAAGAATACAGTTGAAAATATTTTACTAAGCGAGCACCAATTGGCAAGAAAATAGGGTTTTTTGGTTTCAAAAGCTGTTTTTCAGTCCGTAAAGAATTAATTCTTTTGATCAAAAAGGGGTCGATTTCACTGAAATCTGTTTTCCTTCGACTGAAACCTCTCCCCCCCAGCTTTCTAGGAGCACAATAATTTCTCTTAAGAAAATTGTTTTGATGAGACTTCGTTTTCTTTTCAGGGAAAAAAGAGTTCTTTCCTGCAAAAGTTGATCCTTTTTCTCCCCGAAATTGATTTTCCATGTAAATATCGTTTAACAAGTTCCTTTTTCTTTTTCAACAGAGAAAGGCACTTACTCCTTTTCTCCCCAAAATTGACTTGAAGAGTAAATATCGATTAACGAGTTCCATTTTTATTGGAAGACGTTACTGTGCGGAGAGAAAGCTTGGGAAAAGTGTATTCAGTGGAGGGAATAGACATTTCAGCCAAATCTTTAGCCTTTGTTATCAAAAACGTCTAGAAACTCTTTTGGTACAGCAAATCAGCTTTTTAGAGAAAACCGAGATTTTGCCTGCAGCGGTTGATTTTTTATCTAGGAGAGCCCATAAAACAGCCTTATTTTTTTTCATTGCAAAGGCGTTTTTAAGTAAAAGTACTATGTTTTGCTCCTCTGAGTGTGACATTTTCTTCTACAAATTGACTTTCCAGTTAATTATGGTTTCAGAGAGTCCTCCTTGGTTGCCAAAAGATAACAACATTTTCTTTTTGATGGAAAAAATGCTTGCGAAACCTCTTGTTTTTTCACCCACACTTTTTCGATCCCAATTTCTTCATGGACCTACAAAGGGCTTAATAATTACTATTTTATTATTTGGCCCAAAGCAAACTTATCCGGAAGAGCCCCCTCCTCTTGTCCGTTTGTGTGAGCTAGTCTTTCGGGGCCCAATCTGGTAGGTGAACTCCTTACTGGATCGGAACCCACAAGCAAATTAGGTAGAGGGATGCCACATTTCCCCCGGGTTGTGCATTCTTCGGCGGTTTAAGCATCAAATACTGGGGATGGGGCTGCACTGCACAGGCATCTCGGGACACTTCACTGCAAAAATGTAGGTGCCAAGCGAGCTTTAGAACCTACGCGGATAGGCAGCAGCTGAAGAGGAGTATTAAATACTCTGGTATTTAAGTGCCTAAAGTGGCAGTGACGCTAGCTCAAGGAGCGACAACCAGGCGTCAGGTAGTAGCTCGACCTCAATAATGGAAGAAAAGCTGTTTTGAAAGCTCAGTGATAGGTTCATGACAGACATCAAGTAAGATGCAACAGCTGCAAAGACTAACCCTAACACCAATTGGCCAAGTCCTAGGGACTCTAACCCTAGGACAGGGAGCCCCAACTATAGGAATCCTGGCACTAATTCCAAGTGGCCTACACATAAGACCCCCCCCCTAACCTTATCTCCAAGTCGCCTACGCAAAGGCAGCCTAACTATGACTGCAAGGGTCCAACCCATAGGAACCCTGATGCGAAGGTGGGGAGCTGTCGCCGTAGGAACCCAAACCCTGTCAGGGAGCCCTACCCATAGAAACAGTAATCCTATGGTTAGAAACCCTATGGCCTAGGAACACTAGCCCTATGGTGGGGAGCCGTAAATAACACTAGGACGGGGAGGCCTACCCATAGAAATCCAGTCCTAACTCCAAGCGGCCAAGCGATAGGAGCCCTAAGCTTATGTACACGTGGCCTTCCAATAGGAACCCTAACTCTATGGCGGGGATCCCTACACATAAGGCACACTAATCCTAGGGCCGGGAGCCCTACCCAGAGGAACCCTAACTCTATTTCCAAGTGGCCTACCGAGAGGAGCCCTAACCTTATTTCCATGTAGCTTACCTCTAGAAACCCCAACCGTGCCACAGGGAGCCCTCCCATATCAACCCTAACCCTAGGGCTGGGAGCGCTAACTATAGGAATCCTAACCGTAAGGCAAAGTGGCCTACCCATAGTATCCCTAACCCTAAAGCCAAGTGGCCTACCTCTAGGAATCCAAACCCTAGGGGGTCCATACCCCTAGGAATTCTAAACCGAGGGCGAGGAGCCCTATCCATAGGAACCATAACTCTAACGCCAAGTGACCTACCCAGAGGAAGCCTAACCCTAGGCTGGGAGCCCCAGCCATAGGTAGCTTAACCCTTACTACGTGTCTCCTACCCACAGTAACTCTAAGCCTAGAGCGGGGTGCACTACCTATAGGAACCTTAAGCATAGCGCCGGGAGCCCAAGCTCTAGTAAACGTAACCCGAGGGTGGGGAGCCCTGGCCCCAGCAACCCTATCCCTACAGTGGGGAACCCTGCCCAGAGGAACCATAAACTTAATGCTAAGTGACATGACATAGGAACCCGAACCCGAACTCAAACAGGCCAAGCCATGCAAACACTAACCCTAAGACAACGTGGCCAAGCCCTAGGACCCCTAACCTATGTCAGGGAGCCATACCCATAGGAACTCTAACCCTAGGGCTGGAAGCCCTACTCATAAGACTTCTCACCCTAACGCCGAGTGGCCTACCGATAATAGCCATAATCCTAACTCCAACTGGCCTATCCATAGGAACCCTAACCCTAACACTAAGTGGCCTACCTATAGGAAACCTCACCCTAGGGTCAGGAACCACACCCAGAGGAATCCTAACCCTAGGGCGGGAAGCCCTGACCATAGCAATGCAATCCTAACTCCAAGAGGCCTACCGCTAGGAACCTTAATCTTATCTCCAAGTGGCTTTTCCATAGGACCCCTAACTCTGAGATGGGGAACCCTACCCATAGGAACCCTAACCCTACGGCGGGGAGCGCTATCAAGAGGTACCGTAACTATAACTCCAAGTTGCCTACCCGTAGGAACCAAAACTCTCAGCCCATTCCCATAGAAACCCATCACCAACTCCAAGTGGCCTACGCATAGGAACACTAACCCTATGGTGAGGAGCCCTAGCTATAAGAATCCTAACACTAGCGCGGGGAGTTCTCCCCATAGAAACCGACATCCTAACGCTAAGTGGCATACTCACCGAACCCTAAGCCTAGGGCGGGAAGCCGAAATCTTCAGAGCCCTAACCCTAACGCCAGATGAGAGCGATTGTTAGGTGCATAGACAAATTCGCGCTGAAAACTGTGGGTTTTCAAGCAATATTTTGCCTATAGCTGATCCAAAATTGATCCTTTTTGTGTTTTTCAAAGAAAAAGGAATTTGTAAAAACTATATTTTTTTGGAAAAGCCATATTTCGGAGAAAAGGCTTCAATCACTGTGTTTACGAAGCTTATCGTAAAACATTCTTTTCCCCATTAAAAACGCTTTTCCAATGAGAAAGAATACAGTGGAAAATATTTTACTAAGCGAGCACCAATTGGCAAGAAAATAGTGTTTTTTTTGGTTTCAAAAGCTGTTTTTCAGTCCGTAAAGAATTAATTCTTTTGATCAAAAAGGGGTCGATTTCACTGAAATCTGATTTCCTTCGACTCTTCCCCCCAGCTTTCTAGCGGCACAATAATTTCTTTTAAGAAAATTGTTTTGATGAGACTTCGTTTTCTTTTCAGGGAAAAAAGAGTTCTTTCCTGCAAAAGTTGATCCTTTTTCTCCCCGAAATTGATTTTCCATGTAAATATCGTTTAACAAGTTCCTTTTTCTTTTTCAACAGAGAAAGGCACTTACTCCTTTTCTCCCCAAAATTGACTTGAAGAGTAAATATCGATTAACGAGTTCCATTTTTATTGGAAGACGTTACTGTGCGGAGAGAAAGCTTGGGAAAAGTGTATTCAGTGGAGGGAATAGACATTTCAGCCAAAACTTTAGCCTTTGTTATCAAAAACGTCTAGAAACTCTTTTGGTACAGCAAATCAGCTTTTTAGAGAAAACCGAGATTTTGCCTGCAGCGGTTGATTTTTTATCTAGGAGAGCCCATAAAACAGCCTTATTTTTTTTCATTGCAAAGGCGTTTTTAAGTAAAAGTACTATGTTTTGCTCCTCTGAGTGTGACATTTTCTTCTACAAATTGACTTTCCAGTTAATTATGGTTTCAGAGAGTCCTCCTTGGTTGCCAAAAGATAACAACATTTTCTTTTTGATGGAAAAAATGCTTGCGAAACCTCTTGTTTTTTCACCCACACTTTTTCGATCCCAATTTCTTCATGGACCTACAAAGGGCTTAATAATTACTATTTTATTATTTGGCCCAAAGCAAACTTATCCGGAAGAGCCCCCTCCTCTTGTCCGTTTGTGTGAGCTAGTCTTTCGGGGCCCAATCTGGTAGGTGAACTCCTTACTGGATCGGAACCCACAAGCAAATTAGGTAGAGGGATGCCACATTTCCCCCGGGTTGTGCATTCTTCGGCGGTTTAAGCATCAAATACTGGGGATGGGGCTGCACTGCACAGGCATCTCGGGACACTTGACTGCAAAAATGTAGGTGCCAAGCGAGCTTTAGAACCTACGCGGATAGGCAGCAGCTGAAGAGGAGTATTAAATACTCTGGTATTTAAGTGCCTAAAGTGGCAGTGACGCTAGCTCAAGGAGCGACAACCAGGCGTCAGGTAGTAGCTCGACCTCAATAATGGAAGAAAAGCTGTTTTGAAAGCTCAGTGATAGGTTCATGACAGACATCAAGTAAGATGCAACAGCTGCAAAGACTAACCCTAACACCAATTGGCCAAGTCCTAGGGACTCTAACCCTAGGACAGGGAGCCCCAACTATAGGAATCCTGGCACTAATTCCAAGTGGCCTACACATAAGACCCCCCCCCTAACCTTATCTCCAAGTCGCCTACGCAAAGGCAGCCTAACTATGACTGCAAGGGTCCAACCCATAGGAACCCTCATGCGAAGGTGGGGAGCTGTCGCCGTAGGAACCCAAACCCTGTCAGGGAGCCCTACCCATAGAAACAGTAATCCTATGGTTAGAAACCCTATGGCCTAGGAACACTAGCCCTATGGTGGGGAGCCCTAAATAACACTAGGACTGGGAGGCCTACCCATAGAAATCCAGTCCTAACTCCAAGCGGCCAAGCGATAGGAGCCCTAAGCTTATGTACACGTGGCCTTCCAATAGGAACCCTAACTCTATGGCGGGGATCCCTACACATAAGGCACACTAATCCTAGGGCCGGGAGCCCTACCCAGAGGAACCCTAACTCTATTTCCAAGTGGCCTACCGAGAGGAGCCCTAACCTTATTTCCATGTAGCTTACCTCTAGAAACCCCAACCGTGCCACAGGGAGCCCTCCCATATCAACCCTAACCCTAGGGCTGGGAGCGCTAACTATAGGAATCCTAACCGTAAGGCAAAGTGGCCTACCCATAGTATCCCTAACCCTAAAGCCAAGTGGCCTACCTCTAGGAATCCAAACCCTAGGGGGTCCATACCCCTAGGAATTCTAAACCGAGGGCGAGGAGCCCTATCCATAGGAACCATAACTCTAACGCCAAGTGACCTACCCAGAGGAAGCCTAACCCTAGGCTGGGAGCCCCAGCCATAGGTAGCTTAACCCTTACTACGTGTCTCCTACCCACAGTAACTCTAAGCCTAGAGCGGGGTGCACTACCTATAGGAACCTTAAGCATAGCGCCGGGAGCCCAAGCTCTAGTAAACGTAACCCGAGGGTGGGGAGCCCTGGCCCCAGCAACCCTATCCCTACAGTGGGGAACCCTGCCCAGAGGAACCATAAACTTAATGCTAAGTGACATGACATAGGAACCCGAACCCGAACTCAAACAGGCCAAGCCATGCAAACACTAACCCTAAGACAACGTGGCCAAGCCCTAGGACCCCTAACCTATGTCAGGGAGCCATACCCATAGGAACTCTAACCCTAGGGCTGGAAGCCCTACTCATAAGACTTCTCACCCTAACGCCGAGTGGCCTACCGATAATAGCCATAATCCTAACTCCAACTGGCCTATCCATAGGAACCCTAACCCTAACACTAAGTGGCCTACCTATAGGAAACCTCACCCTAGGGTCAGGAACCACACCCAGAGGAATCCTAACCCTAGGGCGGGAAGCCCTGACCATAGCAATGCAATCCTAACTCCAAGAGGCCTACCGCTAGGAACCTTAATCTTATCTCCAAGTGGCTTTTCCATAGGACCCCTAACTCTGAGATGGGGAACCCTACCCATAGGAACCCTAACCCTACGGCGGGGAGCGCTATCAAGAGGTACCGTAACTATAACTCCAAGTTGCCTACCCGTAGGAACCAAAACTCTCAGCCCATTCCCATAGAAACCCATCACCAACTCCAAGTGGCCTACGCATAGGAACACTAACCCTATGGTGAGGAGCCCTAGCTATAAGAATCCTAACACTAGCGCGGGGAGTTCTCCCCATAGAAACCGACATCCTAACGCTAAGTGGCATACTCACCGAACCCTAAGCCTAGGGCGGGAAGCCGAAATCTTCAGAGCCCTAACCCTAACGCCAGATGAGAGCGATTGTTAGGTGCATAGACAAATTCGCGCTGAAAACTGTGGGTTTTCAAGCAATATTTTGCCTATAGCTGATCCAAAATTGATCATTTTTGTGTTTTTCAAAGAAAAAGGAATTTGTAAAAACTATATTTTTTTGGAAAAGCCATATTTCGGAGAAAAGGCTTCAATCACTGTGTTTACGAAGCTTATCGTAAAACATTCTTTTCCCCATTAAAAACGCTTTTCCAATGAGAAAGAATACAGTGGAAAATATTTTACTAAGCGAGCACCAATTGGCAAGAAAATAGTGTTTTTTTTGGTTTCAAAAGCTGTTTTTCAGTCCGTAAAGAATTAATTCTTTTGATCAAAAAGGGGTCGATTTCACTGAAATCTGATTTCCTTCGACTCTTCCCCCCAGCTTTCTAGCGGCACAATAATTTCTTTTAAGAAAATTGTTTTGATGAGACTTCGTTTTCTTTTCAGGGAAAAAAGAGTTCTTTCCTGCAAAAGTTGATCCTTTTTCTCCCCGAAATTGATTTTCCATGTAAATATCGTTTAACAAGTTCCTTTTTCTTTTTCAACAGAGAAAGGCACTTACTCCTTTTCTCCCCAAAATTGACTTGAAGAGTAAATATCGATTAACGAGTTCCATTTTTATTGGAAGACGTTACTGTGCGGAGAGAAAGCTTGGGAAAAGTGTATTCAGTGGAGGGAATAGACATTTCAGCCAAAACTTTAGCCTTTGTTATCAAAAACGTCTAGAAACTCTTTTGGTACAGCAAATCAGCTTTTTAGAGAAAACCGAGATTTTGCCTGCAGCGGTTGATTTTTTATCTAGGAGAGCCCATAAAACAGCCTTATTTTTTTTCATTGCAAAGGCGTTTTTAAGTAAAAGTACTATGTTTTGCTCCTCTGAGTGTGACATTTTCTTCTACAAATTGACTTTCCAGTTAATTATGGTTTCAGAGAGTCCTCCTTGGTTGCCAAAAGATAACAACATTTTCTTTTTGATGGAAAAAATGCTTGCGAAACCTCTTGTTTTTTCACCCACACTTTTTCGATCCCAATTTCTTCATGGACCTACAAAGGGCTTAATAATTACTATTTTATTATTTGGCCCAAAGCAAACTTATCCGGAAGAGCCCCCTCCTCTTGTCCGTTTGTGTGAGCTAGTCTTTCGGGGCCCAATCTGGTAGGTGAACTCCTTACTGGATCGGAACCCACAAGCAAATTAGGTAGAGGGATGCCACATTTCCCCCGGGTTGTGCATTCTTCGGCGGTTTAAGCATCAAATACTGGGGATGGGGCTGCACTGCACAGGCATCTCGGGACACTTGACTGCAAAAATGTAGGTGCCAAGCGAGCTTTAGAACCTACGCGGATAGGCAGCAGCTGAAGAGGAGTATTAAATACTCTGGTATTTAAGTGCCTAAAGTGGCAGTGACGCTAGCTCAAGGAGCGACAACCAGGCGTCAGGTAGTAGCTCGACCTCAATAATGGAAGAAAAGCTGTTTTGAAAGCTCAGTGATAGGTTCATGACAGACATCAAGTAAGATGCAACAGCTGCAAAGACTAACCCTAACACCAATTGGCCAAGTCCTAGGGACTCTAACCCTAGGACAGGGAGCCCCAACTATAGGAATCCTGGCACTAATTCCAAGTGGCCTACACATAAGACCCCCCCCCTAACCTTATCTCCAAGTCGCCTACGCAAAGGCAGCCTAACTATGACTGCAAGGGTCCAACCCATAGGAACCCTCATGCGAAGGTGGGGAGCTGTCGCCGTAGGAACCCAAACCCTGTCAGGGAGCCCTACCCATAGAAACAGTAATCCTATGGTTAGAAACCCTATGGCCTAGGAACACTAGCCCTATGGTGGGGAGCCCTAGCTAACACTAGGGCGGGGAGGCCTACCCATAGAAATCCAGTCCTAACTCCAAGCGGCCAAGCGATAGGAGCCCTAACCTTGTGTACACGTGGCCTTCCAATAGGAACCCTAACTCTATGGCGGGGATCCCTACACATAAGGCACACTAATCCTAGGGCCGGGAGCCCTACTCAGAGGAACCCTAACTCTATTTCCAAGTGGCCTACCGAGAGGAGCCCTAACCTTATTTCCACGTAGCTTACCTCTAGAAACCCCAGCCGTGCCACAGGGAGCCGTCCCATAGCAACCCTAACCCTAGGGCTGGGAGCGCTAACTATAGGAATCCTAACCGTAAGGCAAAGTGGCCTACCCATAGTATCCCTAACCCTAAAGCCAAGTGGCCTACCTCTAGGAATCCAAACCCTAGGGGGTCCATACCCCTAGGAATTCTAAACCGAGGGCGAGGAGCCCTATCCATAGGAACCATAACTCTAACGCCAAGTGACCTACCCAGAGGAAGCCTAACCCTAGGCTGGGAGCCCCAGCCATAGGTAGCTTAACCCTTACTACGTGTCTCCTACCCACAGTAACTCTAAGCCTAGAGCGGGGTGCACTACCTATAGGAACCTTAAGCATAGCGCCGGGAGCCCAAGCTCTAGTAAACGTAACCCGAGGGTGGGGAGCCCTGGCCCCAGCAACCCTATCCCTACAGTGGGGAACCCTGCCCAGAGGAACCATAAACTTAATGCTAAGTGACATGACATAGGAACCCGAACCCGAACTCAAACAGGCCAAGCCATGCAAACACTAACCCTAAGACAACGTGGCCAAGCCCTAGGACCCCTAACCTATGTCAGGGAGCCATACCCATAGGAACTCTAACCCTAGGGCTGGAAGCCCTACTCATAAGACTTCTCACCCTAACGCCGAGTGGCCTACCGATAATAGCCATAATCCTAACTCCAACTGGCCTATCCATAGGAACCCTAACCCTAACACTAAGTGGCCTACCTATAGGAAACCTCACCCTAGGGTCAGGAACCACACCCAGAGGAATCCTAACCCTAGGGCGGGAAGCCCTGACCATAGCAATGCAATCCTAACTCCAAGAGGCCTACCGCTAGGAACCTTAATCTTATCTCCAAGTGGCTTTTCCATAGGACCCCTAACTCTGAGATGGGGAACCCTACCCATAGGAACCCTAACCCTACGGCGGGGAGCGCTATCAAGAGGTACCGTAACTATAACTCCAAGTTGCCTACCCGTAGGAACCAAAACTCTCAGCCCATTCCCATAGAAACCCATCACCAACTCCAAGTGGCCTACGCATAGGAACACTAACCCTATGGTGAGGAGCCCTAGCTATAAGAATCCTAACACTAGCGCGGGGAGTTCTCCCCATAGAAACCGACATCCTAACGCTAAGTGGCATACTCACCGAACCCTAAGCCTAGGGCGGGAAGCCGAAATCTTCAGAGCCCTAACCCTAACGCCAGATGAGAGCGATTGTTAGGTGCATAGACAAATTCGCGCTGAAAACTGTGGGTTTTCAAGCAATATTTTGCCTATAGCTGATCCAAAATTGATCATTTTTGTGTTTTTCAAAGAAAAAGGAATTTGTAAAAACTATATTTTTTTGGAAAAGCCATATTTCGGAGAAAAGGCTTCAATCACTGTGTTTACGAAGCTTATCGTAAAACATTCTTTTCCCCATTAAAAACGCTTTTCCAATGAGAAAGAATACAGTGGAAAATATTTTACTAAGCGAGCACCAATTGGCAAGAAAATAGTGTTTTTTTTGGTTTCAAAAGCTGTTTTTCAGTCCGTAAAGAATTAATTCTTTTGATCAAAAAGGGGTCGATTTCACTGAAATCTGATTTCCTTCGACTCTTCCCCCCAGCTTTCTAGCGGCACAATAATTTCTTTTAAGAAAATTGTTTTGATGAGACTTCGTTTTCTTTTCAGGGAAAAAAGAGTTCTTTCCTGCAAAAGTTGATCCTTTTTCTCCCCGAAATTGATTTTCCATGTAAATATCGTTTAACAAGTTCCTTTTTCTTTTTCAACAGAGAAAGGCACTTACTCCTTTTCTCCCCAAAATTGACTTGAAGAGTAAATATCGATTAACGAGTTCCATTTTTATTGGAAGACGTTACTGTGCGGAGAGAAAGCTTGGGAAAAGTGTATTCAGTGGAGGGAATAGACATTTCAGCCAAAACTTTAGCCTTTGTTATCAAAAACGTCTAGAAACTCTTTTGGTACAGCAAATCAGCTTTTTAGAGAAAACCGAGATTTTGCCTGCAGCGGTTGATTTTTTATCTAGGAGAGCCCATAAAACAGCCTTATTTTTTTTCATTGCAAAGGCGTTTTTAAGTAAAAGTACTATGTTTTGCTCCTCTGAGTGTGACATTTTCTTCTACAAATTGACTTTCCAGTTAATTATGGTTTCAGAGAGTCCTCCTTGGTTGCCAAAAGATAACAACATTTTCTTTTTGATGGAAAAAATGCTTGCGAAACCTCTTGTTTTTTCACCCACACTTTTTCGATCCCAATTTCTTCATGGACCTACAAAGGGCTTAATAATTACTATTTTATTATTTGGCCCAAAGCAAACTTATCCGGAAGAGCCCCCTCCTCTTGTCCGTTTGTGTGAGCTAGTCTTTCGGGGCCCAATCTGGTAGGTGAACTCCTTACTGGATCGGAACCCACAAGCAAATTAGGTAGAGGGATGCCACATTTCCCCCGGGTTGTGCATTCTTCGGCGGTTTAAGCATCAAATACTGGTGATGGGGCTGCACTGCACAGGCATCTCGGGACACTTGACTGCAAAAATGTAGGTGCCAAGCGAGCTTTAGAACCTACGCGGATAGGCAGCAGCTGAAGAGGAGTATTAAATACTCTGGTATTTAAGTGCCTAAAGTGGCAGTGACGCTAGCTCAAGGAGCGACAACCAGGCGTCAGGTAGTAGCTCGACCTCAATAATGGAAGAAAAGCTGTTTTGAAAGCTCAGTGATAGGTTCATGACAGACATCAAGTAAGATGCAACAGCTGCAAAGACTAACCCTAACACCAATTGGCCAAGTCCTAGGGACTCTAACCCTAGGACAGGGAGCCCCAACTATAGGAATCCTGGCACTGATTCCAAGTGGCCTACACATAAGACCCCCCCCCTAACCTTATCTCCAAGTCGCCTACGCAAAGGCAGCCTAACTATGACTGCAAGGGTCCAACCCATAGGAACCCTCATGCGAAGGTGGGGAGCTGTCGCCGTAGGAACCCAAACCCTGTCAGGGAGCCCTACCCATAGAAACAGTAATCCTATGGTTAGAAACCCTATGGCCTAGGAACACTAGCCCTATGGTGGGGAGCCCTAAATAACACTAGGACTGGGAGGCCTACCCATAGAAATCCAGTCCTAACTCCAAGCGGCCAAGCGATAGGAGCCCTAAGCTTATGTACACGTGGCCTTCCAATAGGAACCCTAACTCTATGGCGGGGATCCCTACACATAAGGCACACTAATCCTAGGGCCGGGAGCCCTACCCAGAGGAACCCTAACTCTATTTCCAAGTGGCCTACCGAGAGGAGCCCTAACCTTATTTCCATGTAGCTTACCTCTAGAAACCCCAACCGTGCCACAGGGAGCCCTCCCATATCAACCCTAACCCTAGGGCTGGGAGCGCTAACTATAGGAATCCTAACCGTAAGGCAAAGTGGCCTACCCATAGTATCCCTAACCCTAAAGCCAAGTGGCCTACCTCTAGGAATCCAAACCCTAGGGGGTCCATACCCCTAGGAATTCTAAACCGAGGGCGAGGAGCCCTATCCATAGGAACCATAACTCTAACGCCAAGTGACCTACCCAGAGGAAGCCTAACCCTAGGCTGGGAGCCCCAGCCATAGGTAGCTTAACCCTTACTACGTGTCTCCTACCCACAGTAACTCTAAGCCTAGAGCGGGGTGCACTACCTATAGGAACCTTAAGCATAGCGCCGGGAGCCCAAGCTCTAGTAAACGTAACCCGAGGGTGGGGAGCCCTGGCCCCAGCAACCCTATCCCTACAGTGGGGAACCCTGCCCAGAGGAACCATAAACTTAATGCTAAGTGACATGACATAGGAACCCGAACCCGAACTCAAACAGGCCAAGCCATGCAAACACTAACCCTAAGACAACGTGGCCAAGCCCTAGGACCCCTAACCTATGTCAGGGAGCCATACCCATAGGAACTCTAACCCTAGGGCTGGAAGCCCTACTCATAAGACTTCTCACCCTAACGCCGAGTGGCCTACCGATAATAGCCATAATCCTAACTCCAACTGGCCTATCCATAGGAACCCTAACCCTAACACTAAGTGGCCTACCTATAGGAAACCTCACCCTAGGGTCAGGAACCACACCCAGAGGAATCCTAACCCTAGGGCGGGAAGCCCTGACCATAGCAATGCAATCCTAACTCCAAGAGGCCTACCGCTAGGAACCTTAATCTTATCTCCAAGTGGCTTTTCCATAGGACCCCTAACTCTGAGATGGGGAACCCTACCCATAGGAACCCTAACCCTACGGCGGGGAGCGCTATCAAGAGGTACCGTAACTATAACTCCAAGTTGCCTACCCGTAGGAACCAAAACTCTCAGCCCATTCCCATAGAAACCCATCACCAACTCCAAGTGGCCTACGCATAGGAACACTAACCCTATGGTGAGGAGCCCTAGCTATAAGAATCCTAACACTAGCGCGGGGAGTTCTCCCCATAGAAACCGACATCCTAACGCTAAGTGGCATACTCACCGAACCCTAAGCCTAGGGCGGGAAGCCGAAATCTTCAGAGCCCTAACCCTAACGCCAGATGAGAGCGATTGTTAGGTGCATAGACAAATTCGCGCTGAAAACTGTGGGTTTTCAAGCAATATTTTGCCTATAGCTGATCCAAAATTGATCATTTTTGTGTTTTTCAAAGAAAAAGGAATTTGTAAAAACTATATTTTTTTGGAAAAGCCATATTTCGGAGAAAAGGCTTCAATCACTGTGTTTACGAAGCTTATCGTAAAACATTCTTTTCCCCATTAAAAACGCTTTTCCAATGAGAAAGAATACAGTGGAAAATATTTTACTAAGCGAGCACCAATTGGCAAGAAAATAGTGTTTTTTTTGGTTTCAAAAGCTGTTTTTCAGTCCGTAAAGAATTAATTCTTTTGATCAAAAAGGGGTCGATTTCACTGAAATCTGATTTCCTTCGACTCTTCCCCCCAGCTTTCTAGCGGCACAATAATTTCTTTTAAGAAAATTGTTTTGATGAGACTTCGTTTTCTTTTCAGGGAAAAAAGAGTTCTTTCCTGCAAAAGTTGATCCTTTTTCTCCCCGAAATTGATTTTCCATGTAAATATCGTTTAACAAGTTCCTTTTTCTTTTTCAACAGAGAAAGGCACTTACTCCTTTTCTCCCCAAAATTGACTTGAAGAGTAAATATCGATTAACGAGTTCCATTTTTATTGGAAGACGTTACTGTGCGGAGAGAAAGCTTGGGAAAAGTTATTCAGTGGAGGGAATAGACATTTCAGCCAAAACTTTAGCTTTTGTTATCAAAAACGTCTAGAAACTCTTTTGGTACAGCAAATCAGCTTTTTAGAGAAAACCGAGATTTTGCCTGCAGCGGTTGATTTTTCATCTAGGAGAACCCATAAAACAGCATTATTTTTTTTTCATTGCAAAGGCGTTTTTAAGTAAAAGTACTATGTTTTGCTCCTCTGAGTGTGACATTTTCTTCTAAAAATTGACTTTCCAGTTAATTATGGTTTCAGAGAGTCCTCCTTGGTTGCCAAAAGATAACATTTTCTTTTTGATGGAAAAAATGCTTGCGAAACCTCTTGTTTTTTCACTCACAGTTTTTCGATCCAAATTTCTTCATGGACCTACAAAGGGCTTAATAATTACTATTTTATTATTTGGCCCAAAGCAAACTTATCCGGAAGAGCCCCCTCCTCTTGTCCGTTTGCGTGAGCTAGTCTTTCGGGACCCAATCTGGTAGGTGAACTCCTTACTGGATCGGGACCAACAAGCAAATTAGGTAGAGGGATGCCACATTTCCCCCGGTTTGTGCATTCTTCGGCGGTTTAAGCATCAAATACTGGGGATGGGGCTGCAGTGCACAGGCATCTCGGGACACTTGACTGCAAAAATGTAGGTGCCAAGCGAGCTTTAGAACCTACGCGGATAGGCAGCAGCTGAAGAGGAGTATTAAATACTCTGGTATTTAAGTGCCTAAAGTGGCAGTGACGCTAGCTCAAGGAGCGACAACCAGGCGTCAGGTAGTAGCTCGACCTCAATAATGGAAGAAAAGCTGTTTTGAAAGCTCAGTGATAGGTTCATGACAGACATCAAGTAAGATGCAACAGCTGCAAAGACTAACCCTAACACCAATTGGCCAAGCCCTAGGCACTCTAACCCTAGGACGGGGAGCCCCAACTATAGGAATCCTGGGACTAATTCCAAGTGGCCTACACACAAGACCCCCCCCCCAACCTTATCTCCATGTCGCCTACACAAAGACAGCCTAACTATGACTGCAAGGGTCCAACCCATAGGAACCCTCATGCGAAGGTGGGGAGCTGTCGCCGTAGGAAACCAAACCCTGTCAGGGAGCCCTACCCATAGAAACAGTAATCCTATGGTTAGAAACCCTATGGCCTAGGAACACTAGCCCTATGGTGGGGAGCCCTAGCTAACACTAGGGCGGGGAGGCCTACCCATAGAAATCCAGTCCTAACTCCAAGCGGCCAAGCGATAGGAGCCCTAACCTTGTGTACACGTGGCCTTCCAATAGGAACCCTAACTCTATGGCGGGGATCCCTACACATAAGGCACACTAATCCTAGGGCCGGGAGCCCTACTCAGAGGAACCCTAACTCTATTTCCAAGTGGCCTACCGAGAGGAGCCCTAACCTTATTTCCACGTAGCTTACCTCTAGAAACCCCAGCCGTGCCACAGGGAGCCGTCCCATAGCAACCCTAACCCTAGGGCTGGGAGCGCTAACTATAGGAATCCTAACCGTAAGGCAAAGTGGCCTACCCATAGTATCCCTAACCCTAAAGCCAAGTGGCCTACCTCTAGGAATCCAAACCCTAGGGGGTCCATACCCCTAGGAATTCTAAACCGAGGGCGAGGAGCCCTATCCATAGGAACCATAACTCTAACGCCAAGTGACCTACCCAGAGGAAGCCTAACCCTAGGCTGGGAGCCCCAGCCATAGGTAGCTTAACCCTTACTACGTGTCTCCTACCCACAGTAACTCTAAGCCTAGAGCGGGGTGCACTACCTATAGGAACCTTAAGCATAGCGCCGGGAGCCCAAGCTCTAGTAAACGTAACCCGAGGGTGGGGAGCCCTGGCCCCAGCAACCCTATCCCTACAGTGGGGAACCCTGCCCAGAGGAACCATAAACTTAATGCTAAGTGACATGACATAGGAACCCGAACCCGAACTCAAACAGGCCAAGCCATGCAAACACTAACCCTAAGACAACGTGGCCAAGCCCTAGGACCCCTAACCTATGTCAGGGAGCCATACCCATAGGAACTCTAACCCTAGGGCTGGAAGCCCTACTCATAAGACTTCTCACCCTAACGCCGAGTGGCCTACCGATAATAGCCATAATCCTAACTCCAACTGGCCTATCCATAGGAACCCTAACCCTAACACTAAGTGGCCTACCTATAGGAAACCTCACCCTAGGGTCAGGAACCACACCCAGAGGAATCCTAACCCTAGGGCGGGAAGCCCTGACCATAGCAATGCAATCCTAACTCCAAGAGGCCTACCGCTAGGAACCTTAATCTTATCTCCAAGTGGCTTTTCCATAGGACCCCTAACTCTGAGATGGGGAACCCTACCCATAGGAACCCTAACCCTACGGCGGGGAGCGCTATCAAGAGGTACCGTAACTATAACTCCAAGTTGCCTACCCGTAGGAACCAAAACTCTCAGCCCATTCCCATAGAAACCCATCACCAACTCCAAGTGGCCTACGCATAGGAACACTAACCCTATGGTGAGGAGCCCTAGCTATAAGAATCCTAACACTAGCGCGGGGAGTTCTCCCCATAGAAACCGACATCCTAACGCTAAGTGGCATACTCACCGAACCCTAAGCCTAGGGCGGGAAGCCGAAATCTTCAGAGCCCTAACCCTAACGCCAGATGAGAGCGATTGTTAGGTGCATAGACAAATTCGCGCTGAAAACTGTGGGTTTTCAAGCAATATTTTGCCTATAGCTGATCCAAAATTGATCATTTTTGTGTTTTTCAAAGAAAAAGGAATTTGTAAAAACTATATTTTTTTGGAAAAGCCATATTTCGGAGAAAAGGCTTCAATCACTGTGTTTACGAAGCTTATCGTAAAACATTCTTTTCCCCATTAAAAACGCTTTTCCAATGAGAAAGAATACAGTGGAAAATATTTTACTAAGCGAGCACCAATTGGCAAGAAAATAGTGTTTTTTTTGGTTTCAAAAGCTGTTTTTCAGTCCGTAAAGAATTAATTCTTTTGATCAAAAAGGGGTCGATTTCACTGAAATCTGATTTCCTTCGACTCTTCCCCCCAGCTTTCTAGCGGCACAATAATTTCTTTTAAGAAAATTGTTTTGATGAGACTTCGTTTTCTTTTCAGGGAAAAAAGAGTTCTTTCCTGCAAAAGTTGATCCTTTTTCTCCCCGAAATTGATTTTCCATGTAAATATCGTTTAACAAGTTCCTTTTTCTTTTTCAACAGAGAAAGGCACTTACTCCTTTTCTCCCCAAAATTGACTTGAAGAGTAAATATCGATTAACGAGTTCCATTTTTATTGGAAGACGTTACTGTGCGGAGAGAAAGCTTGGGAAAAGTGTATTCAGTGGAGGGAATAGACATTTCAGCCAAAACTTTAGCCTTTGTTATCAAAAACGTCTAGAAACTCTTTTGGTACAGCAAATCAGCTTTTTAGAGAAAACCGAGATTTTGCCTGCAGCGGTTGATTTTTTATCTAGGAGAGCCCATAAAACAGCCTTATTTTTTTTCATTGCAAAGGCGTTTTTAAGTAAAAGTACTATGTTTTGCTCCTCTGAGTGTGACATTTTCTTCTACAAATTGACTTTCCAGTTAATTATGGTTTCAGAGAGTCCTCCTTGGTTGCCAAAAGATAACAACATTTTCTTTTTGATGGAAAAAATGCTTGCGAAACCTCTTGTTTTTTCACCCACACTTTTTCGATCCCAATTTCTTCATGGACCTACAAAGGGCTTAATAATTACTATTTTATTATTTGGCCCAAAGCAAACTTATCCGGAAGAGCCCCCTCCTCTTGTCCGTTTGTGTGAGCTAGTCTTTCGGGGCCCAATCTGGTAGGTGAACTCCTTACTGGATCGGAACCCACAAGCAAATTAGGTAGAGGGATGCCACATTTCCCCCGGGTTGTGCATTCTTCGGCGGTTTAAGCATCAAATACTGGGGATGGGGCTGCACTGCACAGGCATCTCGGGACACTTGACTGCAAAAATGTAGGTGCCAAGCGAGCTTTAGAACCTACGCGGATAGGCAGCAGCTGAAGAGGAGTATTAAATACTCTGGTATTTAAGTGCCTAAAGTGGCAGTGACGCTAGCTCAAGGAGCGACAACCAGGCGTCAGGTAGTAGCTCGACCTCAATAATGGAAGAAAAGCTGTTTTGAAAGCTCAGTGATAGGTTCATGACAGACATCAAGTAAGATGCAACAGCTGCAAAGACTAACCCTAACACCAATTGGCCAAGTCCTAGGGACTCTAACCCTAGGACAGGGAGCCCCAACTATAGGAATCCTGGCACTAATTCCAAGTGGCCTACACATAAGACCCCCCCCCTAACCTTATCTCCAAGTCGCCTACGCAAAGGCAGCCTAACTATGACTGCAAGGGTCCAACCCATAGGAACCCTCATGCGAAGGTGGGGAGCTGTCGCCGTAGGAACCCAAACCCTGTCAGGGAGCCCTACCCATAGAAACAGTAATCCTATGGTTAGAAACCCTATGGCCTAGGAACACTAGCCCTATGGTGGGGAGCCCTAAATAACACTAGGACTGGGAGGCCTACCCATAGAAATCCAGTCCTAACTCCAAGCGGCCAAGCGATAGGAGCCCTAACCTTGTGTACACGTGGCCTTCCAATAGGAACCCTAACTCTATGGCGGGGATCCCTACACATAAGGCACACTAATCCTAGGGCCGGGAGCCCTACCCAGAGGAACCCTAACTCTATTTCCAAGTGGCCTACCGAGAGGAGCCCTAACCTTATTTCCATGTAGCTTACCTCTAGAAACCCCAACCGTGCCACAGGGAGCCCTCCCATATCAACCCTAACCCTAGGGCTGGGAGCGCTAACTATAGGAATCCTAACCGTAAGGCAAAGTGGCCTACCCATAGTATCCCTAACCCTAAAGCCAAGTGGCCTACCTCTAGGAATCCAAACCCTAGGGGGTCCATACCCCTAGGAATTCTAAACCGAGGGCGAGGAGCCCTATCCATATGAACCATAACTCTAACGCCAAGTGACCTACCCAGAGGAAGCCTAACCCTAGGCTGGGAGCCCCAGCCATAGGTAGCTTAACCCTTACTACGTGTCTCCTACCCACAGTAACTCTAAGCCTAGAGCGGGGTGCACTACCTATAGGAACCTTAAGCATAGCGCCGGGAGCCCAAGCTCTAGTAAACGTAACCCGAGGGTGGGGAGCCCTGGCCCCAGCAACCCTATCCCTACAGTGGGGAACCCTGCCCAGAGGAACCATAAACTTAATGCTAAGTGACATGACATAGGAACCCGAACCCGAACTCAAACAGGCCAAGCCATGCAAACACTAACCCTAAGACAACGTGGCCAAGCCCTAGGACCCCTAACCTATGTCAGGGAGCCATACCCATAGGAACTCTAACCCTAGGGCTGGAAGCCCTACTCATAAGACTTCTCACCCTAACGCCGAGTGGCCTACCGATAATAGCCATAATCCTAACTCCAACTGGCCTATCCATAGGAACCCTAACCCTAACACTAAGTGGCCTACCTATAGGAAACCTCACCCTAGGGTCAGGAACCACACCCAGAGGAATCCTAACCCTAGGGCGGGAAGCCCTGACCATAGCAATGCAATCCTAACTCCAAGAGGCCTACCGCTAGGAACCTTAATCTTATCTCCAAGTGGCTTTTCCATAGGACCCCTAACTCTGAGATGGGGAACCCTACCCATAGGAACCCTAACCCTACGGCGGGGAGCGCTATCAAGAGGTACCGTAACTATAACTCCAAGTTGCCTACCCGTAGGAACCAAAACTCTCAGCCCATTCCCATAGAAACCCATCACCAACTCCAAGTGGCCTACGCATAGGAACACTAACCCTATGGTGAGGAGCCCTAGCTATAAGAATCCTAACACTAGCGCGGGGAGTTCTCCCCATAGAAACCGACATCCTAACGCTAAGTGGCATACTCACCGAACCCTAAGCCTAGGGCGGGAAGCCGAAATCTTCAGAGCCCTAACCCTAACGCCAGATGAGAGCGATTGTTAGGTGCATAGACAAATTCGCGCTGAAAACTGTGGGTTTTCAAGCAATATTTTGCCTATAGCTGATCCAAAATTGATCATTTTTGTGTTTTTCAAAGAAAAAGGAATTTGTAAAAACTATATTTTTTTGGAAAAGCCATATTTCGGAGAAAAGGCTTCAATCACTGTGTTTACGAAGCTTATCGTAAAACATTCTTTTCCCCATTAAAAACGCTTTTCCAATGAGAAAGAATACAGTGGAAAATATTTTACTAAGCGAGCACCAATTGGCAAGAAAATAGTGTTTTTTTTGGTTTCAAAAGCTGTTTTTCAGTCCGTAAAGAATTAATTCTTTTGATCAAAAAGGGGTCGATTTCACTGAAATCTGATTTCCTTCGACTCTTCCCCCCAGCTTTCTAGCGGCACAATAATTTCTTTTAAGAAAATTGTTTTGATGAGACTTCGTTTTCTTTTCAGGGAAAAAAGAGTTCTTTCCTGCAAAAGTTGATCCTTTTTCTCCCCGAAATTGATTTTCCATGTAAATATCGTTTAACAAGTTCCTTTTTCTTTTTCAACAGAGAAAGGCACTTACTCCTTTTCTCCCCAAAATTGACTTGAAGAGTAAATATCGATTAACGAGTTCCATTTTTATTGGAAGACGTTACTGTGCGGAGAGAAAGCTTGGGAAAAGTTATTCAGTGGAGGGAATAGACATTTCAGCCAAAACTTTAGCTTTTGTTATCAAAAACGTCTAGAAACTCTTTTGGTACAGCAAATCAGCTTTTTAGAGAAAACCGAGATTTTGCCTGCAGCGGTTGATTTTTCATCTAGGAGAACCCATAAAACAGCATTATTTTTTTTTCATTGCAAAGGCGTTTTTAAGTAAAAGTACTATGTTTTGCTCCTCTGAGTGTGACATTTTCTTCTAAAAATTGACTTTCCAGTTAATTATGGTTTCAGAGAGTCCTCCTTGGTTGCCAAAAGATAACATTTTCTTTTTGATGGAAAAAATGCTTGCGAAACCTCTTGTTTTTTCACTCACAGTTTTTCGATCCAAATTTCTTCATGGACCTACAAAGGGCTTAATAATTACTATTTTATTATTTGGCCCAAAGCAAACTTATCCGGAAGAGCCCCCTCCTCTTGTCCGTTTGCGTGAGCTAGTCTTTCGGGACCCAATCTGGTAGGTGAACTCCTTACTGGATCGGGACCAACAAGCAAATTAGGTAGAGGGATGCCACATTTCCCCCGGTTTGTGCATTCTTCGGCGGTTTAAGCATCAAATACTGGGGATGGGGCTGCAGTGCACAGGCATCTCGGGACACTTGACTGCAAAAATGTAGGTGCCAAGCGAGCTTTAGAACCTACGCGGATAGGCAGCAGCTGAAGAGGAGTATTAAATACTCTGGTATTTAAGTGCCTAAAGTGGCAGTGACGCTAGCTCAAGGAGCGACAACCAGGCGTCAGGTAGTAGCTCGACCTCAATAATGGAAGAAAAGCTGTTTTGAAAGCTCAGTGATAAGTTCATGACAGACATCAAGTAAGATGCAACAGCTGCAAAGACTAACCCTAACACCAATTGGCCAAGCCCTAGGCACTCTAACCCTAGGACGGGGAGCCCCAACTATAGGAATCCTGGGACTAATTCCAAGTGGCCTACACACAAGACCCCCCCCCCAACCTTATCTCCATGTCGCCTACACAAAGACAGCCTAACTATGACTGCAAGGGTCCAACCCATAGGAACCCTCATGCGAAGGTGGGGAGCTGTCGCCGTAGGAAACCAAACCCTGTCAGGGAGCCCTACCCATAGAAACAGTAATCCTATGGTTAGAAACCCTATGGCCTAGGAACACTAGCCCTATGGTGGGGAGCCCTAGCTAACACTAGGGCGGGGAGGCCTACCCATAGAAATCCAGTCCTAACTCCAAGCGGCCAAGCGATAGGAGCCCTAACCTTGTGTACACGTGGCCTTCCAATAGGAACCCTAACTCTATGGCGGGGATCCCTACACATAAGGCACACTAATCCTAGGGCCGGGAGCCCTACTCAGAGGAACCCTAACTCTATTTCCAAGTGGCCTACCGAGAGGAGCCCTAACCTTATTTCCACGTAGCTTACCTCTAGAAACCCCAGCCGTGCCACAGGGAGCCGTCCCATAGCAACCCTAACCCTAGGGCTGGGAGCGCTAACTATAGGAATCCTAACCGTAAGGCAAAGTGGCCTACCCATAGTATCCCTAACCCTAAAGCCAAGTGGCCTACCTCTAGGAATCCAAACCCTAGGGGGTCCATACCCCTAGGAATTCTAAACCGAGGGCGAGGAGCCCTATCCATAGGAACCATAACTCTAACGCCAAGTGACCTACCCAGAGGAAGCCTAACCCTAGGCTGGGAGCCCCAGCCATAGGTAGCTTAACCCTTACTACGTGTCTCCTACCCACAGTAACTCTAAGCCTAGAGCGGGGTGCACTACCTATAGGAACCTTAAGCATAGCGCCGGGAGCCCAAGCTCTAGTAAACGTAACCCGAGGGTGGGGAGCCCTGGCCCCAGCAACCCTATCCCTACAGTGGGGAACCCTGCCCAGAGGAACCATAAACTTAATGCTAAGTGACATGACATAGGAACCGAACCCGAACTCAAACAGGCCAAGCCATGCAAACACTAACCCTAACACAACGTGGCCAAGCCCTAGGACCCCTAACCTATGGCAGGGAGCCATACCCATAGGAACTCTAACCCTAGGGCGGGAAGCCCTACTCATAAGACTTCTCACCCTAACGCCGAGTGGCCTACCGATAATAGCCATAATCCTAACTCCAACTGGCCTATCCATAGGAACCCTAACCCTAACACTAAGTGGCCTACCTATAGGAAACCTCACCCTAGGGTCAGGAACCCCACCCAGAGGAATCCTAACCCTAGGGCGGGAAGCCCTGACCATAGCAACGCAATCCTAACTCCAAGAAGCCTACCGCTAGGGACCTTAATCTTATCTCCAAGTGGCTTTTCCATAGGAGAAAACTATGGAAAACTTCCCTAACTCTGAGATGGGGAACCCTACCCATAGGAACCCTAACCCTAGGCGGGGAGCGCTATCAAGAGGAACCGTAACTATAACTCCAAGTTGCCTTCCCGTAGGAACCAAAACTCTAAGCCCATTCCCATAGAAACCATCACCGACTCCAAGTGGCCTACGCATAGGAACACTAACCCTATGGTGAGGAGCCCTAGCTATAAGAATCCTAACACTAGCGCGGGGAGTTCTCCCCATAGAAACCGACATCCTAACGCTAAGTGGCATACTCACCGAACCCTAAGCCTAGGGCGGGAAGCCGAAATCTTAAGAGCCCTAACCCTAACGCCAGATGAGAGCGATTGTTAGGTGCATAGACAAATTCGCGCTGAAAACTGTGGGTTTTCAAGCAATATTTTGCCTATAGCTGATCCAAAATTGATCATTTTTGTGTTTTTCAAAGAAAAAGGAATTTGTAAAAACTATATTTTTTTGGAAAAGCCATATTTCGGAGAAAAGGCTTCAATCACTGTGTTTACGAAGCTTATTCGTAAAACATTCTTTTTCCCATTAAAAACGCTTTTCCAATGAGAAAGAATACAGTTGAAAATATTTTACTAAGCGAGCACCAATTGGCAAGAAAATAGGTTTTTTTTGGTTTCAAAAGCTGTTTTTCAGTCCGTAAAGAATTAATTCTTTTGATCAAAAAGGGGTCGATTTCACTGAAATCTGTTTTCCTTCGACTGAAACCTCTTCCCCCCAGCTTTCTAGGAGCACAATAATTTCTCTTAAGAAAATTGTTTTGATGAGACTTCGTTTTCTTTTCAGGGAAAAAAGAGTTGTTTCCTGCAAAAGTTGATCCTTTTTCTCCCCGAAATTGATTTTCCATGTAAATATCGTTTAACAAGTTCCTTTTTCTTTTTCAACAGAGAAAGGCACTTACTCATTTTCTCCCCAAAATTGACTTGAAGAGTAAATATCGATTAACGAGTTCCATTTTTATTGGAAGACGTTACTGTGCGGAGAGAAAGCTTGGGAAAAGTGTATTCAGTGGAGGGAATAGACATTTCAGCCAAAACTTTAGCCTTTGTTATCAAAAACGTCTAGAAACTCTTTTGGTACAGCAAATCAGCTTTTTAGAGAAAACCGAGATTTTGCCTGCAGCGGTTGATTTTTTATCTAGGAGAGCCCATAAAACAGCCTTATTTTTTTTCATTGCAAAGGCGTTTTTAAGTAAAAGTACTATGTTTTGCTCCTCTGAGTGTGACATTTTCTTCTACAAATTGACTTTCCAGTTAATTATGGTTTCAGAGAGTCCTCCTTGGTTGCCAAAAGATAACAACATTTTCTTTTTGATGGAAAAAATGCTTGCGAAACCTCTTGTTTTTTCACCCACACTTTTTCGATCCCAATTTCTTCATGGACCTACAAAGGGCTTAATAATTACTATTTTATTATTTGGCCCAAAGCAAACTTATCCGGAAGAGCCCCCTCCTCTTGTCCGTTTGTGTGAGCTAGTCTTTCGGGGCCCAATCTGGTAGGTGAACTCCTTACTGGATCGGAACCCACAAGCAAATTAGGTAGAGGGATGCCACATTTCCCCCGGGTTGTGCATTCTTCGGCGGTTTAAGCATCAAATACTGGGGATGGGGCTGCACTGCACAGGCATCTCGGGACACTTCACTGCAAAAATGTAGGTGCCAAGCGAGCTTTAGAACCTACGCGGATAGGCAGCAGCTGAAGAGGAGTATTAAATACTCTGGTATTTAAGTGCCTAAAGTGGCAGTGACGCTAGCTCAAGGAGCGACAACCAGGCGTCAGGTAGTAGCTCGACCTCAATAATGGAAGAAAAGCTGTTTTGAAAGCTCAGTGATAGGTTCATGACAGACATCAAGTAAGATGCAACAGCTGCAAAGACTAACCCTAACACCAATTGGCCAAGTCCTAGGGACTCTAACCCTAGGAAAGGGAGCCCCAACTATAGGAATCCTGGCACTAATTCCAAGTGGCCTACACATAAGACCCCCCCCCAACCTTATCTCCATGTCGCCTACGCAAAGGCAGCCTAACTATGACTGCAAGGGTCCAACCCATAGGAACCCTCATGCGAAGGTGGGGAGCTGTCGCCGTAGGAACCCAAACCCTGTCAGGGAGCCCTACCCATAGAAACAGTAATCCTATGGTTAGAAACCCTATGGCCTAGGAACACTAGCCCTATGGTGGGGAGCCCTAAATAACACTAGGACGGGGAGGCCTACCCATAGAAATCCAGTCCTAACTCCAAGCGGCCAAGCGATAGGAGCCCTAAGCTTATGTACACGTGGCCTTCCAATAGGAACCCTAACTCTATGGCGGGGATCCCTACACATAAGGCACACTAATCCTAGGGCCGGGAGCCCTACCCAGAGGAACCCTAACTCTATTTCCAAGTGGCCTACCGAGAGGAGCCCTAACCTTATTTCCATGTAGCTTACATCTAGAAACCCCAACCGTGCCACAGGGAGCCCTCCCATAGCAACCCTAACCCTAGGGCTGGGAGCGCTAACTATAGGAATCCTAACCGTAAGGCAAAGTGGCCTACCCATAGTATCCCTAACCCTAAAGCCAAGTGGCCTACCTCTAGGAATCCAAACCCTAGGGGGTCCATACCCCTAGGAATTCTAAACCGAGGGCGAGGAGCCCTATCCATATGAACCATAACTCTAACGCCAAGTGACCTACCCAGAGGAAGCCTAACCCTAGGCTGGGAGCCCCAGCCATAGGTAGCTTAACCCTTACTACGTGTCTCCTACCCACAGTAACTCTAAGCCTAGAGCGGGGTGCACTACCTATAGGAACCTTAAGCATAGCGCCGGGAGCCCAAGCTCTAGTAAACGTAACCCGAGGGTGGGGAGCCCTGGCCCCAGCAACCCTATCCCTACAGTGGGGAACCCTGCCCAGAGGAACCATAAACTTAATGCTAAGTGACATGACATAGGAACCCGAACCCGAACTCAAACAGGCCAAGCCATGCAAACACTAACCCTAAGACAACGTGGCCAAGCCCTAGGACCCCTAACCTATGTCAGGGAGCCATACCCATAGGAACTCTAACCCTAGGGCTGGAAGCCCTACTCATAAGACTTCTCACCCTAACGCCGAGTGGCCTACCGATAATAGCCATAATCCTAACTCCAACTGGCCTATCCATAGGAACCCTAACCCTAACACTAAGTGGCCTACCTATAGGAAACCTCACCCTAGGGTCAGGAACCACACCCAGAGGAATCCTAACCCTAGGGCGGGAAGCCCTGACCATAGCAATGCAATCCTAACTCCAAGAGGCCTACCGCTAGGAACCTTAATCTTATCTCCAAGTGGCTTTTCCATAGGACCCCTAACTCTGAGATGGGGAACCCTACCCATAGGAACCCTAACCCTACGGCGGGGAGCGCTATCAAGAGGTACCGTAACTATAACTCCAAGTTGCCTACCCGTAGGAACCAAAACTCTCAGCCCATTCCCATAGAAACCCATCACCAACTCCAAGTGGCCTACGCATAGGAACACTAACCCTATGGTGAGGAGCCCTAGCTATAAGAATCCTAACACTAGCGCGGGGAGTTCTCCCCATAGAAACCGACATCCTAACGCTAAGTGGCATACTCACCGAACCCTAAGCCTAGGGCGGGAAGCCGAAATCTTCAGAGCCCTAACCCTAACGCCAGATGAGAGCGATTGTTAGGTGCATAGACAAATTCGCGCTGAAAACTGTGGGTTTTCAAGCAATATTTTGCCTATAGCTGATCCAAAATTGATCATTTTTGTGTTTTTCAAAGAAAAATGAATTTGTAAAAACTATATTTTTTTGGAAAAGCCATATTTCGGAGAAAAGGCTTCAATCACTGTGTTTACGAAGCTTATCGTAAAACATTCTTTTCCCCATTAAAAACGCTTTTCCAATGAGAAAGAATACAGTGGAAAATATTTTACTAAGCGAGCACCAATTGGCAAGAAAATAGTGTTTTTTTTGGTTTCAAAAGCTGTTTTTCAGTCCGTAAAGAATTAATTCTTTTGATCAAAAAGGGGTCGATTTCACTGAAATCTGATTTCCTTCGACTCTTCCCCCCAGCTTTCTAGCGGCACAATAATTTCTTTTAAGAAAATTGTTTTGATGAGACTTCGTTTTCTTTTCAGGGAAAAAAGAGTTCTTTCCTGCAAAAGTTGATCCTTTTTCTCCCCGAAATTGATTTTCCATGTAAATATCGTTTAACAAGTTCCTTTTTCTTTTTCAACAGAGAAAGGCACTTACTCCTTTTCTCCCCAAAATTGACTTGAAGAGTAAATATCGATTAACGAGTTCCATTTTTATTGGAAGACGTTACTGTGCGGAGAGAAAGCTTGGGAAAAGTTATTCAGTGGAGGGAATAGACATTTCAGCCAAAACTTTAGCTTTTGTTATCAAAAACGTCTAGAAACTCTTTTGGTACAGCAAATCAGCTTTTTAGAGAAAACCGAGATTTTGCCTGCAGCGGTTGATTTTTCATCTAGGAGAACCCATAAAACAGCATTATTTTTTTTTCATTGCAAAGGCGTTTTTAAGTAAAAGTACTATGTTTTGCTCCTCTGAGTGTGACATTTTCTTCTAAAAATTGACTTTCCAGTTAATTATGGTTTCAGAGAGTCCTCCTTGGTTGCCAAAAGATAACATTTTCTTTTTGATGGAAAAAATGCTTGCGAAACCTCTTGTTTTTTCACTCACAGTTTTTCGATCCAAATTTCTTCATGGACCTACAAAGGGCTTAATAATTACTATTTTATTATTTGGCCCAAAGCAAACTTATCCGGAAGAGCCCCCTCCTCTTGTCCGTTTGCGTGAGCTAGTCTTTCGGGACCCAATCTGGTAGGTGAACTCCTTACTGGATCGGGACCAACAAGCAAATTAGGTAGAGGGATGCCACATTTCCCCCGGTTTGTGCATTCTTCGGCGGTTTAAGCATCAAATACTGGGGATGGGGCTGCAGTGCACAGGCATCTCGGGACACTTGACTGCAAAAATGTAGGTGCCAAGCGAGCTTTAGAACCTACGCGGATAGGCAGCAGCTGAAGAGGAGTATTAAATACTCTGGTATTTAAGTGCCTAAAGTGGCAGTGACGCTAGCTCAAGGAGCGACAACCAGGCGTCAGGTAGTAGCTCGACCTCAATAATGGAAGAAAAGCTGTTTTGAAAGCTCAGTGATAAGTTCATGACAGACATCAATTAAGATGCAACAGCTGCAAAGACTAACCCTAACACCAATTGGCCAAGCCCTAGGCACTCTAACCCTAGGACGGGGAGCCCCAACTATAGGAATCCTGGGACTAATTCCAAGTGGCCTACACACAAGACCCCCCCCCAACCTTATCTCCATGTCGCCTACACAAAGACAGCCTAACTATGACTGCAAGGGTCCAACCCATAGGAACCCTCATGCGAAGGTGGGGAGCTGTCGCCGTAGGAAACCAAACCCTGTCAGGGAGCCCTACCCATAGAAACAGTAATCCTATGGTTAGAAACCCTATGGCCTAGGAACACTAGCCCTATGGTGGGGAGCCCTAGCTAACACTAGGGCGGGGAGGCCTACCCATAGAAATCCAGTCCTAACTCCAAGCGGCCAAGCGATAGGAGCCCTAACCTTGTGTACACGTGGCCTTCCAATAGGAACCCTAACTCTATGGCGGGGATCCCTACACATAAGGCACACTAATCCTAGGGCCGGGAGCCCTACTCAGAGGAACCCTAACTCTATTTCCAAGTGGCCTACCGAGAGGAGCCCTAACCTTATTTCCACGTAGCTTACCTCTAGAAACCCCAGCCGTGCCACAGGGAGCCGTCCCATAGCAACCCTAACCCTAGGGCTGGGAGCGCTAACTATAGGAATCCTAACCGTAAGGCAAAGTGGCCTACCCATAGTATCCCTAACCCTAAAGCCAAGTGGCCTACCTCTAGGAATCCAAACCCTAGGGGGTCCATACCCCTAGGAATTCTAAACCGAGGGCGAGGAGCCCTATCCATAGGAACCATAACTCTAACGCCAAGTGACCTACCCAGAGGAAGCCTAACCCTAGGCTGGGAGCCCCAGCCATAGGTAGCTTAACCCTTACTACGTGTCTCCTACCCACAGTAACTCTAAGCCTAGAGCGGGGTGCACTACCTATAGGAACCTTAAGCATAGCGCCGGGAGCCCAAGCTCTAGTAAACGTAACCCGAGGGTGGGGAGCCCTGGCCCCAGCAACCCTATCCCTACAGTGGGGAACCCTGCCCAGAGGAACCATAAACTTAATGCTAAGTGACATGACATAGGAACCGAACCCGAACTCAAACAGGCCAAGCCATGCAAACACTAACCCTAACACAACGTGGCCAAGCCCTAGGACTCCTAACCTATGGCAGGGAGCCATACCCATAGGAACTCTAACCCTAGGGCGGGAAGCCCTACTCATAAGACTTCTCACCCTAACGCCGAGTGGCCTACCGATAATAGCCATAATCCTAACTCCAACTGGCCTATCCATAGGAACCCTAACCCTAACACTAAGTGGCCTACCTATAGGAAACCTCACCCTAGGGTCAGGAACCACACCCAGAGGAATCCTAACCCTAGGGCGGGAAGCCCTGACCATAGCAACGCAATCCTAACTCCAAGAAGCCTACCGGTAGGGACCTTAATCTTATCTCCAAGTGGCTTTTCCATAGGACCCCTAACTCTGAGATGGGGAACCCTACCCATAGGAACCCTAACCCTAGGCGGGGAGCGCTATCAAGAGGAACCGTAACTATAACTCCAAGTTGCCTTCCCGTAGGAACCAAAACTCTCAGCCCATTCCCATAGAAACCCATCACCGACTCCAAGTGGCCTACGCATAGGAACACTAACCCTTTGGTGAGGAGCCCTAGCTATAAGAATCCTAACACTAGCGCGGGGAGTTCTCCCCATAGAAACCGACATCCTAACGCTAAGTGGCATACTCACCGAACCCTAAGCCTAGGGCGGGAAGCCGAAATCTTCAGAGCCCTAACCCTAACGCCAGATGAGAGCGATTGTTAGGTGCATAGACAAATTCGCGCTGAAAACTGTGGGTTTTCAAGCAATATTTTGCCTATAGCTGATCCAAAATTGATCATTTTTGTGTTTTTCAAAGAAAAATGAATTTGTAAAAACTATATTTTTTTGGAAAAGCCATATTTCGGAGAAAAGGCTTCAATCACTGTGTTTACGAAGCTTATCGTAAAACATTCTTTTCCCCATTAAAAACGCTTTTCCAATGAGAAAGAATACAGTGGAAAATATTTTACTAAGCGAGCACCAATTGGCAAGAAAATAGTGTTTTTTTTGGTTTCAAAAGCTGTTTTTCAGTCCGTAAAGAATTAATTCTTTTGATCAAAAAGGGGTCGATTTCACTGAAATCTGATTTCCTTCGACTCTTCCCCCCAGCTTTCTAGCGGCACAATAATTTCTTTTAAGAAAATTGTTTTGATGAGACTTCGTTTTCTTTTCAGGGAAAAAAGAGTTCTTTCCTGCAAAAGTTGATCCTTTTTCTCCCCGAAATTGATTTTCCATGTAAATATCGTTTAACAAGTTCCTTTTTCTTTTTCAACAGAGAAAGGCACTTACTCCTTTTCTCCCCAAAATTGACTTGAAGAGTAAATATCGATTAACGAGTTCCATTTTTATTGGAAGACGTTACTGTGCGGAGAGAAAGCTTGGGAAAAGTTATTCAGTGGAGGGAATAGACATTTCAGCCAAAACTTTAGCTTTTGTTATCAAAAACGTCTAGAAACTCTTTTGGTACAGCAAATCAGCTTTTTAGAGAAAACCGAGATTTTGCCTGCAGCGGTTGATTTTTCATCTAGGAGAACCCATAAAACAGCATTATTTTTTTTTCATTGCAAAGGCGTTTTTAAGTAAAAGTACTATGTTTTGCTCCTCTGAGTGTGACATTTTCTTCTAAAAATTGACTTTCCAGTTAATTATGGTTTCAGAGAGTCCTCCTTGGTTGCCAAAAGATAACATTTTCTTTTTGATGGAAAAAATGCTTGCGAAACCTCTTGTTTTTTCACTCACAGTTTTTCGATCCAAATTTCTTCATGGACCTACAAAGGGCTTAATAATTACTATTTTATTATTTGGCCCAAAGCAAACTTATCCGGAAGAGCCCCCTCCTCTTGTCCGTTTGCGTGAGCTAGTCTTTCGGGACCCAATCTGGTAGGTGAACTCCTTACTGGATCGGGACCAACAAGCAAATTAGGTAGAGGGATGCCACATTTCCCCCGGTTTGTGCATTCTTCGGCGGTTTAAGCATCAAATACTGGGGATGGGGCTGCAGTGCACAGGCATCTCGGGACACTTGACTGCAAAAATGTAGGTGCCAAGCGAGCTTTAGAACCTACGCGGATAGGCAGCAGCTGAAGAGGAGTATTAAATACTCTGGTATTTAAGTGCCTAAAGTGGCAGTGACGCTAGCTCAAGGAGCGACAACCAGGCGTCAGGTAGTAGCTCGACCTCAATAATGGAAGAAAAGCTGTTTTGAAAGCTCAGTGATAGGTTCATGACAGACATCAAGTAAGATGCAACAGCTGCAAAGACTAACCCTAACACCAATTGGCCAAGCCCTAGGCACTCTAACCCTAGGACGGGGAGCCCCAACTATAGGAATCCTGGGACTAATTCCAAGTGGCCTACACACAAGACCCCCCCCAACCTTATCTCCATGTCGCCTACACAAAGACAGCCTATGACTGCAAGGGTCCAACCCATAGGAACCCTCATGCGAAGGTGGGGAGCTGTCGCCGTAGGAAACCAAACCCTGTCAGGGAGCCCTACCCATAGAAACAGTAATCCTATGGTTAGAAACCCTATGGCCTAGGAACACTAGCCCTATGGTGGGGAGCCCTAGCTAACACTAGGGCGGGGAGGCCTACCCATAGAAATCCAGTCCTAACTCCAAGCGGCCAAGCGATAGGAGCCCTAAGCTTATGTACACGTGGCCTTCCAATAGGAACCCTAACTCTATGGCGGGGATCCCTACACATAAGGCACACTAATCCTAGGGCCGGGAGCCCTACTCAGAGGAACCCTAACTCTATTTCCAAGTGGCCTACCGAGAGGAGCCCTAACCTTATTTCCATGTAGCTTACCTCTAGAAACCCCAGCCGTGCCACAGGGAGCCGTCCCATAGCAACCCTAACCCTAGGGCTGGGAGCGCTAACTATAGGAATCCTAACCGTAAGGCAAAGTGGCCTACCCATAGTATCCCTAACCCTAAAGCCAAGTGGCCTACCTCTAGGAATCCAAACCCTAGGGGGTCCATACCCCTAGGAATTCTAAACCGAGGGCGAGGAGCCCTATCCATAGGAACCATAACTCTAACGCCAAGTGACCTACCCAGAGGAAGCCTAACCCTAGGCTGGGAGCCCCAGCCATAGGTAGCTTAACCCTTACTACGTGTCTCCTACCCACAGTAACTCTAAGCCTAGAGCGGGGTGCACTACCTATAGGAACCTTAAGCATAGCGCCGGGAGCCCAAGCTCTAGTAAACGTAACCCGAGGGTGGGGAGCCCTGGCCCCAGCAACCCTATCCCTACAGTGGGGAACCCTGCCCAGAGGAACCATAAACTTAATGCTAAGTGACATGACATAGGAACCGAACCCGAACTCAAACAGGCCAAGCCATGCAAACACTAACCCTAACACAACGTGGCCAAGCCCTAGGACCCCTAACCTATGGCAGGGAGCCATACCCATAGGAACTCTAACCCTAGGGCGGGAAGCCCTACTCATAAGACTTCTCACCCTAACGCCGAGTGGCCTACCGATAATAGCCATAATCCTAACTCCAACTGGCCTATCCATAGGAACCCTAACCCTAACACTAAGTGGCCTACCTATAGGAAACCTCACCCTAGGGTCAGGAACCCCACCCAGAGGAATCCTAACCCTAGGGCGGGAAGCCCTGACCATAGCAACGCAATCCTAACTCCAAGAAGCCTACCGCTAGGGACCTTAATCTTATCTCCAAGTGGCTTTTCCATAGGACCCCTAACTCTGAGATGGGGAACCCTACCCATAGGAACCCTAACCCTAGGCGGGGAGCGCTATCAAGAGGAACCGTAACTATAACTCCAAGTTGCCTTCCCGTAGGAACCAAAACTCTAAGCCCATTCCCATAGAAACCATCACCGACTCCAAGTGGCCTACGCATAGGAACACTAACCCTATGGTGAGGAGCCCTAGCTATAAGAATCCTAACACTAGCGCGGGGAGTTCTCCCCATAGAAACCGACATCCTAACGCTAAGTGGCATACTCACCGAACCCTAAGCCTAGGGCGGGAAGCCGAAATCTTAAGAGCCCTAACCCTAACGCCAGATGAGAGCGATTGTTAGGTGCATAGACAAATTCGCGCTGAAAACTGTGGGTAAAAAAAGGAAGTGGTTTCTCAAGCAATATTTTGCCTATAGCTGATCCAAAATTGATCCTTTTTGTGTTTTTCAAAGGAAATGGAATTTGTAAAAACTATATTTTTCTTGGAAAAGCCATATTTCGGAGAAAAGGCTTCAAACACTGTGTTTACGAAGCTTATACGTAAAACATTCTTTTTCCCATTAAAAACGCTTTTCCAATGAGAAAGAATACAGTTGAAAATATTTTACTAAGCGAGCACCAATTGGCAAGAAAATAGGGTTTTTTTGGTTTCAAAAGCTGTTTTTCAGTCCGTAAAGAATTAATTCTTTTGATCAAAAAGGGGTCGATTTCACTGAAATCTGTTTTCCTTCGACTGAAACCTCTTCCCCCCAGCTTTCTAGGAGCACAATAATTTCTCTTAAGAAAATTGTTTTGATGAGACTTCGTTTTCTTTTCAGGGAAAAAAGAGTTGTTTCCTGCAAAAGTTGATCCTTTTTCTCCCCGAAATTGATTTTCCATGTAAATATCGTTTAACAAGTTCCTTTTTCTTTTTCAACAGAGAAAGGCACTTACTCATTTTCTCCCCAAAATTGACTTGAAGAGTAAATATCGATTAACGAGTTCCATTTTTATTGGAAGACGTTACTGTGCGGAGAGAAAGCTTGGGAAAAGTGTATTCAATGGAGGGAATAGACATTTCAGCCAAAACTTTAGCCTTTGTTATCAAAAACGTCTAGAAACTCTTTTGGTACAGCAAATCAGCTTTTTAGAGAAAACCGAGATTTTGCCTGCAGCGGTTGATTTTTTATCTAGGAGAGCCCATAAAACAGCCTTATTTTTTTTCATTGCAAAGGCGTTTTTAAGTAAAAGTACTATGTTTTGCTCCTCTGAGTGTGACATTTTCTTCTACAAATTGACTTTCCAGTTAATTATGGTTTCAGAGAGTCCTCCTTGGTTGCCAAAAGATAACAACATTTTCTTTTTGATGGAAAAAATGCTTGCGAAACCTCTTGTTTTTTCACCCACACTTTTTCGATCCCAATTTCTTCATGGACCTACAAAGGGCTTAATAATTACTATTTTATTATTTGGCCCAAAGCAAACTTATCCGGAAGAGCCCCCTCCTCTTGTCCGTTTGTGTGAGCTAGTCTTTCGGGGCCCAATCTGGTAGGTGAACTCCTTACTGGATCGGAACCCACAAGCAAATTAGGTAGAGGGATGCCACATTTCCCCCGGGTTGTGCATTCTTCGGCGGTTTAAGCATCAAATACTGGGGATGGGGCTGCACTGCACAGGCATCTCGGGACACTTCACTGCAAAAATGTAGGTGCCAAGCGAGCTTTAGAACCTACGCGGATAGGCAGCAGCTGAAGAGGAGTATTAAATACTCTGGTATTTAAGTGCCTAAAGTGGCAGTGACGCTAGCTCAAGGAGCGACAACCAGGCGTCAGGTAGTAGCTCGACCTCAATAATGGAAGAAAAGATGTTTTGAAAGATCAGTGATAGGTTCATGACAGACATCAAGTAAGATGCAACAGCTGCAAAGACTAACCCTAACACCAATTGGCCAAGTCCTAGGGACTCTAACCCTAGGACAGGGAGCCCCAACTATAGGAATCCTGGCACTAATTCCAAGTGGCCTACACATAAGACCCCCCCCCTAACCTTATCTCCAAGTCGCCTACGCAAAGGCAGCCTAACTATGACTGCAAGGGTCCAACCCATAGGAACCCTCATGCGAAGGTGGGGAGCTGTCGCCGTAGGAACCCAAACCCTGTCAGGGAGCCCTACCCATAGAAACAGTAATCCTATGGTTAGAAACCCTATGGCCTAGGAACACTAGCCCTATGGTGGGGAGCCCTAAATAACACTAGGACGGGCCTACCCATAGAAATCCAGTCCTAACTCCAAGCGGCCAAGCGATAGGAGCCCTAAGCTTATGTACACGTGGCCTTCCAATAGGAACCCTAACTCTATGGCGGGGATCCCTACACATAAGGCACACTAATCCTAGGGCCGGGAGCCCTACCCAGAGGAACCCTAACTCTATTTCCAAGTGGCCTACCGAGAGGAGCCCTAACCTTATTTCCATGTAGCTTACCTCTAGAAACCCCAACCGTGCCACAGGGAGCCCTCCCATAGCAACCCTAACCCTAGGGCTGGGAGCGCTAACTATAGGAATCCTAACCGTAAGGCAAAGTGGCCTACCCATAGTATCCCTAACCCTAAAGCCAAGTGGCCTACCTCTAGGAATCCAAACCCTAGGGGGTCCATACCCCTAGGAATTCTAAACCGAGGGCGAGGAGCCGTATCCATAGGAACCATAACTCTAACGCCAAGTGACCTACCCAGAGGAAGCCTAACCCTAGGCTGGGAGCCCCAGCCATAGGTAGCTTAACCCTTACTACGTGTCTCCTACCCACAGTAACTCTAAGCCTAGAGCGGGGTGCACTACCTATAGGAACCTTAACCATAGCGCCGGGAGCCCAAGCTCTAGTAAACGTAACCCGAGGGTGGGGAGCCCTGGCCCCAGCAACCCTATCCCTACAGTGGGGAACCCTGCCCAGAGGAACCATAAACTTAATGCTAAGTGACATGACATAGGAACCGAACCCGAACTCAAACAGGCCAAGCCATGCAAACACTAACCCTAACACAACGTGGCCAAGCCCTAGGACCCCTAACCTATGGCAGGGAGCCATACCCATAGGAACTCTAACCCTAGGGCGGGAAGCCCTACTCATAAGACTTCTCACCCTAACGCCGAGTGGCCTACCGATAATAGCCATAATCCTAACTCCAACTGGCCTATCCATAGGAACCCTAACCCTAACACTAAGTGGCCTACCTATAGGAAACCTCACCCTAGGGTCAGGAACCCCACCCAGAGGAATCCTAACCCTAGGGCGGGAAGCCCTGACCATAGCAACGCAATCCTAACTCCAAGAAGCCTACCGCTAGGGACCTTAATCTTATCTCCAAGTGGCTTTTCCATAGGACCCCTAACTCTGAGATGGGGAACCCTACCCATAGGAACCCTAACCCTAGGCGGGGAGCGCTATCAAGAGGAACCGTAACTATAACTCCAAGTTGCCTTCCCGTAGGAACCAAAACTCTAAGCCCATTCCCATAGAAACCATCACCGACTCCAAGTGGCCTACGCATAGGAACACTAACCCTATGGTGAGGAGCCCTAGCTATAAGAATCCTAACACTAGCGCGGGGAGTTCTCCCCATAGAAACCGACATCCTAACGCTAAGTGGCATACTCACCGAACCCTAAGCCTAGGGCGGGAAGCCGAAATCTTAAGAGCCCTAACCCTAACGCCAGATGAGAGCGATTGTTAGGTGCATAGACAAATTCGCGCTGAAAACTGTGGGTAAAAAAAGGAAGTGGTTTCTCAAGCAATATTTTGCCTATAGCTGATCCAAAATTGATCATTTTTGTGTTTTTCAAAGGAAAAGGAATTTGTAAAAACTATATTTTTCTTGGAAAAGCCATATTTCGGAGAAAAGGCTTCAAACACTGTGTTTACGAAGCTTATTCGTAAAACATTCTTTTTCCCATTAAAAACGCTTTTCCAATGAGAAAGAATACAGTTGAAAATATTTTACTAAGCGAGCTCCAATTGGCAAGAAAATAGGTTTTTTTGGTTTCAAAAGCTGTTTTTCAGTCCGTAAAGAATTAATTCTTTTGATCAAAAAGGGGTCGATTTCACTGAAATCTGTTTTCCTTCGACTGAAACCTCTTCCCCCCAGCTTTCTAGGAGCACAATAATTTCTCTTAAGAAAATTGTTTTGATGAGACTTCGTTTTCTTTTCAGGGAAAAAAGAGTTGTTTCCTGCAAAAGTTGATCCTTTTTCTCCCCGAAATTGATTTTCCATGTAAATATCAAAATTGTTTTGATGAGACTTCGTTTTCTTTTCAGGGAAAAAAGAGTTCTTTCCTGCAAAAGTTGATCCTTTTTCTCCCCGAAATTGATTTTCCATGTAAATATCGTTTAACAAGTTCCTTTTTCTTTTTCAACAGAGAAAGGCACTTACTCCTTTTCTCCCCAAAATTGATTTGGAGAGTAAATATCGATTAACGAGTTCCATTTTTATTGGAAGACGTTACTGTGCGGAGAGAAAGCTTGGGAAAAGTTATTCAGTGGAGGGAATAGACATTTCAGCCAAAACTTTAGCTTTTGTTATCAAAAACGTCTAGAAACTCTTTTGGTACAGCAAATCAGCTTTTTAGAGAAAACCGAGATTTTGCCTGCAGCGGTTGATTTTTTATCTAGGCGAGCCCATAAAACAGCATTATTTTTTTTTCATTGCAAAGGCGTTTTTAAGTAAAAGTACTATGTTTTGCTCCTCTGAGTGTGACATTTTCCTCTAAAAATTGACTTTCCAGTTAATTATGGTTTCAGAGAGTCCTCCTTCGTTGCCAAAAGATAACAACATTTTCTTTTTGATGGAAAAAATGCTTGCGAAACCTCTTGTTTTTTCACCCACACTTTTTCGATCCAAATTTCTTCATGGACCTACAAAGGGCTTAATAATTACTATTTTATTATTTGGCCCAAAGCAAACTTATCCGGAAGAGCCCCCTCCTCCTGTCCGTTTTTGTGAGCTAGTCTTTCGGGGCCCAGTCTGGTACTTGAACTCCTTACTGGATCGGAACCCACAAGCAAATTAGGTAGAGGGATGCCACATTTCCCCCGGTTTGTGCATTCTTCGGCGGTTTAAGCATCAAATACTGGGGATGGGGCTGCAGTGCACAGGCATCTCGGGACACTTGACTGCAAAAATGTAGGTGCCAAGCGAGCTTTAGAACCTACGCGGATAGGCAGCAGCTGAAGAGGAGTATTAAATACTCTGGTATTTAAGTGCCTAAAGTGGCAGTGACGCTAGCTCAAGGAGCGACAACCAGGCGTCAGGTAGTAGCTCGACCTCATAATGGAAGAAAAGCTGTTTTGAAAGCTCAGTGATGGGTTCGTGACAGACATCAAGTAAGATGCAACAGCTGCAAAGACTAACCCTAACACCAATTGGCCAAATCCTAGGAACTCTAACCCTAGGACAGGGAGCCCCAACTATAGGAATCCTGGGACTAATTCCAAGTGGCCTAAACACAAGACCCCCCCCCCCAACCTTATCACCATGTCGCCTACGCAAAGACAGCCTAACTATGACTGCAAGGGTCCAACCCATAGGAACCCTCATGCGAAGGTGGGGAGCTGTCGCCGTAGGAACCCAAACCCTGTCAGGGAGCCCTACCCATAGAAACAGTAATCCTATGGTTAGAAACCCTATGGCCTAGGAACACTAGCTCTATGGTGGGGAGCCCTAGATAACACTAGGGCGGGGAGGCCTACCCATAGAAATCCAGTCCTAACTCCAAGCGGCCAAGCGATAGGAGCCCTAACCTTGTGTACACGTGGCCTTCCAATAGGAACCCTAACTCTATGGCGGGGATCCCTACACATAAGGCACACTAATCCTAGGGCCGGGAGCCCTACCCAGAGGAACCCTAACTCTATTTCCAAGTGGCCTACCGAGAGGAGCCCTAACCTTATTTCCATGTAGCTTACCTCTAGAAACCCCAGCCGTGCCACAGGGAGCCCTCCCATAGCAGGCCTACCGCTAGGGACCTTAATCTTATCTCCAAGTGGCTTTTCCATAGGACCCCTAACTCTGAGATGGGGAACCCTACCCAAAGGAACCCTAACCCTAGGAACCCTAACCCTAGGCGGGGAGCGCTATCAAGAGGAACCGTAACTATAACTCCAAGTTGCCTTCCCGTAGGAACCAAAACTCTAAGCCCATTCCCATAGAAACCATCACCGACTCCAAGTGGCCTACGCATAGGAACACTAACCCTATGGTGAGGAGCCCTAGCTATAAGAATCCTAACACTAGCGCGGGGAGTTCTCCCCATAGAAACCGACATCCTAACGCTAAGTGGCATACTCACCGAACCCTAAGCCTAGGGCGGGAAGCCGAAATCTTAAGAGCCCTAACCCTAACGCCAGATGAGAGCGATTGTTAGGTGCATAGACAAATTCGCGCTGAAAACTGTGGGTAAAAAAAGGAAGTGGTTTCTCAAGCAATATTTTGCCTATAGCTGATCCAAAATTGATCATTTTTGTGTTTTTCAAAGGAAAAGGAATTTGTAAAAACTATATTTTTCTTGGAAAAGCCATATTTCGGAGAAAAGGCTTCAAACACTGTGTTTACGAAGCTTATTCGTAAAACATTCTTTTTCCCATTAAAAACGCTTTTCCAATGAGAAAGAATACAGTTGAAAATATTTTACTAAGCGAGCACCAATTGGCAAGAAAATAGGTTTTTTTTGGTTTCAAAAGCTGTTTTTCAGTCCGTAAAGAATTAATTCTTTTGATCAAAAAGGGGTCGATTTCACTGAAATCTGTTTTCCTTCGACTGAAACCTCTTCCCCCCAGCTTTCTAGGAGCACAATAATTTCTCTTAAGAAAATTGTTTTGATGAGACTTCGTTTTCTTTTCAGGGAAAAAAGAGTTCTTTCCTGCAAAAGTTGATCCTTTTTCTCCCCGAAATTGATTTTCCATGTAAATATCGTTTAACAAGTTCCTTTTTCTTTTTGAACAGAGAAAGGCACTTACTCCTTTTCTCCCCAAAATTGATTTGGAGAGTAAATATCGATTAACGAGTTCCATTTTTATTGGAAGACGTTACTGTGCGGAGAGAAAGCTTGGGAAAAGTTATTCAGTGGAGGGAATAGACATTTCAGCCAAAACTTTAGCTTTTGTTATCAAAAACGTCTAGAAACTCTTTTGGTACAGCAAATCAGCTTTTTAGAGAAAACCGAGATTTTGCCTGCAGCGGTTGATTTTTTATCTAGGCGAGCCCATAAAACAGCATTATTTTTTTTTCATTGCAAAGGCGTTTTTAAGTAAAAGTACTATGTTTTGCTCCTCTGAGTGTGACATTTTCCTCTAAAAATTGACTTTCCAGTTAATTATGGTTTCAGAGAGTCCTCCTTCGTTGCCAAAAGATAACATTTTCTTTTTGATGGAAAAAATGCTTGCGAAACCTCTTGTTTTTTCACCCACACTTTTTCGATCCAAATTTCTTCATGGACCTACAAAGGGCTTAATAATTACTATTTTATTATTTGGCCCAAAGCAAACTTATCCGGAAGAGCCCCCTCCTCTTGTCCGTTTTTGTGAGCTAGTCTTTCGGGGCCCAGTCTGGTACGTGAACTCCTTACTGGATCGGAACCCACAAGCAAATTAGGTAGAGGGATGCCACATTTCCCCCGGGTTGTGCATTCTTCGGCGGTTTAAGCATCAAATACTGGGGATGGGGCTGCAGTGCACAGGCATCTCGGGACACTTGACTGCAAAAATGTAGGTGCCAAGCGAGCTTTAGAACCTACGCGGATAGGCAGCAGCTGAAGAGGAGTATTAAATACTCTGGTATTTAAGTGCCTAAAGTGGCAGTGACGCTAGCTCAAGGAGCGACAACCAGGCGTCAGGTAGTAGCTCGACCTCATAATGGAAGAAAAGCTGTTTTGAAAGCTCAGTGATGGGTTCGTGACAGACATCAAGTAAGATGCAACAGCTGCAAAGACTAACCCTAACACCAATTGGCCAAATCCTAGGAACTCTAACCCTAGGACAGGGAGCCCCAACTATAGGAATCCTGGGACTAATTCCAAGTGGCCTAAACACAAGACCCCCCCCCCCCCCAACCTTATCACCATGTCGCCTACGCAAAGACAGCCTAACTATGACTGCAAGGGTCCAACCCATAGGAACCCTCATGCGAAGGTGGGGAGCTGTCGCCGTAGGAACCCAAACCCTGTCAGGGAGCCCTACCCATAGAAACAGTAATCCTATGGTTAGAAACCCTATGGCCTAGGAACACTAGCTCTATGGTGGGGAGCCCTAGATAACACTAGGGCGGGGAGGCCTACCCATAGAAATCCAGTCCTAACTCCAAGCGGCCAAGCGATAGGAGCCCTAACCTTGTGTACACGTGGCCTTCCAATAGGAACCCTAACTCTATGGCGGGGATCCCTACACATAAGGCACACTAATCCTAGGGCCGGGAGCCCTACCCAGAGGAACCCTAACTCTATTTCCAAGTGGCCTACCGAGAGGAGCCCTAACCTTATTTCCATGTAGCTTACCTCTAGAAACCCCAGCCGTGCCACAGGGAGCCCTCCCATAGCAGGCCTACCGCTAGGGACCTTAATCTTATCTCCAAGTGGCTTTTCCATAGGACCCCTAACTCTGAGATGGGGAACCCTACCCAAAGGAACCCTAACCCTAGGAACCCTAACCCTAGGCGGGGAGCGCTATCAAGAGGAACCGTAACTATAACTCCAAGTTGCCTTCCCGTAGGAACCAAAACTCTAAGCCCATTCCCATAGAAACCATCACCGACTCCAAGTGGCCTACGCATAGGAACACTAACCCTATGGTGAGGAGCCCTAGCTATAAGAATCCTAACACTAGCGCGGGGAGTTCTCCCCATAGAAACCGACATCCTAACGCTAAGTGGCATACTCACCGAACCCTAAGCCTAGGGCGGGAAGCCGAAATCTTAAGAGCCCTAACCCTAACGCCAGATGAGAGCGATTGTTAGGTGCATAGACAAATTCGCGCTGAAAACTGTGGGTAAAAAAAGGAAGTGGTTTCTCAAGCAATATTTTGCCTATAGCTGATCCAAAATTGATCATTTTTGTGTTTTTCAAAGGAAAGGGAATTTGTAAAAACTATATTTTTCTTGGAAAAGCCATATTTCGGAGAAAAGGCTTCAAACACTGTGTTTACGAAGCTTATTCGTAAAACATTCTTTTTCCCATTAAAAACGCTTTTCCAATGAGAAAGAATACAGTTGAAAATATTTTACTAAGCGAGCACCAATTGGCAAGAAAATAGGTTTTTTTTGGTTTCAAAAGCTGTTTTTCAGTCCGTAAAGAATTAATTCTTTTGATCAAAAAGGGGTCGATTTCACTGAAATCTGTTTTCCTTCGACGGAAACCTCTTCCCCCCAGCTTTCTAGGAGCACAATAATTTCTCTTAAGAAAATTGTTTTGATGAGACTTCGTTTTCTTTTCAGGGAAAAAAGAGTTCTTTCCTGCAAAAGTTGATCCTTTTTCTCCCCGAAATTGATTTTCCATGTAAATATCGTTTAACAAGTTCCTTTTTCTTTTTCAACAGAGAAAGGCACTTACTCATTTTCTCCCCAAAATTGACTTGGAGAGTAAATATCGATTAACGAGTTCCATTTTTATTGGAAGACGTTACTGTGCGGAGAGAAAGCTTGGGAAAAGTGTATTCAGTGGAGGGAATAGACATTTCAGCCAAAACTTTAGCCTTTGTTATCAAAAACGTCTAGAAACTCTTTTGGTACAGCAAATCAGCTTTTTAGAGAAAACCGAGATTTTGCCTGCAGCGGTTGATTTTTTATCTAGGAGAGCCCATAAAACAGCCTTTTTTTTTTCATTGCAAAGGCGTTTTTAAGTAAAAGTACTATGTTTTGCTCCTCTGAGTGTGACATTTTCTTCTAAAAATTGACTTTCCAGTTAACTATGGTTTCAGAGAGTCCTCCTTGGTTGCCAAAAGATAACAACATTTTCTTTTTGATGGAAAAAATGCTTGCGAAACCTCTTGTTTTTTCACCCACACTTTTTCGATCCAAATTACTTCATGGACCTACAAAGGGCTTAATAATTACTATTTTATTATTTGGCCCAAAGCAAACTTATCCGGAAGAGCCCCCTCCTCTTGTCCGTTTGTGTGAGCTAGTCTTTCGGGGCCCAATCTGGTAGGTGAACTCCTTACTGGATCGGAACCCACAAGCAAATTAGGTAGAGGGATGCCACATTTCCCCCGGGTTGTGCATTCTTCGGCGGTTTAAGCATCAAATACTGGGGATGGGGCTGCAGTGCACAGGCATCTCGGGACACTTGACTGCAAAAATGTAGGTGCCAAGCGAGCTTTAGAACCTACGCGGATAGGCAGCAGCTGAAGAGGAGTATTAAATACTCTGGTATTTAAGTGCCTAAAGTGGCAGTGACGCTAGCTCAAGGAGCGACAACCAGGCGTCAGGTAGTAGCTCGACCTCAATAATGGAAGAAAAGCTGTTTTGAAAGCTCAGTGAGATAGGTTCATGACAGACATCAAGTAAGATGCAACAGCTGCAAAGACTAACCCTAACACCAATTGGCCAAGTCCTAGGAACTCTAACCCTAGGACAGGGAGCCCCAACTATAGGAATCCTGGCACTAATTCCAAGTGGCCTACACATAAGACCCCCCCTAACCTTATCTCCAAGTCGCCTACGCAAAGGCAGCCTAACTATGACTGCAAGGGTCCAACCCATAGGAACCCTCATGCGAAGGTGGGGAGCTGTCGCCGTAGGAACCCAAACCCTGTCAGGGAGCCCTACCCATAGAAACAGTAATCCTATGGTTAGAAACCCTATGGCCTAGGAACACTAGCCCTATGGTGGGGAGCCCTAAATAACACTAGGACGGGGAGGCCTACCCATAGAAATCCAGTCCTAACTCCAAGCGGCCAAGCGATAGGAGCCCTAAGCTTATGTACACGTGGCCTTCCAATATGAACCCTAACTCTATGGCGGGGATCCCTACACATAAGGCACACTAATCCTAGGGCCGGGAGCCCTACCCAGAGGAACCCTAACTCTATTTCCAAGTGGCCTACCGAGAGGAGCCCTAACCTTATTTCCATGTAGCTTACCTCTAGAAACCCCAACCGTGCCACAGGGAGCCCTCCCATAGCAACCCTAACCCTAGGGCTGGGAGCGCTAACTATAGGAATCCTAACCGTAAGGCAAAGTGGCCTACCCATAGTATAGCTAACCCTAAAGCCAAGTGGCCTACCTCTAGGAATCCAAACCCTAGGGGGTCCATACCCCTAGGAATTCTAAATCGAGGGCGAGGAGCCCTATCCATAGGAACCATAACTCTAACGCCAAGTGACTTACCCAGAGGAAGCCTAACCCTAGGCTGGGAGCCCCAGCCATAGGTAGCTTAACCCTTACTACGTGTCTCCTACCCACAGTAACTCTAAGCCTAGAGCGGGGTGCACTACCTATAGGAACCTTAAGCATAGCGCCGGGAGCCCAAGCTCTAGTAAACGTAACCCGAGGGTGGGGAGCCCTGGCCCCAGCAACCCTATCCCTACAGTGGGGAACCCTGCCCAGAGGAACCATAAACTTAATGCTAAGTGACATGACATAGGAACCCGAACCCGAACTCAAACAGGCCAAGCCATGCAAACACTAACCCTAAGACAACGTGGCCAAGCCCTAGGACCCCTAACCTATGTCAGGGAGCCATACCCATAGGAACTCTAACCCTAGGGCTGGAAGCCCTACTCATAAGACTTCTCACCCTAACGCCGAGTGGCCTACCGATAATAGCCATAATCCTAACTCCAACTGGCCTATCCATAGGAACCCTAACCCTAACACTAAGTGGCTTACCTATAGGAAATCTCACCCTAGGGTCAGGAACCACACCCAGAGGAATCCTAACTCTAGGGCGGGAAGCCCTGACCTTAGCAATGCAATCCTAACTCCAAGAGGCCTACCGCTAGGAACCTTAATCTTATCTCCAAGTGGCTTTTCCATAGGACCCCTAACTCTGAGATGGGGAACCCTACCCATAGGAACCCTAACCCTACGGCGGGGAGCGCTATCAAGAGGAACCGTAACTATAACTCCAAGTTGCCTACCCGTAGGAACCAAAACTCTCAGCCCATTCCCATAGAAACCCATCACCAACTCCAAGTGGCCTACGCATAGGAACACTAACCCTATGGTGAGGAGCCCCAGCTATAAGAATCCTAACACTAGCGCGGGGAGTTCTCCCCATAGAAACCGACATCCTAACGCTAAGTGGCATACCCACCCGAACCCTAAGCCTAGGGCGGGAAGCCGAAATCTTCAGAGCCCTAACCCTAACGCCAGATGAGAGCGATTGTTAGGTGCATAGACAAATTCGCGCTGAAAACTGTGGGTAAAAAAAGGAAGTGGTTTCTCAAGCAATATTTTGCCTATAGCTGATCCAAAATTGATCATTTTTGTGTTTTTCAAAGGAAAAGGAATTTGTAAAAACTATATTTTTCTTGGAAAAGCCATATTTCGGAGAAAAGGCTTCAATCACTGTGTTTACGAAGCTTATCGTAAAACATTCTTTTCCCCATTAAAAACGCTTTTCCAATGAGAAAGAATACCGTGGAAAATATTTTACTAAGGGAGCACCAATTGGCAAGAAAATAGGGTTTTTTTTGGTTTCAAAAGCTGTTTTTCAGTCCGTAAAGAATTAATTCTTTTGATCAAAATGGGGTCGATTTCACTGAAATCTGATTTCCTTCGACTCTTCCCCCCAGCTTTCTAGGAGCACAATAATTTCTCTTAAGAAAATTGTTTTGATGAGACTTCGTTTTCTTTTCAGGGAAAAAAGAGTTCTTTCCTGCAAAAGTTGATCCTTTTTCTCCCCGAAATTGATTTTCCATGTAAATATCGTTTAACAAGTTCCTTTTTCTTTTTCAACAGAGAAAGGCACTTACTCCTTTTCTCCCCAAAATTGATTTGGAGAGTAAATATCGATTAACGAGTTCCATTTTTATTGGAAGACTTTACTGTGCGGAGAGAAAGCTTGGGAAAAGTTATTCAGTGGAGGGAATAGACATTTCAGCCAAAACTTTAGCTTTTGTTATCAAAAACGTCTAGAAACTCTTTTGGTACAGCAAATCAGCTTTTAAGAGAAAACCGAGATTTTGCCTGCAGCGGTTGATTTTTTATCTAGGAGAGCCCATAAAACAGCATTATTTTTTTTTCATTGCAAAGGCGTTTTTAAGTAAAAGTACTATGTTTTGCTCCTCTGAGTGTGACATTTTCTTCTAAAAATTGACTTTCCAGTTAATTATGGTTTCAGAGAGTCCTCCTTGGTTGCCAAAAGATAACATTTTCTTTTTGATGGAAAAAATGCTTGCGAAACCTCTTGTTTTTTCACTCACAGTTTTTCAATCCAAATTTCTTCATGGACCTACAAAGGGCTTAATAATTACTATTTTATTATTTGGCCCAAAGCAAACTTATCCGGAAGAGCCCCCTCCTCTAGTCCGTTTGCGTGAGCTAGTCTTTCGGGACCCAATCTGGTAGGTGAACTCCTTACTGGATCGGAACCCACAAGCAAATTAGGTAGAGGGATGCCACATTTCCCCCGGGTTGTGCATTCTTCGGCGGTTTAAGCATCAAATACTGGGGATGGGGCTGCAGTGCACAGGCATCTCGGGACACTTGACTGCAAAAATGTAGGTGCCAAGCGAGCTTTAGAACCTACGCGGATAGGCAGAAGCTGAAGAGGAGTATTAAATACTCTGGTATTTAAGTGCCTAAAGTGGCAGTGACGCTAGCTCAAGGAGCGACAACCAGGCGTCAGGTAGTAGCTCGACCTCAATAATGGAAGAAAAGCTGTTTTGAAAGCTCAGTGATAGGTTCATGACAGACATCAAGTAAGATGCAACAGCTGCAAAGACTAACCCTAACACCAATTGGCCAAGCCCTAGGCACTCTAACCCTAGGACGGGGAGCCCCAACTATAGGAATCCTGGGACTAATTCCAAGTGGCCTACACACAAGACCCCCCCCCCCCAACCTTATCTCCATGTCGCCTACACAAAGACAGCCTAACTATGACTGCAAGGGTCCAACCCATAGGAACCCTCATGCGAAGGTGGGGAGCTGTCGCCGTAGGAACCCAAACCCTGTCAGGGAGCCCTACCCATAGAAACAGTAATCCTATGGTTAGAAACCCTATGGCCTAGGAACACTAGCCCTATGGTGGGGAGCCCTAAATAACACTAGGACGGGGAGGCCTACCCATAGAAATCCAGTCCTAACTCCAAGCGGCCAAGCGATAGGAGCCCTAAGCTTATGTACACGTGGCCTTCCAATAGGAACCCTAACTCTATGGCGGGGAGCGCTAACTATAGGAATCCTAACCGTAAGGCAAAGTGGCCTACCCATAGTATCCCTAACCCTAAAGCCAAGTGGCCTACCTCTAGGAATCCAAACCCTAGGGGGTCCATACGCCTAGGAATTCTAAACCGAGGGCGAGGAGCCCTATCCATAGGAACCATAACTGTAACGCCAAGTGACCTACCCAGAGGAAGCCTAACCCTAGGCTGGGAGCCCCAGCCATAGGTAGCTTAACCCTTACTACGTGTCTCCTACCCACAGTAACTCTAAGCCTAGAGCGGGGTGCACTACCTATAGGAACCTTAACCAGAGCGCCGGGAGCCAAAGCTCTAGTAAACGTAACCCGAGGGTGGGGAGCCCTGGCCCCAGCAACCCTATCCCTACAGTGGGGAACCCTGCCCAGAGGAACCATAAACTTAATGCTAAGTGACATGACATAGGAACCCAAACCCGAACTCAAACAGGCCAAGCCATGCAAACACTAACTCTAACACAACGTGGCCAAGCCCTAGGACCCCTAACCTATGTCAGGGAGCCATACCCATAGGAACTCTAACCCTAGGGCTGGAAGCCCTACTCATAAGACTTCTCACCCTAACGCCGAGTGGCCTACCGATAATAGCCATAATCCTAACTCCAACTGGCCTATCCATAGGAACCCTAACCCTAACACTAAGTGGCCTACCTATAGGAAACCTCACCCTAGGGTCAGGAACCACACCCAGAGGAATCCTAACCCTAGGGCGGGAAGCCCTGACCATAGCAATGCAATCCTAACTCCAAGAGGCCTACCGCTAGGAACCTTAATCTTATCTCCAAGTGGCTTTTCCATAGGACCCCTAACTCTGAGATGGGGAACCCTACCCATAGGAACCCTAACCCTACGGCGGGGAGCGCTATCAAGAGGAACCGTAACTATAACTCCAAGTTGCCTACCCGTAGGAACCAAAACTCTCAGCCCATTCCCATAGAAACCCATCACCAACTCCAAGTGGCCTACGCATAGGAACACTAACCCTATGGTGAGGAGCCCTAGCTATAAGAATCCTAACACTAGCGCGGGGAGTTCTCCCCATAGAAACCGACATCCTAACGCTAAGTGGCATACTCACCGAACCCTAAGCCTAGGGCGGGAAGCCGAAATCTTCAGAGCCCTAACCCTAACGCCAGATGAGAGCGATTGTTAGGTGCATAGACAAATTCGCGCTGAAAACTGTGGGTAAAAAAAGGAAGTGGTTTCTCAAGCAATATTTTGCCTATAGCTGATCCAAAATTGATCATTTTTGTGTTTTTCAAAGAAAAAGGAATTTGTAAAAACTATATTTTTCTTGGAAAAGCCATATTTCGGAGAAAAGGCTTCAATCACTGTGTTTACGAAGCTTATCGTAAAACATTCTTTTCCCCATTAAAAACGCTTTTCCAATGAGAAAGAATACAGTGGAAAATATTTTACTAAGGGAGCACCAATTGGCAAGAAAATAGGGTTTTTTTTGGTTTCAAAAGCTGTTTTTCAGTCCGTAAAGAATTAATTCTTTTGATCAAAATGGGGTCGATTTCACTGAAATCTGATTTCCTTCGACTCTTCCCCCCAGCTTTCTAGGAGCACAATAATTTCTCTTAAGAAAATTGTTTTGATGAGACTTCGTTTTCTTTTCAGGGAAAAAAGAGTTCTTTCCTGCAAAAGTTGATCCTTTTTCTCCCCGAAATTGATTTTCCATGTAAATATCGTTTAACAAGTTCCTTTTTCTTTTTCAACAGAGAAAGGCACTTACTCATTTTCTCCCCAAAATTGACTTGGAGAGTAAATATCGATTAACGAGTTCCATTTTTATTGGAAGACGTTACTGTGCGGAGAGAAAGCTTGGGAAAAGTGTATTCAGTGGAGGGAATAGACATTTCAGCCAAAACTTTAGCCTTTGTTATCAAAAACGTCTAGAAACTCTTTTGGTACAGCAAATCAGCTTTTTAGAGAAAACCGAGATTTTGCCTGCAGCGGTTGATTTTTTATCTAGGAGAGCCCATAAAACAGCCTTATTTTTTTCATTGCAAAGGCGTTTTTAAGTAAAAGTACTATGTTTTGCTCCTCTGAGTGTGACATTTTCTTCTAAAAATTGACTTTCCAGTTAACTATGGTTTCAGAGAGTCCTCCTTGGTTGCCAAAAGATAACAACATTTTCTTTTTGATGGAAAAAATGCTTGCGAAACCTCTTGTTTTTTCACCCACACTTTTTCGATCCAAATTTCTTCATGGACCTACAAAGGGCTTAATAATTACTATTTTATTATTTGGCCCAAAGCAAACTTATCCGGAAGAGCCCCCCTCCTCTTGTCCGTTTTTGTGAGCTAGTCTTTCGGGGCCCAATCTGGTAGGTGAACTCCTTACTGGATCGGAACCCACAAGCAAATTAGGTAGAGGGATGCCACATTTCCCCCGGGTTGTGCATTCTTCGGCGGTTTAAGCATCAAATACTGGGGATGGGGCTGCAGTGCACAGGCATCTCGGGACACTTGACTGCAAAAATGTAGGTGCCAAGCGAGCTTTAGAACCTACGCGGATAGGCAGCAGCTGAAGAGGAGTATTAAATACTCTGGTATTTAAGTGCCTAAAGTGGCAGTGACGCTAGCTCAAGGAGCGACAACCAGGCGTCAGGTAGTAGCTCGACCTCAATAATGGAAGAAAAGCTGTTTTGAAAGCTCAGTGATAGGTTCGTGACAGACATCAAGTAAGATGCAACAGCTGCAAAGTAACCCTAACACCAATTGGCCAAGTCCTAGGAACTCTAACCCTAGGACAGGGAGCCCCAACTATAGGAATCCTGGCACTAATTCCAAGTGGCCTACACATAAGACCCCCCCCCCCCAACCTTATCTCCAAGTCGCCTACGCAAAGGCAGCCTAACTATGACTGCAAGGGTCCAACCCATAGGAACCCACATGCGAAGGTGGGGAGCTGTCGCCGTAGGAACCCAAACCCTGTCAGGTAGCCCTACCCATAGAAACAGTAATCCTATGGTTAGAAACCCTATGGCCTAGGAACACTAGCCCTATGGTGGGGAGCCCTAAATAACACTAGGACGGGGAGGCCTACCCATAGAAATCCAGTCCTAACTCCAAGCGGCCAAGCGATAGGAGCCCTAACCTTATGTACACGTGGCCTTCCAATAGGAACCCTAACTCTATGGCGGGGATCCCTACACATAAGGCACACTAATCCTAGGGCCGGGAGCCCTACCAAGAGGAACCCTAACTCTATTTCCAAGTGGCCTACCGAGAGGAGCCCTAACCTTATTTCCATGTAGTTTACCTCTAGAAACCCCAACCGTGCCACAGGGAGCCCTCCCATAGCAACCCTAACCCTAGGGCTGGGAGTGCTAACTATAGGAATCCTAACCTTAAGGCAAAGTGGCCTACCCATAGTATCCCTAACCCTAAAGCCAAGTGGCCTACCTCTAGGAATCCAAACCCTAGGGGGTCCATACCCCTAGGAATTCTAAACCGAGGGCGAGGAGCCCTATCCATAGGAACCATAACTGTAACGCCAAGTGACCTACCCAGAGGAAGCCTAACCCTAGGCTGGGAGCCCCAGCCATAGGTAGCTTAACCCTTACTACGTGTCTCCTACCCACAGTAACTCTAAGCCTAGAGCGGGGTGCACTACCTATAGGAACCTTAACCATAGCGCCGGGAGCCCAAGCTCTAGTAAACGTAACCCGAGGGTGGGGAGCCCTGGCCCCAGCAACCCTATCCCTACAGTGGGGAACCCTGCCCAGAGGAACCACAAACTTAATGCTAAGTGACATGACATAGGAACCCGAACCCGAACTCAAACAGGCCAAGCCATGCAAACACTAACCCTAAGACAACGTGGCCAAGCCCTAGGACCCCTAACCTATGTCAGGGAGCCATACCCATAGGAACTCTAACCCTAGGGCGGGAAGCCCTACTCATAAGACTTCTCACCCTAACGCCGAGTGGCCTACCGATAATAGCCATAATCCTAACTCCAACTGGCCTATCCATAGGAACCCTAACCCTAACACTAAGTGGCCTACCTATAGGAAACCTCACCCTAGGGTCAGGAACCACACCCAGAGGAATCCTAACCCTAGGGCGGGAAGCCCTGACCATAGCAATGCAATCCTAACTCCAAGAGGCCTACCGCTAGGAACCTTAATCTTATCTCCAAGTGGCTTTTCCATAGGACCCCTAACTCTGAGATGGGGAACCCTACCCATAGGAACCCTAACCCTATGGCGGGGAGCGCTATCAAGAGGAACCGTAACTATAACTCCAAGTTGCCTACCCGTAGGAACCAAAACTCTAAGCCCATTCCCATAGAAACCATCACCGACTCCAAGTGGCCTACGCATAGGAACACTAACCCTATGGTGAGGAGCCCTAGCTATAAGAATCCTAACACTAGCGCGGGGAGTTCTCCCCATAGAAACCGACATCCTAACGCTAAGTGGCATACTCACCGAACCCTAAGCCTAGGGCGGGAAGCCGAAATCTTAAGAGCCCTAACCCTAACGCCAGATGAGAGCGATTGTTAGGTGCATAGACAAATTCGCGCTGAAAACTGTGGGTAAAAAAAGGAAGTGGTTTCTCAAGCAATATTTTGCCTATAGCTGATCCAAAATTGATCATTTTTGTGTTTTTCAAAGGAAAAGGAATTTGTAAAAACTATATTTTTCTTGGAAAAGCCATATTTCGGAGAAAAGGCTTCAAACACTGTGTTTACGAAGCTTATTCGTAAAACATTCTTTTTCCCATTAAAAACGCTTTTCCAATGAGAAAGAATACAGTTGAAAATATTTTACTAAGCGAGCACCAATTGGCAAGAAAATAGGTTTTTTTTGGTTTCAAAAGCTGTTTTTCAGTCCGTAAAGAATTAATTCTTTTGATCAAAAAGGGGTCGATTTCACTGAAATCTGTTTTCCTTCGACTGAAACCTCTTCCCCCCAGCTTTCTAGGAGCACAATAATTTCTCTTAAGAAAATTGTTTTGATGAGACTTCGTTTTCTTTTCAGGGAAAAAAGAGTTCTTTCCTGCAAAAGTTGATCCTTTTTCTCCCCGAAATTGATTTTCCATGTAAATATCGTTTAACAAGTTCCTTTTTCTTTTTCAACAGAGAAAGGCACTTACTCATTTTCTCCCCAAAATTGACTTGGAGAGTAAATATCAATTAACGAGTTCCATTTTTATTGGAAGACGTTACTGTGCGGAGAGAAAGCTTGGGAAAAGTGTATTCAGTGGAGGGAATAGACATTTCAGCCAAAACTTTAGCCTTTGTTATCAAAAACGTCTAGAAACTCTTTTGGTACAGCAAATCAGCTTTTTAGAGAAAACCGAGATTTTGCCTGCAGCGGTTGATTTTTTATCTAGGAGAGCCCATAAAACAGCCTTATTTTTTTTCATTGCAAAGGCGTTTTTAAGTAAAAGTACTATGTTTTGCTCCTCTGAGTGTGACATTTTCTTCTAAAAATTGACTTTCCAGTTAACTATGGTTTCAGAGAGTCCTCCTTGGTTGCCAAAAGATAACAACATTTTCTTTTTGATGGAAAAAATGCTTGCGAAACCTCTTGTTTTTTCACCCACACTTTTTCGATCCAAATTTCTTCATGGACCTACAAAGGGCTTAATAATTACTATTTTATTATTTGGCCCAAAGCAAACTTATCCGGAAGAGCCCCCTCCTCTTGTCCGTTTTTGTGAGCTAGTCTTTCGGGGCCCAATCTGGTAGGTGAACTCCTTACTGGATCGGAACCCACAAGCAAATTAGGTAGAGGGATGCCACATTTCCCCCGGTTTGTGCATTCTTCGGCGGTTTAAGCATCAAATACTGGGGATGGGGCTGCAGTGCACAGGCACTTGACTGCAAAAATGTAGGTGCCAAGCGAGCTTTAGAACCTACGCGGATAGGCAGCAGCTGAAGAGGAGTATCAAATACTCTGGTATTTAAGTGCCTAAAGTGGCAGTGACGCTAGCTCAAGGAGCGACAACCAGGCGTCAGGTAGTAGCTCGACCTCAATAATGGAAGAAAAGCTGTTTTGAAAGCTCAGTGATAGGTTCGTGACAGACATCAAGTAAGATGCAACAGCTGCAAAGACTAACCCTAACACCAATTGGCCAAGTCCTAGGAACTCTAACCCTAGGACAGGGAGCCCCAACTATAGGAATCCTGGCACTAATTCCAAGTGGCCTACACATAAGACCCCCCACCCTAACCTTATCTCCAAGTCGCCTACGCAAAGGCAGCCTAACTATGACTGCAAGGGTCCAACCCATAGGAACCCTCATGCGAAGGTGGGGAGCTGTCGCCGTAGGAACCCAAACCCTGTCAGGGAGCCCTACCCATAGAAACAGTAATCCTATGGTTAGAAACCCTATGGCCTAGGAACACTAGCCCTATGGTGGGGAGCCCTAAATAACACTAGGACGGGGAGGCCTACCCATAGAAATCCAGTCCTAACTCCAAGCGGCCAAGCGATAGGAGCCCTAACCTTATGTGCACGTGGCCTTCCAATAGGAACCCTAACTCTATGGCGGGGATCCCTACACATAAGGCACACTAATCCTAGGGCCGGGAGCCCTACTCATAAGACTTCTCACCCTAACGCCGAGTGGCCTACCGATAATAGCCATAATCCTAACTTCAACTGGCCTATCCATAGGAACCCTAACCCGAAAACTAAGTGGCCTACCTATAGGAAACCTCACCCTAGGGTCAGGAACCCCACCCAGAGGAATCCTAACCCTACGGCGGGAAGCCCTGACCATAGCAACGCAATCCTAACTCCAAGAGGCCTACCGCTAGGAACCTTACTCTTATCTCCAAGTGGCTTTTCCATAGGACCCCTAACTCTGAAATGGGGAACCCTACCCATAGGAACCCTAACCCTAGGGCGGGGAGCGCTATCAAGAGGAACCGTAACTATAAAGCTTCTAAAGCTCGCTTGGCACCTACCATTTTGCAGTCAAGTGTTTTGGCTGAAATGTCTATTCCCTCCACTGAATACACTTTTCCCAAGCTTTCTCTCCGCACAGTAACGTCTTCCAATAAAAATGGAACTCGTTAATCGATATTTACTCTCCAACTCAATTTTGGGGAGAAAATGAGTAAGTGCCTTTCTCTGTTGAAAAAGAAAAAGGAACTTGTTAAACGATATTTAAACGGAAAATCAATTTCGGGGAGAAAAAGGATCAACTTTTGCAGGAAGGAACTTTTTTTTCCCTGACAAGAAAACCAAGTCTCATCAAAACAATTTTCTTAAAAGAAATTATTGTGCCGTTAGAAAGCTGGGGGGAAGAGTCGAAGGAAAACAGATTTCAGTGAAATCGACCCCTTTTTGATCAAAAGAATTAATTCTTTACGGACTGAAAAACAGCTTTTGAAACCAAAGAAAAAACTATTTTCTTGCCAATTGGTGCTCGCTTAGTAAAACATTTTCAACTGTATTCTTTCTCATTGGAAAAGCGTTTTTAATGGGAAAAAGAATGTTTTACGAATAAGCTTCGTCAAAACAGTCATTGAAGCCTTTTCTCCGAAATATGGATTTTCCAAGAAAAATATAGTTTTTACAAATTCCTTTTCCTTTGAAAAACACAAAAATGATCAATTTTGGATCAGCTATAGGCAAAATATTGCTTGAGAAACCACTTCCTTTTTTTACCCACAGTTTTCAGCGCGAATTTGTCTATGCACCTAACAATCGCTCTCATCTGGCGTTAGGGTTAGGGCTCTTAAGATTTCGGCTTCCCGCCCTAGGCTTAGGGTTCGGGTGGGTATGCCACTTAGCGTTAGGATGTCGGTTTCTATGGGGAGAACTCCCCGTGCTAGTGTTAGGATTCTTATAGCTAGGGCTCCTCACCATAGGGTGAGTGTTCCTATGCGTAGGCCACTTGGAGTCGGTGATGGTTTCTATGGGAATGGGCTTAGAGTTTTGGTTCCTACGGGTAGGCAACTTGGAGTTATAGTTACGGTTCCTCTTGATAGCGCTCTCCGCCCTAGGGTTAGGGTTCCTATGGGTGGGGTTCCTGACCCTAGGGTGAGGTTTCCTATAGTTAGGCCACTTAGTGTTCGGGTAAGGGTTCCTATGGATAGGCCAGTTGGAATTAGGATTATGGCTATTATCGGTAGGCCACTCGGCGTTAGGGTGAGAAGTCTTATGAGTAGGGCTTCCCGCTCTAGGGTTAGAATTCCTATGGGTATGGCTCCCTGCCATAGGTTAGGGTCCTAGGGCTTGGCCACGTTGTGTTAGGGTTAGTGTTTGCATGGCTTGGCCTGTTTGAGTTCGAGTTCGGGTTCCTATGTCATGCCACTTAGCATTAAGTTAATGGTTCCTCTGGGAAGGGTTCCCCTCTGTAGGGATAGGGTTGCTGGGGCCAGGGCTCCCCACCCTCGGGTTACGTTTACTAGAGCTTTGGCTCCCGGCGCTCTGGTTAAGGTTCCTATAGGTAGTGCACCCCGCTCTAGGCTTAGAGTTACTGTGGGTAGGAGAAACGTAGTAAGGGTTAAGCTACCTATGGCTGGGGCTCCCAGCCTAGGGTTGGGCACCCTGTGGGTAGGTCACTTGGCGTTAGAGTTATGGTTCCTATGGATAGGGCTCCTCGCCCTCGGTTTAGAATTCCTAGGCGTATGGACCCTCTAGGGTTTGGATTCCTAGAGGTAGGCCACTTGGCTTTAGGGTTAGGGATACTATGGGTAGGCCACTTTGCCTTACGGTTAGGATTCCTATAGTTAGCGCTCACAGCCCTAGGGTTAGGGTTGCTATGGGAGGGCTCCCTGTGGCACGGTTGGGGTTTCTAGAGGTAAGCTACTAGGATATAAGGTTAAGGCTCCTCTCGGTAGGCCACTTGGAAATAGAGTTAGGGTTCCTCTGGGTAGGGCTCCCGGCCCTAGGATTAGTGTGCCTTATGTGTAGGGATCCCCGCCATAGAGTTAGGGTTCCTATTGGAAGGCCACGTGTACATAAGCTTAGGGCTCCTATCGCTTGGCCGCTTGGAGTTAGGACTGGATTTCTATGGGTAGGCCTCCCCGTCCTAGTGTTATCTAGGGCTCCCCACCATAGGGCTAGTGTTCCTAGGCCATAGGGTTTCTAACCATAGGATTACTGTTTCTATGGGTAGGGCTCCCTGACAGGGTTTGGGTTCCTACGGCGACAGCTCCCCACCTTCGCATGTGGGTTCCTATGGGTTGGACCCTTGCAGTCATAGTTAGGCTGCCTTTGCTTGGGGGACTTGGAGATAAGGTTAGGGGCGGGGTCTTATGTGTAGGCCACTTGGAATTAGTGCCAGGATTCCTATAGTTGGGGCTCCCCGTCCTAGGGTTAGAGTTCCTAGGGCTTGGGCAATTGGTGTTAGGGTTAGTCTTTGCAGCTGTTGCATCTTACTTGATGTTTGTCATGAACCTATCACTGAGCTTTCAAAACAGCTTTTCTTCCATTTTTGAGGTCGAGCCTGACGCCTGGTTGTCGCAAATCTGACATCAGGAATCATAATACTCAAAAACCAGTGGGAGAACACTTTAACCTCTCTGGCCATTCTTTGACAGACCTGCGGGTGGCTATCTTAAAACAGAAAAACTTCAAAAACAGACTCCAAAGACAGACTGCTGAGCTGGAATTGATATGCAAACTAGACACAATCAACTCAGGGCTAAATAGGCATTTGGAATGGCTGAGCCATTACAAACATTGAATCTATCTCCCCTTGTAAGTATTCTCACACTTGCTTCTTATCAAACTGTCTGTACTGGGCTATCTTGATTATCACTTCAAAAGTTTTTTTTTCTTTTACTTAATTGGCCTCTCAGACTTGGTAAGACAACTCCCACCTGTTCATGCTCTCTGTATGTGTGTATATATATCTCCTCAATATATGTTTCACTCTATATGCATCCGAAGAAGTGGGTTGTAGCCCACGAAAGCTTATGCTCTAATAAATTTGTTAGTCTCTAAGGTGCCACAAGTACTCCTGTTATTTTTGAAGTTAATTTTGGTAGCAAACCTCTAACAAGCTCTCCTATGCATGTGCAGATTTTTGTGTCTTGTAACATAGCCAAATGGATTTTCATGGAGAAAGCAGAAGGAACCATGTTGAGTTTAAGACTCTCACCGATTTTGAAGTTTCTAACCCAACTCTGGAGCTCTTTACAAATTGGTTAACATTGGCAAAACTACCTACTTCCCTAACCTCATTCTCCAAAGTGACTGAAACATTCGTGCTGATACTCTCCACAAGACTCCCGCCTGAGCCAAAGCCCAAACAGGAAGCTTCAGCTCAAGTCTTGGAAGTCTGGCAAAAGCATAAGCAATTGAAAGATAGTGGTTAGAAAAGGAAATGTTTGATAGCCTTTGTGAGGAGCCACCACCACGAGTTCCCCCAGTGGGGTCAGGCTGAGACCAACGCACAGACTTCTGGCCCTCCCCCAAACCCGGAGCTCGCCCTGTGCAGATATAAGGGTGGCGTTTACATTTTGGGTGGTGAAAAGACAACAAAATATTGTTGAACTGCCACGTGAGTCCCCGGAAAGACGGGAGACCGCGGGCCAGGAAAGCTGGGAACGGCAACAAGTAGCTCCGGTAAAGTTGTCATGAGCATTTATTTGGTGAAAAGTGGTAAAAGTCACATGACATCAGTAAAAAGAAGAAGAATACGGTAAGTAAACAAAGAAGAAACCGCCAGGCGGAGGGGCTCCCGGGGGCAAGGAGTCCCAGCCAGGGCGCCACCCGGTGCGGGATACTCCCCATGGCAGCGGATCAGGCCACGGGGAGCGGTTGTTTCCGTTTGCGCTGGTGCCGGCCGGGTCGGGGCTCGCGCACACAGAGCTGGCAGCGGAAGAGCGGAGGCGGGAAGCTGACGTCGCGGCGCCTTCCCGCGTGTGGCGCGTAAGGACTGTGGCCCCGAGAACTTTCCTCTCCGTTTCAGCTGTGAAGCAAGGCCGGTTGCATGGGCGGCAGGTATCACAGGCGGGGGGGAGGCTGAGCCACCCGCAACAACCAGGTGTCGCCCCACCCACACTCCGCCGCTAGTCCCGTCTTGCGTCTGTGGCTCGTGCCCTGGCCCTGCGCTCCGGGGTGGGGCTGGGGCCGGGGACCCCACGCTCGCTCAGCGCTCCGAGGCTGGGGGCTGGGGCCGTGCCTCCGGGGCTGAGGTGGGGGACCGCGCTGCCCACTCTCCCGGGACTCCGGGGCACTAGCCTAGGAAGGGGCCGGCGGCTGCTTTGTGGGAGCGGCCCATGGCTGGTTGGTCTGATCTGATTGGCCCACTGCCACTTGTAGTGTAGGAAACTGCTCCCTGTAGGAATGTGCTAGCTGTAGCAGTTACTAATATGTAATGGAGTGTAAGAAACTGCTATTGTAAAAAAACGGATGTAACAAATTCCAACAGATAGCAGTTTGTCCCCTGCATTCATGGCAGGACAAAGTTATCTAGGCCATTCCTGACACGTGTTTCTCCACCCTGCTCTTAAAAATCTCCACGGATGGAGATTCCCTTCCCTGGGCAATTTATTCCAGTGCTTAACCACCCTGACAGGAAGTTTTTCCTAATGTCCAACCTAAACCTCTCTTGTTGCAATTTAAGCCCATTGCTTCTTGTCCTATCCTCAGAGGTTAAGGAGAACAATTCTTCTCTTTCCTCCTTGTAACAACCTTTTATGTACTTGAAAATGGTTATCATGTTTCAGTCTTCCCTCATAGGTCATGTTTTCTAGTTCTTTAATCATTTTTGTTGCTTTTCTCTGGACTTTCTCCAATTTGTCCACATCTTTCCTGAAATGTGGCGCCAGAACTGAACACAATACTCCAGTTGAGGCCTAGTCAGCGTGGAGTAGAGCGGAAGAATTACTTCTCGTGTCTTGCTTACGATACTCCTGTTAATATAACCCAGAATGATGTTCCCTTTTTTTTGAAGCAGTGTTACACTGTTGACTTATATTTAGTTTGTGATCCACTATGACCTCCAGATCCCTTTCTGCAGTACTCCTTCCTAGGCAGTCATTTCCCATTTTGTATGTGTGCAACTGATTGTTCCTTCCTAAGTATTGAATAGAAATGTATCCAGAACTGATCCCTGCAGGATCCCACTCGTTATGCCCTTCCAGCATGACTGTGAACCACTGATAACTACTCTCTGGGAACGGTTTTCCAACCAGTTTTGCACCCACTTTATTGTAGCTCCTGCTAGGTTGCATTTTCCTAGTTTGTTTATGAGAAGGTCATGCGATACAGTATCAAAAACTTTACAAAAGTCAAGATATACCATGTCTACCACTTCCCCCCATCCACAAGGCTTGTTACCCTGTCAAAGAAAGCTATCAGCTTGGATTGACACAATTTGTTCTTGACAAATCCATGCTGATTGTTACTTATCACCTTATTTTCTTCTAGATGTTTGCAAACTGATTGCTTAATTATTTGCTCCATTATCTTTCCGGGTACACAAGTTAAGCTGACTGGTCTGTAATTCCCAGGGTTGTCCTTATTTCCCTTTTTATAGTTTGGCACCATATTTGCCCTTTTCCAGTCTTCTGGAAGCTTTCCTGTCTTCCATGACTTCTCAAATATAATTGTTAATGGCTCAGATATTTTCTCAGTCAGCTCCTTGAGTATTATAGGACGCATTTCATCAGGCCCTAGTAGCTTGAAGACATCTAATTTGTCTAAGTAATTTTTAACTTGTTCTTTTCCTATTTTTGTCTCTAATCTTACCTCATTTTTATTGGCATTCACTATGTTAGACGTCCAATCATCACCAACCTTCTTGGTGAAAACCGAAACAAAGACGTCATTAAGCAACTCTTCCATTTCCACATTTTCTGTTATTTCCTCCCCCCCCGTTGAGTAATGGGCCTACCCTGTCCTTGGTCTTCTGCTTGCTTCTAATGTATTTGTAGAATGTTTTCTTGTTACCCTTTATGTCTCTGGTTAGTTTGATCTCGTTTTGTGCCTTGGCCTTTCTTATTTTGTCCCTACATACTTGTGTTATTTGTTTATATTCATCCTTTGTAACTTGACCTAGTTTCCACTTTTTGTAGGTCTCTTTCTTGATTTTTAGATCATTGAAGATCTCCTGGTTAAGCCAGGGTGGTCTCTTGCCGGACTTCCTATCTTTCCTACTCAGTGGTATAGTTTGCTCTTACACCCTTAATAATGTCTCTTTGAAAAACTGTCAATTGTCTTCAATTGCTTTCCCCCTTAGACTTGCTGACTTGTCCTAATTTGCTAAAAACTGCTATATGATGTAGCTAATTCCTACAGTGTAAGAAACTGCTATGTGAAACTACTACCAGTAGGAAGTTGCTATCTGTAGCAGGGAGAGGTAGTGAATTGTTACCATTAGCAGTTACTGATACATATGGTTGTATCGTGCTGTTCTTACGTGCTGACTTGTCCTAATTTACTAAAACTTGACAGTGGTGTGGGATGGAAGCATAAAGTGTTCAGCGTCCAAATGACCCTGCCTGGATTCATGTTAGTGGGATGTGGGACATGTGGAGGATAATTTAAACTCTTAATTTCCTTAGAGTTCACCTTCAGTATACTTCTATGTTGGTGCGATCTCATCAACTCAGCAGGTAGGCAGAGGCAGCAATGCACTTGTCCTGTTGCCTTGACTGAGAGAGGTTTCTGATCAAAGGGAGCATAGATTTCGGCAAACTATTGGGTTAATATCTCATTGGAGATGAAAGGGCTTGTTCAGAAATAGATTTTGAAGTCTGTAGGGTAAAGATGAACCAGATGGGTTTGTCTCCATGCAGCTATATTTTATTCTCTGGGGGCTGGGTAGAAAGGAGAGAGAAGTATTTTGGGTTTCCTATTTCCCTTACTGAGGACCATCGATGCTCACCTGAAATTTTTCCTGGCCGAAGCAGTTCCTATCTGTTTATTACAGGGTCAAAATATGGCTGCCATCACACAGAGGCATTAGTGGTGGTGGAGGTGAGATGAGGGCCAAAAAGTCCTTTCCTTCCCCCAAACACTCCCATGCATGTGGAAGCTGTAACGTTGCTGCTGCCTAAATAACCTGATGGCAAACGGGTAGAGGCAGAAGGCACTGCCAGCTATATTGAGCACCTCAGAGGAGCCATGCACTGTATGGAGTCCATGCTGTTACATCTATTCTGTACTGGTGAGGGCAACCCTCACTCCACAGTGCTCCTGGTGGTCCCAGGGCTTCCCCTGACTTCCACCAGCACAAACACTGCTCCTATCACCATTGCTTGAAGATGTACCACCTTCTCTTCCTCCCTGCCATTGCTCAAGCTTTAGAGCCATAACTGAGCCTGGAGTTAGTAAAGTGCTCATGATCTCTATAAAACATGACATAGGTTGATTATAATTGTTGCTACTGAGGATCTCAAAGTCAGACAAACCTTAGTGGGGAGGCAAAGAGTTCTATTGAAAAACTGATGTGATGTTTTTGGTAAGGTGAATAGCTCTTTAGAGGTTCAGGCTTCTCCCATGAACAAATGAGCCAGTGAAGCAGCCTAGCAAAATAAACAAACCTACCCTGCTATTTACATTAGGAGGATAATTGATGCTGAATCCTGCAGCTGACAGAATGTGATATAAACAAGTATCGCACAGAAAAAATATTTCACTGCCGTGTTTTCCACAGAAATTGAGATGGGACAGTGTTCAAAAATACAGGGGAGGAGTGAGGACCGATGAGGTGTGAGACTGTTAGGGCAAAGGTGGGCTGTATGGCACCATTGTAAAAACAAATATGTTTCACGACCATTTTATTAGTTTTAACTCATGTTTTTAAATCATCACACAAATTAAAGTTGGCTATACAAGCCTATATGAAGCACTATATCTACATCCTTCTTGGTTTCTTGTAAATTTGCACAACTCTGTTAATAAACTTTTTGAATGCGTTGCATTCATTTTTGATGGCTTCTCATGTGTCAGATCTTCCAGTCCTTCATGATATGCTCCTGATCAGGCAGAAGGCGACTTTTTTCAGAACACAAAATTCTATTGTGAGGAAAAAGAATGCTTAACTGTAGCTGTTGAGACAGGGAGTAGAAAGAGATGAATTCCTACTTCTTTCATCCCAGGAAACATAGCACAAAAATTGGGTTGAATCATTAGTGATGATAAAGAAGAAGTTGAAATCAAATCTACATTTGTTCATCGTATGATATTCCACTCTGTATTCAAATTCTCTATTCTGTCTTGATCACATGGCATCCCCATTGCTGGTAGTGCCTCCACTCAATTGTCTGTTTTATAAGACAGGCATCTGTAAAAGCTCGTACTCCACTATGTCTTCCAGAGAAGTTTGCAGCTCCATCAAATGCACAAGCAGCCATCTGTTTGGGGTTCAATTGACAAGCATTTAACTCTTCTAAGATGTGGGTTTCAGAGATGCAGCCGATGTGTCTTCTATAACCTGAACATCTAGAAATTTATCTACTGACCTACCACTGAAATCAAGATAATATAGGTCGTGACTTAATACTTGACACCCATTTGCATCGGTGCATTCATCAGCCCTGTATGTACATTTTCTGAATGCAGTGAGAGAGTTCTTCACTTTTTCAACCACTGAGTCTTTCACTGTTGCACTGGATGCTTCTAACCAGTCAGTTGAGTTTCTTGCAGAAAGATAGTGAGCATTTGCTGGTCTTGGGTGGAACCAGTGTCCAATTTCCAGATTAACAAATGACAATGCACTTAACATTGGCCTCCAGTTTGTAGTGTGTGGTATCTCTTGCTTAAAGAGAAAGTATTATGTGACAGCCATGTTTGTTTGCATAAACTATGTTGTGGCTCCAGCATTCTTAACAACCTCATTAAGTACTTCTTCTAAAATCGGCTTTGACAATGACTGGCTTGTAAGGCTTTCTGCATGTTGATGCAGTCCAGAGGATTGGTTTTTGCAGCCTTTTCACATAGTTTGTCAGCATTGTCTTTGCTGATCAGTCTGGCAAACCAAGCTCCTCCACTTTTACTATATAAATCCATGGTATGCTCACATCTTGAATACTGCGTGCAGTCCTGATCGCCCCATTTAAAAAAAGATATATTGGAGTTGGAAAAGGTACAGAGAAGGGTTACTAAAATGATTAGGGGTATGGAACAGCTTCCATATGAGGAGAGATTAAAAAGGCTGGGGGACTTTTTGGCTTGGACAAGAGACTACTAAGGGGGGGATATGATAGAGGTCTATAAAATCTTGACTGGTGTGGAGAAAGTGAAAAGCTCCCTCACATAACACAAGAACTAGGGGTCACCCAATGACATTAATAGGCAGCAGATTTAAAACAAACAAAAGGAAGTATTTCTTCACACAACATACAGACAACCTGGGGAACTTTTTTCCAGGGGCTGTTGTGAAGGCCAAAACTAGAACAGGATTAAAAAAATAACTGATAAGTTCATGGAGGATATGTCCATCAATGGCTATTAGCCAGGATGGGCAGGGATGCAATGCCATGCTCTGAGAACCTCTGTTTGCCCGAAGCTGGGAGTGGATAATGGGATGGATCACTCAATAATTGCCCTGTTCTGTTAATTTCCTTTGAAGCACCTAGCATTGGCCACTGTCGGAAGACAGAGTACTGGGTTAGATGGACCATTGGTCTGACCCAATATGGCCATTCTTATGTAAAAATTAATTATAATATAATATAAAAATGTTTAGTATAGAAACTCCCAACACCAGCCGAAACTGATCACTTGGGCAACACAGCTCTGTCTGCTGGATACCTAGGCAGAGTAGGTGAGTTCATGTAAATACAATCTGGTCCTGAAGCCTTCCCCCTTTCCCTGCCTCATCACTAGCTGTCAGGGGAGAGCTCATTCAGACCTTGCTTACAAATCATAATGCGCCAACATTGTTAGAAAAAACAACAGCTGTGTGAGGAAGCTAGTCTTTGTTCATACTTTTCAAACCTATTATACTTTTCCAGGTACAAGTATTTTATCATACATTGTCTATGCTTTTAAAGTGTGTATTAATGTTTCAATTTCAATTCAAATTTCTAACCAATGACAAAATTGGCAACACCGTTGTAACTAGTTGACCACTGGCGGGTGTTGAGGAAATTCAGGGGGGGGTTGTAGCGCCCCCTGGGGGGGTGTAGGGAAGGCCCGGTTTCACTGAATTAAGTCTCCTGTTGCAACACCTCAGTAGGTTACATCAAAGAGGAGCTGCAGTGACTAGGCATTCAGATGCCTAGGCCTTTAAGAACTCAGCCATGGGAAGCCCATACTGAGAGGTACTGTCTGTGGGAGGGGAAATAAAAAAGCCCCTCTGCTCCTCCCACCCTGTTATTTTTGCCAAACACTGGTGTCTCAGTCCACGGGGGTAACTGTTACCACCTCTGCCCTGCTTGTGCTGAGGTTTTGCCCTCTGTCACCCTCTGGCAGCGCCTCACCCCTGGGCTTAACTCCATCTCCTTCCCCCCTCCCATCCCTGATTTTGCCTTCAGCCCCTATCCTAACCCTGCTTCCAGCTGCTTGACCCCCCTGACGAGTCAATTTTCGTCCCCTGCTCAGACCCTGGCCACCCCCCTCCTCCGATTTGCCCTCTTTGCCCCTTTTTAACCCCTGTAAAAAGCAGTTAGCAGAATCTTATGGCTAATAAGGGCAGAGTGAAGGGCAGTGGCTGCAGCAGATGTTCTGAGCATGCTCAGTTTGTGTGAATATGCTCAGTACATCATAAGTAGCACATTCCTACAGGGAGCAATTTCCTGTACTACACTGTGATTGCCAGCTTCAGGAGACCAACTGGGCTAGCTGTGAGCCCTTGAGGGTACATCCACATGGAATAAAAGACCTGCAGTGTGTCTGAGGCTAGGCCAGGTTGGCTGACCTGGGTTCGTGGGGCTCGGACTGTGGGGCTGTAGAATTGCTGTGTAGATGCCTAGCCTGGGCTCTGGGACCCCACTTTGAAGGGAAGGTTCCAGAGGCCAGGCGCTAGCCCAAAACTGACCAGCCACACTGCAGTTTTTATAGCTCCATGAGCCTGTGTCAGCTGACCTGGACCAGCTGTGGCCAGGCCTCAGCTCTTTTTATCACAGTGCTAAAAAAACGAGCATAGGCAGGGCCGGCAGAGGGACTAGAAGCCTGCAGTATAGCCTGTCAGAGTATGTTTATAGTGCAAGGTAAGCTTGGTGTTAGTGGGACTGAATCAGAGGACGTGTTAGAAGATCCTGGGCTTCACCATCTACACTGATTCTTAACCCTATGTTAAGAATTTTCGAACCTAGGCTTGAGCCTGGGGTTCTGGCATCCACACCATAGCAAGCAGACCTGAGTTGAATCAATCATATTTTAGACTTTGTAGCCCCCTTACTCCTGAGGGAATTCTGTGCCAAAAAAATTAAAAATTCTTCATACGATATTTTAAAATTCTGCAAATTTTATTTGTCAATAAATAAATGTGGAGGCTCTAAAATGGCAGTGGGGAGTACAGGCCACTGGGTGCATGGAGGTGGGAGATGGTGCTGCAGCCTCCCCACCCCACCTGGGGACATGAATTCGGCCGTGAGGCTGCACCCAACCCTGACATAGTGCAAGGGCTGGGCCTGCCCCAGAAACACCTCAGGGCCCTGCCCCTCTATGCCAGGTGCACCAGGCATGGGCAGGCAGGCTCAGGCCAGCAGGATTCAAGTGTGTGGGGGATCCGTGTGAGGCAATCTGGGTGCAAGCAGCTCAGCGGGGGGGGGGGGGGGAGATCTGGATGCACATTGGGGGGTTCTGAGAGCAGGGGAAATGGGACTCTGCAGGTGGGTCCAGGTGAAAGTGGTTGGGGCTCGACGGGGGTTCTGGGTGTGGGGTCTGGTGCTGAGGGAGTGGGGCTCATTGGGGTGGGAGGTTTGAGTGTGGGGGGCTCAGTAGGCAGTGTTATAGGTGCAGGGGTCAGAATCCGGATGTAGGGGGGGTGGGGCCCAGCAGGAGGGGTCTGAGTGCTGGGGAGGTTGAGGCTCGGTGCGGGGGTCTGGGTGCAGGGTGGGTCTGGGTGCAGGGGTGTGTGTGTGAGGCTCGGGAGGGTGGACATTCAGGTGGGGGGGGCTTGGTGGGGGAGGGGGTTTGGCTTGGCAGGTAGGTCTGGGTCTGGGGTGTGGGGGTGCAGATGCATGGGGACTAGGTGGACAGGGTAGCAGCTCCCCATATAGTGACCCCTTCCCCCATGGCTGATGAGCAATGGGAGCAGGAAGCAGGGGTGTGTGCAGAGCTTTTTGCAGCCGGGGGAGGTTTTTGGGGGTAGGTCTGACCCAGACCCGGCTGCTCCTTGAAGGGTAAGAGGAAGTTCCATCATCCCCCACCCTGTTGGGACAAGCAGCTGAGCCTAGTACAGGGTAGGAGCCACTGGCCAGGGCATTACCAGCTCCCCCACCTCTGCAGTGATTTACCTCTCTGCTGGCTGCTCCAGGTGCCCGAAATGACATTCCCGTGCTGCTGGGGAGGACTGCATGACTGCTCTTGCGACTTCCCTTTGCGTCCCTGTCAGAAAGTCATTTTTCTGTGGGGAAACAAAGAAATCTGCAAGGGACATTGTCATAACTAAAGGGAAGGGTAACAGCTCTCCTGTGTACAGTACTATAAAATCCCTCCTGGCCAGAGACTCCAAAATCCTTTTACCTGTAAAGGGTTAAGAAGCTCGGGTAACCTGGCTGACACCTGACCCAAAGGACCAATAAGGGGACAAGATACTTTCAAATCTTGGGGGGGAAAGGCTTTTGTTTGTGCTCTTTGTTTTGGTTGTTGTTCGCTCTTGGGACTGAGAGGGACCAGACATCAATCCAGGTTCTCCACATCTTTCTAAACAAGTCTCTCATATTTCAAACTTGTAAGTAAACAGCCAGGCAAGGCGAGTTAGTTTTACTTTGTTTTCTCAACTTGTAAATGTACCTTTTACTAGAGTGTTTATCTCTGTTTGCTGTACTTTGAACCTGAGGCTAGAGGGGGGTCCTCTGAGCTCTTTAAGTTTGATTACCCTGTAAAGTTATTTTCCATCCTGATTTTACAGAGATGATTTTTACCTTTTTCTTTAATTAAAAGCCTTCTTTTTAAGAACCTGATTGATTTTTCCTTGTTTTTAGATCCAAGGGGGTTGGATCTGTATTCACCAGGAGTTGGTGGGAGGAAGAAGGGGGGATGGTTAATTTCTCCTTGTTTTAAGTTCCAAGGGGTTTGGATCTGTATTCACCAGGGAATTGGTGAATGTCTCTCAAGGCTACCCAGGGAAGGGAATCAGCTTTGGGATGGTGGCAGCGGACCAGATCTAAGCTGGTAGTTAAGCTTAGAAGTTTTCATGCAGGCCCTCACATTTGTACCCTAAAGTTCAAAGTGGGGAAGTAGCCTTGACAGACATGAATTCTGCATGGGCGCAGTGGTGCAGAATTCCCCCAGGAGTACTCCCTCCTGAAATGTGGCCACTCTAGTCCTTTGTCCGGGGTGCACTGTGACTAAGCTTTACTGCCCACCCTGCATGTTACAGGAAGTTTGAACAGCCTGCTGAGCAATATGGAGAAGCCCCCTTTCCAAGAAGTTCTTGCTTGCGCTTTCACTCCTGTCTCAGGAAATGGGTAGAGCTTCCATGAGGTGCTGGCGGACATTTTGACGGCATTTTCTGACCCAGCAAAGGCAACCGACAGAGCTCATAATGGAGCAGAAGGAGGAGGAGGCAGTGGCAGAGGAGGAAGAGTAACTTGGCATGGCAAACTTGTACTTGCACGATGCTGCTCTGTATACTCGGTATAGCTGCTGATGTCCCCTACATAGACTGATGTTTCTGGCAGAGAGCCACAAGCTACTGCTCCATGTCTGTTGCCACCCAATTTGGTGTTGGAAAGTTGACTATGGGTAGAATGGTGGCGAGGATTTCTCAGGCAATCCAACATGTTGTTTACCCCAAGGTATAAGGCATGAAAGATACTACTGAAGTAATTGCTTGCTTTGAGAGAATGGGGTTTCCAAACTGCATTGTGGCTGTTGATGAGACTTATGTGGCCATAGTTTGCCCTCAACAAGGAGCACATGAGTACATAAATAACAACCACATTGTTATGCGGGCCCTCGTGGACCACAGAGATCAATTTGTGAATGTCATTGTGGGCTACACTGGAAAAATTCATGATGCCAGGGTCTTTTGCTGATTGGGAGTCTACATTCATAGACAGGCTGGGATGCTATTCCCACCAAATGATGACATAAAATATGGAGTTACTGTCCTCACTGTTATTCTGGGGGACCCCGTGTACCCTCTTTTGCCTTGGTTTATGAAACTGTACTCTGATTTCAGAAGCCTGACAAAAGAAGGTTTAATTATGCTCTCAGCTGGTGTAAAATCGTTGTTGAATGTACTTTTGGCAGTTTGAAATCCTGTTGGAGATGTCTGCAGACCCATTTGGATAACAGTATAATTAATTCTGTTGCATCAGTGTGGCTTGCTGTGCTCTTCACAATCTTTGTGAAGCCAGAGGTGAACCATTTCCCCCCTGAATGGACCTATGACAGAGAGGGGCTGCTGAATCAGTACACTCAGCCAGAAAGTGTACCTACCACAGTTGGGACTGGATTCACCCAGGTGACAGAAGTCAGGGATGCTTTGTGTTCTCACATTATGAACTTGCATGGCCCAATGGAAGAGGAGGAATAGTACTCTAAGAATGTGCTTTTGGAGTGGGGTAGGATCAGTTAAATTGGGGGGTTCAGTGCTTGGGTGGGGTGGGGGCTTGAGTGCCATCCATGCAATGTGCTTATGAAAGACATGATAAATTATGAAATGGCGGGGAGAGGAGTCAGAGTATGGGTTCATATAAGGAAGTGATTGAAGTGTGATTTGCTATACATAACTTTATAGAGCAATAGTGTTTGCTTAGTAATGTCTAATTGCTCCTGATCATGTGTTTAACTTTATTATTTCAAATCAAGATTGTATGATTGTCACACTGTCTGGAGTGACTCACAACCGTCAGTGCCTACCTCAGGGCAGACTGTCAGAAAACAGGGCAGATACCTCAAACTGGTGGTATGTTCTATAATTAGATTTCACTAAGCTAGTGACAAATGTGAATTTCTGGATCACTGTACCAGTCTTACCATGGAGTCACAGACAGTCCCCTTAGACTCTCCAGTCTACCTTATCACCCAGACGAACTGCACTTTGTGATAAAAAGTCACTTAAATCAAAAATCACACCACATCAGGTTGTGCCCTGTCCCAAGAGACTAGTCACCCCAGATGAAATTGGTGCTCTAGATCAGCGGTTCTCAAACTGGTGGTCGGGACCCCAAAGTGGACCACAACCCTGTTTTAATGGGGTCGCCAAGGCTGGCGTTAACTTGCTGGGGCTCAGGCTTCGACCCTGGGCAGCGGGGCTCAGGCTTTGGCTTCAGCCTTGGGTGGTGAGGCTGAAGCCCTTTGGCTTCAGGTCTGGCCTCCGCCCGGAACGGGCTCAGGCTTCACCCGCCCCCTTGGGGTCACGTAGTAATTTTTGTTGTCAGAATGGGGTCACGATGCAATGAAGTTTGAGAACCCCTGCTCTAGATCTTACGCCAAAGACAATGCTGGGAGCCAATTCTATAGTAAACTAACTAAAGTTTTATTAGCTAAGAAAAGGAAATGAGAGTTATTGAGAGGTTAAAGAAGGTAAAATAGACGCACAGGTGAGTCACAGTTTGTAATTCCAAATGGTGGCAGTGATGTAATAAACTTCCAGTTTCCCAAAAGTCAGGGTACCTAGATTGTCTCTGGGATTTCTGGTTTGCATCTGGTACACTTCTCTGTAGGAGTCCAAGCAGTCCAGAGATGAAGGATCTTTCCCTGAATCCATACTTGTAGCTTCTTTTCACAGAAAACAAGCTCATGGTTTCACTACCCACATGGACTTTTCCTTTGATGATGGAGAGTGAGGAATGCATTTTGAGTCTTTGACCTCCAGTCATCATACACAATGACCACTTCCTTTGAAATTAGCATTTTTCTGTTAAAGTTCTTCATTTGCATTTCACAAATCTTGCTTGATGGCTTGTTTGATGACCATGAAGCAGCTTACTTTTCAAAAGGCCTGTTCTGGTTGGTCTCCATTGCAAACACAGAAGGCTTTCTCATGGAGTGTTTGCAGCGCAGTGGTCAGAAGACAATGGAAGGATTAATGTTGATTCACTGAATTATTGCTATGCGCCAAGGGGGCAGGAGGTAGCTTCCATTTTCAGTTGAGTCAGCTGGAAATTTTTGGGCTAGAGAGGACAAAGGAAGTTGGCTGATAGGATTGTGGGATATCTTTGGCAGACTCCTGGGACACATGCCAAGCGGGGCTGTGTCTATACTGCAAAGCAATAGGGCTCAAATCCTGGGTAATGGCTTGACATGGGCTTGGACCCTCCACCCATAGGCTCCTGGGACCCTAGGTTCTGACCCGAGTCTGAGAGATTTGTGTATAGACAGAAGGGAGGTTTGGGCACATGCCTGAGTCTGAGCCTGGGTTTACATTGCAGTGTAGGCAAACTCAAAGGCTTGGTATATCCCCAGCTCCAACTGTGGACATAGCCTTAAGTAAATAAATTGAAGATAGTGAAGGGTTAAAATCCATGTGCATTTTATGTAACAACCTGGTACACCTCTACCTCGATATAACGCTGTCCTCGGGAGCCAAAAAATCTTACCGTGTTATAGGTGAAACCGCGTTATATCGAACTTGCTTTGATCTGCTAGAGTGTGCAGCCCTGCCCCCCCGGAGCACTGCTTTACCGCGTTATATCCGAATTCATGTTATATCGGGCCGCGTTATATCGGGGTAGAGGTGTATATGGATTGTGCCAGCTCTTTTCCAGGCCCAAGGTCCAGAGTATGGTCAAGAGACCAGAGGCCTAGCAAATAGTGATTAGCTAAGAGAAAGCTGGGGTAAACAGATAACATTGCCTTTGCTAAGATAGGCCTGGTCAGCAAAATGCCAGATATTGGAGCAATAACTGAATAATTATGTTTCAAATTGAACAAAGGATCCCTGTTCCTATTGTGTTAGTGTAGGCAAACGTTCTTCCCACAGATCCAACCTTGAGTTTATGAAAAGTTGGCACATGCCAGTATAAAATATGGCATCCTTCCACCTCCCTTCCAAGGGACCAATGCTTGCCTTAAGACATAAAGGAGACAATCTTTATTGCCATATACTTTCACAGTTTTTGTTTTAACCCCTAGGAATGTACCTGTTGAACAATCAAAGGAGTTGCTCCATTCTTATAGACCCCAAATCAGAATTCAACATATATATTTTATACTAATAACTTTTTATCAAAGTATTAATTAAATGTTAACTTGCTAACTTGAGAGTATAGGCGGAGACATTATGTAATCTGTTAACCACTGGCTAATGTGCTATCTTGCCTTGCTTCAAAACCTGTGGAACTGCCTACCCCGTTACTTTCCCCCGCCCATGGAAAATCTATATATTCTATTGTAATCAATTGATTGACAGCGTCTCTGAGCCTAATAAGCAAGGTGACACTCCGCCAGCGCTGTGTGTAATAAACTCCTATGCTTGACCTCTACACGGTGTGGATTTATGTCCTTCAATAGTAAAATCTGAAATCAGTTTGATGCTTTCAGTGAGGTAAATGATTTTTTTGTTAAAGTTGAATTTGTTGGTAGCTTAACAGAAAATGTTTAGGGGGGCATTTCAGATTAGACAGTTTAAAGTAAACAACTTTAGGTAGAAAGTTCAAATTAGTTTTGGGATTAAGGTAACTTTTTTGGAGGGGAATTTAGGTTGTTTGAGTGATTTAACTGATGTGACAAAAAGAGGTGTCAAATTCCAAAAACATACCACTGAAAATAAGATGAATGTAGGCAGAAAAATGGCCAACAAGTTCAGTGGTTTAACTGAAGTGAACAAGTTTAATAAAGAAAAATTTAAATTGACTGGCATTTTAAGGAAAACAAGCATGGAAGAAGACAAGGCTGTTGTGGAGAAGTTAAATGAATTTTTTACATCAGTCTTCACTGCAGAGGATGTGAGGGAGATTGCCACACCTGAGCCATTCTTTTTAGATGACAAATCTGAGGAACTGTCCAAGATTGAGATGTGAATAGAAGAGGTTTAGGAACAAATTGGTAAATTAAACAGTAATAAGTCACCGGGACCAGAGAGTATTCACCCAAGAGTTCTGAAGGAACTCAAATATGAAATTGCAGAACTACTAACTGTGGTATGGAACCTATCGCTTAAATCAGCTTCTATATCAGATGTCTAGAGAATATTTAATATTATGCCAATTTTTAAAAAAGGTTCCAGAGGTGATCCTGATAATTACAGGTTGGTAAGCCTAACTTCAGTATCAAGCAAACTGGTTGAAACTATAGTGAGCAACAGAATTATCAGACATGTAGATGAACATGATTTTGTGACGGGTTGGATCACAGAAACCCCCTTGGGAGCTGCCACCCAATGTGCAAAGACTACCCCTGCTTCTGTTTTCCCTGCCAGCTCAGGATTCCAGCACCCTGTCTTGCTGAGCCAGACACTCCAGTCTGCTCTAACAAAGACTCAGGGTCTGAATTACTAGTCCCAAAGCTGCAAGTTTACCCGAAACCAGCTCACAGGAGTGTGCTTGTCTTTAGCACTCAGATGCCCAACTCCCAATGGGGTCTAAACCCAGATAAATCCGTTTTACCCTGCATAAAGCTTATGCAGAGTAAACTCATAAATTGTTCGCCCTCTATAACACTGATAGAGAGATATGCACAGTTGTTTGCTCCCCCAGGTATTAATACATACTCTGAGTAAATTACTAAATAAAAAGTGATTTTATTAAATACAGACAGTAGGATTTAAGTGGTTCAAAGTAGTAACAGACAGAACAAAGTAAGTCACAAGCAAAATAAAATAAAATGCGCAAATCTATGCCTAATCAAACTAAATACAGATAATCTCACCCTCAGAGATGCTTCAGTAAGTTTTTCTCAGACTGGACACCTTCCAGGCCTGGGCACAATTCTTTCCCCTGGTACAGCTTTTGTTCCAGCTTAGGTGTTATCTAGGGGATTCTCCATGATGGCTCCTCTCCCTCTCTCAGTTCTCTTCCACCCCTTTATATATCTTTTGCATAAGGCGGGAACCCTTTGTTCCTCTGGGTTTCCACCCCCCCCCTCACTGGAAAAGCACCAGGTTAAAGATGGATTTCAGTTCAGGTGACATGATCACATGTCACTGCAAGACTTCATTACTCACTTGCCAGCACACACATATACAGGGAGACTCACAGGTAAACAGCCATCTGCAGACAATGGGAGTCATCAAGATTCCAAACCATCATTAATGGCCCACACTTTACATAATTACAATAGGCCCTCAGAGTTACATTTTATATTTCTAGTTTTAGATACAAGAGTGGTACATTTCTACAAATAGGATGATCACACTCAGTAGCTTATGAGCTTTGTAATGATACCTTACAAGAGACCTTTTGCACAAAGCATATCCCATTTGCATTATAGTCACTTATTATCAATTTTTTTATAAAACTATCCCAGTTACATTATATTCACTTATTATCATGTTTTTATAAAACCATGTAGACTGCACAACGTCACAGATTTGTTGGGGGAAGAGTCGAGGTTGCTTTTGTAAAGGGAAATCATGCCTCAGCAATCTATTCGAATTCTTAGAGGGGGTCAACAAATGCAAACAAGGGTGATCCAGTGGATATAGTGTACTTGGACTTTCAGAAAGCCTTTGACAAAGTCCTACACCAAAGGCTCTTAAGCAAAGTAAATAGTCATGGGATAAGAGGGAAGGTCCTCTCATGGTTTAGTAACAGAAAGACAAGAAAAGACAAGACAGAAAACAAATGGTAGGAATAAATGGTCAATTTTCAGAATGGAGCGAGGTACATAGTGGTGTCTCCCAAGGATCTGTACTGGGGCCAGTTGTGTTCAACATATTCACAAATGATCTGGAAAAAAGGGTGAATCTGAAAATTTTGCCAAAATTACTAAAGCTAGTTAAGTCCCAACCAGACTGCAAAGAGTTATAAAGGCATCTCACAAACCTGGGTGACTGGGCAACAAAATGGCAGATGAAATTCAATGTTAATAAATGCAAAGTAATGCACATTGGAAAACATAATCTCAACGATACATACAAAATGATGGCATCTAAATTAGTTGTTACCACTGAAGAAAAAGTTCTTGGAGTCATTGTGAATAGTTCTCTGAAAGCATCTGCTCAATGTGCAATGACAGTCAAAAAAGTGAACAGAATGTTAGGAACCATTAGGAAAGGGATAGATAATAAGACAGAAAATATGCCACTATATAAATGCCAAGATGTAAATCCATGGTGCACCCACACCTTGAATACTACATGCAGTTCTGGTCACCCCATCTAAAAAAAAATGTTACAATTGGAAAAGGTACAAAGAAGGGTAACAAAAATGATTAAGTTTCAGAGTAGCAGCCGTGTTAGTCTGTATCCGCAAAAATAACAGGAGTACTTGTGGCACCTTAGAGACTAACAAATTTATTAGAGCATAAGCTTTCGTGGGCTACAACCCACTTCTTCGGATGGGTTGTAGCCCACGAAAGCTTATGCTCTAATAAATTTGTTAGTCTCTAAGATATGCATCCGAAGAAGTGGGTTGTAGCCCACGAAAGCTTATGCTCTAATAAATTTGTTAGTCTCTAAGGTGCCACAAGTACTCCTGTTATTTTTGCAAAAATGATTAAGGGTATGGAACAGCTTTTGTATGAGGAAAGATTAAAAAGACTGGGATGTTTTAGCTTGGAAAATAGATAACTAAGAGGGGATATGATAGAGGTCTATAAAGTTGTGACTGGTGTGGAGAAAATGAATAGGAAAGTGTTATTTACACCTTCACATAATGCAAGAACCAGGGATCATCCAATGAAATTAATAGGCAGCAAGTTTAAAATAAACAAAGGAACTAATTCTTCACATAATGCAAGTCAGCCTGTGGAACTCATTGCCAGGGTATGTTGTGAAGGCCAAAACTATAGCAGGATTAAAAAAAAAAAACTAGATAAGTTTATGGAGGATAGGTCCATCAATGGCTATTAGCTAAAATGGTCAGGGGTGCAACGCCATGTTCTGGGTATCTCTAGCCTCTGATTGCCAGAAGCTGTGAGTGAATGACATGGGATGGGTGACTCGATAATAGCCTATTCTGTTAATTCCCTCTGAAGCCACTGTCGGAAGACAGGATACTGGGCTAGGTGGACCATTGGTCTGACCCAGTGTGGCCATTCTTATGTTCTTTACTCTCATCTGGCCCTAAATTCCCTAGTCGAACTGCAGTGAATGATAGAACCCAGCAGGGGAGGTTTTAAGTCCATGTCTAAGGACAAAGACTCCAAAAGGATGGATTTAATGAGCAGAAAGATTTACACTTCTTCCTCCTTGCAAATGCAGATTGTAAACCAGCAGGCATTGCTGTCCATGTATGACTTTGTAAATTGGACAGCTATCAACTATCCTCCTTGCATTGACTCAGAACAACTGGTTTCCTGCTCTGGGCCTTCAGGATGCTTACTTCCATTTGGTGATTCTCCCAAGTCACAGAAGATTTCTCTGGTTTGTAGTGGCAAACTGTCACTTTCAGTACACAGTCCTTCCCTTTGGTCTGTCTCTTGACCCCTGAGTTTTTACTAAATGTATAGTTGGGGTGACAGCATACCTCAGGAAGAAGGGAATCCACATCTTCCCATATCTGTACGACTGGCTACTCAGGGGCACATCCAGGGAAAGAGTCCTTTCTCACGTACTCATTACACTGTGCTTACTCGACTGTCTGGGTCTCATCCTAAACACCAGAAAGTCAGCGCTGGTCCCCACACAGAAAATTGAGTTCACTGGGTTCCTAATAGATTGTATGACTTCATGAGCGTTTCTGCCAACTGACCATTTCCAGACAATTCGCTGCCTTTGTCTCAATCTGCAGTCTCAGCTTTCCATGACCGTTTGTATGTGCCTGAGGCTCTTAGGCCACGTGTCCACATGCACGCAGGTGGTTCAGTTCACAAGGTTGCGCCTTCACCCTCTTCAAATGTGGTTTGGGACTGTTTACTGTCCAATCCTTCATCACCGGGACAGGTTGGTCTGTCTCCTTCCATTGATCCTGGACTTCTTGTAGTGGTGGATGGTTCAGGGAAATGTAGGTCACGACATTTCCTTTGCATGACCCTTACCAACCAGGACTGTTGTCACTCCCTGGTAGGTTGGGGAGTGCATTTGGGGTCACCGAAGGTTCAGGATCTGTGGTTGGAGCAGGAAGCGCCACTGCATATCAATGTCTTGGAGCTTCGGGCCATCTACAATGCCTGTCTCACTTTCCTAGACTTCATCAAGGGTTTGGTAATTCACATGCTATTATGTGAAGAGGCAAGGCTGAGCACACTCCAGGGTGCTTTGCCAAGAGGTGATCAGATTGTGGCAGTCCAGACTCATCTTGTGAACCATCTCAGCAGGAATTTTTCCTTGAACCACAAGTGGTCTCTGAAGTCCAGTCTTTGGAGAGTCATCTTTGCATTGTGGTATGTTCCAGTGGTCAACCTGTTTGCTACAAGGGACAAAAGAAAATGCTATCTGTTCTGCTCTTGAACGACACTTTCCACCTCAGCTGGCAATTGGCTATCCTGTGTGCTTTTCCTCTGATCCTGATTGTTCCACAAATCGTTCTCAAACTGAAAGCAGATTGGGCCAAGCTCACCCTCACCCCAGCATAGCTGAGGTGGTGCTGGTTTTCCGACCTTCTTATCCCTTATGTTCCAGCCTGACTTGCTCATGCAGAATCACGGTCACACGTTGCATCCCATGCTCAGCTCCCTGCATCTCATGGTATGGCTGCTCCAGGGTTGAATGAGGAGGAAGAGCGATGTTTGGAGACAGTTTGATAGGTCCTACTCAGTAATAGAAAGCTCTCTACCAAGATGGACTGTTCAGCAAAGTGAAAGCTTTTTTTCAATGTGGTCCTTGCCCTTCGGAGTTCAGCTTGATACTGGCTAGTATCCAAGACATCATAGAGTATTTGCTGCATCTTCAGTTATCAGCCTTAAGCTTAGCTCATTGAGGATGCATCCAGTGGTGATCTCAGCCTTTCATCCACCCATTCATGGAGGATTGGTGTTTTTCAATGCTGTGATGGTGAGATTCTCCATTCACCCCGGCATGGGAACTGGTGGGACCTTAATATGATGTTAGGAACTCTCATGGGACCTCTGTTTGAGCCTCTAGCATCTTGCCCCTTTCCTCTGTTATGTAAAAAAATCCTGCATTCCTCGTGGCAATAATACCTACGAGGAGAGTGCATGAGTTGCAGGCTTTGATGGCAGAGCCGTGTTACACACCATTCTCCAAAGACAAAGTGATGGTGCAGCTGCACCCAAAATTTGTGTCTAAAGTGGTCTCAATTTCATTCGGTATATTTGCCTGTGTTTTTTCCTAAGCCACATTCATCTCCTGAGGAGCAAGTGTCTTCACCCTTTGGACAGCAGATGATGTTTGGTCTTTTATCTGGACAGCACTAAGTCCTTCCAGTCTTCACCTCATCTGTTTGTGTCATATCCAGACTGTATGAAGGGACAGGCAGTCTCCTCAAAGATGATCTCTAAGTGGATAACTTCCTGAATCAAGACTGCATACGAAACCGCTTCGGCTACACCCCCTTCTATGGGTACAAGCTCATTCTATGAGGGCAAGTCTTCACTACCCGCCGGATCGGCGGGTAGCAATCGATCTATTGGGGATCGACTTATCGCGTCTAGTGAAGACATGATAAAATCGATCCCCGATGGCTCTGCCGTCGACTCCGGAAATCCACTGCGGCAAGAGGCGGAAGCGGAGTCGACGGCGGCGCGGCAGTGGTCGACTCGCTGCCGTCCTCACAGCCAGGTAAGTCGACCTAAAATACGCAACTTCAGCTACGCTATTCACGTAGCTGAAGTTGCGTATCTTAGGTCGATTTCCCCCTCCCCCCCGTAGCGTAGATCTAGCCTGAGAATGCAGACTACGTCAATAACATTCTTAAGTGACGTCACAATATTGGATATTTTCAGGGCTGCCACATGGTCATTGATACATAGGTTTATGAACCATTATGCCATTACTGTGGCATCAAGAGCAGATGCAAACTTTAGGAAGGCAGTCCTGCAGTCCTTGTTTAAATAGACTCCAAGCCCCACCCCCTGTGGGTACTGCTTGTGAGTCACCTAAGAGGAATAAACAGCTGCATCTACTCAAAGAAGAAACGGTAACTTTCTGTAACTGTGTTTTTTCTAGATGTGATACAGATGTGTATTCCATGACCACCCCCTGTCCCTCCATTGGAGTCTAGTCTCTGAGTGTTCAGTGTGAAGGGACTGAGGGGGCTTGGGGTGGCGCCGCCTAATATAGCCAGGGGAGGGGCTATGGCCATGAGGTACAAGCCCCATCCCTCTACGGGTATTACTAGGCAAAATTGTCTGGCTCTGGTGCACTGGGTGTGCACACACCCAAGTAGAATATACATCTGAATCATAGAAGACTAGGCTTGGAAGAGACCTCAGGAGGTCATCTATTCCAACCCCCTGCTCAAAGCAGGACTAACCCGAATTAAATCATCCCAGCCAGGACTTTGTCAAGCTTTGTCACATCTCAAAGAACCACAGTTACAGTAAGTAACCATTTCTTTCTGACTGTATGACACCTTTATGCCTGTGGCTTATAGGGAATGCTGGGGCAAAATTGGTCACTAGTCCTTTCTTGCACCAGAAAATAATGCCCCATGCCTGCTCAAGATTCCACCATGACAGGGGAATACTTGTCTACTGCCCAGTCCTCTTTGTGCTGCTGACTTACCAGGGGTTAAGGATCTGGTCTTATGTCTAATTAGTAGGGCTGCAGGTTTGTCAAAGTGGAGAAAATGTCACGGATACCATGATTTTTCTGTTTGTGTTGGAAGGCTCTAGGTGGGCCACCAGCCCCGTGTGGAGGGCAGATCCCGGGGGGCTGTTTGGAGAGTGAGCCTGCTGTGCACTCATCCTGCAGCGGTGGCTCCTGTGTCCTGCAGGACTTGGGCTTTGCAACTTGGTACACGGGGTTGCGGTGCCTCTCAGGTTTGGCCTGACAAAGGGGTAGGAGGGTGTGACACAGAAGCTCCTAGGAGAAAGGTCCCTTGTTCTTTGCAAATAACTCTTACTTAGACTTGACAAACTCACTACACCAAACATGTCTTACAGGATATTTATCCATAAAGAGTAACATGTAAAATATCTATGAGAAAGCTTGTAACTTGTTAAGATTCATAATCATTATGAGGTGTATATATGGGGTAATATATAAGGAATAATGTATTTATATTAAAAAAAAACAAGGAGGAGTCCGGTGGCACCTTCAAGACTAACAGATTTATTTGGGCATAAGCTTTCGTGGGTAAAAACCCATGCATCTGAAGAAGTGGGTTTTTTACCCGCGAAAGCTTGTGCCCAAATAAATCTGTTACTCTTTAAGGTGCCACCAGACTCCTCGTTGATTTTGTGGATACAGACTAACACGGCTACCCCTCTGATACTTTGTATTTATATTGAAAGTATGCTTTATGGATTTGGAGTAACTCCTGGTCACTAGGGGATAATATGTCTCAGTAATGGTTCATTCAGGCAGGAAGAAATTGTCATCCTGCCCTGTTTTGTTGGTGGTGCAATGCATGGCTCAATTGTTTAGCCTTTTACCCAGTCCTAAGAAGTTCATTGGAAAACCATCAGAGACAACTGCAAACAATCAAAATCTCCTGAAGGTATATATATAAAAAAGGAACATTACAACAAGACAGGGGTTTGCCCTGTCTATGAACAGCAACAAAAGACTATTTAATGAAAACATAAGCTGAGGAGACATCCTGAGGAGCAGGGGTGTTCTAATGAAAAATTGGATCCTGTTTCCTGTGAAGCCAGCCAGCTCTGCAGCATACTGAACTTTTTGGGGAAAACCTACTTTATTAGATAGGAAAGGTACTTATTAATAAGTATAGAGACAGGTTTTCATTTGATAGTTTTGTTGTGTATTTTAGCCATTTGTTTCTACCACACCTTCCTGTTTTTGTAGAATCTCTGTTTTTTCTTTTGTTTTATTGCAAGTGCTGTGTGTTACACAAGAAAGGGGGTTTACGGTAAAACTAGTAAGCTGGGGCACAGTGTTCCTCTGGGGACAGAGGATCTGGGATTTCTGAGAGTATCCAGTGTTAGAGGCTGGATATCCCAGAGGAATGATTCAAAGGGACTCGGTGACAGGGTTGCATCTCTTGTTTAATCTACAAGACAAAGATAGGGCTGGTATAACCCAGAGGAGAGTGCTGAGTATCTGAAAGGCTGGTGTTAGGGCACAGACACCCAGTCAGGCACAGGCAAGATTTCCTCATGCTTCAAGCATGAGGAAAACAAAGTGACCCAAGAACCATCATAGTGGGCCAAACCTGAGTGGCACTGCAACCCTGTGTGCCAGATCACAATGCCTGGGGTGAGTGTTTGTGTGGGGAGCTGGCTCTCAATCTCTGGACCCAGCCTCCTGGGACACAGGAGCCACCACAGTGGGGTGAATGGAGGGTGGGCTCGCTTTCCAGCCCCCTGGCCACATGGGGGGCCTCCTCATTTCCCTGGCCAGGGATTAGGGTTGTGGTGCTGGGGCAGAGGGTGTTACTGCAACTGGTCGCTGCCCCTTTGGCTGTGGTGAGAAGGACACTGACCTACGACTTTAAGAGCTATAGTTGAATTTCATATGTCATGGCATTTTTTATAAAAAATTATGGAGTGTTAACCTGTTACTTTTACTAGATTTACTGTGACTGCTTTGTGATTTGTGATTTCTTAAAAAAAAAAAAAATACTGTGACAAATTTGCAGCACTACTAATTAACCATGTATTTAACTCATGGAAGTGCGTGTTTATTGATGGATGTTTTGAGTTTCTTCCAATTCTTATGTGATGCTGGCAAACTAGGTGGTGCCAACTCATGCCAAGGGCCCATGCCTCACTTGGATATTATCAAATATATAGCTGGAATCAGTCTTGTGCACCTGTATGTTAGTATTGTTAAAATAGATATTAGAGTTATAAAAATGTGCTGAACGTTTACTTTATTGAATGCTTTTAAATTGCTGCGTGCTCTAATCTCTTAGAACATCTGTATCCCATATTTTAAGGTAATATTTGAGTATTTGCATTGTAAGGCTGTATAACTGTGTAAGGTCTGGTCTACACTACAGAGTTAGGTCGATGCAAGGTAGCTTACATCAACCTAATTATGGAAGTGTCTACACTTAAATTTCACTCCTGCCAATGTAAGTGCCCCCCTATGCTGACTTAATAACTCCACCTCCACGAGTGGCGTAGAGCCAAGGTCAGTGTTGTTATGTCAACACAGTATCAGTGTAGACACTGCATTGCTTATGTTGACTGTTACTGGCTTTCTGGAGCTGTCCCACAATGCCCCACACTGGCAGTACAATTGATACAAGTGATCGTGGTGAGGACGCGCACCACTGACATAAGCAGCAAAGTGTAGACACGCACAAGCGATGTAATTTCTGCCATGGGCGTATGCCGATGTAAGTTAGGTTGATTTTATTTTATAATGCAGACATGGCTTAAATCACCAGACAGAAGAGAGACATTAATTAGTGTGAAATGTTGGCCTCCAACAGAAGGTGTTATGTCCTGCCTCACAAGGAAGATCAAGCAACACCAGACAAACTATTGTGGAACATCAAAATGGACTTTCTCCCCTCTCCCCCCCATGAAGAGGAGATGTGCAAGTGAATTCTTCCCATCAGCTGAATTTGCAATTTGAAGCAGAAGGGGGGAAGGGATAAAAACCTCTAACAAGGAGGAACTATATCTTTATGCTGCTTGGACTATGAGGGGCAAGGATTATGAAGCATAAGCAAAAGATCCCCAGTGCTTAGCCTGGGTTAGCCCTAAAGGACACATAGAGGTTGCTTATTTCAAAAACTTTTTTTGAAACTTCAAATTGGAACTCATTTGTGTGTGTATATATGTTTACTTGATTTAATCTTGTAAATAATTCTATTTCTTTTTCCTATATAATAAATCTTTAGATAGTTTATTATAGGATTGGCTACAAGTGTTGTTTTTGGCGTGAAATCTAAGGTGCACTTGACCTAGGGTAAGCGGCCCTTTGGGACTGGGACTAATCTGAATGTTGCTGTGTTCTTCGGCGTAAGGGACCATCTATCACAAAGGCAAGCCTACCTGGGTGGCAAGACAGATTGGAGTATCCAAGGGGACTATCTGTGACTCCATGTTAAGGCTGTTTTAGTGTCCGAGGAGTTTACAGTTGATAATTGGTTGGTAAAATCGAAGTATAGAACTCTCAGCCAATTTGGGTTTTTTTGCTGTTTCCTAACAGTCTGCCCTGAGGTTGGTACCCACACTCTTGAGCCACTGCAGGACAGACTGACATCTTAATTTTGTGGGGAGAACTTATCTTGGTGGGGCTATGTTGCAGAGGCTGCAATATTTGTGAAGCTCATATGGAGCACAGACCATACGGATGCTGTGAAACTGACAGTAAGTGTTGATGGGCAAAGCAAATGAAACTTCTTGTCCAATGGGAGGAGCGGAGCCCACTTGAGATACTCACAGTGGGCTGCATAGATGGATGGTAGATGCAGTGTTGAAGAGAGGGAGTGGGGTATGTCAGTCCAGAATTAGGATCCTAAAGATTAAAAATGATGGGATTTGCTGGCAGATCTTGCAAAGTATCTCAGTGCAAAACCCACAGATTCCTATCTACAGGCACAGTGATTGAAGGTACCATTTGGAATAGGTATACTGAGTGAGTCACCTGTGGTTCCTTTAGAAACTTTTTATATTTTCAGAATTGTTCTTTGAAAATTGGCAGTGCTCAAGACAGCATATGAAACCTTAATGTTAAGGACAACCTTTTCAGACATGATCATTAGACATTCAGACATTAGGTGCCTCCTTTTGTGGGTTCTCAACTTGAGATGCATTGGGCCTAATATTTTAGAGGTGACGAGCATCTTCAACTCCCATTGATTTCATTTGGATTTGTGGTTGCTCAGTGCCTCTGATAATCAGATCCAAGCTATCCCAGGTTTTAAAACTGCCTGAAGGAAATTAAATCCAGCATGTCAGTTCCACTCCAGAACAAGGAGCAATGGTCTCAAGTTGCAGTGGGGGAGGTCTAGGTTGGATATTAGGAAACACTATTTCACTAGGAGGGTGGTGAAGCACTGGAATGCGTTACCTAGGGAGGTGGTGGAGTCTCCTTCCTTGGAGGTTTTTAAGGCCCGGCTTGACAAAGCCCTGGCTGGGATGATTTAGTTGGGAATTGGTCCTGCTTTGAGCAGGGGGTTGGACTAGATGACCTCCTGAGGTCCCTTCCAACCCTGATATTCTATGATTCTATGATTCACTCACTTAATAACTAAGCAGTAAAAGTTGGCTACAGATTTATGCTGGGGAAAAAGCCTCCACATTTTTTGAATAGCCATGAAAGTACTTTAATGTGGCTACCTAAGTTTAGTATTTTTAAATACAGTAGTTCATTTTGTGTGTGCAGTCAGTAATGATAGAAGAACAAGCCTAAACTCTAAGAGGAAGTTTTTTTTTTCTTTCAACAGTCAGCTGTGGTAGCACTAAATTGTTTTCATCTTACACATACACCAAATGTCCCTTTTACTACCACTTTTACTACTCTCAGCAATTAAATTTCCAGTTAGTAGCAAAATGTGCAGAATTATGGGGTTAGGTTCAAGGGAGATCCAGGGTACAGGTCTGATAGGCAAACTTGCTCTAGAATAAAAGTTGTGTGTATAATACTCTTGTCTTCTACTATGAAAGATACAGACATGGATTGGGATGGATTTAATCTTTTTAACATCTGATTTCTCTTGCTTACCTAGGTTGGTATTCTGAAAAAGATGTTTTTAAAACCTTTTACATATCCACTACCCGAAACAAGGTTTCTTCATGCAGGCAGAAGTGTATATAAACTTAAAATCAGATATGGCAACTTCCTCAGGTAAGCAAGTTTCTTATTCCTAGGTATGAACCAAACCCATACTTTCACCCCACAACAGCATGAGGCTACAGTAAAAATGTATTGTACTGCTATCTCAAAATGAGGATTTTGGGAGATTCTTCATTTACTAAGCACTAGCACCACTTCTGAAGGTTCCAAACTGCAACAGTTCTATTTTTGGTCATGTAGGACTGGATATTTCAGCTTCAAAGTTCATTAACACCAGACTGAGCATTGGCCAGAGGGAGTCACCTGAGACTATGAAATGGTCTTCATGCTCTCTCTTCCAGACGAGTTGAGGACACTGCCCTTTTATTATTATTGGTGGAACTCGTACCTATTACTGTAGTTAAAATTGCCTAACACTTTCCATTATAAGGCCTTGTTTTCAGTTGCTTATAATTTTGCTAAACTTTAAATGTTTTGTCTGAAACTTTCCTGTTGAGTATCTGCCTCAGACTTTTTTTGCAATTTTCATCTAAAATAGTTCAGCTATTTACAAGAATGAAGTTAAGGAAAAATATGTTCTTCTTCGAGTGATTGTTCATGTCCATTGCAAGCAGGTGTGTGCGCACTGCGTGCGCGCTGCGTGCACGCCAGCTGGAAGATTTTACTATAGCAGCGTCCGTAGGGTTGGCTTCGGCGCCCCCTGGAGTGGCGCCTTCATGGCGCTGTATATAGGGGCCAGCCGACCCTCCACCCCCTCAGTTCCTTCTTACCGCCGGTGATGGCTAGCTGGAACTTTGCTTGCTCATCAGCAATCGTAGCAGTGTTCCGTCGTTGTTGTAAATAGTTAGTTTGTTGTTAAGAGTTAGCTTAGTTAGTTATTACTTGGGGGGTTTTCCCCAAGTTTTCGTCGCCCCGCTGGGGCATGCCCGGGTCCCCAGGGTTCAAACTCTGCCGGGACTGTAGGAAATTCATGCCGAAGAGTGACCCGCACTCTTCGTGCTTGAGGTGCCTAGGCGAGAGCTACCAAAAAGACAGGTGCAGTATCTGCAGGGCTTTTCGCCCCAGGACTCTCAAAGATAGAGAGCAGAGACTTAAAGTCCTCCTAATGGAGGCGGCCCTGCGGCCACAATCAGATCCTGGGCCTACTGAGAAGGAACCGAGCACTTCATCCTCAGTGCGCAGTGCTCCGGCACCGGAGATGAATCGTGAGGCCAAGGCCACCAAACCCCGGCACCGGAGAGAGTCGGCGCACAAGAAACCATCCTCTATGAGACACCGTTCCCCATCGCCAGTGCCGGTTAAAAAGAACAGGCCGGTGAGGGATCGTTCTCCACACCGGGACTCTAAAGGGCCGGCGCCGTCCACGTCTACTACAGGACAATTCGCGCCACAGACCCATCCGGCCATCCCGTTGACTCCCGCCCCGGAGAGGGTATGGTCGAGTCCGGAAAAGCCTAGATCCCCGGACACGATGGAGGAAGTGCGCCTCCCATCGACGCCGGAGGCGTTCGAGGCCGCCTCAGACCTCTTGAACCTCCCGGTGCCGGCGTCGCTGCACCGGTGCAGAGAACCTCCGGCTACCGCTCGGCCCCATTATCAATCTAGGGGTAAACCGGCATTGCTCTCGCCGCGCTTCCCGCGCCGCGCCACTCTAGCGGCACCGGTGCAGACAGCACCCTCTACGGCGACAGTGGGTACCGTGCCTCCTATGTCCTCCTACTCGGAAACTTCGGACTCGGAGGCGGACTCGTACCGCTCTAACAGATCGAGAAGTAGGCAATCGTCCTCGCGTACGAGTGCCCAGCCATACCCACCACAGTGGCAGCAGCAGCAGTGGCAACCGCCCCCCCAGTGGCCGTTCTGGACGCCGTGGGCCTACCACCAGTCAGTGGGTCAGGCGTACAGACCCCGCTCATGAGCTGTATCTGTCTCTTCGACGTCCGCGGTACCGCCGCTAATGCCACCACCACCGGCACCGCTGTCTGACAGGAGTGTGCCACAAAGGGACACGGCACTGCCTAGCCAGACAACGGCACCAACGGGGACCTTGCTCCCAACACCGCAGGCACCGCCCAGCACGCCTTGTCGCTCGGTGTCGACCCCGGTACCGGCCGCGGTGCCGCATCCCAAGTCTGCACCGGCCGCGCAGCCTGAGTACCGTGTGCCGCAGGCCCTCGTAGAGGGAGAGGGGGTAGATGAAGGCCCTCTTCAAGGGATCTCTTCCTCCTCATCTCCGGACGAGGCAGTAGGGGAACTTCAGCGGCACCGGCCCTGGAGGACAATAGGATCCTCCAACAACTGCTTACTCGAGCAGCCCAAAGCCTCTCGATCCAGACTGAGGAGATCGAGGTGGACACAGATCCGGTGTTTGATATCCTGACCCCGTCAGGCCCATCCAGGGTAGCCCTACCTCTCATAAAGACCATTACGGACACAACCCGCACCTTGTGGCAAACCCCTGCCTCATTGGCCCCTACGGCCAAAAGGACTGAGAGGCGATATTTCGTTCCAACCAAGGGCTATGAACATCTTTATACACACCCTCCCCCGGACTCCCTAGTGGTGGATGCCGCCAACCAGAGGGAACGCCAGGGTTTTCAGGGGGCTACGCCTAAAAATAGAGAGGCCAAAAAGTTGGACCTGTTCGGGCGCAAGGTTTATTCAACGGGGGGCCTGCAGTTGCGCATTGCCAATCAGCAAGCCATAGTGAGCCGGTATGGACACAACACATGCTCGGCTTTGTCTAGGTTCACGGACCTCCTTCCGCAGGAGTCGCGAACTGAGTTTTCAGCCCTGGTTGAGGAGGGAAGGTTGATTACCCGGGCTTCCCTACAGGCGGCCCTGGACGTGGCCGATTCAGCTTCACGCACGTTGGTGACTGGTCTGGTCATGAGGCGTGGAGCCTGGCTTCAAGTGTCCGGCCTCCCTCACGAGGTCCAACAAACGATCCAGGACCTCCCTTTCGAAGGGCCCACGCTCTTCTCAGAGAAAACCGATAAGAGGCTTCATAGCCTAAAGGACTCACGGACCACTCTCCGTTCACTAGGCCTCCACACCCCTGTCACTCAGCGTAGACAGTTTAGGCCACCGCAGGCCCCTCGGCCGTACCAACCTCAAAATCGAGGGGATGCCTTGCACAGAAGGCCAAGGACGGGCAGGAGGAGGCAACAACAGCAGCCCTTCGGCCAGTCTTCTACCCAACCAAGGCCTACACAGGGGCCTAGACCACCATTTTGATGGCCCGGTCGAGGACGACCTACCGGTCAGAACTCTGGATCCTACCAACCTTACCTTTTCGTCACGTCTGTCCCCCTTCTATCGTGCCTGGGCCCGGATCACGTCTGACGCTTGGGTGCTTCGCACGGTAAAGGAGGGATATTCTATCCAGTTTTCCTCCCTCCCGCCCCACCAGCCCCCCTCCCCGTCCCTCTTCAGGGACCCTTCTCACAAGCAACTTCTACTTCATGAAGTTCAGTCCCTCCTCGCATCAGGGGCAGTAGAGGAGGTTCCTCAGGAGCTACGGGGCAAGGGCTTCTATTCTCGATATTTCCTAATACCGAAAGCGAAAGGGGGCCTCAGACCCATTCTAGACTTGCGCGGTCTCAACAAGTTTGTGAAGAAGCTCAAGTTCCGCATGCTCTCCCTGTCCTTCATCATTCCTTCCATGGATCCAGGAGACTGGTATGCCGCCCTCGACTTAAAGGTCGCATACTTTCATATTGCGATAATCCCTCGGCACAGGCGTTACCTCAGGTTTCTCGTGGGCAACGCTCATCTACAATTTACGGTTCTGCCCTTTGGTCTGTCAGCAGCCCCAAGGGTCTTCACGAAGTGCATGGCAGTTGTGGCTGCCTTCCTACGCAGGCACGGGATCCAGGTGTTTCCCTACCTGGACGATTGGCTCATCAAGGGCAGGTCCAGTGCGCAAGTGGAGGCTCAGGTGGTCTTTGCCAGGCAAACCTTCCTCGAGCTCGGCCTCTTACTCAACGAGGCCAAGTCCACACTATCTCCAACCCAAAAAATCGAATTCATAGGAGCGGTTCTGGACTCGACACACGCCAGAGCATATCTCCCAGAGGCCAGATTCCGGACTATATCCAACATTATTCTTGGCCTCCAACGTTACCCCACCACCACAGCAAGAAGCTGCCTCAAATTACTAGGGCACATGGCAGCATGTACCTACGTGGTGAGACACACCAGACTCAGACTGCGCCCACTCCAGTCTTGGTTGGCATGGGTTTATCGGCCAGTCAGGGACTCCCTAGAATCGGTGGTGACGTTACCTCGGCCAGTGCTGGACTCCCTTCAATGGTGGCTCGACCCGCGGGTGGTCTGCACAGGAGTTCCTTTCCTCGACCCCGAGCCCTCCCTCTCCCTGGTAATGGACGCATTGGATCGGGGATGGGGTGCACATCTGGGCGACCTCAGAACCCAAGGCCTTTGGTCACGAGAGGATCTTTCGCTCCACATCAATGTCAGGGAATTACGAGCTGTGCACCTCGCATGCATAGCCTTCAAATCCCAGCTGGCAGGCAGGTGCGTTTCTGTCCTCACGGACAATGCTCCAACGATGTTCTATATCAACAAACAGGGTGGTGCTCGCTCCTCTCCCCTTTGCCGGGAAGCCCTCGCATTATGGGACTTTTGCGTACAGAACGTAATTCACCTGACAGCATCCTACCTCCCGGGGGCACAAAACAGGCTCGTGGACGCACTCAGCCGCTCATTCCAGGGTCACGAGTGGTCTATCCGCTGGGATATAGTTCTCTCAATTTTCCGGCTCTGGGGTCATCCCCATGTGGATCTGTTTGCCTCCACCGAGAACAGGAAGTGTCACCAATTCTGCTCCCTCAGGGGACGCAGTCCGGGGTCCCTAACAGACGCCTTTCTCCTCTCTTGGACAGATGGGCTATTTTACGCCTTTCCCCCGATTCCCATGATTCACAGAGTAATCCTCAAGGCCCGCAGAGATCACGCTCGGCTCATCCTGATAGCGCCGGCGTGGCCGCGCCAGCACTGGTACACGTCTCTCCTGCACATGTCTATGCGGGTGCCACTCAGGTTGCCCCTACTGCTGGACTTGATCACACAGGATCGCGGTCGCCTGCTTCACCCGAACCTGGAGTCGCTCCACCTTACAGCCTGGATGCTCCATGGCTAAACCCGGTGGAGTTGCAATGCTCTCATCAGGTCAGGCAGGTCCTTCTGGGTAGCAGGAAGCCCTCTACAAGGACCACGTACTTGGCCAAGTGGAAGCGCTTCTTCCTCTGGGCCACACAACGGGGCCAGGCTCCCTCGCTCACCCCGGTCCCCCTCATATTGGACTATTTGCTGCATCTGAGGCACCTGGGACTGACTCTGTCGTCAGTTCGAGTATACCTTGCTGCAATCTTGGCGTTCCACCCGGGAGAGGGGGGTACCTCAGTGTTTGCGAACCCACTCGTTACGCGGTTCCTTAAGGGCCTTGACAGACTGTTCCCACACATCCTGTCCCCGCTTGGGACCTCAATTTGGTCCTGTCCGTCCTCACAGGGCCCCCCTTCGAGCCGCTGGCTTCGTGCTCGCTGTTATATCTTTCATATAAGGTCGCGTTCTTGGTGGCTATCACATCAGCCCGGAGGGTGTCAGAACTCAGAGCTCTAACATCTGAACCCCCGTACACCGTCTTCCACAAGGACAAGGTCCAACTCAGGCCGCACCCAGCGTTCCTGCCTAAGGTGGTTTCCCCATTTCACATGGGTCAAGACATTTTTCTCCCGGTCTTTTATCCGAAACCACACTCCTCTGCGAGGGAGCGTAGGCTGCATTCCCTCGACGTTCGCAGGGCTCTCGCTTTCTATATCGAAAGGACAAGGTCCTTCAGGAAGTCAACCCAACTTTTCGTTGCGGTGGCCGACAGGATAAAAGGGCTCCCGATCACGTCACAGCAAATTTCGGCCCGGATCAGAACCTGCATCCGGGAGTGCTACTGTCGGGCCAATATACTAGCCCCGCCTATCACGGCCCACTCCACAAGAGCGCAGGCCTCTTCCGCTGCATTCCTGGCCCAGGTCCCGACATAGGAAATTTGTAGAGCGGCCACCTGGTCCTCAATCCACACCTTTACGGCGCACTACGCCATCACACACCAGGCCAGAGATGATGCTGCCTTTGGCCGCGCAGTCCTCCAGTCTGCAGTAACCTCCGACCCCACCGCCTAGATTCGGGCTTGTGAGTCACCTGCTTGGAATGGACATGAACAATCACTCGAAAAAACGGTTACTCACCTTCTCGTAACTGTTGTTCTTTGAGATGTGTTGTTCATGTCCATTCCAATACCCACCCTCCTACCCCTCTGTCGGAGTATCGGCAAGAAGGAACTGAGGGGGTGGAGGGTCGGCTGGCCCCTATATACAGCGCCATGAAGGCGCCACTCCAGGGGGCGCCGAAGCCGACCCTACGGACGCTGCTATAGTAAAATCTTCCGGCTGGCGTGCACACGGCGCGCACACACCTGCTTGGAATGGACATGAACAACACATCTCGAAGAACAACAGTTACGAGAAGGTGAGTAACCGTTTTTTAATTCATGTTAAAATATTCTTACAAATGTTTAACTGAAAAGCTCTAGTGCCTCCATGGTTTGGAGCAGGGATTTGATAGGTTGCCCTAGTGTTAAGGATGTGCCTTTTGCTATCTCTAGATAAGTTACAAGCCTCTGAAAATCTATTGGTACATGCTTAGTAGAGGTTTGCTTGCTATATTGTGAGCCTTATTCCACAGGAGGTTCCATTTGCACTGCATGTGCTCCATCTCCTCACAGCACTATAGAGCTCCCCATAGAGCAACAGCATGCCTCATTCTGGGGCTGCAGGGGCCAAGAAGGACTTTTTCTGTAATTGCTCCTCTCCACTGACAGATGTTGTTGTGGTGTCAGGCACTGGAACTGAGAACAATGAGACTGGCTCTTGGACTCTCAGTGCTTCCTCTGCTGTCACCTAAGCAGCAAGGAGGAGAAATCAGTATATTTTCTTTTAGGGCCTGATCCACAGTACACTCAGGTTAATATGTCTTTCCATTTATGTCAAAGGGCTTGGGATCCGACCCTTTCTAAATTGGGATTTTAAAAATGTATTATACTTGTTATGTATTATTTATTTATTTATATCTACATTCACTTCCCTTCTAAACCAGGTTGTTTTTTTAGCCAGCAGGGCATTCTTCCTCAGTTGTGAGTATATAGCTTTTTGGGCATCCAGTAAGGTGTTCTTAAATGATTTGCAATTATCATTCAAATTTTTATGATTAAATTCTTCCTCCCACCTGATTTGGCTCATAATTGTTTTCAGCTTTGTGAAATTGGTCTTATTAAAGCACTAAGTATATGTATTACTGGTATGGACTTTATTCTGATTGCACATGATAAATGTGATCAAGTCATGATCACTTGTACCTAAGCTACTATTAATTTTTAGTTCTCTGATCAGTTCCTCTTTGTCTGTTAGGATGAGGTCTAATAAAGAATTCACTTGTGTTGGCTGCAACATGTTTTGAGTTAGGAAATTATCTATAATGTTTAGAAATTCCAAGGATGTTTTTAGTACTGGCAACATGAGACCTCCAGCATATGTCACTCAAGCTGAAGTTCCCCCATTATCACACTGCTTCCCCCACCTAAAACTACATATAGGTGCATAATGAGGTAGTTATCCTATTCCCTAGTGTGATTTGGTGGTTTATAGCAGACACCAACTAATGGCCTATCTTGTGCTTTATCTGTTAGGATATTAATCTATAAGCATTTTAAGATAATTTTCATCTGAGTTATCAATCAACTTCATGATCACCTAAGAACATTAGTGAAAATATGACTCAGACTTTTCGGACCTATGATCTCATGCACCTATGTGATGCTGTTTGGCTTTTTTCTCCTGTGTTCTATGGAAAGGTGGTTGAAATCAGTGTATCTACCCAGCAAGCAGCACATGGACATGTTGGTCACGGTCCCACAAAAAGTCCTGACCTCATTAAACTGATGGAAAGACCCTCTTAAAGTGCGCACCTCTTCCTACCAACATTCTGGTGACGGATACCTCCAGTCAGGGATCAGGGCTTATCTAGATTACCTTCAAATTCAGGGCCTATGGTTCTCTGAAGAGGCTTGCCTCCCCATAAAGGTCATAGTGCTCAGAGCCATCTGCCTGACATGCAAAAGATTCCTGCCTCTTCTCCAGCAATCCGCAGCACATGTGCTGACAGACAACACCACAGCTAGCAAGGTCATCTCCATTCTCTCAGGAAGCCATGTGACTATTGAATTGGTGCATTCCAAAGCAAATCATACCAGTTGCTTTGCACCTTCTCTTCCTTATAAACACCTAAGCTGATCAACTCACCAGGCACTTCTTAGTCAACCAGGAGTGGTCTATCAAACAATCAAACCTTCAGAACATCTTTTGCAAGTGAGGATGCCCAGAAATAGACTTGTACCACAGACCAGAACAAGAAGTGTCAACATTCTGTTCCTGAGAGAGTGCAAGCCCAGGCTTCCTGATAAATGCCTTTTTCATTCCTTGGATATCAGGGTTGGTGTATGCCTTTCCACTGATCTCCATGATGCCGAGGGTTCTGAGGAAATAGAGATAAGATGCAGGATAGGCGATTATGATAACCACAATATAGGCCAACCAGTTCTGGTATTGGGATCTGAAAAACCTTTCAGCACAGCCCTCCATCACCCTACTAGTTCTGCCTGACAGTCTCCCAGAACAACAGTTGGATCTTGCATCAGGACCCAGCTTCCTTACAACTGAAAGACTGGATACTGTCTGGATGACATAAACTAAAAGAAGCTGTTCAGATTAAGTTTGGAACATTCTGCTCCAAAACAAGAAACCCTGAACCAGACTGACTTATAAAGCTAAGCTGGAAGAGGTATTCTATTTAAGCATTTCAATACTTTCCCTTGACATCAAACAATCTCCCTTTGAGACCTTAGCAACATGTTCCCTAATCATCTGTCTATACCACCTATCAATGAATAATGCTTTTTAGTAGCCATTGCATCAGCTAGAATGATAGGGCAGATGCAGGCCCTCATAGCCCTTTATACAGCGTTTTGTAAAGACAGGGTTACTCTCAGGACACATTCCAAAGTTGTTTTAACATTTCAAATGAACTAATCCATCAATCTCCCAGTTTTCTCCCCAAAACTCACTCAACAGCAAGGGAAACTAAACTTCGTACACTTGATTTAGTAAGGGCATTGTCAGACAACTTTATCAGGCCAAAATCATTCAGGAACACACCTAGATTTTTCATGGCCTTTGCTGATAGAGCGAAGGGTCAAGCAGTATTATCTCAGAGGTTATCAAAGAGGGTCTCTACCTGTATAAGAACATGCTACAAGCTAGTCAGAATAGATCCGGTTAGCCACATTAGAGCTCATTCCACTAGAGCACAGGTAGCCTCTGTTGCCTGTTTGAAAAATGCCCATGTCTGAAATCTGCTGGGTAGCTACATGTATTTCAGTCCATACCTTTACAAGACAATGTTCCTTGGCAGAAGCTTCCAGATTGGATGCCTCCTTTGGTATGACTGTCCTGCAGGCATTGTTTAAGTAGGACTCCTAGAACCCACCTGCAAGCAAACAGATAACTGTTAGACAACAAGAGTGGAATCCACGTGGATGGACATTCACTTGAAGAAGAACAAACAGTTACTTATCCTTCAGTAACTGTGGTTCTTTGATATATGTTGATATATGATATATGGGTTCCACGACACCCCTCTCCTTCTCTGCTACTTCGGAGTCCTACTTCTCTCAGATTCTGTGTTGGCAAAGGAACTGAGGGATGGTTGGACCCACCCTGAATTTTTTCCCCTCAGTTGGGGAGGGGTTGCGGTCCCAGTTGACATTAGTGGCCAAAAAAAAGCCGACCTTGTGTGCATTGGGTGCAGTCACGCCAAGAGTGAAATCCTTGAGAACAACGCATTTTGAAGAACCAGAGTTACTGTGAGGTAAATAACTGTTCTTTCACCTTTTAAGAATTCATTTGTATCTGCTTAGTATTTTCCATGTGAAATCAGATTCCTCTGAGACATTTTATCAGTATGGAAATAATTAGTGCTTGAAGCTCCATCTTGTCTTTCATTTTGTGAGGCTAAATATATTTTTTGTTTGTTTCACGGCAGTGATGATATAGACAATAATGAAAGTACTGCCAAGGAACTAGAGGTAGGTTATCTAAATTTTACACTGGGTGCTCCTCTCAATAAATATTTTGTTCATTACGGGGTAATAGTATTCTGACAAATGAAATATTCCCAGAGAAAAACACTTTTTTGATCTGCAGATTGAGGTTGACAACAAATATATTACCAGTTAAGAAACTTAAGATACTGTAGTTTTCATCCAAACCACAAATGTGAGCCTGTAAATGCAAAGTTTTAAGGTTCCACCTTAAATATAGAAATACACCTAAAAAATACATCTAAAAAATAGAAATTGTCATGTTCATGGAGCTAGCTGCACCTCTCTTCCCTTTCTGGTCTTTCTCAGTGAACCCACCTCAGATTCTGGGCCTCTTTTGGGGTGGAATCTCAGTTGTTTTACTCTTTGATCAGGAACTGGTTGCGCTATTCTGTGTATATCAGCTGCTTATCATCCTGCAGGTCTGATGGGCTTTTGGGCATCTTCAGGAACCTGTGACCAGTAATATTTACCAACAGACTCGTAAAACAAAAATGTCCCCACACTGTTAAAATTACGTCAACAGTAGAAAGTTGCATATACTGTTAATATTTAATATTTCTCCCTAATTTTTTTAATCTTTCAGGAAGCCATTCGAGTAATCATTGGAAATCTTGATAATTTACATCCATTTGCTACAGAACGCTTGACTATATTTCCATGTATCCTTTGCTCAGTGTCAAAAATAAATAAATTCAGTGAGCCAATCTGTGGGAAATTGTTTATATTATCGCTATGTGGAATTTATGGGCCAGATCCTAAGCTGGCATAAATGAATGTTGAAGTCAATGGATCTATGCAGTTTACATCAGCTGAAGATCTGTCCCTATGTTTGTCTTCAGTTGCAGAATTATTATTTGAGTGCACACAGTGCTTTTCAATCTTTTTCTAGGGTGGTGGCCCCTTATTTGAAATCAATAATTTTTATAACTCTTTACATTTTAAAGTAAAAACATACCATGTAACAGTAAGCTTGTATAATGCAACCTTTACTAATACATTTGACCTCACAAACTTTTAAGGTTTTGGCCACCTAAAGTTATTCTCAAAATTTTATTTTCTTTGTTTTAGAATTATAATGAAAACTTCCATTACCTTTTGTGATCTCACTGGGGGGAGAGGATGTCAGGCCATGACCCCAATGATTGAGAAACACTGGAATGCACAAAAGTAAATATTAGCAACACCTGAAATTGCAGTGTTCTTTGAGTATTTATCCATATGGTTTCTGCTTCTGTTGTGCCTCTGCTCCATGCATGTGAGGTTGAATTTTCTTGACCAGCAGCTTTGGTTGAGGCCTCACCTGTGCTTTGCACTACCTTGTACCTTTCTTTGGAGGGCGTAAAAGGCAGAGCAACCCTCAGTTTCTTCTTACCACCCATGGCAGGGAGATGGAATTTCTATAGTTTCATAGAGTTTAGGGCCAGAAGGGATCATCAAATCATCTAATCTGACCTGCATATCATTGGGTGGAATTTAATGCCCTAACACTCTTATGCGGAGCCCAATGTCTTTAGTTTAACTAAAGCATTTCGGTCCTCAGGTAGTGCCATATGCCAGATGTTCTGCCTTGGCCTGGTTTGAGGACTCAAATCTGGGCCCCACCTACCTCCAGCTGCAAAAACAAAACAAAACAAAAACTTATACTCACATAGAAATTTGCATATACTGTTAATATTTTAATATCCCTCCCTATTTTTTTAAATCTTTTAGAAAGCCATTCGAATAATTATTGGAAATCTTGATAATTTACATCTGTTTGCTACAGAACACTTTACTATATTTCCTTTGCTTGGTGTCAAAATAAATTCAGTGAGCCCATGTATGGGAGCTTGTTTAATTTATATTATTGGTATGTGGAATTTATGGGCCAGATTCTCAGCTGGCATAAATCAATATTGAAGTCAAGAGAGCTATGCAGCTTACATCAGCTGAGGATCTCTCCCTATGTTTGGCTTCTGTTGCAGAATTTTTATTTGAGAATTTAATCTTATAAAGAGACTTTCCTAGCGGGGAGTGGTTCCTCTGCGCCCCCTGTTACTTGCTGCGGCCCTCCCCGGGGCCACCCCACCTCACCTCCGTTCCGCCTCCTCCCACGAGTGCGCCGCAGCTCCGCTTCTCCCCCCTCCCTCCCAGGCTTGCCGCGGACTGGCGCGGCAAGCCTGGGAGGGAGGAGAAGCGGAGCTGAGCGGCGTGCTTGTGGGAGGAGGAGGAGGCGGCGGAGCGGAGGTGAGCTGGGGTGGGGAGCGGTTCCTCTGTGCGCCCCCCCTTACTTGCCAAACAGCTGATTGGCGCAGCAAGCCTGGGAGGGAGAAGCGGAGCTGCGGCATGCTTGTGGGAGGAGACGGAGCGGAGGTGAGCTGGGGCAGGGGGGCCCCGGGGAGGGCCACAGCAAGTAATGGGCGGGCGCAGAGGAACCGCTTGCGGTAACACGAATTCGGATATAACGAGGTAAAGCAGCCCCGTCCCCCGGAGCGCTGCTTTACCGCGTTATATCTGAATTCGCGTTATATCGGACCGCATTATATCGGGGTAGAGGTGTACCAATACAAGATTCTACTGTTTGGACTTTTCATGGACCAAGAATGTTTACCAAATATCTAGCATAATGTGGCAGCTCATCTAAGAAGAAAAGGACAGTACATTTATCCATATCACAATGATTGGCTGACCCCAGGCAAATCTCTTCGACAAATAACTGACTGAATAAACAAAATTCTTGACCTACTTACCACCCAGGGACGCAAAGTAAACTGTGAAAAATCCTGTTTTACCCCGGCTCATACAGTGGAGTTAATAGGGGCTGTTGTGTGTTCAGATTTAATAAGTCATGATGTCAAACAACTAACTCAGTTAAAGTTTTGTTTAAGTAAAACAGTTAAGCAAAACTTAATAGAGAAAATAAACATACATACCAACTCTGTAACTGGAGAAATAATGGAAGTTTTACTTTAGTTCACTTCTGACTAACTTCCTTTATCTCACCTCTTATATGTTAGTTTAGAAAAAAGAAAAAATCCTTTCTCATGCTTGATCTTATTTTGAATCAATAAACCAATAATATTTATAACTAATTTATCCCTACTGGGACAGTGCATGAGCACAATTAGATCTTAATGCTTAGACATTAATCTATATATTAATGTTTTGCTGTTACATTGATTACAGAACACACCTCCTAAACCACATGTTCCTTGTCCATAAATATTTGTAATTGATAAAATTAGTAATTGACAAAATGAACAACCTTTATGAATTTTATCCATGACAACATGCATCTATAATAACAGGCATCCCTTTATATGCTATATGTGTTTACAGATAAGAGTTAAAAATGATCTATTGACCATGAAACTCTTTTCATGATATCTGGTTTACATAATAAGCTAAAAGCATTTTTTGATAGCTTATCTTATTAATCACAGAAAAAACCTGCCCCATATCAGTTACAAGTGGTCCCTATTTGGGCTAGGTCAGCTAAGACAGAGTAAAAGCAAAATGGTTAATTAAGTACAGTCTTACTGATTGATTACAGACATTATTTTCCTGATCATTAGTTTAACACAAAACACTATGATCAGCTAACATTCATCTTATATACAAAGAATTATAAACACAGGACATTTGGGACTTTGGCTTACCTACAAAGGATTATGATAGTTTGGTTCATAGAATCATAGAATATCAGGGTTGGAAGGGACCTCAGGAGGTCATCTAGTCCAACCCCCTGCTCAAAGCAGGACCAATCCCCAGACAGATTTTTGCCCCAGATCCCTAAATGGCCCCATCAAGGATTGAACTCACAACCCTGGGTTTAGCAGGCCAATGCTCAAACCACTGGGCATTCTTGAACTGAAAATCAGTGAAAGCATAACATCCATAGGATTGATTCTGAAATATGGTGGACCTCATCATAAAATTACAGTCACCTGAGGACTTCAGCAAGAGAGTGTCTCAGGTTTCTAGAGCATGTTACCTCCCATATTTCTGTGACTATACATCCCAGACTTTACATTCACCCTTTTTAGGGATGATTCAAGTCAGTTTATTAACCCAGCAAGCACGATCTGGACTTGTAGGTGTCAGTTCCTCAGGAAATTCTATCCTTGCTACACTGGTGGATGGACCCAGAGCAAGTTTGCAAAGGGATAGCTTTCTTCACTCTTTCCTACCAAAATCTTGGTGAGGGTTGTGTCCAAGCAAGGTTGTGGGGCTCACTTAGAGCACGTTCAGACACAAGACATTTGGTGCTCATGAGACTATTCCTTTCAAGTAAATGTTCTGGAGATCAAAGGCCATCTGCTGAGCATGCAAAGTATTCCTGTTTCTTCAAGGATCAACTGTTCAAATCATGACAGACGATACTACTGCCATGTGTTATATCAATAGGCAAGGAGGAGTAAGATCATCCCCGCTCTGTCAGGAGGTGATTAATCTGTGGAATTGGTGCATACAGTATTCATTTACTCCCATAGCTCTACATCTGCCAGGAACTCAGAATAGCTTAGTATACCATCTCAGCAGGAAGTACTTGAACAATCATGAATAGTCTCGCAAAGATTCAGTCTTCTAAAGAATTGTCCTCAAGTATAGTATCCCTGACATAGGCTTCTTTGTCACCAACTTGAATAAAAAGTAGCAATTGTTTTGTTTAGAGGATGTCTCACCAGGGTTCTCTACTGGATACATTTCTGATGTGAGGGCTGATGTAAGCATTTCCACCAGTTCCATTAATTCCCAAAGTTCTCAGGAAACTAAAATAGGATAAGGCCGCATTAATAATATAGAACTACCATGGGCCAGGCAGTTTTGGTATTCAGACCTAGTATCCTTGTTGATGCAATCTCCAATTGCCCTACCAAACCTGATGGACATCATCTCTCAGAATTGAGGCCAGATCCTGCACCCTGAATCTCCATTTCTGTATCTGACACCCAGAATGTTGGCTGGTTGAATGTTACTGACAGAAGCTGCTCATCTCAAGTGCAGGACACTTTGATACAAAGCAGAAAAGTGTCTATGAGTCAACTTTTATAAATCTAAGAGGCAAAGGTCCTCTATTTGGGCCATTCACTATCACCTCCTATCTCTCAAATTTTAAATTACTTATTCTTCTGGAAGCAATCTATTCTCTCCATTAGCTCGATTAGAGTCCACTTAGCTGTAATATCAGCCCGCCACCTTTCCTTTCAGGGTTACATTATATTTTCACACCCCCTAGTTTTGGAGGTCTAATTCACATTTTTCATCTAGCTCAAGAACCACCTTTTCCTCCTCCTTAGGATCTTAATGGAGCATCCTTTTGAATCACTACTCCATTAAGATGGCATTCCTGATGGCCATTACCTTTGCTTGGAGGGTGGGTGAAATTCAAGCCACTTACACTGAATTCCACATTGCCCCCCTACAAATCTCTGAGATTGGAACATTCCTCAAGCATGCAAATGTAGCTGCTTGGACTCCAGGTGAGTGGGCTTTAATACAGAGGGTGAAACTGCTTAGCCAACTTATGCAGTCCTTATGCAATTAGGTACTCTCTTAGGTACTGTGACAAAGTTCCTCCCCTATCTTGGTGGGTCCTGCGCTTATTGGCGGATTTTTCTTGTCTCAGAGATTCACCATGTGGGTTGGGGAACAGCCCAGAGACCTTCCCCTTTGGAAGAACCCACAGTCCAGGTCAATTGGGAGGTTTGGGGGGAACCCGGGCCCGCCCTCTACTCCGGGTTCCAGCCCAGGGCCCTGTGGACTACAGCTGTCTATAGTGCCTCCTGTAACAGCTGCATGACAGCTACAACTCCCTGGGCTACTTCCCCATGGCCTCCTCCAAACACCTTCCTTATTCTCACCACAGGACCTTCCTCCTGGTGTCTGATAACGCTTGTGCTCCTCAGTCCTCCAGCAGCACACCCTCTCACTCTCAGCTCCTTGCACCTCTTGCTCCCAGCTCCTCACACTCGCACCACAAACTGAAGTGAGCTCCTTTTAAAACCCAGGTGCCCTGATTAGCCTGCCTTAATTGATTCTAGCAGCTTCTTCTTAATTGGCTCCAGGTGTCCTAATTAGCCTGCCTGCCTTAACTGGTTCTAGCAGGTTCCTGATTACTCTAGTGCAGCCCCTGCTCTGGTCACTCAGGGAACAGAAAACTACTCATCCAGTGACCAGTATATTTGTCCTCTACCAGACTCCTGTACCCCACTGGTCTGGGTCTGTCACAGTACTCACTGCTCCATGGTTCGGGTTGCTAGATCTGACTTCTAGCTAATCACCAGGTGTGTGATCCACATGAACAAATACTTGAAGACCAGTTCCTCAACTTAAAGTAAAGTGGTTCTTTTAGATGTTTTGTCCATCTGGATCCCATGACCCTACCTCCTTCGTCACTACTACAGAGTCCTATATAGCATGGAGAGTCTGTGCTGGTGAAGTAACTAAGTGATGTTTAGGCCCGGTGCCTTTTTCGCCTTGGGCTGGGGAGGTATGTGGACACTTCTGGCTAAAATCCCATCTCGCATGACTGGGGCACATGCACAACCAGAGCAGGATCCACATGGACAAACATCTTGAAGAACCAGTTGTTATAAGATAAATAACTATTTTTAATCACATTTTGAACAAGTCAATTCTGTACATTTGATAGTGTACTTATGAAAGGTACTTTAATTAAAAATGTAAATGTGTTACTTTCAATGAAGAACATTCAAGGGTTTATTCCGATTGTCTTCATGGAGGTGCCGGGTATATTACTTTGAGTGAGGATTTTAGGACTAGGGCCTAGTAAAGAAGCTGCTTGAATCTGGGGTGAAAACACAAACCACTGATAAAAAAATGTTGATCGTATAGAATTTTTCTTATAAATAAACAGATAAGTTAACGTACAAGAGTATGGTACATATGTTTATATAGGTTTATAAAGGTACACTTTTGAAGCAGTGAATGGAAATTTAGCCACATGATTTTTATTCATCTTATATCATTTTAATGTTACATTTTAAAGCCTTAACTCCACTATCCAGATTTAAGTAAATGGGAGAGAGTATCAAAATTGAGATTCAAACATGGGGATACATTTCTTGCTCCATATCCTCATGTTTGCACTATGTATGTTGAACTCAATTCATTTCAGCAAAGTATATTTGTTGGTAAGTTTGTAAGGTTATGGTTAAAGAAATACTGAAAAGAAATGTATACTATTATAGCATGACACAATTGTCACATGTGAAACCAACTGACTTTTCCTATTCTAAGGTGGCTTTCCCATGAAATACTAGTTGAGACAGTTGCTGCTTTTTCCTGACCTTGCCTTCCACCTAGCCACTGTGTAGGAGTTGGGTGTCTAGGTGTATAACAGTTTACTCCTGAGGGTGTTCTGCACCAAAAAATTAAAATTCTGTGCACAATATTTTAAAATTCTGCAAATTTTATTTGTCAAAGAAATATGGAGGCTCCAGCATGGCATTGGGGAGCACAAGCCACTGGCTGCACAGAGGTGGGAGATCACTGTGTAGCTACCCCTCCCCCCCAACATGGACTCAGTGAGGAGGCTGCACCCAACCCTGACACAGTGCAAGGATGGGGCCTACCCCAGAAGCACTCCAGGGTCCTGCCCCTCCGTGCCAGGTGCACCAGGTAGGCTCAGCAAGGCAGGATCCAAATGTGGAGGGGCTTAGTGTGGGGGGATCCAGGTGTGGGTTGCGAGGGTTCTTTGTGGGGCAATCTGGGTGCAGGCACCTTAGTGGGGGATCTGGGTGCAGAGGGAATCTGGATGCACAGGGGGTTGGAGGGTTCTGGGTGCAATGGTAATGGGACTCTGGGGGTGGGGATCCAGGTGCAACTGGTTGGGGCTTGGTGGGGTGGGGATCTGGGTGCAGATGGCTGGTCCAGGTGCAGGGGGAGTGGGGCTCATCGGGGGGGCGGGGTTCTGAGTGTGGGGGGATGAGGCTCAGCAGGAGCCCTCACACCCCTCCCCCGTACTCTAACTCCTGCCCCAGCCCTGATCCCCCTCCCACCCTCCGAACCCCTCGGTCCCAGCCTGGAGCCCCAGCCTGCACCCCAAACCCTTCATCCCCAGCCCCACTCCAGGGCCCTCACCCCCCCCGTATCCCAACCTGGAGCCCCCTCCCATAGCGTGAACTCCTCATTTCTAGCCCCATCCCAGAGTCCGTACCACCAGCCGGAGCCCTCACCCCCTCCCACACTTCTACCTCCAATTTCGTGAGCATTCATGGTCCGCCATACAATTTCCATACCCCGATGTGGCCCTCAGACCAAAAAGTTTGCCCACCCCTGCTTTATCGGCTAGAGTTCTAATTCCAAAAGACTGCTTTCACCCAAACAGACTATATGCCAATTTCTCAGTTTCAGCATGTAGTACGTAAATCCCACATTTACTCTAAATTGCTTGTTTAATTCCATGAAATTAAGCTGTGCTGCAGTAAATATATTTTAAAATTAAGTAATGCAGTTCTTTCCTAAATATTTACTGTATTATATATTACAGGAAAAGAAATAAATATGGATGCTTGTAACTTTGTAAGTAATGTTTTCTTTGAGTTTTATGGTACATGGGCTAGAGAAGGGAATGTAGAAAAACATACTGCTTGGAATTATTACATTGCAACCCTCCGACCCCAACAACTCCATATCTCTCCCCTTTTAGGTCCCAGTCCAACAAGACACTTCAGCATGTGTTTACCTTTAAGCAAATGAGGCCTGATCCAAAACCCATTGTCTTCAATGGTCTGATATTCCAGGTTGTAATCCAGACCAGTGCGGGGCTGGGTTGCCCCTGCTCTGCAACCTCGGGCGCCTCACAATGCTTTGCTCTTGTAGCTTCCAGCTTGGGTTGCTCACAGTCAGCCTGCCAGCAAGTCACACCCTGAGTGTCTGTGTATAGCCACTGCCCTGGTCCAGCAACTCTGACTCCAGCAGCTTGTCAGCAGCACACCATCCACACTCTGGCTTCCAGCAGCTTTGGTTGCTACTTGCAAGTTGACTGCAACATACTCCTAGAACCAATTTCCCCTCCCCTCCAAAATGTATGTTTTGCACTGTCCAGCCCTATCTTGGACAGTTCAGGTATTTGAGGTCTGTTGCCCCTCTGTATCTAACAGTTTGCTACTTTAAATGTAGTTACCCATGCAATTCAGTGTAGACACACCATGGGATTATTTTTGATTAAAGAATAAAACAAGTTTATTTAACTACAAAGATATGGGTTTTTAATGAGTACAAGTATAAGGCACTAAAGCCAGAAATATTTGCAAGAGAAATAAAGATAAAATGCTTTTTAGTACTAATACTTAAACTAGATTTGATTCAAGGTGCAGTCCCTTACCATATGCTCCCAGTAACTTTGCTGACTAAATTCTCAGGCCAGGATCTGCTCCCAAAGTCCAACGGCTGTTTCTTTTGTTGTTTTAGGTGAAAAAGAGAGAGGTGGATAGGGAGAGTTACATTGGGGTGTTTTTGCTCTTCCCTGTTATAGTCCAGTCCCCTTTTGACATGCATTTTCCTGAGGGTTACCCCCTAGATACACTTCATTCCTGCTGTGAGGACAGAGACAAGGAGACTAGTGGTGAAAGAGGTTCCATGCTGTTGTTTGCTAAAATGCAGATCCGTTTGTTCCTGCCCCCCTTTTCTTGCCAAAGAATAGCCTCTTGACAGGTGATTGCTCATCAACTTTGACATCTGGCTAGAGGTATAAGCTTGTCCTTTGACTTTGAGAAACTGGTTTACTCAGACTTGTCTGGTAAACACGTCAGACCTAATTTCAGTTTATGTTTATACCTTTACATATAATGTTGCCACATACATTTCACGATGACATTATTGACCAGTGAGTTATTAATTTTAAATGATATCTCACAAGGCAAATTTTGTACAAAGATTACTACACAAGTCCAATATTGACTCTAAATTGATCTGTTAAATGGTTTTCCTCCATGAGTTGAATCTGCCTTTCATTAATATTTTAAAAATAAAGTAATGAAGTTCTTTCCTAAATACTAAGTATGTTGTACATTAGAGGAAAAAATTAAGCTAATTCTGAAGTGCTTTGTAGGAGTAGGGCCTTAGGGACAGATTTTTAAAGGTACGTAGGTGCCTAAAGATGCAGAAACATGCCTAGTGGGATTTTCAGAAGTATTTAGGCACCTAACTCACGTTGAAATCAATGCACATGTGCTTTTGAAAATCCCACTAGGTGCCTATCTGCATCTTTAGGCACCTGAAAGACTTTAAAAGTCAGGCCCTTACTCTTTGTCCCCACCATCTCTAAAATCCCATATCCTAGCAACTCTCTGTGTTAAGCAGATTTGAACATGGTTGTCTGGAGTGTCTTGTCTTTTGTTTGGCTAGAGAGCTTAGTATTTTGTACATTAATGGTTTCTGGGTTTTCATCATGTATTATATTTTGAAAGTTCTGTGAAGTAATATTGACGTTCGATGTTTAAATTTAAATTAATATTTCTATTTAAAAATAAAGAGCCAGACATTTATAAAAAATACAAAGCTGAATCAGTAAAAGTAAAATGATTAGCTTATATTTATATTTTTCTTGAAAAATGAGGTTTTATATTAAAAATAAAAGGAACAGAAACATTTAAAGTTTGATATATTTTAAAGGTCAAGGATAGAATTGAAATGATAGAAAATGTTGAAACAGAAGCAACAGTGAAGTGGAGAAGAGTGGAAGATCCAGCAGAAATTTCACATGCAAAGCCATGTATGGATAGGTTAGTTGACTAAAAAAGCTTGTTAGTATTCCTCAAGTGTTAACATTTACAGTTTTAATATATCATTAGACTTCCCATGATTCCATTGTTGTGCAATATGTTGTTCCAGTTGATTTTTAACCTTCCACCTGCATTTCATTGGATTTGTCTGTATTTAGGGCAAGATTGTTACTTCCTTTATGTTTCCCTGCAGGTGAGTAAGGGGACATAAGGCTCCTCTTTTATTCCTCTGCGCTAGCTATCCATGTTGTAAGTAGCACTTCAGAGGGGAGAAGGAGCCACTACTGCCCTTCTGTGCAGATGGTGCGTAGAGCTAACCAGCCAGCACAGCTGAGTCAGTGCAGAAGGAGAAGCATTCGTCACAATGTAAAGGACTGGTAAAGATTACCCCTCTGCCAGAGCAAGGGAGAAATTAGGGACATGTTGTGGCTCTGAGTTCCAGTCTGCTTCATGGTCTGCTTCTGGGGCAGCACAACTAAACGCTGCCACTTACTGAAGGATTATGGCAAATCTCCAATTTGAATGTATAGTTTTCAAACTACTTTGGGATCTTTCAAGGTGTGTGTGTGTGTGTGTGTGTGTGTGTGTGTGTGAAATATTACCACAGCTCCATATGTCTAAGTCAGGAAGATTCACACTCTATTCAGGATGAAAAAAAATAACCTGTAACCTTTGTTCTTCATCAAGTGATTACACATGTCAATTCCACTTCAGGGGTGTGTACTCCCAGTGCACTGAAGCTGGAGAGATTTTTCCTGTAGCAGTACTTATAGGATGGCATACATGCCCACTGCACTTTCATGCTGCCAGCTCATGGTATAAAGGGGCAGAGCTGCCAGACCCTCTGTCAGTTCTTCAAGTGATTGTGCATGTCCATTCCACTTCAGGCATGTGCATGTCCAGTGCTCCAGAGTCAGAATTTTTTCACTTAGCAGTACCTGTCAGGGTGGAACATTCACTCTCCACTGCCTTGTGCTGCTCCATGATGGTATAAAGGGTGGAGTTACCCCAGATCCTCCTCAGTTCCTTTTTACCAACTATGATTGGTGCTTGGAGCATGGTAGCTTGCTTCTGCAAGTGTTCTCCCTTTCCAGGGAATTTGTTTCTCTCTTGTATATTGTTAGAGGTATTCATTTTCATATTTAGTACTTTGGTGTAAGTTTCATTTGTTATGTTTTCTTAGAGTGTCGGTTCCTGCTTGTTCTGGGTGCTGACACCTGGTACCTGGCGTATGATGTGTAACGGTTGCAAGAAGTCTGTGCCAGTAAGCGACCCTCATTCCATGTGCCTCAAGTATCTTAGTGAGGGTCTTGTCAGATCTGCGGAGACCACAAGCCCCAGAAGAAAAATGATACGGAGGTGAGACTGCAACAACTTCTTATGAAGGCCGCCCTGCATCCACGTTCTGAATTGTCCTGCTCAGGCACCAAGTACTTCTGTCTTGGTTAGAAGTGCATTGCAAAACTTGGCACTAATCCCCTTCTTCAGTGCCAAGGCAGAAGCACAGACAATATTCCTCAAAGGAGCCTCCAAAGATTGAGATCCCAATACCATGCATGAGCAAACAAGCTGGAGGACAGGCAGAGTGTCCTGGGAAGAGACTCTCCTCAGTACTGCCTGCGTTATTGATGCTGGCCCACTGTGGTACTGGACCCTTTGATGCAACAACAATAGCAGCATCAGGGAAAACTCTCAGTACCAATGATACCAGAAGCATATGCTGCAGCACAGGACCTGCTCTGTCTGTTCCAGATTCTTCAGCAGTGCAGGAGACAAACTATCTAGTACTGCTTGATCCTCAGGCTTCATCTTTGGACTTACCTGCAAGATGGGTCCAACCCTCAGTACTGTGGCTGACTTCTTCAGACCATCCAGCACTTCCTCACAGGCTGGTGTCCCTGGAGACATAGTACCAGATCTTGGCACTGCACCTCAATGGTCTGGCAACTCAGGGTCCTCCCTGGAGTTGGAGGTGTAGGCATAAGAGCCGCTCGCTCTTGGGATAGAAGACTACCTTCACCTTCATCACAAAGATTTCACTCCTGGTATCCAGCAGATGTCCCACGGTGGTCCAGGAACCCAGATCCGTGGACTGGTAGAGGGTGGGGTCCAATGGCCGTACTGGAACCCATGGGGTTTCATCACCACCATCAGATCTTCCTGGTTCCTTCTCTGACTAGATCCTCAAGCAGACACCAGGCTAGCTCTCATGAAGAGGTTCAGGTGGCCCTGGGGACTGCCACACCGGCTGCTGCTGGAGCAGTCCTGCAGCCAGCCACAGGGATGGCTGCATGAGCTGCTGCTTAGCGGCCTCCAGCTGCTGGCTCCGGGGCAGCGGCGCCCCAGAAGCCCCCCCCCAGAGCAGCCACAGCCCCGGGCCCCCCAGCTAAGATTTAGTCAGGAGTATTTATAGAAAAGGTCACGGGCTGTGAAATTTTTGTTTATTGCCTGTGACCTGTCCATGACTTTTACTAAAAATGACTAAATTGTAGCCTTAACAATGAGCAGGTGTTGATGACTTCAGTTGTTGGGTCTCCTACATGAAGTCCAGCAGATTATCTTCCCTTTGAGAATCCTACCCTCTTCTCACATCAGGCTGACGAGAAGCTTCACAGTCTCAAAGACTCAAGGGCCATGCTGAAATCACTGGGAATTTACACTCCTTTCCCTAAGAAGAAAGGAAACAATTCTGCCTTCAGTTTTACCAACGTTACCTGCTTTTCCAGCTTAGAAAGCCTGACCATTCCACAAAAAAGGGGGAAAAATAACAGGAGACCTCCACTTCTTCAGTTTTCTTCTGCAACAGGTTCTTCCAGACACCTGGGAAATTCCAAGCAGTCTGTTTTGATTGTGTTGTCGAGGACAGAGTACCAGTTAGTTTTGTGCCAGTTTCTCCTGACCGTTTTTTCCAACAGTTTATCCCAATTCCTATGAGCTCAGGCCCATATTACCATGGATCGACGTGTTCTAAGTATTGTGGAACAGGAAACACCTTACAGTTAATTTCGATCACTCCATCCCACTCCCCTTTGTCAGGGACCACTCTTGCAAGGCTGATCTCTTCCAGGAGGCCAATCTCTCCTCCATTTGAGAGTTATAGAGGAGGTTCCCCCTCTCCAGTGAGGGAAGAAGTTTTATTCACTTTCAGATTCCTTAGGCAAAAGAAGGTCTCAGGCCCATTTTAGACCTGAGATATCTGAACAAATATATAAAGACAATAAGATTTCACATGGTCACCCTGGCCTCGGTTATCTCCATCCTGGAGATTAGTATGCTGCCCTTGACTTGAAGATGCATATTTCCATGTGCCTATGCTTCAAAATCATAGGAGATTCCTAAAATTTCTGGTTAACAATAGTCATTATCAGTTTATAGTCCTGCCCTTTGGCTTCTCTGCAGCCTCAAGAGTATTTACAACATGCATGGCAATGGTGTCTGCTTTCCTAAGAAAAGCAGTTGTGCAAATATTTCCATACCTGGACAATCAGTCTTCTCTCTAGTTCAGAGGATAAAGCTTATAGGGGCAGTCTTGGATTCTACAGTAGCCAGCACGTTCCTACCTTAAGACAGATTTCAATGTTAACCATTTCCACAGATCTAAAAACCCATCTAACCACAACAATAAGAAACTGCCTCAGACTTCTGGGACACATGGCCTCCTGCATGCCAGACTTCATCTTAGAAAGTTATAGAGCTGGTTAAAGTCAGTATACCCCTTAGCTCGTCACCCATTGGATATGCTGATTCGAGTACCTGCAGGAGTATTAGCCTCCTTCGACTGGTGGGTGGATCCAGCTAATGTATTTATGGAAATTTCCTTTGCCCCTTTTTTACCCATATTGACTCTGGTTATGGACACTTCATTTGTAGTTTGAGAAGCTCGCTTAGGGAACCTATGTACTCAAGTTCTGTGGTCATGTCAAATTTTAACTCTCTGCATAAATGTGCGGTAGTTGTGAGTCATTCATCTGGCCTATTGGGCTTTTTTCCCTCACATCAAGGGAGAGGCCCTACATGTCCTCATGGAGAATGCTGCAGCAATGTTGTATGTGAATAGATAGGAAGGGGCCAACTAGGACTCTCTTGGTCAAGAGGCGATACAGCTTTGGGAGTTTTGGATCACCAATGCAATTAATCTCAAAGCATCCAATCTGCCTGGTGTTCAGAACAGCTTGGTGGATCACCTGAGCAGATCATTCAGCAGAGCTCATGAGTGGTCTTTCAGGCAGATATTGTGAGATTTGTTTTTCAAAACTGGGGGCCCTTACATAGACTTATTTGCTACTCACCACAATAGGAAATGCCCACTCTTTTGTTCAAGGGCAAGTCATTCAGGGATCTCTGATGTACACCTTCCTGCTGTCTTGGAAAGACAATCTGCTGTATGCTTACCTTCCATTCCACTCATTCCCTTGGTGTTGCTCAAACTCAAGCAGGATCAGATTCACATTATCCTCATAGTACTGGCGTGGCCTCTCCAGCATTGGTTCTCCAGTCTGCAGAGCCTCTGCACCAGGCTCCTATGACACTACCTCCAGAACCTGACTTGAATTCCCAGGACCATGGTCACCTACTACATTCCAATCTGACTACTCTCCATTTTATGGTCTGGATGCTCCATAATTAATGCCTCAGGAAGGTCCAGTGTTTGGGGAAATGTACAAAACAGACTCCTGAATATCAGAAAGCTTTCTACTAGATGCACATAATTGTTAAAGTAGAAATGATTCTCCTTATGGTCACAGCAAAAGTGTTTAGACAGTCTAAGCATGTTTTGGACTACTTGTTCCACCTGAAACAACAAGGCCTGTCTATTAGTTCCCTCTGAGTTCACCTGTTAGTTATCTCCACTTTCCATCCTACAATTGCTGGCTGCTCAGTATTTTCAATTCTGATATCAATCAGGTTCTTAAAATGTCTGGAGAGTTTTTATCCTCAATTTGTGGATCCCATCCCTGCCTGGGTCTTGAATCTGGTGCTAGCAAGATTGATGAACCCTTTGAACCCGCTCTTCACTATCTATGAAAGCAGCATTTTGGTAGCTATTATCTCTGTGGGAAGGGTGGTGGAGTTACTAGCATTGGTAGCTGACCCTCCTTACAGCCTTTTATAAGGACAAAAGTCTACTTATTTTCACATCTAAAACTTTTGACTAAAGTAGTATCGGAATTCCACCTCAGTCAAGTGATATACTTACCAACTTTCTTTCCTAAGCTCCGTTCTCATAAAGATGAAGAGACTCCATGTCTTGTATGTTAGTGTGGAGATTAATGGAAGGAGGAGGCACACATCAGAGCCCTAGGGGGGCTCATGTCAGCGCCCTAGTGGGGCTCTGGGTGATCGCTACTTCCCACCACCCTACACAGATGTAATGAGGTTGAGTAGTGTCCGCAAAAGAGAAACTAAACAACTAATTATTCCTCAATAAAGGTTTTTAATGACTTACGACTATAAAGGCAACATAGGCAGAATAAGAAAAACAGAATTAAAGACCAGCACTGAGTGAGGATTAATACAAATGGCAAGTTATACTGGAGACAAGAACAAGTACAAGTAATATTATGCATTAACTATCTATTTCTATGAGTACACATATAAAAGGTAAATAATATTGAAAATAGTCACAAGCACATGCGACGCTGCTATTACTGATTGCCTAGCAACTTCACATGTACCGTAACCACCCCCAACAAATACAATTCCATATGCGATATTAATAAATTGATTAACTATATTTTACTAACCTTAACCTTATATAACAACTTACAAACTTTTATTGACTTTTATGATAAATTTGATGGTAACTTATACTGAAGACAGGCACAGCGACTTGCAAAGCTATTATGATTTATAAACTACTAGCTTCACCAGCGCTGCACCTGTTTCCAGCAAGGCACAAAACATATACAGTTACTATATATTGATTAACTATTGACTACTACTATTTTTAAACAACTTAAATATTTACTAATATACTTAAACTATAGTATTAATACGGACTTAAGATTAACTAGCTCAAGCACAACCGGAGCTCTTTAGTCCAAAACCTTACCCTGTGTTTTTCCAAAGATACATTACCTTTCAGTCGACCGTTTCCTGCACTGGCCAGGCACAGATAGTTGGTGAAGCGCAAGTCCCTTTGGTTCAGGGGGTGCATGTGAGCCTGACAAAGAGTGATCTCCTTTAGGTCAACACACACACACACACACACACACACTTGCGTCTTTACACCTCTTTTATACGGTATTTGCTGGCCATGTTTCAAAACAGGGCAACCAATCAAGGTGGCCAAATGTTCTAAGGTGGTATTTGCGGTTGTCTTGATTTTATGAACTGTGCACCTGTGCTCAGCTCATCTCTTCTCTATGCGGCTAATTGTGGTCAATTTGCTAGACTCAAAAAATGCTCGAGTCAGCTTAAAGAGGTATTTGGTTGCAGAGCATAGTAACCACAAGTCTGTATCTATCTTTACAAAGTTTCCTTTTCAGTCTATGAAGCTTCCTAGATAGATTATGCTTATGCTTGCAGGATTCAACTGTACCCGCTTCTTACAACTTCCGGAAGGTTGAGGCCTAACAGTATTTGACAAGACTTATGCACATTAATCACATCCCCCCCGAGGCCTAAACTTCCGGCTTAGCAACAACAATATTTGAATATATCCTGCAATAACAGGGGGCAAATAGTGAATGCAGGCAAACATTAAGGCCCCAGCAATAACTATGAATTAATATATATGCATAGATATTTGTATGGAGTGTTAGTAACCCAAATTATGACTGGTACTAACAGGGAATTTGTTTACCCAATTTGTAGTTGCTGTGTAACTTAATTTTTTTTACTAATTTGTTTTTTTCCTTGCCTTTATGTTGTTTGCTGCCATTCATGTGTTATAAACAGTTTAGCAAGGTTATGCACATGGTAAATGTTGTACAGCAATAATACAGTTGTTTTTACAAAATAACCAAGTTGACATTAAATGACAGTTTATACTGGTTCAGCTAGTAGTTTTTAGCTGATTGTTAACTTAATTGTCCATATATGCTAGATAGGTGTATTTGACCAGTTTCTTATTTATAAAGCACTTCACTTTTCTTTTCTTGATGCTTGGAGGTTTCTTCACTGTATACTGATATCATCTGGTATTTCTGTGGTGTGATATCTTCTGATGAGATGCAACTTAAACATCCAGTTAGTTAACATAATAAAGGTTTTTTGGTTTTTACATTTTTTTTGGTTTTCATATCCCAAATTTAATACATAGAGTAGGGACCAAGGTTTTTATAACCCAAGCTATACTTTTTGCAATTGTTGTATAGACATTCATTTTTATTTGAGGTGCATTACTAATATTTTATATTAAATGTAATGCTTAACAGCTAAAATAAATGCTCACAATTTTTCATAAGAAGGTGTATTGCTTTCCCTTGCTGAACACTTTGTTTCAGCAAAAGAGTCAGTGACATAATTTTAACAAGCCTTTTAGAGTTAATTTTCTTTTTGATACCAACTTTACTCGTGTTAACTGTTTAGAAGCATAAACTTTAACAACCATTGCTTCCCATTAACATAACAATAGAAAAACGTACAAAATTTAACCAATTATAAAATTAAACCAAAATAAATTTTAAATACAGATCCATGCAAATACTTTGAGGGTATTAAACTTTCATGGTGCTTTGTTATGTTTGGGAGCCAAAGGTGGAAACCTGTTGAAAATGTGAAAACCTGTTGAAATTATTTGGTTAGCTCTATGCATAAATTGTTATTTTAAAACATTTTTGCTATTATATTCTTATAACTATATTTAAAAGTGCAAACAAGTTTATAAAAAGCCCACACAAGAAATTGACATTTTGTTAATATTATCTTTACCTTAATGTGGAGGTTTTCCCTTACATTTTTTCTTTGAATAACAAATAAAAAAAAACTTAAAAAACAAAACAAAACTGTGGTTGATAAAAGAGAATTCTTTGCAATTGCATTATTTGTTGAGGCAGAAATATATGTACATATATTTGTAACGGAAACCTTTTTGAACTTTGCACAAAAAAATGGTGCTAATAATGTTATGATTTATACCCCAACCATGATTTTAAAATAGTGTGGTACCACATATACATATATTTTTAAAAGGGTGTAAAATTTATTTTTGTTGCAACAATAATAAAAAATAGTCACATGACACACACAACATACAACACACATGACATACAGGACAAACTTACAATTAAAAACAAATGGCACCAGAATTTTATTTATAACTATACAAAATAAGGCAAACTAAAATATAAAATAAACAAAAGGTTTAAACATCTAAATAAGCAAGTTATTACCTTTGTTATTTAAAACTTTTAATAAAAAATGATAAAATTTATATAATTACTTACAAAATTTGTTGTATTAATTTAGTTACTTAAGGCATTTTTTATTACTTTATATTTAACATTATTTTAAAACTTTGCTATATGGAAAAGAGAAAAGCTCATGCTTCAAATATTAGTTAGTGGTTAGGATTAAAAACAGAGTGTGCCTTTTTGTTGCTTGGCAACCATATCTTCAAGAAAGTTAGGAATAATTCCAGCTGTTGCATCCCTGAAGGGTTAAAATAATTAATTTACTGGATTTATGTAAAGTAACATTTTTACCTTGTTTTCTCTTTGTTTGTTGTTTTGTTCTGTTTTCAATGCTTTATCCTTTGGAGGTTTCTGTAAAAACTATAACTTTTAAAACAAGGTGAGAGAGCTAAAGTGAAGAAAGGCAGGGGAAATGGGGGGTGAAGCAGCATTACAGACACCTGAAGGACACCACTGTTTACCTCTCTCCATTCTGAAAACTGACCATTTATTCCTACCCTTTGTTTCCCATCTTTTAACCAGTTACTGATCCATGAGAGGACCTTCTCTGTTATCCCATGACAGCTTACTTCGCTTAAGAGCCTTTAGTGAAGGATCTTGTCAAAGGCTTTCTGAAAATCTAAGTACACTATATCCACTGGATCACCCTTTCCACATGCGTGTTGACCCCCTCAAAGAATTCTAGTAGATTGGCGAGGCATGATTTCCCTTTACAGAAACCATGTTGACTCTTCCCCAAGAAATTATGTTCATCTATGTGTCTGACAATTTTCTTCTTTACTATAGTTTCAGCCAATTTGCCTGGTACTGGCTTACTGGCCTGCAATTGCCGGGATCATCGCTGGAGCCTTTTAAAAAAATTGGCATCACATTAGTTATCCTCCAGTCATCTGGTACAGAAGCTGATTGAAATGTTAGGTTGCATACTAGGTTAGTAGTTCTGCAATTTAACATTTGAGTTCCTTCAGAACTCTTGGGTGAATATCATCTGGTCCTGGTGACTCATTACTATTTAATTTATCAATTTGTTCCAAAACCACCTCCTTTGACATCTGAATCTGGGACAGTTCCTCAGATTTGTCACCTAAAAAGAATGGCTCAGGTTTGGGAATCTCCCTCACCTCCTCAGCCATGAAGCCTGATGCAAAGAATTCATTTAGTTTATCCGCAATGGCCTTATCTTCCTTGAGTGCATCTTTAGCATCTCAGTTGTCCAGTGGCCCACTGGTTGTTAAGCAGGCTTCCTGCTTCTGATGTACTTAAAAATTTTTTTGCTGTTACTTTTTGTGTCTTTGGCTAGCTGTTCTCCACATTCTTTTTTGGCTTTCATAATTATATTTCTTCTTCGAGTGCTTGCTCATATCAATTCCAATTAGGTGTACGCGCGCCGCGTGCACAATCGTCGGAAGATTTTTACCCTAGCAACACTCGGTGGGTCGGCTGAGGCGCCCCCTGGAGTGGCGCCCTTATGGCGCCGGATATATGCCCCTGCCGACCCAGCGCCCCCTCAGTTCCTTCTTACCGCCCGTGACGGTCGTTGGAACTGTGGAGAGCGGCATAGCTGACCTCCACATCCCTAGCTTTCTCGTTCATAGTTAGTTTGTTAGTATAGTTTGTTCGTTGTTAGTACTTTAGAGTAGTTTAGTAAGTTTATAGGATAGTTTATATTTGCTGTATCTAGTTGTAGATAAGTTGAGGATTCGGGGTTATCCCCGTTCCTCTGCCCGGTACCGGGGCTCATGCCCAAGTCTCCGGGTTTCAAACCTTGCTCGGCCTGCCTCAAGCCAATGCCCATTGGAGATCCCCACGACTCCTGTTTGAAGTGCCTGGGGGAATCTCATCAGCCTGACTAGTGCCGTATTTGCAAGGCTTTTAAGCCTAGGACAAAAAAGGAGCGGGACTTTTGTCTAAAATAGCTCCTCATGGAAGCGGCACTTAGCCCAGTGCCCCCGACACCGCGCGTAGACCAGGCACCGTCGGTCCGCAGCGCACCTCCGGCACCGGAGCGACCCGGTACTAGCAAGGTACCTCGGCACCGGACGTCTCTTGCACCGACACAGACGCGGCACCGCTTGCTCTCTCCCCGGCCTAAGAAGCAGCATAAGCCACCTGCTGCTCCTTCGCAAGCTCAAGCTCCGCCTGCAGTTTCAGCGGAGCAGCACACCGTGCCAGACCTCACCACGAAGGCCCCGACTCCGGCACCATCGATTCTGGCGCCCCAAGCGCTGTTGAGTCCGGTGCACATAAGCTCCTTGGTGCACACCGTGGTTGAGCTAGGCTTGCCTTCGACTCCGGAGACCTTCTCTACTGCCCACGACCAGATCGCGCTCACTGACCCCAGACCGCCACCCCCTGCGGCACCACCGGTACGGACTGTCCCATCTATAGGGAAGCCCGCCTTCATGCGGCCCCCTTTGCAGAGTGAAACTGCTTGACACCGCTCACGATCCCGGTCCCGGTCGAGGTCCCGGTCCCGCAGATGGTCCCGGTCTTGGCGCCGCTCGCGGTCCCGGCACCGATCTCCATCTCGGCACCGGTCGTACTCGCGGCACTGCTCCATCTCGCGTAGGTCTCCCTCCCGGTATGATCGGTACCGGTCCACCTCCCGATACCGGTCCCGGCACCGTTCATCGCGCAGCCGGTCGTGGCACCGCCTCCACCGTCGGTTGTCGTCCAGATCCAGATCGACTTCCCGGCACCGCTATGACCGTTGGTCCCACTCCCGATCACGGTACCGCTCGGGACACCGGCACCGGTCTCCGACCCTCAGGCGCGGACCGGTAGAGGGTGACGAGATGACTCAACAAATGCGTTCGGCACCGCCTTGGCCTTCTCATCCCAACTGGGTGTCTCATCTTGGCCTTCTCATCCAGGGCCATGACGCTGACGGTGCTAGCCAGGGACCGGACGTGGGTCAGGAACCCGACCAAGGTCCTCCGCAGTGGTCCTTCTGGACCCCCTGGGCATACCACCAAGTCCAAGGTGGTCCCTCAGGCGCTTCCCGCTCGGCTCATTCGGAGCCTAGGGTACCTGAGGCAACTATTAGCCGCCCTCCTCCGGTGCCGTCAGAGACGACTGCCCTACCGCCTGAGCAGGAGGTTGCCCCTCCGGTTGAGGACCTACCACAACCGGACCCGCCTCAGCCTGACCTCCCCAGGACCCGCTGGTCCAGGGATTGTCCTCTTCATCCTCGCCCGATGAAGCTGTGGCAGGCACATCCGCCTCTGGCCCCCCACCTATAGATCTTCGTGCTCACCTGGACCTGCTTCTTAGGGTGGCACGGAACATGAATACGCAGGTGGAGGAGGTGGCGGAAGTTGAAGACCCAGTGGCAGACATTTTGTCAGCCGATGCCCCCACCCGGGTAGCTTTGCCCTTCATTAGGACCATTCAGGCCAATGCCAATACTGTCTGGCAGTCCCCGGCGTCCATCCCTCCCACAGCGAGAGGGGTTGAAAGAAAGTACATGGTACCATCTAAAGATTACGAATACCTGTATGTGCACCCCCAACCTTGCTCCCTCATGGTACAATCCGTAAACGAGAGGGAGAGACATGGCCAGCAAGCGCCCGCCCCTAAATCCAAGGACGCTAGGCGCCTGGATTTATTCGGGCGTAAGATCTATTCAACCGGTGGCCTACAGCTCAGGGTAGCTAACCAGCAGGCCCTCCTGAGCTGATATAATTATAACACCTGGAACTCTATGGGGAAATTTAAAGAGCTAGTTCCCCAAGAGTCCAGGGAAGAGTTTGGGGCCTTGCTCGAAGAGGGCAAGAAGGTGGCAAGGACATCTTTGCAGGCGTCTCTAGATGCAGCAGACTCGGCAGCTAGAACTCTAGCCTCAGGAGTGGCCATGCGCCGTATTTCATGGCTGCAAGTGTCCAGCCTCCCGCTGGAACTGCAGCAGCCCATACAGGACCTGCCCTTTGAAGGCCAAGGCCTCTTCTCGGAAAAGACTGATCCCAGTCTGCAAAGTCTGAAGGATAACCGGTCCACTATGCGCTCACTGGGCATGCATACCCCGGTGACACAATGCAGACCCTTCCGGCCCCAGCCGCAGCGCCCTTACCCCAACCCCCGACCGCGGCAAGACTTTGCTAGAAGGAATGGTCGTGGCACTAGGAGGCGCCAACCTGGTCCACAAACAGGCCAAAATCAAGGCCCCCGAGACCATCATCAGGGCCCAGACAAAACTTTTGAAGCTGCGCTCGAGGACGGAGCACCAGTCTCCTCCCAGGATCCTTCCCTGCCTTTCTCCAACCGCCTCTCTTGTTTCCTCCCTGCGTGGTCCCACATAACGTCAGCTCGCTGGGTCCTACGCACGGTGGAAATGGGATACCATCTTCAGTTTATTTTGCCCCCCCCCTTCCCACCCTCCCTCCCCGTCCCTCTTCAGGGACCCTTCTCACAAGCAACTCCTCTTACAGGAGGTGCAAACGCTTCTGTCTATCAGAGCGGTGGAAGAGGTACCAAGGGACTTGAGGGGCAGGGGTTTTTACTCCCGCTACTTCCTAATCCCCAAGGCAAAGGGGGGGGCTTCGGCCCATCCTAGACCTACGCGGACTCAACAAATTCATGGTAAAGTTGAAGTTCCGCACGGTTACCCTAGGAACCATTATCCTGGAGTCTGGTACGCTGCCCTCGACATGAAGGACGCGTACTTCCACATAGCGATCTACCCACCGCACAGGCGATTCCTTCGCTTTGTGGTCAGACACCAACATTTCCAATTTGCTGTCCTCCCCTTTGGCCTGTCCAGAGCACCAAGGGTTTTCACAAAATGTATGGCTGTCGTAGCGGCCTGGCTCCACAGACATCAGGTCCAAGTCTTTCCGTACCTCGACGACTGGCTCATACGGGGTCGGTCCGAGCTACAGGTGCAGTCTCACGTTCGGTTCGTCGTCACCTGCTTCAGGAAGCTGGGCTTGCTGATCAACGCCGAAAAATCCACTTTGGAGCTAACCCAAAGAATAGACTCATTGGGGCAGTCCTGGACTCGAATCTCGCCAAGGCTTGCCTACCACAGGCCCACTTCCAGTCCATGATGACCATTATCCACGGCCTCCAAAGTTTTCCGACCTCGACAGCACGCACGTGCCTCGGTCTTCTGGGCCACATGGCCTCGTGCACCTTCGTGACCAGACATGCCAGACTGCACCTCCGCCCGCTTCAGATGTGGCTCTCGTCACTGTACCGTCCAGGCCGGGACAGTTTGGACACAGTACTCACGGTGCCGACGAAGGTATTGTCCTCTCTGGGTTGGTGGCTAAGTCCCAACCTTGTTTGCGGAGGGATGCCATTCCATGCCCCACAGCCCTCTCTAGTCCTCACCACGGACGCGTCCTCTCTGGGCTGGGGCGCTCACCTCGCGAACCTTCACACTCAAGGCCTCTGGTCCGCACAAGAAATATCCCTCCACATCAACGTCCGGGAACTGAGGGCAATGCGCCTAGCGTGTCAGGTATTCCGCGAACACCTCCAAGGCCGTTGCGTGGCTGTCTTAACAGACAACCTGACGGCCATGTTTTACATCAACAGGCAAGGCGGAGCGCGATCGTCCCTACTATGCCAGGAAGCCATATGTCTCTGGGAGTTTTGCATAGCCCAATCAATCGACCTGGTGGCGTCGTTTCTCCCAGGTGTCCAGAACACCTTGGCAGATCGCCTCAGCAGGTCCTTTATGACTCACGGGTGGTCGATACGTCCAGACGTTATTCATTCCATTTTCCAAAGGTGGGGGTTTCCCCACATAGACCTCTTCGCCTCCCGCGAGAATCGGAAGTGCCAAGTGTTCTGCTCTCTCCAGGGACTCTCTCCGGGCTCCCTGTCAGATGCCTTCCTGATACCGTGGAAAGACCAGCTGCTCTACGCCTTCCCCCCGTTGCCGTTGGTCCACAAGGTCCTTCTGAAGTTACGCAGAGACGAGGCCCGCTTAATCTTGATCGCTCCAGCGTGGCCCAGACAACACTGGTACACCACACTCCTCGATCTGTCGGTGACCAAGCCAATTCCTCTCCCATTGTTGCCAGACCTGATCACTCAGGATCACGGCAGGTTATGCCATCCGGACCTGCAGTCCCTTCATCTAACAGCGTGGATGCTGCATGGCTGACACAAGCTGAGCTGCGCTGCTCCAGTTCGGTGCAGCAAGTCCTACTAGGAAGTAGAAAGCCCTCCACTAGATGCACACATCTAGCCAAGTGGAAACGTTTCTCCTGCTGGTGTGCCCTAAAGAATGCTGTCCCCCTACAGGTTCCAGTACCTATCATCCTAGATTACCTCTTGTCACTCAAACAACAAGGTCTAGCGATTTCATCCATCAAGGTACACCTGGCAGCGATTTCAGCCTTTCACCCAGGTGAAAATGGCCGCTCGATTTTCTCCAATCCCATGGTCAGCAGGTTCCTCAAGGGTTTGGAATGTCTGTATCCGCAAATCCGTCATCCAACCCCTACGTGGGATCTCAACCTCATCCTTTCTAGACTCATGGGTGCCCCCTTCGAGCTGATGGCCACCTGCTCGCTTCTGTACCTTTCCTGGAAAACAGCTTTCCTCATCGCTATCACATCGGCGGGACGAGTATCGGAGCTTCAAGCTCTCATAGAATCATAGAATATCAAGGTTGGAAGGGACCTCAGGAGGTCATCTAGTCCAACCCCCTGCTCAAAGCAGGACCAATTCCCAACTAAATCATCCCAGCCAGGGCTTTGTCAAGCCGGGCCTTAAAAACCTCCAAGGAAGGAGATTCCACCACCTCCCTAGGTAACGCATTCCAGTGCTTCACCACCCTCCTAGTGAAATAGTGTTTCCTAATATCCAACCTAGACCTCCCCCACTGCAACTTGAGACCATTGCTCCTTGTTCTGTCATCTGCCACCACTGAGAACAGCCGAGCTCCATCCTCTTTGGAACCCCCCCTCAGGTAGTTGAAAGCAGCTATCAAATCCCCCCCCCATTCTTCTATTCTGGAGACTAAACAATCCCAGTTCCCTCAGCCTCTCCTCATACGTCATGTGCTCCAGCCCCCTAATCATTTTTGTTGCCCTCCGCTGGACTCTTTCCAATATTTCCACATCCTTCTTGTAGTGTGGGGCCCAAAACTGGACACAGTACTCCAGATGAGGCCTCACCAATGTCGCATAAAGGGGAACGATCACGTCCCTCGATCTGCTGGCAATGCCCCTACTTATACAGCCCAAAATGCCATTAGCCTTCTTGGCAACAAGAGCACACTGTTGACTCATATCCAGCTTCTCGTCCATTGTGACCCCTAGGTCCTTTTCTGTAGAACTGCTACCTAGCCATTCGGTCCCTAGTCTGTAGCAGTGCATAGGATTCTTCCGTCCTAAGTGCAGGACTCTGCACTTGTCCTTGTTGAACCTCATCAGGTTTCTTTTGGCCCAATCCTCCAATTTGTCTAGGTCCCTCTGTATCTGATCCCTACCCTCCAGCGTATCTACCACGCCTCCCAGTTTAGTGTCATCTGCAAACTTGCTGAGAGTGCAGTCCACACCATCCTCCAGATCATTAATAAAGATATTAAACAAAACCGGCCCCAGGACCGACCCTTGGGGCACTCCGCTTGAAACCGGCTGCCAACTAGACATGGAGCCATTGATCACTACCCGTTGAGCCCGACGATCTAGCCAGCTTTCTATCCACCTTACAGTCCATTCATCCAGCCCATACTTCTTTAACTTGGTGGCAAGAATACTGTGGGAGACCGTATCAAAAGCTTTGCTAAAGTCAAGGAATAACACATCCACTGCTTTCCCCTCATCCATAGAGCCAGTTATCTCCTCATAGAAGGCAATTAGGTTAGTCAGGCATGACTTGCCCTTGTTGAATCCATGCTGACTGTTCCTGATCACTTTCCTCTACTCTAAGTGTTTCATAATTGATTCCTTGAGGACCTGCTCCATGATTTTTCCAGGGACTGAGGTGAGGCTGACTGGCCTGTAGTTCCCCGGATCCTCCTTCTTCCCTTTTTTAAAGATGGGCACTACATCAGCCTTTTCCCAGTTATCCGGGACCTCCCCTGATTGCCATGAGTTTTCAAAGATGATGGCCAATGGCTCCGCAATCACATCCGCCAACTCCTTTAGCACCCTCGGATGCAGCGCATCCGGCCCCATGGATTTGTGCTCATCCAGTTTTTCTAAATAGTCCTGAACCACTTCTTTCTCCAAGGAGGGCTGGTCACCTCCTCCCCATACTGTGCTGCCCAGTCCAGCAGTCTGAGAGCTGACCTTGTTTGTGAAGACAGAGGCAAAAAAAGCATTGAGTACATTAGCTTTTTCCACATCCTCTGTCACTAGGTTGCCTCCCTCATTCAGTAAGGGGCCCACACTTTCCTTGACTTTCTTCTTGTTGCTAACATACCTGAAGAAACCCTTCTTGTTACTCTTAACATCTCTTGCTAGCTGCAACTCCAAGTGCGATTTGGCCTTCCTGATTTCACTCTTGCATGCCTGAGTGATATTTTTATACTCCTCCCTGGTCATTTGTCCAATCTTCCACTTCTTGTAAGCTTCTTTTTTGCGTTTAAGGTCAGCAAGGATTTCACTGTTAAGCCAAGCTGGTCGCCTGCCATATTTACTGTTCTTTCTACACGTCGGGATGGTTTGTTCCTGCAACCACAATAAGGATTCTTTAAAATACAGCCAGCTCTCCTGGACCCCTTTGACCTTCATGTTATTCTCCCAGGGGATCCTGCCCATCTGTTCCCTGAGGGAGTCAAAGTCTGCTTTTCTGAAGTCCAGGGTCCGTATTCTGCTGCTCTCCTTTCTTCCTTGTGTCAGGATCCTGAACTCAACCATCTCATGGACACTGCCTCCCAGGTTCCCATCCACTTTTGCTTCCCCTACTAATTCTTCCCTGTTTGTGAGCAGCAGGTCAAGAAAAGCTCTGCCCCTAGTTGGTTCCTCCAGCACTTGCACCAGGAAATTGTCCCCTACACTTTCCAAAAACTTCCTGGATTGTCTGTGCACCGCGGTATTGCTCTCCCAGCAGATATCAGGGTGATTAAAGTTTCCCATGAGAACCAGGGCCTGCAATCTAGCAACTTCTGTTAGTTGCTGGAAGAATGCCTCGTCCACCTCATCCCCCTGGTCTGGTGGTCTATAGCAGACTCCGACCACGACATCACCCTTGTTGCTCACACTTCTCAACTTTATCCAGAGACTCTCAGGTTTTTCTGCAGTTTCATACCGGAGCTCTGAGCAGTCATACTCCTCTCTTACATACAATGCAACTCCCCCACCTTTTCTGCCCTGCCTGTCCTTCCTGAACAGTTTATATCCATCCATGACAGTACTCTAGTCATGTGAGTTATCCCACCAAGTCTCTGTTATTCCAATCGCATCATAGTTCCCTGACTGTGCCAGGACTTCCAGTTCTCCCTGCTTGTTTCCCAGGCTTCTTGCATTTGTGTATAGGCACTTAAGATAACTCATCGATCGTCCCTCTTTCTCAGTATGAGACAGGAGTCCTCCCCCTTGCGTTCTCCTGCTCTTGCTTCCTCCCAGGATCCCATTTCCCCACTTACCTCAGGGCTTTGGTCTCCTTCCCCCGGTGAACCTAGTTTAAAGCCCTCCTCACTAGGTTAGCCAGCCTGCTTGCGAAGATGCTCTTCCCTCTCTTCGTTAGGTGGAGCCCGTCTCTGCTTAGCACTCCTCCTTCTTGGAACACCATCCCATGGTCGAAGAATCCAAAGCCTTCTCTCCGACACCACCTGCGTAGCCATTTGTTGACTTCCACGATTCGACGGTCTCTACCCAGGCCTTTTCCTTGCACAGGGAGGATGGACGAGAACACCACTTGCGCCTCAAACTCCTTTATCCTTCTTCCCAGAGCCACGTAGTCTGCAGTGATCCGCTCAAGGTCATTCTTGGCAGTATCATTGGTTCCCATGTGGAGAAGCAGGAAGGGGTAGCGATCCGAGGGCTTGATGAGTCTCGGCAGTCTCTCCGTCACATCGTGTATCCTAGCTCCTGGCAAGCAGCAGACCTCTCGGTTTTCCCGGTCGGGGCGGCAGATAGATGACTCAGTCCCCCTGAGGAGGGAGTCCCCGACCACCACCACCCTCATCCTCCTCTTGGGAGTGGTGGTTGTGGAACCCCCATCCCTAGGACAGTGCATCTTTTGCCTTCCAATCGGTGGAGTCTCCTTCTGCTCCCTTCCCTCAGATGGGTCATCTAGTCCACTCTCTGCATGAGTACCTGTGGAGAGAACATGGAAACGATTGCTCACCTGTATCTCCATTGCTGGTACATGGAGATACTTCTCCTTCTGGAAGTCACATGCTGCCAAACTTCTTCACCATCCTTCTGTCCCTGCTGCGCCTGCTCTGAATCTTCAGAACATTGTGGCCGTAGAAGCATCTCCTGACGTCTGTCCAGGAAATCTTCATTTTCCCTTATGCAACGCAGAGTCGATACTCGTTTCTCCAGACCTCGAACCTTCTCTTCCAATATGGAGACCAGCTTGCACTTTGTACAGACAAAGTCGCTTCTGTCCTGTGGAAGAAAGACAAACATGGCACAACCTGTGCAGGTTACAACAGCTGATCGCTCACCTTCCATATCACCTTCCTCTTAAGAGCTTCCTCAGCTGTTGCAGTAACTAGTCAGAGAAACCCACAGATGAAAGCCTCGGTGCACTCTCCCCAGGCAAACTCCCTCTGTTAGCCTCTGCTGTTCGCCGCTCAGCTGGTTCGCTGCTGACTGCCCTTATATACACCAGTCAGGCCCATTCGAGGCCCACCTGGAACAAAGCACTCCCAATTCACACTTTTCAAACAAACAAGCAAGCAATCAAGCACACGGTCAAACTGACAAACTGTCCCAGCAACAGACACTCAGATACTCACCAACACAGCCCCCCTAATGCAGCACTTAGCGTACCTCCTCTCGGACAGCTCCCAGGCAAACTCCCTCTGTTAGCCTCTGCTGTTCGCCGCTCCACACATCGGATCCACCATACACGGTGTTCCATAAGGACAAGGTACAGCTGCGACCACACCCCGCCTTCCTCCCTAAGGTGGTGTCTGCCTTCCATGTCAACCAAGACATCTTCCTTCCGGTCTTCTTTCCGAAGCCTCACGCTTCGCGACGCGAACAACAGCTACATTCCCTAGACGTTCGCAGGGCTCTCGCCTTTTACATCGAACGAACTAAGCCCTTTAGAAAGACATCCCAGCTGTTTGTAGCAGTGGCAGACCGGATGAAAGGTCTCCCGGTCTCCTCGCAGTGAATTTTGTCTTGGATTACATCGTGCATCCGTACATGTTATGACTTGGCGGGTGTTCCAACTACCCGGCTCACTGCCCATTCTACTCGGGCTCAAGCGTCGTCCTCTGCCTTTCTGGCTCATGTGCCCATACAGGAGATCTGCAGGGCAGCGACTTGGTCATCCGTACATACCTTCGCTTCTCACTATGCTATAGTGCAGCAGTCCAGGAACGATGCAGTGTTTGGTTCAGCGGTTCTTCACTCCGCAACATCTAACTCTGACCCCACCGCCTAGGTAAGGCTTGGGAATCACCTAATTGGAATCGATATGAGCAAGCACTCGAAGAAGAAAAGACGGTTACTCACCTTTGTAACTGTTGTTCTTCGAGATGTGTTGCTCATATCCATTCCAAACCCGCCCTCCTTTCCCCACTGTCGGAGTAGCCGGCAAGAAGGAACTGAGGGGGCGCTGGGTCGGCAGGGGCATATATCCGGCGCCATAAGGGGGCCACTCCAGGGGGCGCCTCAGCCGACCCACCGAGTGTTGCTAGGGTAAAAATCTTCTGACGATTGTGCATGCAGCGCGCGCACACCTAATTGGAATGGATATGAGCAACACATCTCGAAGAACAACAGTTACAAAGGTGAGTAACTGTCTTTTTTTACACTTCACTTGCCAGAGTTTATGCTCCTTTCTATTTTCCTCAATAGGATTTAACTTCCAATTTTTGAAGGATTCCTTTTTGCTTCTAACTGCTTTTTTTACTTTATGGTTTAGCCACGATAGCACTTTTTGGGTCCTCTTACTATGTTTTTTAATTTGAGGTATACATTTAAATTGAGCTTCTATTATGGTGTCTTTAAAAAGTTTACATGCTGCTTGCAGGGATTTCACTTTTCACACAGTACCTTTTAATTTCTGTTTAACTAACTTCCTCATTTTTGTGTAGCTCCCCTTTCTGAAATTAAATGGTACTGTGATGGGCTGCTTTGGTGTCGTCTTCCCCCCCCCCCCCCCCGAGATGTTACATCTTATTATGTTATGATTACTATTGCCAAGTGTTTCATTTATATTCACCTCTTGGACTGGATCCTGTGCTCCACTTAGGACTAAATCGAGAATTGCTGCTCACCTTGTGGGTTCCAGGACTAGCTGCTCCAAGAAGCAGTCATTTAAGGTGTCAAGAAACTTTATCTCTGCATCCTGTCCTGAGCTGACATGTACCCAGTCAATATAGGGATAGTTGAAATCCCCCATTATTGAGTTTTTTATTTTTATAGCCTCTCTAATCTCTCTGAGCATTTCACAGTCACTATCACCATCCTGGTCAGGTGGTCAGTAATATATCTCTACTGCCATATTCTTATTATTCAAGCATGGAATTACTATCCATGGAGATTCTATGGTACAGCTTGGTTCATTTAAGGTTTTTACTTCATTTGACTCTATGCTTTCTTTCACTCATAGTGTCACTCCCCCTGCCTCATGACCTTCCAATATATTTTATACACTGATATTACTGTGTCCCATAGATTATCCTCATTCCACCAAGTTTCTGTGATGCCTATTATATCAATATCTTAATTTAATATGAGGCATTCAAGTTCACCCATCTTAGTATTTAGACTTCTAGCATTTGTATATAAGCACTTAAAAATTGTCACTTTTTACCTGTCTGCCATTATGTGATGTAATTGAAAAGGACTCTTTTTCATTTAGAGTCATAGAGTCATAGACTTTAAGGTCAGAAGGGACCATTATGATCGTCTAGTCTGACCTGCACAACGCAGGCCATAGAATCTCACCCACCCACTCCTGTAATAAACCCCTAACCTATGTCTGAGCTATTGAAGTCCTCAAATCATGGTTTAAAGACTTCAAGGTGCAGAGAATCCTCCAGCAAGTGACCCGTGCCCCACGCTGCAGAGGAAGGTGAAAACCCCCCAGGACCTCTGCCAATCTGCCCTGGAGGAGAATTCCTTTCCGACCCCAAATATCGCGATCAGCTAAACCCTGAGCATGTGGTCAAGATTCACCAGCCAGACACCCAGGAAAGAATTCTTTGTAGTAACTCAGATCCCACCCCATCTAACATCCCATCACAGGCCATTGGGCATATTTACCGCTAATATTCAAAGATCAATTAATTGCCCAAATTAGGCTATCCCATCATACCATCCCCTCCATAAACGTATCAAGCTTAGTCTTGAAGCCAGATATGTCTTTTGCCCCCACTGCTCCCCTTGGAAGACTGTTCCAGAACTTCACTCCTCTGATGGTTAGAAACCTTTGTCTAATTTCAAGTCTAAACTTCCTGATGGCCAGTTTATATCCATTTGTTCTTGTGTCCACATTGGTACTGAGCTTAAATAATTCCTCTCCCTCCCTGGTATTTATCCCTCTGATATATTTATAGAGAGCAATCATATCTCCCCTCAGCCTTCTTTTGGTTAGGCTAAACAAGCCAAGCTCTTTGAGTCTCCTTTCATAAGACCGGTTTTCCATTCCTCGGATCATCCGAGTAGCCCTTCTCTGTACCTGTTCCAGTTTGAATTCATCCTTCTTAAACGGGGAGACCAGAACTGCAACAGTATTCCAGATAAGGTCTCACCAGTGCCTTGTATAATGGTACTAACACCTCCTTATCTCTACTGGAAATACCTCGCCTGATGCATCCCAAGACCGCATTAGCTTTTTTCACGGCCATATCACATTGCCGGCTCATAGTCATCCTGTGATCAACCAATACTCCGAGGTCCTTCTCCTCCTCTGTTACTTCCAACTGATGAGTCCCCATCTTATAACAAAAATTCTTGTTATTAATCCCTAAATGCATGACCCTGCACTTTTCACTATTAAATTTCATCCTGTTACTATTACTCCAGTTTACAAGGTCATCCAGATCTTCCTGTATGATATCCCGGTCCTTCTCTGTATTGGCAATACCTCCCAGCTTTGTGTCATCCAGAAACTTTATTAGCACACTTCCACTTTTTGTGCGAAGGTCAGTAATAAAAAGATTAAATAAGATTGGTCCTAAAACCGATCCCTGAGGAACTCCACTAGTAACCTCTCTTCAGCCTGACAGTTCACCTTTCAGTATGACCCATTGTAGTCTCCCCTTTAACCAGTTCCTTATCCACCTTTCAATTTTCATATTGATCCCCATCTTTTCCAATTTAACTAATTCCCTATGTGGAACCGTATCAAATGCCTTACTGAAATCGAGGTAAATTAGATCCACTGCGTTTCCTTTGTCTAAAAAGTCTGTTACCTTCTCAAAGAAGATCAGGTTGGTTTGGCATGATCTACCTTTTGTAAAACCATGTTGTATTTTGTCCCAATTACCATTGACCTCAATATCCTTAACTACTTTTGCTTTCAAAATTTTTTCCAAGACCTTGCATACTACAGATGTCAAACTAATATGCCTGTAGTTACCCGGATCACTTTTTTCCTTTCTTAAAAATAGGAACTATGTTAGCAATTCTCCAGTCATATGGTACAACCCCTGAGTTTACAGATTAATTAAAAATTCTTGCTAATGGGCTTGCAATTTCATGTGCCAGTTCCTTTAATATTCTTGGATGAAGATTATCTGGGCCCCCCGATTTAGTCCCATTAAGCTGTTCGAGTTTGGCTTCTACCTCAAATATGGTAATATCTACCTCCATATCCTCATTCCCATTTGTCATCCTGCCATTATCCCTAAGCTCCTCATTAGCCTCATTAAAGACTGAGGCAAAGTATTTGTGTAGATATTGGGCCATGCCTAGATTATCCTTAACCTCCACTCTATCCTCAGTGTTTAGCAGTCCCACTTCTTCTTTCTTTGTTTTCTTCTTATTTATATGGCTATAGAACCTTTTACTATTGGTTTTAATTCCCTTTGCAAGATCCAACTCTACATGACTTTTGGCCTTTCTCACTTTATCCCTACATGTTTTGACTTCAATAAGGTAGCTTTCCTTGCTGATCCCTCCCATCTTCCACTCCTTATAGGCTTTCTGCTTTTTCTTAATCACCTCTCTGAGATGCTTGGTCTACACCTCCTGCCTATGACTTTTTCCCCCTTTCTTGGGATGCAGGCTTCTGATAGTTTCTGCAACTTCGACTTGAAGTAATTCCAGGCCTCCTCCACGTTTAGATCCACAAGTTCTTCAGTCCAATCCACTTCCCTAACTAATTTCCTTAATTTTTTAAAGTTATCCCTTTTGAAATCAAAAACCCTAGTCACAGATCTATTTTTGTTTATCCTTCCATTTAGTATGAACTGAATTAGCTCATGGTTGCTCAAACCAAGGTTGTCCCCTACAACTATTTCTTCTATGAGTTCCTCACTACTCACCAAAACCAAATCTAAAATGGCATCCCCTCTTGTTGGTTCAGCAACTACTTGGTGAAGGAATCCATCAGCTATCACATCCAAGAAAATCTGAGCCCTATTATTATTACTAGCACTTGTCCTCCAGTCTATATCTGGGAAGTTAAAGTCTCCCATGATCACACAATTCCCGTTAGTATTTACTTCATTAAAACATTAAAGAGGTCTCTATACATATCCAAATCAGATCCCGGTGGTCTATAGCACAGCCCAAGCACTATCCCAGGGGAGGCTCTAGTAGCTTTCTTCCCCAATGTGATTTTTGCCCAGACAGACTCTGTCTTATCCATTCCATCACTTCTTATTTCTTTACAGTCTACCTCATCATTGATATACAATGCTACTCCACCACCTTTGCCTTTATTTCTGTCTTTCCTAAACAGCACATACCCTTCAATACCTGTACTCCAGTCATGATTACTATTCCACCATATTTCTGTTATTTGACTGTTTCTTATCAGATCCTACCCGTATTTTATCTTCCATCCTCTCGTTCTTACAAGGATATAGAGACTCCATTAATAGATCCAACCCTAAGGGATGTTGCTGTCCAAACCATGTGCTCCTCTGCACCTGTCAGCTTTTCCCCACCCCTTAGTTTGAAAACTGCTCTATGACCTTTTTAATTTTATGTGCCAGCAATCTGGTTCCATTTTGATTTAGGTGGAGACCATCCTTCCTTTATAGGCTCCTCCTTTCCCAAAAGTTTCCCCAGTTCCTAATAAATCTAAACCCTTCCTCCCTACACCATCATCTCATTCATGCAGTGAGACCCTGTCTAACTGGCCATGCACATGGAACTGCAAGGATTTCAGAGAATCCTACCACGGAGGTCCTGGACTTCAATCTCTTACCTAGCGGTTTAAATTTGGCCTCCAGGACCTCTCTCCTGTCCTTCCCTATGTCATCGGTACCTACATGTACCAGGACCACTGGCTTCTCCCCAGCAGTACACATAAGTCTCTCTAAATGTCTCGAGAGATCCTCAACCTTTGTACCCGGTAGGCAAATCACCATGCAATTCTCCTGGTGATCGCAAACCCAGCTTTCTATGTTTCTAATGATTGAATCCCCCGTTATTATTCAGGAAGGATTCAGAAAGGAGTTATCATTCTCTGTCCCCAGTACCATTCAGGAGAGAAAAAATATCAGAGAACCCACATTCTTCTAAATCTAAAAGATCTTCCTCATCAAGGAAATCTCAGTCCCCTTCTGTACTTGACTTACTCCTGAAAGATCCTGCCTAAAATGCTGGGGGGAGTCCCACATTAGTGACAAATGTCACATCTGTAAGGTATTCAAGCCTTGCTTTAAGAAGGCTAGAGCAGCCATGCTGAAGTATCTTCTTAGGGAGGCAGCTCACTATCAGAGTTATCACATTTGGAACAGATGCCGAGTACTGAAGCTTCAATATGGAGCACCCCATCAGAGATGTTTATGGCACCACATTCTCTATCACTGGTGCCAAAGAAAAGACAGAGGCCTTTCAAAGACTCGGTACTCCATTTGGCAAGGATAAAGTTTACCTCCACCCTCACCCTAAGTTCCTAACGAATTTTCATGTTAACCAGGCAATTTGTTTGCCAATTTTCTTACTGAAGCCTCATTCTTATAGAGATGAGGAGAAACTTCATTCATTAGACATGAGAAGAACTTTAGCTTTCTGCCTTGACTGTACTAATTTCTTTAGGTCCTCAACACAGTTGTTTGTCATGGTCATGGATAGAATGAAAGACCAGCCAGTTTCTATTCAGAGGATTTCATCCTGGATTTCTTCATGTATTTGTGTGTGTTATCAGTTAGCTAATGTGACTTCACCATCTAGAGTGTTGGCCCATTTGACTAGGGTCCATGCAGCATCAGCAGCCTTCCTGGCACAAGTGCCTATTCTGGACATTTGCAAAGCGGCAATGTGGTTGTCAGTGCACACATTTGCTTCTCATTATGCTATAGCAGTCAGTCCAGAAGTGATGCCACTTTTGGATGTGTTGTTCTACAATCTCTGTTCAAATAGACTCCAAGCCCACCTCCAGGTTAATCTGCTTGTGAGTCACCTACAGTGGAGTAGACATGTGCAATCACTCATAAAAATGAAACTTATCTACCTTTCCGTAACTACTGTTCTTCTAGATGTGTTGTACATATCCATTCCACAACCTGCCCTTTGTCCCCTCTCTGTTGGAGTCTATCTGGTAGAAAGGAACTGAGGTTTCAGGGGTGGCTCCAGCCTTTTATACCTGCAGTGGCATGTGATGGCAGAGGGCACTCATGTTGCTCCTATGATTATTGCTTGAGGGAAAAAGATCTCCAAGAATTGTGCATGGGGCACTCACACACCTATAGTGGAATGGACATGTGCAATACAATTCGAAGAACAAGTCACACAAAAATAAGTAACCGTTTTTTATACAGGAGGTAGACTTATCAGTACCCATCTACTTCACAAGTTCTGGTACTGTCTACATCCTTGGCACTGTATAACTCAATACAGGTTTTGATGCAGCAAATGTTAGTACCTACGATGAGAGAGGCTCCATGCAGCTATGACATATATGTTCGGTACTGTCACTGGGAAACCTCAGGTGCTTCATCAGTACCTACTACATCTCATAGTAGAGCTTGATTGCTGGTCCCTCCTACACTCTCTGTTACCACACCTTCATGGTTCTCTGACTATTCCTTTTCTTCTTTGGAGTTGGAGGTGGGATCTTATACATCCTAGTTCTATTATATGAGGTCACAAAATTCACCATCCTTTCCACAGAAATCCAGCTCTCAGCACTGATGATTACAGGAGCAGTTCTAGGAACAAAGAGCCATGGGATATTTTTAGAACCCATGGGGCATGTCACTAGCTTCCTGTGCTTCTCTGGTACCTTGCCCAGCTAAATCACCTCCAAGGCAATGTCAATCCTGGTATCAATTTCAAAGCTGGATCTAGACCCAACTGACCAGTTCAGAATCTTCCTATGCAGCCACCCCGGATACATCTTCATCCTCTCTTGATGAGGCAATAGTCTCAAAATCATTGTACCTGACTCAGGATGATTATATACCAAGAATTATTTGAAAGATTGTCTAATTTCTTTGGTTATAAGGGGAGATAGTGCAGGAGAAGCCACATAAATTGGTGGATATCCTGCATACCTCAGGATCTTGAAGAGTAGCACTACCAATTAATTAAAAAACCCAATTATTAGAGATTGTGCAAACAGTATAAAATCCAGACCAGTGATATATATGTGGTGCTTTAAAAGGGCCAATTTCACAAAGCTGAAGACAATTATGAACCGAATGAGCTGGGAAGAAGAATTAGAAAAATGTGAATGATAATTGTGAATTGTTTAAGAACACTTTAGTAGATGCCCAAAAGGCCACAATTGAGCAAGAAGGAGTATTGATTAAAAAAAAAAGTCTGGTTTAGAGGGGAAGCAAAAACAGCTATACAAATAAAATATTACAAATCAAAGAAAGGGGAAGTTGATAGCCATAAATATAAATCTGAAGTTAAGAATTGTAAAAAATTGATAATGGAAGTGAAGGCCCACAAGGAGAAATCTATGGCTAGTTGAGTTAAGGACAATTAGAAGGCATTTTAAAGTACATTAGGAACAAAAAGAATCCTGAAAATGGTATTGGTCCATTACTAGATGGAAATGGTAAAATTATCAATAATAATGCAGAAAAGGCAGAAGTGTTCAATAAATATTTATGTTCTGGTTTTGAGGGGAAAAACAGATGATATAGTCAGATCATATGATGACACTCTTTCCATTCCCCTAGTATCCTTGGAGGATGTTAAACACCTACTGAAGTTAGACATTTTTAAAATCACAGGTCTACATAACTTGCATACAAGAGTTTTAAAAGAGCTGGCTGACCAGCTTGCTGGACCCTTAATGATGATTTTCAATAAGTCTTGGAACGCTGAGGAAGTTCCAGAAGACTGGAAGAAAGCTAATGTTATGTTAATATTTAATAACGGTAAACAGGATGTCCTGGATAATTATAGGCCTGTCAATCTGACATTGACCCCGGCTAAGATAATGGAATGTCTGATATGGGACTCGATTAATAAAGAATCAATGTGGGCTTATGGAAAATAGATCCTATCAAACTTACTGGATATCTTTTATTGATGAGATTACAAGTGTGGTTGATAAAGGTAATAGTGTTGATATAATCTACTTAGACAACATTTGATTTGGTACCACATGATTAAAAAACTAGAAAGATATAAAATTAACATGGCACACATTAAATGGATTAAGAGATGGCTAACTGATAGCTCTCAAAATGTAACTAAACAGAGAATCATCAAGTGTGTTTCCAGTGGGTTCCCACAGGGATTGGGTTTTGGTTCAGCATTTTTATCAATGACCTGGCAGAAAACATAAAATCATAATTAATACAATTTACAGATTACCCAAAAATTGGGAGAATGGTAAACAAATAAGAGGACAGGTCATTGATTCAGAGTGATCTGGATTTCTTAGTGTGCAAGCAAACAATATATGGCTAAATATAAATGTATATATCTTGGAACTAAGAACATTGGCCATACTTACAGGATGGGGACTCTATCCTGGGAAGCAGAGACTCTGAAAAAGATTTGAGGGTCATGTTGTATAATCAGCAGAACATGAGTTCCCCATGGAACGCTGTAGCCAAAAGGGCTAAAGCAATCTTTGAATGCATAAACTGGGGAATCTCAAGTAGAAGCAGAGAGGTTATTTTTCCCTCTGTATTTGGCACTGGTACAACTGTTGCTGGAATACTGTGTCCAGTTCTGGTGCCCACAGTTCAAGAAGGATGTTAATTAATAGGAAGCGGTCCAGAGAAGAGCCACGAGAATGACTGAAGGATTAGAAAACATGCCTTATAGTAATTGAGCTCTCTGAATCTATTTTACTTAAAAAAGAGAAGGATAAAGAGTGAATTGTATCCTTTTCTAAAAGATATGCTCTAAGAATTATTTTGAGGAAGTTCTGTGGCCCATGAAATACAGGAGGTCAGACTAGATGATCACAATGGTCCCTTGTGGCCTTGGAATCTATGAATTTATATCAGACAATTTATTGCTGTCATGGAAAGACAAACTACTATATACTTTTTTCCTCCTATTCCTCTGAGTAATATGCAAATTCAGGCACAATCATGACATTATAATCCCGATAGCATCAGCCTGGTCTCATCAGCATTGGGTCTTAGATCTCATGAGTCTCTGTCTGGGATCCCATAACTCAACCTCAGACCTCAAACATAGTTTCACAAAACCACAATCAGTGGTCCAGAGAATCAGTGGTCACATCCCAAACCATCCAGCCTGCACCTGATAGCATTGAATGCTCAGTGGTTAAAATCCCAGGAAACCATAGAGGTTCACAAAAACAACAAGGAGTCCGGTGGCACCTTAAAGACTAACAGATTTATTTGGGCATAAGCTTTTGTGGGTAAAAAGCCCACTTCAGAATGTTCTCTTAAACAGGAGAAAATCATCCACTAGATACACTTACCTGATGGAATGGAGGAGTTTCTCTATGTGGTGTCAGAAGAGGGGCATTCTTCCTCGAGTGATTGCTCCTGTATATTCCACAGTAGGTGTGCATGCTCGCCACATGCACCGGTGCTGGAAGTTTTTCCCTTAGCAGTACCCGTAGTGGGGGAGCACCGCTGCGACCCCTGGAGTAGCACCTCTATATCGCGCTATAAAGGGAGCTGCGCACTCCCCCCACCCTCAGTTCCTTCTTGCCACCAGTGAAGGTAGTCGGAACTTAGTGCTCCAGCTCTGCTGCAGCACTGCAAACCTTAGTAGTACAACTCTTCTTAGTAATCCGAATTTCTAGTTAGTGGCCGGGCTTGGGGCATGCCACATGCCCCAGGCTTCAAGTCGTGCGACTCCTGTCGCAGTTCTATGCCCAGAAGCGATCCACACACTCAGTGTCTTCGCTGTCTGGGCGAGACTCACGTAAGTGAGCGTTGTAAAATCTGCCGGTCGTTCAAACCAAGAACGAAACGCGAATGAGATATCCGTCTCCGGGCCTTACTATTGGAGTCGGCATTGGCCCTGGCACCGGCACGCAGTCCCAATCCAGCGCCAGGCGCGTCGTCGGTGCGCAGCGATGCCCCCATCAACTAGTTGGCACCGCTCCCCCGCTAAGAAGCAAGGGAAGACAGCGGCGCCGAGAAAAGGACAGGGGTGAGGCCGCACCTGAGTTGGGCAGCCCACGATCCCCCTCGGGACCCAGACCTCCGACTTGCGCTGAGCGGAGTAATCCGGTCCTGTCAGCGCGTGCCTCCCCTGCGGAGAGGGTGCCGTCGACGCCGGAGGCAGCACAGGCGGCGCGTGATATCATCGGCTGAGTGCGCCGACTGAGATGGGCCCTCGCTCCAGAGGGAAGTCGCTGCTGGGAGCTCATTGACCCTCCCCGGTTAGGCATAGCCCCCGCTCTGAGGATGAGGTGCCTACCCATCTCGTAGCCTGTGCCAGACGCCCACGCCGTTGGCTGACTCACCTGAGAGGGAGTCCCGAGGGTCCTCCGCTACCAGGAGGGGTCGCAGGCACCGAGACAGGAGGCATCGATGCTCCTCTTCCTACAGGAGTTATAGGAGCAGGTCTCGACACCATCGGCACCGACGCTCAGACTCGAGTGATCGCTCTGACAGGCGTTGTTTGTGAAGCACCCCTCGGCCATCACTGGCACCTAGCCGTCGTAGCCACAGTCGCCATGGTGACTCTCGAAGCAGTACCTCTGATGGGTACAGGTCTTCCTTGTCGAGATCTAAATCTCGAGGCGGGCACCGACGCAGCCGTGGATGCTCCTGTCGCTCATTTGGCACTGTGCGGTCGTCAGCAACGTCGGCCTCGGCACCCAGCCACCCATCCCTGGGCCGCGCCATCCCGCACGACCAAGCGGCTCTGCTAGGTCCCCAAGTGGGGCACTGGCAAGGGCAATGGTGTCAGTGGGCACCTTGGCTCTAACCGCCGGCACCGGCGAGACCCCGTTCGGTGGCCGGGGCATCGCAGGTGCATTCAACGTCCCCACCTTGACACCGGGAGAAGTCAGCCGCACCGAGGCAGTGGCACCGCACCCGGGCTCGGACTCGGGGGTTGAACCACCGGTACCGCCCAACGCCCTGGGAGCAGATCCGGTCCCTTCACCGGCACCGGAGGAATCCATTGCGGTGCCACCACCCGCCTTACAGGAAGATTTTAAGGCTCACCAGGAGCTCCTTAGGCGGGTTGCCTCCAATCTCCAGTTCCAGGCTGAAGAGATGGAGGAGCCGTCGGACACGTTGTTCAACATCTTGTCCTCCTAGGCACCGGGCCGTGTGGCCCTACCTCTCCACCAAGGGGTGGCCAATATCTCCATGTCGCTTTGGCAAACCCCGGCGTCCTTGGCGCCTATTTCAAAAAAGGTGGAGAGGAAGTACTTTGTGCCAGCAAAGGGGCACGAATATTTGTACTCTCACCCAACTCTCTGGTGGTGGAGTCGGTAAACCACTGAGAGAGGCATGGCCAACCCGCGCCCACCCCCAAAGATAAAGACGCCAGAAGACTGGATACCTTCGGCAGGAAGGTTTATTCATCGGCGAGCTTCCAACTCAGTGTGGCAAATCATCAAGCCCTCCTGAGCCGATATGATTTTAACCTGTGGGGGTCCTTGCCAAAGTTTGAACCTCTTCTTCAGCAAAGGGATAAGGAGTTCAGAGCTTTGGTCGACAAAGGCGCGGCGGCAAAAGCGGCCCTCCAAGCGGCTTCAGACGTGGCAGATACAGCATCCCGTTCGATGGCCTCTGCTGTTGCCATGTGCAGGGCGTCGTGGCTCTCACTGTCAGGGCTGTCCGCGGAGTCCCAGTCCCTCATGCAGGACTTGCCTTTCAACGGGAAGGCCCTGTTTGCGGATCAGACAGAAACCGGTCTACACGGGATGGAGGACTCCCACACCACCCTGCAAACTCTGGGCCTATATGTCCCACCAGCTAAGGACAAACCCAGGCCACAGACCTCGGCTCCTCCAAGTAGGGGCAGATATGAGCCTCCACTTAAGAGGGCGAGGGAGCAGAGATGTAGGTCCCAGCGTCAGTCCCGCTTGGCCCCGCGACCTGGGCCCTCCAAGGGCAAAAGGCAGGGGAAGAGGCGCTTTTGACTCTTTGCGGGGGGCCACCGGGCCTGTTGCCAGGGGAGCCCCCCAGTTAATAAAGTTTGTGTTCTGCAACTGTTTATCTGCCTTCCGAGTGCAATGGTCCCAGATCACGTCAGACCAGTGGGTCCTCAGCACCATTTCCAGGGGCTACATGTTGCAGTTCACTTCGCCCCCCCTCCACCACCCACCGCCCCCGGAGATCCCCAGGGACCCGGAGGGAGGTGACGCGCCTTCTCACCCTGGGGGCGGTGGAGAAGGTGCCTCGGGAATTCCACGGCAGGGGTTTCTACTCCCGGTATTTCCTGATTCCAAGGGCGGGCTCAGGCCCATCCTCGACCTGCGGAGCCTCAACCAGTTTATGGTTCGTTACAAGTTCTGCATGGTTTCCCTGGCCTCTATTATTCCATCCCTAGACCCGGGGGATTGGTTCGCAGCCCTGGACCTCCAGGATGCCTATTTCCACATCCATATTTTCGAGGGTCACAGGCGCTTCCTCCGCTTCCTGGTAGGGCGGGACCACTACCAGTTTACGGTCCTTCCCTTTAGCTTCTCCATGGCCCCCAGGGTTTTTACCAAATGCATGGCGGTAGTGGCAGCCTACCTCAGGAGGAACGGGCTGCAAATTTCCCCCTACCTGGATGACTGGCTGCTCAAAGGCAAGTCTCGGTCACAGGCAGGCCCAGATGAAATTCCTGCTGGCCACTTGCGAGAGTCTAGGCCTAGTGGTAAACGAGGACAAGTCCACGTTAGTGCCGGTTCAGCGCATACACTTCCTAGGAGCGCAGCTGGACTCGGGGGTGGCCACGGCCTCTCTTCCCAGGGACAGGTTTGAGACGCTCAAAAGTCTCATAGCCTCGGTCACATCCTTCCCCGTGACAACAGCAAGGGTGTGCCTTCAACTCTTGGGCCACATGGCAGCCTGCACCTCCGTGGTGTGACATGCCAGGCTCAGAATGAGGCCCCTCCAACTGTGGCTGGCCTCCCAATATTCCCAGGCAAGGGACGGCCTTGACAAGGTTGTCATGGTACCTCCCAACGTAGTGGCCGACCTGCAATGGTGGTCCCTCCCGGACAACATGTTACAAGGGATCCCCTTCCGAGAGACCCCTCCCTCACTAGATCTAGTTTCGGATGCCTCGGACCTGGGGTGGGGAGCCCATGTGGGGAGCTTCCAAACCCAGGGCAGATGGTTGACCTCAAAATTGTCCCTGCACATAAACATCAGGGAACTCAGGGCGGTGCGCCTGGCATGCATAGCGTTCAGCCTGCACCTTTGGGGAAAGATGTTCAGAATCCTCATGGACAATACGTCCGCGATGTATTACATCAACAGGCAAGGGGGCATGTGCTCCTCGGCCTTGTGCCAGGAAGCCCTGGACCTATGGGAATTTTGTATAGCCCATGACATCTCTCTGAGGGCTTTTCACCTACCCGGCACGCGCAATATGCGAGCTGATCACCTCAGCAGGGTTTTCTCCCACCAGTACAAGTGGTCTCTCCACTGGGAGGTCGCCCGGCAGCTCTTCCGAGAGTGGGGAGCTCCCCAGGTAGATCTCTTTGCTACCGCCCAGAATCGTCTCTGCCCCCAGTTCTGCTCCAGGGCAGGGGCAGAAAGGGGGGCGATCTCGGACTCATTCCTCCTACGGTGGTCAGACCAACTGTTCTGTGCCTTTCCACCGTTTCCACTGATAGGCAAGGTCCTGCAGAAAGTAAAGGCGGACAGGTCGAGGGTCATCCTCATAGCCCCCGATCGGGCCCGCCAGCACTGGTACGGGACCCTCCTACAACTGTTAGCGGCCCACCCATGGAGGCTGCCGCTCCACCCGGATCTCCTCTCCCAGGAGAGGGGATGCCTTCTCCATCCCAACCTAGCTGCGCTTCGCTTGACGGCGTGGTTGCTCCATGGTTAAACAAGGAGGAGAGAAGGTGTTTGGAGCATGTCAGACAAATTCTGCTGGAGAGCAGAAAGCCGTCTACACGACGGACCTACCTTGCCAAATGGTTTAGGTTTTCTAGGTGGGCGAGGGAGCGGGGCGAGGGAGCGGGGCGCCTCCCCATCATCCGCATCCCTCCAACTTATTTTAGATTACCTCCTGTCCCTTAGAACCCAAGGTCTAGCTCTGGCCTCCGTAAGGGTACATTTAGCGGCCATTTCAGCCTTTCACTGACCCTTCATACGGACAATTTTAAAATCAAAATAAGATGTTTTTCTTAAAGCTACACTTCAGGTATTATTTTTGGGAAGTTCCATGGCCTGTGATATATAGGTCAGACTAGATGATCATAGTGGTCCTTTCTGGCCTTAGAATCTATGAATATGATTTTGTATAATCCTTTTGTTTGCATCCTTATCCTACATTTCTGACTGAAGTAGTGTCACACTTCCATCTTAATCAGGCTATCTACTTGCCAACCTTTCTTCTGAGCTTCACTGTCATAAGGATGAGGCGAGGCTACATATTTTGGATGTTGGCAGCTCACTGGCTTTTTACATATACAGGACTAAACAAATGGTCTCCTTAGCTATTCATTTTCTTCACTGACAAAATGAAGGGTCATCCAGTCTCTTCACAAAGAATATTTCCCAGGATTTCATCTTGTATTCTGTTATACAATGGCATGCATCGCTAAGGTTTCTCCACTTGAGAGAGTGTCAGCACATTCTACAAGAGCACAAGCAGCATCAGCTTCATTCTTGGTTTAGACACCCATCCAGTGACATTTGTAGAACTGCAACCTGGTCATCAGTACACATTTTCACTGGGCATTTGCTGTCTCCCAAGCCTCAGGAGATGATGCTAGATGGGAGAGCTGTGTTGCAGTCCTTGTTCAGGCAGATGCTAAAACCCTCCACCTTGTCAAACTGTAAGTCACCTGAAGTGAATGGATATGTAAATCATGCAAGGAAGAAAAAACTTACCTATTCTGTAACTGTTGTTCTTTGAGATGTTTTGCACATGTCCATTCCATGACCCACCCTCCTTCTCATTTACATTGGAATCTAACTTACTGGATTCTGGTGAGAAGGAACTGAGTGGGAGGGTTAGGACAACACCATCTCTTTATACCATAGGCTAGCAGCATGAGTATGTGGAGGGTGCATGTGTTGCCCCAACAGGTACTGCAATGGGGAAAAGCTCCAGCTTCAGTGCACTGGGGGCGCACACCCTGAAGTGGAAAGGATATGTGCAACACATCTCTAAGAACCACAGTTATAGAACAAATAACTATTTTTTCAAACCTCAAACTGAATTTTTTGTTTTGCCATGACCTGTACACTTTCTTGTTTCAGCTGGATCTTGAATCAGAAGTGCCAAAATAGCAAGAACTTGTAGTTCTTTCCTGTAGTATATATTTGGTCCAGTTGGAAGCTAAAAGAATTACAGTTCTTTTGAAAGCCCGTTTCCATGAGAGCCTCAATTCAGCAAAGCACTTAAGTATGTGCATAACTTTAAGCTTGCTTAAATCCTTCCCTGTTCAGTGTAAGTCCCATTTACTTCAATGGAACTTAAGTCCATACTGAATTGCTTTGCTGAACTGGGGCCCAGATATCCTGCCCTTGCATATTCATGAATTTTTAATATTATTTAGAATAGCATCTGAACCATTTGAGTTTCATCAGTTACTAATAACTAATGCATATTTGCATTCCTTCAGAAGACACCAACACTAACCATCACCACAGATGCTTCGCTCTTGGGATGGGGGGCACACCTGCATCCACATTCTGTCCAGGGCCACTGGTCCCCTGCAGAATCCCTTATCCATATAAATCTGTTAGAACTGCGAGCCATCCACAATGTCCTCCCACTTCCTGCCAATCATCAAAGGCAAGGCCATTCAGATCCTTACGGACAATGTAGCTTGTATGTTTTACATAGACAAGGGGGAGCACGATCACACTCCCTATGCATGGAGGCCATGAGACTCTGGCAGTGGTGCATCAGACACAATATCCACATCTCGGCTTCATACCTACCTGGATGCCAGAACACCACAGTGGATACCCTAAGCAGGCACTTTTTTCAGGACCATGAGTGGGAGCTTGACAACCACGTACTCCAACACATATTTCCACAGTGGGGGTTCCCAGCGATAGACCTCTTTGAGCCTAATTTCCGACACACCAGTTTTGGTTAGTTGATTTCTGGTCCCACATTTCTCTTATCATGTATAATCTTAGTACAGTCCTTGAATTATATCAGTAGCCCTGTCCATTGGCACTCGGGGCATAACACACAAAAGTCTCACACCTCTGAATGGGCGCCAGCCAGTAGAACTGCATAGCCATTCTGTCAAGTGTCATTTCTCTCCCCAGGTGGCCCCTATGTGGTATTACCTGGGCCAGCTGGACCACTGGCTTTTGGAACTTTCTTGGTTCTTAGCAGCAGCATTCTATCCTCCTCCATCTTGGAATCCCTCATGACCTGATATGCCCTTTTCTCAACCAGCTCAAAATGGGACCACTGTTTCAATAGCTGAAGGTCTAGTACTGTGTTATCTGCACAGACGAGCTGTTCAAAAACCTGGTCCCCAGTTTGGTTACTGAGGGGTGGAGTCAGACCCTTACTGTTCTGATTAGGCCCTGTTGTGTGGTCATTCATTTGTAAGGAGGGTCCTTCACCCAGGACTTCGTCCTCCTCTCAAGCACTGTCCTCATGGTGTCCTTTCCTAGCCACCATGGTTATCTCCTGCCTTCCAGGGTCTTTTGGCCTTTGCCACCGTGTCTCTGAACAACCTCCAGTGTCTTTCCAGGATGACCGGATAGGCCAAATCTTTGGCCACTCTGGCCTGCACCATCTTGGTGTGGTTTTGCACGATCAACCTCACCCCTCTCATTAAGTAGGGTCATCTGTCTCTGTGGATACAATGGAGATATATTGTACCTCTGTGCTTCCCCTGCCCACCCCACCAGTTGTTCCCTGACCAGGGTCTGGTTTCAGTCAGAGTCTATCAGACTTTGTACAGTTACTCCATCCACTTGTATGGGGATGAACATTTTCCCTGGGCCTCTCTTCTGAGCCTGGCTGTCTGCTGTCCATGCTTGCCTGTAATTACAATCCATGAACTGGTAGTCCTGCTGGAAATGGCCTTGTTGCCCACAGCTGAAGCAAGCCCATGTAGTTGAATGTTAATTCATTAATTCTCCTGAGGGGATAAGGTTTCCCCACTAGGCTTGGATCTCTCCTTATCAGGCTGAGGGTGGGCTTCTGGACCACTCTCAATGTGAATGTACTCCCCTTACTGGGGTTTGATGCCCCAGTTCCCCAGGATCCCTCCAGTTGGATTCAGGGATTGGTAGTGCATGGGCCCCAGGGGTACACTGGACCAACCTTTGCTGTTTTTGCTTCAGGACATCAGATAGTTTTCCATCAGGGCAACAGCCTCTGTGAGAGTTTTGGGATGGTGCCTCACCACTCATTCATGCCCCCCCTCACCCATGGGGAGGATCTGCATGAACTGCTCCCATGATGACCTTCTCTGGCACCTGAACACCTGTGCAGCCCTCTGGCCGGAGCCACCGCTAGCAATGTTCTTTCAGACTCTAGGCGACAGCCCAGGGCCAAGCCCCAAGCGAGAATTTCTTATGGCAGAACCACTGCTGGTAGGTTTCAGGAGAGAATGTTCTAGGCATCTAGGATGGCTGCCTTGACTTGGATGTAGTCCTGGCTGGCCATCCTGTCAAGGTCTCAATACATGACCTGAGCCAGACCTATCAATTAGGGGGCCAATAGGGCCCAGCTTTCCATGGACCATTGAACTTCCATGCTGACCCTTTTGAATGTGATGAGGGTCATCCATGGGCCCCTTCTTAGCTTCACCAGGATGGATGGCTTTGGGATGGAGCCTCCCCCTCACGTGATGAGATTTGCTGTCATGGGTGGTTGTAGGAGCATTGTCACCTGCTAGATGAGCCGCTACTCCTGCTTCAACTGCTGCAACACTATTTCTTTAATCAGCTACTGTTGCTGCAGCAATACTGTCCAAGGACAAGGAAAGGATTTGTGCCTTGGGGAAGTTTTAACCTAAACTGGTAGAAATAAGCTTAGGGGGTCTTTCACACGGGTCCCCACAACTGTACCCCAGAGTTCAGAGTGGGGAGGGAACCCTGACAGTAGGTGTCAGCTTGCAAAGTGCACTTGTCAAAAATGCTTGGAGATTAACAACAAGAGCCGCTGACACACTTGATATGACAAGTCAAAAGCAAAGAAGAAGAGGTAATCCAGAATAAACTGTGTGGAAGTCTGCGAAGGAGGTGTACTTTTCTTCTAGAACCATACAGAATAATCTTCTCCATTTCATTAAAGTAAATATATCTGGTGGATGGCTATCTGCTATTTAAAAGAATGCTTTGAACCATTAGGGAACACTCCGTTTCCTGAGAAGATAGCCACTGAGCATCCATAACAGATGGAGGATGAGGGTCAGGATGTGTCATCTGGTCATAGGTCTGTGATGCTAAGTTCGAAACCTGAAGCAGAAATATGGGATCCCAAATGAAAAGATTTAAAAGGTCCAAGAACTAACACTGATGAAGTCAGGCTGGTGTTATCATAATTAGCATGGTGTGAGCCTGTCTGAGTTTGCATGAAATTCTTCAAACTGGAGGAATGGTAGGGAAAGCATATAGAAGTTTGCTCTTCCAATACAGTAGAAAGGTGTCTGATATGCATCCTGGGCTGTGATCTGCTTTGGAACATGCTTCCTTTTGTCATGTAGCCAAGAGGTCTATTTCTTCCATTCCCTGGGTCTGAAAAATGCACCTTACTATGTACGTTCTGAGGAACCATTCTGCTGAATGTCCTGTTGAGATGGTCTGACACAGTTCTGAACTCCTGGGAAGTGAGAGGCCTTGAGTATGATCATATTCTTTGTGAAGAAACTACAGTGGTCCTTTGCCTGTTGACAGAGCGTTGTTGTGATCATTGAACCTACAAATTCTGGACCTTCTCACTGAGATGAGAGAAGAACAGGATTCCAGGGCAACTAGCATGGTGTGATGCATTATCCAGCTCAGAAAGAAGTTGAAGATCCTGGGGAGATTTGCAAGGGAAAACCTGCACAACCAAGAGCAGGCTTATTGTAAGGAGGCCCATCTACGTGAGTTCCAGCGAGGAGACTGATCATTGTTTCTGCTGCCAATGTCGGAATCCAACCTATTGGCCTGATGACAGTGTCATTTTGAGGTATTGAGACCTGTTGGGGAGTATGATTATGAGATCTGGCAACCTGCGAGGTAGAATCAGAATATTAGGGACGATGGGTCTCAAACCCAGGACCACAGGTCTTATAAGATCTGGTAAGCGCCAACCTGCCACCCACTAACAGTTGCTAGGGCAGAAGCTGACCCCCAGAGAGGACTCCAGTCCTGGAACCTGATTGACAGAAGGCTGGGGCAATCCTGATTGGTCCACAGCTTCTATATAACCCTAGCACAGGAACAGGAATTTGTCCATGCAACCTTGCTCTGGACTGTGTGTCTTGGGGCTCTGTTCCTGCTCCCCTGGCTTGACTTTCTGGTGGCCTGTCTCTGCTCTCAAGGTTGTCTCCTGCTTCTGGTCTCCTGGTAACCTGACCCTGCCTGCCTTCCAACACTTGACTCTCAGTTTGCCCTCTGACCTCCTGGTATCAGACTTGGCTTGACTCCTAGTTTGACCACTAGGTCAGACAGCCCACATCCCAATCCTGACACAGACCGAGGTATATCACATCAACTTATTGAAGGCGTGGAAGGGCCAGGAGGGTCTCCTCATCACTCCACTACCCCCCCCCCGCAACTCCAAACTCAGCCCTCAGACTTCTGTGCTGCAAAATCATAACCTTGCACTGGTAGGGAAACATCTGTGGCCTGAGCGAGATCAGCAAATTTGTCAGCTGGATGCTTCATTCCCAGAGGTATTCTTGGCAATGCCTGGGCAAATATATGTGGTGTTCTAGCATACTGACACTGTACCCAGATGGAGGTGTGCAAGGGTCTGCAGCCTCTTCCAAATAAGATGTGGGAGACAGTGAACCAGGAGCTCTAGACCATGTTAGATGTAGGGAAGGCGGAAGAGTTGCACGACATGTGGAGAAGCCCAGTTGTGCTCATTCCCAAACAGGATGGATCAAGCTGGTTCTGCATCAGTTTTCACAAGGTGAATGCAATTTTGAAATGTAGTGCATTGCAAGGCCAATGAAGTACTAGAAAGACTGGGGGTGGCCACTCTCAACAAAGGGATCTCCTTGATGCCCAAGTCTAAACAGAAGACTGTCTTCTCCACTCCATTCAGGTTATACCAGTCTGAAAACCATGTCCTTTGGGCTCCAGGGAGCTTCTGCCAACTGTCAGCAGTTGATTAATAGAGTGTTGGGGCCATATACAACTGTCTACATTGATGATATCATCATATATAATGATGGGTGGGCTGGCCATATAAGGCACATTATTGCAATCCTACAGGCTTCTACGGAGACAGGGTTGATGGCCAGTCCAACCAAGTGCTGCCTGGCCACCCAGGAAGTCACCTACCTAAATTATACCATGGGAGGGGGACAGTTACGACCCCTAGTGGACAAAGTCCAAGCTCTAGTGGACTGCCCTGTCCCCTTCATCAAACAACAAGTTTGCCATTTCTTGGGATTAGTGGGGTACTATGGGGGATTCATCCCAAACTTCACTACCATTGGTGCCCCTTTAAAGGATTCTACAACCCAAAAATCCATTGGATGAAAAACTGTAACGAGTCATTCAGAACACTGAAAGACTAGTTGAGCCAGGAACTGGTGCTATTCCACCCAGACTTCACAAAGACATTTATCGTACAAACCAGCGTATCCAACGTTGCGCTTGGAGCAGTGTTGTCTCAAGAATTTGGAGGAAGAGAACATCCCATCTTCTTTCTCAATAAAAAGTTTTTTTCCCATGGGAGGTGCCATACTAGTCATTGAGAAGGAAGCCCTGGCAGTGAAATGGGCTGTTGATGCACTGCAATATTATTTATCGGGATAGTCCTTCCACCTAGTGACTGACCATGCGCCACTCTAGTGGCTGAACTCCATGAAACATCACAACCTGTGCATGGTATAATGGGGCAGAGCTACCCTAACTCTCCCTCAGTTCCTTCTCACTGGAATCCAATAAATTAGACTCCTATGTAGAGGGGAAGGAGGATGAGTTGTGGAATGGACATGAGCAACACATCTTAAAGAGCAATAGTTACAGAACAGGTAAATAACAGTTTTTCCTTCTTTGAGTGATTGCACATGTCAATTCTTCTTCAGATGACTGACAAGCAGTTCAAGTTGGAGGAGGCTTTCACAGCCTATCTGTACAGAGACTGTGTAATGGGGTGGCACCCACCTCTCACGAGCGCCCCCTGGTCAAGTGTGTGTGTGCCTGCAGTTTTCTCAGTTTCTCAACTCACAGTGTCTCCTGTCAGCTGCTGCCCTTGTCAGGTGGGTCTTTGTTGACTCATCCCTCTGGCCAAGTCACACTCTGTCCATGTGCGAAAAATAAACAACCCCCTTCCAGGGTATACAATTCAACCGGGCTTAGCTCAATGCCCTCGGTAATGTCCTTTAACAGTCCAATTGGGCTCATCATGGTACCCCTCTGTTGGCAATGTCTCTGTAGCCCTCCCCAGGCTCAATCCTCAGTCTGACCAACAGGGCCTATCTCAGTACCCTAATTGGCCAGTTTACATGTGAAGGTTCCAGCTTTGGGGTGGAGTAGCACCCCCCAGGGTCTTTGCCTGCCCTTTAGTCCTTTGACCCCAGATCTTCAGCTGGGTCAGTCTCAATTCAGTCCCCTTCCAGGGGTAACAGTTCCATGTACAGTACCTTCCCTGGGCCTGTCTAAATTCCCTTCTCTCAGGGCACAGCAACTTCCCCAATGGCTTTGGGGGGACCCAGGCCCACCCACTACTCCGAGTCCCAACCCAGGGACCCTCTAAGTAGCAGCCATGTGCCATATCCCTTTAACTAACTGCTTTTCTGTGGGCCACTTCTGCATAGCCCCTCTTAATTGTTTCCTGGCAGCCAGCCAGAAGCTATTCCCTCGCTTCCTCAATCCCTGCCAGCAACTACCTGCCTTAGCCTTGCAGCCAGCAGGAGAATCTCTTGCTCCCCCAGTCCCTGCTAGCAGACTGAGTTATCCAGCCCTTTCAGCTCCTGCAGCCAGCCAGGAGCACCTCTTGCTCCCAGGTTCCCTACAAGCAGACTGAACTCACTCTGGCCCTGCAGTTCCTTTTACATGAACCTGCTGGGCCCTCATTGGCTACTCCCTGCAGCCTCTCTGATTGACTGCTTCCCCTGCAGCCACTCTAGTCTGCTTGGAAGACCTCTCCGCTGCTCCTTTTCTGGGATGGGTGTGGGAGGACCCTGAGGCCTCCAGCGGGGGGCCTTTGGGCCTAGTCCACCCCATCACAGACCTTGACACTTGGGAGACAGCATAATGAGCAGAGAACTTTTGATAAGGTGCTCAGAAGGATGGGCATCCTAGCAGTTGGTGCTCCAGACCTCTGGCCCATTCCCTGTCTGTCAGGGTGGGAGAGGTGCCTGTTTCCTGACCCCAAGCCAGCAATCTTCAGGCTTCCACCTGCATCTGGGCGACAGCCCTTAAGGGAGTGTGGTGGGGGACCTAGGCCTTCCCTTTCCTCCAGAACCCAACCCAGGGTTATATGGGAAGCAACCCTATTAGGGTGCTCCCTGCAGAGTCTAAGGCCTTGTCTACACTACAGGGGAAATTTGATCTAATTTTGCAATTTGAGTTATGTGAATAGTGTAACTCAAATTGACATAGCTTAGATCTACTTACCGTGGGGTCCACACTACGTGCATCTCCCGTTGACTCCCCCTACTCTTCTCGATCCAGCGCTGTACAGGAATCGACAGGAGAGTGATCTGCGGTTGAAGCCCTAAATTAAGGAATGTCTGGGCTTTATAAAAGTTTATGAAGGCTCAGGTTGGAGCCCAGAACACAGAGAGGAAGCTGCTGGGGAGAGAGCTCCTCAGAGGAGCTGGCTAGGAAGCTACTCCCAGTGATGTCTCCCCAGAGAGCAGAAGCTCCTGGACAGAGAACCAACCCCAAAACACAAAGAGAGAAAGCTCCAGAGGAGAGAGACTACAAAGCTCTCTAGACAGGGCGTGCCTGAGAGTTACCCTGAGTCAGCAGGGAAGAGACTGCAGAGCTCTAAGCCAGTGGTTCTCAACCAGGGGTACGTATACCCCTAAGGGTGCATGGAGGTCTTCCAGGGGGTACATCAACTCATCTAGATATTTGCCTAGTTTTACAACAGGCTACATAAAAAGCACAAGCAAGGTCAGTACAAACTAAAATTTCATTCAGACTATGACTTTTTTATACTGCTCAATATACTATACACTGAAATGTAAGTACAATATTTATATTCCAATTGACTTATTTTATAAGTATACGGTAAAATGAGAAAGTCAGCAATTTTTCAGTAATAGTGTGCTGTGACACTTTTGCATTTTTATGTCTGATTTTGTAAGCAAGTAGTTTTTATGTTAGGTGAAACTTGGGGGTACGCAAGACAAATCAGACTTCTTAAAGGGGTGCAGTAGTCTGGAAAGGTTGAGAGCAACTGCTCTAAGCAATGGAGAATCCTTTTTTTGTAGTTGATTAAATAAATTAGACCCCTGAGGACAATGTTCCCTGTATACAAGCTTTACTGAACTTATTAAAAGCTGACTAAGGGAAACTGAGGCACGGATGTAACCGTGATTCCGCACGAGGCCACCAGGGTCACTCCAAAGGTGAGTGCCATCCATTATACCGTAATATAAAGGAGGACCAACTAAATGATCTATAATGGTTCCTTCTGGCTTTCGACTGTAGAACTGGTTGGTAAATGTTTTTTGTTCCCATGAACAATTTCAGTAAAAGCACAAATTTTTGTTTTCCTTAACATTTTTCTTTAAAAAAAGTAAGGTTTTGGTCAAAAACTGGTTTTCAAGCTTTCACTTTTTGATGAAAACCTGTAAGTTTAAATCAAAATCAGACCTAAGAGTTAAACCATAAGCTATGGTATATATTTTGCAAGTCACAAGTAATATAAAAATTGAATGAAACATTTAAGGTAGTTGCTGGTTATATAATTGCTGCTAGTGACTTCATAGACTTCACTCCCTATATATTTGGTTTGTTTTTAGAACTGAAACTGAAAATATTCACACTGGAAGCAAGTCAAAAGGTGACTTCGGAATGGTAAGCCACAGAAAATACATAATGAATAAATACCTTCTTTTACAGCCAGGTTTTCAGAATTGCAAGTATAAAAGCACATATTAGGGCTGTCAAGCAGTTAAAAAATTAATTGTGATTAATCACAAGATTAAAAAAAAAATAATGGCAGTTTTAATCGCACTGTTAAACAATAATAGAATACCATTTATTTAAATATTTTTGGATGTTTACTACATTTTCAAATATATTAATTACAATTACAACACAGAATACAAAGTGTACAGTGCTCACATTATATTATTATTTTTATTACAAATATTTGCTATGTAAAAAAGATAAAAGAAGTAGTAGTTAAGTTCACCTCATACAAGTATTGTAGTGCAATCTCTTTATTATGAAAGTTGAACTTATAAATGTAGAATTATTATTGTTATTTTTGTACATAACTGCACTCAAAAATAAAACAATGTAAAATTTTAGAGCCTACAAGTCAACTCAGAAAGTCAGTATTCTGGAGATGGGAGGGCTGTGAGTTGTGCAGGAGAAGGGTCAATTGTGCAGGAGAAAGGTGAATTCTTGATGCTGCTCCTGTTGGGCTGGGTTTCTGAGCTCACCAGGCTTGCCTCCTGTCCAAAGAGGAAGAGTTTCATCATAGAAATCTGCATTCAATGTTCAGGGAGGATGTGTGGGGAGGAGGGGGGGACAAGCAATGACTTGTGCAGGAGGAGGGTGAGGGAGGTGTCTTGCTGCTGCTTCTGGAAGGGTGGTGTCTGGTACTGGGTTTGCCAGGCTTGCCTCCTTTTACTGAGCTAGGTGGGCTCCCTTCAGCTGAGTGAGCTCTTGTTTGCAATGGAGGGTGGGGAGGAGAGGTTGGTGCAGGGAGGCTGAGCTCACCAGGCCCCAGTTCTCTCTGGGGTATCCCCCACAGCAAGGAGCCAGCCAGGGACAATGAGGCCCGGCACGGGGGAAGGGTCGGTCCCCGGAGTGAGGTGCTGGCCAGAGGAAATAGGGCATGGCAGGGTCAGGATCGCTACCTCTCCACTGGAGCTGGGATGGGAACCACTTCCTCTTCTCTTCCTGCCCTCCAGAGGTGTATTGGGTTACTATGCCTCACTGGACACTGTCAGGTCCCTTCGCAACTGATGCTTCCCTCCCCACCCAGTGTTTTCAGTTAATCACAGGCAGTAACTGTGATTAATTGACAGCCTTAGTACATATACATAATTTTAATATTCCTTTCCACCAGAAACTCACTTAGCACATTTGCTATTAATGTCTGGTCAGAATTTTTCAAATCAAAATATTTAATTGAAAACTGCTCTTTTTATTGAAATGTGTAATGAAAGTACATTATTTGACATTTTCAAATTTTCTATGCATGCACAGACTTCTCTAGCTTAGTTTCAGAGTAGCAGCCGTGTTAGTCTGTATCCTCAAAAATAACAGGAGTACTTGTGGCACCTTAGAGACTAACAAATTTCATAAAGTTGATGGATCTCTAGCTTAGTCATTCTGAAAGGCACAGTATATATTGAATCTAACTGAAGTTTAGGTTTGTCATGTTGGAGAGCTGGGTTCTCTGCCTGTTAATGTCTTTTTAAAAAATGGGAGGAATTGTTCAGTGGCTGTTCCCAAACTGTCTTCTAGGTTGGGGATCATGCCTGTCCTCAGTAAGTATAGTGAATTTGAATTCCTGGTCTCCTCTTTTCCAACTCAGGGAACTCTTTCCTAGGCTACAGAGTGTTTGATAAATCAGTCTTTCTCTCTCTTATGTTAAGACTCTCTAGAAGTGAGTGATTGTGATCTCACTGCTGTGAGATCATGTATTTTGTTATCAAATTATAATTTGGCACTTTCAGGTGGGCACACAAACTTGCCTTTAACAACTTAAAATACTTTTAAAAATATGCCACACATGTACCTAAAAATAGTATTTTAGGAATCCTTGTCACAGAAATTATATCTATGCAAATTTGAACCATAATCATACCATTATGTTAGAGGAGTACAAAAAAAAGTGAGACTTTCCTCTGAACAAAATAAAATGGAAGTTCTTAAAGGAAGCTTAATTATGATGCAGTTGCCACAGCACCATAATATGTAAATAGTTAATAATTAATAATTAAGTATAATTAAGTTGCCAGTACACCTCTACCCCGATATAACACTGTCCTTGGGAGCCAAAAAATCTTACCACGTTATAGGTGAAATCGCGTTATATCGAACTTGCTTTGATCCACCGGAGCACGCAGCCCCGCCCCCCGGAGCGCTGCTTTACCGTGTTATATCCGAATTCGTGTTATATCGGGTCGCGTTATATCAGGGTAGAGGTGTATATGTAGATCAAGGATATGTAGCATAGATCTTGGGTTTTGTCAGAGCAATACAACTAGTTCACTATAAATGGCTTTCTTGGTGTAGCCCTCTACATCAGCTCGTAACATGGTGTCAGAAATAAAGGAGTTTTTACTCCTTTCTTTGTTGTGGCTGATGAGCACTGAATCATTTTTGGCAATAGCTGTGAACAACTTTCCACTCTATGCTATATTGCAAATGTATGGAGAGATCTGTGAAAACTGTAGTTTATTCTGGGGCTCATAGATAAAATGCAAAGTGGCTGCAAAACTGGATTATGAAACCATAGTAATCTGAGTGGCTACACTGAATACAGCAATGGGTAAGGCCTGCTTCCTAATTAGTTAGCACAGATAGCCAGCAAAAACACAAAAACCCAAAAACTCAATGTGACAGTGCACCCCATAAGGCTTTATGGAAATATGGAAATTATGGAAATATGCTTAGGAATGTATATATATGACATAACTGGAATATGTTTTATACTACATATTCCATGTGACATGTGACATATATCTGTAAAGGTTATGATCTACTGAATCTATTCATCCTATTTGTATGCATGCATTGTTTTTGTATTCGAAGACAGGAACACTTCTTAAGTTTCTTTCAGTTAAGTCTGCAGCTTTGGGGCACGTGGTTCAGACCCTGGTTCTGTGTTGGAGCAGATTGGCATGTCTGGCTTAACAAGACAGGGTGCTGGAGTCCCAAGCTGGCAGGGCAGAAAAGCAGGGGCAGAATTAGTCTTGGCACATCAGTTGGCAGTTCTCAAGGGGGTTTCCCATAGAATCCTTATGAAAGGGGCTCAGCCTCCACCTTCCAGGCCAATGGGCTGGTGGAAAGGTTCAATGGGACCCTAAAATCCATGCTGGGGATGTATGCCAAGAAAAGGGGCCAGAGTTGGGACGAGCTATTGCCATTCCTGCTGTATGCCTACAGGGAGGTACCCCAAGAGTCCACGGGCTTTTCTCCGTTTGATCTTCTGTATGGGAGAAAAGTGAGGGGACCTCTCGATCTCATCAGGGATACTTGGGAAGGGTGCAACACGGTAAGGGAGGAACCCATGGTTCAGGAGGGAGTTGAAAGACATGATGGAAATTGTCCAAAACAACCTCCAGAGCAGTCAGGCCAAGCAAAAGACGTGGTATGATAAAAATATTTGTAAACGCACTTTTGACGTAGGAGATTTGATCATGGTACTCAGCCCTGCAAAAAAGTTCAAGATGCAAAACTCCTGGGAGGGGCCCTTTGAAGTGGTGGAAGTGGCAAGTGAGGACACTTATAAAGTTAAAAAGCCCGTGGACGATGCTGTGCCCCAACTGGTACATGTAAACAGACTCAAGGCCTATCACAGTAGTGTGGCCGCGGTAAACATGATCTGTTGTGTCGAAGGGGAAACTGAGGCACACCCACTCACTGATCTGATGGCTGAATGCCAAGATGGGTCAACCCTGGAAAGTATGGAAATCTGTAGTGAGCTGACACCAGTCGAAAGGGAGGAAGCGTTGTCAACGCTGCAGAAGTACAGCGAGGTATTTTCCAACAAACCAGGGAGGACACACTTGCTATCCTATAGAATCCTCATGAAAGGGGCTCAGCCTCCACCTTCCAGGCCTTACAGGGCCACCAGCAAGGTGAAGGAGCAAATTCAGGCTGAGATACAAAGCATGTTGGCCCTGGGGGTGATTAAGGAATCTGACAGTGCATGGGCTTCCCCTGTGGTCTTAGTCCCCAAAAGTGATGGCACCGTTAGATTTTGTGTAGACCATAGAAAACTCAATGCTGTCACTGTAACAGATGCATATCCCATGCCAAGAATTGATGACATGCTGGATGTGCTGAGCCAAGCCAAGTACCTTAGTACCTTTGATCTAACCAAAGGTTACTGGCAGATCCCTTTGGAGAGGGAGGCACAATAAAAATCAGCTTTTATCACTGACATAGGGCTCTATGAATTTACAGTGTTACCTTTTGGTCTGGTAAATGCTGGTGCAACCTTCCAGAGACTGGTCAACAGAGTGTTAAATAGTTTGCAAAATTATGCTAGGGCATACATAGATGACATTGTTGTATTCAGCAACACCTGGGGTGACCACAAGGAGCACCTGGAAGTTGTGCTATCAAAGCTCAAAGAAGGTGGGCTAACTATGAAGCCCTCCAAGTGCAAGATAGGGGCAGCCAAAGTCCCTTATCTGGGACACTGGGTGGGGGAGGTAAAATATCCCCTGACCCTCTTAAGGTGGAAGCCATCATGAAATGGCCTGTACCCCAGACTAAAAGGCAAGTCCAATCCTTCATAGGCTTGGCAAACTATTACAGGAGGTTTGTAGAGGGGTTCAGTGACATTGTATCCCCAATCACAGACTTACGTAAAAAGCATCAACCTAATTTGGTAATTTGGTCAGAGGCGTGCCAGAAAGGCTTCAACAAGGTAAAAGCACTACGGAGTCTGTGCTGGCCAGCCCTGACTTCGATAAGCCTTTTGAATTGTGTACTGATGCATCAGACACAGAGTTGGGTGCTGTGCTGATGCAGATGGGAAGACAGCAAGAAGCATTCCATTGCCTTCCTAAGCAAAAAGCTGTCCGCTGCCGAACATAATTACTCTGTCATAGAGAAGGAGTGCTATGCCATTGTGTGGGCCGTCAAACAATTAAGGCCGTACCTCTTTAATAGGAGGTTCAGAATTCTAACTGATCATTCACCTTTGGTATGCCTTCACCGGACTAAGGGCACAAACCCCAAACTGCTACCCGGGAGCCTGGTCCTACAGGAATTTGACATGGAGATTATGCATATTAAAGGAAAGGGGAACTGGGTAGCAGATGCCCTGTCCAGAAAAGAGGAATTTTAGGTATACTGCCTCCGCTGTGGACAGTGTCCAAGCCTCTGGCAGTAAGTTCAGGAGGAGGGTGTGACAGTGCACACCATAAGGATAGCAAGCATGTAGCCATGGGTTCAAGTGGTTCAAGCCATGGGTTCAAGTGGCCTCTGCTATTTCCACTCATCGGATGTGCCAGCGAAATGCAGTTCAGACAGTGGAACTTTAGTTATCAGTGCCCGCTGGAGTGCTCAGGCACCCCTCCACATGTCTCCTCAGGATTCGTGAAGGTTCTGAGACGAGGCTATAAAAGGGGGCGTGGCCCTCAAGACGCCTCAGTTCCTTCCAACCACATCCAGCCGATGGATTCAGGAACAAGTCAGGAAGATTGTTTTCTTCAGTGCCCTAGATAGTTAAATAGAATGATAGTGCTTGAGTAATCTTTTCTATAGTTTTAATAATTAATTGGTTTTGTGAAGTTTTTGAATAGTACAGTTAGTTAGAGAGTCTTATTGTCTTTTGATTCCATTATGGGAGTTCCAAAAGTGAAGAGGCCAGGCTTCAAGAGGTTTGCTTCTTGTTCCTCTGTTTTCTCAACTTTGAATGCACACAATATACTTGGCTTCCCTTGGAGAGGAACTTGGCTTGCCTTGGAGATGGACATTAACCTTCAAGATGCTCTATTTGCTTGACACTCATGCCTGGAAGGAGAGGCAGAACAGACTGCAAGCTCTATTACTGCAGCAAGGGTTGGCAGTCAAGCCATCCAGATCCAGAATGGTAAAGGTATCCTCCACTGCCCCTAGGGTTAAGAGACAATAAAAGCCAGTACAGGCTGTGGCAGCTGGTGAGTTGGGATCTAAAAAGGTACCCACCCAGAGGAAGGATCCAAAACCAGTGGATCCAAAGCCTGCTATGGATCCATAGCCTAAACACTAGGAATCATCAGTGGTATTGGCCTCTGTATCTAAATAGAGGTTCTTCAGTACCAGGCGCATCAACTCCCAAGGACTGATCAGAGAGAAGAGAGTTGGTGCCAAGAGCCTTGAATCCAATGGATGTTATTTCCTATGGATCCAAAGGTTTGACTCCAGATGGAAGTACAACGGGGACGAAGGCTCCTCAACCATAGGGACTGTGTATTAGTTCTGACCCATCCAACAATATTATTACAGTCATGGCCGAAGTTCATTACAGAAAGATGGTGACTTTTGGGTACCACCAGTTTGGAGTCAGTGCAGAGACCTCTCTCCATCTGGCATAAGAAAACATGTGTCTGACCTTAGGATCTCAACTGTCACCCACAGAATTTAGGCTCCTACCCCCTACCCTCCCTGAGCCTGGGGTCCACTGGCCCTCTACAGGTTGGTGGGGCCTTTTCCCAATGACAGAGCTTCACACAATGGTACCTAAGCTACTATTTATTAACTATACACAATGGAATACACATACCAACCTTGCAATGCTCACCACTCCCAATATACAAATGAATTTCACCCAAGGCCAGTCGAGGTCTGCTCGTTTGGGGCTCTGGTGCCTCTGCACGTCACGGTTGTGCGAGGGCTAAGAGTTCTGCCAGCTCAATCTTAAACTGAAGTCCAGAGTTGGTTCCAAAGAGCTTTACATTTCACACACATTATATAGGTAAAACCAATACTACTTTGTCTATACCTCAATCTATCACCTTTCTAAAAACCTTTAAAATAACATATTTTAACCAATCATACAAATTCCCCTATGTTCTATGTTTATTTATTGCTTTACGCATTACAGCTTAACTTTACAACTTTGTTTTGCCAGATGGTCAGCACAAGAGGTTTTCTTTCAAGGTTTATCTAATCTATGACCAGTGGTTCTTGGGTTTCTCTGGTCCCTCCCAAAAATTCCTCAGCATCAGTTTATCTTTTGGTATGACTGTTGGTGAGTGCATTCCTGAGGTGAGAGTGCTTTATCAGTAGTGGAACGTTCTGTTTTAGTGATTTAGTGTGCTACCATCCGGTTTTACGTGGTCACAGATGGGCTGAGGGGTGGGTAAGTCGTCATCATGCCAACACAATGATCTATTGAGCTCCCTTAGTAAGGCTCTATCCCCAATTTTGATTGTATCTCTGTTACCTGGGATTCTTTCAACCCAAAGCTCTTCGTAACTTTTACTCTGTGCAATGTGGTGTCAGGAAATAAATCAATGGAGACATGGGCGTCCGACTGATAGATGGTTGGCACAAACAGTACAAGAGTGCTCTCACTTAAAGCTATACTTTATTTAATCTCAAGCACTTATACACATCTGCCACAGATTAGTAAAACGCCCCAAAAATCCAACATTCAGATTTACCCATGGTCTTGGGGAGGTCTCAAGTGGATAACTGCAAGTTCAGTGGTTGGCCTTCCATATGCAGGGGAACCTTAGAGGTGTGCAAGCATTCAAGTGTCCATCGAGCTCATATTTCTTCCTCTTTTTATAGCTAACTTGTTAGTATTACATAGCTTGTTCATCAAAAAACACTGCTGAGGAGATGCTAAGTTAAGTGTGGAGATTTCCAGCCTGTCAGGTAGGGAATTTTCCATCAGTTAACCAGCTATATAGCAATAGTTAACTATTGCCAGAATTTCCATCTTGCAAAAATCGCATGCTTCAGAAAAAACAACTCAAGTCAGGAGGGCAGAAGGTCATATTTACTCCTCGAGGTCACTCACTTCATCCTCTCCTCCTGGTCTATTAGTTGTGCTGAGGTTTCAGAAAGGCCTCCTTTTAGCTGCTTTCAGAAATAAACATAACAGTTGGTATTACAGCTGCTGGCAGTGTTTTAAACATGTTACTGGGCTCTGGGCTATCAAAAATCTCATCTCCTGGAACACTCTTATTTCCAGCACCATCAATTGCAGATCCAAGGTCCATCTGCAGTCCAACTCCTATCAGGAACTGCATTGCATAGTAAGACCTTCTTTTAGAGGATAGTATGAAGATGATTCATATCACTAAAGGTCATATTATCTGGATCTGGGTATAGATTTCTGGCAAGATTGGAAATCCTACTGTGGACCAGGTGAATCCCTACCATTATCACATGTGGGCCGGGTGCCTGCTTAAGATCATCTGGACTGCCTCCTGGTATCAGGTCAAAATTAGAGGATTCCCCCTTTGAAGATGAAGTTTTATTTAGCTCCAAAACTGATGAAATCCTGGAGAGGATGATGGGGTGTTCAGATCTTCTTAATGAATGAATGTACTGAACTCTGGGAATGGAAATGGGCTGTTAGTTGTGGGTATAAGCAAAGTGGATCCATGCTGTTTGAGAAGGCTTTAATGAATGTGCATGATCTTTTCAGAGAAGTAGGATACTGAGCACTTGGTGCTCAGCTCTGATGCAGGTTATAGGCATTCAGGATTGATGAAACGGTTTACCACTGAGATAGCTTCTGGGGCACAATTTGGCAGCCTCAATGGAAGGCGATAGGAAGGTCCTATTGGCCTAAAATATGGCCTCAGCATAGGCTTTTAGAAATTTATTACATCCAGTCTGAATCAGCCTTTTCTGCCTGCCATTGGTGCTCGAGTTTCCACCCCTCTCTCCCCATCTGTTGCAGGGTGTCAGAAAACCAAGGAGATCTGTGTGGGCAATGGGGAAGAAGAGTCCGTTTGGAGGCTAGCATGCTAGTTTATAATGGCAATGATTCACCAGGTCCTTGACTCCTCATCCTTTGGATGGGGTGCTGTTGTCCTGTAGCAGGCTTTGGAATTTGTTGAAGTCCAAGAGTCTTCCTGGTGAATCAGGATCACTGGTCTTTCTTGTTGCCTGGACACAGAAAGGTCTCTGACCACTGCCTTAATGAACTGGAGGTCTGTCCAAGACAGTGTCTGGGTTGGGATGTCCTCTATTTTGATATCTAGGCTGTAGATCAGGGCCAGGCTGTGACCAGCTGTGTGGTTTGGACCAGAGATGATCTCTGAAAGTGCTAAGGAGGCAAGTGAGGAGATGAGTTTTGGGGCTTGTGCATCTGCAAGCCTTGTCAATATGCATTTTAAAATCTCCAGGATGATAAGACTGGGGCATTTCACCACTACGGTTGACAAGGTATTAGCAAGCTCCTGTATGAATCCTTTTGTCTGTATTGGTCTGTAAATGAGCATAAAGTCTGTTAGCTTTGGCTGTGGTTTCTGCTGTCAGATGAATGAATTTGAATGAAATTGCCTTACCTGCATTTGATGTCTGCAGAGAATTTGAACGCTGTGCTGCCTTTCTTCTTGTCTTATATGTCTGTGATTTTCTGAGTATCTTGGAGGGGACGAGATGGGCTAGCATGGGACCTGCAGTGTCATCTAGGCAGGGCTCAGTGATACAGACTATATTGGATGCTTCATCACTGATGAGCTCATATATTGTTGTTTGTTAACAGCAGATGTTGCATTGATAAGCATCAGTTTTAGTTTAGGATGCTTTGTACTGTCTACTTCCAGCCCCTTTTTAGGTAGTGGTCCTTTGCAGTACATAGGTGTTAGACGTCTGGAACCTGGCTTCTTATTTCTGCTTTTCTGTTTCCTGGGACAGTTCCTCCCAATTTGAACTGTGATAGGAGATGAAATGGATGTTGCCATGGGATGGTCCAAATGGAGATTGGTTGTCTCATTCACCAGATGCCATGGGCAGGGCAGGTCTATTGGATATCCGTGGAGTTGTAACCTGGTTGAGTCCTGGGAATGGGCAGAGCTGGAGTAGTGTGTTCCTGGAGTAGTGGAGGGTGTGCTGGAAGCATGGTGGCATAACAGCAATGGAAACAGTAATAAATTACAATAATAACAGGTAAGGCTGAGCTGAGCAAGAGGAAGAGTCAATTGCATCAGACATCTATTTCCTTGAAGTAAGCTATCTGTGTTATCATGACATCCCTGTTGCTCTTCCCTGCTTAGGGAAGGAGGTGGAAAGGAGAGGGGAAGAGAGAGAGCATGTACCATTTGTCTTGTCTGAGGGCTTGTTTACATTAACCATTAGTTCATGGCAAGTTGGGATGTAAATCTGCCCCTCACTAGCCTGATTCACATTAAGTGTCTGTGTGGACCCTGATGCTGCACACTAAAAGTGCTATGTGTGCTTTGATCTGTTCCTGTTTCAAAGCAGGCTAGATCAAAATGCAGTACAGAACTTTTAGTGTGTGGCAGCAGGGTCCACATGGGCACTAGTGTGTGGCAGGGTCGATTTACACCTCAGTCTGCTGCAAACTAAGTGTACAGACAAGCTCGGAGTTAGAGCTGTAAAATGGCCTCCTGACCTTCAGGTGGGGACAGGGATTCGTACTTGTAAAGAGAGTTGAGTCCTTTTGGCAGCCTTCTGCCTAGTGATCGTTCCTGTGTTGAGGGAGGAGCTAGAGAGGAGTCACAGCCTCATTTTCACCTTTTAGAAAATAACTTTCAATTTTCAAAAAGTTAAGATGTGACCAAAGGTACTCCCCTGCTATTTCCACTGGTGCTGGCCAGCTGCAGAGCCAGCTGGAGCCCACTGCTACTGTGTTCCTGCTGGAGTGAGGAAGGAGAAAGTGGTCAGAGGAACAGAGACCTGACCTTTTAAGGGCTCTCAGGCTTCTCAAGAGGCAAGTAGCTGGAGTAGCTGGTCCCAGTTATGAGGGTGCAGACATATAGAGATACAAATAAAGCAGAAGTCTCTGCCTTAGGTAGAGACATCAGTCTCTCCAGTTTGGGAGGATTTCAGACTTCGTTTTAATTATGTTTATGATTTGTTTTCTGTAGCATCAGCTGTGTCTTTTTTTTTTAAAGTAAGCATAGATTCAAATATTTTAAGGCCAGAAGTGACAATTGTGATCATGTGGTCTGACCTCCTGTATAACACAGACCATAGAACTTCCCAAAAACATTTCCTAGAGTGTATCCTGATTTAAAAATTGTCAGTGAAGGAGAATCCACCACGCCACTTGGTAAATTGTTCCATGAGTTAATTACTTTCACTGTTAAAAATATATGCCTTATTTCTAGCAGCCCAAAGAGCTGAGGCCCTTTGCATGAAGAGAGCTTTTACTGGGTATTGGCTCAGCAGAGAAGAGATCCCTTTTTCCCAGGAAAGGGTTTATTTCCCTCCAACAGACTGTCTCCTAGTTTTTGTGTTAGGAATATTGGAATTGGGATCACTGTAGAACTCCCAGAGTGATATTGTAGCTAAAGGGGCTAATATGATCCTTGGATGTATAAATAGGGTAATATTCAGAGATAGTGATATAAAATTATCTCTGAATGTGGCATTACTGAGACCATTACTAAAATACTAGTTATACTTTGGGTTCAACTCAGATGAGTAAGGGGTTATATCACCACCTGCCCTGCAATTCTGGGTGCCTTAAACATTATGCTTCTGTGGCTCACAGCACTGACACCAGCAGCCAGCCTACAAGCATGCAGGTCACACCCTGGCTTCCACTGCCAAGTTACATTTTGAAGAGTGACCCCAACACCCTCCCATTATCAAATTTCCCCAAAACCATCTGCCAATGTGACAATCTGCTGTGGTTCCCAGAATCGTGAGTTACTGTGGTACCCCTCTCAGCCTCAGCAAGTGATCGTTTTGCTATTGCTAAGCTGCATGACAAATCACTGACACACCAGCTTGTCTGCCTTAGGACAAAAACTTTTGTCCTATGACTTCAAATTCTGTGACAACAGGGATGTTAACGGGCCACTTCATCTTGAATGGTCCCTTAAAATATGCGCTATCTGCCTATGCTAAACTATCTGTTCAACCTTGTTTTTAACTGTGACACTCTTAGTATTTTCCCCAGACCCGAGGAAGAGTCAACGGAAGTTGGTCCATTAAAAAATACTACCTCACCCACCTTTGTGTCTCTTGCATCAGAGACATGTTCAAGCAGGTGGAACCACATTCCTTTTTCTCAGGTGGCGTATTATGTCCTGTTTGCACACATTTTAAGAACATAATTTCAGCATATGTTTGTAATTTTGCATATGTTACTCCTACATACACCACACAATAATATTAATTATCAATGAGTTATGAGTTTTCCAAATATATATTACATAGCACTTTTGGGTTCTATAACATGAAAACAGTGTTTTAAGTGTAGTGAAGATGTCTGGCTTGATAAGAGTTGCTGTTTTATAGAGTAGTGAACCACCTATGGGCCTCTGTCTCACAATACTTTGCCCTAGTTCTGGTGTCTACACTTCTAAAAGGAAGTTGAAAAAATTGGAGAGGAATCAGAGCTACAAGAATGATTCAAGGTGTGGAAACCTGCCTTACGGTGAGAGAGACTTAAGGAGTTCAATCTATGTAGTTTATCAAAGAGAAGATTAAGATGTGACTTAATCATGGTCTAGAAGTCCCTGCATGGGAAGAAGATGTTTGATTCTAGAGATGTCTTTTATCTACCAGACAAAGGCATAATAAGATCCAGTGGAAAGAACCATCAAATTTTTTAATAGTGATGGTAATTAACCATTGGAACATCTTACCAAGGTATGAGGTGGATTCTTCATCACATTAACTCTTTAAATCCAGATTGGATGTATTTCTAAAATATATACTCTTGCTCAACCAGCAGCTATGGGCTGGATGCAAGAATCAGGAGGTCAGACTAGATGATCGTAATGGTTGTTTCTGGACTTAAAATCTTTGATTTTCTATCTTATAACTCTGATTATTATTGACTGTCTCATCTCCCATCCCCTTTTCACATTTGTGGTTATGCTGAGGGTATGTCTACATTGCAATCATAAATTGGGATTAATGTAGCTATCTGAGGTACCAGTAGCAATGAAGCTGCAGCAGCATGGGCTTCAGCACAGCCTAGCTGCCCAAGTAATTACCATGAGTTCCAGGTGATCTTGTACAGCCTCCATTGAAGCCCATGCTACTGTGACTTCACTCCTGTTAGTGCCCAATCTAGCTAGATTAAAGCTAGCTTGGGTATGTTTACACAAGATGCATTTGGGGAGGAGGGATAGCTCAGTGGTTTGAGCATTGGCCTGTTAAACCCAGGGTTATGAGTTCAATCCTTGACTGGAGCAAAGTCCCAGCAGAGGTGTGCTGTCATGACTGCACTGGTATAGCATACTCTAGTTTGAAATTGGTGTAAGGGGGATTAGTGTTAGTCACAGTTTACATTGGTATTGTGCAACTAGTTTAAGAGTGTGAACCAAGTCTTCCATGATTTCTTGCTACTCATCCATTCAGGAACTGACTGGAAGTTTCTAGTGAGGGATTGAAGCACTAATGGATAGAGTGGGTGGGGGTTTGTTTTCAATTATCAGCACCAGAGGACCACAACTTTAAAAGCCAGGTTGAGTTCTCATTCTGTCTTGTGCTGGAAGCTCAAGAACTAGGAATGGGAATCTCCTGTGAAGATCAATCCTGTCTATGTTGGTGCAGTGAAAAACCTGAGTGGAAAAATGCATATAATTTATATTTGCATAACATCTTTCCTCTCAACTCTCTCAATTATCCTACCACACAAATACCTCGATTCCTCCCTGCACATGCTGTTCACCAATGTTCCCTTTTGGCTCTTCCACACTGCACCAGTATTCTTTCTGTCTCCCCTAATCCACCAATACATCAACATACTATGCAATGAAAATTTAGCTTATATGAGCATTTTAATCATTCAAATTTATGTGTTTTAAGGATTGAAATGATAGCTAAAACTATAATGCACAACAGAAATTCCAAAAACATCTATTGTAAAAATGCAGGCTGGTAGTAACAATAAAAAAATCATAAATGAGAGAATAGATTTTTTTCACTGTTTATTTTTTTTTTTAAAGTGTAAAACACAATTTAGCAAATTTAACAATGTAGATTTCTCCCCTTACCTCCTCCCCTCCCCCCCAAAATCAGTCAGAAGATATTCAGCAGAAATATCAGGATCCTGCAGCCCTTAGGAAGGACTATGGCCATATGAGTGTATGTAAGTATGAAATTATCAGTATGCTTACTGTGTTTGAACTGGTCACATTGATTATTTGAAGGCTGCACTGATTAAATTGGTTCAGCTTTTCTTTTAAAAACAATTTTGGTGTGACCGTAGCATGAAAGGTCTAGAATCTCAGCTGGTGTAAATCAGCATGCACCGATTTACACCAGCTAAGTATCTGGGCCAAAGTAACTTCTCTGCTCCTCTAATCAAACTGTCTCTTCTTGCTCTTATTTGTTGTAGGGGAACCTGTGGAATATAAAATTGAACAAAGCACAGAAACCACCCAGAAAGAAGGTAAAATGCAACTGCAACAGCAAATCAGCCCCATTAGAAATGAAGGAAATGTGGAGTCAAAAGGAAGAGGTTTCCTTGAGTTAGTGAAAAGGTACTATAGTAGCTTTAAACCATCTAGAGACAGATTTATCCATGGCAGGGAGCAGGGGCAATGCCCATTCATGAATTCATTATAGCTGAATGGTAGTTGAGGTTGGGACTTGCTTACTGTTTAACAGCTGTTTTTTTCAGTGCTCTACAATCCACATGCTTAATGGATGGTCTTGAAAATTGCTGTTTGCCGAGGGGGTTTTGGGGCAGGGCTAGTGGTCCAAATTTGCGTTTAGTTCGGTTCCCAAGCTACAGTTTCCACTAAAAGTCCAATGATATGAAAACATTACATTTATTTTTATGTTTTTGTGCACAATGGGGATTAAACTATATAACTCTAATACTTCCAAAACTTGGAATTAACCTCAGCTAGTGCTGGGCAACCACTGGCTCTTTGGAGACACAATATTTCAAAAGTTCTTCAGGATAAAGTTTGAAACTACAATATAGGTTGAATGAAAGTGATACCCCAAAGAGAGTGAAGTGTGCATAAGCAACAGGACTAGGGTTCTGCTGTAAGCCAGAACCCAAGCACAACCCATGTATTTTGAGGTTTAATCCTGTCCTTGGCAGCTTTCTGATAATAGGTGTTATGCATATCAGTTGCATTCTTCATGTGCTCTTTCTAGAATTTTTGCTCTGACAGTAAAGCTTGTTCAAGAGCTGAGATTTCAAAGTGCTCTAAAATGCATATGCTTACTCAAATTTTACTTTAGAAGTATTGTCATAGAAAATAATATTAACTAAATAAAGGGAAGATGAAAGATTCTAGTAAGCAGCTGCATTACGGTAATGTAATCATAAGTCATGCTGTTCCCTAGTTTTCAGAAGTATTCAGTGTGAGTGTGATCAGAGAAAAGCAAATAGCTATGACTCATCAATGTCAACATGATCAAAGCTGCTGTTCTGCATCAGGAAACACATCAATTATAGAGAGTCCTGTTCTAAGGACTGATGTAAAGTCCACAGTGACTAATGTTGTACCAAAATACTGTCATCAGTCAAAGCAGTAACTTACGTTTATCATGAAAAATGAACATATAAAACAAACTTAAACTTTCTTCAGTAATTCACCCAATCTACACAAAGCAAGGATCACACCCATCAATTTCACCCCTCAACATGCTGGAATTCCTTGGAAAGGGGGCTCTGAAGGAAATGTCAGACACTAGAAAAATCTTAGTCATGTAGGGCTAGATCCACAGAGGGATTTAGGCATGGCAGGGCTGAGTATTATAGTGCCTACCCTTTAGGCATCCTGTCACCTAGTAAAAATAACAGGAGTACTTGTGGCACCTTAGAGACTAACAAATTAAATCTAAGGTGCCACAAGTACTCCTGTTATTTTTGCGGATACAGACTAACACGGCTGCTACTCTGAAACCTGTCACCTAGTAGAATTCACAGCCCCAGGTTAGGCACCCAGGCTCCCTATACAATGTCTGGGGAGAGTTAGGTGCTTAAGAATGGGATCCTTTGGCAATGTCTACACTACAGAGTTTTGTCGACAAAAGTTACGTCGACAACCAAAAAACGCTATAGTAACATCGCTATTGCATGTTCACACTACGCTCCCTCTGTTGGCAGAGCACATCCACACCTAGTGCTCTAGCATTGACAGTGAGAGTGGTGCACTGTGGGTTCCTATCCCACAGTCCCACTCACCACCTTATGCTGCTATGACTTGTGGATTGGCGGAATGGATCGCAGCGCATCATGGGTGTGGGCTCAACGTCCCATGATGCATTGTTTTCTGTCCCAACATTCCATGGTCTTCCAGCCATCTGTGTGTGAAAGGAGGGATCCTAAACTGCTCTCCAGTGCTCTGCTAGTTGTCATTAACACATCGCGGTTGGCAGTTTAGTTAATTATAAAGTTTCTAACTGAACAGTATTCAGAGTTGCCTGACCTGCTGGGTGACATGGATAGGAGTGACATATGATTACTTTTGGCATTCACGGAACAGCTGCACGCAGTGGACTGGCGCTTTTGGGCTCGGGAAACAAGCACTGAGTGGTGGGATTGCATCATTATGCAGATCTGGGATGATGAGCAGAGGCTGCAGAACTTTCAAATGCGGAAAGCCACCTTCCTGGAACTGTGTGCAGAGCTTGCCCCAGCACTGCGGTGCAAGGACACCAAAATGAGAGCTGCCCTCTCAGTGGAGAAGCATGTGGCGATTGCAGTATGGAAGCTGGTGACTCCAGACTGCTACTGGTTGGTTGCTAATCACTTTGGAGTGATGAAGTCGACTGTTGGGGCCGCTTTAAGGCTAGTGTGCAAGGCCATTAATCACACCCTACTGCGAAGAACCATGACTCTTGGCAATGTGTGTGAAATAATGAATGGCTTTGCGGAAATGGGTTTCCCTAACTGCAGAGGGGCGATAGATGGCACACACATCCCAATTTTGGCACTGGATTACCTTGCAACGAAATACATCAATAGAAAGGGGTACTTTTCCGCAGGCATTTCACTGACTGTCAGGATGGTTGTGAACCCATTGGACTTGGATAGTTCTACTACAAAGGCTAAGACTGTCCAGGGGCCAGGTGGAATCTCAAGGAGTTGTGGGAGTCCCAGGGATTTATTGTGCAGTGCCTTGGAGCAGGCACATATATTGCAAGAGGCTGCATAGGCCTGCACTGTGTCCTGTAAGCAAAGTCACTAGAAGAAATGAATTTTAAAGTGGCCAAAATGTTCTGCCACAGGGGAATCATGGCATACCTGTAGGGCGGTAGCCTCAGAGGTCCAAGGGGACATATATATGCCCTTTTACATAGGTTACCCCATCTAGGCCCTTGTGGGGTTCCTTACTTATGGTTTCCTGGTCAGCAGGAGGGATCCCATGCACAGAGGCTGATCTTATGAGGGTGAACAGATCTTGGGGAGGAGCTACACCCAGAAAGTTCTGAAGCTTGAGGATGCAGGAGGTTTTCAGTTTCAGGTCAGTGTAATACTCACTCTTCTGGGACAAAGCATCAGCTTTGCTGATTTTGGTTACTGGGCAACAAGAGATTACAAAATTAAAGTGCAAAAAGAATAAGGCCCACTGAAGTTGTCATTGGTTGAGGACCTTAGCCCTATGCAGATATTCAAGGTCCTTGTGGTCAGTGTACAGCTGGACAGGAAACTGGACCCCTTCTAGATAGTGGCACCACTTCTGAAAAGCGGTCTTAATTACCAGTAGTTCTTTGTCTAAAATGTTGTAGTTCTTCTGTGGGGGTTTGAGTTTTCTGGAATGGAAGGTGCAAAGATGTAGCAGTTGTTGAGGACCATGCGTTTGGGATAGCACAGCTCCGATCGCTAAGTTGTAAGCATCTGCCTTGAGGATGAAGGCTTGCATGGTGTCGGGATGGACCAATATGGGAGCAGTCATACAGGCGAGCTTCAATTGTTTGAAGGTCTACTGGACCTCAGGAGAGAATTGGAACCTGATGTTTTTGAGGAGCAGGACAGTGAGAGAGTTGATCCACTCTGAGAACTTCAGAATGAACTGCTGATAGGAGTTTGTGAACACCAAAGAGCATTGTAGTTCATGAACATTCTATAGTGCTGCACACTGTATGGATTCATTTTGATACCAGCAGGAGAGAGGATGAAACCTAGGAATTCTATGGAGGACTGATCAAAAGCACATTTTTCTAGTTTGGCATAGAGGCCATGTTGGCATAACCTGTCCACAATGGAACAGACTTGCATGGTGTGCTCTTCAGCATTGTCTGAGAAAATAAGCATGTCATCCAGCTATTGGTCCAAATGTCCTAGAGTACATCATTTATAAATTGATGGTTGGTGCATTTATCAACCCAAATGGCATCACAAGATACGCAAAGTGTCCATAACGTGTTCAAAAGACGGTGTTCCATTTGTTCCCAACTCTAATGCATACTAGGTTGTAGACCAGTGGTTCTCAACCCGCGGCCCATGGGCCGCATGTGGCCCAATTAGCACACAGCTGCGGCCCAGCTCAGGAGTCGGGGTTGGGGCTCCGGCTGCCCCCGGCCCCGTGCAGCGGCAGGGTCAGGGTCCCGGTTGCTCCCCCCGTGCAGCGGCAAGGTCAGGGGCAGGGCTGTCAGCTGCCCCCCGGCACCATGCAGTGGCATGGTCAGGGTCTGGGGTCCCAGCTGCCCCCCGGCCTTGTGCAGCGACAGGGTCAGGGTCTGGGGTCCCGGCTGCACCCTGGCCCCACACAGTGGGGTCCAGGATCCCTGCACAGTTGGGGTCTGGGTCCCTGCCACCTGCCCCGCGTTCTGCTTCTGGCCTCATTCTGTGGAGGGGTCTCTGGGCAGAGGGGTCCGTGATAGCAGCCAGCCAGGAATTCCTCTAGTTCAGTAGTTCTCAAACTTATTTGATTGTGTCCCCCTTCTTTGTGTCTGTAATCGTCTGTAATCCCTGTCCCCACCCCCCCAGTACATATACTGCCATCCAGCTCTGAAGGCAGCAGTAGCAAAGAAGTAAGGGTGGCAATGTGAAAAGTGATATTCTTCAATTCACTTTTCACAGCAGACTTAGCGCTGCATTGCCATCCTTACTTTATTGTGGCTGCTGCCACCGCGAGGCTGACAGCTGAGCCCCGCTGCGTCCAGGTGAGGGATCAGGGGTGCGGGGAGAAGCAGAGCCTGAGTTCAGGCTGCCTCCTGGTGAGGGAATGGGAGGGAAGGAGAGCCTGAGCCTGGGTGGTGGGCTGTCCCCTTTTATCCCCGCCTCCTGGCTGTGCATGGCCCTTCTGCGTGTGCCCCAACCACCCGGGGCCGAGAGCCTCTTTAAAAAAAATAAAAGCGCACAGCTCATGCCTCCCTTGACACATTCCCATGCCTCCCTTGAGAGGCCCACCCCATAGTTTGAGAACCACTGCCCTAATTGCTCAGACAACTTCCTGATGTTACTTCCTCATTTATATAGAACCCCTCAGCCAATCAGGGGGCTGAATGTTTCACCCAATCGTGAGCTTTAGGGGCAGGGTCTTCTGCAAGCTAACCTTTCACTGGACCCTTCCCTGGTTTCTCACGTGAGCTGCTGTGTGGCAGTCACGGCCTGGGCACTTTCCGGGGACCCATGGGCCTCGGTTCAAGGTCTATGATCCCTCACATTATTCAGCTGCAAAAGATCTACTGAGCCTCTTGGTACTGTCCTCACCAGTCATCCAGACCAACAGTGCCCTGCTGGCTCCATCACATGTGGTGCACACATTGGCACCCATGTTGGTGCTGGTGACCTCATGTCTGGTACTTCTTTTCTCAATCTCCTCAATGTTGGCTCCAGGGCCACTGGTAACTGCTCCACCTCAGTGTACAGTACTGGTAGCTGGGAAGCCCCTGATGTTGCTACTAGTACTGGAGTCCTATTGTTGATCACAGTCCTGATCTCCAGTGACACCACCTGGTACCACACCACCACGACTTTCTTAATACTCCGACTCCTCAGAGTGCAAAGTGGGTTCTTGTGTACTCCCACTTCAGGGAATCTATAGTGTCCTCCAGGAATTGTTCCCCATCCTGTAGACATTATGCTGACAAGAGCAGGTTGAAGGACTGGAGTGCCTGATCTAGGTGCAACTGGCCTCTGGTTCGGTATCAGCCCCATCATTGGCCTTACTGGGTACCTTGGGGGATGCTGCCAACATTCAGGTCCTCGTTTCCTCTGTGATACAGAAATATATCCCCGAGAGGGAGGGGAAGTTTGCCCATGCTATATTGATAGGCAGATCGAGGTCAGGGTCAGTACTGAGCTCTTCATTAGCAGGGAAGACCAGGACTGCCTGTTACCTGCATTAGACACCTGCCATCTGCATCTGCGGTTCAAGACCAGCCTCAAGAAGGTAATCCCCTGCCTCCTCGGAACATCTCATCCTTGTTACCAGATGAGGAAATGTCTTCTTTAGTATTAGATGATTTTAAGTTCTACCAAGATCTCCTGGATGGTTATGTCCTTTGATGTACAAATGGAGCTTGTGGAGGAGAATCCTCGTAAGCTCAGACATTTTACATCCTGCCATGGTAGGGAAAGTTGCCCTCCCTATAAATGAGGCAGTAATGCAGCCTATTAAGACCTATGGCAAACCCCATCGTCCATCACGTCTGTGGAGATTGTGCATGGAATGCAAATACCAAGTTCCATCCCAAGGGTTTGAACAGTTCTATGAGCATCCCACTCTGGGCTCTCTGGTAGTAAATGAAAGACACTTAAGGTAGAGCAAAAGCTACCCCTAAACAAAAGGATGCAAAGAAATTAGAACTTTTCAGTGGAAGGTTTATTTTTCTGCAGATTTACAGCTCCCTGTTGACTGTTATAATTATTCAAACTTGGACATAGGAGGCTATGTCCAAGTTCCTCAGTAAGCTGCCTGAAGATTCTAGAGGCAAGTTCCTGTCACTTCTGGTGGAAGGTTGGCAGGTCTTCAGGTCGGCTCTGCAGATTTCAGACTCAGCTTCCAGCATTGCAGTGACAACAGTAACCATGCACTTCTCATTCTGGCTCAAGTTGTTGGGGATCCCTGCAGAAGTAGGCAGACTATTGAAGACCTCCCCTTTGAGGTCCGTGCTTTGTTCTCCTCTAGACTGAAGAAGCACTGCATATATTAAAAAATTCTAGGGCAGTGTTAAAATTTCCTTCCCCAAAGATAACAATGTTTTGGCCTCAATTTCAGTATTATATGCCTAGACGGGTTCAATAGATTCCACGGCCAGAGGGACCATTGTGATCATCTAGTCTGAGCTGCTGTATAACAGGCCATAGAACTTTCCCAAAATAATTCCAAAATCATATCTCTTGGAAAAGCATCCAAACTGGATCTAAAAATTGTCAGTGTTGGAGAATCCACCACAATCATTGGTAAATTGTTCCAATGGTTAATTACTCTCATAATTAAGAATTGACACCTTATTTCCTGTCTGAATTTGTCTAACTTCAATTTCCAGCCATTGGATCAAGTTATACCTTTCTCTGCTAGATTGAAGAGCCCTTTATTAAATATTTGTTCTCCATGTAGATACTTACAGAATGTAATCAAGTCACCCTGTAGCGAGGTTGAGACTCACCACCACGGCACCTCCAGCTGGTCGTCCTGGGAATTAGCTCTTCCAGCCCGGAGCGCCCTCTGCAGGCCGGTGTCTTGCCTGCCACTGGCCCCTGTGTCCCTCCCGGACCCCGATGCCCCTCTATGTCAGGGTTCTGCCCCCAGTTGTAACCCATGATATGGGTCTCCCCACCCCCCCGCTAACCTTCTCTAGCCCGAGAGCTAAAGAAAAAAAAACAACTTGTAAATTCCCTTGCGGTAGTTTAACTATTCTGCCTTCAGGCACAAATTCCTTTCCTTGTCCTTGGTTGGTATTGCTGCCACCACCAAGTGATTTACACAAAAATTCAGGGGAGGGTACTTGGAATCCCTATCCCCCCAAAATATTCCCCAAAGCCCCTTCACCCCCTTTCCTGGGGAGGCTTGAGAATAATATACCAACTAATTGCCTTAGCAACGTGAGTATGGACCAGACCCTTTATCTTTAGGATACTAAAATCAATCAGGTTCTTAAAATAAGAACTTTATAATAAAGTATCAGAGGGGTAGCTGTGTTAGTCTGGATCTGTAAAAAGCGACAAAGAGTCCTGTGGCACCTTATAGACTAACAGACATATTGGAGCATAAGCTTTCATGGGTGAATACCCACTTATCAGATGCGTCTGACGAAGTGGGTATTCACCCACGAAAGCTTATGCTCCAATACGTCTGTTAGTCTATAAGGTGCCACAGGACTCTTTGTCGCTTTTATTATAAAGAAAAAAGTAAAAGACTCACACCTGCAAAATCAAGATGGAAGGTAACTTTACAGAGTAATAAAAAGATTTAAAACACAGAAGAATCCCCTCTGGACTCAGCTTCACAGTTACAAAAACAGGAATAAAACTACCTTTGTAGCATAGGAAAATGTACAAGCTAAAACAAAAGATAGGCTAGGAAATGCATTAGTTTTACTTACAATTTCTGTAATTTTAGATGGATCATTCCAGGTATGTTTTCAGGAGATGTTGTACCTGCTTGGTCTCTCCCTCTGTCCGGAGAGGGAACAAAACAAAGAGAGATGCAACAAATTCTCCTCCCCTCCCCCAGATTTGAAAGTATCTTCTTTCCTCATTGGTTCTTCTGGTCAGGTGCCAACTAGGTGATTTGAGCTACTTAACTCCTTACATGTAAAGTGATTCAGTATTGCTGCCAAGGATGGATTTTATGCTACCCTTTTCTTTATATTTATGACAGGCCATCTTCCTCATTTGTGGTATTTTGTGGCTTTTTGGGCATCTAGTAAGGTGTTCTTAAATGATTGCCAATTATCATTCACATTTTCTGATTAAATTCTTCCTCCCAGCTGATTTGTCTCATAATTGTTTTCAGCTTCCTGGACCAAGGCAAAAAACACAAGTAGTAAAGGAGATCCCCATCATCTGCCTCAGTTGTTGCTTCATCCAAACAGCCCTAGGCCTGTTTGACTCCTGAATCAAGGATAGCATACCGACCATACTGGATCTCACCAACAATCTCCTCCCTCCCCCCACAGGAGCAAGTTGTCACAGTTCCTGAGCATGTCCATCACCTCAAACAAGTGTGTTCTGAGCATGGTGGAATTGGAATATACCCTGCAGTTCCTGGCTATGTCTACATGGCAGCTGGGAGTGCGATTCCCAGCACAGGTCATGCTAGTTGTGTTCAAGCCAGCATGCTAAGTATAGGAGGGTAGCTGTGGTTATACAGACAGTAGCTCGGTCTAGCTGCCTGAGTACGTACCCACCCAGACCCTCTTGATACGCATCTGTGCTACCCTGGCTACACTACTATTTTTAGCGCACTAGCATGAGCTGCAGTGTAGATGTACCGCTTTACTTCCCCATTCCTAACTTCCCTCCTTATTCCTTTTCAGAGACCCATCACATGAATCTGCACTAAGACAATAAATGCAGTCTCTTCATTTTTGGGGAGCTACCGAAGAAGTGCCACCTCAGTATCAGAGCAGGGTGTTCTATTCCCACTACTTCCTAATACCCAAAGCAAAAGAAGGTCTCAGGCCCATTCTAGACCAGAACTTGAACAAATTAATGAAGAAACTATGGTTCCGTATGGATTCCCTTGCAACTATTATCCCTTCATTAGATCTGGAAGATTGGTATGCGGACTTCGAGTTGAGGGATGCTTATATCTACATGGTGATCCACCCTAGCCACAGAAGGGTTGTAATTTTTAAGGGTTGTAATAGGAGGAGACCACTTCCAGTTCACACTCCTTCCCTTCAGCCTATCATCTGTGCCAAGGGTTTTCACCAAGTGTGTGGTTATGGTAGAAGCCTACCTCCACCATTAGGATGTCCAGATGTACTCTTACTTGGATGATTGGTTGGTGCAGGTTCACTCCTGTAAGCAACTGGAAAGAAGTATCCATGGGATGCTCCATCTGCTTTGTTGAGGTTAGGCCTGGAAGTGAGCAAAGACAAATTGATCTTCACACCCCTACAGGGAATAGAATTAGTTGGGACAGTCCTGGTCTCAACCCTAGCCACGGGATTTCAAGGTATATGAGACCTCTGCAAAGGTCATTCCCAAACCTCAGTGAGAAACTGCCTCATGCTCCTGGGGCATATGGCTGCACACACTTATGTGATTTCCCCCATACGAGACTGTATTGTTGAGGTTTACAGGCATGGCTTAGGTCAATGTACCATCCTAAGGACAGACGTGTGTATATTTCAGACAAGATCCAGTTGTTGTTGGGTTGGTGGATGAATCAAGACAACATTGGCACACAGCTCCATTGCACCTGGCTGCAATCTTAGTATTTCTCCCCCATGCTATGGCTAGGACTGTATTTGCTAACCCTATGACTACCAGGCTCCTAAAAGGCTTAGAAAGATTGTTTCCACCTGTCAGAGACCCTACTGCACAATGGGATTTGAACTTGGCATGATCAGTCCTTATGGGTCTCTGTTTCAAGCTGTTAGCCATTGTTATATCTCTTGACAAGGTGGCCTTTTTAATAGCCATCACCTCCACAAAGAGAGTTGGGGGAGGTACATACTCTGGTACACAGTGTTTTACAAGGCAGCTTAGGCCACACCCTAGGTTACTCTCCAAAATGGTATCTGATTTCCACCTCAATCAGTCAATATATTTACTGATCCTCTTTCCAAAGCCACATGCTCACAAAGATGAACAAAAGCTCCATATTTTGGATGTTCATTGAGCCTTGGCCTTTTTCCTAGATAGAACGAAGTCCTTTTAGGGCTCTTCTCAACTGTTTGTCTCTGTGACAGGGTTGGGACTCACCACCGCAGCGCCTCCTACTGGTCGTCTCGAGAATTAGCTCAGTCCAGTGGAGCGCCCTCTCCTGGTGGTGTCCCGCCTGTTGTCTCACCCTTGGTTGGCGTCTGAGCCCGCATTGCTCTCCAGTTCGCGGTGTCCTCTTCAGGACCACTGCCCTCCGGCAGTGCCCTTAGTCCATCCTCGCCCCATTCCAGGGGGGGGGGGGGAAGAATCAATCAGCTGTCTCTCTGCACCCCAGCCACCATGTCCAACCACACACCCCAAAGTCTAATCCCTCTTGTCAGGGATCTGGCGTAGTCTATAATGGCTGCTCCCTATGGCCGAAGGCTGGGTGTACTGCAAGGGGGGAATGGGGGGGAGACGCAGGTCCACCCTCTACTCTGGGTCCTGGCCCAGGGACCCTCTGGCGGCAGCCTCGCTGTCCTCCTTCTCTCCCCTCGTCTGTCCACTTCCCTGGGCCGCTTCCCCTACGGCCCCTTGCACCCGCTAGGCCCTTCCCTTCAGGGCCTGCAGTCTGGCAGACACCGGGCTAGAGCTCCCTTCTGCTCCCCGAGCCTGGCCAGCACTGCGCTGTCCATGGTGCCAGTCTCCCAGCTGGAGACACACCTTCCCCTCTTGAAGGCCTGGGACAGACTGACTGCTCCCTTCCTGAGCAGCCTTTTTATAGGGCTGAGCCAGGCCCTGATTGGCTGTCTCCAATCTGGGCCCCGATTGGCTCCCACTAAGCCCTTCTCTGATTGGCTGCCTGTCTGCGCAGGTGCACTGGCCTGCCGCAGCCCACACTCTCAGGGAGTGGGGCAGTCCGCCCACTACAGTCTCCTATGCAGAACAAATAAGAGGGCTTTCTGTAACAGCGCAACAGCTTTCCAAATGGATCACCAGCTGCATTGCCATGTGCTACAGAGACAAAAATCATCAGCCTCCACAGCATTAATGGGAAACATCCCTATTGTGTACAGCTGTAGAGTGGCGTTATGGTCTTCAATCCGCATATTTGCCAGGTATTATGCAATTACTACTCCATCAGGGAAAGACATGAATATGGGGAAAGTGGTCCTGAAGTTCCTCTTCCAATGAGACTTCTAACCCCACCTCCATCAATAACACCTTGGGAGTCACCTAGTGAGGAAAAGAGCTTCAACTTCTCCCCTCAAGGAGCCGCCAAAAAAGAAGCGGTCTCCGGCCCGCTCCTCATCCTCAGTACTGACCACATCGCAGCTGAGTATTTACGAGGCCCCAGGATCTTCAGGTACCATGTGTATCATTAAAGCTAGTGACTCTAAGTGGGCAGGCACAGAAACCTATCTCCTCCACTACGGCACTGACAGACCCGCCTAAAGATGCGGCACCGAAACGCTCCACTCAGATTGTTGCACCACCTCCTGTCCCAATAGTGCAGAGCACTCCGATGTTGGCACCGACAACTACGATTACATCAGCACTGCCAGCACCAACCACCTTGGTACCAAAACCATCGGCACCACACCCTTTTCTATATCATGTGGACCTGCAGGTCTCATCGATGCTGGAATCACTTCTCTTCAGCACCGATGTTTCTCTGGCATGCACGGCACTGTGTCAGCCCACTTCACCTCTGGCTTGTCCAATCTGTAGTGAGGAAGAAGATACTGAAGAGGAGGGTGCTTTCTCATCTCACCACTCCTCTCCCATTGAATCCACTGCAGCGTTGGGTCCAACTGTACAGCCTACGGCTCACCACAGAGCTGACATCCATGGATGCCACTGCCTATGCCATTCCCCACTCAGTGGCCCTACTGGGACCTCTTGGGGCATATAGGAGGCAGTACACCAGACCCCAAGCTGATACAGGGAGAGGCTTAGATCTCCCCCACCACCCACAGTTGCTGCACCTTCACAGCCCCCTGAAGAAAGCTTTGAAGAACAGGAGGAGGCCCAGGAACAAGACACAACATCAACATCCAACAATTCTTCCTCATCCTCAGACAAGGCCATAATGCCACTGCCATCCATAGCAGCGGACAATTTTAAACATTTTCAAGAACTCTTTAAAGAATTGCAGATACCCTAGAGATCTCTCTGGAGGAGGTCTTGGAGTCTCAGCACAAATTACTGGACAGTCTCCATATATCCTCCTCATAAAAAATTGCACTTCCCATAAACGATGCACTCATGGAGCTGGCCAAAAACATATGGCAGACCCTGGCTACAATACTGCCCACCTGCAAGAGAGCAGATAAAAAGTACTATGTTCCCTCTAAAGGACTAGACTTCTTATTTTTTCACCCCACAGTGTACTCGCTAGTGGTCAATGCTGTCAACCACTGAGGCAGACAACAACCTTGATCCCCTTCATACGACAAAGAGTATATTTCTTACATCTCTTTGGCCACAAGGCCTATTCATCCACCACTCTTCAATTCTGGATTGCTAATTACGCTGCCCTAATAACAAAATACAACCACACAAATTATTCTAAACTCACTGAATTTACTGACGACATACCAGAGGACAAAAGAGACCAATTTAAGTCCATCATTTTGGAGGGCCATCTCCTAGCTAGAATTGCCTTAGAGGCATCTCTACATGCAGCTTATACCCGCTCCACGGCCACTGCCACAGTTATGTGCCAGGGTTCGTGGGTTCCACCTGTTCTCCTTCTAAAGGGAAATACAATCTACTGGGCAGGACCTCCCATTAGATGTATGGAACCTGTTCGCAGCAAAAACCGATGAGTCCCTTCATACCCTGAAAGACTCAAGGGCTACACTTCACTCCCTGAGGGTAAATACTATCCCACTCAGCGTACAAGGTCTATCCCGTATGCCTCACAACAGAGGGACTACGACACACAAAGGCAAAGACAAAGGCCTCCAAAGCGTCACCAACTTCCAACTCAATCATCATCATCGCATCAGCCCTCAGCAAAACAACAATTTTGAGAGTTTGGTCAAGGGCCAGAAAGATCTCCCTCATTCTTCAGTGCTGACACAATCACTAACCATCCCCCTTTTGGATACTGGTTGGCCCCTTTCTACCGAGCATGGCAATCCATCACTATGGACAAATGAGTTCTGGAAATAATTCATTCAGGCTATATGATACAATTCATCTCTATCCCCCCTATCCAACCTCCCTCTCCATCCCTTTTCAAGGACCCCTCTCATGAACAACTTCTACGGCAAGAAGTAAACCACCTTCTACATGTGGGCACTGTGGAACACATACCATCACAAGGCAGAGGGAAGGATTTTTACTCCCACTATTTCTTAACCCCCCCTGCTCCCTGCCTGCCCCAACCCCTCTCCAAACCCCTGCCTCCTGACAGCCCCCCCCGAACTCCCGACTCATCCAACCCCCCCAGCTCCTTGTCCCCTGACCACCCCCTCCAGAGACCCCCCCACCCTAACTGCCCCCCCCCAGAACCCTCCTTGCTCCCTGTCCCCTGACTGCCCTGACCCCTATCCACCCCCGCCCCCTGACAGACTCCGGGACTCCCATGCCCCATCCAACCCCCCTGCTCCCTGACTGCCCCCTTCAGAGACCCCCAAACCCTAACCACCCCCCCGGGATGCCACCCCCTATCCAACCCACCCTGCTCCCTGTCCCCTGACTGCCCCCACCCCGTATCCAACCCCCCCAGACCCAGACCCCTTATCAGAGGCTCCTAGCAGCATGTTTTGCTCCGCGCAGAGCCAGACACGCTGCCCCGCGCATGGGTGGCAGGGCTCTGGCTGGGGCTGAGGGGTTTGGGGCATTGGAGAGGCTCAGGGCTAGGGCAGAATGGCAGGGTAAGGGCAGCCTGCCCTGCCATTAGGGGATGGCAGGCACTAGGACCCTGGGGCAGCAGACAGCAGTTGAACATAGGAATGTGCTACACCGGCAGCACAAGCAGGCACAGGAGAGGCGCGCGCCGCTTTCTTCCAGACAGGGACGCGGCGGGGCAGGGGGGGAGACCCGCGGGGGGTGGCAGGCGGGGGCCGGGGCCTGCTCCAGGCAGGGCCGGGGGAGAGACTCAGCTCAAAATATTGGTGGAGCAGGGCCCCCAGCCCTGAATATTCCTGGAGCATGGCTCCGGGGGAGGGGCCGGCGGCTTGCTGCGCCGGGAGAGTGGAGTCATTTGCCCACCCCTGCATTAGGGTGTGCCTGGGCACACCCGGCACACCCCGTGCGCACGCCTATGAATACCACCAGCACTGGAACAGGGGGACTGGTTTTTGGCCGTCAACCACCAAGACACCTATTTTCACCTAACCATACCTCCCGCACACAGGAGGTTCCTCAGGTTTACTCTGAGAACAGAACACTATCAATACAAGGTTCTGCCATTTGGCCTTTCAATAGCATCTAGGGTGTTTTCCAAAGTGCTTGCAGTAGTGGCGGCACACCTCCGCAAACAGAGAGTGACAATTTCCCCTATTTGGACGATTGGCTCTTAAAAGCACCCACCTGGGAAGATGCCATAGAGACAACGCACATGATGATTACCCTCTTCTCGCAGCCGAGATGACAACTCAACGTACAAAAGTCAACACGGACACCCGTGCAGAAACTGGACTTCATCGGGGTGCGTCTCAATGCTCTAGAGGCCAAAGCGTCACTACTACCAACAAGATTCCCTCACTATAGTCAATCTGATCTCCATGGTATTGAACAGCTCACAATTATCGGCACGGATCTGCCTCCAACTATTAGGCCTTATGGTGGCAACCACATTCATGATACAACACGCGCTGCCTTCAGGGCTGGCTAAGAACTATCTACATACTGCACAAACACAGCCTAAACAGATGCCTCGTAATGCCACTCAGAGTCAAAGACTTGCTACTCTGGTGGACGCAACCCAACAATGTGTGCATGGGTGTGCCTTTCACTCAAACCACACCTTCAATGATTCTCACAACCAATGTCTCCTTGATAGGCTGGGGAGCCCATATACAGCACCACACAATTCAGGGCAGCTGGTCTCCCGCCAAGACACTGCTACACATAAATCATAGAAGATTAGGGTTGGAAGAGACCTCAGGAGATCATCTAGTCCAACCCCCTGCTCAAAGCAGGACCAACCCCAACTAAATCATCCCAGCCAGGGCTTTGTTGTCAAGCCAGGCCTTAAAAACCTCCCTAGGTAACCCATTCCAGTGCTTCACCACCCTCCTAGTGAAATACTTTTCCCTAATATCCAACCTAGACCTCCCCCACTGCAACTTGAGACCATTACTCCATGTTCTATCATCTGCCACCACTGAGAACAGCCGAGCTCCATCCTCTTTGGAACCCCCCTTCAGGTAGTTGAAGGCTGCTATCAAATCCCCCCTCACTCTTCTCTTCTGCAAACTAAATATGCCCAGTTCCCTCGGCCTCTCCTCATAAGTCATTTGTCCCAGCCCCCTAATCATTTTTGTTGCCCTCCGCTGGACTTTCCCCAATTTGTCCACATCCTTTCTGTAGTGGGGGGCCCAAAACTGGACGCAATACTCCAGATGTGGCCTCACCAATGCCTAATAGAGGGGAATAATCACTTCCCTCGATCTGCTGGCAATGCTGCTACTAATGCAGCCCAATATGCCATTAGCCTTCTTAGCAACAAGGGCACACTCTTGACTCATATCCAGCTTCTCCTCCACTGTAATCCCCAGGTCCTTTTCTGCAGAACTGCCACTTATAGCCTGTCAGTCCCCAGCCTGTAGCAGTGCGTGGGATTGTTCCATCCTAAGTGCAGGAGTCTGCACTTGTCCTTGTTGAACCTCATCAGATTTCCTTTGGCCCAATCCTCCAATTTGTCTCGGTCACTCTGGACCCACCAGCATATCTACCTCTCCCCCAAGCTTAGTGTCATCCGCGAACTTGCTGAGGGTGCAATCCATCCCATCATCCAGATCATTAATGCCCCCTTTTAGAGTCGGATGTGTCTTCTGTACCCCCCACTACCATCCTGGTTCTCCTATAATGGGAGATTATGCCAAGGATCCCTGCTGTATCAACTACCATAAATCCTTCCCAGTTATAGACTACCCCAACACTGTCTGCATTGCCTGTGGGAAACCCACATCTTTTCCAGGTGCAGCATCTGCAGGTTGTTCCAGAGTAAGACTAAGCAGTTGAGGAAGTTCCAACTCCGAAAATTCCTCATGGAGCACTCCATGAAAGCAGGAACAACCTCTGAACAGGAAGAACTCCCTGTATGTCATTCTGAAGAAGATAGGAGTAGCCCCTCCTCTTCAGTTCCAACTGGTTTCAAGTCCTCCACCTCCCCTCCACCTCAGAGAGATTTGGGCGAGCAAAGGCAGGGCAGACGGGGAAAGGGAGACATAAGCATTCCCCTAAGCACGAGGGGGATGGTTTCCCCATCCAAGTCCTCTAAGAAGAGGCAAAAGTCCCTGTCCCATACTAAGACAGGAGTGACTTCGTGCTCCAGGGTGGGACTGGCTGGTCCAGAAAGGATTGGACTGGAACTTCATTGAAGGTCAAGACCGCACCACCTTTCGGTACCTGGAGTGGTACCTCAGCATTGAAAACAACTTCATTGGTACTGCCAGATTTGATATCCTCTACTTTGATGCTTCAAGTTATGGAAATGACTCTCTCCACTCTGGCTCACTTCTTGGCACCAGGTGATCTTATGTGCTTCTGGACCCAGAGTCCTAGCTACTCTTTGGATTCCCACACCTGGTACCAGGACATCAGTCAGTACTGATCTTTTGGGGGCACCCCTCACCATTCCCATCTTTGAGCTTGAGTCATTGATGGTACCATTGACGAGTAGGGTCAGGTCATCGCCACCTCTGGTACCGAGAGTTCCTCTGTTGAATCCAGGTTCAGAATCCTTGGAGTTGGAAGAGATCTGTGGGGAACAGCCATCCTCAGTCTGTGCCCCAGGGGCTCCTTGCAGGGGTTAAGCCTAGACAAGAGTGTCAGGAGTCTCCAGGGGATCTCAGTACTCCCACATGAGAAAATACCCTCCCTATACTTATTGGACAGCAACCTGGGGCCTGTATTGAGGGGATATGAGGTCCTAGAATTGTCTAATGTACCCACCCCATGGGATCGGGGACTCACAAAGACCTAGGAAGAGCACATTCAGCTTCCTCAGGAGTCACAACAGCAGCATCACAGGAGACAGGAGCAACAGGAACTAGAGGTCATCAGACCAGATGACCTTGTCCTCTTCTCCAGAGGAGGTGGTGATTCCAGTTTCCCCACCTCACCTTGACAAACCTAAGGGCTTCCAGGACTTGCTTAAAGGGTGGGATAGGTATTACAAATCCCCCTAGAAAAGTCCAGGAAGCCCCCCACAAGCCCACATGGAGGAGCAGGTATTGCAAGGGACATGGCCCCTCAAAAGTCTATACTCAGCATCATCGTGTTGTAACTAAGAGTTGTCAGGCTGGTGTACAAGCAGTTTCCCCCTTACATCCATGACTAGTCAGATCAGGTAGTATTGGACAACATGATGGCGGTCTATTACATCAACAAATAGGGAGGAGATTGCTCCTTGCAGCTTTGTGCAGAGGCTATCATCCTCACCAGTTGCAACTGTTGCATACCTATGCAGATTACCCCGACTACTGCCAGTTTACCAGGAATCCAGAACACCCTGGTGGACTCTTGACCAGACATTTTTCATGCTCTGTGGAGTGGGAGTTGCATGACCTGATTCTAATGGAGATGTTTAAGGTGTGGGGTCTCCCAGCCATGGATATTGTTGCATAACATTTGAACAAAAAATGCAAAGAATTCTGCTGTAGAAGGGGTTGTAGCCCAGGCTCCATGGGCAGTGCTTTCCTCATACAATGGTAAGGGGACCTTGAGATACGTGTTCCCCCCCCTCCCCACCAATTCCCTTATTACTGAGGGTACTGAGGAAAATCAGACCGGACAAGGCACTGGTCAGTTTCATAGCACTGGATTGGGTACCCCATGTTACTGCAACTATCATCCCAGCCTCTTATCTGCCTCCCCCTGATATGATATCTCTTAACTCAGTCCAAGGGGAGAACTTGCCATCCCAACCCAGCCACACTTCACCTGAGCACATGATATTTGGATGGATGTGAGACCTACAAAAGGCATGTTTGGCTGATGTCCATATCATAATAAGCGGTAGTATAAAAGACCCTGCCAGGAAATGTTACATGGCAAAGTGGAAAAGGTTTATGTTTTGGCATGACCAATGAGGAACTTCCTCATTACAGGCAAAGATTCTGAATATTCTGGACTACCCATTATCCTTAAAGTTCATAGGAGTGTCTCTTGGCTGCCCGGTGTATCCTGAAGGAACTATCAGCATGTTTCATCTGCTGGTAGATACCTACTCTTTATTTTCTTACCCAGTCATATCCCATTTCTTGAAGGGTATGATTAGTCATCCTTCCAGTGTCAAAACCTGTACCAGCCTGGGACTTGAAACTGGGTTTTATCAATCTTGACAAGGTCACCGTTTGAGCCTCTGGCATCCTGATCTCACCTACATCTTGCAGTGAAGTTAGCATTCTTGGTTGCTACTTTGTCAGTCGGAAGGGATGGGGAATTAGAGATGCTCATGGCTAACCCCCCTCCTCCCCATACAATTTTCCACAAAGAAGAAGTATCCATGAGACTGCATCCGAAGTTCATCCCAAAGTGGTGACAGACTTTCATATCAGTTAAAGTATTCACTTACATGTGTTTTACCCTAAACCTCATTCTAGTAGGGAAGAGGTAGTAGGGCACTTCTTAGATGTGCGTCAGGCTCTTGCCTTTTACCTGCAGAGGTCAAAGTCATTTGTATAAATCTTCTAGACTGTTTGTATAATTTGCTAAATGAATGAAAGGGCAGGCTATATCCTCCCACAGGCTGTCAAAGTGGATCTCAAGATGCATCATACTATGCTATGAGATGAACAATATCCCCCTTGAAGGCAGTGAGAGAGCACACTCCATGAGAGTTCAAGCAGCATCCTTCAGTGAGGTCCCTAAAATTGACAGCTGCAGAGCAGCAACTTGGAGCTCTGTACACACCTTTGTGAGACACTAAACTCTGATGCAAGCAGCTGTCTCAGATGTTTCTCTAGCTAGTGCAGTGTTACATTCCAGGGCCCATGTCCTCAAAAGAGTCACTGCTTGTAAATCACCTGAAGTGACAAATAGGGCCAAGCACTCAAAGAAGAAGTGGTTACTAACCTTGTAGTAATTTGAGTTCTTTGAGATGTGTAGTGCACTACCCACTTGCCTTCCCTGTTGCTTAGGTTCCACTAGTGTGGCCAGATAGTAAAGCAGGAACCAAAATGGCAGTGGTCCGGCAGTCCCTTTGGTGCAGAGCATGTGGAAAGCAGGGGTACATGTGTGGACCAGCCAGAGACTGCTAGGGAAAAATCTCTGGTCCTGGGACTATGGAGTGCATGCACCACCTGAAGTGTACTAGACATAGGGACAACACATCTCAAATAACTCAAGTTACTACAAGGTGAGTAACCCCTCCTTTTTTTACAATCCCGTGATGATTGTTGTCAAAGAGACTTTGACAGAGCAGAACCAGAAGGGGGGAAAGTTGGGAACCTTCCCTTCAGTGGCATGCAGGGGGCATGGGAAATGGAGCCATCTGAACCTTCCCTACAAACACCCCACCGTCCCCTAAAAATTCCTCCCCATGGCTGCTCCACCAGGCTGATGGAGGTGGCTCCATGTCTTCCTTTCCCTCCTCTGCTCCCCAGTCAGGGGAAGGATACCAGAAATCCCCTCCTTCTTCTTCCAGTAGTGACTCTGTGGGTGCTCCACTTTAGGTATGCATGTGCCCCTGTGCCTTTGATCAGAAATTTTTAGTAGCACTTCATATTCCCTACACATCCTCATGCCCCATACTGAGGCTAGATAGGGCCGGATGAGTGAGCTGCCCTCAGTTCCTTCTCAACTGCCATTGGCCTGAAACAGAGTCTAGCATGTGCCTGTTTGCTGTGTGTTTTGCCTCTTTTATTAGTGTTAGCTGTATAGTTAATTAGAGTAGATTTCATACCTTATATTTGGAACGTTTGTTCCCTTTTTTCTTTCTTTAAAAATGTTTTTTCTTTTCCTTTATTGAGGGGTTTGAGTAACTTTTTTCTTCTGTCAGGGATGCTGGGCTCTCTGGGCTTTACTAGGTGCCTCTTGTGCCGAGAAACAATACCGTTAGTGACAGGCACCCCCACTGCATTCAGTGTTTGGGAGACTCTCCTAAGCAAGTGTAAAACCTGCTTGTCCTTTAAGGAAGATCCTGTAAAAACAGGGAAATTAAGTAGAGACTTTTAATGATGGAGTAAGCCTTAAGACTGACTTTGGACCCAGGTTCAGAGAACCCCCTTGTACAGGGACCTTCCTCATCAGTCAGTGCACCATTGACATCAAGACCACAGTCACCTAGAGCTTCCAAGGAACAACAACACTGAAACCTGAGTCTCCAACACTCTCCTTGACTGAGGTACCAATACTCATGCCACCGGTACCAAGAGCTTCCCACTTCAAATACAAGGATGGGGATAAGAGGAGCAAAATGTCAGGGAGTTCCTCTTCAAAGAAGATCTGGTCACCAGGAGTGCTAGTCTGGGTACTTTGGGTACCATGAAGCATTTTAAGATTTAATCTAAGTCTCATACATCAGTGGTAAAGGGCTCAGTACTGAAGACGATTACTACCAGAAGATGGGTTTCAGTCGACCCCTCAACACTCTCGGTATTGACATCAGTGCCTCACATGGCATCTGCAACATCATGGGCACTGGTACCAAGTTTGGTTGTTGTTAGAATTATTATTATTTATACAGGGTATTACCATGACACTAATTTAACCATAAATTCCTTTATTAAATCCAAAGGGCCGAATGGTATTTTTCCATTGCTCTAAACATGCCTAAAAAGCCAAAATAATAAGCAATTTACTACATCCAAACAGTAAAAAAAACACTTATAAGTATTTGGTCAAGGTGCTTATAAACAGGCTAAACTCAGAGGTGCTTAGATCCGTATTGGTCAGCTCCAACTTGGTCAGGCAGGTATTAACAATGAACCTTGTTCATTATGTCATTACAAGTGATGTCATTACCAGTTATTGGAACTTAGCCAAGGCCAGATGAAGGAGTTTCTTATATAGCCAATTATTTATTGCACCTGGTACCCAATTAACCATGTTTTATTTCTGTTACTTTAGCTCAAACCTCAAATAAGATAATACTGGTATTTCAAAGGGTCACTACAAATTTAACACAACTCTCTTTTTTCCCCTCATGATTTCATTCTTTTTGATTCTATGCTTTGGGCCTGTTCATGCTAATAACCCAACTGAATTTAAAACCATAGTTCACCTAAATCTAATGTGGGCCTGTATTCCTACAGTAGTGTTTCCAGTACCACAGCAATTCTGATACCTGAAAGACCTTATGGTACCTCACAAATCAGTACCTCACAAAGCCTCTGCAACATTATTGGCACCAGTACAAAGTTCTGTTGTGCTTCCAGTACCACAGGAATTCCAGTACCCAAGAGACCTTGCGATACTGGTCTTGAATCTCCACTCCTTGCAACTTCCGGACACCTCTTGTACCGATGATGCGTCTGATGGGTCACTGACTGCTCATGTTTCCGGGAGACCTACCTCTTCAACCATCCATGAGGAGGGGCTGTTACCTTATATACAATATGTGGAAGAGCATTCCAGTTCAGACTTTGAACTTTCAGTTCAAGGATCTCCAATTTATTTTAGGAGACCTTATTCTCTGTTGCAGATGCAGAAAAGGGAGGACACCAGATCCCTGCTTTCCAACATTTTGAAGGACCAACGCTGGATTTCCCCTCCTCCCACCCATGCTTTATGGTCTTCCCCATTGTCCTTTCTGGGATCCCTGGGCAATGTACTGCCAACAGTTTCGAGGGACCTCAACTCAGCCCCACATGGAACACAGAAGACCTTGTTCCCAGTACCGTCCATCCCTCCTTCCCTCTCTGAGGAGACCTTTGAAGAGCAAGAGGTGAGAGAAGACAAGGAGGTTACCCCCTTTACAAACCATCACCACCACTGCCATCACTAGATGATGACTTTAGACAATTCTAGGAGTTGATGAAGTGCATCGCGGACAGCCTGCAAATTCCCCCGGAAGAAGTCCAGGATTCCCATTACAAGCTCCTGGACATATTGCACATATCTACCTCAGCATAGGAAGCACTGCCAATTAATGAAATGCTCCTTGAGCTGGCCAAGTCCATCTGGCAAACTCCAGAAATGGCCCCCACTACATGCAAGAGGGCTGATAAAAATACCACATCCTGGCCAGGTATTCTCAGCCAGCACCAAACTCTTTGGTCATGGATGCAATTAATGAAATGGGTAGGCAGCATACCTAAAAGGCAAGCCCTTATAATAAAGATCAGAAATATCTGGACCTATTTGGTCATAAGATCTATTCATCAGCAACACTTCAGTTCAGGATAGCTAATCACCAGATGCTGATGTCAGAATACGATTATCTTAACTCTGAGACATTTAATGCTTTTGTTGACCATTTGTCTGAGGAACACTGAGTATAGTTCAGCGTGGGCCAAATGGGCACTGCTACCAAAAATCTCCGATCAAAGGTTCAGGGCCACATGCTCTCCTGAAGCGGAGCACCCACAGGGACATAGATCTCAAAGAGCTCCAGTTACTGCACAAGGTGAGTAACCTCTGCTTCTCTATGATGTCTCCAGCAGTAGGGAAGGGACACCATGCTCATGCTTCCCCCTTCAATGTTGCAGCACCTAACACAGTTAGCTCAGCTGGAGTGTTTGCAAATGAATACTGGAATTCAAATTTATGGAACATAATGGCATATTCTTTTAGTGGTTCTTCATGTCTACTTGTTATGGCATCACCATTAATGAACCATTCCCACTGGCTGTTGACAGCTTCAGAGGTGCAGAGTTAAGATAGTGATCTGAGGAGGATGTTTAACTTTGTATTTTCTGGTTTTTAGATGTTTAAGTCTAGCTATTCTCCACATTCTGGAAGGGCATAAGGCAGCATCAGGCAATTTTTATTCTGTGTTTATTAGGTTTTTGGGCAGTTAATAATGTGTAAAGCCAAAAGGGACTATTATGTTCCTCTAGTTTGATGTCCTGCATGACAGATCTTAGAAGATAGAATCAACCAGTAATTTCTGTCTCAAGCCCACAACTTGGTTGTCTAAGGGTATGTCTACACTGGAGCTGGAGGTGAAATTTTCACCTCAGGTAGATATATGCACACTAGCTTTGAGCTAGCACACTAAAATAGAAGTATAGCTGTGGTAGCACTGTTGGTGGGATGGGCTAGCTGTCTAAGTACCTACCTAGGGTCCTGGGTGGAACTGTACTTGAGGCAGGTAGCTTGTCCCACTACCCTCCACCCCTTGCCACTTTCATGTAAAACAGGACATCTTTGTTTCATTTCTTCCTACCACTACTCTCTTTTCTCTCTAGCCTAATTTTTGAGTGGCCCTTTTAAATCCTTTATACCCTCACTCAGTGCCTAAGCCACCCCTCATTATCCTATAGTCAGTTCCTTTCTGTTCTTGGTTCATGAAGGAGTTTCCCTCTACGCTTGTCAGCTCCTTTTGGGGTATTTATCCCAATTCTTTTTGATCTTCTGGTGGTTTTGTGCTACTTTAGCTTGCCTTCAAAATATATCAATTACTAGCATCTGTGGCAAATTGCCAACACTACTATGATGGGTCTCGCACTTTCTCTTCTGGGGGGGGGGGGGGTTCAGGGCGCCGTTTCTTGCCCCTGAACTGGGATATTAACTGCCCCACTAGTGTCCTAGAGGAGGGGAGTGGAGAGGGAGGGACCCGGGCCCGCCCTCTACTCCGGGTCCCAGCCCAGGGGCCCCAGGGATAGCGGTAAACCACTTGAACTAGCAGTTCCTTCCCCTGGGCTACTTCCCTCTCCTGCCCTTCAGCTTGTGGGGGGCTTCCTGCCCTCCCTCTGCACAAGCCAGGTGTCCCTTTACCTAGGGTCTTGGTCTTCTTAGCCCACCGCAGCACTTCTCCAAACTTTCCTCTGCTTCCCTCCAAACTGCTCTCTGCTCCAACACCAATCCTCTCTGCTCCAACACCTTCCCCTGTCTGATTGAAGCAGGGGGGTTATATCAGGTGACTGACTTCAGGTGCTCTAATTGGCTTCAGGTCCTCTAATTAATCTATAGCAAACTTTCTTCCCTTTACAGGGAATAAGGCTCCCTTCTAACCCTCTCCTGCTGCCCTCTGGCCATGCTGTATCACACATCTTATGTGAATCTCATTTTCTCTAGTTAAAAAAAATTATGTTTCATCAACACACTAATTCTAGGTAAATCCCAGTGCTGCTATCATCCTCTTTGATGGCTGTACTACTATTTTTTCCAGAATTGGCAACGGTTAAGTGTGTCACTAGCACACAACCTACTTTGTTTTTCCTGTCTCTGCTTCTCTGTGGAGTTAGTAGGAGTGTATTTAAATTATTGATAAGATATTATACGTCAGGCTGAATCTGGTTTTATTAATTAAATATTATTCATCAGCATAATACAGACAAAGGGAAAAGTTAATATTTCAATTAATTTCAATCTGGAGAAGAGATCCTACAGCTCGATCAATTCTAACATTCAGAAAGCCACTTGCTTATATGGTGAGTAGTAATGAAGAGGTGGTAATGTGGGGTGTGAAATGAATTAAAATGGTGAGTGAGTCAGTGGAGAGGGAGAAAGAAGGAATGAGTGGGAGGGGATATGGCAATAGGAGAAGGAGGAAGCAGCACACTTCTCGAGTCTCCCGGTCTGATTGGCAGATGGATGACTCTGTCCACCTTTGAAGGGAGTCCCCGACCACCATCACCCGTCTCCTCCTCTTGGGAGTGGTTGTCATGGAACCCCCATCCGTAGGACAATGCATCCTTCTGGCCGATGGGGTCTCCTTCTGATCCCTTCCCTCAGAGGGCTCTTCCAAATCCTTCTCTGCAGTAGTACTTGGACAGAGAGCCTGAAAATGGTTTCGCACCTCTATCTGCATTGGGGGTACATAGGTTCTCCTCTTTCTTCTTCTGGAGGCCACAGGCTGCCAATATTCTTCCCCGTTCTGCACTGCACTCTCTGATTTTTCAGCAAGTTGTGCTTCCAGCACCAAACACTGACTTCTATCCAGAAAATCTTCATGTTCTTTGATGCAACTGAGGGTTGATGCTTGGTTCTCTAGTCCTTTAACCTTCTCTTCCAACATGCAGACCAGCTTGCACTTCGTACAGACGAAGTTGCTTCTGTCCTCTGGGAGAAAGACAAATATGGCACATTCCGAGCAGATCACAACAGCTGATGGCTCACTATCTATGTCTAAGAGGCTCCACAGATGTTGTATGTACTGCTCACAGGAGCCTGAAAGGCAAAAACACTCTGTGCGAACTCCCAGGCAAACTCCCTCTGTTTGCCTGTCTTCTGTTTGCTTCAACTATCAGAAGGCGCCATAGATCCTCAGTTGCTCTGCAGTGTTAGATAGAAAAAAACAACCCTCAATTTTGCTTCTTATGAAGAGGAGTGCAGCTGACCTGAAGCATCCAGCTTCACAAAATCTCAGCCACCATAGGCATTGGGCAGAAAGAAAAGCTAGTCCCCAGCCCAAACAATCCCCCGCTACAAGCTGTAACAACCAGATAGGCAGGAGAACCAGCCTGTCCAAGTCTGGACAAAAGAGGGGAGAGAGAGAAACTCTGTAGTTCACTATCCAGGGGGAGAGACCTGACTCCAGTTTCATCCTCCTGGAATGTTAAAATCAATGGTTATAACCTATTTAGGAAGGGTCAAATTGGCAAAATGGGAGGGGGAATGGCACTCTGTCAAAAATGGCATTATCTGAGTCACTGATAATTTTCTTCTGAGTTATCTTGAATGCTTATGGATCAATGTTCTAACCGATAAAGCACAAGATGAGGCATTAGTTGGTATCTGTTACAGACCACCAAATTGCCCGAGGGAACAGGGTGACTGCCTCCTTATGCACCTAGCTATAATGTGTAGGGGGCGGAAAGTTTGTGATCATGGGGATCTTCAGTTTGAGTGACATATGCTGGAGGTCTCATGCTACAAATATTAAAACATTGATAGAATATCTAAACAATAGACGACAATTTCCTAACTCAAACTGTTGCAGCCAACATGGGGCACTTCTTTATCAGAACTTGTCCTAACAGATAAAGAAGAACTGATCATAGAACTAAAAGTAGTTTAGGTACAAGTGATCATGATTTGATCACATTTATCATGTGCAAGCATAATAAAGTCCAGACCAGTAATATATATACTTGGTCCTTTAATAGGGCCAGTTTCACAGACCTGAAAACAATTATGAGCCAAATCAGCTGGGAGGGAGAATTCAAATCAGAAAAATGTGAATAATTGGGAATTGCCTAAAAAGCCACAACCCCACAATTGAGGAAGAAGGCCGTGTTGGTTAAAAAACTAACCTTGTGTAGAGGAGAAGTGAAGGCAGCTTTGAAAAATAAAAATTAATACATAACAAATAGAAGAAAGGGGAAGCTGATAATAATTAATCTAAATTAGAAGTTAGGAAGTGTAGAAAATTGTTAAGGGAAGCCAAGGGACACACAGAAATCTATAGCCGGCAGAGTTAAGGACAATAAGAAGGAGTTTTCTAAATATATTAGGAACAAGAAGAATCCTGACAATAGTATTGGTCTATTACTAGATAGAAACGATAGAATCATCAATAATCATGCAAAAAAGGCAGAAGTGTTCAATAAATATTTCTGTTCTGTATTTGAGGAAAAAACAGATGACATAGTCTCATCATATGGTGATGATAACACTCTTTCCATTCCGCTGCTATCTCAAGAAAATGTGAGAAAGAAGCTACCAAGATTAGACATTTTAAAATCAGCAAGTCCAAATAACTTGCATCCGAGTTTTAAAAGAGCTGGCTGAGGAGTTCACTGAATTGTTAATGTTGGTTTTCAATAAGCCTTGATGCATTCAGGGAGTTCCAGAAGACTGAAAGAAAACAAATCATAGAATCATAGGTCTGGAAGGGACCTTGAGGGGTCATCTTGTCCAATCCCCTGCACTCGTGGCAGGACTAAGTATTATCTAGACCATCCCTGACAGGTGTTTGTCTAACCTGATCTTAAAAATCTCCAGTGATGTAGATTTCATAACTTCCCTGGGCAATTTATTCCAATGCTTAACCACCCTGACAGGAAGTTTTTCCTAATGTATGGCCTAAACTGCCCTTGCTGCAGTTTAAGACCATTGCTTCTTGTCCTATCCTTAGAGGTTAAGGAGAATAATTTTTCTCCCTCCTCCTTATAAAAACCTTTTATGTACTTGAAAACTGTTATCATGTCCCCTCTCAGTCTTCTCTTCTCCAGACTAAACAAACCCATTTTTTTCAATCTTCCCTCATAGGTCATGTTTTCTAGACCTGTAATCATTTTTGTTGCTCTTCTCTGGACTTTCTCCAAATCTTTCCTGAAATGTGGTAGCCCAGAACTGCACACAATACTCCAGTTGAGGCCTAATCAGTGCGGAGTACAGTGGAAGAATAACTGCTCGTGTCTTGCTCACAGCACTCCTGCTAATACATCCCAGAATGATGTTTGCTTTTTTTGCAACAGCATTACCCTGTTCACTCATATTTAGCTTGTGATCCACTATGACCCCCAGATCCCTTTCCGCAGTACTCCTTCCTAGGCAGTCATTTCCCATTTTGTAGGTGTGCAACTGATTATTTCTTCCTAAGTGGAGTACTTTGCATTTGTCCTTATTGAATTTCATCCTAATTTCTTCAGACCATTTCTCCAATTTCTCCAGATCATTTTTAATTTTAATCCTATCCTCCAAAGAACTTGCAACTCCTCCCAGCTTGGTATTGTCCGCAAACTTTGTAAGTGTACTTTCTATGCCATTATCTAAATCATGGATGAAGATATTGAACAGAACCAGGCCCAGAACTGATCCCTGTGGGACCCCATTCGATACGCCCTTCTAGCTTGAATGTTGTGACAATTTTTAAAAAGGGGCATTGGGTTGACCCGAGTAATTATAGGCCTGTCAGTCTGACATCAATCCCGAGCAAGATAATGCATCAGCTGATGTGGGATTTGATTAAAGGAGGGTAATGTAATTAATGCCAATTAACACGGGTTTATGGAAAACAGATCCTGTCAAACTAACTTGATACGTTTTTTTGATGAGATTACAAGTTTGGTTGATAAAGGTAATAGTGGTTGACTTAATATACATCGACTTCTGTAAGGCATTTGACTTGGTACCACACATTTTGATTTAGAAACTAGAGTGATATAAAATTAACATGGCAAACATTAAATGGATTAAAAACTGACTAACTGATAGGTCTAAAAATGTCATTTGTGTCAGGGCACCTCCTCCACCTTGGCAGGCTCACCACCTTCCCTCTGGTGGGGGCCTGGAGTAAGTCAGGCCCATTCTGCACAGTATTTACTATTGCTCTTGTGTGGGCAGGAGGGTATGTCACAATACTTTCCAGGCAGGCCTCGGGGCAGGCCCAAAGGAGTGCCCCTCAGCCAAACAAAAGAAAGAAACCAACTCCAACACAAAACAAAGGGGAATACCTTTCCCTGCCCTCACTCTGAGGACCTTGTTATTGGCCTTGGGGTGCCAGTCTTTCCCCTAAACATGCAGTCTGCTATGTAGCTTCCCCTGTAGGGAGGAGAATAGCCCTCCACCCTGGAGAAACCTTTCTCCCTGCTGCCACTAGCCCTGCTGCAGCTTGTCTCTCCTCCCTGCTCTCACCGGAGGAGGAGTTTTTAAAGGTTTTGGGCAGCCCTTAATTGGACTCAGGTGTGTCTCATTGACCTGAGGTAATCCCTTTTCAGTTTATAGGGAAAAGGGGCCTTTATCCTTCTAGGGTTAATATACCTGCCTTCCACTAGCCTCTTACAGCTGTCCAGCCTGATTTCGTCACAAATTATAAATGGGGACTTGTCATCAAGTGGGTTTGTTTCTAGTGGGGTCCCACAGGGATCAATTCTACACTATTTAACGTTTTTATCAATGAGCTGTAAAAAAAAAATCATCACTGATAAAGTTTACAGATGCACAAAAAATTGGGAGAGTGGTAAATAAGGAAGAGGACAGGTCACTGATTCAGAGTGATATGGATCATTTGGTAAACTGGGCACAAGCTAAAATATGTGTTTTAATATGGCCTCTAGGAAGAAAGAATCTAGGCCATACTTATGGGATGGGGGACTTTATCTTGGGAAGCAGTGACCCTGTGGTGAATAATCAGCTGAACATGAGCTCCCAGTGTGACACTGTGGCTAAAAGTGCTAATGCGATCCTGGGATGCAATGAACAGTGTAATCTCGAGTAGGAGCAGAGAAGTTATTTTACCTCTATACTTGGCATTTGTGCGACTTTTGGTGGAATACTGTGTCCAGTTCCAGTGCCCACAATTCAAGAAGGATGTTGAGAAGTTGGAGAGGGTTGAGAGAAAAGCCATGAGGATGATTAAAGGATTAGAAAACATGCTGTATAGTGAGAGACTCAAAGAGCTCAATCTTTTTAACTTAACAAAGAGACGGTTAAGGGATGAATTTATTTCAATCTCTAAAAAGCAACAGAGAGTCCTGTGGCACCTTTAAGACTAACCGACGTATTGGAGCATAAGCTTTCGTGGGTGGTATTCACCCACAAAAGCTTATGCTCCAATACGTCGGTTAGTCTTAAAGGTGCCACAGGACTCTCTGTTGCTTTTTACAGATCCAGACTAACACAGCTACCCCTCTGATACTTTCAATCGCTAAGTATCTTCACAGGGAACAAATATTTAATAATGGGCTATTCAATCTAGTAGAGAACCAATGGGTAGAAGTTGAAGCTAGACACATTCAGATTGGAAATATGGCATAAATTTTAACAGTGGGGGTAATTACCCATTGGAACAATTTACCAAGGGGTATAGTGTATTCCCCATCACTGATGACTGTTAAATTAAGATTGGATGTTTTTCTGAAAGAGATGCTCTCAGAATTATTTTGGGGACATTCTATGGCCTGTGTTTTACAGGAGATCAGTCTAGATGATCACAGTAGTTCCTTCTGGCCTTGGAAACTGTGTCTATGAAATCTGTCAGGCCTCCTTTGCACTGGAAATCAAGGAACAGTCAGAGTCTGAGCAACCCAGAGACCTGCTACACTTCAGAGTGATCTGACTGTCTTGCAGTGGGACATCACAACTGAGTACTATCTATATTATGCTTCGGTATCTGAGAAAGGGTTCCAGAGTTAATACTGGTTTGTGTATGCACACACTGGTGAAAGGTCACACTGAGAAGAAGAGGATGCGTCATCACCACTGCTCACCAAAGTTAAGATCACACCTGCATCTTTTGTTCACTGTTAACTTACCTCTTTTCAGTCAGCAATAGTCTGACCTTCCTAAGAATTATGAAAAAATTGTTTGCTCTGTCAAGTTATAAATCAATATTTAGATTTACTATATGTGTGAAAGGTGTGTGGGGGGGAGCTCAAGAGCTTTTTCTGTTTAGAGATTTTTGTTTCCTGATGAGTCTAGGGTCAAGGGTCTGGGTAAAAACAGGATCCTGCCAAATCCTGTCAGTTTTTGTCTTCAACCCTGCAAATTCCACAGTCTAAATGGAGAACAAATCTAGCTGTTACAGTTGCACAAAAAAACAGCCCCCTGAATTTCAAAATGGCTGAAAACCCAGAAGCTCCCATTTAGTTCAAAGAGACTAATCATAAGCATGAGTTATAGGTTTGGACTCGACATTAATTTCATGCCTATCACATGATACCTCTAAGTCTTCTAAGCATAATAATTGCACTGGTGTTTGGGAGGGGAAAAGATCTGATATCTGTGTCAGGAAGGGGGGATTGTGTCCAAGGCTGGTAATGCTGCCTAGTGGTGATACTCTGGGCTATGCTGCTCAGTGGCGAGAGTCGGTGGCTGCCTTGCCTACTGGCTAGAGTCAGTGGCAATGTCACACAGCAGCGAGAGTCTATGGCCGACTTGCCTAGCGGCTAGAATCAGTGGCAGTGTCGCCCAATGGCGAGTGTGTGGCCACCTTGTCTAGTGGCTAGAGCGAGTGGCAATGTCTCTCATGGGGGCTGAGGAACCTGGGCCCATGCTGCTCCACCGGGTTCCAACCCAGGTCCCTTCAAAATAATGGTCCCGATACGTGGTCTAGGGGCAGGCACCTTATGCCTGTTCCCTGGGTCACTTCCTACCCCTGCTTCTGTTCCTCCTTCTGCACCACAGGTCTGCCTTGGATCCCCGTTGGAGTCCCCCCACCCATTTTCCCCTGTGTTTGAAAGGCTTGCGGCAGCTTCACTGTAAGGCCTAGTCCTGGCTGCTTGGATCCCTGGTGGCTTCTCTGCAGGAGGCTATAGCACCCAGCTGCTCTCCTACTCAGCCAGTTCAGACTGAGCTGAGTTGTTCCCTTTTGAACCCTCTGTTCACTGGGAGCATGCCCAGCAGCGGCAAGGGGGCATGGCTTCCTGTGTCCAGAATAATTCCTTAACCCTTACCTCACCAGTGTGGGTTGGTACACCCTGTCACAGTCTGGCGTGTACAAAGAATTTTACTTCAATTCAGATGGCACTGTGCCTTCTTAGGTGATCTACCAATTGGTGAAGAAAAAGCAAAAACTCAACAATAATATTTTCAGTTTCATAATTGTGCAATATCTCTTTTGAGATTGGATTCTGGTCACCACATTCCAAAGGCTATTGGATTATTAGAGTGGGTTCAGACAATGCTGGTGAAAATGAGTAGGGACATGGAAAAAATTCTCATATGAAGAGATTGAGAAGGTTGGGATTGTTTAGCAACAGAAGGAGGTGACTAAGAGGAGACATACTAAACGTATATAAAATAATGAATGTCATAGAGAAAGGAGATAGGGAGAATGGATGCGTCCAGTCTTATAACACAAGAACAAGGGACTTTAAATTAAAGGTGGCAAATTCAGAACTTATAAAAGGAAAATACTTTTACATACAACGAATCATTAGAATGTGGAACTCATTGTCACAGGTTGTCATTTAGGCCAAAACTTAGCAAGATTCGAAAAGGGATTGGATATTTATAATGGATAACAAGAATACCCAAGTTCTAAAAATTAATGGAAGCAGTTCTTTTTTAAGTGATTATCCATATATATTCCATTCTTGGTGCACATGTGCCAGAGATTGGAATCTTTTGGGTCAGCAATGTTAATTGAGGCCACACATGCACCCTGAATGTTCTTGTGTACTGTACTGAGAGTTTAAAGGGCAGAATAGGCCGAACCACCACTCAGTTCCTTCTTACTGCCCGGGCAGTGGGACAGAACCCCCAGCACTGTCTGCATTTCATCACACTCACTAGACTTTTTATTGTACATATTTGTAAATAGAGCTAGGATTATTTGTTAGTTTAGTAAATGTAGTGTTTTCCTTGTTGTCAGGTAGGCATAATTGTGATTTTTATTTATTTATTATGAGGGGAAATATTTTTTGCTGATACCAGTAGTTAGTCATGACTGAACCTAAGTCTTCCAGGTTTAAGCACTGCCCCTCCTGTGAAGTGGCCATGCCACTCAATGATTGCCACAAGAGATGGCTTTTTTGTCTTGGTGATGGGCACATCCCCAGTAAATGCTCTATTTGTTGGGTGCTTTTTGAAAAGCACCTAAAGGCAAGAGAGGTTCAGCTCAAATTATTTCTCTTAGCTAGATCTATGAAGCCTTCATCAGACCCAGGCAAGCAAGAGCCCTCTTGTTCTTCGAGGCGTGTCCCTGTGGGTGCTCCACTTTAGGTGTCTTGGTGCCCTGCGCTTCTAATTGGAGATTTGTAGTGGCAGTGCCCCAGTTGGATGCGCATGCACAGCAGCCGTCTCTCAACACTGCAAGTGGCTACCCCAAGCGCGCAGCCAACCATCCCCCAGTTCCTTCTGTACCGCCTTAGGCTTCGGTCAGAATGACAGCAGTGCCCTTAACAACTCTAGAGATTCCTTATTTCAGCCCTTTCTCAATTATTACCCTTCTTTTATTAATTTCTCCTTTCATTTTTCCTTACCATTTAAAAAAACACTTTTTTCTCCCCTTTTTCCTGCCTCAGGCAGGCAGTTGCCTAATGACTAAAGAGGCATTAGAACGGGACTATTCCCATTCTTTACTCAACACAGACTCTCAGACATGCCTGGCTCTTCAGGTTTCAAACGCTGTCTGACCTGCAGACTTTTCATACCAGTCACAGACGGCCATGCACAGTGTGTACTTTGTCTGGGGGAGACACACATTAGCCAAAATTGTCCCCACTGCAAGAAACTGACAGCGAGGACAAGGAAGGCTAGGGATCTCCAGCTAAAACTTTTGATGATGGAGAAATCTCTCAGACCTGCCTCCAATCCCAAGTCCCAAGATCCTGGCCAGCGCTCGCCTGCAGCTGCCTCAGATATGTGATTCTCTTCAAAAATGGCTACTAAGGACCCTGTTCCTAAGAAAGCCACAAAAAAGTGGCCTCACTCTTCACCACAGAGAGATTCATCTCAAAAAAAGCGATCTCCAATTGCAAAGTCTGCCCCAGTTCCGACAGCACTGAGAGAGCCAGACCGTGAGGCACTGGGACTGTCCGATACCGAGATGTCCCGAGGAGCAAAAGACCCAGTGTGGTCTAGCTCTCACGGAGGCACACATAACAAAACCAAGCCTCCTCGCTCGGCACCAAGGGAACCTAAGGAAACTCAGGCACCAAGCAGTGCCACCTGCCACACTGATACAATACAGCCAGCCACAGCTCCACCTTCTTATAAGAGATCTGACAGGAAGTACTATGTACCGGCTAAGGGAGCTGAGTTTTTGTTCACCCACCCTACCCCAAACTCATTGGTGGTAGAAGCGGTTAATCAAAGGGAGAAGCAACATCAGGCCACTCCCGTGCGACATTAAAGACACTGGGAATATACGTCCCTGCAAACAAAAAGAAATGGCAGATTTTATAACCAGCGATTCCGGACTGCCCCATACACCCAGCCTCAAAGACATTATGACCAACACCACAAGCAGCGCCAGACGAGATGCTGACAAACGCAAGAGAAGTTGTCTACGTCTCAACCATCCACGTCCAGGCAAATGTTTTGAAGTGTTGGTTGAGGACATGAGAGCCCCACATTCTCCAATTCCAGAGTCACTTTTAATTTCCAGCCCATTTGGGGACTGCCCTACACCTTTTTACCCAGTCTGGAGATCCATCACTGTTCTGATTCTGGAAATTATACAGAAGGACTATTGTCTATATTCCACCTACCCACCTATCTCACTAGCACCTGTTACAGCAGGAAATAAACCATCTCCTGCAATTAGGAGCTCTGGAACCCGTACCAGCTCAGCACAGGAGCAGGAGATTTTATTCACATTACTTCTTCACTCAGAGGAAAACAGCAGATGGAGGCCCATTCTAGACTTGCGCAAACTAAACAAGTTTGTGAGAACACAGTGCTTCAAGATAGTAACCCTAGCAACTATAATTCCGGCATTGGAGAAAGGAGATTGGCTCTCGGCCCTTGACCTACAGGATGCTTACTTTCATGTCACTATCCACCCGGCGCACAGGAGGTTCCTCCAATTCACTCTTGGGAACCTGCACTACCTGTACGAGGTGCTCCCCTTCGGCCTATCCACAGCCCCAAGGGTATTTTCCAAAGTTCTCGCTGTTGCAGCAGCACATCTTTGCAGGCAGGGTATGATCATCTTTCCCTACCTAGATGTCTGCCTGTTAAAAGCACCAGCATACCAGGAGGCAGTCGACACCACTCATACCCCTATAACCCTGTTTACAAACCTAGGGTTACAAATCAACCTTTAGAAATCCACCTTAACCCCAACCCAACAACTGGACTTTATGGGGCACACCTTGACTGTATCATGGCTACCCCAACAATGGTTTCTTACCTTAACAAACCTAATTACAACAGTAAGACACAGCCCACAAAGATCCACCAGAACATGCCTACAACTTCTAGGGCACATGTCAGCTACGACATTTGTCGTGAAACATGCCAGGCTTCATATGAGATGTTTACAAACCTGGCTATGCACTGTCTATATTCCTCACAGACACTTGATCAACAGACATCTTACAATGCCCAACACAGTGAAAGACTCGCTCACATGGTGGAAGAAACAAACGAACATTTGCTCCCGTGTCCCCTTCCAACGGGAACCCCCATCAGTAACTATCACCACGGACGCCTTCTAGTGGGATGGGGCGCACACTTGCCCAAAAATACCATCCAGGGCCGCGGTCCCTAGCAGAGTGCAATCTCCACATAAATCTACTAGAGCTACGAGCAGTCCGAAATGCCTGCCACCACTTTCTCCCCCTTATCCGCAACAAAACTGTCCAGATTCTTACGGACAACTTGGTGACTATGTTTTATATAAATCGCCAAGGAGGGACCCAATCTTACCTGCTCTGCACAGAAGCAGTTCACCTCTGGCAGTGGTGCATCTCCAACAACATAGATATCATGACATCCTACCTACCTGGAAGCCAGAATACCACAGCAGACGACCTAAGCAGGAACTTCTCACAAATTCACGAGAGGGAGCTGGACCCAGGAATACTTCAAACTATATTCAAACAATGGGGATTTCCCTCAATAGACTTTTTTCACAATGATCCACAATGCCAAATGCCTGCAATACTGCTCCCGAGCTGGACTGGGGCACACTCTCTGGGAGATGCCTTCCTTATCACGTGGGAAGCCCTGCTCCTGTATGCCTTTCCCCCAACCCCCCTATTGAGCTGTGTCCTTCACAAGATCAGGAAAGACAAATCCAGAGTCATCCTAATTGCACCAACATGGCCCAGACAAACATGGTTCCCATACCTGGACCAGATGGCTGTGAGACCACCATGAACCCTTCCCCTCATGCCCCGTCTGCTGACACAGGATGCCTCCGTCATCCCAACATTCCAATACTCCATCTCAAGGCTTGGCTAATCCATGGATGACAGAACTTGAAACATGCTGTTCCAAGGAAGTACAGGACATTCTACTGAACAGCCGACGACTGTCCACATGAAAAACACATGCGCACAAGTGGAAACGATTCTCCATCTGGTGCCGGGACAAGCAAATTACTCCACAGTCGGCCTCACAACCCACTATCCTCGATTACATATGGACACTCAAAAAATCGGGCCTTTCCACTAGTTCACTCAGAGTGCACTTGTCAGCCATCACCACCTTTCACGCTAAGATGAACGTATTCACTGTCTTCAACCACCCACTGACTAAGCGCTTTCTCAAGGGTATGGAGAACATTTATCCCACACTAAAGGACCATGTGGGACCTCAACCTTGTTCTCCGTGCCCTCATGGGCAAACCCTTTGAACCACTAGCGACCTGCTCACTCTTGCACTTATCCATGAAAGTCGCCTTTCTAGTAAAAATCATGTCAGCAAGAAGGGTGGGAGAGTTGGGTGCTCTAATGGCACACCCACCTTATGCCACATTCCTCACGGACAAAGTAATCCTACAACCACATCCTAAATTCATACCCAAGGTCGCCTCCCCCTTCCATCTCAACCAACCCGTTTATTTACCTGTATTCTTCCCCAAGCCACACGCCGACAACAGCCACATGCCCTTCACATGCTGGACGTCCACAGAGCGCTTGCATTCTATGTAGAGAGAACAAAAACATTCAAAAAATCATCCAGACTATTCGTATCCACAATAGAACGGTCACAAGGTCAAACCATTTCCAAACAGAGACTTTCTAAATGGATCTCTAATTGTATCCAAGTATGTTACCAAACATACAATCTGCAAGCTCCTTCTGGACTTCACACACACACTCCACTAGACCTATGTCCACATCGATAGCCTTTCTCAAAGATGTAACCATTACTGATATTTGTAAAGCAGCTACCTGGGCATCACCCCATACTTTCACCAAACACTATGCCCTAGAACAGCAGTTAGCTGCAGATGCTCACTTTTGGACTCTCGGTGCTCTCCACTGTACATAAATCAAGTCCAAAGCACCTCCTCTCCACTGAGGGGCACTGCTCTACAGTCACCTAAAGTGGAGCACCCACAGGGACACTCCTTGAAGAAGAAGAGAAGTTTCCTCACCTTGTGCAGTAACTGAGGTTCTTTGAGATGGTTGTCCCTGTGGGTGCTCCACTACCCCCCCCCCCACATCAGAGTTTCACATGGATCCTCTGGGGTAGAGAAGGAACTGGGGGATGGTTGGCTGCACACAAGGGGTAACTGCTCAGAGCAGTGCGAGATGGCTGCTGCGTGTGCGTGGCCAACCGGGGCACTGCTACTACAAATCTCCGATTAGAAGCGCAGGGCGCCAAGACACCTAAAATGGAGCACCCACAGGGACAACCATCTCAAAGAACCTCAGTTACTGCACAAGGTGAGTAACCTTCTCATCAGCACAGTCCAAGTCCAGAAGTGCCCTGGTGAGCTCTGGATTAACAACCAGCTCATGAGCCCCATCTTCTATGATTTAGTTGGGATGATTTAGGATGATTTAGTTGGGGATTGGTCCTGCTTTGAGCAGAGGGTTGACTAGATGACCTCCTGAAGTCCCTTCCAACCCTGATATTCTATGATTCTAAGATGGCCCTGACACTGAACTCTGGTAGAGCTTTGAAATCTTCAGCTAAATCTTTGGACAGGGAGATAAAGGAGCACTGCTTTTCTCACAAGTGTAAGGACAGATTCTTTCAGACAACCTGAGTAAAAAAGAGGTTGAAAATCACCTCAACACTCGCACTCTAAGGGGACTTCACAGCTTGAACCCAGGTAACACTAGAGCTCTGAGGGAGCACAGTACCAGAATCTCGGCACTGTCTCAGGGGCTGAGACTAACTACCCTTGGTACCAAGTCTGCAGTAGTTTCACAGAGTTTAAGGCCAGAAGAGACCATTAGATCGTCTAGTCTGATTTGTATATCACAGGTAATTAAATTTCACACAGATACCCCTTTATTAAGCCCAAAGATTTTAGTTAGTGTTTTAGTCCTCAGGAGACAGGCAGATGTGCCACAGGCAGAGAACAGGCAAGACCAACGTGCCACTAATGCCCAAGTCCTCTGAAGTAGCAGGGAATTGATTAGGTGAGATATGCTCAGATGATCTCACCTGGCAATTCATGCTGCAGAGGAGGGAGAAAATCCCCCAAAGTCTCTGCCAATCTAACACAGGATAAAATTACTTCCTGACCTCATCAGTTTGACTCTGAAGGTGGGAGCAAGACACACCTGCCAGTCATCTAGAAAGAGGATTCTGTGTACCACCTCTACATCATCTACCTTTCATGCTGTGACAGTTTTGAAACAATTGTTTTGACATGATGGTCAAGAATCATTCTTCAGTCAGTCCACCGGATCTTCCCCCCCTCATCCCCACCATGTTTGGAGACTGCTTTTATTTCTTTTGGGAAATATAGAACCTCATAACACCAGATCACTGGATTCTGGACACTCACTGCAACTCAGCACCATCCCTAACTTCCACCCTCTTCCCCATCTCTATGTAAGGACCCCTCTCATGAGAGACTATTCATGAAAAGGAATCACTTCTCACTTTCAGGGCAACAGAGTAAGTTCCACTACAGTACAGATAAGAGTTTTTATTTCAATTATTTTCTAATCCCAAAGAAAAGAGGGGGATGATGTTATACCAATAGAATAAAAACCAGCAGGATCTTATTAACAGGGATAACATTTTGGTGAAGAATTGCGAAAGGGGGAATATTGGTAAAAAAGCCTCAGGTATTGTAAACATTGGTGTGCACACAGCCGGCTCTACAGAGAGCGGTTCTATTTTTGGTTAACCAAAGCCTACTGACCTCCGGAGGGTAGAGGCTTCATAAAAGAGCTCATAGAAACTTTAAGCTACAATTAATCTTATCCAAAGTGTTCAATGAGAAATCATTGAGGGGTAACAAGAGCCTATAGGGCAAGGTAAAGCTGCTCGCTGAACGAGATCAGGGGTAGCAGGATAAGATAATTTAGGCTGTGTCACTCACTGCAAGGGTTATGGGGTGACAAAGGAAACTATACACGTGTTAAAAATGTTTAAGAAAAGACAAGGGAGAACAGTCTCAGAGGGAGGAATGGAGTTTGAAGGAGCTCCAACCTCACCTTTTGTAAAAGAAATAACACCCTTTAAACAAATCCTTCAGAGATATGGGCACAGTCCTTGGACTGAACAAGCCCTTGCAGATGCTTGCTCTATTTCGGAGCTAGAGGATAGATTGGCCCAATATATCCTCATATGTAAACCCCCAAATGCAGCAAAAAGAAACGCTGCAGGGATCTGGCTGCTGTGGGAGGCTTGTAATGACAGCTACCTCCGCTTAACAGCCTGTAAAGAGGAGAACTTAGTGTTTCTCGCTCTGATCCTGGGAAGGATTTTTATATTTGGTGTATGACCCCTCTGTGGTAGAAGCACGAGCAATACAGAGGGAAGCTTAGCATCTCTCCCTCTGGCCCAGAGGGGGTTAAAATCATAAGATACAAATCTTGTTCTGTTAAACCACACTCTGAAGAATATAGGAATTTGGGCAGTGTAGTGTGGTTTTTGTTTGTTTGTTTTGTTTTGGGTTTTTTTGTGAGTGATATTGTGGTCATTTCACAATTTTGAAAGAAATGTTTAAGGAAAGGGACCAGGAAGGGTGGGGGCTGGTTAAGAAGCCCACCCTCCTTGCTAAATTGGTAGTGGAACAAAGCTTGTGCCCATGGAAAGAAAAGGTTCATTGAAAAAAGCAGGATCAGGCCCAGACAAGCAGGCAAGCAACAGATAAAAAAATTGGAAAATTGGTTGGAAGCCTTAAGGGCATAGTGGCAGGAGTAAGAAAGCAGTAAGTGCAGGCATAAATCCCTGGAACAATACTTAAAATGGTAAAATCTAATTGATAAAGGTGTCATTTTGGGAGATAAACAGTAATTTAAGGAAAGACCCTGAAAAGTTAACTCTACAGAGGCTGGAAAGAATTAAGCAGTTAAACTTTGTGAAAATGTTAAAAAGTACCATGTTAAAGAGAAAAGGAATTCTTGGTTTCTTTGCAGCCATTCTGAAGGAAAAATGGGCCCTTTTCCAAAGGAATGTCTGTAAATAATCCAGGTATTTGAAATCATTTGACTATGAACAATTTAGTCAAATTTGTCAAAAACATGAGGGGGTTCTATTGGAACTTAACTGACCCAAATGTATGAAGGAAATATAATCTATGTACAGCTATGTTAAAACAACAATGTAGAAGAGATGTTAAGGAAAAGAAAATGTGTATGTATCTATTTGTCTGTGGAAATATGTAAGGTTCTAAGAACCTAAACCAACACATCTGGTTTGTAAAACTCCTGTTTTGTAGGTTTAAGTTAAATTCGTTTTGTTTTGTTTTTAATAATGCCACTAAAAATCCATTTAACTATTTAATTCAAAGTTGCAAAACTAACAGACCTTTTTGCCAGACACAGGTAATCAGTGTTGGCTGGCTTTTGGGATTTGTCATTTAACCCTTAAGGGGTAACTCGGTGCTTTACAAAATTTAAAAAACCAAAGTTGTAACTGCAGCAGGGCAATCAAAATCAGGAGAATAGGGAGAAATTCTGGATTCTTTTTGGTTGGTTGGTTGGTTGGTTGGTTTTTGTGTGTGTGTGTAACAAAATAGCAGTTGAGAGCTGTAGTAAAAGAATAAGAAATTAACAGTCCCTCTGAAGCAACAGCAGGGGTGAGGTGCACAAAACAAAAAGAAGCACTGTTAGAAACACTAAGGCTTAAGATGGCTCTGTGTAATCAGACTGTCACTTTAACAAGGATACATGAAAACTCTGTAAAAACAAAAGGAAGCAGCTGCAGTTTGGCTTCTATGGAAAACCTGTAACAAGGTATTCCTTCAATTGGCTAAATGTAAAAATGAAAAACTGCACCAAGATTTACAAGCCTCTGCTGCAAAAGCAGAGAAATAAAATGTATGTCCATTAGTACCCAAATCCAGTTAGCTGTCCTTAAGGTTGGGTACAGAGAGTTAAAACAGCACTCTCAAATCTTACAGCAACAGTAACTCAGAAGAAGGAACATTTGAGACCCCAGAAGGGGCAGATTTTTGGGACCCCTCTGGAGATTGGGAAGAAAGATATTTGGGTAAATTCCTCCTCCCAGGGCCAAAATGCCATTGCAACAGTGCCCACATTCTCCACCAAAATGTTATCCCTCTTAATAAGATCCTGCTGGTTTTTATTCTATTGGTATAACAATGACAGCCTATTCTGGCTTTGAGGGGACTCAATGCCTTCATTTGCTACTTCAGGTTCTGAATAGTAGCCGTCACCTCCATAATTCCATCGCAAGATCCACAGGACTGGTTTGTGGCTTTCAATCTGTTTACTTCCATATCTCCATTCATGCCACTTATAGATTCATAGACTTTAAGGTCGGAAGGGACCAGCATAATAATCTAGTTTGACATCCAGCACATTGCAGGCCACAGAACCTCACCCACCCACTCACAGGAAGAATCTGAGGCTTGTGGTAGAAGAGAGCCACTAATGGTACAGGGCTGTCTATGGCACTACGTTTTCACCAAATGCTTAAGAGTGGTGGCAGCTTGCTTCAAAAGCTAAGGAATCATAGTGTACTCATACCTTAATGACTGGCTGGTCTGAGAGAAGTTGCCTTAGCAAGTGGAGGAGTCCATTGATGAAATTCTCCAGCTCTTCATTGGACTAGGCCCAAATATCAACAGAAAATAATCCTCCTAACCCCTACAGAAAGAGTAGAATCCATTGGGGCAATGTTAAGCTTACAACCAGGGCTTATCTGTCCCCAGACAGATTTGGTGCCACGACTACCCTTATGTACCTGCTCCAGAATCCACCATGCACCTTGGTGAGAACTTGCCTGAGTCTGCTTAGTCACATGGCTTCCCACATATTTGTCATGCAGCACTGTGTGCAGGGCTGGCTGAAATTGGTGTACCTACCAAACCAATACCACTGAGATATGTCATTGCAATTTCTCCTTGAAGTCTTTTACTTGCTGAATTGGTGAAAGTGTGCAAGAGGGTACCATTCTCCCCACCTCTCCCAAATAAGACCCTAATGACAGATGCTTCCCACTTAGAGTGTGGAGCACATCTGGATTAACATCAAGTACAAGGGATAGGAACCCAAGCATAGACTCTATTGCACGTAAACTTATTAGAAATCAGGACGTGTTTCTATCCATGTTTCAGGAACTGACAGTACAAATCATGACAGACAACACAACTGCCATTTATAAATGGACAGGGAAGAGGTCTATCATTCCCCCTGTACCAGGAGGCAGTTTGGTTCTGGAATTTGTGTGTCCACCAGTGAGTTTCTCCCATAGCACTACAACTCACATGACTACAAAATGCCCTGGCAGATTGTCTAAACAGACAATTCTTCATGGATCATGAGAGGACCATCAAGGAGTCTTTTATACAAAACTTCTTTCAAGAATGGGGTTGACCATTAATAATTTTTTTGGCAGCAGACACCAACAAGAAGTGTCCCAAGTTCTGTTCAAGAGGAAGCCTGATCCCAGGATCACTATCAGACACATTCCTCACTGCATGATCATCAGTAGGGCCCTATCAAATTCACAGTAGATTTTTGTCAATTGCAGGGTCATAGGATTTTAAAAATAGTTAATTTCATGGTTTCAGCTACTTAAATCTGAAATTTCACAGTGTCCCAACCCAAAAGGGGATCATGGACGGTCACAAGGCTATTGTAGGGCGGGTTGCAGTATTGCCACCCTTACTTCTGTGTTGTTGCTGGCAGTGGCTCTGCTTTCAGAGTTGGGCAGCCGGAGAGCAGTGGCTACTGGCTGAGCGCCCAGCTCTGAAGGCAGCACCATTGCTAGCTGCAGCGCAGAAATGAGGGTGGTATGGTATAGGGAGGTCCTCACTTTTGGGTGGGACAGGGCCAGCCTTACGGGTGGGCGGTGTGGGCAACTGCCCACAGCACCATGGTTGAGGGGGAGGGGTTTCCATGGTCACCCCCCCCGCCACAACCAGCCCAAGGCCCCTTTAATCTCCGAGTTCTGGGACACTAGGCCCAGAGCCGGGGAGGGGCAGGGCTGGGGGTACCCTGGCCAAGGAGCTCCTACCATACGCCGGTCTCCAGATGCTGGTCCTGGCTGGGCTGGTGAGGCATGGGACTTTTTTTTCCCTGCAGAGGCCGCTCCCGGTCCAGGTCTGACCCACCTCTAGGAACCTCCCCCGTTAGCAGGAAGCTCTGTGGCTCCTGACCAGGAGCCTAGCTCTGAAGGTGGGAGGGATAGCTCAGTGGTTTGAGCATTGGCCTGCTAAACCCAGGGTTGTGAGTTCAATCCTTAAGGGGGCCACTTAAGGATATGGGGCAAAATCAGTACTTGGTCCTGCTAGTGAAGGCAGGGGGCTGGACTTGATGTCCTTTCAAGGTCCCTTCCAGTTCTAGGAGATAGGATATCTCCATTTAAAAGAATGTATTGCCACCTTTACTTCTGCACTGCTGCTGGCTGTGGTGCTCCCTTCAAAGCTGGGCAGCCAGCCAGCATCTGCCACGCTCCTGCTCTGAAGGCAGTGCAGAAGTAAAGGTGGCAATATCATGACCCCCTCTCCAATAACCTTGCAACCCCCCCCCCCCCGCACAACTCCCCAGTTTGAGAAATGCTGGTCTCCCCCGTGAAATCTGTATAACATAGGGTAAAAATACACAAAAGACCCGATTTCATGGTCTGTGATGCGTTCTTCATAGCCATGGATTTGGTGGGGCCCTAATTATCAGGTATGATGTACGCGTACCCTCCCATCCTTCTGATTTTGACGATACTGAAGATCAGGAAGGACTCGTCCAAAGTCATCATGATAGTGCCTACTTGACCAAGATAGTTTTGGTACTCAGATCAGATGGTCTTGGCAACTTGCCCTGCAAAACCTTTACCTCTCCTGTTGGACTTAATCTCTTAGGACAATGGAAACATACTGCATCTGAATCCAACCTTTTTCCACCTGTGAAATTGGATGCTGGCTGGATGACAGAGAAGGAGAGATCCTTCTTTTTGGACATCCATAACATCTTAAGTCAAAGTAGAAAGGATTCCACCAGACTTACATTTACTGCTAAGTGGAACTGTTTCACAATATGGAGTACAATGTCATTTGTCTCATATGGGCAACCAAATTTCAGCTTTCCTGGATTACTTGCTGATGTTAAAGAACTCAGGACTGTTTATTAGCTCTACTCAAGTACATTTAACATCCATATTAGCATATCACTTTCCCATCCAGGACTACCGAATTTTCTCCCACCAGACTATGGCTAGGTTCCTGAAGGGCCTTTCACAGGATTTTCCCCCAGTTAGGGAGCTTCCTCTTCCCCAGGACTGCAATGTGACCCATTTGAGTCCTTGGTAACTTGCTCTTTGTTACGATTTATCCATAAAGATGGCATTTTTAGTAGAAGTTATACCTGTACTGAGGCAGAGTGGCCTCCCTCCAATACAGAGGGGGTTACTGCCCCCTGGTGGGCACTGCTAACTCCGCCCCATGCCCTCGCAGGAATTGTGGGGGCGAGACAGAAACTATTAGAATAGGGTCCTGCAGCTCACATGTGGCTGGACCAGAGAAGGAGGCTGACATCCCTCCCATGGAACTGAGACTTCAGTGGAGCCCACGACTGGCGGCGGGGAGAAAAGGCAACCCACTGCCTCAGGAGACAGAAGACCCCAGGTAGAGATGGGAGGAAGGGTTGTCTGACCATGAGACTGAGAGCCTGGTCCCAGTGGTGATGGAGCAGCAACAGCAGGAATCGATAGGAAGTAGCCTAGGGAAACAAGATTTGGTCCAGCTGTGTTGCTGGGACATGAGGCAGTGACCACACGTTTCCCTGCCAACCCAGTGGTTGCATCTGATAGGGCCCTGGGCTAGGACCCAGTGGAGCAGGGTGGGCCCAAGTCCCCCTACCCTCTAATTCTGGCCCCATGCACGGGGCTGGCAATGCATTAATCTTTAGGCCAGAAGGTTGGTGACATAGACTGTTTAAATGTTAAGTATCAGAGGGGTAGCCGTGTTAGTCTGGATCTGTAAAAAGCAACAGAGAGTCCTGTGGCACCTTTAAGACTAACAGATGTATTGGAGCATAAGCTTTTGTGGGTGAATACGTCTGACGAAGTGGGTATTCACCCACGAAAGCTTATGCTCCAATACATCTGTTAGTCTTAAAGGTGCCACAGGACTCTCTGTTGCTGTTTAAATGTTGCCCTTTGCCTCAGCCAGCAGACTGAATGAGGGCTATAGACTGTTTAAGTATTCCTATTTGCCCCAGCCAGGAGGCAGAAGGCTATAGACTGTTTAATCATTGTTGTTTGCCCCAGCCAGGAGGCGGAGGGCTATAGACTGTTTAATTGCTCCGCCCACGTCAAGCAGGCCAGAGTCCTAGCCTATTGCTACATGCCTCAGCCAGACTTCGCCCATGTCCAGTGGTCCAGAGACCTGGACTCAGCAGTGCACCCCAGACAGGAGGCTTGGGCTACCAGATGACTGGTGGTATGTTGATTCCTCCTTTTTGGAGACCTGAACTTATATCTGGGCAATTGTGCGGTCACAAGGTAGAATGGCCAATGGACATACCAACTCCCCGGTGCTGCCAAGAGGGGGTTACCTGACCCCAAGAGGGAGGACAGAAAAATTGCAGAGATACAGGCACTTATGGCAGACCCTCTTTATATGATATCCCATAAGAATACCCTTAGGCCCCATCCCAGATTCTTTCCTAGGGTAGTCACCAATTTTCATTTGAATCAAATAATCCATTTTCATGTTTTCTTTCCTAAATGGCATTCTAGTCAGTGTTACATACTTTAGATGTCCCTAGATGTTCTATCTACATAGGACTAGACCATTTAGGGTCTCTCAGAGACTCTTTATAGCATTTGTAGACACGTTAAAAGACCAAGCTAATTCAACTAGAGACTATTGAAATGAGTGTCTAGTTGTATTAGAATCCGTTATGAGCTAGCCAACTTAGATCCCACAATCCATATTAGGACTTGCTCCACTAATACTCAGACAGCTTCCACTGTACCCATCTCAGAATGTACCCATCTCAGAGATATGCAGAGCACTACTTGGGATTCAGTCCATAACTACAAAATATGACTCTGATTGGAGCATAGAGATCTGGTGCTTCTTTTGGCAGAGCTGTTGTGCAGTCTTTGTTTAAGTAAACTCATCAGGTTACTGCTTGTGAGTCACCAAGAATGGAATGTATGTGGACAATACATCTAGAAGAATCAGTTACTGTAAAATAAGTAACCATTTCTTTTGGAAGGGATTAGTCAATCTCTAATTCTTAGGAATTAGAATGAGACCTTGATGGGACTGATTATGCCCCATCAGTTTACTGTGGGTTCCTTGCACCTTTCTCTGAAGCATCTGGTTGTGACCACTGTTGGAAAGAGGATAGTTGACTAGATGGACCATGAGTAATCCAGTCTAGCAATTCCTATGTTCATAACACAAAGCATAATGAGATTTGTCTCCTCAGACAGATCTTGTTGGTGATTTTACACTGCAGATAAGTATTTAAAGTACAATGTCTCTTTTCCCCCCTCCAGCACACTCTTTCCTCCACTACAGCGCATTTTTGGTGGAAGCAGCTGACTTCTTGAGCTTGTGGAAAGGTGGACTTGTAGCTTAAACTTCAGAAGGTTTCACCACTCCCCCCGAGTTCAGCTTTTAAAATTGTTTGTGTCCGAATTAGTAAATGCAATTACTTAAGCTGTTTATGACTTTTTAAAATATGCTATATGTACAATGTTAGTTATTTTTTGCTTTAAAAATAAATATATGAATAAATGACTAGTATTTTTTAAAATGGGACAAACATGAAACTTGAATTTTAAAAAACTCTTCAAATTATGTGGTCCTAATAAAAACATCTTATTAATGAGGAAGTATCAATTACTTTTACTGGGATAAAGTAAACATTTGTAATATTAGATAAATTCCTATTTCTTGCTACATAGAATCAGAGAGAATAGAGATGAATAAAACATTTTAGATGTGATTTTTTCCCCACTGCGTTGCCTCTTGCATAATTATTTAAACCTCTGCATGGTAGATATAAAACACTACTATTCTGATTTCTAGCATTTATGTGGCAGTGGAGAATCAGGCACATTTATGCCTCCTTCTTCAGAAGTTATTGGGCTTGAAGCAGGAATTATTAAGTGAACTTATATGGGGCCTGAGCTATGCAAGAGGGTCAGAGTAGGAGCACAAATTTCAAAAGTGCCCAAGTCACTGTGGTTCCCAAAAGCCAGATTTTAAAAGCTACTTAGATGCTATAGATGCCTACTAGGAATTTCAAGTGAATGAGCAGGCGAGGCATCTTTGCACATCTGGTCCCATGGGGTGTCCTACCTCTGAGGCAAGTGGTCTCACTATTGAGCTATGGGATATTCTCATAGACTTTAAGGCCAGAAGGGGCCATCATGATCATCTACTCATTGCAGGTCATAGAACCTCACCCACCCACTCTGGCAATAGAGCCCTAACCTCTGGCTGAGTTACTGAAGTCCTCAAATCATGATTTAAAGTCTTCAAGTTACAGAGAATCTAGCAATTACACAAATTTAAACCTGCAAGTGGTCTGTGCTCCATGCTGTAGAGGAAGGTGAAACCCCCACAGGATTTCTGCCAATCAGACCCAGGGAAAAAATCCTTCCTGACCCCTAATATGGCCATCAGTTAGACCCTGAGCATGTGGCAAGACCCATCAGCCAGACACCTGGGAAAGAATTCTCTGTAGTAACTCAGAGCTCTTCCCATCTAGTGTCCCATCACTGGCCATTGGAGATATTTGTTATTAGTAGTTGCAGATCAGCTACATACCATTGCAGGCAATCTCATCATACCATACCCTCCATAAACTTATCAAGCTCAGTCTCGAAGCCAGTTAGGTTTTTTACCCTCCACTACTCCCCTTGGAAGCTTGTTCCAGAACTTCATTCCTCTGATGGTTAGAAACCTTCATCTAATTTCAAGCGTAAATGTATTGATGGCCAGCTTATATCCATTTGTTCTTGTGTCAACATTGGCGCTTAACTTAAATAACTCTTCTCCCTCCCTAGTATTTATCCCTCTGATGTATTTGTATCATATTGCCCCTCAGACTTCTTTTCGTTAGGTTAAACAAGTCAAATTCTTTGAGTCTCCTCTCATAAGGTAGGTTTTCCACTCCTCCGACCAAACTAGTAGCCCTTCTTTGCACCTGTTCCAGTGTGAATTCATCTTTCTTAAACATGGGAGACCAGAATTGCACACAGTATTCCAGATGAGGTTTCACCAGTGCCTTGTATAATGGTACTAACACCTCCTTATCTCTACTGGAAATACCTCGCCTGATGCATCCCAAGACCGCATTAGCTTTTTTCACGGCCATATCACATTGCCGGCTCATAGTCATCCTGTGATCAACCAATACTCCGAGGTCCTTCTCCTCCTCTGTTACTTCCAACTGATGAGTCCCCATCTTATAACAAAAATTCTTGTTATTAATCCCTAAATGCATGACCCTGCACTTTTCACTATTAAATTTCATCCTGTTACTATTACTCCAGTTTACAAGGTCATCCAGATCTTCCTGTATGATATCCCGGTCCTTCTCTGTATTGGCAATACCTCCCAGCTTTGTGTCATCCAGAAACTTTATTAGCACACTTCCACTTTTTGTGCTAAGGTCATTAATAAAAATGTTAAATAAGATAGGCCCCAAGACCGATTCCTCAGGAACTTCACTGGTAACCTCCCTCCAGTCTGGCAGTTCACCTTTCAGTATGACCCATTGTAGTCTCTCCTTTAACCAGTTTCTTATCCACCTTTCAACTGTCATATTAATCCCCATCTTCTCCACTTTAACTAACAATTTCTCAAGTGGAACTATATCAAAAGCCTTATTGAAATCCAGGTAGATTATATCTACCACATTTCCTTAGTCTAAAAAAAGACCGAAGAAGGAGATCAGATTGGCTGGCACGATCTACCTGCTATAAAAATGTGTTGTATTTTATCCCAATTACCATTTACCTCTATGTCCTTAACTCTTTCAAAATATGTTTCAAGACCTTGCATTCAATTGATGTCAAATTAAGAGGCCTATAGTTTCCCAGGTCACTTTTCCCCCTTTCTTAACAATAGGTACTATATTCTCCTGTCATAGTGTACAACTCCTGAGTTTATAGATTAACTAAAAATCCTTGCTATTGGTCTTGCAACCTCATGTGCCAGTTCCTCTAATATTTTTGGATAGAGGTTATCCGGGGGCCCTGATTTAGTCCCAGTAAACTGTTTGACTTCGACTTCAGATGTCCTAATTTTTACTTCCATATCCTCAGTTCCATTAGCCACCCTACCACTATCCCTAAATTCCTCATTTCCCTTATTAGAAACTGAGGCAAAGCATTTGTTCAGGTGTTGGGCCATGCCTAGATTATCTTTAATCTTCATCCCATGCTCTGTGTTTAGCAGTCCCATTTCGTCTTTCCTTGTTTTCTTTATATTTACATGGCTATAGAACCTATTACCATTGGTTTTAATCCTCCTTTGCAAGGTCCAACTCTGCTTGGCTTTTGGCAGTTCTCACTTTTCCCCTACATTTTATGACCTCCAAGAGATAGCCTACAAGAGATTGATCAGCAAGGAAAGCTTTGTGCTATTTCCTAACAACCTCTCTGAGATGCTTGCTCATCCAGCTTGGTCTACAACTATTCCCTATTAATTTTTTCCTCTTGCTTGTGATGCAGACTTCAAATAGACTCATAGACTTTAAGGTCAGAAGGGACCATTGTGGTCATCTAGTCTGACCTCCCGCATGATGCAGGCCACAAAAGCTGACCCACCCACTTTCCCTTAACTCAGCTGTTGAAGTCTCCAGATCGTGATTTAAAGACTTCAAGTCACAGAGAATCCTCCAGCTTGCGACCCCTGCCCTATGCTGCGGAGGAAGGCGAAAAACCTCCAGGGCCTCTGCCAATCTACCCTGGAGGAAAATTCCTTCCCGACCCCAAATATGGCGATCAGTAGAACCCCGAGCATACAGGCAAGAATCTCCAGCCGGAACCTCATTTTACCGGCGATGGCACGTTATTGCCTAATTGACTAAAATCACGTTATCCCATCAAACCAAAATAGTTTCTGCAACTTTGACTTAAAGTAATTCCAAGCCTCCTTCACATTCAGATCCTTGAGTTCTTCAGTCCAGTCCACTTCCCTAACTAATTCCCTTAATATTTTAAACTTTGTCCTTTTGAAATCAAGGACCCTAGTTGCAGATCTGTTTTTGTTTATGCTTCCATTTACTTTAAACCGAATTAGCACATGATCACTCAAACCAAGGTTGTCTCCTACAACCAGCTCTTCTATGAGGTCCTCACTACTCACCAATAACAAATCTAAAATGGCATCACATCTTGTTGTTTCAGCGACTATTTGGTGGGGAAATCTGTCCGCTACCACATCCAGGAAAATCTGGGCCCTACTGTTATTAGTAGAACTTGTCCAACTTTAACTTCCTGTATCTAGCATCTATATCTAGGAAGTTAAAGTCTCCCATAATCACAATTCCCAGTAGTATTTATTTAATTAAAAATATTAAGGAGGTCATTTCCCATATCCAGATTGGATCTTGGAGGTCTGTAACATACCCCAAGCACTATCCCAGGGGAGCCTCTGTTAGTTTTCTTCCCCAAAGTAATTTTTACCCAAACAGACTCTGTTTTATCCATTCCATCTCTTCTAATCTCTTTACAGTCTACCTCATCATTAACATACAATGCTACTCCATCATCTTTTCCTTTATTTCTGTCTTTCCTCAACAGCACATACCCTTCATGTACTCCAGTCATGACTACTATTCCACCATGTTTCTGTTATCACTATATCTCATTTCACTTCTTGCACCAGTAGTTCTAGTTCTTCCATTTCATTACCCAGGCTCATTGCATAGGCATACAAACATCTGAGCTGTTTCTGCATGGCTTTGCCCAGATTCCTCACCTGATTGGGTACAGTCATTCTTCTTTGAGTGCTTGTTCATGTCCATTTCAATCAGGTGTGTGCACGCACACGTGCATGGTAGCTGGAAGATTTTCCCCATAACAGCATCTGTCAGGTCGGTCTGGGGGGCACCCCCTGGAGTCGCGCCGTCATGGCGCTCAATATAGAGCCCTGCCCACCCACCAGTGACGGTAGACTGGAACTTCCTGTAGCCCTTGCTTAGCAAGCGTGTTTAACAGTTCTTTGTATATAGTTAACTTAGTTGTTAGTAATTAGAGTTGTTGGGGGTCCCCCACCCATTTTGGCTCCCCAGAGCTGTGGTATGCTGCGGTCCCTGGGAATTAAAAACTGTGTGGTCTGCGTGAAGTGCATGCCAAAGAGTGATCCACACTCCTCGTGCTTACGGTGCCTAGGGGATGGTCACCAAAAGGATTGCTGTAAGCTCTGCCGCGAGTTCTGCCCTAGAACTCTTAAAGAAAGGGAACAGTGGCTTAAAGTGATCCTCATAGAGGCAGCTCTATGCCCCCATTCGGAACCAGGCTCAAGGGACCTGGCTCCTAACACGTCCTCATTGATGCGGAGCACCTCAGCGCCGTCGTCAGGCTTGGTGCTGAGAAAAGACTCATCCTGAGAGGCTCGGCACTAGCACGGCACCTCCCGAGGCCCAGGGGAGAGCAGGCACCAATCCCACTCGCCAGTGCCTCAAAAGAAAAAGAAGCCGGACAGTCGGTCACCTCCAGCTAAATCTAGAGAAGTGAGACCCCAGGTGGGCCACAGCTCCGGATCCCCTGTTGGGGCCGTGTCGACTCCTGCCCAGGTGAGGCAGTTGAGTCCTGGCCCCCCCACAGTCACCAGTCCCTATGGGCCAGCAGCTACAGCTCCCTTCAATGCCAGAAGCTTTCAAAGCTGCTCGGGACCTGCTACATCTTATGGCACTGCTCTCGCCCCCTAGGAGGGAGGAACCTTCAGCGCTAGCAGTCCCACCCCCAAGTGCAGTCAAGAGGGAAGGTGATGATGTCCAGGCAGTCCTCCTCTCTATGTCCTTCGGCACCAGCCCACTCAGACAGAGAACCTACTCTCTCCCCCAAACTCTCGACGCTTGAGGCACCGAAGCTCGGCTCCTCCTTGGTCTTCAGTCTCAGAGACCTCGGAGTCAGAGTCTGACTGCTACCAATCTAGGAGGAGTAGGAGCCGATGATCAAAGTCAGGGAGAGATGGGAGAGAGCCCCAGGCGTGACACCGTACTGGCAGAATCCACCACAGTGACCATTCTGGACCACCTGGGCCTTTTACCAAGGCCAGGGAGGGATTCAAGGGCACCACTCCGCTGCGTCTTCTGTGGCCTCAGCCACATTTGTCCCGCCATCAACCATGCAGCTTGCCTCGGTGCCTACTCACACACCAACGCCTTTGGCTACGGCGCTGTCGCTGGCACCAGCCTCGGCACCGGTGACTTATCCAACTTCAGCGTCAGCACCGATCTCAACACTGACTACGGCCCAGGCACCGACGACCCCGGCACTGATACCAACAACGGTCCCACCACCTTCATCGGCACAGGCAGGGTGTTTGGCACCAGCTCCATAGGCGGTTTCACCAGTGTTGCCGATGGCTGTACCAACACCGGGTTCGGTGTTGACAGCCCTGGCACAGGCATGTGCTCCATCGGCACTGACATTGCCCTGAGACTCGCGGGACCCCTTGGGAGCGGATGGCAGGGAGCATCCACTTCTTATAGGGGCTTCCTCCTCATCGTCGCCAAATGAGGCATTGGCGGGCACAGACGTAGCTCCGGTGCTTGAGGACAATAGGGTGCTACAGCAGTTGCTGCTCAGGGTCTGGGCATTAAGGCTGAGGAGGTAGTCGAGGAGCCTGATCCCAAGGTGGACATCCTCGCCCCCTCAGGACCTTCTTGTATTGCCCTATTAAGACTATTGTGGACACCACCAAAACCCTGTAGCAGACCCCAGCTTGCCGCCCACTGCCAAGCGCAACGAGAGGCGTTATTTTGTGCCTTCCAAAGGGTGCGAACATTTGTACTCACACCCACCTCCTGACTCTCTTGTTGTGGATGCTGCTAATCAGCGTGAGAGGCTGGGTTTCCAAGGCCCCTCCCCAAAAAACAGGGAGGCTAAGTGACTAGACCTTGTCAGGAGAAAGGTCTATTCTACAGGAAGTCTGCAGCTCTGTATTTCGAACCTGAGGGCCATCGTCAGCAGGTACTCTTATAACACCTGTGCAGCAATGGCCAAATTTACGGAGCTCCTCCCTCAGACTCCCGAGCCAAATTCTCGGCCTTGGTGGAGGAGGGGAAGCTAGTCTCCTGGGCTTCCCTCCAGGCCGTGTTGGACGGTGCTGATGCCGCCACTAGGGTCATGGCTACTGGGGTGGCCATGAGAAGGGGCTCCTGGATCCAAGTCTCAGGGCTCCCTTATGAGGTCCAGCAGACTATTCAGGACCTCCCATTTGAGGGTGTGACTCTTTTCTCTGAAAAGACAGACAAGAGGCTACATAACCTGAAAAAGTCACGAGCCATCCTCAAGTGTTTGGGCCTGCACACTCCTGCCACACAGCGGAGACACTTCAGGCCGCAACCTCCTCTGAGATTCCATCAGCAGAACCACCAGGACGGTCGTTGGAGGAGGAACAGGAGTGGCAGGAGGAGACAACACCCATCTTCAGGCCAGGGCTCTGGCCAACCCAAACCACATTCTGGCCCCAAACAGGCCTTTTGACGGTGTGGTCGAGGATGGCGCATCAGATCAGAGACTGGATCTACCCTGTCCTCCCGACCTTCCCCTTTCTACCATGCATGGTCCCATATCACTTCGGACTACTGGGTGCTCTGCATGGTAGAGAGGGGATACTCCATCCAATTCTGTGCCCTCCCGCCCTTCCACCCTCCTTCCCCATCCCTCTTCAGGGACCCTTCTCACGAGCAGCTCCTTATCCAGGAGGTGCAGTTGCTCCCATCGCTATGGGCAGTGGAGGAGGTGCCTCAGGAACACAGAGGCGAGGGCTTTTATTCCCGGTATTTCCTAATACCAAAAGCCAAAGGTGGCCTCAGGCCTATCCTGGACCTGCGAGAACTCAACAAGTTCATGAAGAAACTCAGGTTCCGCGTGGTCTCTTTGGCCTCCATCATCCCCTCACTAGATCCAGCAGACTGGTATGCCGCCCTCGACTTGAAGGATGCGTATTTTCATATCGTAATTACTCAGCCCCTCAGGAAGTACCTCAGGTTTGTGGTCAACAGTGGTCTCTCCTGTTGAAGCTGTTCCACTGTGAATACATAATGAAAGAGTGATTGGAACAGGGGGATTGGACCCAGGGTCTTTCAGCTCCCTGATCACTGGACTACAGAGTCATTCTCTCTTGCTCTTGCTCTCTGGCCCAATGATTGTTCCACTGTAAATAAATACTTAAACAGAGATTGAGAGAGACTCACATCAGGATATCCCATAGACCAGTGGTTAGAGTACTCTCTTGAGAGGCAGGAGACCCGTTGGGGCCAAGTTTACAAACATGCCTAACCTGCTCATGCTCTCCTCTGAAGATAGGGGCTGCCTTGTTCAAATCCTCTCCACCCTCAAGAAGAGAGGGAATTGAACCTGGGTCTCCCACATCCCAAGTGAATGCCTGTGCTGTGGGCTAAAAGTTGTCTGGCCTAACAGTCATAGTTGGACTGATGTCCACATGTGATGGAGAGCACAAGATATTAGTCCATGAGCGGGGGGCTGGGTAAATCGCTGGAGCCTGGTTCAATAAGCAAGCATCAGGGTCAGAGTCAAGCTAGGGTTGGAGCTGATCAGGCATTAGAGACCTGTCTGTCCTTAACCTGATTAGAAAGAGAAAAGTTAGTAGGTATGTATGTGTGTTCTATGTAATATTATGGAAAAGAGACCAGTTAAGAAGGTGAAATGTTTGATTGCCTAATAGCTAGTGTGACAGACCCAGACCAGTGGGGTACAGGAGTCTGGTAGAGGACAAATATACTGATCACTGGATGAGTGGTTTTCTGTTCCCTGACATTTAAACCTTAAATGTCCTTACTTAGCCTGCTCCTTCCCCCCATCCATTGTTGCTTAACCCCTGCCCCATCTTGCTCACCTTGTGCACCCATGCCCCCCTGTGCTTGTGACCCCCCTTTTCTGTTGACCCCCCATTCACTGCACCCCCCATGCTAATCCCTTTCCAACCTAGTGCACCCCTGCCCCATGCTAGTGATTGTGCCCTTCTCCCCCTGCCTTGGTTGGCACCCTCCTCCCCTGCCTGCAGCCTAGCAGGAAGGAGTGATTAGCCATTTCCCCCTTCCCCTGCCCCCCTCCAGTGTTCACTCCTGCTCCCATTCCCTTTTCCTGGATGGTGGGGGAGACCTCAGGAGGGGGCCCCCAATTGATACTGATGTCCCCTAGCTTGCTCCCCCATCCACCCCCACAACTACCACTGCCACATCCATTGCTTCTGCCTCCACTGGGGAACTGGCTGCGGTGGGCTTGGGTAGGGACTCCTCTACAGCCATGAATTCTGCCCCCACCCCTCTGGTGTGCTTCCTCAGCCAGCAAGAAGGCCAGGGGAAGAAGAAGGGCAAGAGCCCCACCTGGAAGGCAAAACCTCCCCTGGCGGGGACCACTCCTCCTGCCGTGGCCCCACCATCAGCCGTGGCACCCCCTCTCCCTGCCATTCCTTCCACCAGCTCTGGGGGTGCCCATCTCTCAGCACCCAGAGCGTACGCCCAGGTGGCTGCAGCCCCATTGCCTTAACATCTTCCCCCGCCACCTCCTCTTGTTCCATCTCTGGTGGCTGGGGCCCCTTTCCCACTCTGACCAGGAAGCCCAGTGTCCATTGCCTCCTGGTGCCCACCTCGCCCCATGTTGAGATCTACGTGCGGGCGTTGGTGAGGGTGGTGGGGCCCACAGGCATTGTGGTGGCCTCCAAGATGCACAGAACCAGAGGCTGTGAAACCTCTGTTAGTAAATTTTGAGAATGGGAACTTTGTGAGGGAGTACATGAATCTCATACAGGCAGCTGGGAAATATATAAAACACCGAGTGCTCTTAATTGATTGTGGTGAAGTTTCCCAGGCTTATATGCTGTATGCCTTCAACTTAACCCTGGACCAAGAATGTGCCAATCATTATTCTCTGATTAAAATTGGAAATCTGAGAAGAGAGATTCGTTTTGCCATGGCGCTGCCCTCTACAGTCAATATGATAGTGTAAGGGATTGTAGATAATGTACTCAAGGTTAAGCACAGAAGTTTTGACTATATGGGATTCTGAACACTGTACAGTTAACACATTTTATCAAAGGATGATTCATTTTAGATGTTTTTCCTAGCTCCCAAAGGGTTCTGTGTTCAGAAGACCCCTGGGGCTGATTGTTAACAGCTCCACACACAACTTACCTGGGGAACACTGGCTGGCCTGCTACCTACCAAAACATGGGCCAGGAGAGTTTTCTGACTTCTATGAATTTCCCCCAGAGAGTAACTTCTTTCCTAAAGCTCTCATGACTTTCTTAAACTGTAACTCTGTGTTTCACCAGAGACCGCTACAAGACCCCCTTGCAGTAACCTGTGGATATCATTGTATAATATTGTTTTAAAGAAACATAGTAAGGGGTTTATCAGATTTTAAAATGTATACAGATGATTTACCAGAAAATGACCACATGGTGGTGCTGCTTGTAAAAGAAAGAAGTCAGGCATGTGCAGACATGCCCCAAACACATTTCAACATGTCCAGAGCTGTCTTTCTTGTTTTGAGTTTAAACATGTATTGTACACCCTCTTAAAAACAAATAAAACACACATGGGTTTCTGTTCAAGTAGTCAGTTGGGCCTTTTAAATGTTTCTGAAAGGCATGATCTGTGCTTATCTGCCCCTGGTAGATTCTACACTTCTGTTTAGCCATTCTACATTCTCTCTGTTGCTGCTGTAACCCACAAGGGAAGTAGGCACATTCAGCTTTGCCCTGGCTTTCATAAAAACAACCCTCCCTTTAGGCTGCCTCTTGTTAGAGAGAGAATGAGTGCTGGTAACCCCCCTAACTATATCAAGCATGTTAGATTCCACAATCTCCATACCACCAAAAAAAGTCCACCAAAAAATAAATGGGCTGTTTATTTCAGCGTTTTTCTTATAGCGGGCATTTCCCACCTCCAATATGTCCTAAATGACAAAGCCCAAAGCCTAACTGCCCCCCGTCCCCCTGCTCAACTTCAGAAGGCTGATTTTGCCCTTACTTGAGGACAGGGCCAGCTCTAGGCACCAGAGTCCCAAACATGTGCTTGGGGTGGCACTTTTCAAGGGGCGGCATTCTGGGTTTTTTTTTGTGTGTGTGTGGCTTGGGGCGGCAAAAAACCTGGAGCCGGCCCTGCTTGAGGAGGAAGAAACTTATTTTAATCTTTTCTGCTTAACCTTGCTTGGCAAATACCACCTATTTTTGCAGGACCCTGTCGTAAAGTTTAGTCTTTTCATAAATCAGATCTTAGTGGAATGTCTTTCATCTCAGAATCCAACTGGTGAGTTGTTGTGGTTTGGATACTTTCTTTGCCACTAGAGACTCCTCCCATTTGTTCTAGTTGATGACTTGGAACCAGATACATTTATTTTTCCAACATATTCCATTATGAGTTATTTAAAAGCCCTGATAGTAGGGGGAGAGCCAAGATAAACAAGGGGCCAATAAAAGCTCCTAGACTGTCTTACAATCAGCCTTTTAAAAAAAATTGCCCAGTTTTTTAATAAACCTTTGTTTTCTTTTTAGTGCTTGTTTGTGTGTCATTTCCTTTTAAAGTGTTGAGCACTATTTCTGAGATGGCCACTGAGATGGTCATTAGAGGTAGAGCACAAAATAGCCTTTCTCTGATGTTGTCTGGCTTTAATAAGCAGTTTTAAAGAGACAGGTTTCTCTGTACATGACTAGAAATACTTGTCAGGTGGAACACCTTTCTTAAAATGGTGGGGCTTGGTAAAAATTACAACTTTTATGGGCTTTTTAAAAAAAAATTATACACAGAGCCATTCTGGGGGGAAAAGGCCTGTTTTCAGCTCATAGGATTCGTGTGTTGATGCATTTGAATCCATCAACTGGTACCAACAGGGGTTTTTTGTTTTTTTGGTTTGTTTTTTTGTAGCATCCGCAAAAGCCTCCAAAAAGAATTGTCTTATTAGGGTACAAACTGCAAGGGTAGCACTTTGCTGTTTATCGCACAGGTTTTTAAAGAAAAATGTGTACTTTTAATTTAAATTAATTGTACAGCTCTTTTTTCCCTGGCAAAACACATTTTGCACAATGTACTTAGGTTCCTGTGGTGTACATATTTTGTAAAGGCTTTCTCGATTTCACCACATTTGGAAGCAGACTCTATCAAGTCATCTATAGTCACCATAGTCATTTTATGATTAGGCAGTAAGCTTCATAATCAAAAGTATGTGATACATTTCCATGTATCACATTTTTGGAAGGTTTACGTAACAACTCTTTATACAACAGTTGTCAACAAGTAAAATACCACACAATATTTTCAGTCATGCACAATAAGTCTATTACTATTTTCTAACAATTGTTTTATAAAAAATAGATTTTCCTGAATTTAAAGGGCCACAATGCAAACAGGAGAAGGGATGAACAAGCTGGATATGGTTCAGCATAATAATTAATACCTGTATGGCAAGGTTTTAAAAGCTTCCTCGAGGGTTCTTTTGTCATAAATGACTTTTTGTTTTCAAGAGTTCTTGTCTCCGTCAGCCAATACTTCTTCACCCTCATGATCCTAGGCTGCTGTACCACAAACGCTTTTAGGTCCTCACCTTTTGGGTTCAAACAGTAGTTGTGGATGAGAACTTTTAAAATCTCAGAATTAAAATTTTCTCACTCTGCCACAAGTTGAGCATGATTCCTTTTACTTTCATACAGGTAGTTTCATAGAATCATAGACGATTAGGGTTGGAAGAGATCTCAGGAGGTCATCTAGTCCAACCCCCTGCTCAAAGCACGGCCAACCCCAATTAAATCATCCCAGCAAGGGCTTTGTCAAGCCAGGCCTTAAAAACCTCTAAGGATGGAGATTCCAGGACCGGGACCTCCCCCAATCGCCACAAGTTTTCAAAGATAATGGCGAATGGCTCTGCAATCACATCTGCCAACTCCCTCAGGACCCTCGGATGCATTGCTTGTGTATGTCCAGCTTTTCTAATAGTCCTTAATCTGCTCTTTCACCACTGAGGGCTACTCACCTCCTCCCCATACTGTGCTGGCCAATGCAGCAGTCTGGGAGCTAACCTTGTCTGTGAAGATGGAGGCAAAACAAGCATTGAGTACTTCAGCTTTTTCCACATCATCTGTCACTAGGTTGCCTCCTCCATTCACTGAGGGTCCCACACTTTCCATGACCACCTTCTTGTTGCTACCAGATCTGTAGAAACCCTTCTTGTTTCCCTTTACATCCCTTGCTAGCTGCAACTCCTGTTTGTGCTTTGGCCTTCCTGATTACACCCCTGCAAGCTCGAGCAATATTTTTATACTCCTCCCTAGTCATCTGTCCAAGTTTCCACTTCTTGTAAGCTTCCTTTTTGTGCTTAAGCTCACCGAAGATTTCTCTGTTAAGCCGAGCTGGTCGCCTGCTATATTTGCTATTCTTTCTGCTCATAGGGATGGTTTGTTCCTGTGCTCTCAATAAGGCTTCTTTAAAATACAGCCAGCTCTCCTGGACTCCTTTCCCCCTCATATTAGCCTCCCAGGGGATGCTGCCCATTAGTTCGCTGAGGGGGTCAAAAGGACCTGCTTCAGCTGCTTTTCTGAAGTCCAGGGTCCATATTCTGCTGCTCTTCTTTCTATCTTTTGTTAGGATCCTGAACTCAATCATCTCATGGTCACTGCTGCCCAGGTTGCCACCCACTTCTACTTCCCCTACCAATTCTTCCCTGTTTGTGAGCAGCAGGTCAAGAGGGGCATGGCCCCTAGTTGGTTCCTCCAGCACTTGTACCAGGAAGTTGTTCCCAACACTCTCCAAAAACTTCCTTGATTGTCAGTGCACTGCTGTATTGCTCTTATGGTAATTGTCTAATGGCAAAAGTGCTTTGGTTTGTGGTTTTAAAAAATTCAACTGGTACATGGCCATGTATATTGACGTTAATGTAGTATATTGAAAGGAAAGGAGTCCATACACTTCGTCACCACTGCCTCACTATCCTGCCCTGGATTTTTAACAACCTGCTTCTTGGTCATTTTCATGACTCCTTTTCTGAACCAGTCACAAGGCTCTCACAAAATTTCAACATCTTTCTGGTGGTAATAGTGCAGTTTTTTTCTGAAGATCAAATTCATTCTTGTAATTGTATTGGTACCAGTTAGAAATTCCTTTTTTTCCCCTGGCATCATGTGTTCTACTCAGGCATAGGGCCCACATATTTATGGTTTTCAGTGGTGTTTTTTTTTTTAAAAGGGGGTGGTGGTGGAATACCCCTTGACTTCTTCAAAACACAGAGCCTTTGGTAACTTGCTGAGTTTCATGAGCAGAAAATTTAAAGAATCTGTAAATTTGATTTCTAAGTCCCCCACTGTCATGTGCATTAGTTTTCCACCTGCGTCACAGTACTGATGACAATTTTTAAAATCAATTGTCTAAGGATGAAATAACTGTTGTAACCTTTAGCATTATGAGCAATAAAAGTGAATCACTTGTCTACAAAGTTTGAACAAACTCGCTGACACGTTCTTTCCCATTAAATTCCCAGCTGGTTTCTTTATCTAAATGCATGGCATAGATATAATTTAGTACATGTACCTTTGTTTCTTGCATGCATTCAAAGTCATAAAAGACATAATCCTCCTCTTCTAGAGAGTAAATATTATGCATATATACTTGTGACCATCTATGCTGCCCGTCTTCTGATAACACTTGGGGCACTTCTTGCTTTTACTCCGATGATGATTGTAGAAGCCAGACTTATTGCAAAGACTTCTAGTTTTACAGTGAACTCTACTGTCTGCTGCCTGAGTTCTGTGTCTTTCTAAACAGCCTTGGATCTGCAAAATAGTTTACAGCTGGGATATTTCATATTTTCCCATACACTCAAGGCATTCTGTGCTAATACATGTATAGTAGTGGTCTTTACAGGCATGCTGGTGTTTGTGGCTGTACATGGCATGGCAGGACAAATATTGTGCTCCTATGAAGGCTTTGATATTTAGGATACTGTAATAATGTTTGTCATGTAAAAAAAACCACCATGATTCTGTCCACTGTTGTAAAAAAATTGCCAATCCCCTCTTTCATGATACATTACTTTAATAGTCACACCTTTGGAGCGCTGCCGCTGGAAGCTCCCGAGAAGTGGGGGGACCATTGGTGCCTGGACCATGGCCAACCCATGCTCCACCATGAGGCCGCACTCCTGCTCTACCTCTTCCCACCCCTGCTCCATCTCTTTCCCTGAGGGCACCCCTGCCTGCTGCTCATGCCTCTGTGCCCTCTCCCCCAGAGAGGCATGAGTGGTGGGCTGGTCGGCCTTGGGGCGGGGGGGAGTGGGGGCGGGAAGAGTCGGGGCAGGGTTTTGGGGGGAGAGATCAAGCACGGGTGGGGCCTCGGGGTGGAGTGCAGGTGGGGCCTTGGGAGGAGGAGGCTAAGTGGGGGTGGGACCCATGCCAAATGCAAGAGTCATGCACCACCTATAGTAAAGAGAGGGTGGTTTAGCCCCAGAGCATCTATGTGAAGCTGTACAAAAACTTCAGGCCCATTTGGGGATTAAAATCATGTAACAAATTTTGAATAGTGCTGTGAATGACCACGATTGTCCAAATTAGCAAAATTAAATTCTTGAAAATACTCAAGTATTAAATACTCTTTGGGGGTCTTATCCAGTGTCTCTCGCATTTCAAATACACCTGAGGAAATGCCTCAGATGCATCAGGAATGGAATATTCTGCTCCTTCAGAAGTGGGTGTCTATGGCCAATTCTTGAAGTTCTGTATTAAATGGGTCTATTTCCCTTTCTAGACTGGGCAAATTTTGTGAGTATCTCCTTTTTCTCAAAAGTATTCTGGCTTTTTTAAGTCTCTTTGCTAATCTCCTTCTCAGTCTTTTAGATCTCTCCCACTTTTATTCCTACCAAATTCCTGCATTGATGTAAACTCATAGGCCACATTCTTTTTACGAATTATAATTTAAAATTTTTAAACATGTTTATTTCAAATTAATTTTAAGAGAAGCAAAACCAAACTGAAAAGGGGGAGGGCGGGAGAAAGAAGGCAAAACTTTCTTTTATCTCTACAGAAAGCAGCGTGCTCAATTCATGTCCTTTACATTATACAAAACTTCCTATTGTTAGTAATAGCAATCGTTTTAACTCCATTTAAGCCTTCCACATATTTTTTTCAATTTAAAACAAACGTGAAAACAGTTATTTCAAAAACCAGTCAACATTCATGCTGTCACAAAACCAAAAACTCTTTACCAACCCCCTAATACATGCAAAGTTCTGGTAATTTCAATCTGTGTTTGATGTTTAATATTCTGCTATTGCACAAATAAAAACTAATAGCAATAACACATAGCCTTGAGTATTACAGGAAATACATTAGTTGTTTTGAATTTGCATATCATCTTGCTCTAACTCCATTAAAAAAGAAAAGCATTAATTTTAAAACAGTTATTTCAAAGTTGCAAACTCATCAAAACAAAACAAAACAGCCAGTACCATCTTCTGAATGGTCAGGAATAACTATCTGTTGCATTTGACTGCTATCTTGATCTAAATTACAAAAAAAACAAATCTTTAAAAACATTTATCTTAAAAATAAATCATAATTCTGTAAAAGATTAAGCATCTTACCAAAATTTGCAGATCCTCTTAGTGAGTCTTGTGAAAATTCAAAGTTCGTCTTGTTTTGAAAGAAATTATTGATTTTTTTTTAAACACTTGTATAAAACACATGTCACACACAAAATAGTATTTTGTCTTACAATTTCATTGTCCCCTATAGAGTCAGACATTTTACATAGGAGTACATCAACAATGATTTTTCAACTCTGCATTCAGTTTTCTCTCTCTCATAATTTATAGCGCTAAAAGGGGAACGAACTAAACCTCTCAAAAATGTTAAAAATTGATCTATAGGAGGGTCCCAGAAAACTTTTTTTTTAGTTTAAAATAGCCTGTTATTGCAATCTCTTTAATAACCCCATAATTTAACAAATCTGTGTGTACTGTTACTGGGATTTTATAGGCAACTCCATTGCCATGGTTACCGATACTTAGTAACATAGCACCAAGCCATGTGCATCATGGAAGGTGTCTCTCATGCTGCTGGCTAAGATCTGTGAGAACAGCGACCTGCCTTTGTACACAGACCTCTTCTTCTAGACACCCTTTATGGTAATTTATGCTACCACCTCCCTAGGTAACCCATTCCAGTGCTTCACCACCCTCCTAGTGAAAAAGTTTTTCCTAATATCCAACCTAAACCTCCCCCACTGCAACTTGAGACCATTACTCCTTGTTCTGTCATCTGCCATCACTGAGAACAGCCGAGCTCCATCCTCTTTGGAACCCCCTTTCAGGTAGTTGAAAGCAGCGGTCAAATCCCCCCTCATTCTTCTCTTCTGCAGACTAAACAATCCCAGTTCCCTCAGCCTCTCCTCATAAGTCATGTGCCCCAGCCCCCAAATCATTTTTGTTGCCCTCCGCTGGACTCTTCCCAATTTTTCCACATCCTTCTTGTAGTGTGGGGCCCAAAACTGGACACAGTACTCCAGATGAGGCCTCACCAATGCCGAATAGAGGGGAATGATCACATCCCTCAATCTGCTGGCAGTGCCCCTACTTATACAACCCAAAATGCCGTTAGCCTTCTTGGCAACAAGGGCACACTGTTGACTCATATCCAGCTTCTCATCCACTGTAACCCCTAGGTCCTTTTCTGCAGAACTGCTGCCTAGCCATTTGGTCCCTAGTCTGTAACAGTGCATGGGATTCTTCCGTCCTAAGTGCAGGACTCTGCACTTGTCCTTGTTGAACCTCATCAGACAATAATGAGGCACTCCTCATGACAAAGGGGTGCCTCGTTATTGCAAAATACTGATTTCGTAGTGTTGTGTTTAAAACTATAGCTTTATTTCTAATAAAAAATATGCAATATGCTCATCTCTCTTTCTCCTTACAAAAGTTACTCAATCCTCTGTGCTGACACACAGCTTTTGTCTTTTTAAACTCTAATTTGTTATTGAAACACATCTGTAAATATGGGTTATTTATAATAGAGAATTGTATTTTAAACATTTTCATTTAACTGAATCTCTTCAAAACATCTCTTAGATTGTAAAGACAGGTCTTTTTGTTATGTTACGGGTTTTTCATCTCAGTCAAAAGTGACCAATTGTTTTTTCATGTTAAACTTTTAAACGTTTATTTGCTAAAACTTTACTTCATGTACCAGAATTTAGATTTTTTTTTTAAGTTAGGAAGGAAAGAAAGAGAGGGGGGCGAGAAATGGCTGCCTTATCTCTGGTGAAAAAGTATTAATTGTTTTATGTAATCTAGTTTTTCTTTCGAGTTTTGTATAAAGTGTATAAATCTAAAGCTTTCTTCACAGCTTACACATAATAAGTTTTCAGAGCAGTTTTCCTTTAGGCAAAACTTGAAAAAGCAAGCTAACACTATTTTTAATAGGCTAGTGTATTTATTAAAACTTTATTTGATTTAGTAGCATTTAGTTTTTTAAAAAGTTAGGAAAGAAAAGAGTGTAGGGGAGAAATAACATGTTTTACCAAAGATAAGAAACTATCAACTGTTTTACAAGAGCTAGCTTTTCATTTAAGTTAGCCTGTGTGTATATTTTGTATAAAATGTGTAAATCTCAAGTTTTTTTTTTTTTTTTTAAGAGTTTACAAGCAATACATTTGCAGGGCAGTTTTCCAAAGTTTAGGCAATACTTTAAAAAGCAAGATATCACTATTTTTAAAAGGCTGATGTATTTCTCCAAATACTTGTGTATATGTACAGTGCTTGTCTTTCCATTTATTTGTTTAAAGAGATGTGTTTTTAAACAGGCCAACACCCCTTGGCATATTATGATTGGTTCAGGAAAATAGTTCAGGAAAATGCAATTATGTGACATGTTCAATCAGAAGCTATTCTTTAGACAAGCCGTGCTACTTGACTGTCTTGGAATCAGGGCCAGCCTTACAGGTGGGCAATGTAGGCTGCAGAAGGGCTGTGTTCACTTCGGGGGAGGGGATAAAGGGGGCTGTGAGGCAAGAACCAGGCACTCTCATGCATCCCCTTTCCACCCTCCCAGCAGCATGACACCTGCAGTGCCACTCTGCCTGTTCAGTGGCTGCCCGCTGCTCAGGGAGTAGTACTTAAAGGGTGACAAAGAAAGTTTGCCCAGGGTGCCATTTTCCCTAAGGCCAGCCCTGCCTGGAATTACTGGCATTTGACTAGTAGCGGCTTTTCTCTTCACTCTGCTACTTGGTCAGTGACACAGGCTTTTGTCCTTTCCTGTTAGTTTAAATCTTTCTCTGCAGCCTCTCTGAATTTATTTTCTCTCTCTTTCTGTAACAAGCTGAAAGGCTTTTGCTTTTCTTAGCTCTTCTACAGCTTCTTTCACTTTGTGTCTTGTTTAACTCAACCACACTTCAGTTTTCTTTAAAAATACATATTCTGTTACTAATATTTAATGCCTTTATTTTAAAAAATGAATAAAATATTTTTTTCTCGAAAGGCCTGTTAAAACAAATGTGTTAACACTTTATTCCTCTGTTTACTAAACTTTATTTAAAAAGCCTCTTTTCTTCTGAAAAAATTGTCTTCTAACTTTAAAATGGCTCTAAAAATGTGAAAACACACACACAAAACTGTCCTAATGCACCCAATAAAAATAAATAAAATAATTTCAGAATGGCCACTGCACCAAAAGTGTATACATCCAAAAATGAGAACAGAGGATGGGATATACATCAAGAAGGGGGGGAGGGTGGAAACATGTCAAAACTTATATGGTGATGAATGCCATAGAGGTCTTTACTACTTAAGACCCCTTTGTGGAGCAAGCCCTGGGAAAACAACGACTTTGTGGGGAGTTCACCTACTAATGACCTTCATGAATTGGAAGAGTCAAAGCCACAAAATTTAGCCATATAGAAGCCTCCAGAGGGAAAATACAACATAAAACAATATGAAATGGAAAAGTAGTGAGTTGCCTAATTTTAAAGGCTATATAGTTAATTAAAATTACTCCCTCTCCATTACAGAAAGAGCCATGTTAAAAGAGTGCACTGTTTGTATATAAATAACTAATATGAAATGTGCCAGTAATATGTAGTATTGTTTATAGATTTGTTATTACCAATAAAAAGTTCATTGTTGTCTACTGCAAATAACTTGCTTAGTGCAGCTCTTTACACCAGTTCTTAATGGGGGAACTTTGGCAGAGTGTGTATAGAAAGGACATATGGTGGGGTGGTTGGGACAGGGGAAGAAGATAAAACAGATATGGTTTTGTGGTGTAAGGAAGGGAGGGGACAGAGGTAAGCTTTGTGAAGAGCAGAGGGTGAGGGTCATGGTGGGAGGGGAAAGAAAAAGTTAGTGACTAGAGAGACAAATGTATTGGGGAAAATATACATGGTGGGAAGGGGAGCAAAGAGGCAGACAGTGAAAAAAGATGAAAGAAACAGAATTAGTGAGATGGAGAAAGATGGGAAGAGAGGGAGAGAGAGTCCTGCTTCATGATGTGGATATGGAGGGGCAGGGAACCATGTAGGGAACAATGAAGATATGGAGGAAATACAGAGAGGACAGAGTACATGAAAAGAAGTTGTGGGTAGGTATAAGAGTAAGTGGAGCAGGCAGGAGAGAGAAGTTTTCAAACTCAGGTGCTTTTTCAAACTCAGGCACCACATTGGGGATGCTGCACAAATAGAAAGATGTTTTGCCCAGAAGAAACTTGGGGGTTGATTGTGCCTCAGAATACAGAATCACTTCCTAATCTCCAACTTGGGATAGTGCAACCTGTTTCTCCCCTCCCCACCCCCCATAGACATTAAGGGCAGAAGGGACCATCAGGATCATCTAGTCTGACCTCCTGCACATTGCAGGCCACAACTTCACCCACCCACTCCTGTAATAGACCCATAACCTCTGGCTAAGTCACGGAAGTCCTCAAATAATGATTTAAAGACTCCAAGTTACAGAGAATCCACCATTTACTCTAGTTTAAACCTGCAGGTGACCTGTTTCCCATGCTGCAGAGGAAAGTGGAAAACTCCAGGGTTTCTGTCAATCTGGCGCTGGTGAAAATTCCTTCCCAATGCCAAATGTCAGTTGGACCCTGAGCATGTGGGTAAGACCCACCAGCCAGACACCTTGGAAAGAATTCTCTGTAGTAACTCAGAATCCGCCCCATCTAGTGTTCCAAAACCATATTTGCTGCTAGCAGTACAGATTGGCTACATGCCATTATAGGCCATCTCATCATACCATCCTCTCCATAAACTTATCAAGCTCAGTCTTGAAGCCAGTTAGGATTTGCCCCCACTGCTCCCCTTGGAAGGCTGTTTCAGAGCTTCACTCCTCTGATGGTTACAAACCTTTGTCTAATTTCAAGCCTAAACTTGCTGATGGCCCGTTTATATCCATTTGTTCTTATGTCCACATTGGCACTTAACTTAAATATCTCCTCTCCCTCCCTGGTATTTACCTCTCTGATGTATTTATAGATAGCAATCACATCTCCCCTCAGCCTTCTCTTGGTTAGTCTCTGCTCATAAGGTAGGTTTTCCACTCCTCTGACCATCCTAGTAGCCCTTCTCTGCACTTGTCCCATTTGAATTCATCTTTCTAAAACATGGGAAACCAGATTTGTGCACAGTAGTTCAGATGAGGTTTCACTAGTGCCTTGTATAATGGTACTAACACTTTCCTATCTCTACTGGAAATGCCTTGCCTGATGCATCCGAAAACTGCATTAGCCTTTTTCATGGCTGCATCGCATTGGCGGCTCAGAGTCATCCTGTGATCAACCAAGACACCCCAGTCTTTCTCCTCCTCTGTCACTTCCAACTGATAAATCGCCAGTTTATAGCAAAAATTCTTGTTGTTAGTCCCTAAGTACATGACCTTTGTCGGAGAATAACAGAGTTCTCACTTTTTGTTTGGGTACAGCAAGTCAGATACATTATTTTCTCTCACAACTGCGCAGAGGGAGAGAGCTAAGCAGGTCTCTCTACAGGTAAACAATTACAGCAAACCTTTATACCTTTCATTACAGACAATAATAAGCAACAGCTGCATTTTGTTTATACATAGGCCATCTTGATATCTTATTTTTCTCACTTGTTTTGACTCTAGCCTACATACAATATTTTCTACACATTATCTACACAAGGTCGCAACAACTTCTCACACAGTTCTTTCCCACTCGCCTCACACAATCCTCGCTTCTACAAATCTCGCGTTATTAGGGTTACAGTTAGCCTGACTCTTGCTAACAAACTGTCATGCATTGCAGTTCCTTCTTGTCAGTTCTTTCTCTGCTTCCACACCTTGAACTTTGCACTGTTAAATTTCATCCCATTTCTACTACTCCAGTTTTCAAGGTCATCCAGATCTTCTTGTATGATTTTCCAGTCCTCCTTAGTATTGGCAGTACCTCCTAACTTTTTGTCATCTGCAAATTTTATTATCACACTCACTTTTTGGGCCACTTTTATGGCACCTTTTGTGCCAATAAAAATGTTAAATAAGATTGGTTCCAAGACTGATCCCTCAGGAACTCCACTAGTAACCTCCCTTCAGCCTGACAGTTCACCTTTCAGTAGTCTCCCCTTAAACCAGTTCCTTATCCACCTTTCAATTCTCATATTAACCCCGAGTTTCTCCAAATTAATTAATAATTTCCCATGTGGAACTGTATCAAATGCCGAACTGAAATCGAGGTAGATTATATCTACTACATTTGCTTTGTCTAAAAAAACAGTTATCTTCTAAAAGAAGGAGATCAGGTTGGCCTGGCACAATGTACCTTTTGTAAAACCATGTTGTATTTTATCTCAATTACCATTTATGTCTATGTCCTGGACTACTTTCTCTTTCAAAATTTGTTCCAAGACTTTGCATACAACTGAGTTCAAACTAAAGGGCCTCTAGTTTCTCAAATCACATTTTTCCCCTTTCTTAAAAATAGTAACTATATTAACAATTCTCCAGTCATAGGGTATGAACCCTGAGTTTATAGATTAACTAGAAATCCTTGCTATTGGTCTTGCAATCTCATGTGCCAGGTCCTTTAATATTCATGGATAGAGATTATCCAGGCCCCACAATTTGGTCCCATTAAGCTGTTTGAGTTTCACTTCCACCTCCTATGTGGTAATTTCTACTTCCATATCCTCATTTCCATTAGCTACCCTGCAACTACCCCTAAGCTCCTCAATACACTTATTAAAAATTGAGGCAAAGTATTTCTTTGGGCCATGCCTAGTTTAGCAGTCTCACTTGTTATGTCCTTGTTTTCTTTTTATTTATATGGCTATAAATAAATGTATATGGCTTTTACTATTGGTTTTAATTTCCTTCCCAGGGTCCAACTCTGCTTGGCTTTTAGCAGTTCTCACTTTCCCCCTACATTTTCTGACCTCCAATAGGTAGCTTTCCTTTCAGATCCATTCAATCTTCCATTCCCTGTAGGGTTTTCTGCTTTCTCTTAATAACCTGTTTGAGATGCTTGCTCATCCAGCGTGGTCTGCAACCCTTCCCTATGATTTTTCCCCTTGAGATGCAGGCTTCAGATAGTTTCTGCAACTTTGACTTAAACTAATTCTAAGCCTCCTCCACGTTCAAATCCTTGAGTTCTTCAGTCCAGTCCACTTTCCTAATTAATTTCCTTATTATTTTAAAGTTTGCCCTTTTGAAATCATGGATCATGGACAGTCAGGACAGTGCAATCAGACAGCTCAATCTCCAACTCAGACAGTCTCTGTGACTTACTTTCCACTTCTTTAGTGTGTTTAGCCCTTAGGCTCCTCATGGTCCTCCTTTCTTGGGTTTCCTTTGCAGCAAAGCACCCTATGATGAGATAACTGGCTCTGTGGATATGGGGAAAGCGGTGGACATGATATGCCTTGACTTTAGCAAAGCTTTTGATACAGTCTCCCACAGTATTATTGCGAGCAAGTTAAAGATGTATGGATTGGATGAATGGACTATAAGGTGGATAGAAAGCTGGCTAGATTGTCAGGCTCAATGGGTAGTGATCAATGGCTCGATGTCTAATTGGCAGCCGGGATCAAGTGGAGTACCCCAGGAGTCGGTCCTGGGGCCATTTTTGTTCCACATCTTCATTAATAATCTGGATAATGGGATGGATTGCACCCTAAATCCGCGGATTACACTAAACTGGGGGGAGAGGTAGAAATGCTGGAGAGTAGGGATAGGGTCCAGGGTGACCTAGATAAATTGGAGGATTGGGCCATATGAAATCTGATGAGGTTCAACAAGGACAAGTGCAGAGTCTTGCATTTAGGATGGAAGAATCCCATGCACTGCTACAGGCTGGGAACCGACTGGCTAAGTGGCAGTTCTGCAGAAAAGGACCTGGGGATTATAGTGGACAAGAAGCTGGATATGAGTCAAGAGTGTGCCCTTTTTGCCAAGAAGGCTAATGGCATATTGGGCTGCATTAGTAGGAGCATTGCCAGCAGATTGAGGGAAGTATTATTCTCCTCTATTCAGCACTGGTTAGGCCACATCTGGAGTATTGCGTCCAGTTTTGGGCCCCCCACTACAGAAAGGATGTGGACAAATTGGAGAGAGTCCAGCGGAGGGCAACGAAAATGATAAGGGGGCTGGGGCACATGACTTATGAGGAGAGGCTGGGGGAACTGGGCAAAAGAGAAGAGTGAGGGGGGATTTGATAGCAGCCTTCAACTACCTGAAGGGGGGTTCCAAAGAGGATGGAGCTAGGCTGTTCTCAGTGGTGGCAGATGACAGAACAAGGGGCAATGTCTCAAGTTGCAGTGGAGGAGGATATTAGGAAACACTATTTCACTAGGAGGGTGGTGAAGCACTGGAAGGGGTTATCTAGGGAGATGGTGGAATCTCCATCCTTAGAGATTTTTAAGGCCTGGCTTGACAAAGCCCTGGCTGGGATGATTTAATTGGGGTTGGTCCTGCTTTGAGCAGGGGTTAACTAGATGACCACCTGAGGTCTCTTCCAACCCTAATCTTCTATGATTCTCTCCTCAGCCTTCTTTTGGTTAGGCTAAACAAGCCAAGCTCTTTGAGTATCCTCTCATAAGGTAGGTTTTCCATGCCTCAGATCATCCTAGTAGCCTTTCTGTGCATCTGTTCCAGTTTGAATTCATCTTTCAAAACATGGGACAACAGAATTGCACTCAGTACTCCAAATGAGGTCTCACCAGTGCCTTGTACTAACACTTCCTTGTCTCTACTGGAAATACCTCACCTAATGCACCCCAGGACTGTGTTAGCCTTTTTCATGGTCGCATCATAGTCATCCTGTGATCAACCAATACACCCATGTCTTTCTCCTCCTCTGTCATTTCCAACTGATAAGTCCCCAATTTATAGCAAAAATTCTTGTTGTTAATCCCTAACACTTTTGACATAAACCTTGCACTTTGCCCTATTAAATTTCATCCCATTTCTATTACTCCAGTTTACAAGGTCATCCAGATCATCTTGTATGATATTCTGGTCCTCCTCCATATTGGCAATACCTCCCAACTTTGTGTCATCTGCAAATTTTATTAGCACACTCCCACTTTTTATGCCAAGGTCAGTAATAAAATGTTAAGTAATCTACAATTACTTTCTACCATTTAGGCTACTTACTTTTTGCAGTTCACCATGTTTGGAACAGATCATTTAACTTTAGGAAACATCCCAACAGCCCTTTCTTATCTTAATCACCTGCTAATCATCTGTTTATAAACAAAATTCTGACTCCCTGCCTCAGGGGCGCAAGCTGGGAGCAGCAGTCTCCTGTCTCCTCTGCAGAACTCATTACATTGCATGCTCGGGCTGACTGCGTAATGCTTGCAGTTTGGGGGGCAATGCCCTCCCATACCACCTCCCCATCCACCTATGGACAAACCTTGTCTTAAAAGATCCACAGATACAAAAATCTTTGTCCATATACTTTGAGGAATGGAGAGGAGTTGGGGTAGACCTCTGTCCAGAGGCAGATTAAGATTTATTGGGAACCTGGACACCAAGAACATTTGGGCCCCCCATGCCTCATTAAAAACACAGATGTATCAAAATGCATTAATACAAAGACTCCACGCATGCCCTTAAAGTTTCACATTCCTTTTAAAGAGATTACATGTTATTATTATTTTGATTCTGTTACTTGTATCCCATCAAAAGTCCTTTTCACCACCATCTATTGAACCGAGTAGCAGCTTAGGAAACTAATTACAGCCAGACTTTGCTTATCATTCCTGTACATAGCAATGGAAAAAATGTGCTACACTTAATATACTGCAAATGTCTCTTGTTACTTACATTTTAATAATATCACATTATGTAACCAAAAATACAGACGTATAAAACATGATATCATATGAGGGTTCAGAAGGGAGAAAGGAGGATGTGCAGTGGATGGAGGGGCCAGGCAGGAAAAGGTTATCAAAGAGGGAATTGGAGAATATGAAGAAGTAGCACAGTCATAGGGGTTCTGCAGGGCAGGAGGAAGACTGAGGGGTGTGCTGAGGAATGTGGAGGAAAGCTGATAAATAAAGGGGAGATTGGGGAACTTGGGTGTGGGATGAGACAGAGGAGAATGAAAGAGAATGTGGGTGCAGAAGGGGAGCTGAGAGAGGCAAGGGAGAAGGAATAGGACTGTCCAGGGGAAGGGAGCATGGGTGAGTGCAGAGGGTAGGTGGGAGACAGGAACTTCTGGTGGAGTAAAGAGGGAGAATGTGAGAGGCTGGCACTGAGAGGTGAGCCAAGGCAGTGAGAAGAGTAGGGCTAGATTGGCAGCTCCCGAAGCCCAGGCATTAGGGGAGAACAAGTAACATCGCCCCTCCAAGGACCAGCAGGAAGGGGGGAGCTGAATGAAAACTAGCTGGGTTCTTAAGGGCTGGGGCATATCACTTCCTTCTCGCAATTGACTGATAGCCTGAAAAGCTATCATAACGAATCTGTGGACCTTAGTACAAGATAAAATGCAAAATTTACTTAACATATATGTACAGTGTGTTAACTTTATATTAGTATACAATAGTGTTTGTCATTAGAAACAGCATTTGAAAACAGTTACCCACAATAGTAACTGGGATACCACAGTTTCACTCATAAAGAGAATAAGAAAAAACAGTGGCAACTGCCATACTTGTTGGCAAGTCTTTCTTTTTTAATGTTGAACAGTCTACTATAGAATCATAAATAAGGCTAAGGAATCATTATTGACTTTAAGCCTATTAATAAAAAGGCATCTCCTTTCTTGAGACTTTATCTTGTGATGATTAGATGTAAACACTTATGAACCTGAAGGCTATGGGTTTTAAAATCACTGTGCAGCTCCTTCCTTTCTGGTCACATTGTTCAGTGATATTATCCAGCCAAATAAGAGGTAAATGTATCAGTAAAAATCCCCCTTACTGGGATTTAGAGGTAAAAATAAGGTTTTATAAATGTTCTATAGGAACTTATGCATGACACAGACTTCCATAAAATTTATTCTTCTGGAAGAAGTCTGGAACCCGCTTATTAGCTCTGAATCTGCTGGAATCATTTTACTCTATAACTGATAGTGCTAAATTTATATTACAACTGAGTTTACATAGGAGGAGTGGCAAGGAGTATTTCACAATCTGTTAGGTGATTAGAATTTTTAGGGCAAATTACCCCTTGAATGGCAGTAACTGGTAATGATGTTTTGTACTAACAGAACAAAGTGTTCAATGGAGCCTTGGCAGATAAGGCATTAATAAGTACCAGAGCTGACTTGGTTAATGAAATGATTTGCTGACGCTTCTTTTTGTCACTCGTCTGCACTTTCAAGTTTAGTGCCAAAGGTTCACTATATATAGCCGAAGCTATCATTAAACACTCCCATTTTGTCCAAACCCTATAACCAGCTACTTGTTCCCTTAAATCTTTTCTAGGGCAGTAATTTCAGCCAAAATGGTGAAGCTTCAGCTGCCCAACCCAGGCCTGGACAATAGGATACCTTCCCACTCAGAACTTGAAACCATTGAGAAAGAAGAGGCTGATACGAGACCAAAATGGGATAACAAGGCTCAGTACATGCTAACCTGTATAGGGTTTTGTGTGGGATTAGGAAATGTATGGCGATTTCCTTATCTCTGCCAGAGCCATGGAGGAGGTATGTTTTTAATTATTTATTTGGGGAACAGAAGTCAGCCTCTGTTATCATCTGGTGAAGCTTGTGTATACTGAATATTACAGTCCATATTGCAGTAATATTGTCAATTTCTACACAAATTCTGTGTTCATTTCCATGTTCATAGCTTGTGAAATGACCATTTCATTTAGCTTTCTAAGTATATCTATTTTGGGTATATTGGTAATATCAAGACAAATATTTTGTCTTTTGGAACCCATGCTTGATCAGATATATTGCTTATAGATAACAGTACAAAAATTTTCTGTTTTTCATATTAAAATACATGGTATATTAGAAATAATATAAATGCAATTTCTTACTTAACACACATCTTGCAGTAACATATACACAGTAACCTGTATTAAGCAAACACTCAAGAGACTGATAAAAATCACTTGCTTGATGGAGGTGGTTTTCAAATAAAAGTGATGCCAATATGTACTCAGATATTTTGAGGCAGTCTCTTAAGATAATAAGTTATCTAGTAAGGGGACAGACAGATTTCATTGTTACTAAAATACTATAAACATAGTTTAATTTCACATTAATTGTTACATACTACATATGAAAATATATTTATTTTTGAACACAAAGTGATCCAACAAACTGCACTTCAAGGGCATGATTCTGAGAGTGGCAGAGGGAAAACTACTGTTGCCAATATATAACACATCTTCAGGGGTTTACAGCTTAGAGGTCTTCATTAGCTTTGGACTGGTTTGCGGTATATCTATGATGTCAGAATAAATACAAATTATGATAGTGGGGTGTATGTAGCACCTCTAGAGTTAAAGTTGAGAATAGTTTACTGTTTAACAGCCAATTTTTCTAAGTGCTCCAAAATCCACATGCATACTCAGATTGCCTTGTAATTTACTATATCTCCTTGATTTCAGGATAGTGGTCCAAATGTGAGGTCATTTGAACAAGAGGTTCCTGAGATACAGCCCCCAGAAAATATGATATCAATTGTTAGGACTCCCACTAGCCCTCCCTTGGTTCTTGTTATGCAGACAGAAAGCAAAAGACCAGAGTCCGAAGGCAATATGATGTTTATTGGGTTACCAAGTAAGCATATCCACTGTTCTGTACACCAGCAGAGCTGTCTCCCATTTCCCCTCCTCTTTCTTAGCAGGCTCAATTATACCTTGAGTGCATGTCCTTGGCACCACCCCTTAAAATTTATAGTCATGTTCTGTTTTGGGTGGTCGTGAGTCTGGGGGCTTTGGTACCACCTCTTTTGTACCCCATGGGAGGATTAGGGAGCGAGGTTGTGTCCTGGCCAAGGCCACCTTTTTCTTGTTTTTTAGTGTTTCTCCTCCCACCCCCATCCCCCTCACCCTTCCCAACTGGTTGCTTGACCTTATCTCGGGAAAGGAGTTGTACATTCATATATCAAAGTCCCACCATATCCAGCAACACTTTGACTCTAGTCCTCATTTTTTCTCATTATCCTAAAAACCACATTTGGCTAGGCAGAAGCAACACACCCGGTCTTTGTTCTTTGTTCACACATCAGTAAGGATATAAGAATATCAAAAGTCAAATGGGTAAACAAAACCCCAAATTCCATCTCAGGCAAATATACAGGCCTGAATGCTATATCACCATCATTAACATCAATTTTTTACAATTATCACTTTTTTGCACAAATCTGGAGCTCTAACCATGGCTCTGATTTTTCCTCACACCAATAATATCTAGTTGGATTTGATTTCAGTTAGTAGCTGGCACCCACAGCCCTTTTAAGGAAAAAATATTTTAAAAGTTTTACAGGGAAAAGATTGGACCTACAGTGTGGATCACGCTTTGACACTGTGCCAGAGCGTCTGGACTGAGACCCTGTAGCAAGCCAGAGTGCTTGCAGACAGCATGCTATCAGAGTTACTGGTTGGTTCAAGGTGACCTACTGTGGCCATTGAACTTGAGCCACACCCATGTACTGGAAGATTAAGGGTATGTCTACACTACGAAATTAGGTCGAATTAATAGAAGCCGGTTTTATAGAAATCGGTTGTATACAGCCGATTGTGTGTGTGTCCACATAAAATGCTCTAAGTGCTCTAGTCGGCGGACCGCGTCCACAGTACCGAGGCTAGCGTCGACTTCCAGAGCATTGCACTATGGGTAGCTATCCCACAGTTCCCGCAGTCTCCGCCGCCCATTGGAATTCTGGGTTGAGATCCCAATGCCGGAATGATGCAAAATAGTGTCGCGGGGGGTTCTGGGTACATGTCGTCAGGCCCCTCCCCCTCCGTCAGAGCAACGGCAGACAATAGATTCGTGCCTTTTTACCTGGGTTACCTGTGCAGACAACATACCACGGCAAGCATGGAACCCGCTCAGCTCACCGTCACCATATGTCATCTGGGTGCCGGCAGACGTGGGACTGCATTGCTACACAGCAGCAGCAGCTAACTGCCTTTTGGCGGTAGACGGTGCAGCATGACTGGTAGCCTTCATCGGCGATCTGGGTGCTGGCAGCTGTGGGGCTGGCAGCCGTAGGGCTGCATTGCACCAGCCCTTGCCTTTTGCCTTTTGGCAGTAGATGGTTTATTACGACTGGTAACCGTCCTCGTCGTACAGCAGTGGCTGGAACTCCGTATGTCTCCCAGTCCCCCATCCCCCCAGTCATATTCTGCTGCCTTCACAATGACGATGATGGCTATCAGTCGTAGTATGCCATTTTCTGCCAAGCGCCCTGTTGGATCATTGCACATTAGCAGAGTCTTCCCTGAGCAGCAGATCATGCAATAGGCCTGAAGGCCATCGTCATCATAACTGCCAAGCGCCCAGTATTTGCTGCCAAGCACCCAGAAGATGCCGAGGGCTATCAGTCATGCTGCACCGTCGTCTTAAGATGTAAAAAATAGATTTGTTCTGTATTCATTTGCTTCCCCCCTCCCTCCGTGAAATCAACGGCCTGCTAAACCCAGGCTTTTGAGTTCAATCTTGGGGGGGGGGGGCATTCTGTGTGACAGTTGTTTGTGTTTCTCCCTGATGCACAGCCACCTTTGTTGATTTTAATTCCCTGTACCTGTACGCCATGTCGTCACTCGCCCCTCCCTCCCTCCCTCCTTCCCCTGGTCCGTCAGATACTAGTTTCGCGCCTTTTTTCAGACCAGACGCCACAGCTAGCACTGGGATCATGGAGCCCGCTCAGATCACCGCGGCAATTATGAGCACTATGAACACCACGCGCATTGTCCTGGAGTATATGCAGAGCCAGGACATGCCAAAGCAAAACCAGGACCAGCCGAGGAGGCGATTGCAGCGCGGCCACGAGAGTGATGAGGAAATGGACATGGACATAGACCTCTCACAAGGCACAGGCCCCAGCAATTTGGAAATCATGGTGTTCCTGGGGCAGGTTGATGCCGTGGAACGCCGATTCTGGGCCCGGGAAACAAGCACAGACTGGTGGGACCGCATCGTGCTGCAGCCCTCACAGTTGAGAAGCGAGTGGCGATAGCCCTGTGGAAGCTTGCAACGCCAGACAGCTACCGGTCAGTCGGGAATCAATTTGGAGTGGGCAAATCTACTGTGGGGGCTGCTGTGATCCAAGTTGCCAGGGCAATGAGAGACCTGGTGATATCAAGGGTAGTGACTCTGGGAAATGTGCAGGCCATAGTGGATGGCTTTGCTGCAATGGGATTCCCAAACTGTGGTGGGGCCATAGACGGAACCCATATCCGGAGCACCAAGCCACCGAGTACATAAACTGCAAGGGGTACTTTTCAATGCTGCTGCAAGCCCTGGTGGATCACAAGGGACGTTTCACCAACATCAACGTGGGCTGGCCGGGAAGGGTACATGATGCTCGCGTCTTCAGGCACTCTGCTCTGTTTCGAAAGCTGGAGGAAGGGACTTTCTTCTCGGACCAGAAAATAACCGTTGGGGATGTTGAAATGCCTATCGTGATCCTTGGGGACCCAGCCTACCCCTTAATGCCATGGCTCATGAAGCCGTACACAGGCAGCCTGGACAGTAGTCAGGACCTGTTCAACTACAGGCTGAGCAAGTGCCGAATGGTGGTGGAATGTGCATTTGGGCGTTTAAAAGCGCGCTGGCGCAGCTTACTGACTCGCTCAGACCTTAGCGAAAAGAATATCCCCATTGTTATTGCTGCTTGCTGTGCGCTCCACAATATCTGTGAGAGTAAGGGGGAGACATTTATGGCGGGGTGGGAGGTTGAGGCAAATTGCCTGGCCGCTGATTACGCGCAGCCAGACACCAGGGTGGTTAGAGGAGCACAGCATGGCGCGGTGCGCATCAGAGAAGCTTTGAAAACGAGTTTTGTGACTGGCCAGGCTACGGTGTGAAACTTCTGTTTGTTTCTCCTTGAAGAACCCTCCGCCCCTCCCCCCCACCCGGTTAAATCTACTTCCCTGTAAACCAACCACCCCACCCTCCCCTACCCTCCCCCCTTCGAGCACCACTTGCAGAGGCAATAAAGTCATTGTTACTTCACATTCATGCATTCTTTATTAATTCATCACACAACTAGGGGGATAATTGCAAAGGTAGCCCGGGATGGGTGGGGGAGGAGGGAAGGAAAAGGACACACTGCAGTTTAAAACTTTAACTCTTATTGAAGGCAAGCCTTCTGATGCTAGGGCAATCATCTGGGGTGGAGTGACTGGGTGGCCAGAGGCCCCCCCACCGTGTTCTTGGGCGTCTGGGTGAGGAGGCTATGGAACTTGGGGTGGAGGGCTGTTGGTTACACAGGGGCTGTAGCAGCGGTCTCTGCTCCTGCTGCCTTTCCTGCAGCTCAACCATACGCTGGAGCATATCAGTTTGATGCTCCAGCAGCCGGAGCATCGACTCTTGCCTTCTGTCTGCAAGCTGACGCCACCTATCATCTTCAGCCCGCAACTTGCTCTGTTCATCCCGCGATTCAGCACGCCACCTCTCCTCTCGTTCATATTGGGCTTTTCTATAATCAGTCATTGACTGCCTCCACGCATTCTGCTGTGCTCTGTCAGCGTGGGAGGACATCTGTAGTTCTGTAAACATGTCATCACGTGTCCTTCGCTTTCTCCTTCTAATCTTCACTAGCCTCTGTGAAGGAGAAACATTTGCAGCTGGTGGAGGAGAAGGGAGAGGTGGTTAAAAAAAAAACACATTTTCGAGAATAGGTACACTCTTTCACGTTAAATTTTGCTGTTCACATTACACAGCACATGTGCTTTTGTTACAAGGTCGCATTTTTCCTCTTATATTGAGGGCCTGCCGGTTTGGTGTGAGAGATCACTCACGCAGTGCCAGGCCACAGATTTCAGCTTGCAGGCAGCCATGGTAAGACACAGTCTTTTGGCTTTTTTAACCTTCTTAACATGTGGGAATGGTTTCAAACAGTAGTGCTCTCATTTCCCATACCAAGCACCCGTTCGGTTGGCCATTTAAAATGGGTTTGCAATGTAAAAGGAGGGGCTGCGGTTTCAGGGTTAACATGCAGCACAAACCCAACTAATTCCCCTCCCCTACACCCAATTCTCTGGGATGATCACTTCACCCCTCCCCCCACCGCGTGGCTAACAGCGGGGAATATTTCTGTTCAGCAGAGCAGGAACGGGCACCTCTGAATGTCCCCTTAATAAAATTGCCCCATTTCAACCAGGTGAACGTGAAGGATATCACTCTCCTGAGGATAACAAAGAGCGATCAGGAATGGATGTTGTCTGCATGCCAGCAAACACCAGGACCATACGCTGCCATGCTTTGTTATGCAATGATTCCAGACTACGTGCTACTGGCCTGGCGTGGTAAAGTGTCCTACCATGGCGGACGGGATAAGGCAGCCCTCCCTAGAAACCTTTTGCAAAGGCTTTGGGAGTACATGAAGGAGAGCTTTCTGGAGATGTCCCTGGAGGATTTCCGCTCCATCCCCATACCCGTTAACAGACTTTTCCAGTAGCTGTACTGGCCGCGATTGCCAGGGCAAATTAATCATTAATCATTAAACACGCTTGCTTTTAAACCATGTGTAATATTTACAAAGGTACACTCACCAGAGGTCCCCTGTGTGCCCTCAGGGTCTTCGGTGAGTTCGGGGGTTACTGGTTCCAGGTCCAGGGTGACAAACATATCCTGGCTGTTGGGGAAACAGGTTTCTCCGCTTCCTTGCGGCTGTGAGCTATCTCCTCCGTCCTCCTCTTCCGAACCCTCTTCCCTGTGTGTTTCTCCAGTGAGGGAGTCATAGCACACGGTTGGGGTAGTGGTGGCTGCACCCCCTAGAATGGCATGCAGCTCCGCGTAGAAGCGGCATGTTTGCGGCTCAGCCCCGGACCTTCCGTTTGCTTCTCTGGCTTTGTGGTAGGCTTGCCTTAGCTCCTTAATTTTCACGCGGCACTGCTGTGCGTCCCTGTTATGGCCTCTTTCCTTCATGGCCTTGGAGACCTTTTCTAATATTTTGCCATTTCGTTTACTGCTTGGGAGTTCGGCCAGCACTGATTCATCTCCCCATATGGCGAGCAGATCCCGTACCTCCCGTTCTGTCCATGCTGGAGCTCTTTTGCGATCCTGGGACTCCATCACGGTTACCTGTGCTGATGAGCTCTGCGTGGTCACCTGTGCTCTCCACGCTGAGCAAACAGGAAATGAAATTCAAACGTTCGCGGGGCTTTTCCTGTCTACCTGGCCAGTGCATCTGAGTTGAGAGTGCTGTCCAGAGAGGTCACAATGAAGCACTGTGGGATAGCTCCCGGAGGCCAATAACGTCGAATTCCGTCCACACTACCCCAATTCCGACCCCCTAAGGCCGATTTTATCGCTAATCCCCTCGTCGGAGGTGGAGTACAGAAACCGGTTTAAAGGGCCCATTAAGTCGAAAGAAAGGGCTTCGTCGTGTGAACGTGTCCAGGCTTAATTCGATTTAACGCGGTTAAAGTTGACCTAAACTCGTAGTGTAGACCAGGCCTAAGTCCTGCCCTCAGTAGCTTTCTGAGAATGTATGTTAACTACTACTCTTCCTGTGTTCTGCTCCAGAGAGGTAGGGGCTGTGTAAATAGGCTCCCTTTAAAACTGTTGCTCCAAAACCAAAGTTTCTGGATAAAAGTGTCAGTATTTCAAAGCAGTCTAATATAATTATACATACTGATATGTTTTGAAAATTGTTAGGCCAGGTCAGAGTATGGTTCAAGTTTGTAGTCCTTTGATCCAGGAATTCTTCAGGTAATGCCCCCGCATCAAGAGCTGCTTTGAATATTCAAATTATTCTAAAATGTATATGCATATGCAGGTTGTCTTGCAATTTGGTATGCCACAACAGGGACTGGAATAGAGTTTGTGGTGCAAATGTGGGATCATTTGGTTAGGGGATTCCTGAGACACAGCCCTCCCTAAAATGAGATGCTTATAACATTTTAGATGCAAAGCTATAGAAAATCTAAGGGTCTGACCCATTTATAGAATGGACTACCCCTGACATTAGCTATTGAATGCTACCAAGAACCAATCTAGAACTATTTCAAAAATTATTGCACACTAAAAGCTTTAGAACCTTTGCTTACATACAGTTTACATCTGTGAGAGTTATTGCTTCCTCAGAAACTCCTTAGTGAGCACTACTCTCTGAACAATGCAGTGGATTAGAGGCTTATTGTATGCTAAGACAGAGTTCAAATCCTTTTCTCTGGAGTTTTCCATCCTGTGTACATTAGTACTTTTAACCCAACTTTTGCTTGGCATCTGGGGCCACAGTGTGGCAGTGTGAGTAGTGTGTGCAATTTTGAGGAAGTTCAGCAACCCATGGATGTATCTCCAAAGCCGTCTATATATCTATTCAAGTCCCACCCTATGACAATTTGGATGGGCTGCAGTGTGTCTGGGATATGAAGCCACGTATAACTGTGTTAGACTGGAATGACATGGAGGGGCTATTTGTCACATTAAAAATGGTACCAGAGAGGCCAGCTCAAGAGTCCCAGTCAGGCCAAATTAGTTATTTGCTGGGATAGACAATAGGCCTCACAGACTGGGTCTGGATCAGGCATGGGCAGGGCTTGGCATAGGCACACAGTGCCAAGACCAGGGTGGAGAGCCCAGAACAGGCATATTTAGTCTATGTATCAAGCAACCAATGATGATACCGGGATGAGAACAGGCACACTTGGTGCATGTGCAAAGCACACCATGCTCAGATTGGAGTGTATTCAGTACTGGATCCAATTCAAGGTCCTGATCTTTAAGGTCTGTAGCAGCCAGTGAACAGGCTACCTGAAAGACTGCCTCTCCCTTCATGAACCTCACAGAAAACTCAGAGTGCTCAATCCTTGATTTAACCAAGTGTACATTCAGTATTGCTGAGAGGAGTGGAGAGGAAAGCATGAGCCCAGTATAATTTAGGCCAGTCTAACAGCTGCTCTAGGAATCCTGTGCTGCTGAGGATCGGGAGGAGAATTATGTGCTCTGCCTCACTCTCTGTTTGGGCCTGACCCTCCTCACCCACTATGGGTGGGGAGAGTGCATGGCATAGAACAATCTATGCTAGTTTTATGCCAGCCGAGTATTCCGCTCTGTCAAAGAAATTTCTGAGCTGCCCCTGAAGAAGAGCTGTGTGTCGCTTGAAAGCTTGTTTCTCTCACCAACAGTAATTTGTTAAGTAAAAGATATTACCTCATCCAGTTTCTCTCTGTTCCTTTAAAACAGATTTCTAGTTGCTCTGTGGTGTCTAAACAGCACAAAGCAGCTGGATCAGAAGCCAAGAACTGAGCACAGAAACTATCTGTGCCAAGGGTGGAAAGTTCAGGATCCAGAGGCAAGGAATGTTGGATACAGAATCTTGGGCTGTGGAACAACAGGCCAGAGGAGAGCAGAAGAGTTCTGATTTTTTTTGTTTTCAGATTCTTGCACAAAATCTAATGTTTTATAGAAGCCTAATGTTTATATAGCAGAAGTTGGAGAGCAGGTAAAAAGAAGATTAGGAAAAAAATCTAAATATAATCAGCCAAACAGTTGGATAGTAAGAGCAGATCCTATTTTTGATTATATTTTATGCTAGTTTTAAGACATGTATTTGGTTACTAGAAACTATGATCACCACTCTTTAATTAAGAAATTGAAAGAGCAGCCACAGCAAAAACTAGGTCATAAAATTTTACCCAGTAATTCATGCAATGAGTCCATAATTTCCGGTTGAGCTAGAGCCTACATCTTGTAGAAAAACATCAAATCTTGATTTAGAGTACATATGATTGAGAATCCAGCACGTACCTTGGTAAACAAATTACCCTGTTAAAATTTGCACCCCATATTCGACTAGAATTTGTCAGCCTTCAATTTTCAACTATTAGATCCTTTTATGCTTTTGTCTGAGAAAGATTTTTTTTTCCTACTAAGCAGTTTCATACTTGCAATGCTCTTCCATGCAGAAAGAGACATGTCTGGGGTCTTATTTCAACCCTGATCCTGCAAGCCTAGAATCATAGAAATAGGATACTGGAATGGACCTCAAGAGGTCATCTAGTCTGTGAAGGCAGAAATATTAGACCATCCCTGAGAGGAGTTTGTCTAACCTGTTCTTAAAAACCTCCAGTGATGGGGATTCCACAACCTCTCCAGGTAATCTGTTCTAGTGCTTAACTGTCCTTACAGATGGAAAGATTTTCCTAATATAATCTAAATAATCTTTGCTGCAAACTAAGCAAATTACCTTTGTTCTATACGTTTGGTGAACAACTGATGACCAGCCTCTTTATAACAACTTTGTACATATTTGAAGATTTATCATGGCTCCCCTCTAAACCAGAGATTCCAAAACTTTTTTTTGCTGTGTGCCTCCCCACCCCTGGAGGAGATTTATATTCCACGTGCACCCCTCCTGTCCCACCAATATGGGAAACTGAAGAGACATAGCCCAGCCAGCTAAAATGGCAATACCTGGGAGAACAGGAGACAGGGGATAGTGGTTTGTGGGTGCCTGGGAGGATGCAGGGAGTAGTGGGTGCCTGAGGAAGGTACGGGGTTGATGCTGGGTGCCTGTGAAAGGTGGGGAGACAGGGGCATCTCTGATTCACGGACTGCCTCCCTGTGCACACCCCTCTGGAGCAGGTACCAGCTGCTCAGCTGCCTCCACCTGCTGCTAAGTGGAGCAAAACCACTTGCAGCTGGATGGGACGCTCCACTTCCTCTATACTGCTGCTTTCTGATAGCCTGAGGCTACAGCGACCCCTATCCCTCCCACCAAATGTGATACCTGTGCAGTGTGCATGCTGCCTGCCTAATCTGAATTTAAGCACCACCACCCCCCGCCCCCCAGACACAAGCCAGGGCAAAATTTCCAGTCAGGCAAAAGCAGCAGCTTCCTAACAGCATCACCAGGCAGGGCCCACAGGATGCAGCTTACTCCATGCTGCTCACTAACCCTCTGATGTCATTGCACTCCCTTCCCGGGGTCCTGCCCACAGTTTGAAAACCAATGTCCTAGACCAGGGGTCCTCAACCTTTTTCTTTCTGAGGCCCTCCTAATATGCTATGAAAACTCCATGGACCAACTGTGCCACCACAACTGGTTTTCTGCATATAAAAGCCAGGTCCGGAATTAGGGGGTAGCAAGCAGGCCAATTGCCTGGGGCCCCACTCCACAGTGGGCCCTGCAAAGCTAAGTTGCTCAGGCTTCAACTTCAGCCCCAAGTGGCAGGGCTCAGCGCCCCAGGCTTCAGCTCTGCACAGCGGGGCTTTGGCTTTCTGCCTTGGGCTCCAGTGAGTCTAACACTGGCCCTGCTTGGAGGATCCCCTGAAACCTGCTCATGGCCCTCCAGGGGGCCCTGGACCTCTGGTTGAGAACTACTGCCCTAGACTAAACATGCCCAATTTTTTCAACTTCTCTTCATAGGGAGGTTTTCTAAATGTTTTATAATTTTTGTTGCTCTCCTCTGGAGTCTCTCCAATTTGTCCACATCTTTCTTAGTACTCCAGTTGAGGCTTCACCAGTGCTGAATAGAGTGGGACAGTTACATCCCTTGTCTTTCCTGTTAAGTTACTATTAATACATCCCTGAATGCCATTTTTATGTGCATGTATGTTTAAAATCAGGAATTCAGGAATGCTGTCCCTGGGAAAATCCACCTAAATTTGACTGAGTTATGAGTTTTTTTAAAAAAATCTCACTGCTGACAGGCTCAAAAGAAGTTTGTTAGAGGCTGGAAACATTATTCTCCAAAGATTCCAGCTCCACTGAGCATTCTCCATCCCCACATAGCTCCTACCTGTCATCAGATTGAGCATAAACCATTCCCACAGAGCAATTGAGCATGTTGCAGCCCAGGACTGCAGAGGCTGTGCAGGAATTTGCCTGCAATTGCTCCTCTTGGCACCAGAACTTAGAGAATGGAGATTGTCTCTCCTGTGGTCTCAATGCTTCCTCCACTGGTGTCCAGACAAGAAAGAAGAGGGAAGCACCTGACTCAAGAGGGGAAGAGAGAAGCAGAAACAGGCTTCAAGGGAGAAATGGGGCAGATGAGCAGGGGCGGCTCCAGGCACCAGTGCACCAAACGCGTGCCTGGGGCGGCCTACCGGTCGCCGTGAGGGCGGCAGTCAGGCTGCCTTCAGCGGCACGCCTGCGGGAGGTCCACCGGTCCCGCGGTTTCGGCGGCAATTCAGCGGCGGGTACGCTGAAGGCACGGGACCAGCGGACCTCGCGCAGGCATGCCGCCGAAAGCCGCCTGACTGTCGTGCTCGGGGCGGCAAAATACATAGAGCCACCCCTGCAGATGAGCTATGAGGGTGGAGAGGTAGGGACACAGGCAGTGTCAAGTACATGCTAGGAGACAGGGACAGAAGGGGAATGAGGAATAGGGAAAGAAGGATCTGTGTCCATTGGAGCAGACTCCTCTCCATAACCTAGAATTCCCAAGCTTCAATATTTCTCTGCTGTCAGCAAATAGCTGTGACACCCACTGGTAAAATGGGTCTTTCCTCTCCCTCTAGTGGCTGATCCACATAAAAGATAACAGCTTATTATTGCAATCAGTTGCTCCATTAGCTCAAGTAATAGAAATCTGTAGCTCTAAAGGTGCCTAATCTCTTTATAACCTATGGGGACAATATGGTTCAGTGTGATGGAATATATTTTTTCAGTAGGCTTTTCAAAAATCATAGGAAATTAAATTAAAAAGAAAATGCATTAAAAGAAGTTAAGGTTACAAGGTCAAGAATTAGGAAATACTTTGCTGCTTTAAGTCAGCAGAGGGGTGTATATCATCTTCAGTTACATGATCACATATTTTTCCCACAGGACTCCTAACTCCTTCAGTGCACAGGATATACTGTGTTCTCAGAATGAATCAGGGTTGTGTAGTGAACAAGGCGGTTATTGCAGATGTTGGAAGGTGTGTAGTAAATGAGGCTGGAGATTGCAGGAAGAGAAAGGATGGGGTCATGGTTAAGGCATTTGACTGCTGTCTTGAAGAACTAGATTCTAGCCCTGCCTCTGCCACAGAGTTCCAACGTGATACTGGTCAAGTCACATGAAACAAGATTTTCACAGATGGCCATTGACTCACTTTCTGAGTGTATGACATGAGGCGCCTGGCACCTGATTTGCAGAGCGGCTGAGCATTCTCAATTGCAACTAAGTCAACTGGAACTGTGCTTTGAACATATAAAATATCATAAAAATGCTAAGTATGCTGAAAAATCTGCAGATTTTTTAGGGTCCAGATTTTTTAAAGGTATTTAGGCATCTGAAGATAAAGATAAGCACTTTTGAAAATCCCAATGTGCCTAACTAATTGAAATCAAGCTACATAAATGCTGTTAAAATATGCTCGAGGCATCTCAATTTGGGCATCCAAAATTTGTGGGCACATGGCAATTTTGATCTTAATCTCTGTGCCTCTTTTTCTTATCTGTAAAATGGAGATAATACCAACGTTCTGCCCCAATGGGGTGTTGTGAAGATAAATTCATTAACAGGACCAGCAAACAGTAGTTTTGTGAGGGAGTTCTCCAGGTGAAGGAGGAGAGACTATGTGATCCTTGTCTGAGTTTGTTTGCTTACTATGTGCTTGTTTGATTGAAGATTATAGTGTGGTCTGTTTTGGGGGCTGTGTGCTGAGCCAAGCAGCCTGCTAGGCAAGGCTGAGAGCAGACTACAGCCTTGTTAGTAAGCTCTCTCTTAATCCTTAACCACTTTAGGATCCCTTGACAAGGAAGAGAGGCTAACTCAGGGAAAACATGGATTTAGAAAGCCAGTTAGTTCCTAAGTGACCAGAGGAGCTAGCAAACAGGAGTGGCAAACGGGAGTTATGCAAAGCAGTTCTCTTGGTGAAGGAGGAGAGTATGTGATCCTTGGGGTGAGTTTGTCTGTTAGCTAGCTGTTACCACTCAAGAAAGGAGTCAACCTGCATAGTCCTCTGAAAACATCCACTCAATGTGGAGCAGCAGTCAAAAAAGCAAACAGAATGTTAGATAATAAGACAGAAAATATCATAATGCCACTGTATAAATCCATGCACACCCTCACCTTGAATACTGTGTGCAGTGCTGGTCACCTCATCTCAAAAAAGATATTTTAGAATTTGAAAAAGTACAGAGAAGGGCAACAAAAATTATTATGGGTATGGAACAACTTCCATACAAGGCAAGATTAAGAAAACTGAGACTGTTCAGCTTAGAAAAGATAAAACTAAGGGGTGATAGATAGAGGTCTATACATGACACATGGTGTGGAGAAAGTGAATAAGGAAGTGTTATTTACCCCTTCACCTAACACTAGGGGTCACCTGATAAAAGGCAGCAGGTTTAAAACAAAAGAAAGTACTACTTCACCCAACACACAGTCAATCTGTGGAACTCATTGCCAGGCCAAAAGTATAACTGGGTTCAAAAAAGAACTAGATAAGTTAATGGAGGATAGGTCCATCAATGGCTGTAACAGGCGCAGACTCACCCCTGCAGCGCCTCCTGCTGGTCTCTCAGGGAATTAGCTCGACCCAGCCTCTGGAGCGCCCTCTGCAGGCCGGTGATCTGCCTTGCTCTCTACTTCTGGACCCCGTGTCCCTCCCAGGACCCCAGTGCCCCTTGCTCAGGGTGCTGCACCCTGGCAGTACCCACACGCTAGGTCTCCCCTCCCAGGGGAACCCCCACCCACTAACCCTACCTCACCTCAGTATCCAGCTACTGTCAGTCACCATCTAGCCCCACACCCAGGGGCAGACTGCAGTATCAGCCACTCATCACAGGCAAGGCTGGGTTTGGGCCTGCTGCCTTGGCCTATCTTCAGGCTGCCCTCTGCAACCCCTAGTACCTCCTGGCCTAACACTAGGCCGCAGCCTGGGGCTTTCCAGGCTGGAGCTCCCCAGCTCCTCAGCCTTTCCCCAGCCCTGCTCCACCCAGGTACTCTGCTGGGCTCTGATTGGGGCGTGGCCCAGCTGCATCTACTTCCCCCAATCAGCCCAGGGTGTTCTCTCTCACCCCCCCATCCTTTCCAAGGGCTGTTTTTAAACCCCTCAGAGCAGGAGCGGGTGACCACCCCGCTACAATGGCTCTTAGCTAAGAGGGTCAGGAACACAAACCCATTTAGAGCGTCCCTAAACGTGTAACTGACAGAAGCAGGGACCGGATGACAGGGGATGGATCACTCAAAATTGCCCTGTTCTGTTTATTCCCTCTGATGTATCTAACATTGGCCAAAGTCAGAAGACAGGATACATGGCTAGATGGAATATTGGTCTGTCCCAGTATGACAATTCTTTTGTTTTTATGTTTGTAAAGCAGTAAGGTACCATAAAGACATGAGAAAAATGAATAATTCTGTATTCAGTGCAGGGTTTGGTTGGGGTGTGATAAATAAGGGTCACACATTGAACAATGAGGTTAAAAAAAATTGTATAGCTAACCATGCAGTCCACTCAATGCACTGAATGAGACAGGAATCCCATGAAAAATCACATTATTAAAAATTGTATCATAATTCATATACACAAAGAGGCAGAATCAAGGTTACATGGGTAATCTTAATTATTTGTTTAACATTTCCTAACTTTTGAGTGCTTGACTTTGCAACTTTAATGTCTTAACTTTTTTATATATAATTATACATATAAAGTGGGATTTTCATAAGTCAAGATTTACCATTGATTTCAATGTGACCAGAGCTAGGCCAATGCTGAGCACTTTTAAAAATCCTATCAATAAATTATGTTTATTCCATTCAACTCTGTTATACATGGATCAAAAAATGTGGGATCACGTTTTTGCGGCATCCAGCTCTGCTAGGACCAATTATGGTTCTCTGTCCCAGACAGAGCAGAACCTAGGCTGTTCTAATATGCACCTGCTATCTGTAGTTCCTATGGGACCATATAGCAGCTGGGTATTGCCAGAACATACTGCTCTCTGGATGCTGCCTCTGCTCACCCCTCTTCATCCTCAACATGTCACCTGCATTAGAGAATATGGGGAGGGAAGTGTAGATGGCAGCTGTACCTGCTTCATTCTGGCAAGGGATTCTCTCAAACTAGGGCTATGCCTAGCTAGGAGTTTTGACAGACCCTGTTTGTTTTGTGCTACCTGAGCAATATAAAGGGACTGGAGTAGAGTATGATTTTTGGATTGTGATGAAACAGGGACTCTTAAAATCTAAATTCATTATATTAACTTGAAATAAGAATCAATATTTGAAGCTGACGGAGAACTTTTATCTTCCAGATATTTGACTAGGATAAAACTTAAATTTAGACTTGTTTGAGGGTTTCTGTTTCCTACACACAATGCCATGTCTGACCCTTTTTAAGGGCCAAACCTAAAATAGAAATTAGTGGTAACTTTTTCTTTTTCATTGGCCTTGTTTGTAGTTTCTTTTTTGAAAGTGGAATATTTACTGTGGCACAGTGGAATGATATTGTTTAACATGTTGTATCCTTTTAAAAAAATATTAAAAATTCTAACGTGACTACCAAATATACACAATGTCAATATGAGCACAATGTAATGGTTAGGAAATTTACACTGGCAGTTCAGCTAGCATAATTAGAATGATATTTACTTTCATTTGGTAGATATTTCTGACATTAGACCTTGTTTAAGGTTAATCTTTATTGGGAAATATGCCATTTAATTGACTGTGTTAAACATTTGTGTTTCATCCATGACAGAGCACTGTGAAAAACAGGATGTAATGTTTAAGCTGACAACCCTAGTAAAATGTCCTAAATACACAATTACCATAAATCTACAGCAAACCTTGCTACTCTGTGGTACAGAACTTGTTGATTGTTGTGCCACTGTTATCAGATTGACTGTGGTTTTGTCAGAGATGATACCATGTCAACAGTCAATACACTGCAGTTCCTCCGCTGGAACCATAAAAGGACTTTATGTTGTAAAGATTTCAAAGTGCAAATCCAATCTACTTATCATGGATATATATATGCACACACTTATATAAATAAATAAATAACCAGGTTATTTGGCTCCTGTGCACATCTGTAAAAGGGAGAGGATTTAAATTATTCCCGTTTTACCTCCCACACAGAAGCTATGCGCAGCATAGTCCCCATACTCCCAACTACAAAATTTCCCAGAACGGTTGCAGAGAGAGGAAAGGAGAGAAACAGGAATAGGGTTTTGCCTGAATTTGAACTTCAAGACTGAATCCTAGTTCAACAAAAAAAAAGCAATTATTGCCAGGACTGGAAATGGCCAATTACTACGTTGCTTTTAAAATATAATTACATTAATATTCATATAGCTAAATATATTTAGAGTTATTTATTCTCAAAGACTGATACAGCAAACTTTATACTCCATTTTTTTAAACCAGTGTCTATACATTTAGTTTGGAAGATTTACAATTTTGCATTTAAGAACTATTACACAAGAGAATTCCATTTGTAATCCTATTATCTTTCTAATGTAAATAATGTAATATCTATAAAATTGGGATACAATATGTGGGTTTCCTCTTAGAGTGTTGGTCCCTATTTATGTCCTAAGAGCTGGAATCCCTTTCACTACACTCACACCCAATGTGACCATAATCACAGATGTATCTCTCATAGGCTTAGGAGCCCATGGGGCAATCACATGGAACATGGCGTGTAGTCTCCTTGGGAGGCCAGGATGCACATCAGTTTCCTGGAATTAAGGGCAGTCCGACTGGCCTGCAAGGCATTCCTCCCACTCATACAATCCCAACATATCCAGATAACACTCGAGAACATGATCACTATGTTCTATATAAACAAACAAGAAGGAGCAATTCTCTGAATAGAAGTGGTCAATTTATGGAACTGGTAAACACAGAACTACATCACACTCCCAGCAATGTACTTCCCAAGTGTGCAAAACTCTCTGCAGACAATCTCAGCAGGCACTTCTCCACATACCACAAGTGGCAGATACACTTTATTCAGTGAGGAATGCCTTCCTGGGCCCTGCTCTTCAGACAGACGAACAAGAAGTTCGATCTATACTGCAACAGAGCAGCACTAGGTTGGGACTCCATGGATGATGCCCTTCTGCTGATTTAGTTGGGGATTAGGGCCTGCTTTGAGCAGGGGGTTGGACTAGATGACCTCCTGAGGTCCCTTCCAACCCTGATAATCTATGATTCTATTCTGGACAGACCACCTGAGGAACACCTTTACTCCCATCCCACTGCTACCAGAGATTCTACAAAAGATTTGTCATGACAAAACACAAGTCATTCTCATTGCACCCAATTAGCTCACATAATTTTGGTTCTTCTTCTAGTGATTGCTCATATCGATTCCAATTAGGTGTGCGCGCACCACTTATACAATCATCGGAAAGTTTTTCCCCTAGCAGCACCCGTTGGGTCAGCTGTGGAGCCCCCTGGAGTGACGCCTTCATGGCGCTCAATATATGACCCTGCTGACCTGGCGCCTCCTCAGTTCCTTCTTACCGCCAGTGATGGTGGTTGGAACTGTGGCGTCCTGCTCAGCAAGTTCTACCATGTTTCCCTATCTTCGTTTGTTTGTTGTTCTCTATACGTATTAGTTAGTTTAATTGTTAGTTAGTATTAGTAGTTAGCAGTTGGGCTGGGGGGTTTACCCTCTGTCCTGACTGCTTTTTCTTGGGAGGCCTTTCATGCCCAAGTCCCAGGGGTTCAAGCCCTGCAAGTCCTGCAGCAAGCCTATGCCAACGGATGACCCCCCACAATGCTTGTCTAAAGTGTCTGGGGGAGGCTCACCAAGCTGATCGGTGCAGGATTTGTAAGGGGTTTCGCCCCAGAACCAAAAAGGAGTGAGACTTTTGCCTCAAGCAGCTCCTTATGGAGGTGGCACTTAGACCTCAGCCTCTGCCAGCGTGGCAAGACCTGGCGCCGAGTTCATCAGTGCATAGCTCCCTGGCAACAGTGGTGGAAGCAGCACTGCGGACGGACTCTGGCAGAAACTCCCCAGCCCAGGTCATCGAGGAGGTGGAGCTGCCATCCACCCCAGATACCTTTGAGACTGCGAGTGACCTCATCGCCATGACAGCGCTGAGGTCACCCACTCTTTGCGCCAAGCCTCCAATACCACATCGTATGGCACCATCTCAAGGCAAACCAGAAATGCTCCATCCCTCGGCACCACTGATAGAATCGTGGCATCGCTGATAGAATTGCGGCGCCGCTCAGACTCGTGGCGCTGCTCCAGGTCATGCCAGTGCTTCCGCTCGCAACGCTGATCCACGCGTTGATCTCCATCGCGCAGCAGGTCTTGGTTCTGGCACTGGTCCCGATGCTGCTCAGTGACCCCACGCAGCTCCAGATCATGGTACCGCTCCAGCCTCATGGCACCACTCTCCGGCGTCAAGACATTGCTCCCCAGCGCAGCACCGCTCTCTGGATCAGCTCCGCTCAGCACCACCCTGGCCTTCGCAGTCCCGATCCCGGTCTTCGGACTCGGAGGCGGGATCTAGATACTCAGAGTGGGGCTGACCATGGAGTCAAGCCATGGACGCTCTGAGGTGGGGGCAGGGCCGTGGCCTGCGCAGTGGCAGGGACCAGCACAGTGGCCATTTTGGACCCTGTTGGCATACCACCAGGAGCAGGGCGCCCAGTCTAAAGGCTCCCGATTGGCCACCTCTGAACCGTGGGTGCTGGAGGCCTCCGCCAGTCGCCCCACCCCTAGGGATGCCAAGGAGGCGCTGTGCCCCTGCCCCCCCATGGAACCAACTCCAACTCCGGTTCCTGAGCAGGACCCTTGTCTACCTGGTCCAGCCAGCGAGACAGGATGAGAGGTTCCTGATGAGCAGGAGGGACAGGAGGACCCTGTTCCCCCTTTAGCTTCCTCATCCTCCCCCCCAGATGATGCTGTTGCGGGCACTTCTATCTCTGGACCGCCCCCCATAGACAGCCATGCCCACCAGGACCTCCTTTGCAGGGTGGCGCGCAACATGGGTCTGCAGGCCAAGGAGGTGGTGGAGTCAGAGGACCCGGTGGTTGACATTTTGGCCCCAGAAGGTCCTTCGAGGGTGGCTCTGCCCTTCATCAAAACCATATAGGCCAATGCTAAGACCATCTGGCAGACCCCGACCTCCATCCCTCCCACTGCCAAGGGAGTTGAGAGGAAATACTTTGTTCCATGAAAGGGGTATGAATACCTCTTACGCACCTGCAACCTTGTTCATTGGTGGTTGTAGCAGTAAATGAGGAGAGCCAGGGGCAACAAGCCCCAGTGCCTAAGTCCAAGGACGCCAAAAAACTGGACTTGTTTGGACGTAAGGTGTACGGGGGGGGGGGGGGGCTACAGCTCAGGATTGCCAATCAGCAGGCAATTCTGAGCTGGTATATAATGCGGTCTTGGGATTAATCAGGTGAGGTATTTCCAGTAGAGATAAGAAGGTGTTAGTACTGTAATACAAGGCACTGGTGAGACCTCCTGTGGAATATTGTGTGCAGTTCTGGTCTCCCATGTTTAAGAAGGATGAATTTAAACTGGAACAGGTACAGAGAAGGGCTACTAGGATGATCCGAGGAATGGAAAACCTGTCTTATGAAAGGAGACTCAAAGAGTTTGGCTTGTTTAGCCTAACCAAAAGAAGGCTGAGGGGAGATATGATAGCTCTGTATTTATCCCTCTGATATATTTATACCAGGGAGGGAGAGGAATTATTTAAGCTCAGTACCAATGTGGACACAAGAACAAATGGATATAAACTGGCCATCAGGAAGTTTAGACTTGAAATTAGATGAAGGTTTCTAACCATCAGAGGAGTGAAGTCCTGGAACAGCCTTCCAAGGGGAGCAGTTGGGACAAAAGACATATCTGGCTTCAAGACTAAGCTTGATAAGTTTATGGAGGGGATGGTATAATGGGATATCAATTAATTGCCAAAATTAGGCTCTTTGACTATTAGTGGTAAATATGCCCAATGGCCTGTGATGGAATGTTAGATGGGGTGGGATCTGAGTTACTACAGAGAATTCTTTCCTGTGTCTGGCTGGTGAGTTTTGCCCACATGCTCAGGGTTTAGCTGAGTGCCATATTTGGGGTCAGGAAGGAATTTTCCTCCAGGACAGATTGGCAGAGACCCTGGGGGGTTTACACCTTCCTCTGCAGTGTGGGGAACGGGTCACTTGCTGGAGGATTCTCTGCACCCTGAAGTCTTTAAACCATGATTTGAGGACTTCAATAGCTCAGATATAGGTTAGGGGTTTGTTACAGGAGTGGATGGGTGAGATTCTGTGGCCTGCGTTGTGCCATAACGATCATAATGGTCCCTTCTGACCTTAAAGTCTATGATTCTATTATTCTACTGAGCCCACATTTCTCCAGCTTACTTATGAGAATTTCATGTGGAGACTGTCAAAAGCCTTGCTAAAGTTCAAGTATATTATGTCCACATTCCCCCTATCCACCAAACCAGTTACCTTGTCAAAGAAGGAAATCAAGCTGGTTTGTCATGATTTTTTCTTGGTAAATCCATGCTGGCTGCTAGTGATCACCCCTTCATCCTCCACGTATTTGCAAACTGAATGTTACTTTCATACATTGCTCGAGTAGTTTCCTGGGTATCAAGGACAAGCTGATTGTTCTATAGTTCCCTAATTCCTCCTTTTCCCCCTTTTAAAGATGGGCACTACATTAGCCCTTCCCCAGTCTTCCAGGACCTCACCTGTCCTCCACGAGTATACAAATATTGTCAGTGGCTCAGAGATTTCTTCAGCTAATTCGTTCAGCACCCTGGGGGTGAATAGCCTCAGGCCCTGCTGATTTGAATTCATTCAGATTAGCCAGAAGATCTCTGACATGTTCTTTACTTATCCTGATCTGCATTCCTTCCCCTTTATTGTCTATGATAATTTTACTAGTCGTCCAGTCACATGTTATTTTCTGTATGAAGACTGAAGCAAAGTAGGCCTTGAACAACTCCGCCTTCTTATCTTCTATTGTCAGCTCACCTTCCCCACACCATCCCTGATTTTTTTGTCTGACATATTTATAAAACCCCTTCTTGTTGTCTCTAACATTTGTCTCTAACATTTCTTTCCAGACAGAGAAGGTGCTACAGTGAAATTCTTCACTTTTGAAGAAAAAACTGTCTAAAATGAAAGAATGTAGGTGACACATGGGCACAAGAATTTATACTGTAATCTGCCCTTTGATAGTCAGGGATTTATAATGGAGTTCACATATCAGTGTTTTTTGAGTAATATGGTCAGAGTTTCACCCATAGCTCTGAGCACATATCAGTTTGTATTTACACATTTTTATCTACCATGCGTCTCTTATTTCCAATCCAGAATCTATATAATAAATATCAGGATAGTGATTATGCTTAAATCATGCAGTGTAGTTGTACCTGTTTCGGTTCCAGGATAGACAAGGTGGCTGAGGTAATATATTTTATTGGACCAACTTCTGTTGATGAGAGAGACAAGCTTCCAAGCCACAGAGTGCTCTTCTTTAGTGCATTTTGCTGATGCTGGGAGTACCTTTCCCAGACCTGAAGAAGAGCTCTCTGTGGCTTGAAAGCTTCATAGAATAGAATATCAGGGTTAGAAGGGACCTCAGGAGGTCATCTAGTCCAACCCCCTGCTCAAAGCAGGACCAATCCTCAGACAGATTTTTTAGAAGAAATGTCTTACAGGGATTCCTGGAGCTAAAACAGTGGATGAGTGGATTAAGCACATCTTTAAATGGGGTAGATGTGGCATGTTTTGCACATCAAGGAGCAGATTCGACAAAGTGACCTATTGCCTGATGTCAAAAGGGGTGTGATGTTGGACAGGACTGGCAGCCAGGCCAAATTGGTTGGTCTCATGGTATCAGTTATCAAAAATAAGATTAGTCAAAAACACTGTTCAGAGAAAAATGTTCTCTACAAAGACTTTTACATCTTATTTTCCTTCTGTATAATTTCCATATAGCTTCATCATTCCTGTGTAAAACTGAAATTCCTGCTTCTTCATATTTCACATGTATGAAATATTTTTATTTTTATTTCAGGAGCCTTTATGATCCCTTTTCTCATTTTGCTTGTCCTGGAAGGTATCCCACTGCTTCATCTTGAGTTTGCCATTGGTCAAAGACTGAGAAAAGGTAGTGTGGGAGTCTGGAGTTCTATCCATCCTACCCTGAAGGGAGTAGGTAAGTCTCAGGAAGCTTACAACTAAACCAGACAGAATGCACAAAAGCCCACATTATTAATTTTGCCATTTAGGTTTTATTGTTTTACTTTGGAGCAGAATGAATGTCTCAGGGGATGAATTATGAGTTCAGAGACTAACTTCTACATTGTCCACCTGAATGCAGCCCAGGTTAGTAGTGATCAAAAGCTATTACCATCTGATAACTATTTGATGTCCCATTCCCAGTGCACAGGAACAGTGGGCACACTTAAAAACTGCACCCTGGTTTTAGAGAGATTACAGGTGACAGGGAATATCTCTGAAAATGAGGAATATGGCTAGAACAATTGCTCTCTAGAATTGGAATTAACTTTTTTAGTGTGCCAACAACCTGTGTTGTAGTTATTTTGAGTATAGATCAGTGGTTCTTAAACTTTTGTACTGGTGACCCCTTTCAAATAGCAAGCCTCTGAGTGTGACCCCCCCCCTTATAAATTAAAAACACTTTTTTATATATTTAACACCATTATAAATACTGGAGGCAAAGCGGGGTTTGGGGTGGAGGCTTACAGCTCGTGACCCCCCATGTAATAACCTCACGACCCCCTAAGGGGTGCCAACCCCCATTTTAGAACCCCTGGTATAGATGGAGGAGTTCAGTCTCCATATCTGTCAGTCATAAGTAGTGATTGGTATACAACATTGTATACATTAATAATAGGGCTGTCAATTAGTCGCAGTTAACTCACACGATTAACTCAAAAAAATTAATCACAATTAAAAAAATTAATCATGATTAATCGCACTGTTAAACAATAGAATATCAATTGAAATGTATTAAATATTTGTGTATGTTTTCTACATTTTCAAATATATTGATTTCAATTACAACACAGAATACAAAGTATATATACGTGTCCTCTGGAATGGTGGTTGAAGCATTAAGCGGCATATGAATGTTTAGCATATCTGTCAGGTAAATACTTTGCAATGCCGGCTACAACAGTGCCCTGTGAACGCCTGTTCTCACTTTCAGGTGACACTGTAAACAAGAAGTGGGCAACATTATCTCCTGCAAATTGTAACCAAACTTGTTTGTCTGAGCGATTGGCTGAAGTGGGACTGAGTGGACTTGCAGGCTCTAAAATTTTGCATTGTGTTATTTTTGAATGCAGTTTTTTTTGTACCTAATTCTACATTTGTAAGTTCAACTTTCATGATAAAGATATTGCACTTGTATTAGGTGAATTGAAAAATACTATTTCTTTTGTTTTTTAACAGTGCAAATACTTGTAATCAAAAATAAAGTGAGCACTGTATACTTTGTATTCTGTGTTGTAATTGAAATAAATATTTGAAAATATAGAAAACATCCAAAAATATTTAAATAAATGGTATTCTATTATTGTATAATTGATTAATTTGTTTAATCGCTTGACAGCCCTAATTAATAAGTATACACATTTTTTCTCTCTCTTATTACTTGTGAAAAGCACTAGATTAACAGCCAGGGAGACTGAAGTCCAAATTAAAAAATGCCTGCACAAGAGCTCTAGGTTCCCTGATAATCTTTTTACACAACAATATAATACACCCAGGAGCATTAAAAAACAAACAACCTCCCATTTCAATTAAAAAAGGAACAAATTAATTCAGCTCACCCAGCCAATTATAAGCTATAAAAAAGTTCCCTCCATTGTCTCTGGAAACGACCGCTTAACCTTCTTCAAAACCCTAGGAAATAAATGGCTTTTGCTTTGTGCCCAGGAACCCCCCCCCACCAAATTTGGGTTATGTTGGACCAACAAAAAAAGGGGGAGGGGTAAATTCTAGTGTCCCAAAGCCACTCACAATTAATGTCCTGCTGGCAGCCTCCTCTCTTTAATCACAAAGGGAAAAAAATCCCTATTGACCTTGTGACGGGTTGGATCACAGAAACCCTCTTGGGAGCTGCCACCTGATGTGCCAAGACTACTTCTACCCCTGCTTTCCCTGCCAGCTCGGGACCCCAGCACCCTGTCTTGCTGAGCCAGACACGCCTGTCTGCTCCAACACAGACCCAGGGTAATCCCCTAACAGCAGCTGGGGGGGGGGTGTCCAAAATTACCTTTCAGCTGTGACCTATGATAACTAAAGGTGGACACACGCTCTCTGTCAGAGGGTCTGATATTACCTCTCCCATCTCTTCTAACTGCTTCTCCCAAATCCCCTCCTTACCTCAGTCTTATCTGTGTTGAGTTTCAGACAGCTCGATCTCATCCATACCCCAGTCTCAGCTAAATACTGTCTGAGACACTGAATGGCTTCTTGTGTGTTGGATGAGATAGAGACATACAATTGGATGTGGTCAGCATAATGAAATCACTGGACCTTATGCCTCCTTATTACCCCTCCATGCAGCCTTGTATACACATTGAACAGGAGGGGAGGCAGAGGGGCTTCCTGTGGCACCCCATATTTGAGAGCTCTTCAGGAAGAAGAGCAATTGCCCACAACTACCCAGTGAGATGTCTGAGAAAAGAATGAACCCCCTGAAGAGCAGTCCTGTTCACTTTTGAAAAGGTCTGTAGACAAGTGAACAATACCTTGTGATCAATGGTATTGAAGACACTGAAGAGATCTAATAATACCAGCATGGTCATCTGAGCTTCATCCATCATCCATCACCAGGAAAAGCTCACTGACCAGCATGACCCATATAGTCTGTGTCAAAACCTGGTCTATACCCTGATTGACAAGGAGTAAGGAGATCCAGTACACCCAGATACTGTGAGGAGCGATCTTACTATAGCCTTATGCAGAATCTTACTGAGAAATGGAAGAAGTGGACTGATTGTCATGAACAAGTGCTGACCTCCTTCAAAGCAATAGGCAGGCTACTGTCTTTAGTCTCCACCAGAAAATGACCCAGTACTTCCCCCTGACCTTCAACATCTCGGAAGGGCAAAAGTCCAAAGCACAGGTGGTGGCACAAAGTTTTCTCACCGCTTCCAGTACCTCAATAAATACTAATGGCTAAAACTTTAGTAAAGGTGATGAGGCCCTTGTTCCCTCAAGTCTCTGTGTTAATAATTATGATCCTTGTCTCATGAAAACTCAATTGCCTGATAAATAGTTCTGTTGGTTTCACCCACTGCTAAGATTAAACATCTCATTCCTGGTTTACCCCTCCTTCTTGCAAATGTCTTATTTTTAAAGCCTTGTCAGTCACCTCAGGGATCAAAGAGCCGAAGCCCTCACAGCCATAACACCTTCTCCTCTTTTTCCCACCTCCTTGGGACTCCATATTCCCTGCATATGGCAACACTAATAGCAACTTAATAACTCTTGGCAACTTAATAGTGACCATTGAAAGGATGTAGCTGAGTTCCCAAAAAGTGATCCCTAAAGCTAGCTGCAAAGCCATAATCAAACTCTTTCTAAAACACTCACCCACTGATTCACACCAACTAGCTGTCTCACACCTCAGGGCCTCCCACACCCTAGGGTTCTGTTCCTCTCAAAACAAGATTCCCCACTTTTCTGTACCAATTATGTCTTTCTTCTCTCATTAGCCACCCTTCTACTGTGGCTAGATGAAGAAGGAAATCAAAGTTCCACCAACTCCCATAGTCTCTGCATCCTTATCAGTTCCACTGTCCTGGAAGTGGCAGAGAGAAGAATTCAAGACTGTCCTCTAACCCCAAGGGGTGGTCACACAATGGTACAAACCCGTTCAATCCACCATCTATCAACTGTCAGACTCTCACCCACAAACTGCTCACATTTCTAATCCTACTGTTATCTATAATCAGTCTGCCTGCCACAGAGACTAGCCCATAGGCACACACTCACCAGGGGATTCTTTAAATGATTTTTCCTTTGCTGGCCTCTCACCACAAAAAGAGAAACCATTTTAACCATAACTTACTCCTTCTCCCTGTCTAAATCTCTCAACACCATTAATCCACTATCAGCACCACTTTACACTCATCCCATTAAAACACAAACATGACAATATTGAGCAAACGAACTCAGAAGTGTGAAGGTATGATCTCAGCCCAGGTGCTGAGGCCCAGCTGACCCTGGTTAAAGGCAGAGTTTCCATGAGTATGATTGTAAGTAGTGGTGCCAGCTTCAGGTCCAGTTGCAGGGGCAAAGTGGCTGAGGAGACTCCCTGTTTAAAGTCAAAGCCCCCCAATAGCAGTCCCTATTGGTGGTAAACAGGCAGAACTGCAGAGGTGGTAAAGAGCTGCAATTAATATTTTCCAAATCTTCCTAGAAGTGCATATTTTTATTATTCTGTACATTTCCCATTTCATAATCAGTGAGAATGTCAACATCCTCCAGCAGTCACAACAACACAAATGTCAGTCCCAGGAATCTCAATCCTACAGCCATCCCACACTTGCCCTAATGACCCAGAAAACTTTCATTGAAAGCCAAGCTAACACCCTAGCAGGACAAACTCCCTAGCTGGTCACAAATTTAAAACAAGAAGTCATGTTAGGTGCTGGGTCTACGATTTCAACATTTTCTTGTTCATTGGAACTAATGAAAAGGAAAGCAATCTGCTTTCAACAGATATATCTTGGTAAACTTCCTGCAAGAGATATCCTCTAAACAGTGCAGTCAAAGAGCATTAAAAATATAGGGCCTAATTCTCATTGAGAAATATTCTGGATGTCTTCAGAGAGTTCCCGACTTCTTTAAATAAAAGGCTACATTGTGACTTGGACCATGCACAGGGATGGTAAGATCTCTGTGCATGCTACCGGGCAGTTGGGTCTGGGTGTACAAGAGTTTTGCCCTCCTGCTTCTCATCTGAGCCAGTGCAGGGCTATCATAATTTGCTGTTAGCCTATACTGTCAGCAAATTTCTACGTCCCAGAAAGGTATCTGTTATGCACAGTGACTCCTTGGATGGTGTAGCTTATGCACCACCCATTGCTCAGGACTGTGGCTAAATAGTCTCGCTCAAAACCTGCCATGGACAAAATGACTGCAAATGCAAACCTTCTACAACAATTTGAAGATTTAGCGACATATGTTACTTTTTATGAATGCATTAGTATGCTAATTTCTCACTAGTAGTGTGTGTTTACAGTGAGATACAATCCACAGGTAAATCTTCACACTTTATAGATGGTGACTTTTTACATAATGAATAACTTTGTAATGATATTCCCAGCTTCAAGGCTGGGTAATAAATACAGAGAAGCCTTTTATCTGTAGGTAACTGGTTTGAATCTAGCCCAGGTCAGTAGTGATCCAGAGTCACTAATTACTATTTGGCAGCTATCTGATGACCTAGTAATTCTGTGGTGTCAATGTGGATACTAGTGGACCCACAAAAAATACTCTCATAGTTGGACTATTCTGCACCCATGCTGGTAGTCTCACCAGAAGCCAAAGATTGAATTCATGGAGTTAGAATTATTTGTTCAGCCCAGAAACTGTCAAAAATGTTGATAAGGCACATTGGTGAGGAAGCTTGTACTACTGCTGTTATCCATGCTGTACCTGTTCTCCAGGAAGAGGCTTTTAGTTCTCAGGGCTATCAGCATGGGACACAGCTAAAGTCACTACAATATCATATCTTTAATTTTTGTAAAAACTCATTTCTTCCTGCTGTCAGTACAGCTCAATGGAGTACAAAATTTTCCTTCTAAACTATTGCAAGATACATCTCTGCTAATGGGAGTTGCATGCTCACCAAGGGAAGAATGTATTCTAAAGCTGCATATGCCCAGCATGCGTTAAACACTGGATCTTGACATTCTAATGCATATTAACAAAAATCAGTTCAGTTTAGTTACTTAAAATATTTGTTTTATATACAAAGTACTGAGTTCAAATCCTATTAAAAGTTATGATTTTATTTTAAAAATTTGTATAATTTCCTTAATGCCAAATGGTTCTCTTACTTTAGTTTGAAGTCAGTGAGCCCACTTGTGGAGTAAGGTATTAGTCAATATGAATAAGATTATCAGAATCTGGCCCTATGTTTTCAACGTTTAGAGCTAGATTTTTGTCTTCAGGCAAAATCTTTAGTTCTAAACCAGTGGTGGTGCATAAACTGCCTTCAGGAAGTATTGTGACTCAGAGACATACCTTGGAATTTTTCTCTCCTGCTTCCTTCTTGCTCCCAGGGGGGTGTAGAAAAAATATTGCTAGCCTGCATACCATCATTAAATTTCTACCCCATTCTGCTGTAGTAGGAAGAGAGTCTGAGACATAAACCCTTGTATTAGAGGCCTGGTATGAGGCAGGACCTGCTCACAGAATCTGGCAAGAACAGGGCTAATATTGCAGAAATACACATTCCCAAGGATAACAGGGACACACTGAACCCTCCTAAAAGATAAAGTCAGGATGACAATACGTAATAGAGATGTTTTGATCGAACCAACATGTACAAGGTAATTGTGATAACTAGCCACATCATGGAGCAATAACTAACTATGTCAGAGGCAGTACATAACTTGTTTGTATCAGGGTATAAACATGTATTTCACAGGGAGTATCTTTGTCTGGCCTAGGGAGGAATGGAAAGTCCCGCCATTCACTGAACTGGTCCATTGTTACAGGCATAAATTTATTAGTGGTCCAGTAGAGTCTGAAGGATACTAGTACCATGCTTCGTTGACAATAAACCTGGCTGGCTGCCTTCGTCCCTTACCATATTTTGTAGTCATTGGGTGGTTCGCTCGAGGTCTGCTGTGCTAGCTGTCTGCGCAGGGTTGGGGCAGCACACAGAGGGAACACATACACGCAGCCAAACATCTATCAACATCTAACCACATCTGCATTGGCTCAGCTACTCTTACCAGCAAGGTGGGGGGTCAGATCCCAGGCTCCAACCACTCTGTCCATTTCCCACCCAGCCACTGCTCACCTACTCTACGGCAGAGAATAAACAAGGAAATAACTTTGCTACTACTACTCACCTATACCCAAGGTCCAGATGGCCCGAGTGTGAGCTGGGGGTTACTCCCCTGAATGGGTATATAGTCTGAATCACAATCTACTCAATTATCTTTGGGTGATAAAGAGGGTTAAACAAGTGTTTGGTGAAAATGCAACATACAATGCAGCCATTTTCTAGTGTTTGTTGTTACATGCAGAGTTGGTAGCTTTCATGCCAGGTGTCTGCCTCAGACTGAATTTTTTTTGAAAGTTTCAGCTCTCTCACAGAATGAGTGTAGGGGAAAAGATGTAATTTTGATCTCAGAAATCAAAATGAAATGATTTTAAGAAGCCCTACTATCCCCGTGATTTTACCTGGAAATGCTCCTCTCAGCTGCCCAGAGCCAATGTGGCATCAACAACCAGAACTGAGATCAGGGAGACTCACATTTAACATACTCATAAACCATCTGGAAAAGGGGTAAACAGGGAGGTGGCAAAATTTGCAGATTATACAAAACTACTCAAGATAGTTAAATCCCAGGCAGACTGCGAAGAGCTACAGAAGGATCTCACAAAACTGGGTGACTTGGCAACAAAATGGCAGATGAAATTTAATGTTGATAAATGCAAAGTAATGCACATTGGAAAACATAATTCTAACTATACATATACAATGATGGGGGTCTAAATTAGCTGTTACCACTCAAGAAAGAGATCTTGGAGTCATTGTGGATAGTTCTGCGAAATCATCCACTCAATGATGCAGGTGCAGCAGTCAAAAAAGCGAACAGAATGTTGGGAATCATCAAGAAAGGGATAGATAATAAGACAGAAAATATCATATTGCCTCTATATAAATCCATGGTATGCCCACACCTTGAATACTGCGTGCAGTCGCCCCATCTCAAAAAAGATATATTGGAATTGGAAAAGGTTCAGAAAAGGGCAACAAAAATGATTAGGGGTATAGAACGGCTTCTGTATGAGGAGAGATTAATAAGACTGGGACTTTTCAGCTTGGAAAAGAGGCGACTAAGGGAGGTCTATAAAATCATGAGTGGTATAGAGAAAGTAAATAAGGAAGTGTTATTTACTCCTTCTCATAATACAAGAACAAGGGGCCACCAAATGAAATTAATAGGTAGCAGATTTAAAACAAACACAAGAAAGTATTTTTTCACGCAACGCACTGTCAACCTCTGGAACTCCTTGCCAGAGGGTGTTGTGAAGGCCAATACTATAACTGGGTTCAAAAGGGAGCTAGATAGATTCATGGAAGATAGCCATTGATGGACCTATTAGCCAGGATGGGCAGGAATGGTATCCCTAGCCTCTGTTTGCCAGAAGCTGGGATTGGGTGACAGGGCATGGATCACTTGATGATAACCTGTCTGTTTATTCCCTTTGGGGCACCTGCCATTGGCCACTGTCAGAGGACAGGATACTGGGCTTGATGGACCTTTGGTCTGACCCAGTATGACCATTCTTACGTTCACTCTTCCTTTGATCTCAGTGCTCTCCCTGCTGATGCCAGGCACCATGAAGGAGGAGAAGTATGTTCTTGGACTCAAAGAGGGGATGAGGAGCAGAGGGGAAGATAGGGACATAAGCAAATAGACTAGGTTGGGAATGGTATAACAGCAGAGGGAGGTAGGAAGGATCTTGGGGATAGGGACAGAAGATTTATAACCATTGGAGCACATGCTCCTCCAGAACATGTAATTAAACCCAGGATACCCAAGTCTCAACATTCTTCTGCTGTCTAGCAAATACCTATAAACCTAAATGAGTATCTCACCTCTCCCCTACTAGCTGGCCACATAGAGGATAATGGCCTACTTCTGCTAAAAGTTCTTCATTAGGTTGAGTGGTAGAAGACTGTGCTGTCCATCTAAATGTCCCAAACCTGCTGATTACCCATGTGGGATCAATATGATTAAAAAAATAATGGAATTTGGTTTTTGTTTGCTTGTTAGAAAATTACATTTAGAAAACCCTAAATTTATGTTAAAAGAATGTTAAGGTTATAAAGTCAAGCATACAAAAGTTAGGGAATGCCAAATTTACAGTTGCCTTTGTAACCCTAATGTTGTTTATATGGAGAGGTTGTTTGTATAATATGTGTTACTTTGTGTCTAGAATACAAGAATTGTTGTGCTCATCTATAGCCATTAAAAAACCTATTAATTTACATTGTTAAGATACAAATTTCCACAGCATTCATATAGTTGACTGAGATCAGTCTGGTGGCTTAGCTTTATAACGTCTTATATTTTTGTTGATATATTTTAACATTCCTTTAAAAACAACTAAAAGCTGCATATTATAATCTTTTTCCTTTTTCTTCAGGTATAGCAGCAATGCTTGTATCCTTCCTGGTGGGTTTATACTATAACACTATCATTGCCTGGGTGATGTGGTATTTCTTCAACTCCTTCCAGGAGCCGTTGCCTTGGAGTGACTGCCCACTCAATGCTAACAGAACTGGTACGGATTATGAAATAGTATTTTAATTTGCAAAACACTTTGTCATTAGCAATTAATTCAATAAGAACTTTTTTGTATAAAAATAACCTATCATACCAGCTTTATCAGGGTTGTATGCAGTGTAGTTGCAGCCATGTCAGTCCCAGGATGTTAGAGAGACAAGGTGGGTGTGAGGTAATGTCTTTTATTGGACCAACTTCTGTTGGTGAGAGGGACAAGCTTGTCTCTCTCACCAACAGAAGTTGCTCCAATAAAAGATACTAACTCACCCACCTTGTCTCTCTAACTTTATCAGGGAACATTTTGATATTTTAATATTTCAGTTTTGCAGAAGAGTATTCACTATACACTTTGACATCTTATGTGAAATCTGTGTTCTGGAGTTATTATTCCAGCCTTTAGATGAAATAACTGACACATTGTAACCTCTTTAGAACTGGAGCCACTAAGAGAGAGTTGATACCGTATATATAGGAAAATACACATATTTGTAAAAGTACAAGATCCAGTGCAAACATTAGCATTCAGGAGCACTTTGTAGATTATTGGCACCATAAAAAAAATCTTGGTAAGTTAAAAAAGATACAGTTCAATAATGCTTCTGTATGTTTCATGGTCTGTAAAGATAGAGTGTACCCATTTTCCTCACACTAGCACAATCAAATTTTAAAGTTATAAAGAGCCCCACTCAGTATAAACAGACTCAGAAACAGATGAAAATTAATTAAGCATCATCTTTGAAACTGAAGATTTCTATCACAAGTGAAATTGATAGTTTTCTTTTAACAACTTTTAACACCATGTCTGAGATTTTCAAAAGTATCTAGGAGCTTTCAAATGGGAAATGACCATCTAAAACCTTTAGGCAGCTGTGTCAGAGAAGAGAACAGGTTGGAAATTATTTATCTAAAATATGAGAGGAGGCTGTAACATTTTGTGACATATAAATACATCTCAGTGAGGTGAGACATGTTAGATATAACTTTTCAACTGCACTATTTCAGAAAATAGTAACCACTAATGACAAATTTATGTGGCACAAATATAAAAGAGCTGCATATTCTGGTAGTTCAGACCAGAATGATATTTAGGTTAGACAATTATGAAAGATCGAATTCTGGGTGTTGATCTCAGAACAGATTGCCTTGAATCAACAACAAATGCTGAAATATTGCCCCACTACATGGAAAGACTAATGGCTGATGAACACTGACCATGAATGTATGAAGTAGTACAGAGGTGGAAGCACTCCCCTTTGCAGTCAGGCATGGTGTCGCAGGTGAGACTCTGCCTCAGTTTCTCCACATCTGGGTATAAGACCAAGCAGGCCTTTCTAGTATTAAGGAGAAACCTCTTCTGATGGTCTCATTTATTGTAACAGAAAAAGGAAAACATAAATGAAAGCTTCAGTCAGCTGCTCCACTGGGAACTCTCCACCTCTGCTGTTTCCAAAATCTCTGTCTCAGTCCTTCCTTTTTTACTTCAGCTCCTTTCTGGGGATGACTTTCTTCCTCACCAGCCTGGCAGCTTTCCCTTTCAGGGGTTTGAGGCACTGCCTCACCCCATCTGTCCTGTGTTGTCTGACATTTCCTGGGACTCAATCCCCTCTTGAGGGCTGCCTTCTCACCCTCTAGGAGTTCAATTCTCTTACCTTGGGTCTTGATACCATGGGACTGTTGAAGGATTTTTCATGGGGCTCCCTCAGATTCTTCAATAACAGCAACTGTCATTTGCTTTTATCATCAGGCTGGCTAACTCTTGCTTTTGTTTCATGGCTTGAGCCAGGGTACAGTCTCTTGAGGAGTGTATTTTCTTTAGTTCCTTCAAGGCTACCCACATTTTGGTCCTGTAGTGCTCTGAATTGTGCCATGATCAGAAGGAGACCCCACTGACCGAAAGGCATGTGATACATTGTCCTAGGGATGAAGGGTTCCACGACCACCACTCCCAAGAGGAGGAGATGGATGAGTCTAGTGGTCGGGGACTCCCTTAGACTCATCCATCTGCCATCCAGACTTGAGACGTGTGCTGCTTCCCTGGAGCTAGAATTCAGGATGTGACGGAGTGTCTGCCGATACTTATCAATCCCTTGGCCAACTACCCCTTCCTACTTCTCCACGTGAGCACCAATGATACTGCCAAGAATTACCTTGAACGGGTCACTGCAAACTATGTGGTTCTAGGAAGAAGGATAAAGGAGTTTGAGGCACAAGTCGTGTTCGCGTCCATCCTCCCTGTTGAAGGGAAAGGCTCAGGTAGGACCACTGAATTGTGGAAGTAAATGTGTGGTTATGCAGGTGGTGTTGGAGAGAGGGCTTTGGATTCTTCGACCATAGGATGTTGTTCCAGGAAGAAGGATTGCTAGGAAGAGATGGGATCCACCAAACAAAGAGAGGGAAGAGCATCTTTGCAGGCATGCTTGCTAACCTAGTGAGGAGGGCTTTAAACTAGGTTCACTGGGGGATGGAGAGCTAAGACCTGAGGTAAGTGAGGAAGTGGGATACTGGGAGGAAACACAAGGTGGAGGGTGCAGAAGTGGAGGCCTCCTGATTCATAATGAGAAAGTAGGGCAGTCAGCTAGTTATCTTAGGTGCCTGTACATGAGCGCAAGAAGCCTGGGAATCAAACAGAGAGAATTGGAAGTCCTGGCACAGTCAAGGAACTATGATGTGATTGGAATAACAGAGACTTGGTGGGGTAACTAACATGACTGGAGCACTGTCATGGATGGATATAAACTGTTCAGGAAGGACAGGCAGGGGAGAAAAGGTGGAGGAGTTGCACTGTATGCAAGAGAGTGGTATGATTGCTCAGAGCTTCAGTATAAAACTGGAGAAAAGCCTGTTGAGAGTCTTTGGGTTAAGTTTAGCGACAAGAGCAACAAGGGTGATGTTGTGGTGGGTGTGTGCTATAGACCACCAGATCAGAAGGATGAGGTAGACGAGGCTTTCTTCGGACAACTAACTGAAGTTTCCAGATCACAGGCCCTGGTTCTAATGGGGGACTTCAATCACACTGACATCTGCTGGAAGAGTAATACAGCAGTGCACAGACAATGCAGGAAGTTTTTGGAGAGTGTTGGGGACAACTTCCTGGTACAAGTGCTGGAGGAACCAACTAGGGGCCGTGCGCCTCTTGACCTGCTGCTCACAAACCGGGAAGAATTGGTAGGGGAAGTAGAAGTGGGTGGCAACCTGGGCAGCAGTGATCATGAGATGGTCGAATTCAGGATCCTGACACAAGGAAGAAAGGAGAGCAGCAGAATACGGACCTTGGTCTTCAGAAAAGCAGACTTTGACTCCCTCAGGGAACTGATAAGCAGGATCCCCTGGGAGGCTAATATGAGGGGGAAAGGAGTTCAGGAGAGCTGGCTGTATTTTAAAGAAGCCTTATTGAGGGCGCAGGAACAAACCATCCCAATGTGCAGAAAGAACAGCAAATATGACAGGCGACCAGCTTGGCTTAACAGAGAAATCTTTGGTGAGCTTAGACACAAAAAGGAAGCTTACAAGAAGTAGAAACTTGGACAGATGACTAGGGATGAGTATAAAAATATTGCTCGAGCATGCAGGGGTGTAATCAGGAAGGCCAAATCACAATTTAAGTTGCAGCTAGCAAGGCATGTGAAGGGTAACAAGAAGGGTTTCTATAGGTATGGTAGCAACAAGAAGAAGTTCAGGGAAAGTGTGGGACCTTTATTGAATGGGGCAGGCAACCTAGTGACAGATGATGTGGAAAAAGCTGAAGTACTCAATGCTTTTTTTGCCTCAGTCTTCACAGACAAGGTCAGCTCCCAAACTGCTGCACTGGGCAGCACAGTATGGGGAGAAGGTAAGTAGCCAACAGTGGTGAAAGAACAGGTTAAGGACTATTTAGAAAAGCTGCACATGCCCAAGTCCATGGGGCTGGATGCAATGCATCTGAGGGTGCCGAGGGAGTTCGCTGATGTGATTGCAGAGCCATTGGCCATTATCTTTGAAAACTCATGGCAATCGGGGGAGGTCCCGGACGATTGGAAAAAGTCAAATATAGTGCCCATCTTTTAAAAAGGGAAGAAGGAGAATCTGGTCAGCCTCACCTCAGTCCCTGGAAAAATCATGGAGCAGGTCCTTGAGGAATCCATTTTGAAGCACTTGGAGGAGAGGAAGATGATCAGGAACAGTCAACATGGATTCACCAAGGGCAAGTCATGCCTGACCACCTTGATTGCCTTCTATGATGAGATAACTGGCTTTGTGGATATGGGAAAAGCGGTGGATGTTATATACCTTGACTTTTGCAAAGCTTTTGATAACGGTCTCCCATAGTAGTCTTGCCAGCAAGTTAAAGAATTATGGATTGGATGAATGGATTATAAGGTGGATAGAAAGCTGGCTAGATCGTCGGGCTCAATGGGTAGTGATCAGCAGCTCGATGTCTAGTTGGCAGCCAGGATCAAGTGGAATGCCCCAGGGGTCGGTCCTGGGAACAGTTTTGTTCAACATCTTCAGTAATGATCTGGATGACGGGATGGATTGCACCCTCAGTAAGTTTGCGGATGACACTAAGATGGGGGGAGAGGTAGATACGCTGGAGGGTAGGGATAGGGTCCAGAGTGACCTAAACAAATTGGAGGATTGGGCCAAAAGAAATATGAGGAGGCTCAACAAGGACAAGTGCAGAGTCCTGCACTTAGGACGGAAGAATCCCATTCACTGTTACTGGCTGGGGACCGACTGGCTAAGCCTCCGTTCTGCAGAAAAGGACCTTGGGATTACAGTGGATGAGAAGCTAGATATGAGTCAAGGGTGTGCCCTTGTTGCCAAGAAGGCTGATGGCATATTGGGCTGCATTAGTAGGAGCATTGCCAGCAGATTGAAGGAAGTGATTATTCCCCTCTATTCAGCACTGGTGAGGCCACACCTGGAGTATTGCGTCCAGTTTTGGGCCCCCCGCTACAGAAAGGATGTGGACAAATTGGAGAGAGTCCAGCGGAGGGCAACAAAAATTATTAGGGGGCTGGGGCACATGATTTATGAGGAGAGGCCGAGGGAACTGGGCTTATTAGTCTGCAGAAGAGAAGAGTGAGGGGGGATTTGATAGCAGCCTTCAACTACCTGAAGGGGGGGTTCCAAAAAGGATGGAGCTAAGATGTTCTCAGTGGTGGCAGATGACAGAACAAGGAGCAATGGTCTCAAGTTGCAGTGGGGGAGGTCTAGGTTGGATATTAGGAAAAACTATTTCACTAGGAGGGTGGTGAAGCACTGGAATGTGTTACCTTGGGAGGTAGTGGAATCTCCATCCTTAGAGGTTTTTCAGGCCTGGCTTGACAAAGCCCTGGCTGGGATGATTTAATTGGAGTTAGTCCTGCTTTGAGCAGGGGGTTGGACTAGATGACCACCTGAGGTCTCTTCGAACCCTAATCTTCTATGATTCTTCTATGATTTCTACTTTGCCCAGTGGGCTGTAGCAACCATGTTTTCTAAGGTTGTCTTCTAACCTTGTTCATGAGGAGTTGGGTTTGCTTGGGTAGCTGTAGAGGCTACCACCAATACTGCAGCTTCTATAGTCAATTCTGTATTGGCTGGTATTGATTATAAGTCCTTCGCTGAGTGGTGAATCCATGTTCCTGCACTATGTGGGGATGCAAGCCCCTTAGTAAACAGTTACCATGTTTTCCATCTCAATGTCCATGTTCATGCCCACTTCACACAGCTCTTCTCTCTCCTGGACCACCATTTTAGTCCTTTCAGTTCCTTAACTTGCTACAGGAGGGGGCCCTTGACTTAGGAGGATTCCTGCAGTTAGGTGTTGTCTCACAATCGCCTCCTCATTCTGCCGCTATTGCAGTTCTAGGCTTTGCACTGTGTTCTGGTCCCTTAGCAGCTTCATCTCCTGCATCTTCAATGTCCAGATCTGGTCCTGGAGGGCTTGCAGAGCCACTTCATGCTGCTTCTGCTGGCTTTGCACACACCAGAGAGAGATGGTATAGCTGTTGCAGTTTCTGATTGTGGAGTTGCAGAGGTTTCAGCTCATCATCTGTCCTTTGTTGAAGCTCATTGATTTTGGTCCTGCTATCATTGTAAAAAGCTTCCTTCTCCAACTGTAGCTGCTTATGCTTATGCTTCAGTTTATTGGTGAGCTTATTCAGCTCTTCCTGAAGCTGGGAGGTCTTGTGTTGCTTCGCCGTCTTCAGACTCCCAAGTTGCTTCTTAAGCAGCCTCTTTCTTCATCTCCCATTTTAACTCAACCTCCAACAGCAGTTGCTGGACTTGGTGGGGATGTTGCTATTGGCCCAGATCTCCTGCAGTTGCTCCTGCAGCTTTTCTGTTTGCTGAAGGATTTGAAGTGGCAGCTGAATCTGAAGTGGAAGCAAAGTGCTGCCTTTCTGCTCCAGTATGTGTTGTCCATCCACAGTGACTTTCACCTCCTGTAACTTCCTGATTGTCTGTTACATTAATCATGTCTGGCTGCGCTTTCCAGAGTGCTCTGTCAGGAACCGCAGGACTTGTTCACCCTCTGTTTCAGCTCCTGGGAACTTGTCCTGTTGCCTAGTTCATTTTCCACCATTGTGGCCTGGTGGCCATCAGCCTGGCATATCTTGGACTGTGAGTCCAATGCATTGCTTCTCCTCTAGAGTCAGGTCTTCCTGACCTTGAGTACTGGTGCCAGCTGCCCTGTGACAGGAAGCACTCTGTATAACACAGGTCCCAGAAATTCCCCAAAATAATTCCTAGAGCGTCTGTTTTAGAAAAACATTTAATCTTGATTTTAAAATGTTCTGTGAGAGAGAATCCACCACAACCATTGCTAAATTGTTCCAATGATTAATTACTCTAACCATTAAAAATGTATGCCTTATTTCCAGTCTGAATTTGTCTAGCTTCAATTTCCAGCTATTGGATCGTATTATACCTTTCTCTGCTAGACGGAAGAGCCCATTATTAAATATTTTTCCCCAAGTAGATACTTATAGACTGTAATCAAGTCACCCTTTATTCTCTTTATTAAGCTAAATCTTGAGCTCCTTCAGTCTATCACTATAAAGCATATTTTCTAATCCTTTAATCATTCTTGTGGCTCTTCCCTGAACCTTTCTCAACATCCTTCTTGAACTGTGGACCCCAAAACTGGACACAATATTCCAGCAGCTGATGCACCAGTGCCAAATACAAATACAAACCTCTCTACTCCTCCGCAAGATTCCCCTGTGTATGCATCCAAGGATTGAATTCATCTTTCTGGCCACAGTGTTGCACTGGGAGCTCACGTTCAGCTGATTATCCACCATGACCCCCAAATCTTTATCAGAGTCACTACTTCCCAGGATAGAGTCCCCTATCATATCATTATTTTCTTTGTTCCTAAATATATACATTAACATTTAGCCAAACTTACCTGTTCATGCAGAGATCAACAATCAGTAGATCCACCTGTACATTGCTCCAACTCTAGAATTGTACCCTTTATATTGATAAGAAAGAGGACAATTAATGGCAATAGGGACTCTTGCTTCAAGGACATTCCAGAAGGGAATTCTCAGACAAGCTCTCTTGCAAGATAAAAACAATGGAAGGCCCAAAGATTTTTTTTTTTAATTGAGTTTGGAGAAGGAAGCTCTCCCTGAAGAACACCCACGCATACATCTCTTTTATTTGGGAAAAAAAGAAGCCAAAATACATACTGTAGAAATTTTACCTGTTTTCATAACTTCCCTCCCCACTTTTTTCTCCCCAAGCCACCATAACCCCCTCATAGCTAGTCAATAAAAGGTGGGAAAGGAAACTCATATACAAGAGTCTTCCTCCTGTTCAGCTTCCCAGATTTCATATATAGGGTGGGTTTAATAAAACAACAAATTTTCCATGAGAATTGCCATTAGGCTGGCCTCCTTCTGTAAGAATCTATCAGTTTCCCATGAAACCAGGTTCTAAGAGGTTCTGAGACTTATCAATCAAATTTCAGTGGGATTACAGTTCTGTAATTTAGGATAGAATTAGACCATTGGTGTATAATTATTTTACATATCTATAATAAATTTACTGAATGACCATCTTTTTATGGTTACAGGTTACGTAGAAGAGTGTGCCAAGAGTTCTCCCGTAGATTATTTCTGGTATAGAGAAACTTTAAATATTTCCACTTCCATTGATGATTCAGGCACCATACAGTGGTGGCTTTTACTGTGTTTAACATGTGCCTGGGGAGTACTGTATGTGTGCACAATCAGAGGCATTGAAACAACAGGAAAGGTACTACATTTTGTTTTATATGAGCGTGAGATATACAAATTCTATTGTGATTCCCTATTTATACAGGAGGACATGTGAAACTAGTCATATTATAAAAGCTACATATTTCATAAGCAAAAGTAATCCTATTGCTAATATCAATTTTTTAAAAAATCATAGAATCATAGAATGTCAGGGTTGGAAGGGACCTCAGGAGGTCATCTGGTCCAACCCTCTGCTCAAAGCAGGACCAATCCCCAGACAGATTTTTGCCCCAGATCCCGCCTCACAACTCACAACGCTGGGTTTAGCAGGCCAATGCTCAAACCACTGAGCTATCCCTCCCCCCAGCAATCTCAGCAATCCTTTTGAACAGGGAAGCAGGATGAATGGGGATTCAATTTATGTGTGGATTCAGTTGGATCCAGCTCCATGATCTCAACAAACCTTTCTCTCATTCTGTATCTTATTTACCTTTAAGATGTCTTAATGAAAGATCCAATAGACTGATCTTTTTGGTATGACCATTCTCAAATCATGTGTGTCTATCCTTATTTGGGTTTGTGCTCATCCCTCAATACTTACTATCTAAATACCAAATCCAAGGTTTTCAAAAATGAGTACCGGTACATAAAGTTAGGCTCCTAAGTGCATAGTTAAGCACTTAAATAAGTACCCTGATTTTTAAAAATGTTGAGCATTCAGCCGCTCCCAAATTTTTGTAATAGCAACAGAAATAATCAGACATCAGGTTGTAGATTTTTTTTTCATAGTTAGCGGTCATGACAGAATGACCTGACTTGAATGCTAAAGAGTTACAACTTGTCTTAAGTTGAGCACTGACTCAAAATATATATATTAATAACTCAAAATATATATGTGTACTGCATTTCTCAAACATAAGAGTTCCAACAGTATGTTAATCATGACCAATTTGACACTCTTTTCTATTGTTTATCTGTTGTTTCACATTTCATTGTTTTCTTCTCTCATTTCTTTATTTTTCATGAAACAGTATTTATCTCATACTTTTAAATATTTATATGTTCCTTCTCCAGGCAGTGTATGTAACATCAACTCTTCCTTATGTTGTGCTTACCATTTTCCTGATCCGTGGCTTGACATTGAAAGGGTCAGTCAATGGAATTGTATATCTCTTCACTCCCAATGTAAGTGATTGGATTCTTTTGTCTGTGAATGAGGCCATTAAGTAGATATCTGTATCATTAATGACAAGTAGAAAATAAACCCCTTCCATCAGTATGTATTCTGACTATCCTTCAGGCATCCTAAAAGCCATTTCCTTAAGGCTTGAGTTGGATGGTAGAGCCCTTCTTTGCATTAGAGCAATGGTTCCCAAACTTGGTTCACGGCTTGTTCAAGATAAGCCCCTGGCAGGCTGCGAGACCCTTTGTTTATCTGAGCGTCCGCAGGTACAGCTGCTTGCAGCTCCCAGTGGCTGCAGTTCACCGTTCCCGGCCAATGGGAGCTGCGGGAAGCGGCGCAGGCCAGGCCACCATTTCCCGCAGCTTCCAGTGGAACACATTAGGAAATTTTTAATAATTGCATGCTAGCCATTTGGGTCTTCTGTTGTAGTGGTAATTACGGTCTCAAACCTATCACCATATCATGCTGATTATTCTTTCAGACATGAAAGAATATATGCTCCCCTCAAATTATGTTGTTGAACTCCTGAATGGGCCTAGCCTCTGTCTGTCAGAGGGTGGAGATGGATGGCAGGAGAGAGATCACTTGATCATTGCCTGTTAGGTTCACTCCCTCTGGGGCACCTGGCATTGGCCACTGTCGGTAGACAGGATACTGGGCTAGATGGACCTTTGGTCTGACCCGGTACGGCCTTTCTTATGTTCTTATGGGCCAGAGGGATAATTCCAGAACAATGTGAACTGTTTTCTCACCTCCGACTACATTCTGCTTCTAGAATGCTTCCATACTCTACCAGTAGAAAGCACTCAGCCTGAGTTTGAAACATAAATGGTGGACGTAGGATGGGATTATAGTCCTATCTTGGAATTTTCTGTCCAGATATCTGTATTAAAATAGTTTATTTTCAGAGCAGTTTCTCACTAAAAGAAGTGTTCAGCTGCCATGGGAAGCCAAGATATCAGGGTTTATCTGTTGATCAATCAGTATTAAGTGGTACAACTTAAACACTTTTTGGAGGAAAGAGATAAGGAACCTACTGTCACCTACAGGAAGACGATTATTTGCATAATCTTGTCTTTTTATATATTTGTTTAAAAAACTACTTATATTTAATTTTAACACATAAGAAACACAAAGAAAAGAAGTTTATAAAAGCACTCATTTTGTTTGCTGTCCATGTTTTAAGAGTGAGAATTAACTATGTACCATCATCTCCAATGATCTTGTTCCAGTCACTAGTATGACTTTCTGATATTCAGCATAAGCTGTAATATTATACAACATAAGATGTCATATTATACATTCATGAAGCTTTTTGTCTGATACTTCAGGTTACTGAATTGGCTAACCCAGTCACATGGCTGGATGCTGGAGCCCAGGTGTTCTACTCTTTCTCCCTTGCCTTTGGAGGCCTCATCTCCTTCTCTAGTTACAATTCCATTCAGTAAGTAGCAAGCACAAAAAATACAATTTGATATCAGTATTTCATTATTTGAGATAAAGTGTTGCAGTTAGATTCTGCCCTTTAATTGCATAATTATTTAGGGCTGGATAGTTCTCAGCTAAAAAAGTTCAGAAGACTCAGACCCAGCACATCTTCTTTGGAGGGATAAAAGAGTACAACGTCAACCCCCTTTTCTCTGCATCCTTTGGAAGTCCTTGTTCTTTTCTCGTATCCTAGCAGAGCACACCAATGCACTATAATACTAATGAATTCAGCATAATAAAGCTGTATGATGTGAGTCACTACATACTGAATGTCTCCTCCCCTTTTCCCTCCCTCACCCTTTGGAGCAAAGCTGTAAAGCAGGGGAGGAAATGGCAAAATAGGCCAGTCTGTGGGAACTTGGTTTTTTCAGAACTCATCATGCCATGGGGTCCAGAAGCAGTGTAGAGTCACAAGGCTCCTGCATAGATAGCCAGAGCCTCTGTAGGGCTCAACAACTCTGTAAATTTAAGGAGCAGAATCCAAGTCAAGTCTGCAGCTGGGTAATCCCTGCTCCCTAAATAGGATAATTCCAAAGAAATTCCATCTTTGGGCAGTTCATGGCATTTCACATACTATGCCTGAGTTTTCTCCACACATAGTGGACAATAACAACGAGGAGTCCGGTGGCACCTTAAAGACTAACAGATATATTTGGGCATAAGCTTTTGTGGGTAAAAAACATACTTCTTCAGATGCATGGAGTGAAAATTGCAGATACAAGCATAAATATATATTGGCACATGAAGAGAAAGGAGTTACCTTACAAGTGGAGAACCAGTGTTGAAGGCCAATTCAGTCAGGGTGGATGTGGTCCACTCCCAATAATTGATGAGGAGGTGTCAATACCAAGAGAGGGAAAATTGCTTTTGTAGTGAGCCAGCCACTCCCAGTCCCTATTCAAGCCCAAATTAATGGTGTTAAGTTTGCAAATGAATTGTAGCTCTGCAGTTTCTCTTTGAAGTTTGTTTTTTTGTTGAAGAATGGCTACTTTTAAATCTGTTATTGAATGTCCAGGGAGATTGAAGTGTTCTCCTACTGGCTTTTGTATGTTACCATTCTTGATGTCCGATTTGTGTCCATTTATCCTTTTACGTAGAGACTGTCTGGTTTGGCCAAATGTACATGGCAGAGGGACATTGCTGGCACATGATGGCATCTTTCACATTAGTAGATGTACAGGTGAATGAGCCCCTGATGGTGTGGATGGTGTGGTTGGGTCCTATGATGGTGTCGCTAGAGTAGATGGGGTTTGTTACAGGGATTTGTTACAGGGATTGGTTCCTGGGTTAGTGTTTCTGTGGTGTGGTGTGTAGTTGCTGGTGAGTATTTGCTTCAGGTTCGGGGGCTGTCTGTAAGCAAGGATTGGCCTGCCTCCCAAGGCCTGTGAGAGTGGGGGATCGTTTTCCATGATAGGTTGTAGATCACTGATGATGTGCTGGAGAGATTTTAGCCGAGGGCTGTACGTGATGGCCAGTGGTGTATTTTCCTTGTTGGGCCTGTCCTGTAGTAGGTGACTACAATACCCACCTGGGGAAGTGAGGAAACAGTTTGACAGAGTTAGACGGGTACCCAGAAGTCACCTACTACAGAACAGGCCGAACAAGGAAAATAACAGAACCCCACTGGCCATCACGTACAGCTCCTGGCTAAAACCTCTCCAGCGCATCATCAATGATCAACACCTCCTCATCAATTATTGGGAGTGGACCACATCCACCCTGACTGAATTGGCCTTCAACACTGGTTCTCCACTTGTAAGGTAACTCCCTTCTCTTCATGTGCCAATATATATTTATGCCTGTATCTGCACTTTTCACTCCATGCAACTGAAGAAGTGGGTTTTTTACCCACAAAAGCTTATGCCCAAATAATATCTGTTAGTCTTTAAAGTGCCACCAGACTCCTCATTGTTTTTGTGGATACAGACTAACACGGCTACCCCTCTGATACATAGTGGACAATGTAGTCCTTTGATTTTTCAGAGTCCAGATAATGCATTTCTTCCTTCACTTCATTCAAGCAAAACTCCCTTTAACTTCACCAAGCTTTTTGTCTGAATAGACAAATTAAAGATTGCAGGATTTGGTCTCAAGAAATACATTACATCCCCTGAGAGATAAAATATATTATGAAGTCAATAGAAATTATCATAAATGGATGGAGTTGGGGTCTGAGTTATGCTAACCAGAAAGTTACAGGCACTTTGTAACCAAATATCAGATGTGCCCATTTGCTATGGGATTCTCATTATACAAAATGTAATGTGTTTAATATAGGGGTAACTGGATGAAATTTAGTGGCAGGTGAGACATAGAAGTTCACACTAGATAACTTAATAGTCTCTTCTGGCCTTAAACTCTATGAATGTATGTAATGTGTGTGTCACAGTTTCAGGGTACTGCATCTGTATCCACCCCTCCATGGTCCACACCAGGAGTGCCTAGTCAGGTTCTCAGGTCTCTAGCAGTTACCTGTCTCTAGTCAGGGATTCTTGTCCCACTCCCTTCTGATCAGGACATTTTAAGGTGGCTCAGCTCCCTATGATATCCCCAGCAAGCCAGTCTTCCTAACGACCAGTGCCTGTATGTTGCTTTCTCTCCAAGGGCTATGAACTGTGTACTGCCAGCAGTTACAGGTTACCTCACAGCTTTTTCTCAGCAAGAACATTTATTCTTAAAGTAAAAGCATACAGAGAAAATATAACAACAACAATAAACAGATTTAAACACACTAAACTTATTATGTTTTCTGGATGAGAAAGTAGTTCCTGAGTCAGTTTAAACACAGTCTTTTTATATTAAAAATCCCTTTCTTTGTCTCTTGGTCTCTGGGAAACCGAGTTTGAACCAGAATATGCAAGCCTCCCAGGGACTGATACCTCTCTGGAGGTGTTTACGAAGTGATTCACTTTAATCACTCCCCACTGTTTTGGTTCATGGAGGAGCTGTGATACCCCTCTTCCTTGGAGTTGCATATAATTTATGGCCCACCGTGATACGTAAACTTAATACAATATGGTCCCCAAAGATATTGCATAGGGTTGCAATATCTGTCACAGTGTATATGATGCATCTTGCCTTATTTGAGCACACTATTCTGGATGTGAATGCACAGAACTTCTCATTGTTTCATGATCGTTGTGAGTATCTCTCATCCAAGATGAAGTTTTCAAATACAGGTGAAATACACCTCAAAAATGTAGGTGTGCTCTTTGTGCCAGAGATAGCTTTAATTTACACACGCAGATAACTGGCATTTGGGGCCCTCAGGGCCTCTAGGTGCAGAGCCCCCATGAATTTGGGGGATAGATACAAGTCAAGGATAATTTTTTTTAAAAAAGTTTCTAGCCTTTTTTATTGTATAGAAAACCTTAAAACAAATATAAGCCATGCAAGAGTTCATGATTTGTAAGGGGTAAAATATAAACTGGTCACTAGGGCTGACACTCTGTCACAGTGATTAGGAAAAGTCACATTATTCCTATCCTTCCCCCAACAAAACCATCTTGCAAGTGATACTCTTACATTCTATATTCTTATATTAACATAACACAAGAACTAGGGGTCACCAAATGAAATTAATGGGAAACAGGTTTAAAACAAACAAAAGGAAGTATTTCTTCACACAATGCACAGGCAACCTGTGGAACTCTTTGCCAGAGGATGTTATGAAGTCCAAGACTGTAACAGGGTTCAAAAAAGAACTAGATAAGTTCATGTTGGATAGGTCCATTGATGGCTATTTGCCAGGATGGTGTCCCTAGCCTCTGTTTGCCAGAAGCTGGGAACGGGTGACACTTGATGATTATCTGTTCTGTTCTTTCCCTCTGGGGCAACTGGCATTGGCCGCTATCGGAAGACAGGACACTGGGCTAGGTGGAGCTTTGGTCTGACCCAGTATGGCCGTTCTTATATTCTTATTCTAATTCATCCTCTAACACATTAATAATTTAGCTTAATTACAACTTTATTTCTTCAAGTATAACTTTTGCACGTGATTGATTAATTATAACTATTGAAAATTTGATGTAGCTGTGTTATTCCTTCAATCTAATTAAAGACAAAAATGACTGAGCAATGTTAAAGTTTTTAATGATACAGTTTTTAATTAAGTTTATCTCAACTTAGTTAACAGATTTGTTTCTAAACTCTCAGAAAACTTTTTATATACATATAAATTAGTGTCCTGATCCTATGATAATCCCAATAACCAATTTTTAATATTATATATATACACTGGCGAAAATTCATTGATGTTTCGGTCTTTTGCTTTACAGCAACAACTGTGAGAAAGATGCTGTGATTATCTCTATAATCAATGGTTTCACATCCATTTATGCAGCAACTGTCATATACTCCATCATTGGGTTCAGGGCAACAGAGAGATATGATGACTGTTTCGGCAGGTAAATTGTAATAAAACCTAATTACACAGACTTTTGTTTAGCATGAGTGGAAGCAGCCTGACTTTCCACACCATTAGTTCAGTTAGAATTATTCTGTTATTCATGTTATTCACTTGCTTGCACAAGGAGCCCTATGGACCAGTTACAGGATCTGGTCCCATATTGCTGACTGTAACTTAAAAAAAAAATCATGATCATGTGCAAGATCAATAACTTTTGATCATCTGATTTTCTAAGATGTGTTTATTTAATTGTAAATGAAAAGTAAATAAACCAAAATGATGGTACCATAATGAGTGGCAGTTGTTTGACCTGTCCTCCTTTTCCACCTATAGGCACCCTATCCTTGGAAGGTTCTGAACAGTGATGTTTTAGAGAGTTAAAACCGTTCAGTCATTGATATTCCATTTTGTCAATATAGTTCTTTCAGAAATAGCTATTAAGGAGGCAATTTCCATTGGCACAGAGGTAGATCAAATTGGCAAAATATCCACCACTACCCATGAATACTGAAATAACTATAGTTTTACATGTAATGAGACAATTTACCACTAGCATAATCAGGCATAAACCACTGAATTCAGCAGAACTGTGTATGCTTACTAGGGCTGATCAAATATTTCAGTGAAAATATTTTTGCAGAAAATTGGGTTTTCCACCAAACCTTTTTTGTGTGTGTGTATGTGAAAAGGAATTGTTTTCCACTGAATTTTCCACTGAATTTTTATTTATGTTTTTTGTCAAAAAACTAAATGCCTGAAAACCAAAAATAAGTTAGCCAAAACCCAAGATATTTTGATTCAGATATCCTGCTATGGTTTGTCATGAGAGTTGTAGTTTGGTTTCCTCGTGTCCCCATTCTCCTGTATAAACTAGGCTCCTCAGCTGGACTATATCTTCCATGATGCACCAAAGCTGGGGACTCCCATGATGCAACCATTTCTCTTCACTGTGAGGTGAGACCATGGTGCATCACAGGAGATATAATCCATCCATAGAACCCAGGCTATAAAGGCGAATGGTAGCATGAGAAACCATAACTACAACTCTCATGAGGCCCTGGCATAATTTCTGAATTGTAGAATTTCAGTTTTTGATTTTTTGAAAGAAAATTTGAACTTTTCCATGGAAGATTTAGACAATTTTTTTTTTAAGTCCACATCCAACTATCTCTAAAGCTCACACCAGCAATGAATATGTCCCAACTATTTTGTGGAACCAGTTCTGCTGATATCTATTTATGAAAGTAATTTCTTTAATTGTAAAAGTTAACATAATTTTGAATATCTTTATATTCACTATTACCAGTAAGTATTTAAAAAGAGTAATTAAAATTCTTATTTGACCCAAAATGTCTGCATAATAAATGCAAGAATAGCTGGTATACCCTATTATACACTTCTACATGACCCAAGTGGGAACAAGTGAGTAATTTTTGTTTGGTTTATTTGAGCAGGATTTAGAGAATTTTTCTTTATCATAATTTAGGGGCAGATTTTCAGCCCCAGGTCTCCAGATGTCTGTGTGCAGATTTGAGTATGCACATACCAGTACGAGTTCTTTGCAGGAGCAAACAATTGTATGTGCACTTTGGGGCACATCCTCAGCCAAGTAGCCAGACTGAGTAGTTGAGCTGGGCAATGATGCGATGTGTGTAGAAAATGGTGAGAATCATCTCCCCTCTCCCTGTCCCCTGGCTGCCCCCGGAACGCCTGCCCCTGACTGCCCCCCACTGCCCCATCCAACCCCCTCTCCTTCCTGACTGCCCCACCGGGACCCCTGCCCCCATTCAACCCCCTGTCTTGCCCCGACCGCCCGACCCCTATCCACACCTCTGCCCCCTGACCACCGCCCCGAACTCCCCTGCCCTCTATCCAATCCCCCCTGCTCCCTGCCCCCTTACCACGCTGCCTGGAGCCGCCGCCACCACCACGCAGCTCAGAGCTCTGGGTCAGGCTGGGCTCTGCAGCTGCGCTGCCCCAGGAGCTCACAGCCCCGCCGCCCAGAGCATTGCGCTGGGGGCGGAGTGAGCGAGCTGAGGCTGCGGGGGAGAGGGGACAGCATGGGAGGGGCCAGGGGCGAGCCTCCCGGACCAGGAGCTTGGGGGCTGGGCAGGACGGTCCCGCAGGCTGGATGTGGCCTGCAGGCCGTAGTTTGCCCACCTCTGTCCTATGAGAAGTCATACATATGAAAAGAATCTGGGGGTTATAGTGGATCACAGACTGAATGAGAGTCAATAGTGTGATGCAATTGTGAAGTATCATTTTGAAGTATATTAACAGGAATGTTGTGTGTAAGACATTGGAGGTAATTGTCTCACTCTACTCAATACTGGTAAGGCCTCAGCTGGAGCACTGCATCCAGTTCTGAGCACCACAGTTTAGGAAAGATGTGGACAAATTGGAGGAGAGCAACAAAAATGATAAAGGTTTAGAAAACCTGAACTATGAGGAAAAGTCAAAAATACTGAGCATGTTTAGGCTTGAGAAAAGCAGAGTGAGAGGATACCTGAAAACTGTCTTCAACATGTTAAGGGATCTTACAAAGAGGATGGTGATCAGTATGTCTGTTCACATGGTCATCGTGCTGGTCAGGGCTTCTTCACTGAATCTGGACTACTCTTCCAGCCTGACTGCAGCTGTGCACTTGCCAGCTTCCTGGGTTCGTTTTCTACCCCTGGTTTCATCCTGATCTGACAGTGATGTCCTTGAAGCACTGTCAGCTGGAATTTGTACCTGCAAAACTCAGTGAGCTTCCTGGCTCTCAGTCCTGTACGCAGACAACTAGACAAATACAACACCTTTCTTTATTGTGTCTTCTTTATGACAATGAGACATGGAATTAATGATAATTTATTTGATGATGAATATGAAATCTTAGGTTGGTTATATACAAACATTAATTTCCAATTATTTATATTTCACTTCTACAGAAATATTCTTACCCTGACAAATGCTTTCGATTTGCCAGAAGGTAATGTAACCCAGGAAAACTTTGAACAGATGCAGAAGTGGTGTAACATGACTGATCCAGTGACTTTTGTAGGCCTTAAGTTTGAGACCTGTAACCTCGAAAGTTTCTTAACTGATGTAAGTTGACACTATAGATGGAATCTGTAGAATTACTACAGGGTGAGCTGGTAACAACCCTTATTTAAGTTTCTTAACGCTTTCCATTATAAAGGATTCTTGCAACCTTTTCTATGAGATGCTTTTACATCTACTCCATTTACAGCATGCTTTTGATATTTGGTAGAAGGAATGCCCTTGGACTAGGGCCCTTTGGCCCATGAAAATCCATTCAGCTTTTGCTGAGCTATAAACTGTTAAACATTGACATTTCCCTCCTCTCACTTTCATTCCTCAGGAAACTTTTGGCAGCCAGCCAGAATAATAACTAAACCCACAAATATTCTAAGCCCAGGTTCACTGTACTGTCAAAGTGGTGGCAGACAACACCACACTGGAAAAGCCTAGGAGCTGCCAGAGCAGCAATAGTGGGAGAAAAGAAAGAAAGGCTGGATTCCCAGCCTGGACCCAAAACATGGCCCATGTCTCCCTCTGGGGAACAATGTGGGGCAGGATTTCCCTCAGGTGAGGAGAGAGAATTGGGCCAAGTTCCCCACTCTAACCAACCCCAGCCAACCCTGGACCCATCCAGCCCCTCTCCGGGACAACAACCTTCTCTTGCTGCCAGCTAACCCTGTAATTCAGTTAGTTGCAGCCAGTGCTGCCATGCTAAAGGTTTAGGTTTCAAACCCTGCTGATGATTGGTTGGTGGGAAGGGGTTGTTACAGTTGTATATAACAGAATTTTATTTTTACCTTTCTCTTTTAGAAAAGTTAGGAAAATACATATGAAAAAAACTACTTTGAGGTAACTATTTAGGTTGTAAAAGACAAGCACTCAAAAGTTAGGGAATGTCAGATTTACAGTTCCCTGGACATCTAATTTAGACCCTTTGTGTATATGCATTAGGATACTGTCTTTAATTACATGATCACATACTATATTTTCGACAGGATTTTCACATACTATATTTTCCTTATTCAGTGCACAGGATGGATGCACAAATTGGGGAAATCAAGATTGCTCTTGCATTTGTAAATCTGGTATTTTCAAGCTTTTGAGTGCTTGACTTTGCAAACTAAATAACATTTAACATATATTAAAAAACTGTGGATATTTTTAAAAGGTTGTATTTGGGTTTATTGCCCATGAAATAGGAGTGGTTTCAGAGCATAACTCAAACTGTCTTACTGAATTGCAATGTGTAAACTGCACTTCTAGTTATAGTGATGCTCTGTTTAGGATTGATGTTGTTCTATGAAAATGTGAGTTCACAAAAAGAGTACCTCTAAAGACTGCCTCCATCTAAATTAGCTTGTTGGGCTTGTTATAATCTGATATAATGCCTCCATCTGCACAGTGGCTTATTACCGAAGTCCTTTTCGACCACAACTCCCAGTGATTTCAGTGAGCATTCTATTCATGGCACAATTGTGGGACAGTGATAAGGAGGAAACTATAGGGAAAAAATTGGTTACATAGTTTGATTATATTTTATGTTATTGTCCATTCTGGAAACATTATCTCAGTAATATACTTTATATATGTTACAGTAAATATAATGCAGAATTAGGGTTGATTTATGAAAATAAATAGAAAAGTATAACTATAGTACAGTATAATTCATTACCATCTACGGTATACATGGAAGTATTTTTAAATGCTAAATAGTGTCAGTGCTCCTAAGTTTTGAGTCTGCTGTCATTTCTCTACAGGGAGTTGAAGGAACTGGCTTGGCTTTTATAGTCTTCACTGAAGCCATCACCAAAATGCCTGTCTCACCTTTGTGGTCCATTCTCTTCTTTATCATGCTGTTCTGCTTAGGCTTGTCATCTATGTTTGGAAACATGGAAGGTGTTCTTGTACCTTTGCAAGATCTTAATATCGTACCCAAAAAATGGCCTAAGGAACTTCTTACAGGTAGGTATTGTATGGCTCTTCAGTATCTCTTATCTTTAAAGAAATTTGGAATTGTCTTCAGTCTTAAAATTAGTTAGAAGTGAACAGTTAAGTATCTGACATTTCTTACTAGTTTTTATGCTTTACTCTATGCCTAAAATATTTGACTTTGCTCTTTATTTACAGGTTTGATTTGTGCAGGGTCTTATTTGCTTGCCTTTATTTTTGTGCTGAATTCTGGTAACTACTGGCTGGCACTATTTGACAGTTTTGCCGGATCCATTCCCTTGCTGATAATTGCTTTTTGCGAGATGTTTTCAGTCGTCTACATTTATGGGATAGACAGGTATGAAATAAACATAGGCTTAAGTGTTGTAGAAACTATGCAGGAATGAATGAAGACCATAGCTGCCATCTTACTATACCCCAGTGCATGTCTGCTCTCTAATGGAATTCACAGGAATTACACAAACATAATTTAGCCTTTGTAATATAATGTTTTTAAAAAAACTCTCTCAATGAACAGAGAAAAATATCTGTTAAGATTTAGTGTTCTTGATTTATACTGTAGATTAAAGGTACTCAGCTTTTCTGCCAACAGGTAATAGTAATCCGTAATTGATAACTGACTACACACCTAAAACAAAAACTAAATAATTTTCAGAAGGGTTGCAAGAGAATAATATACTTAGCAAGTGTTCAAGAGCAGAGTAAACCGCTAAACCGTCAGTGGAAATATACCTGTATTTTATAGTATTGATTCATTGTAAATACACTTAGACTTCTTTACTTCTTAACTTTCTGATTTAGTTAATTATTTCTGGTAATAATGATGAGATGATAGCAGCGATTGAGGTGTCAGAAGATGATGGTCCTGGAGCAAATTGATAATTTATAAAGCAGTAAGTCACCAGGCCTAGCTGCATATTCAAGACTTCTTCTTTGAGTAGTGTCCCTATGGGTGCTCCACTGTAGGTGTATCTGTGCCCCGAGCCTCTAATCAGAGATTTTAGGTAGCAGTGTCCATTCGGCCCGCACATGCGCTCTCCCTCACCCGTTGTTTGCCTTGAGTCTATCTAGTGCTGCGCATGTGAATTGTCCCCAGTTCCTTCTCAACCGCCTTTGGCCTCAAACGGAGCGAGAAGTTGACTCTTCCTTCTCTGCATCATTAGTTTAAGTAGTAGTTATTTTTAGTCTTTTTGTTGTCTTTAATCGTTTCTGTTTACCCTGTTGGGATTTTTTAAAAAGAACTTTTTTAAAGGTCCCCCTCCCCTTTCTGGTGGGATTGCCCCCACAGGGGCATATAGTAGTCTAGACTTTCTGTTTTTCTCAGTTACAAAAAATAAACATCTACCAGAGATGCAAAAAGAAGAGTTTCAGGCCATTTCCAAAGAGGACCAGTTAGTAGCCAGAACTGCGCTACAGATGGCATTGGACGCAGCAGATACAACAGCCCACTCAGTCAGCAGTGGTAATGAGATGGGCATCCTGATTACAGCTTTCCAAGTTGCCCAAAAAAGTACAGCCAATGGTTGAGAACCTCCCGTTCAAAGGCCCCAAGCTCTTCACTGATAAGACTGACACCTCTCTTCATACTCTGAAGGATTCCCAGGCCACGCTATGATCTCTGGGAATCTATACTGCTGGACAAAAGAGAAAATATGGCTCTCAACCACAGCACAGTTCACGACCACCTCAGTACCCACCATCACAGCGCTCTTACGAGCCACAATGTAAAAGATCTAGGGTACAAAAATGGAAGCAATTAGCCCCCCAGTCCATGACCTCCCAGCCCTCCTTCCCTAAGCACCTTTGATGGGTTTGTCACGGTCTCAAACAGCTGTTCCTTGGAACATCAACTGCCATCTATGCACCTGTCACGGCTCTTCGGAAGTCACCTGACCATCTTTCTCAGCGGTTGGCAGAATATCACCTCCGACAGATGGATCTTGAAGATTATTTTGAATTGTTATGCCATTCAATTCGCATCCCTCCCCCATAGCCACCCTCCTTCCCTGTCCCTTTTTAGGGACTCTTCTCATGAGAACCTATTTTTCCAGAAAACAGATCATATGTTATGTTTAGGGACCAGAGAATCAGTCCTGATGCAACTCAGAGGCAAGGGGTTTTACTCACATTATTTCCTGATCCCCAAGATGAAGAGGTTGGAGGCCCATTCTAGATCTAAGGGCATTAAACAGATATGTGCACAGCTATAGAGCAAAGAGATTGGTTTCTAGCCTTGGACCTATAAGATGCCTACTTCCACATCTCGATACAACTGTCACACAGGAAGTTCCTACGGTTCACCTTTGGCCAGAACCATTATTAATACAGGGTGCTCCCATTCGGCTTCTCATCTGCACCCAGGGTATTCCCCAAGGTTCTCTCTGTCATAGCAGCACACCTGCAAACATTAGGCATTGTTATATACCCATACCTTGACGACTGCCTCCTCAGGGCTCCCTCATTTAAGGATGCCATACAAGCCACTCAGACGACCATGCGCACATTTTCGCAACTGGGCCTACAGCTCAACACCCAGAAATCAGCACTCACCCAAGTACAGCGACTGGAGTTTATTGGTGCTGAACTTGACACAGTACAAGTGAGAGCATTCTTCCTGCTGTACAGGTTCACCACCCTCACAAGTCTCATCGAGACAGTCCAGGCCAGTCCACAAACATCGGCCAGGAATTGTCTACAGCTGCTTGGTCATATGGCAGCATGCACCTTCATCACGCCACACGCTTGGTTGTTCATGAGGTGTCTGCAGATGTGGCTCAGATCTCTCTATTCCCCAAACAAGGACAGACTAAGCAAACCACTATCATTGCACTGTAAAGCACTCCCTGGACTAGTGGAAAGACCCATCCAATGTCCGATCAGGTGTTCCGTTCGTACAACCATCACCGACTCTGATGAAGGATGCCTCCCTAATAGGCTGGGAGCATTAAGGGTTGTCAGGAATGCCTGTGCACACTTTCTCCCATTCATCAAGAACATCCATACAAAGGTCATGATAGACAATATGACCTGTATGTTTTACATAAATTGCCAGGGAGGCTTCGGATCTCACTCCCTCTGTACAGAAGCACTCAAACTTTGGAATTGGTGCAACCATCACAACATGCTCATCTAAGCCGTCTACCTACCAGGCATACAGAACATGACAGCCAACAGTCTCAGTCAGAACTTTTCACATGACCACGAATGGGAACTAAATTCAGAGGTGCTTCACGACATATTTGCCTTTTGGGGAACCCTGACTATAGAGCTCTTCACTACTTACTGGAACAAGAAATGTCCTCGCTACAACTCCAAGACAGGCCTGTGGAAACAGTCTCTGGGTGATGCCCTCATTCTCCCATTCCCCACCTTTTATACACCTTTCCCCCATTTTCTTTACTATCCAAGGTCCTGTTGACAATACAATGAGACAAAGCAAGAGTTATTTTGATTGCCCCCTCCTGGCCAAGGTAAGGTTGGTTCCCTTACCTGGCATAGATGGCAGTATGTCCTCTGGTCTGTCTTTGGCCCATTTTCAAAATGACTTTCTCAAAACTACAGACTGATCCTTTACCCCAACTTGTGGATCTTCCGTCTCTTGAATCCTTCTTGGTTCCAATATTGAATCCTTCTTGGTTCCAATACTTAGAGGTAGTATGCTCTGACAAGGTGTTTCTACACAGCCAAAATCGACCACTCAGCATACTTACCTGCAAAAATGGAAACAATTCCAAATTTGGTGTCATTCTAAGTACATAGACCTGACATCATCCTCCCTCCCTCTGATTTTAGACTACATTTTAGACCTCAAAAAATCAGAACTCTCTCTCAGCTCCCTTAAAGTACATCTAGCACTCATAATGGCCTTCCACTATCAAGTAGATGGATACTCAGTGTTCGCTCACCCACTGACACATAAGGGCATTGGAAACCTGTTCCTGCAGGTGAGACTCCAACCTTGGATCTTAATCTAGTTCTCAGAGCCTTGACTAGCCTCCCTTTGACCCCATGATGACTTACTCTCTTTCACACCTGTGAATGAAGACAGCATTTCTGGTTGCCATCACCTCAGCTAGGCGCATAGAAGAAATAGCAGCCCTGATGGCACACCGGCCACTCACAGTCTTTTTTAAAGAAAAAGTAACATTTACGCCGCATCACAAGTTTCTCCCTAAAAAGTAGCTTCTGTTTTTCATATGAATCAAAAATCCATCTTCCTGTTTTTTCCCAAAACCTCATCATGATAACAGGGAAGCGATTCTGCATATGCTAGATGTTAGAAAAATGCTAGCATTCTACTTGGACAGGACTAAGGACTTTAGGAAGTCTCCTAAAATCTTTTGTTCATGGAAAGGTAGCCTTTTATTTTATTTAAAGTGAACTTTGTAATGTGGTATTACACCACCATGGGTTCAGCTCTGGCAGATACAGTTTCAAGCTTAACAGAGTGAAAGTCACCTCTGCTACTTGCTTCAGAGTTAGAGTCTCTATGAACACATAAAGACTAAGGGTAATCACTGGATAATTAAGATGCTAAAGGAGCACTCAAGGAAGATAAGGCCATTGCAAAGAAAGTAAATGAATTCTTGGTGGGAGGAGGGGTCCGGCGGCGGAGCAAAAAAAACAAAACAAAAACAAACACCAGTGCTGCTGGCGGAGCGAAATATCGGGACAAACACTTAAATATCGGGACGGTACAATTAGGGTGACCAGATGTCCCAATTTTATAGGAACAGTCCCGAATTTTGGGGCTTTTTCTTATATAGGCACCTATTACCCCCCACCTCCTGTCCCGATTTTTCACACTTGCTGTCTGGTCATCCTAATTACAATATTCTCCGTCTTATTGTCTATCCCATCCCACTCCTTATGTATCTTAAAATCTTATTTGCTTTTTCGATTGCAGCTGCACATTGATGAGCAGAGCTGTCCACAGTAATGCCAGGGTAGCCAGGGTACCTTTCCTGAGTACATACAGTTAGTTTAGAACCCTGTAAGGTGTATGGAGGGGAAAATGTAAACAACTCAATCTGCATTTGTTGACACTGAATTTAATTTGCCATCATGTTGATCATTCACCTAGTTTGTTTAACATAAGAACGGCCATACTGGGTCAGACCAAAGGTCCATCTAGCCCAGTATCCTGTCTTCAATGCCAGATGCTCCAGAGGGAATAAACAGGTAATCATCAAGTGATCCATTCCCTGTTGCTCATTCCCAGCTTCTGGCAACAGAGGCTAGGGACACCATCCCTGCCCATCCTGGCTAATAGCCATTGATGGACCTATTCTCCATGAATTTATCTGATTCTTTTTTGAACCCGGTTATAGTCTTGGCTTCACAACATCCTCTGGCAAAGAGTTCCACAGGTTGACTATGCGTTGTGTGAAGAAATACTTCCTTTTTTTGTTTTAAACCTGCTGCCTATTCATTTCATTTGGTGACCCCTAGTTCTTGTGTTATGAGAAGGAGTAAATAACATTTCCTTATTTACTTTCTCCACACCAGTCACGATTTTATAGACCTCTATTACATCCCCCTTAGTCGTCTCTTTTACAAGCTGAAAAGTCCCAGTCTTATTAATCTCTCCTCATATGGAAGCCATTCCATACCCCTAATCATTTTTGTTGCCCTTTTCTGAACCTTTTCCAATTCCAATATATCTTTTTTGAGATGGGGCGACCACATCTGCACGGAGTATTGAAGATGTGGGCGTACCATGGATTTATATAGAGGCAATATGATATTTTGTCTTATTATCTATCCCTTTCTTAATGATACCCAACATTCTGTTCACTTTTTTGACTGCTGCTGCGCATTGAGTGGATGTTTTCAGAGAACTATCCACAATGACTCCAAGATATCTTTCTTGAATGGTAACAGCTTATTTAGACCCCATCATTTTATAGGTATAGCTCAGATTATGTTTTCCAATGAGCATTACTTTGCATTTATCAACATTGAATTTCATTTGCCATATTGTTGCCCAGTCACCCAGTTTTGTGAAAACCTTTTGTAGCTCTTTGCAGTCTGCCTGGGATTTAACTATCTTGAGTAGTTTTGTATCATCTGCAAATTTTGCCACCTCACTATTTACCCTTTTTTTCCAGATCATTTATGAATATGTTAAATAGGACTGGCCCCCCAGTACAGATTCCTGGAGGACACCACTATTTACTTCTCGCCATTCTGAAAACTGACCATTTATTCCTACCCTTTGTTTCCTATCTTTTAACCAATCCAGGAGAGGACCTTCCCTCATATCCCATGACAGCTTACTTTGCTAAAGAGTCTTTGGTGAGGGACCTTGTCAAAGGCTTTCTGAAAATCTAAGCACCCTATATCCACTGGATCCCCCTTGTCCACATGCTTGTTGACCCCTTCAAAGAATTCTAGCAGATTGTAAAGGGAAATCATGCCTCACCAAAAACCACGTTGACTGTTCCCCAACAAATGATGTTCATCTATATGTCTGACAATTTTGTTCTTTACTATAGTTTCAACCACTTTGTCCAGTACTGAAGTCAGGCTTACCGGCCTGTAATTGCCAGGATCACCTCTGGAGCCCCTTTTTAAAAATTGGCTTCACATTAGCTATCCTCCAGTCATTTGGTACAGAAGCTGATTTAAATGATAGGTTAAAGACTACAGTTAGTAGTTCTGCAATTTCACATTTGAGTTCCTTCAGAACTCTTAGGTAAATACCCTCTGATCCTGGTGACATATTACTGTTTAGTTTATCAATTTGTTCCCAAACCTCCTCCAATGACACCTCAATCAGGGACAGTTCCTCAGAAAGAATTGTATTACCTCATCTGTAATATTGTGTGGAACTACTGGTCACACCACCTCAAAAAGGATATTAGAGAGAGTTCAAGCAAGAGTGAAAAGGATGATTCAGGAGCATAGAAAAATTCTCATGTGAAGAGCTATTAAAAAAGATAAAGGATTTAGGATTAGGATGTGGGGACATGATAAAAGTATATGAAATAATGAATGTTATAGAGAAGTGAGATCAAGAGCTTCTATTCTCCCTTTCTCACAACACATGACAAAGGAACATTTGATACAGTTAAAGGTGACAAATTCAAAACTGATTAAAGAAATACTTTTCACATGATGTGTAATTAGACTGTGGACTTCATTGCCACAGGAAGTTATTCAGGCTAAGAATTTAGCAATATTCAAAAAGGGATTGGACATTTACATGAGTAACAAGAATAAGCAAAATTATAGTTAATGATAAAATTTTTGGAAAGGATATAAAATGTCATGCTTTAGGGCATAAGCCATTCTCTAAATACTAAAGACCAGGATGAGGCCTAATATTGGGGTAGATTATCCCACATCCACCTACTATAGGGTTCTTACACCATCCTCTGAGGCATCAAGTGCTGGCTACGGCTGGAGACAAGATACTGGACTAGATGGACCTCAGGTCTGACCCAGTGTGGCAATTCTATGTTCCTAACTGTGAAAGACAGTAGTAGAATCTTTAGGTTTTAAAAAAAGATTTCTACACAGTAGCCATTCCTGAACAGTGTACAGTTTATTCCTGCATGTTTTGCAGAATCTGCCAGTGCCTGCTGTGCAGTGCTTAAGTGACATTGTACTGATTTGGGCAGTTCTAAATATTGAAAACAAACTGCACAAGCTTAATGTGATATGGAAGCTTCTACTCTTGTGGGCAACAGACTGTGCAATCCTTCCAGTAACTTTGTGTCAGGGTCCTTTCATCCCTTATTCCCTGTTTTTTCTCAGCTACTGCTGGCCCAGCTTCCTGGACCACTGTGGAGGCCACTATATCTCACCACTAATTCTGCTGGTGACACCACTTAATTCTCAGTGGCTCCCCGGCATCTCCCAGCACCATAATGTGGCTGCACAGCTACCTCCCTGCTGGACTACTCTCCAATGCACAGCCTTAGTGAGACAGTTGCATTACACAAGTCTTTTCTTTATGAATCCCTTCCTTGCTGACTGCCTGTTCAATACTAACTCTCTTCAGAACATTTCCCCCAGAATGTCTTTCTGGAGCTGGCCCTTTAAATTTGATAGAGCCAAGCAAATGGAGCCTAAAAGTGGCCATTTTCCTACTAGCTGCTGCTTGGTGCATCTCCCCTTCTCCCATCCTATAAGCATTAATAGCTTCTGTTTATGATGTGTTTTCCCCCAGTTTTTTCTTTCTAACGCCTGAAAAGAGGGCACACTTCACATACTTCCCCAATCAAGAAGGAACCTGTTGCCTAAGTTTTAGGTTCCTTTTCCATCCCACACAGAGACATTAAGTCCACATTTTAATGTTCACTTCTGTTGCTGGTGTATTAATTTGTACCCATAAGGGTGGAGTGTTAAACACCATCTAGTAATTTGGGCATTTTATCTTTCATGTTGACCATCCAGATTACCAAATGGTCAATCAATAATAAAAATTCTCATCCTAAAAGGCAGTAATATAACCCCTCAATAGCCCATTTGATAGGTAACTAGATTAAGGCCACAAAGGACTATTATGATCATCTAATCAGACTTCCTACATAACACAGGCAGTGGAATTTCACCAAGTGATTTCTGCATCAAATCCATAACTTCTGGTTGAGCTACAGCATGTTTTTTAGGAAGACATCCAGTCTTGATTTAAAGACTTCAAGTAACTAAGAATCCACCACATACCAATACAAGTTGTTCCAATTGTTAATTGCCATCATTTTTAAAAATATGTACCTTATTTCTAATCTGAATTCATCTAGCTTTGACTTCCAGCCATAGGATCTTGTGCTTTTGTCTGTCAGCAGTCAGAAGATTTTCATAGATGCATAACTTCCAAGGCCAGAAGAGACCACTGTAATCATGTATAATACAGACCATAGAACTTCCCCAAATTATTCCTTTTTGAACCAGAGCATATCTTTTTAAAAAAATTCACCCTTGATTTAAAAACTGCCAGTGATCGTGAATCTACCATGAACCTTGGTAAATTGTTCCAATGACTAATTATCCGCACTATTAAAAATGTATGCCTTATTTGCAATCTGAATTTGTCTAGCTGAATTTGTCTAGACTGTGATCAAGTCATCTCTTAACCGCCTCTTGGATACACTAAATAGCTTAGTTTCTTTAATGTCTCACTGTGAGGCAAGTTTTCCAACCTCAAAACATTTCTGTAACTCTTCTGCACACTTTCCAATTTGTCAACTGCTTTTGACATCAGAATTGGTCATGGTATTCCAGCAATGGTGTCAGTAATGCTGTATAAAGTAGCAATAACAATTCCCTACTTCCACTTGATATTGTCCTACTTATACATCCAAGGATTGCATTTGATCTTTGCCACCACATAGCAGTGGGAGCTCATGTTCAGTTGGTTATCCACCAGGACCCTAAGTCCCTTTCAGAATCACTGCTTTCCAAAATATAATCCACCAGCCTGTAAGGGTGAGCTGCATTCTTCGTATTAACTTATTTGGGTCAACTGCCATGCACTTCTAGTGCTAGTGGGGAGTAAGGGACGGAGGAGATACTCTTTTTCTTAGGGGGTTGTTTCACAATAGTATCTAAGGTAAATTACCCCAGGTAAATTATCATAATATAGCATACAGTGGTTCCTAGTGAACTTCATGGAATCGCCTTCTTTTTTCCTTTCCCTGGAAATAGGAAGCTCTACTTTGAGTAATTTTTCTTTTTAGATCTCAAAACACTTTACAATGGAAGATAAACATCATTATCCCCATTTTTCAGATTTGGAAACTGGGTCATAGAGAGGTAAAGGCCAACATTTTCAAAAGTGGCTTCTGATTTTGGGCTGGATTTTCAGAAGTGCTAATCACCCACACAAATCCAGTTGAACTCAATGTGTGCTGTAAGTATTCAGCACTCTAAAAAAAACAGGCCTAAGGAGTCCCAGAATGCCTCAAATATTATTATGGATTTTAAGAGAAAAAATAATATATCCCATCAAAACTGAAAGTGTTTGCAAATAGAAACCCTTACTTCCATTTAGGCACATCCCCTGCCTTGATACCATGTTTTTAAGCCTTAGCAGCTTTACAATGGCAGCTGGGGCTCTGTCCCACTCACATAAAAGGAGAAAATAAAATATATGTGATAGTTTATCTTCATCCTGATCAAAGGCGCTGACTCTGAGGCTGGAGCATCCACAGAAAAAATAGTGGGTGCTCAGCACCCACCAGCCCCCCGCCGATCAGCTGTTTAGTGGGCCTTGATGATCAGCTCCTCCCCTTCCCCTAGTGCCTCCCGCCTGCTGCTGATCAGCTGCTGGGCAGTGGGCAGGAGGCGCTGGGGGGTGGCGGAGGAGCAGGGGCAGGAAGAAGAAGAGTGAGGGCAGGGTGCATTTGGGGAGGGGGTGGAGTGGGGCAGGAAGAGGTGGGACAGGGGCGGAGCTTTGAGGAGGGGACAGAGTGGGGGCGGGAAGAGGCAGAGCAAGAATGGGGCCTTGGGGGAAGGGGTGGAGTGGGGGTGGAACATCTCTTGGGAAAGCTGAAAGTGGGCACCTGTAATCCTGATTCTGTGCACCATTCACAGCTGTTAAGGCAACTCAATAGCTCAATCAGATCCACCCCCAAGCGATCTACTGGACAGTCACAAAAGAGGACTGAAGGACACTTTCAAAAATGGCTATAATTAAGTAGCATGTGTGTGGTTAAGACAAGTCAAAGTACTCTACTTAACACTCTGAAATACAATTGCTATGACTATCTAAGTGAACCTTATACATAAAAGCCACATTTAAAAATGCCTTCAATTTGCCTTCTCTCCTTTCAGTAATAAATGATATTACACTTTAAAAGAAACAGTTCTGAGGTGCAAACAGAAAAACCTTGAGAAGTTTTACAATACATCAGAGGGAAACTCAACTTACACTCAGTCATCTATGGATGAAATCAATTCACACCTGTTCTTACTTTTTGAAGGCACCATGCCATAACTTGATCTTTTTGATCTTTTTTGCTTTTCTTGATAATTACAAGCAGTGTGAAATCAGAAGCAGTCACACAATTATTGAAACAATGCATGTTTTTAAGAGTATTTTTCCTGGCATGCTTTTGGGAAATTTGATTCAAACTTATAGGATAATTATGTTGATATTTGCCTGAATTAGAAAAATATTTCTAAATCTTGTTTTTACCAATTTATATTTTACTGTGGCATTGGAAAGTTCTGAGAAGTACAATTAGGGCATTTTACTTTGTCATTTGTGCGTGTGATTGGACAGTCTCTGAAAGTGCTTTGTAAACCACTGCAGTGGAGTGAATTTCCTGAACTTGCTACCTTTGCTTTTAGGTTTAACAAGGATATTGAGTTCATGATTGGACACAAACCCAACATTTTCTGGCAGGCCACATGGAGAGTCGTCAGTCCTCTCATTATGTTAGTTATCTTCTTCTTTTACTTTGTGGTGAAAGTCAATGAAGAACTGCTCTATATCATTTGGGATCCTAATTATGTAAGTACATAATGTCAAAACACATATCTTGAATTTTTTTTATGTATTCCTCCTTTTTTCTGTGCCTGTACTAATTACATCCATCTTCCCCACGTTGCCTGTTCAACAGTGTTCTCATGAATATTCTACTACAATGCATAAAATGGAATATAAAAAATTAAATGTTAGATCTTAGATAAATGAACTTGCTATTCTAAATTCAGCCACAAATGAATAGGAATTGCTAGATGATGATGTCTTAGTAAGGATCCTACTGAGAGACAGGATCACAGGATGAAGGCTGTGAACTTAGTCTTTTATAGAGTAGGGATTGCATAACAGTTTGAAATGTAGAGAGCTGTCACTGTTAACAAAAGACTAGTGGGTCAGATTCTGAACCCATTTATATCCATGAAAATCCACAAGAGCTGCAATGTGGTTGTGACGGGTTTTCCCAGGGTGCAACCTGGAACTGGGGTACCGCTGAGCTTACTAACTGGCTTACTAACCTGGGCTCCCTCTCCCACTGTGATATTGTGACAAGCTGCAAACCTCTCCAGGTACAGCACTTATACAGATAGCCAAGGGTAGGGACACACCCAGCTGAGTTACATGAATGCTTCTTCCACCCACTCATGAACTAACAATAGGGAGGCCCCAGCCAATTCCTCACAGCTCCCCAGCCTTGCACCGCTGAGCTGTACTGTCTGGCCCTGGTCAGAAGCCTGGCCAGTGTAAATTTATAACTCAGTCCGCCCCTCCCTCAAAGTAGAGAGGACATGCACCAGCTTTTGTTCCTGAGCATATTTCCCAAGCACCTCAACCAAAACATACTGTTTAGGTAAAATATAAAACGGATTCATTAATTAGAGAAAGATAGGTTTTAAGGGATGATAAGTGGTAGGCATAAAGGACAGAGATGATTACCAAAGAAAATAAAAATAAGCGCACAATCTAAGTTCTCTATACTAAAGAGAATGTGAATCAAGCAATATGTCACCCTGATAGATAATACAAGCAGGTTACAGATCTTCAGTACACAGGATAGAATTCTCCTTCAGCCTGGGACCACCTCCCCAGTTCAAGAGTTTTTGTCCTCCAGATGTGGAGTTGTGGGGGGAATGAGGCCCAGTGATGATGTCACTTCTCTTTTATAGCTTCTTCCAGCTTGCTGGAAAGAGCCTTTGCTATGACATGGGTCAAGCAGTCTCCATTGTCTACATGCTCTCTCTGAGAAGTCTCCGTTGTATACAGTTCCTAGGATAGTTGTTGTGAGTGTGTACTCGCTTTAATGGGCCATCAGGAGCATCTGGCTGCTCCATTATTGTACCTGAAAGGCTGGTTGTGGGTGTTCCCAACCTCACAACACATTTCAGTAACACACACACACAGAGTAGAACTTTATCATAGAATATCAGGCTTGGAAGGGACCTCAGGATGTCATCTAGTCTAATCCCCTGCTCAAAGCAGGATCAATCCCCAGACAGGTTTTTACCCCAGATCCCTAAATGGCTCCCTCAAGGATTGAACTCACAACCCCAGGTTTAGCAGACTAATGCTCAAACCACTGAGCTATCCCTCCCCTTTACAACTTCACATACAATGATAGCACATACAGCAGGATTTTAATGTTCAACAGATTAAGACTTTTAAAATGATACTTCATAAGGCATACTTTGTACAAAACATATCATAACTATATGATAGGGGTGAATATGAGGGTCCCAGGGTGCTGCTTTGAGGCACAGTGTGCCACAGTGGTTATTAGGATTTTCACTTGTGTAACTAGAATCAGAATCTACCTCTGTAGTCTCTGGGTCAGTCTTGTGTTTATTATACATAAATATTTTCTCCCAGGAAGAGGTTTACAAGATACTGCATATGGACAAATGAATTTTACCTGAGCTTCATCAGGCTTAGAATATATGGAATCTAGTCACCTTATGCCACATGTGTGCTATTTTTGTACTATATTTTATATAAAAAACCTCAGCTCAGATTCAGCGAATGTCTTGCAATGCAGTTTCAACTTGTTATGCAAGTTTTGGTTGAACTGGCTGAGGTACATGTGCAACCAACATGACAGGAAAGACCAAGAGAGACAATTAATTAAAAATAATTGTAACTGTGCCTCCCAAGGTATTTTAACATCCTCCCACTACATTTCCTTCTCCCCCACCCAGGCATTTAATTGCCCCTTCACTCATTCCCACCGCTGGGCATTTTACCTTACCCCCCAATACACACTCTCTCATGTGAGGGCATTTCACTTTAAGATCCCCTCAAAGCATTGCTTTTTGTTCTCCCTCCCACTTTACTTTTAGAAACCTCAGAGGGGGTAGCAATGTGAGTCTCTTCTTAGTGTCCTCCCAGTTCAGGAGGCCAGTGGTAAAAGCAAGAGCAGGAGCTGCAGAGCCAACATAAGCAGCTGTTCCCTGCCTTCTCAGCAGAGTCCCATCTGTTTCTGGCTCTTCTTGCCTCACCACCCTCAGGCCAAGAAGAGGATGAAGATACTGGTCCAACTCCCCACTTAAGAGTCTTGCACAACTTGATAATGCCCTGAAACTCTACCCCCCACCCCTAAGTGAATCATCCCCAGGGTCTTTCCATTTCTTTTACCCTCTTTCACAGTGTATGCCAGCTCCCTACAGTTAGCCCCTGGGACACAGGTCTCATCTTTTACCTCAGCAGACTTCTGGGGGAGCTCCATCACCTCTCTTCTTGCTTTCCTTAGGGAAATGCTACCCTCCATCTTGTCTTCAAGGGGTCTGCCAAAGGGGGCCACAGCCTCCTCCTCCTTGCATGTGCAAAGAGCACCAAAATATTCAGGGACAGGACACAGCCTCCTGGCCCTACAGGAAGACTGAATGGCATTGCAGCCAGTAGTTCCACTGCCACAGGTGGAATTTGTCTACCTTGAGCCCTATCCAAAGAGTCTCTTATTTGTGAGCTCCTAGGGGAGAAGCCACTTTGGGAGGGGATGTCAGAGGAAAGTCTGGGCAAAAATTTTATTACAAACTCTCCAGCATTCAAAATTCATGTGTTAGTCCCAAAAACGTTTTTTTTTTTAAAGTTTGGGGTTCTTTTTATTTATCTTTTGATTTTTAAGCCTTCAGGATGCATTTGGTACACATTTTCAAGCTTTTCTCTAGCTAGAAAGTTACTTTTAAAAAAGAAAAGAAGAAAAAAATTCCATATATTCCATAATCACATGAATCCAGGAATTGAAGCTTTAAGACAAATACCTAATATCATGGGACTCATGAGCTTGCAGTGCTACAGAAGACATTTGGGAGTGTCAGGGAGCTGAAAGAGGGAAGCCTTGCACAAAAGCCTCTTGTTGGGGAAATCCTTTAGAGTTGGCAGGTCTCCAACAAATATAAAACTCCACCCCTGAGCACCTTGCTTCTTCCTACCCAACTGAGCCACCATTCAGAGCTGCCACCCTTGGCAATGAAACTTTTGAAACCTGACAATGCTAAACTCAGAACATACACAAAACCCTCTAGGCTCAGAAAACTGCAGTACAAAATAGAATTTGTAGTAACAAAGAAGTCACTGTAGTCTAGTGCAAAGATCAGGTGACACCACCAGTGAACTCCTATGGTCTAGCCCCAGCTATGCCACAATGACTTAATCTGTGAATTTGGACAAATCACTCAATCTCTCATTTTCATTATTTTACAGTGATGTTGTGAGGATTACTTAGTCAATGTGTGTTCAGTGCTTTTAAGACGTTAAATGCTAAATAGTATTATTGTGGCACTCAGTTAAATTATAAAAACTATTTTTTAAAAATCTTGTTTTATATCTTTTAATGCATCAACTACAAATATTCCCTTATCCTTTCAGAGATAAAATACTGTTATGGAGGAATTAATGTTATGGTTCTGGGATTTCTCTGGGTTTAATATATCTAATAATGGGGGCAAACAACCTAACTAGTTTTAGGATGGATCTTGATACATTTATGAACAGGATTATATAACAGGGTTGTTTGCATTATCTGGGGACTGGACTCAGTAACCAAGGAGAGTCCCTTCCAGGACTATATTCCTGTGTTGAATGTTCTTATATATTTTGACCACCAGTCCTTGAAACTTGATTGTTTATTCTCACAGGATCAGTTCCCCAAATCAGAGAGAGTTGGATATCCTGACTGGGTGTATGCCATCATTGTGATCTTGGCTGGAGTGCCTTGTTTGGTCATCCCTGTCTTTGCCATCTACAAAGTCATCAGAAATTGCTGTCAAGAACAAGATGGACATCAGGGCCTTGTCATCTCAGTTTCTGAGCCCTCTGTGAATGGAGACCTGAAGAATCATGCATTAAAACGTATTTCAAAGAGATGGAAAAAAGACCTTGTTAGTGATGGAAGGAAAAACAAACGAAAAATTTAAATGAAATCCATAGTTAGTTCCATTGTCATAAAGGGGCAATGATGTGAGTTCCCAGGGGAACAATGAAACTAAGTGAATCCTATAGTAACTGATTTCAGTGTCTGACTGTTCAGGCAGGAGAAATAATGTGAACACTAATTTTATGCTGACTTGTGTCTTGCACACTCAATTGTTTTTAAGCACATATATCACTGTGTTGCACAGAGTCACAAATACTTTTCCTCAAGCGAAAGTTTTAAATATTTAATTATTAAAACATTTCTAAGTATGAAAAAGATTTCTTGATTTATTTATACCATCTGGATATTTCACTAACTTCCCCTTTATTTTCTAATTGCCAGCAGATAGTTCTTTCCCCTGCTGACAACATAGGAGAGTAGCAGCAGCAGCTCAGGGAATGACACAATCTACCTTTTTTAGCTCCTGTTTAACAAACAGTGGAAGGAGAAGTGGTCTCACACACACCCCTTGTCCAAGACTTCCTTGGTGGCAGGGGGAGCTGACGGGGGACAAGTTAGGGTTGCCAACCCTCCCGGTTTCGCCGGGAGGCTCCCAGAGGCTACTAAAGCCAAACTGGGAGATTATAGGCACTAAAAGTCCGGCGGCGCAGTGGGGCTAAGGCAGGTCCTGGCTCCACACCACTCTCGAAAGCGGCTGGCATGTCCCTATGGCCCCGGGGGGGAGATAGAGGGTTCTGTGTGCTGCCCCTGCCCTCCCCCCCCCAACTCCGCAGCTCCCAGCACTGAACTTCCTGTTAACCCCCTACCAGGCCAGCTACAATAAACAAAACCACAACTTAATACTAAAGCTAAAGTTATGGCACCATCTATTGGTGGAGGTGCTGGCTGCACTAATCATTACAACTTATCCCCTCCAGTTAAATAAGGATTTAAAACAGTAACTCCTAGGAACCCAGGTAGTCTGCCATCCACACAAGCTTCAGTGTAAGTCTGCTCGAGTCTTATATTTAACAATGGAGCTATTGCTCATAGTTGGATCTAGATTGTTAGCAATTTGGAGGGTTTATATCCTCCAGGTTAGGCATAGCTGTTGTGGACAGACTGTGCATTGAAGACTGCAGTGTGCTGAGGTCCCAAAAACACTTTGGCAATTCTTCCTGCAAACTTGTCTCCCACTCTAAGAAACAGAAATCTGCTGGGGTACCTCCAAATCCTGTTCTGCATCCCTCTGGGACAGTTGATGAGCATCCTCAGTGTTTACTCTCCGTTTTCTTTCAATAAATCTGTTCATCAGGTTTCAATGGACTACAGAAAGGCAGTGGCAAATCTGCCAATGGGCCCATAGGGCCCATGCCCAGGGGTCCCAGCCAATTGGAGGGCCCCAGAAAAATGGGCTCCCCAGAAGAAATCTGCCATGGGGCAGTGGAAGCCTGGAGCCCTGGCAGAAGCTGTGGGTGGGGCAGGGCAGGGGAAGCCCCAGTGTCCCAACCCCAGTCTCTGGCAGAAGCTCCGGGCAGGCAGGTGGGGCTGGGGAAGCTCCAGTGCCCTGACCCTGGTCCCCGGCACAAGTGCTGCGCGGGTGGGCGAAGCAGGAGAACCGCCAGCACCCCAACCCTGGTCCCCTTCAGAAGTTCCAGGCGGCAGGGGAAGCCCCAGCGCCCTGACCCCGGCTCTGGCCCCAGGACTGCAGGAGCTCTCACTCCCTGCTGTGGCCCCAGGGCCATGGCAGGAGGACAGAGCTGCTCCAGTCTTGGGGCTGCAGTGGGGGATGGCAGAAAGGAGCAAACGGGTTGCAGGGCTGCAGTGGGGGGGGGGGGCAGAATGGGGCGGGACTGTGGGTGGAACAGGATGAGGCCACGGGAGAAGGGTCAGAAAGGGGTGGTGTTGTGGATTGGGCCACAGGTGGAAGGGGCGGAACGGGGGTAGAACCACAGGCAGAAGGGGTGGGGTGGGTCCCTCCACTTACTCTGGCCCTTAATCTGCCTCTGCAGAAAGGCTAGCTCTTCCTTTTTCTAGCAGCAAGAATACATTATTTAGTTTCTTAATTACTGTAAAAAGAAGTAACTCCTCTAAAAAGGAGTAAGTCTGGGATTTTTTCCAGACTGCCTTTTCCAGTTGCATAACCACAGAGCCTTCCTGGATGGGAATTTAATGTTCCTCTTTCCTGGCATCTTGTGTGTGGCATGCTCACCTCTGGCTCATTTGTTCCGCTACCTTCTGGAATGCTGTCCTAGATCATTGATATAAGAATCTGCCATGTCACACATCTGTTTAGGTGCAGGAACAAGCAAGGCCCTGTTGCCTGAACATTGCCACAGGGAAGCATGGTTTGCAGAGTCCAAGAATAATCTCATAGGGAGAGTAATAACTAGCTGAGTGCTATCTAGTTTTATATACAAAGACGACAAAACATTTCTCTGTATCCCAGTCTTGTTGGACTCAAAGAATGGAACCAATGGTGCAGTTTACTCTCTCCACTTCCCCATTACTTGCAGGTGGGCAACGCTGTTCCTCACATGGTTACCTGGAGTTGTTGGTAAACCTCATGTAGTAACTGTGATTCAAATTCCTTCCCCTGATCACCGTAGATAAAAGTTGGTGGGCCAAACTGCTAAGCTACATGGTTCATTAATGCATTTGTAACTGTATCATTCCTTCTATCTTTCAGTGACTGCACCATCTCATACATTACCAACAGCTATCGATCGCCACCTGGTGTTTCTGGCATTGGTCAGTGTGTGTGAACTCCCAGTGCTTCGTAGTTTCGGGCATTTCCCCTAAAGGAGTCCTGCCTCTCCTTGCTGCAGCTTTCCTTTCTGGACAGGCAAGACAGGAAAGTACCAAGTCCTTAACATCTGCAGCCATGCCCAGTCAAAACAATCTGCCAAAAATACCCTGCTCAGTTATACCCCAAGTGGACTTCCATTTCATGATCATGAAGGCACTCTAGTACTGTTCTCTGTAAGCTGGCTGGCAAGACAATTCTTTTACCTTCATGCACCAGTAATTTGGTAGCCAGATCAAAGGATAATCATTCCTGGTACTGTGTTGGACTTCCCTAGTCTTGCTCTCCTTTGATAGGTCTGTTGGTGCACCGAACATAACTTAGGGTCCTTAGATTGTTCTTGCCAGATGTCCTCACAAGACCAGGCTGAATTTAGTCTCACAGCCCCTCACTTAGCTGAGAGCATCCCCAACACATTTTGCTTTCTAGGTTTATGGGGAATTGTGAATGTACATGCCGACAGTTTGTGAATCCATTTCTACAGGTGTCCTTCTGGGAATGGGCAACAGGGGATGGATCACTAGACGATTACCTGTTCTGTTAATTCCCTCTGAAGCACCTGACATTGGCTACTCTCAGAAGACAGGCTACTTGCCACTCTTTCTCCTATTTCAAAAAGGCCAATCCCCCCTCATTGTGTAAATGTTTGCATAACTCTCTATAGGAACCACAATCCGCATTGGCAAGCTGCTAGTAAAAGGCTTTGGAATCGCCATCCAAAACCACTACTAGGTATTGTACTACTTTCTCATCTACCAACTCATTCACAGAGAGCAACAGCTCAGTCTGTCAGCTACTCACAGATTCCAATCTCATCAGCGTGACCATAAACTACTTCTCAGGCAAAAGTCCTTTTGCCATTTTGAAGTTGCTGCCACTAGTTGTAATACTCACTTATAGAATCACAGGGATGTATTGGGACACAGCAAGCATCAATTCCAGCACACAGAGTCAGGACGCAGCTTCCTGCTAACCGCTACCTACCCTACCACCCCAGGTCAAATACAACAACATAACAATACAAGACTTAACACTAAGATAAAGATACTGCACCATTTATTGATGGAAGTGCCATGTAGTGAGTCGGTGTGGCTCCCCTCCTGTCCTGAAGAGGGAGCCCCGGCGCAAACACCCAAGTGGGCGGAGCCACCGCCGCCTGTCCCCGCCCCCCGGAAGTCAAGGGGCGGGACAGGAAGTATAAAGGCCGGCAGCCAGAGCTCAGTCAGGCGCCGGCCACCGCAGGGAGCAGACGTGCGGTCGGGAGCTCCCCGCCAGGATACCTCGGAGGCCCGAGGTGGATGCCGTAGCTGGCCGGAGCTGCCCCGAGCTCATTACGAGGAGGAGCCGCCAGAGCCCGTCCGCTCCCGTCGCTGGGAAGCGCCCGTGGAACTCCCCCACAGCAACCCTGAAGGAGAGGCTCCGCCAGAATCCTTCCCGCCCTGTTGTTATCCGGAGGAACCGCCCGAGGACCAGTGGCCGGATTTCCCTACAGAGCTACCAGACCTGCCGCCAAGCCCCGGCCGAGAGGAGGCCCCACTGATGGACTGGACCGCAGCCGGTGCCACAGACGAGGTAGGCCCTGAGGGGGATAATGGAAGTAGCCCGGGGGTAGCCGACCCCAGTCAGGCTACAGAGGCCTATGAGCCCATGGCAGTGTGTTTCGGTCAGGATACCCCACTGACCGGCAGCGACACTAATCGCTGCTAGGGCCCCGGGCTGGGACACAGTGGAGTGGGTGGGCCTGTGTCCCCCCCTGCCACCCCTACACACGGGTGGCAGGCTTCCCCCTCACCCAACGCAGGTAGGAACCTGAGCCCCTTACCTGCCTAGGCCAATTGCCTGCTTGTGCTCCGCCCTGACCCAGGGCCAGAGCTCCTAAACTGCCTGTGTGCTCAGCCCCTGCTACAGAGGCCTGAGCTTATTGACTGCTTGTGCTCAGCCCCTGCTGCAGAGGGCCTGAGCCAAATTAACTATTGTGCTCCGCCCTGACCCAGGGCCAGAGCTCCTAAACTGCGTGTGTGCTCAGCCCCTGCTGGAAAGGGCCTGAGCTTATTGACTGCTTGTGCTCAGCCCCCTGCTCCAGAGGGCCTGAGCTAAATTGACTATCTGTGCTCAGCCCCTGCTCCAGAGGGCCTGAGCTAAATTGACTATCTGTGCTCCGCCCTGCCTCCAAGGGCCAGAGCTTATAGACTGTGTGTGCTCAGCCCCTGCTGAAAAGGGCCTGAGCTTATTGACTGCTTGTGCTCCGCCCTGCCTCCAAGGGCCAGAGCTTATAGACTGTGTGTGCTCCGCCCCTGCTACCGAGGGCCTGAGCTAGATTGACTGTCTGTGCTCAGCCCTGACCCAAGGCCAGAGCTAATAGCCTACTTGCGCTCAGCCCCTGCTCCCGAGGACCTGAGCTTATAGACTCGCTCGCCCAGCCCCAGTTACAAAGGGCCCGGGCTTATTGACTGTTTGTGCTCAGCCCTGCATCCAGGGGCCTGAGCTTAGTGACTGCCTGCCTGCCCAGCCCCTGTTCCAGAGGGCCTGGGTTCTTGACTGTGGTTTCCTCAGCCCCCTGGACCAGAGGGGCTGAGTCCTGAGCTAACGGACTGTTTAATTCGTGCAGTAGGGAGTCGGTGTGGCTCCCCTCCTGTCCTGAAGGGTCGAGCCCCGGCGCAAACCCTTTTACAGCCATCTACAGTAATCATTAAAGTATTAAGCACCAGAACACTCAGGGCTCACACTGTAAGCCTTGTTTATCCAGCTATCCCCTTTCTCCACATGTATCACTTTGCACATTTTTTTAAAGAAAAGATCAAGTCTGAGCTGACCCATCCCCTGACTTTCCATCATAACAAAGATAGCCCATTGCAAAAAAGTATAGCTATGCTTTAAGGCAGCCAAGTGAGTTAGTGTGTGGAGAAATGTAACTACTTGAATTACTAAATCCTCACAAGTCCTCACTTGTAAGATAGACACTAAAGGGACTTGTAAGATAGACATTAAAATGAGGGGGGTTAATTTTCTTGTTTAAAGGAAAACAGATTGTTTCCGTTGGCATTCCTGCATAGAAATGATCCCCTCAGTTTCATATAGTCCACAGCCAGAAGAGGCCATTGTGAACATGTTGGTTAAGAGAATCTTAACCAATTAACCTGATAGAGATGTCCCACTCTAAACTGGAAGAAATTAGGATATGACATAGAAGATGCCAAAGAAAGTGATAAAGTTCCTGACCCAGAAGTTGTAATGTGGTTGGCTGTGAATGCAGCTACTCTTTGGATCAGTCAGAGGATGAAGTGACTGTATCCTACATAGTCAGTAGAGGAATAAAAGAGTTGTTGTAGTTTAATTAACACTACACTAGTCTACAGTAGTGGACCAGGACTCTTCATCTTAAGCTACTGCTGCTGCAATGTTTTGACTAAAGCTTTTAAAACAAAATATGAGCAGGGGGAATTAATTCTGGAGCCTATAAAACTTGATGAGTTCTTGCACCATGGCCCAGAGTTTTAAAGGATTTAAGTGTTGCTTAGCTCAGCATTGCAAGGCATAAGTGACTTAGGAACCTAAGTCTCAGTGAAAATGAATTGGACTTAGGCTACAAAGTACATAAATTTCTTTTGAAAATGTGATTTAAGCTCCTAGACAAATTGAGACTGGAAATAATGTGTAATTTTTTAATAGTGAAGGTAATTTAAATCAAGAATGAATGTTTTTCTAAAAAATATGCTTTTAGTTCAAACAGGAATTATTTGAAGGAAGTATGTGTTATACAGGACATCAGATGAGAAGATCACAGTAGTCCCTTCTGGCTTTATAATCTATAAGCATGGAGAACATCAGGTGACTTGATCACAGACTACAATACTTGTACATAAGGAAGAGATTTCTGATAGTACACAGCTGTTTAATATAGCAGGAAAGGGCACAAATGAGATCCAGAGCATGGAAGCTGAAGCTAGACAAAGTCAGACTAGAAATAAAGTGCAAAGTTTTTACAGCGATGTGACACTTTCTCAGGATGTCCTGGACCGTGGGTCACCATGCTACCTTCCTGCCTCCAGTGAGAGGGAGTCTTTCTTGTGGTGGCTGAATGTCAGCTCCCTGATATTGCCAGCCCTTCAGCCATTAAAGCACTCTCCTCTATGCTCTGCCAGTTTCTACTTTGTCTTGCAGTTAAACACTTAATGCACCCCAGTCCAGAATGTCTCAGAAGTGTTTCCCCCCGCACCCCCAAGTCCCCAAGTGTCCAGCCCTGTTGCTGGACACACACAATAGTTACCAGGTTCGCTATTCCCACAGGCATAGTAGCACAGCAACTTGTGTGATTCAACTGAGTATCAGCTTCAATAAGAACACAGCGCTGTAATCTATTTATGGTGAAAACCAACGTAAGTCTGTTAACAACGGTAAAGATTTTAAGGGAAAGTGAGCACGGGTAATAAGAACAACAGGTTACAAATAAAACGAGAGTATAACATGCTTTTACTAAACTAAAACTTAACTTTAGCAGGCTAAAAAATCTCTCACCTAAATTTTTCTGCAGAGCTTGCTGGTTTTCAGTCAAACCAGGATCAAAAAAGGTTCATGAATCACTCTCCTTTGCCAAGGATGTTCCTCAGTAAAACGGATACGAAAATGTCCTTTTGCTTCTCCTTATATTTCCTAGAGGTCATTGTCTTTGTTTCCAGAGTCAGGATGACCCGCCCCCCGGGGTTCAGACTCCAGTGTGCTTTCCTCTGTTGAATTCACATCCCCCTGTTGATTTCCTCTGCAAATGTTGATTTCCTCCATTGTATCGACTTATAATGCTTAATTTACACATGAATCTAAGCAGACAGGTAAATCAACATTCCTTTGTCTAGGAACAACTTGTTTGTCAACTCTGGCTGGGACACAGATCCTAAAATGTATTTTCAATACATATATACAACCTTTAAAATATCACCTGTACATACGTCACATAACGATTATGAATCAAAATGACATAAGCTTCCATTAGACATTTACTCCTGGGGGAATTCTGCACCACTGCGCATGCGCAGAATTTATGTCCACCACAGATTTCTTTGCTTCCCTGCAGAAAAATGACTTTCTGATGGGGAAGCAAAGGGAAGCCACAAGAGCAGTCATATGACCCTCCCCAGCAGTATGTTTCAGGTGTCCAGGGCAGCCAGTAGAGAGGTAAATCACTGTGGGGAAGGAGGGCGGGACTGGGAAAGACCCGGCTGGTGCATCCTACCCTGCACCAGGCTCAGCTGCTAGTCCCAGCTAGGCTGGGGAGGACAGGACTTCCTCTTCCCCTGCACAGCATCCGGGGCTGTGTCAGACCCACCTCCAGATTTCTTCCCTGGTTGTAGGAAGCTCTGAAAACTGCCCCCTCCTCCATCACTCCTCAGCTGCATAAGGAGGGATCACTGTACAGAGAGCTGCTCCCCCATCCGCCCAACACCCATGCATCCAGACCTTCTTATACCCAGACCCTCCTGCTGAGCCTCATCCCCCCACACACCCAGAACCCCCCCGATAAGCCCCACTCCCCCTGCACCTGAACCACCCCAATGAGCCACCTGCACCCAGATCCCCACCCTACCGAGACCCAACCAGCTGCACCTGAATCCCCACCCCACTGAGCACACTCCCAAGCATCTGGACACCCCGCCACTGAGCTCACCAGCATCTGAACCCCCCCTCCGCCGAGCTCTATCCCTCCCACACCTAGCCCCCCCCGCTGAGCCTCAACCACCTTCACCTAGACCCCCCTGCAGATTCCCATTACCATTGCACCGAGACCCCCCCGCAATAAATCCCTGTGCATCCAGATCCCCACCGCACCCAGATTGCCCCATACAGAACCCTCTCAATCTACACCTGGATCCCCCCACACTAAACCCCTCCAAACTTGGAGCCTGCCTTGCTGAGCCTGCCTGCCCACACCTGGTGCACATGGGGTGTTTCTGCGGCAGGCCCAGTCCTTGCGCTGCATTAGGGTTGGGTGCAACCTCACCACTGAGTCCGTGTCCCAGGGAGAGCTGCACAGTGATCTCCCACCTCTGTGCAGCTAGAGGCCTGTGCGCCCCAATATCATGCTAAAGCTTCCACATTTATTTGACAAATAAAATTTGCAGAATTTTGCAAATTTTTAAAATACTGTGCATGGAATTATTAATTTTTTTGGTGCAGAATTATTAATTTTTTGGCGCAGAATGCCCTCATAAGTATTCTCACAGGACCCTTTATGAAAAGAGTGTGTTTGTTTGTAAGGCCAGATAGGAGTTGCTGTTACAGAACATTGAACCCTTAACCAATTGGCACTGAGGGGTTTTTCAGGTCCCAAGTGAATTGCCCATTGAAACAACTTACCCAAGGATGTGGTAGATTCTCATCAGTTAATGGCTTTAAATCAAGACAAGATAGCTTAAAAAAAAATGCCAAGCTCAAAGAGACGTATGTGCTTGATGCAGAAAATACTGAGTGTTTTGGGCCTGTATTATGCATTATAAGATGAGCTGGTTATAATAATAATCCTGTCTGGCCTTAAAAATATATTAATTTACTGCACATTGCTACTAATATGTAAATCATTAAAGAAACTGTATTTACACATGCAAAGAAGCAAGTGTCAGGAGAGTTTGCAAAAAGAAAAATAGCAGTTAGAAAATAATTAACGTCATATTAGTTTACTTAATTAAGGTATTCTAATTTGTTTACATCTTGTTTTCATGAACCTAAGACAATTTTGTTAGAGTAAGGGCTCATGAGAAAAGGTGTTGTGCACAAGTACCAACAGGCATTATATATATATATATATATATATAAACCTATATATGCAATGTTGTCCTGAGAGCTTCTTAATGAGGCTTTGATCCCTAAACCCTTTAGCACCCATCAGCTCTTAACCAGGAGGCAAGGCTACTCAGGAAGACCAAAGCTTTAAAAAGCCTACTTCTTAAGGGTATGTCTACACTACGAGAGTAGTTCGATTTTACTTAAATCGAATATGTGGAATCGATATTACAAAGTCGAACATGTGTGTCCACACTAAGGACAGTAATTCGACTTTGTGAGTCCACACTAATGGGGCAAGCGTCGACATTGGAAGCGGTGCACTGTGGGCAGCTATACCACAGTTCCCGCAGTCCCCGCTGCCCATTGGAATTCTGGGTCAAGCCCCCAATGCCTTCTGGGGAAAAAAATGTGTCGAGGGTGTTTTTAGGTAACTGTCGTCATCCAACCGTCACTCCTGCCCTCCCTCCCTGAAAGCGCCGGCGGGAAATCAGTTCGCGCACTTTTCTGGTCAGTGACAGCGCGGACGCCACAGCACTGCGAGCATGGAGCCCGCTGCGACCATCGCTGCAGTTATGGCCGTTGTCAACACCTCGCACCTTATCATCCACCTTTCCCAGAGGCAGATGCTGAGAAATCGGGCGAGGAGGCTACGGCAGCGCGGTGAGGACCTGAAGTCTGAGAGTGGCACAGACCTGTCACAAAGCACGGGACCCCGCGCCGAGGACATCATGGTGGCAATGGGTCATGTTGATGTTGTGGAACGGCGATTCTGGGCCCGGGAAACAAGCACGGACTGGTGGGACCGCATAGTGATGCAGGTCTGGGATGAATCCCAGTGGCTGCGAAACTTTCGCATGCGGAAGGGGACTTTCCTGGAACTTTGTGAGTTGCTGTCCCCTGCCCTGAAGCGCAAGGACACCCGGATGCGAGCAGCCCTGACTGTCCAGAAGCGAGTGGCCATAGCCCTCTGGAAGCTTGCAACACCGGACAGCTACCGGTCAGTCGCGAACCACTTTGGCGTGGGCAAATCTACCGTGGGGGTTGTTGTGATGCAAGTAGCCAACGCAATCGTTGAGCTACTGCTCTTAAAGGTAGTGACCCTGGGAAACGTGGAAGTCATCATAGATGGCTTCACCGCGATGGGATTCCCAAACTGCGGTGGGGCTATAGATGGAACTCACATCCCTATCCTGGGACCGGACCACCAGGCCAGCCAGTACATTAACCGAAAGGGCTACTTTTCAATGGTGCTGCAAGCACTGGTGGACCATAGGGGACGTTTTACAAACATCAACGTCGGATGGCCGGGCAAGGTTCATGACGCTCGTGTTTTCAGGAACTCTGGTCTGTTTAGACGGCTGCAGGAAGGTATTTACTTCCCGGACCACAAAATAACTCTTGGGGATGTGGAGATGCCTATAGTCATCCTCGGGGACCCAGCCTACCCGCTAATGCCCTGGCTCATGAAGCCCTATACAGGCGCCCTGGACAGTGAAAAAGAACTCTTCAACTACCGGCTGAGCAAGTGCAGAATGGTGGTGGAGTGTGCTTTTGGACGTCTCAAGGGGAGATGGAGAACCTTACTGACTCGCTCTGATCTCAGCGAAACCAATATCCCATTGTTATTGCAGCTTGCTGTGTGCTCCACAATCTGTGTGAGAGCAAGGGGGAGACCTTTATGGCGGGGTGGGAGGTTGAGGCAAATAGCCTGGCTGCTGATTACGCCCAGCCAGACAGCCAGGTGATTAGAAGAGCCCAGCGGGACGCGCTGTGCATCCGGGAGGCTTTGAAAGCTAGGTTCCTGAGTGAGCAGGGTAACCTGTGACTATTAAGTTTGTTTACAGAGAAGCTGAACCTCCCCCGTTTCTTTACCCAGTAAATGTTCACTATCCTCTCCAGTTACATACCCCGTTCCCCCCGTTCCCCCCCTTCCAACACATGTTTAAAAATAAAATCACTTGAAATTTGTTAATGAACACCGTTTTCTTTATTACTGTTTTCTCGGTAAAGTGTTGAACCTGGGACGCAGACTGTGGTGGGGAGCGGGTGTAGTGTAGTGATGCAAAGGACGCTTCTAAACTCCAGGAATGACAGGCTCCGCACTGGTGGACTGGTTGTTTCAACGGAGCCTGCCACCCCTCCTGTTCGGGACTCTGTGTGTGGGGGTTATGTGACTTTGTGGCAGGGGGAGGACGGTTACAGATCCCCTGCTGCGTGGCTCTGTGATCCAGGATAAGGACCGCTGCATAAGATCTCTAACCGCACTCCCCCGCCACAAAGTCACATAGCCCCCCCACACACACAGAACATGAAAACCACCTCCCAGACTGACCAGGGTAACTAGTGACTGCAATGTGTGTGTGCCCTGCTGCTGAACCTGCCCCCGCGTCTGTACCCGGGTAAAGGTGACTGTCCTGTCCAATTACCAACCCCCTTCCCCCCCCTTCAAACAGACTCTCCTCTAAAAGAACATGATGGAAACAGTAATTAACAGAAACGTATTTTTTATTAGCAACTACACATGAAACTGGGGGATGAAACTGGGACGGGGGCTTGGGTGAGGTGGGAAGGAAAGGACTTATCAAATTTTGGGGAATGAGAGCCTTCTGGTACTTGAGCAGTCTGCAGGGGTGGAGTGAGAGTTTTCACGGACTATGCCGCCCCCCCTTTTTGGGACTTTGGGTGAGGGGGGTATGGGACTTTGTGGCGGGGGAGGGCGGTTAGAGATAGACTGCAGCGGGGCTCTGTCCTCCTGCCTCCGGTCCTGCAGAACATCCACAAGGTGCCGGAGCGTGTCCGTTTGCTCCCTCATTAGTCCAAGCAGCATTTGAGTCGCCTGCTGGTCTTCCTGCCGCCACCTCTTCTCCCGTTCCATGTGTGATCGGTGGATTTGGGACAAGTTCTCCCTCCACTGGGTCTGCTGGGCTGCCTGGGCTCGGGAGCAGCCCATAAGTTCCGAGAACATGTCCTCCCGTGTCCTCTTCTTCCTACGCCTAATCTGCGCTAGCCTCTGGGAGTGTGATGCCAGGGTAGGTCTGGAGACAGTCGCAGCTGTGGGATGGGAAAAAGGGAGTGAATTCCTCAGAAAGATAAATTTTTTTGTGAACAAAGAACATAGTCTTTCTCTGTGAACAAGACCATGCACAGCACCTATCACATGCGCACTCAGGACAACGTCGAATTTTCAGCCTTCGCATTCAGTGCCTGGGGTCTTGCAGTGCAGATCAGACAAGCGGGGCAGGACAGCGGAATTTGGGTAACAGGCTGACATGGTAAGCCGTAGACTTGTGGCTGCTTAAAACTGTAATATTAGCACTGGCCTCCTTTCACGTTCAAAGCAATGCCAGTCCCTGCTGCCAGCAATCCGGCAAGCATGAACTCTGCCCCTGTCCCACCCCCTCGTGGCTGTCCCAGGGAAAAATCCCTGTATGCTGCTCCTCTCCCGCCTCCACCGCGTGGCTGTAAACCACCGGTTACAGTTCTGTAAAGGAACAGGCAAGCAGTCCCAATACTAACATTCCCCTACCTAATTCAAAGCAGGTCACCATGAGCGACATCACTCTGATGAGGATTTCAGAGACGGAGAAAGAAAGGATGCTTCGGGAAAGCCTGCAAAGACCAGAGCCGTATGCCGCCATGCTCTGCAAGGCAATGATACCCGAGTACTTGATTGTCTCCTGGCGCGGAAACGTTTCCTACCACGGAGGACCCAATAAGGCCGCTCTCCCCAGGAACCTGATGCAAAGGCTTTCCAATTACCTCCAGGAGAGCTTCGTGGAGATGTCCCAGGAGGATTTCTGCTCTATCCCCGGACATATAGACCGGATTTTACTGTAGCTGCACTGGCAGGGACTAAACAGTAGAGCGCCTAGGGCAAAACAATCATGCTAAACCGGACATTGTTAGATTTTTTTTCAGCAGTTGCACTGCCAAGGACTGAAACGTTAAGCGCCTAGGGCAAACTAATCATGAAAAACCCATTGTTAATATTGTTAATATTCCTGTTCTGTTAAAAATAAATGTTTACATGTTTAAAACACTTACTGACTGATCCTTCCCCTGATTCTGTGTCCGGGTTAACGCCTGGGGACGGTTGGTAGGGGATCTCTGTAAGGGTGATGAAGAGATCCTGGCTGTTGGGGAAATCAGCGTTGTAAGCGCTGTCGACTGCCTCGTCCTCCTCATCTCCTTCCTCATCTTCCCCGTCCGCTAACATCTCCGAGGAACCGGCCGTCGACAATATCCCATCCCCAGAGTCCACAGTCACTGGTGGGGTAGTGGTGGCGGCCGCACCTAGGATGGAATGCAGTGCCTCGTAGAAACGGGATGTCTGGGGCTGGGATCCGGAGCGTCCGTTTGCCTCTTTGGTCTTCTGGTAGCCTTGTCTCAGCTCCTTGATTTTCATGCGGCACTGCGTTGCATTCCGGCTGTATCCTCTCTCTGCCATGGCTTTAGAGATCTTCTCATAGATCTTTGCATTCCGTCTTTTCTATCGCAGCTCGGAAAGCAGGGACTCATCGCCCCACACAGCGATCAGATCCAAGACTTCCCGATCAGTCCATGCTGGGGCCCTCTTTCTATTCTGAGATTGCATGGCCATCTCTGCTGGAGAGCTCTGCATTGTTGCCAGTGCTGCTGAGCTCGCCACGATGTCCAAACAGGAAATGAGATTCAAACTGCCCAGACAGGAAAAGGAATTCAAATTTTCCCGGGGCTTTTCCTGTGTGGCTGGTCAGAGCATCCGAGCTCGGACTGCTGTCCAGAGCGTCAACAGAGTGGTGCACTGTGGGATAGCTCCCGGAGCTATTACCGTCGATTTCCATCCACACCTAGCCTAATTCGACATGGGCATGTCGAATTTAGCGCTACTCCCCTCTTGGGGAGGAGTACAGAAGTCGAATTTAAGAGACCTCTATGTCGAACTAAATAGCTTCGTTGTGTGGACGGGTGCAGAGTTAATTCGATGTAACGGTGCTAAATTCGACATAAACTCCTAGTGTAGACCAGGCCTAAGTGACCAGCGGAGCTAACGAACAGGAGCAGCTAACAGGGGAGTTCTGAGGTGGCTTAGGAGCTTAAGATATATCATTTTTCGAGCACCTTGCTCCACATACGTCTAGAGGAGGCCCACATTGTTACTTTTAGCCTGGTGCTCTTACTTGGGGGGTGGGAGGTCCAGGTTCAATACCCTCCTCTGCTGAGATGTAGAAAGGATTTGAACAGTAGTCTCCAACCCACCTCAGGCAATCGAGCAAACCACTGAGCTATGGGATAGTTCAAGATTTATTGGGTTAGCAAGAGAGAATGATTCTGTCATGGTGGTTAGGGCAGTGAGACCCCCCAGGGTCTCTTCAATTATTTATACACAGTGGAACAGCTTCACCAGGAGAGATTGAAGGAGCCACACACCAGAATATCCCACTGGGCTAATTGCCACCTCCCACCAGATTTTGAATGGGACCAGATAGGGACCCTTCCCATGAAATAGGCAAGTGAATGCCTATCTTCCCTGGATCACTCAGGTCTTAGGTGGGAGATAGGCATCCATGTGCCTTGAGTGAGGCAGCAGGTGCTAAGGGAACTTTTACAGCAGAAAGGAGTTATGTGAATAGTGGTGGAGCCTAAGGCTGGGATTTAGGTGGCTAAACCCCAGATTTAGGTGACTAAATCAAGGATTAAGGCACCTAAGTACCTTTGTGAATCCCACGGTTGGTCTCCCGCTTCCCAGGGAGTTCCCTAATCACTGGGATATAGAGTCAATTGCTCCCTCTCTGGCCCTATGAATGTTTGTTCATTTATACAGTGGAACAGCTTCAGCAGGGGTGCTTTCCCCTTCTATCAGCTAGAATACCCAATAGCTCAATGGTTAGGGCACTCACTGGAGATGTGGGAGACTTGGGGCTGGCACTTAAACCCAGATCTCACACGTCCCACTTGAGTATTGGGTATTCTAGGGAACAGCTCTGCCCCCAGTAATTTTTTGGAGAGGCTCAGTTTGGTAATGTTACTCATGTTTATTATTCATCTATACAAATAGTGTATAGGGGAGAAACAAACAAAATAGCCTCCCTCAGTACAGTGCATTAACTGATAAAAGTGCTTAATTTCATTTTTCCTTACATTTACTTTACTTTTCTTTTCTTCCAAAAGATGTCATCAGTCAACCCTTTTAACTGAGTGATGGAAACAAAGTAAGCTTCCTACCAAGGCTGGGGGATGGCTTTTTCTGATCAAAACTGTTTAGGATTATTTTTAAGAAACACTTTTAAAAATATTTTATTACATTAATGTGATCTGAATGTTGCAAGATATTTTTTGTTTTTAGATGACAAAACTTTTGTAAAGTATCTGAGAACCTGGAGGTTTAATAGGAATCTACAAACAAAACAAACTATTTTACCCTGAGTTACCAATTAACAGGATCTCTCTGCGTTCTACAAATAAAGAAGGAAATTACAAAAAAACAGGCCAGAGAGATAGCTCCATCTACATATTCATCATTCCCAGTTTTGGTTTTAAATTGCAAATCCTTACACTCATACATTTTGGGTGATGTAAAGTGATGAAAACTCCACCTCTTTTCCAGAAATCTTCAGACTCTCCTCATATTAAACTTGTAGGAGAGCCAGGCTCTGAATTATATAAAGTTCCCCCCCCCCATTCGTTAAACAGCAGGATAAAAGAATACCATACTTTGTAAGGATGTCAAATGCTCAGTCATTGGATATCCCTGAAGTTCTTAAAGAAGATGACAGACCGAAGTGGGACAATAAATTCCAGTATATTTTAAGCTGCGTTGGATTTGCAGTAGGCCTGGGAAATGTGTGGAGATTTCCATACTTATGTCAAATATATGGAGGAGGTAAGAGCAAGTTGGGATCTTTCATTAAATTAAACATACAATATTAATTTAACTATATATATAAAGCATGAATGGGCAGGGAAAATATGTTAACAAATCTAATCTTCTATTTTTGCTTTTTTAATGTAACCTTTTCCACAAAGTAGAATAGCTTTCTCACTGTGTGAAAGTGATATTTTAAAAAGATTCACTGATTTAGGAAATGTCCACAAACTAAGAATGCTTTACAATAATCATGAATTAGGAAAAATCAGTGTTAAAACTTTTTACTATCATCATAAAATGAGGTGTTTTTAGTGGGGTCACACAGGGATTTAGTTTTGGCCCAATGTTATTCAATATCTTTCTCAATAATCTGTGTAATGCTGATGCCTTTGGGTTGGTCATCATCATCAGCGAATCAAACCTGGAACTTCTGGATCTTAATACATGAGCCACTACTACCTGAGCTGAAAGACTCAGCTATCCTATGCTAAGGCTGTATAAGGCTCATCAATGTCTGTGTGATTTAGTCCCCACGAGAAGGGAATACCGTGCCACAGTGAGTGGACATGGCTTACATCTGGTAAATGTATAAAATCTATGGCAGTACAGTTTGCAGATGACACAAAATATGAAGTGTTAAATGAGCAATCGGGATTGTTTGGTAAACTAAGTTTAGTTGAATAATATGCTTTTTGATAGAGCTAAATACAAGATCAGATATCTGAGAACCAAGAATGTATGTCACACTTTGGAAACAAGTGGCTCAGAAAGCTATTTAGGTGGCATGGTGGATAACCAAGTGAACATAAGCTTCTGGTGCAATGTAGTGTTTAAGAGTATAAACACTTGCAAGTATAAGCAGAGAACTATCAAGTAGATGTAGGGAGGTGTTATTACAACTAAATCGAGCATCAGTGAGACCATTTTTTGAAATGGGATGCACACCTTTTAAAAAGTAAGCTGAAAAATTTGAGAGGGTGCAAAAATGAGCTACAAGAATGTTTCAAGGTCTGGAAAACCTGCCTTACAGTGAGAGACTTAAAAAGGTCAATACATTAGCTCACAGAGAAGGTTAAGAGGTGACTTACTGATGATTTATAAGTAAGTACTAGGTGGCTAGAAGCTGAAACTAGACAAATTTAGATTAAAATAATTTTTTTTACAGTAAGGCTTGTTAGCCATTGGGGATGAACAGTGAGGTGCAAAATTTGCAGACCAATACAAAATTACTCAAGATGATCAGGTCCAAAGCTGACTGCGAAGAGTTAAAAAGGGATCTCACAAAACCGGGTTATTGGGCCACAAAATGACAAACAAAATTCAATATTGATGAGTGCAAAGTAATGTACATTGGAAAACATAATCCCAACTATACATACAAAATGTTGGGGTCTAAATTAGCTCTTACCACTCAAGAAAGAGCTCTTGGGGTCATTGTGGATAGTTCTCTGAAAATATCTGCTCAATGTACAGCAGCAGTCAAAAAAGCTAACAGAATGTTAAGAAACATTAGGAAAAGGACAGATAATCAAACAGAAAATATCATATTGCCACTATATAAATCCATGGTATGCCCACACCTTGAATACTGTGAGCAGTTCTGGTCGCCCCCTCTCAAAAAGATATTTTAGAATTGGAGAAGGTACAGAGAAGGTCAACTACAGTGTTTAGGGGTATGGAACAGCTTCTATACAAGGAGAGATTTAAAAGAGTGGGACTGTTCTGCTTAGAAAAGAGATAACTAAGGGGGGATATGACAGAGGGCTATAAAATTATGAATGGTGAGGAGAAAGTGAATAGCAAAATGTTATTTTGCCCTGCACATAACACAAGAACCAGGGGACATCCAATTAAATTAATAGGCAGCAGATTTAAAACTAACATAAGGAAGTGTTTCTTCACACATCACACAGTCAACCTGTGGAACTTGTTGCTAGGGGATGTTGTGAAGGCCAAATGTATGACTGGGTTCCAAAAAGAATTGGATAAGTTCATGGAGAATAAGTGCATCAGTGGCTATTAGCCAAGATGGTCAAGGACACAGCCCCATGCTCTAAACCTCTGCTTGCCAGAAGCTGGGACTGGACAACAAGGGATGGATCACTGAATAATTGCCCTGACTTGTTCATTTCCTCTGAAGCATCTGGCAAGGGCCACTATTGGAAGACGGGATACTGTGCTAGATGAACCATTGTTCTGACACAGTATGGCTGTTCTTATGTCCTTAAAAATCTATGAATCTTAGTTATTTTAGTATTTAAAAATGAACCAGAATATTATTTCCCCAAGTTTACAATAGTAGTAGTTAGCAATAACATTTAAAAATCACTGGTGTGGCAGTGATTGAATAATTTTTTCTCTAATAAAGCATATCCTGCCATGGACTCTTGTTGGCCTCTGGCTTGGGATTTTCCCTGAATGGGACTCAGACACCTGGCTAACCCTTTGGGCTTGGTTCCATCTCAATTATGGGGAGAAAAAAATGATTCCAGACTCATCCACTTGTACACCAAAATGTATGATCTGTCAGAGTACACTGTGTTACCCTACATAACTTCCTTGCCTTTCTTACATGCTTTGATAAACAGTGAAAAAGTATCAGTCACATCTGCCTTAACACTCAAATAAATGAATGGAGCCATTCACACCTCAGAGGTTTTGTTTCAGGCTCACTGCAAACATAACTGTATTGGTTACACCGGTCACATTTAAAAATTTAGATTTCTTTTTTTTTTTAAAGCGAGTTTGTTCACAATCTGCCTCAAAAAAAAAAAAAAAAAAAAAAAGATCTTTGTCCTGAATTGAACTAAATCCAAATAAAATCTTTCAGCTGAAATACATTTTCACATGCCTCTGCATTTCATGGTTCCATTTTGGACTGGAAGCAGAAGTGTCAAAATGTTATGAGAAAGTCCATTATTCTGAGATTTACAAATCAATTTTTCAGATTCCAAATTGAACTTCTAAACCTTTTGTATTTTGTTCTTCACTAATTTAAACATAATTAGGACAGCTATGAAAAATGGCAGAAAAATTATAAACGTGCATAAATGTCAAAAAATGCACATCTGCCTACTGAAGGGTTTCTTGCACATTCCTATGAAGCATCTGGTACTGGTCGCTGTTGGAGGCAGGATATTGTAAACTAGATGGAACATTAGTCTGATCAAGTCTGACAATTCCCAAGTGCTTATGTCTACCCAGCACACAGCAGCAGTTAGAAAAAAAAAAAGTAGAATAAGCTAGATATTTTAAAAAGGGATTGAAAAGGCTGAGGTGTTATGCTTTGCACTTCCATAGTTACACCAGTGCAAAGTTGGTATAAAATGATATAATTATGTAGTAATTTGCATCCACTTTGCCCTGTTGTAAGCAATGACACAAAGTTACAGTGGTGAATAAGCTCTACTATATTGAACTGTAATCAGTGCTCCATACTTGAAGTTCCAGTTTGGTTACTTTACCTTAAGAAACATAAAGTCATGAGAGTAAAAAAGGTGTGCAGCACCTGACCTCCCCTTGCTGCTCCATCAGAGGCATGGCTGGGGATTTCATAGGCACTGTGGTACCTGGGTGCCCCTCTTCCTGTTCTCCACTACTTCATTCTCTTTAGGTTATGAGCCCTACATACCCCTGACTATCTATATTAAGGAATTATACAAACTAGGTGTTTCTTGTGCATTCAGAAACTCCCAAGATTATTTATTCTGGAAAGTAGAAATTAGAAGATGTTTTGCAGATTATAGTTAAAAAAAAATGATGGCCATAAAGTTAATCAAGATAAATAAATAACATAGCTAGATTGATTTATTTAAGTCTTGTTAATTTCAAGCTAAAATGTGACTTTGGGTGGGATTTTCAAAAGCACTCAAACAACTTAGAAGCACAAGTCCCTTTGACTTTCAATGCTTTAGGAACATAAATCCCATTTACAAACTTTTTTTGGGGGGGGAAAAAAATCTCGTCTTTCAAACACAGACCTGAGCAAGGAAGCATATGAAATCCTGTAAAGCATTGTACCTCAGAGCCAGTCTATACTCTGAGGGGAATAGAGTATAGAATATCTGTGGGAATATCTGTGCCAATGTAGGTACACTACTACCTTAGTGTAGCTGCAATGCACCAGTGCAGTGTAGCCTAATTTGAAACTGTCATAGACAGGCACAATGACTTCCAAGGCATAAACTGCAGTTCCCACAAGTGGTTCAGGTTTGGGTTTTATCCAAGTGTTTGGAAATCAGAGGTTATATTTTTCCTCATCTCTAAGCGCTCTACAAAACAAGAGATAAAAAGTAGGAACATATTTTCGATTAATGTCAATTGCTTCCCATCAGACCTCTGAACCTTATTCATGGCAATTTGTGTTACTAAGTAACTTGGGTCTAACACGCTCAGCTCAATAGATTTGCAATCACAGAGAAAAACACAATATCAGTGCTGCAACTTTTATCACTCTCTGTCGTTAGTGATTATTTGGGTTTATTGCCTGAGTTAAGTAAGTTATTTACTCGCTATGACTAATGGATATGGATGCTGTTTGCCAGAGTAATAGGAGGCAAACAAACAGGATCCCAGGCAACTGGGATTGTAAAAGATGATTTTTAAAGAGCCTGTTATGTACTTTGGCACTTAAAATTGACATACGAAAAAGGTTTTTTAAATAACAAATATGTATTGTGATTTGGAAAATATGTAAGACTTGAAAAGAAGTAGCTAGTCTAATAGCAACTTGGTGCAGTGTTTTATTTCTGATTATAGCCTACTATAGGTATGTCTGCCTCAAGCAAAAGTCCTCAGTAAGAGATCTTATGGGTCATATCAACTATTACTATTACTACTGCACCTAAGCTCAAGCATGTGACCTTACAGGATGAATTAAAAAAAAACAAAAAACAAGTTACCTTTCTTGCAAAGAGCAAGTTTTATTGTGGGGAAATAAAGTCACATTTTTCAACTTGGCATTCAAATCCCATCAGGGAGGCAGTGCTAAACTGCACCCAAACAACTGACTTAGAAATCCCTATGGCCTACCTTATCCTCTAGCCTGATTTTGAACTAGCTGCCACAAAATACAAGAGTGTCTGGAATAAAACAGACTCCTTATATTCTCAGCAGGGAAATATGACCTATACATATGAAGTTCACTAGTCGTTTCAGTAAATGGATTAGATCTTGAAAGTGAGAATTATGAAGTTATTGGAGGTAGAATAGATGTCTAATATGCTCCTGCTTCTGGCCAAGTTTGAAACTCAAGAGGCCTTCATTTTACTGTACGGAAAGAGAGAGGTTAAAATTCAAGTGTACCTTTTTCCTAAGGAAGTAACAGGATCAGGTATGTGAGCATAAAGTTGGAAGAAATTAAATCCCACTGTACACATATCTGGATATAGTGCATGTAAGTGCATATTCATAGAATTTAAGGCCAGCAGGGACCATTAGATCACCAAGTCTGTTTATCACAGGCCATTAAATTTCACCATTACTCCAGTACTGAGCCCAGTAACTTGTATTGATTAAAGGCACCCAGTCTTAATTTAAAGACTCCAAGAGATGGAGAATCTACCACTTTGTTGGTAGTTTGTTCCAATCTTTACTCACTCTCACTGTTAAAAAAAAATTGGTCTTGATTTCTAATTTGAATTTGTCTGGGTTTAGTTTCCATTCACTGTTTTGCTTTCTCCACTAGATGAAAGAGCACTTTCATAGTTGTTATTTTCTCCCTGTGAATGTACTTATACACAATCAAGTCACCTCTCAATCTTTGTTTTGATAAATTAAACCGATTATGTTCTTTAAGTGCAGTCCTAGCCAGAAAAACTCCAGGATCTTCTTCTGGAGACTAGCCAGGGTTCCTGAGGGCAGGCTTAGGGTGTTGAACCAGTGCCGGAACAGCCGGAACATGGACAGGACCAGCTGGTTGAGCACCAATGCCCTCCCCAAAGGGAAAGGCAATGGAACAGTCCTGTCCACCTCCATAACGAGTCAGATACCGTAAAGTGAGTAGCGAATGAGACAGGGGATTGCAGGAAAATAAAGAATGTCTTATGATGAAGGTAGTGGAATGCTGCTCTGGAGAGGTGGGGTCTAGCCCTGCCTCTCACACAGAGTTCTGGTATGATACTGGGCAAGTCACTGAAACTAAACTTTTCACAGGTGTGCTCCTCATTTTCTAGATCCACTGCACAGACATCTGTCATCTTCTGTCAATTATTTCATTAGTTCAAATGGCAACCTACTACTGCTAGCTGGAACTGCACTAGAGAGGGGCTTCTCCAATATTTGCTGGCAGCAGGGGAATGTTGAAACCCATGAATCTTGGTTTCCATTCCAGTCTCTAGAGGGGAGTGTATTTGAGTGGACACAGACACTTTTCTCTGTGTCCCCGACAGCCTGTACCCATTCTGTTTCTTACACACATCCCAGGCTAACTCGTCATCCAAGTCTCCCCAGCTTCCTCCTTGCCTCCTCATACCAGTCCTGGTTCCCACATCTAGTGAGTCCCAGTCTGCTGGTCTATCTGTCTGAGTCCCAGTCTCTCTATCCCAGTCTCTTTAACCAATCTTCTCCCTGGCTCCTCCTCAGATCCCTCCCCCTACTTGCTCCAAATCCCTTTGCACAGCCAAACTATTAACTCCACCGCTCTTCCCCTCTTTCCCTCCCCGCTCCCCGACCAATTCAGGTATCCTCTGCATTATAGTCAGGTTGCTTCCACCTTCTTGATGTTCCCTGGGTTCCAGGAGACTGTCTCCCTGCTCTTGGTTGCTCTGCTCAGAATCCCAGTGCCCATATCAGCAATTGTTAGGTTTTCTAATCCTTTAATCATTATCATAGCTCTTCTCTGAACTGGAGTGCCTCTCCATTTTATCAACATCTTTCCTGAGGCAGACACTTGGCAAGGGAAATTTTCAGCCAAGCGGTTGAAGTTTGGTAGAATTATAAAATTGTTTCTCCCTGTCTTTAATCTCAGCTGCCATGCAACCTTCTCCTCCCCCCACTGTCCAGCCTCATGAAGTAGTAGTAGTAGTGCAGAGGGCAGGCATGTTTCACATCAGAGATAGGTAGTGAAGGATGGGGAGGTAGGAGAAGGACTTGAGTCTAAATCTGGCCCTGATTTCTATTGTGGAAATTCCCTCCTTCTCCCTAACACAATGCTGCTGCTGCTCTTCCTCCAGCTAGATTTTGAATGGACCTGATTCAGGCCCTGTAGGTGAAATAGACCATTTGTGGGTTGCTCTGGGATTTAGACATCCAGGTGCCTAGAGCAAGACAACAATGCACATAGCCAGAGGCAAAAACTTAGGCATGTACAGAACTTTAACAGGAGAAATTTAGGCAACAGGTGACTTAGGCACCTAAAGGGTTCAACAGCAGCTGAATAGGGTATTGTGAATGTAAGGGGCATGTAAATGCTGGACTTAGGTGTCTAAGTCATATCTCTTACTTTTTCCTGACCCTCCCCTTACTATGAAGAAGGTTCAAGTATGTGAGATGTCAGGTGATCAGAGGGGAAGGACAGAGACTCAGGTGGGGATCCTGGGGTGGAGAACTGAGGGAGGGTCAGGTTTGTGGGAATAACGTGAGGGGGAAAGGAGTCCAGGAGAGCTGGCTGTATTTTAAAGAATCATTATTTAGGTTGCAGGAACAAACCATCCCGATGTGTAGAAAGAATAGTAAATATGGCAGGCGACCGGCTTGGCTTAACAGTGAAATCCTTGCTGATCTTAAACACAAAAAAGAAGCTTACAAGAAGTGGAAGATTGCACAAATGACCAAGGAGGAGTATAAAAATATTGCTCAGGCATGCAGGAGTGAAATCAGGAAGGCCAAATCACACTTGGAGTTGCAGCTAGCAAGGGATGTTAAGAGTAACAAAAAGGGTTTCTTCAGGTATGTTAGAAACAAGAAGAAAGTCAAGGAAAGTGTGGGCCCTTTACTGAATGAGGGAGGCAACCTAGTGACAGCGGATGTGGAAAAAGCTCATGTACTCAATGCTTTTTTTGCCTCTGTCTTCACGAACAAGGTCCGGTCCCAGACTACTGCACTGGGCAGCACAGCATGGGGAGGAGGTGACCAGCCCTCTGTGGAGAAAGAAGTGGTTCAGGACTATTTAGAAAACCTGGACGAGCACAAGTTCATGGGGCCGGATGCACTGTATCCGAGGGTGCTAAAGGAGTTGGCGGATGTGATAGACTCAGACTCATAGACTTTAAGGTCAGAAGGGACCATTATGATCATCTAGTCTGACCTCCTGCACAACGCAGGCCACAGAATCTCACCCACCCACTCCTGTAACAAACCCCTAACCTATATCTGAGCTATTGAAGTCCTCAAATTGTGGTTTAAAGACCTCAAGGTGCAGAGAATCCTCCAGTAAGTAACCGGTGCCCCACACTGCAGAGGAAGGTGAAAAACCTCCAGGGCCTCTGCCAATCTGCCCTGGAGGAAAATTCCTTCCCGACCCCAAATATGGCGATCAGCTAAACCCTGAGCATGTGGGCAAGACTCACCAGCCAGACACACAGGAAAGAATTCTCTGTAGTAACTCAGATCCCATCCCATCTAACATCCCATCACAGGCCATTGGGCATATTTACCACTAATAATCAATGATCAATTCATTGCCAAAATTTAGGCTATCCCATCATAGCCTCCCCTCCATAAACTTATCAAGCTTAGTCTTGAAGCCAGATATGTCTTTTGACCCCACTACTCCCCTTGGAAGGCTGTTCCAGAACTTCACTCCTCTAATGACTAGAAATCTTCATCTAATTTCAAGTCTAAATTTCCTAATGTCCAGTTTATATCCATTTGTTCTTGTGTCCACATTGGTGCTGAGCTTAAATAATTCCTTTCCCTCTCTGATATTTATCCCTCTGATATATTTATAAAGAGCAATCATATCTCCCTTCAGCCTTCTTTTGGTTAGGCTAAACAAGCCAAGCTCTTTGAGTCTCCTTTCATAAGACCGGTTTTCCATTCCTCGGATCATCCTAGTAGCCCTTCTTTGTACCTGTTCCAGTTTGAATTCATCCTTCTTAAACATGGGAGACCAGAACTGCACACAATATTCCAGATGAGGTCTCACCAGTGCCTTGTATAATGGTACTAACACCTCCTTATCTTTACTGGAAATACCTTGCCTGATGCATCCCAAGACCGCATTAGCTTTTTAAACAGCCATATCACATTGGCGACTCATAGTCATCCTGTGATCAACCTTCTCCTGAGGTCCTTCTCCTCCTCTGTTACTTCCAACTGATGCGTCCCCAATTTATAACAAAAATTCTTGTTTTTAATCCCTAAATGCATGACCTTGCACTTTTCACTATTAAAATTCATCCTATTACTATTACTCCAGTTTACAAGGTCATCCAGATCTTCCTGTATGATATCCCGGTCCTTCTCTGTATTAGCAATACCTCCCAGCTTTGTGTCATCCGCAAACTTTATTAGCACATTCCCACTTTTTGTGCCAAGTAATAAGTAATAAAAAGATTAAACAAGATTGGTCCCAAAACCGATCCCTGAGAAACTCCACTAGTGACCTCCTTCCAGCCTGACAGTTCACCTTTCAGTATGACCCGTTGTAGTCTCCCCTTTAACCAGTTCCTTATCCACCTTTCAATTTTCATATTGATCCCCATCTTTTCCAATTTAGCTAATAATTCCCCATGTGGAACCGTATCAAATGCCTTATTGAAATCGAGGTAAATTAGATTTCCTTTCTCTAAAAAATCTGTTACCTTCTCAAAGAAGGAGATCAGGTTGGTTTGGCATGATCTACCTTTTGTAAAACCATGTTGTATTTTGTCCCAATTACCATTAACCTCAATATCCTTAACTACTTTCTCCTTCAAAATGTTTTCCAAGACCTTGCATACTACAGATGTCAAACTAACAGGCCTATATAGTTACCCGGATCACTTTTTTTCCCTTTTCTTAAAAATAGGAACTATGTTAGCAATTCTCCAGTCATACGGTACAACCCCTGAGTTTACAGATTCATTAAAAATTCTTGCTAATGGGCTTGCAATTTCATGTGCCAGTTCCTTTAATATTCTTAGATGAAGATTATCTGGGCCCCCCGATTTAGTCCCATTAAGCTGTTCGAGTTTGGCTTCTACCTCGAATGTGGTAATATTTACCTCCATATCCTCATTCCCATTTGTCATCCTACCATTATCCCTAAGCTCTCCTCATTAGCCTCATTAAAGACTGAGGCAAAGTATTTGTTTAGATATTGGGCCATGCCTAGATTATCCTTAACCTCCACTCCATCCTCAGTGTTTAGCAGTCCCACTTCTTCTTTCTTTGTTTTCTTCTTATTTATATGGCTATAGAACCTTTTACTATTGGTTTTAATTCCCTTTGCAAGGTCCAACTCTACATGGCTTTTGGCCTTTCTCACTTTATCCCTACATGTTCTGACCTCAATAAGGCAGCTTTCCTTGCTAATCCCTCCCATCTTCCACTCCTTGTAGGCTTTCTGCTTTTTCTTAATCACCTCTCTGAGATGCTTGCTCATCCAGCTTGGTCTACACCTCCTGCCAATGACTTTTCCCCCCTTTCTTGGGATGCAGGCTTCTGATAGTTTCTGCAACTTTGACTTGAAGTAATTCGAGGCCTCCTCCGCCTTTAGATCCATGAGTTCTTCAGTCCAATCCACTTCCCTAACTAATTTTCTTCATTCTTTAAAGTTAGTCCTTTTGAAATCAAAAACCCTAGTCCCAGATCTATTTTTGTTTATCCTTCCATCTAGTTTGAACTGAATTAGCTCATGATCACGCGAACCAAGGTTGTCCCCTACAACCATTTCTTCTATGAGGTCCTCACTACTCACTAAAACTAAATCTAAAATGGCATCCCCTCTTGTTGGTTCTTCAACTACTTGGTGAAGGAATCCATCAGCTATCGCATCCAGGAAAATCTGAGCCCTATGATTATTACTAGCACTTGTCCTCCAGTCTATATCTGGGAAGTTAAAGTCTCCCATGATCACACAATGCTCATTAGTGTTTACTTCATTAAAAACATTAAAGAGGTCTCTATCCATATGCAAATCAGATCCCGGAGGTCTGTAGCACACCCCAAGCACTATCCCAGGGGAAGCTCTAGTGCAGGGGTCGGCAACCTATGGCACGCGAGCCGATTTTTAATGGCACGCTGCTGCCTGCCGAGTCCCGGCAGGCAGCAGCGTGCCATTAAAAATCCTGCCTTGCCCAGCCAAGCCCGGCCCTGCCCGCTCTTCTCTGCCCTCCGCCTCCCCCTCCCGCGGGGGCAGGGGACAAGGGGCAGAAACTGGGACCTGCCGGATCCTGCCAGCTCCCCTGTCTCTTCCAGCAGTGTGCTGGGTTCCTGCCCCTCCTCCTCCTCCCTGCTGGCCGATCAGCTGATGGCCCTTCCGAGGGAGGGGGTCCGGAAGGAGCAGGGTCAGCCTGCTTGCTGCTCCTGGTGGAGGCAGAGAAGAAACTGAGGCAGGGCCTTGGGGAAGGGGTGGTGGTGGAATAGGGGCATTATCCCCTCCAGCCCTCTGCCCTGACCCCCCCCACACCCTCAGCCCTCTGCCCTGAGCCCCCCTGTGCTCTGCATACCCCCCAGACCCCTGCCCTGACCTAACCCCCCCTCACACACACCCAGCCCTCTGCCCTGAGCCCTGCATCCCGCACACACCCCAGGCCCCTGCCCTGAGCCCTGTACCCCCCTCACACACACCCAGCCCTCTGCTTGACTCCTTCACCCCCCCCACCATGACCCCAGCCCTGACTCTAGCACCCCAACACATACCCAGGCCCTGACACCCTGCACCCCCACATACCCAGCCCCCACCCCATGCACCCCCCACATCCTGACTCTTGCACCCCCCACATCCCCACCCCCACCCTGAGCACCAAATGGGAGCTCCTGCACGCCCCCCCCATTCCCACCTGCACCCCTCGCACCAAATGGGAGCTGCCCAGGTAAGTGCTCCACACCCAAACCTCCTGCCCCAACCCTGAGCCCCCTCCCTCATTCTAGCTCCTGGTCAGACCCTACACCCCAACCCCCAGCCTGCTCCTTCACCCCCAGCCCTGTGCTCAGTGCACTCCCACCCTCAGCTCAGTTCAGAGAGAGAGGAAGAGAATGGGCCAGAACCAGGGAGAAGGTAGGTATCCACTGTATGTGGGTAGGGCCAGGACCCCAGTATGGCAGCGGGCTGAGCGGGTCCGGCAGCCGGGATCCCGGCTGGCAGGAGCCGACGGATGGAACCCTTGAGTGGCAGCGGGCTGAGCCGCTCAGCCCACTGCTGGCCTGGGGTCTCGGCCGCCGGCCCCGCACAGCCCGCTGCCGGTCTGGGGTTCTGGCTGCCAGCCCCACTCAGCCCACTGCTGGCCTAGGTGAACAGAAACCCCAGGCTGGCAGCAGGCTGAGCGGGCCGGCAGCGTAAGATCGACATTTTAATTTAATTTTAAATGAAGCTTCTTAAACATTTTGAAAACCTTGTTTATTTTACAATACAATAGTTATATAATATATAGACTTATAGAGAGAGACCTTCTAAAAAACATTAAAATATATTACCAGCACGCGAAACCTTAAAATGAATAAATGAAGACTTGGCACACCACTTCTGAAAGGTTGCCGACCCCTGCTCCAGTAGCTTTCTTTCCCAATGTGATTTTTGCCCAGACAGACTCTGTCTTATCCATTCCATCACTTCTTATTTCTTTACAGTCTACCTCATCGATATACAATGCTACTCCACCACCTTTGCCTTTATTGCTGTCTTTCCTAAATAGCACATACACTTCAATACCTGTACTCCTGTCATGACTACTATTCCACCTGTGGGGGGAGGGATAGCTCAGTGGTTTGAGCATTGGGCTGCTAAATCCAGGGTTATGAGCTCAATCCTTGAGGGGGCAAAATCAGTACTTGGTCCTGATAGTAAAGGCAGGGGGCTGGACTCAATGACCTTTCAACGTCCCTTCCAGTTCTAGGAGATAGGCTATCTCCATTTATTTATTATTATGTTTCTGTTATCCCTATATCATCTGGTTTCACTTCCTGCACCAGTAGCTCTAGTTCCTCCATTTTGTTACCTAGGCTCCTTGCATTAGTGTACAAACATCTTAATTTTTGCCGTTTGGCTTCACTGACATTCTTTACCTGATTAGGCACAGACATTCTACCACCAGTACACCTAGAGACTGGTATCTACACTACCCTTCCTCTTTATATCCATTCTCATACCCACGGCTGTATCCTTTCTTACTTCGTTTTCTTCCCTCTCAATGTTAAATTCCGGCAGGGAGATTACCTGGACATCTTCCAACCATCTCCCCCAAATTCCTAGTTTAAAGTTCTCTTAATCAGTTGTGCCAGCCTCCATCCTAGAAGTCTATTTCCCTCCTTACTCAGCTGAAGTCCATCCCGAGAGAACAGTCCTCTGTCCATGAATGCTTCCCAGTGGCCATACAGCAAGTTAAAGAAGTATGGGCTGGATGAATGGACTATAAGGTGGATAGAAAGCTGGCTAGATCATCAGGCTCAACGGGTAGTGATCAATGGCTCCATGTCTAGTTGGCAGCCGGTATCAAGCGGAGTGCCCCAAGGGTCGGCCCTGGGGCCGGTTTTGTTCAATAGCTTCATTAATGATCTGGAGGATGGCTTGGACTGCACCCTCAGGAAGTTTGCAGATAACTCTAAACTGGGAGGAGTGGTAGATACACTGGAGGATAGGGATAGCATACAGAGGGACCTAGACAAATTAGAGGATTGGGCCAAAAGAAATCTGATGAGGTTCAACAAGGACAAGTGCAGAGTCCTGCACTTAGGACAGAAGAATCCCATGCACTGCTACAGACTAGGGACTGAATGGCTAGGCAGCAGTTCTGCAGAAAAGGACCTAGGGTTACAGTGGACGAGAAGCTGGATATGAGTCGACAGTGTGCCCTTGTTGCCAAGAAGGCTAACGGCATTTTGGGCTGTATAAGTAGGGGTATTGCCAGCAGATCGAAGGACATGATCATTCCCCTCTATTCGACATTGGTGAGGCCTCATCTGGAGTACTGTGTCCAGTTTTGGGCCCCACACTACAAGCAGCATGTGGAAAAATTGGAAAGAGTCCAGCAGAGGGCAACAAAAATGATTAGGGGCTGGAGCACATGACTTATGAGGAGAGCCTGAGGGAACTGGGATTGTTTAGTCTGCAGAAGAGAAAAATGGGGGGGGGGGGGTTGATAGCTGCTTTCAACTACCTGAAAGAGGGTTCCAAAGAGAATGGATCTAGACTGTTCTCAGTGGTACCAGATGAGAGAATAAGGAGTAATGATCTCAAGTTGCAGTGGGGGAGGTTTAGGTTGGATATTAGGAAAAACTTTTTCATTAGGAGGGTGGTGAAGCACTGGAATGGGTTACCTAGGGAGGTGGTGGAATCTTCTTCCTTAGAGGTTTTTAAGGTCAGGCTTGACAAAGCCCTGGCTGGGATGATTTAGTTGGGGATTGGTCCTTCTTTGAGCAGGGGGTTGGACTAGATGACCTCCTGAGGTCCCTTCCAACCCTGATTGTCTATGATTCTATGAAAAGGCACTGGCTAGGAAGTGAGATGAGGGTGTTTGCTGGTGAGGGAGAAAAAGTAGAATAAGTAGTGTTTGCTGGAGGAGGAGGGGAGATTAAACATTTGAAAGGAGGAGAAATTGAGGGAATGTTTGAGGATATTTAGAGCCTTATGATTACTGAAGAGAATCTGCATTGCTTAAGGGTAGGGGGTTTGTAACACTAAGAATCTGAGTCATGCCTCCCACAACTAAATTGCTGACTGAGTAATCTGACCCTGTGCTTGTACAACGCCTACGGCAGTTGGGCCACTATCTGATTGTGGGCCTTGAGTATTACTGTAATAAAATATAACAAGCAGCAATAAAGAATAATTTGTGTGAGATGCAGAGCTTCTATGGCTTAACCATGTTTAATTATGTTTTCAGGGGCATTCTTGATCCCATACGTCATAGCACTTGTCTTTGAAGGAATCCCATTGTTTCATCTTGAACTAGCCATAGGACAGCGCTTGAGAAAAGGCAGCATTGGTGTCTGGAATACCATCTCACCTTACTTTGGAGGAGTTGGTATGTTTCTTTCTGTTTTTTTTCTCTGTAAACTAGTTACCCCACTGTCAAGAGCCATATTCAATACTGTCTAGGGAACTGGTTAAATAACTGAAACAAGTGCCTCAAGCTCCAGCCCAGAGCAATACTGGCTCTAGTAAACTAAAGTTTGATCTCCGTGGTCACACTGTCCAGCAGTTCTTACCCATTCACAAGCACATAGGACTCCTCTCTGATATGAAACCTCAAAACCCTTTTATCTAGGAAACACAACAGACAGTTACATAAAATAAAATCAGTCTAGTGGGACACAGTGGGTTTGTTAAAAATATCTCAAGGCCCAAGTGACATGCCCAAGAGAACCCTGCTTGCCTCCCACTAGATCCATCCCCCTTTGGGTCCCTTCCACTCGGTTTGGGAAAAAATAAATGAATTAGGCATTAACCCTAGACAGAGACAAACCCTTAATTAAAACAGGAGACCATTTGGGGTCCTTATCAGGAGTCACACAAACCTCCCTCCCTCCACCAAAAAAAAAATAATAGGAAAATGTACAAGTCCCCAGCAGTTAAGCATGTAGAGGAATACTCTAACACTATTATGGGTCTGAACAGCGTAGCCCCAACTTAAGTACCTTCTGCAGGCCATTGACACTTGGGTGTAATGCTCACAAACAGCCTCCAACATGTAAGTCACTCCCAGCTATGTCTGTATGTGTGCGCAGCAGCCAACCAGCCACACTTTGGCTCTCACCAGTCTTCGTTATGCTGCAGGGTGATCCCAACACCCCCTCCGTCCCAGATCTTACCCCATAAATATGTACAGCCCAGCCCTCTCCTGAACAGTACAAATATGTTAAGTGCATTATTCCTTTAAGGGAATAATATGCACACAACTTGTTACCCCAAATGGAGTTACCCAGACACTTAAACTTGAACACACTGGATTAGATAAAACAGTAAAACAACTTTATTAATTACAAAGATAGATTTTGAGTGAAAACACATAATGAGGCATAAAAGTCAGAAGTGGGTACAAGAAAAATAAAGATAAAATCCTTAACTGGTGCCGAACTTAACAAATATTAATTTCAAAGCAAAGTTCTCACCACATGCTTTTACTGACCAAACTGTCAGGTCAAGACTCCTCTCCCAGAGTCCAACAGCTGCTTCCTTTGTCTCTTCAGGTGTAGTGAATGCAATGGGCAGCAGGGAGGGGGGTACCTTGGGTGTTTGTCCCTCCTTTTTATAGTTTCAGTCCCTTTCTTGAAAAACATTTCCAGCTGAGAACCAGGAACCAAAGAGTCTATGTGGAAGGATAACCCTTACTGGTTTTTTCACCTGTTTGAACTTTGTCTTTCCTTCCTGCTTGATGAATCTGTTCACTGCTTAAATGCAAATTAAAGCAAGGATGCATTCCTTTGTTTAGGACAGACCTGTTTGCAACTTCTGTTTAGGCAAAGCTATGGGGTTTGGAAAATGTGTTAACACCATACAGGGGAATATTATAACTTCACATACAATGTTGTCACACAAATGATACCACACAATACATGTCTTGTACAAAGTTATTACAGTAATGTGTAGGGTGTGAACACATGGGCCTATTCGGTCACATATACACAATGAAAGACAGCAGCATATTAAGCTACTACCTGTAATGTGTAGACAGCAGCAGGGTGCACCAGAGAGATTCCTCTGCCTGCAGCACTAAATGGGCACTCTACGGGCATGAATTTCCTCCCACTTACATCAATGGAAATCAGGCTTTTCTGGCTTCCACCAAAATAAATACGGTTCTGCCCACTGATGCCTAGAACATTCCCTCAAGTATTGGAAGTGATTGGATGGGCAGCACCACAATCCTTCAGGCCAAAGCTTGTCTATTTGTAGCAGGATGGTGAGGAGCGGAATGTATATGTTTCATTCCATTTGAAGCAAGGAATCTCTGAAATTCTTCAGAACAGAATTTAGGCCCATTGTCACTCACCAACTGTAACAGTAAACCAACTTGGCTAAACAAGTTACCAAGACTACTGGACATCCTTGTAACTATAGCACAAGTAATTCTGGAAACTTTGGTTATTCTGAATGGGCATTGATTACAACCAAAAACATATAACCATCTAAAGGTCCAGCAAAGTCCACATGAACATGTGTCCAAGGAGTCTGAGGCCACGACCAAGGATGTAGATGAGCTGGGCTAGGATCATGCTGAATTTTCTGACACTTAGTAGAGCCTTGCTCGCAATATCTTTGTTGATCCTCATTTACCAGACATGATTCTGGGTTATGGTCTTCATACATACAATGGCAAAATGACCTTCGTGAAGAGCTTCCAAAACCTGAGACTGAAGTGATTTTGGAATGATCACTTGCATTCTGCATCAGATGCAACTGTGATTCACAGATAATTCACGTTGACATAACACAAATTGTGTAAACTGGGGATTCTTTTGATCTTGAATACTGTACATTGCAGTATGATTCCTCTCAGAAGAAAAAGCACATCATCCTTAGTGGTTACTTTGTTGATGTCTGTGCTAGTGATAGGTAATTGAAACAGGGTCAGCACCTGCCTCTTGTGAGCGTCCCCTTTCTCTGGCCAACAGTGCCTACAGTCTCTTAATTCTTTTCAGCAAGTCAGTACCCACCTCTCGCGAGCGCCCCTTTCCTCCTCTGGCCGAGCTGCCTATACTGTCCCACAGGGCCTATCTCAAAGCCCTCAGTAATGTCCTATAGTCCTCCCCAGGCTCTGGTCCTCAGTCTGACCAACAGGGCCTATCTCAGTACTCTAGTTGGCCAGCTTACATGTGAAGGTTCCTGCTCTGGGATTGAGCAGCACTCCCTGGGGGCTCGTCGCCTGCCCTTTAGTCCTCTGACCCCGGCTCTCCAGGGGTAAAAAGTTCCATGGCCAGTCCCTTCCCTGGGCCTGTCTTCAGTGAGTCCTGGCACCCAGCCAGAAGCTATTCCCTCACTTCCCCAGTCCCTGCCAGCAACTACCTGCCTTAAGCCCTTGCAGCTAGCTAGGAGCACCTCTTGCTCCCCCCAGTCTCTGCAGACTGCCCTCACTCTGGCCCTGCAGCTCCTTTTATATGAGCCTGCTGGGCCCTCACTGGCTGCTCCCTGCAGCCTCTCTGATTGGCTGCTTCCCTTGCAGCCACTCTAGCCCACTTGGAGGACCTCTCCAGTGCTCCTTCCCTGGGATGGGTGAGGCAGGACCCCGAGGCCTCCAGCAAGTGGCTTTTGGGCCTAGTCCACCCCATGAAAGTAATCTATTAATCAAATTGAGATAGATTACTTTGTCTGAAGTTTCTTTGGGTTGACAGGAGTTTGAGCATAGCAGTTGCAACAGCCCATCAGCATTGCCATGCTGAGTCCCGTACAGTATAGTATAAATATGAATTGAAAGTAGCAATTCTCATGATTGCATATGAGCAGCAACTAATGACAGAAAGCCAGGTTTCAGTCCAAAAAAATTGAAAGTAACAGGCAACAATCCATCAGCAAGGTAAAATGTCTACCATACAGATTGTATGGAAACTTCCGAATTCCTAAGATAATGCTGAGAGCTTCTTGCTTTATTTGAGCATAGTTCTTCTCAGGAGTAGTGAATGTTCATTATGCAAAGGCAATTGCTTTCTCCATGCCATTAGGAAAAAGGTGGGAAAGAACTGCAGCCACTCCATGTGGTGAAGCATCAAAATGTGTAAGAACTTCGGGTGATGTCAGTTTATTTGCTTCCTTAAATGCACACTCACACTCTTTAGTCCGTTTCCATTTTTTCTTTGCTTCTAACAGTTCATGTAAAGGTGCCAATATTGTCATCAGAATAGGCAGAAATGTACCATAGTAGTTAAGCAGTCTTAAGAATGAATGTAACTCTGAAATGTTCTCTGGTGGTGGCGGCACTTCAAGAACTACCTTTTCTTTCTCTGGTGATTTCCTTAAGCCTCTGGCATCAATTACAGGTCCAAGTTATTCAACTGAAGATTTGAAAAACTCACATTTGTTTTGGTATACTCTCAGTCCATGGTCTTTCAAACATTGCAAGACAGCATCCAAATTTTGAAGATGATCCTTTCCTATAACAAGGATGTCATCCAAACAGCATAACTCCATTCAGCCCTTCAAAATCTCATCTATGGATTTCTGGAACAGAAATAAAGTTCCTCCTCTGCCTTGGTGGGTTCTGCGCTTTCTGGCAGATTTGCTCGTCTCCGAGGTTCACGGCAGTCCTCAGTTTGGCTCCTTTTGTTAGTGGCACAAACCTGCCGTTCACTTGACTAACCTCATCACTGGCCAGCATTGGGAAAAGGAGGAGAACAATCCCCAAAGTCTCTGCTGGCCCACCTAATAGGTCAGGGGATAGGCCAGAGACCTTCCCCTCTAGTGGGACCCACAGTCCAGATCAACTCCTTTTATATCAAATAGGGAGTTGAGGGGATGGAGGGAACCTGGGCCCGCCCTCTACTCCGGGTTCCAGCCCAGGGCCCTGTGGATTGCAGCTGTCTATAGTGTCTCCTGTAACAGCTGCATGACAGCTACAACTACCTGGGCTACTTCCCCATGGCCTCCTCCCAACACCTTCTTTATCCTCACCACAGGACCTTCCTCCTGATGTCTGGTAACGCTTGTACTTTGCAGTCCTCCAGCAGTACGCCTACTCACTCTCAGCTTCTTGCGCCTCTTACTCCCAGCTCCTCACACGTGCCCCTCACTGACTGAAGTGAGGTCCTTTTTAAACTAGGTGCCCTGATTAGCCTGCCTGTCTTAATTGATTCTAGCAGCTTCTTGATTGGCTCCAGGTGTCCTAATTAGCCTGTCTGCCTTAATTTGTTCCGGCAAGTTCCTGATTGTTCTGGAACTGCCCCTGTTACCTTACCCAGGGAAAAGGGACTTGCTTAACCTGGGGCTAATATAGCTGCCGTCTATCACTCTCCTGTAACCATCTGGCCCAACCCTGTCACATATCCCCCCGCCCCCACTCAACACCACGGGGTTGGGCAACTTGGGATGTCAGGCAGTTTACCCGTGACAAGCCATCTGCATTGCCATGATGGCTTCCAGCCTGGTGTTGTATGGTGAATTGGAAAGGTTGTAGGGACAGGAACCATCTGGTCACCCTTGCGTTCTTCTCTTTATTTCGCTGCATACACTGGAGGGGGGTGCATGGTTGGTCACAAGGGTAAACCGTCGTCCCAGCAGGTAATAACAGAGTGTTTCCATGGCCCATTTCACAGTAAGGCACTCTCTCTCAACCACTGCATACTTCTGCTCTCTTGGGAGGAGTTTCCTGCTGAGGTAGAGGATCGGGTGTTCTTCGGTCTCCGACCATCTGTATAGGACAGCTCCCAATCCTACTTCAGGTGCATCTGTCTGTAAAATGAATTCTTTGTTGAAGTCTGGGGCTATAAGCACGGGGTTACTGCAGAGGGCTGTCCGTAGATCCGTGAATGCTTTCTCTGTGGCATCTGTCCACTTCACCACGTCTGGACCCTGGGCTTTTATCAGGTCCGTCAGGGGACTTGCTCTGGTGGCAAAATGGGGAATAAATCGCCGGTAGTACCCCACCACACCCGGAATGCCCAGACTTGCATTTTCCGATTCGGCCGGGGCCAATTTTGGATAGCCTCCAGTTTGTTTTTGAGGTACTAGGATCTGCTGTACCTTCTGTCCCTGTACTGGTGCAACCCGGTACAAGAAATCCTTCTTCATTATGAAATAGGGTCCTGGTCCCTGGGTTTTCCCTTCCACGGGGACCCCATCTATTTTGGTCACCTCCTTCCTAATGTTGTCGTACCTTGGGTCTTCAGCCTGGTCCCGCCAAAATTTTCTCTCCCAGGGCTAATCTGCCCAGGGGGCAGTCTCTGTTGCCTCTCCTGGTTCAGAGGCATAAAGGTGGGAGTCAGACTGGGGTGCTTCTCCCTCCTGGGCGGCCTCCTTTTCAGCTGCTCGGGTCCGCCTACCTACGAGAGCTACCCTCTGGCTTTGGGTCAGTATTCAGGTTCCCAAGGCCTTAGCTGCCCTTCTTTCCCTTTTCATCTTTCTACCCTGCCTGGGAGTGGAGAACAAATCTGGGGATATTTCAGAGAAGACTGGGGGTTGAAGTCTACTGTGGATGTCTCACTAACTTCAGGGTTTCTCCCTTTCTCCAATTCCCCTACTACGAGTAAGTCTCCAAACCCTGGAAACTCCCTCCCTATGAGCACTCGGTATGGGAGTTTAGGGACTACACCTTCTGCTACCTCAGTAGTGTTCCCCTGGATCTCAATTTTTACCGGGATGGTGGGGTAATAAGTAACTGTCCCATGGACGCATGTCACCCCTGTGCGCTTTGCCTGCAGCAGCTGACTGCGCTTCACAAGCTTCCCTGAAATAAGCATGATAGCACTCCCAGAATCAACCAGTGCCGTGGTTTCTGCCCCATTTAGTTTTACTGGTCTGGTGTACATATGCGGGGGTTAGCGTGACCCCCACCAGGTGAATTAGGGAGCATGTGTCTGCCCAGGTCCCCAGGTTACACTGCATAGACGCCTCAGCATTGGGACACCGTGCAGCTATGTGTCTCCACTCCCAGCAGGCGTAACATCTGTATGGGGCCCTAGGCATTCCCTGGTCTCTCGGTTTGGGCAGTCTAATGACACTATCCTCTTCCCCCTCAGTGCTCCGACTCTTTGTGGCCTCCAATGGGCCTTCAGACTCTCTCTTTTTCCACCTAGGCCCTCCTAGGGGCCCAGTCGCCTGAGCTCTGGAGCTTGGTGCTGCTAATAATAAATAATGGAGATATCCCATCTCCTAGAAGTGGAAGGAACCTTGAAAGGTCATTGAGTCCAGCCCCCTGCCTTCACTAGCAAGACCATGTACTGATTTTGCCCCAGATCCCCAAGTGGCTCCCTCAAGGATTGAGCTCACAACCCTGGGTTTAGCAGGCCAATGGTCAAACCACTGAGCTATCCCTCCCCCCCAGTTTAGCTAGTTTAACCCGGGGTGCCTCTTCCTTAAGTGGTTGGGTGAGTTCCCTTGCCACCCTTTGCCTCTCTACCAATGCGACAACCTCGTCATAGGTGGCGGGTTCGTTCTGGCTTACCCAGGCATGAAGGTCTGGTGGTAGTCCCCTCATGTATCGGTCGATGACCAGAATCTCTAGTATCTCTTCCAGACTCTGGGACTCAGTTCATAACCACTTTTGTGTGAGATGGATGAGATCATATAATTGGGACCGCAGGGTATTGTTTTCCTGGTACCTCCACTCATGATATCGCTGGGCCCGCACTGTGGTCATTACCCCAGATCTGCTCAGGATCTCTGCTTTCAGCTGAGACTAGTCTGCCGCAGCCTCTTCAGACAGGTCATAGTAGGCCTTCTGGGTCTCCCCACACAGGAATGGGGCGAGGAGGGATAGCTCAGTGGTTTGAGCATTGGCCTGCTAAACCCAGGGTTATGAGTTCAATCCTTGAGGGGGCCATTTGGGGATTTAGTGTGGGATTGGTCCTGCTTTGAGCAGGGGGTTGGACTAGATGACCTCTTGAGGTCCCTTCCAACCCTGATATTCTATGATGCCAGACCACTGTTCTCAGGGCCAAGCCTCCCACAGGGCTGTCCTCTCAAAGGCCAGGAGGTATGCCTCTACGTCATCCTCCCATGTCATTTTCTGCAGCCAATTGCTGGCCTGTATGATCTGCATCCCATCCTGGCCCCGGTTCAGCTCTGTAAGGGTCTTTACCTGGCTTACCAGTTCCTGCAACATAGCTCGGTCTTGAGCAGCCTGGTCCATCAGCAGGCGATTAGCCTCTTGCTGCAGCTGCACTGCCTCCTCTTGGGTGGCTGCCTGGACACGAGTAGCTTCCTGCTGTGCAGCTGTGGCTTGTATCAATGCCCGCACTACGTCATCCATTGTGGAGGGGGCGGGGGCAAACCTCTTTTTTTTTTTTTTTTAAATATCACCCTCTTTCTTCCGCTGCGCTGTGCGCACCAAATCCCACCCTGACACCAGTTGTGATAAAGTTCCTCCTCTGCCTTGGTGGGTTCTGCACTTTCTGGCAGATTTGCTCTCCTCAGAGGTTCACGGCAGTCCTCAGTTTGGCTCCTTTTGTTAGTGGCACAAACCTGCCGTTCACTTGGCTAACCTCATCACTGGCCAGCATTGGGAAAAGGAGGAGAACAATCCCCGAAGTCTCTGCTAGCCCACCTAATGGGTCAGGGGACAGGCCAGAGACCTTCCCCTCTGGTGGGACCCACAGTCCAGATCAACTCTTTTTATATCAAATAGGGAGTTGAGGGGATGGGGGGAACCTGGGCCCACCCTCTATTCTGGGTTCCAGCCCAGGGCCCTGTGGATTGCAGCTGTCTATAGTGTCTCCTGTAACAGCTGCATGACAGCTACAACTACCTGGGCTACTTCCCCATGGCCTCCTCCCAACACCTTCTTTATCCTCACCATAGGAACTTCCTCCTGATGTCTGGTAACGCTTGTACTTTGCAGTCCTCCAGCAATATGCCAACTCACTCCCAGCTCCTCACACGTGCCCCTCACTGACTGAAGTGAGGTCCTTTTTAAACCAGGTGCCCTTGGTTTAAAGGGACTTGCTTAACCTGGGGCTAATATATCTGCCTTCTATCACTCTCCTTTGCCCGATCCTGACACAGTATGCATTGAGCAAATCCAATATACTGAAATACTGTCCACCACTAACAAACAAATCTTCAATAGGAGGTAGTGGACACTGGTCTGCACATAAAGCTGGATTCAGTATCACTTCAAAGTCTCCACAAATTCAGACTGAGCCATCCTTCTTGATTACTGGTACAATGGATGTAGGCCACTCATTGTGTGAAACCAGTGACAGGACTCCAGTGATAAATAAACAGTCCAAATCTGCTTCCACCAGAGGCTTCAGAGCATAAGGCACAACTCTGGGCTCACAATACTTTGGTTGGCTTTCAGATTTAACAGTAAGCTTCACTGACATGTTGTTCATCTTTCCAAGCTCTTTTTCAAAAACTTTGAAGTGTCTGTCCACTATGTGATCATGATCAAGTATGGGGTATAGCTGTTTGATGATACACCGTATGGGTCCCAGTGTGGGGTGATAGGTGACAACTAGGAGTGTGAAATTGCAGAACTACTGACTGTGGTATGTAACCTATCATTAATCAACTTCTATATCAGATGACTGGAGGATAAGTAATGTGACACCAATTTTTAAAAAGGCTCCAGAGGCAATCCCAGCCATTACAGGTCGGTAAGCCTAACTTCAAATTGGTTGAAACTATAGTAAAGAACAGAATTATCAGTGACACACAGATGCACATGGTTTGTTGGGGAAGAGTCAACATGGTCTTTGTAAAAGGAAACCATGCCTCACCAATCTACTAGAATTCTTTGAGGGGGTCAACAAATAAGGGTGATCCAGTGGATATAGTGTACTTGGGCTTTTAGAAAGCCTTCAACAGGGTCCCTCACCAAAGGCTCTCAAGCAAAGTAAGCAGTCATGGGATAAGAGGGAAAGTCCTCTCATGGATCAGTAACTCATTAAAAGATAGGAAACAAAGGGTAGGAATAAATGATCAGTTTTCAGAAAGGAGAAAAGTAAATAGTGGTGTCCTCTGGGGATCTGTACTGGGGGGCCAGTCCTATTCAACATTCATAAATGATCTGGAAAAAAAGGTAAATAGTGAGGTGGCAAAATTTGCAGATGTTACAAAGCTACTCATGATAGTTAAGTACAAAGCAGACTGCGAAGAGTTACAAAGGGACCTCCCAAAACTGAGTGACTGGGCAACAAAATGGCTGATGAAATTTAATGCTGATAAATGCAAAGTAATGCACATTGGAAAACATAATCCCAACTATATATACACACAGAAAGGTGGAATCTAAATTAGCTGTTACCACTAAAGAAAGAGCTCTTGGAGTCATTGTGGATAGTTCTCTGAAAACACCCATTCAATATGCACCAGCAGTCAAAAAAGCTAACAGAATGTTGGGAATCGATAATAAGACAGAAAATATCTTATTGCCTCTATATAATTACCACAAATAAATGGCCACATAGTGTGCAGATGTGGTTGTTGTGACAGTGTATTTTATAAGGCTTTATGGGGGGGTGCTTATAAATGTATGTACGACATAACGAACAAAACGAATATGTTTTGTGCTGCCTGTGTCATGTAATATATCTCCGTAAAGGTTATGGTCTACTATATCTATTCATCCTATCTGTACACATATATCATTTTCTACTTGAGGTTAAGAATATGGGCTGTATACTTGCTTGGTTTCTAAGTAAGCTTTGGGAGGCATTTGATCAGTTTCTTTAGGAAGGAATTTGCAAGGTTAAGTACCTGATCAGGAAGCACTTGGGGAACAATGCATCATGGAATGCTCCAATCCACATAAGAAGTCTTCCTGGAGACATACAAGATACCATGTGGACAATGGCTTTGACCTGTAAAGACTGAGTCATGCAGGGACATGTGACTTGCCCAGGTGACTCCAGAACTCCATCTTGGAGCTGGACTTTGCATAGGAGTGAGGAGGGGGGTCTCCACCCACAAGAGAAAGTCTATTTAAACCCGTGGGAGACCCCTCCATTTGGTCTTCAGCTGGCTAAAGAAGGAGCCTCTCCACTCCCCCAGGATACTTGAAGGAAACTGGAACAAAGGACAGTAACTACAGGGGGGGTGAGTGATTGCTCGACCCAGGCTAAAAGGAGATTAGCCTGTAAAAGGGAGCATTCTGGAACTGGTGAGGAACTTATCTGTATTTAGTTTGATTAGACATAGATTTGCACATTTTATTTTATTTTGCTTGGTGACTTACTTTGTTCTGTCTGTTACTACTTGGAACCACTTAAATCCTTCTTTCTGTATTTAATAAAATCACTTTCTACTTAGTAATTAACTCAGAGTATGTATTAATACCTGGGGGAGCAAACAGCTGTGCATATCTCTCTATCAGTGTTATAGAGGGCGAACAATCTATGAGTTTACCCTGTATAAGCTTTATACAGGGTAAAATGGATTTATATGGGTTTAGACCCCATTGGGAGTTGGGCATCTGAGTGCTTGTCTGCACACTTCTGTGAGCTGTTTTCAGGTAAACTTGCAGCTCTGGGACAAGTGATTCAGACCCTGGGTCTGTGTTAGAGCAGACGGGAGTGTCTGGCTCAGCAAGACAGGGTGCTGGAGTCCTGAGCTGGCAGGGAAAACAGGAGCAGGGGTAGTCTTTGCACATCGGGTGGCAGCTCCCAAGGGGGGTTCTGTGATCCAACCTGTCACAGTTGTCCCATCTCAAAAACGATATATTGGAATTGGAAAAGGTACCCAGAGAAGAGCAACAAAAATGATTAGGGGTATGCAACAGCTTTCATATGAGGAGAGATTAATAAGACTGGGACTTTTCAGCTTGGATTAAATAAGACTAAGGGGGCAGGGATAGCTCAGTGGTTTGAGCATTGGCCTGCTAAACCCAGGGTTGTGAGCTCAATCCTTGAGGGGGCCATTTAGGGATCTGGGACAAAAATCTGTCTGGGGATTGGTCCTGCTTTGAGCAGGGGGTTGAACTAGATGACCTCCTGAGGTCCCTTCCAACCCTATGATATGATAGAGGTCTATAAAATCATGACTGGTATGGAGAAAGTAAATCAGGTTTAAAACAAACAAAAAAGTATTTCTTCATACAATGCAGTCAACCTGTGAACTCTTTGCCAGAGGATGTTGTGAAGGCCAAGACTATAACAGGGTTCAAAAAAGAACTAGAAAAATTCATGGAAGATAGGTCCATCAATGGCTGATGGACAGGGATGGTGTCCCTAGCCTCTGTTTGCCAGAAGCTGGGAATGGGTGAAAGGGGATGGCTCACTTGATGATTATCTGGTCTGTTCTTTCCCTCTGAAGCACCTGGCATTGGCCACTGTCAGAAGACAGGATACTGAGCTAGATGGACCCTTGGTCAGACACAGTATGGCCGTTCTTATGTTCTCCCAGGTTGCAAAAGCCAGCTGACACTCCTGTAGAGCCCTACATTACTGCTCCAGATTACTTCTGAGTCCACTCACCCTCCTCCCCACTTCTTTTCTATGGCCCTCTTCCTGTTCCATAGATGTAAGATGAAGCTATATGTTCCTGCACCAGAAAACACTCCTGGTCCCACCCATCACTTGAGCTGGTGGGGGCTGTTCCTGAACCTTAAAAAAAAAGTTAAACTATATGCTGAACCATCAGTGGCATCAAGTGTTGTGGATAGCCATGGGAGTAGGGCCAGGGACCTGAGGTTTGTGCTCTTCCTCTCCCTCATGCATTTGGAGTACCTCTACCTCCTCAGGATTCCTGTGCAGAAGTTGATGCCATAGAATTGCTGTACTGTCATTGCCACCCACCCATACGTAAACACCTCGTAGTCCTCTGCACAGAGGCAGCAGCAAACCATACCTGGTTTCCCCACTACTATTGTGAAATGCTGTCATGCATGAGAGTTCAGTGTTCTGGCCTTCACCCTCCCCCTTCTCCTGAGTGGCGGCTTCTGGTCACCTGCATCTGCATTTCCCCCATACTCTTAAACTCTTCCACTCCCATCACTTTTCTTCTCCAACCTCTTCATTTTAGATTTTAAAGATATTTGTTATAATCCCATCGCCTTCCACAATCCTTTCTTTCCTTCACTACCACAGAATGGTAAGGAAAAAGTGGCCACTCTTGTACTGCTCCCAGAATTTGAAATGTTATCCTAGCACTTTCACTCCTAGGGGAGGTTTCCTGTCTATGTTGAGTAATTATCATCTTGGTGCTATTCAGGGGAAGAGACCGTCACAGCCTACCTAGACTGTTTTTAAAAGCACCAAAGGGAAAAATCAAAAACACTCACACAAAAACAAAAATGAGAGATTACGGCAAATGCAGTAGCAGGAGTGATATAGATTTGTTGGGTAAAGTAAATAAGTGTTCTGATATCTTATGTAAGCAATGTTTAAACTGAGATTTTTTTGTATTCAATAGGTATTGGTTCATTGATGGTGTCGTTCATTGTGAGCTTATATTATAACACCATTTTAGCCTGGGTAATGTGGTATTTCATTAACTCATTCCAAGAGCCCCTTCCTTGGAGCGCTTGCCCACTAAATGGGAACAGAACAGGTAATTAATATTTCAAGTCTCTTGTCATTAATGGTGTTAAAGTTGCAAAGTGTTACAACCTCTTTTTTATTCCTGTAACATGGCATTAAGTTCTACTGGACAGATTTTTTTAATGGCTCATTTAAAAATCTTCTCTTTGCACTAGGGCTGTCAAGCGATTAAAAAAATAATCATGATTAATCGTGTGATTAATCAGACTGTTAAAGAATAATAGAATACCATTTATTTAAATATTTTTGGATGTTTTCTACATTTTCAAATATATTGATTTCAATTACCACACAGAATACAAAGTGAACAGTGCTCACTTTACATTATTTTTATTACAAATATTTGCACAGTAAAAAACCAAAGAAATAGTATTTTTCAGTTCACCTAATACAAATAATGAAGTGCAATCTCTTTACAATAAAAGTTGAACTTAACTTACAGAATTATGTACAAAAAAATAACTGCACTCAGAAACTTACAAATGTAGATTTTTTTTGTTACATAACTGCACTCAAAAATAAAACAATGCACATCTTTAGACCGTACAAGTCCACTCAATCCTACTTCTTGTTCAGCCAATTGCTCAGACAAACAAGTTTGTTTACATTTGCAGGAGATAATGCTACCCGCTTCTTGTTTATAATGTCACCTGAAAGTGACAACAGGTGTTTGCATTGCAGGTGTTTGCATGTTGTAGCCAGTGTCGCAAGATATTTATGTCCCAGATGTCCTCTGGAATGGTGGTTGAAGCATGAAGTGACATGCGTCCATGCTGATGACGGGTTCTGCTCGATAACGATCCAAGCAGTGCAGACCAACGCATGTTCATTTTCATCATCTGACTCAGATGCCACCAGCAGAAGGTTGATTTTCTTTTTTGGTGGGTTGGGTTCTGTAGTTTCCGCATTAGAGTGTAAATAAGAAGTGGGCAGCATTATGTCCTGTAAATGTAAACAAACTTATTTCTCTTAGCGATTGACTGAACAAGAAGTAGGACTGAGTGGACTTGTAAACTCGAAAGTTTTACATTGTTGTGTTTTTGAGTGCAGTTATGTAACAAAACAAAAATCTACATTTGTAAGTTACACTTTCACAATAAAGAGATTGCGCTTCAGTACTTGTATGAGGTGAACTGAAAAATACTATTTCTTTGTCATTTTTACAGTGCAAATATTTGTAATAAAAATATAAAATGAGCACTGTACACTTTGTATTTTTTATTGTAATAAAAATCAATACATTTGAAAATTTAGAAAAACATCCAAGATAGTTAATAAATTTCAATTGGCATTCTATTGTTTAACAGTGCAATTAATCACAATTAATTTTTTGAGTTAATCATGTGAGTTAACTGTGATTAATCAACAGGCCTACTTTGCACCTTTAGGGTTAGATGGTGACCCAGCCCTATATGGTCACACAATCATGTGAAGCCTTTGCTTCCATCATCCCTTTGCAGACAAATAATATTCCCCACATCACAGCTAAGGCATGATGTGAAGAGCAGGTCTGTACGTTGGCTACTTCTTCCTCCAACTGAGCAACTGGACTGAAGGGGAGCTGTGCAGTACCCAGTGTTGACAGGGGAGTAAGCTGTACCCTGTAAGAGTCTGTAGTGAGTTACTTTCTCTCAGGATTTAGAGGGAAGCAGAGAAGGAATTAGTATCGGCGATCAAATTCCTTTCTGGTGAGATGCAACTACACACTTTCCTTTTCACAGGACTGCCTGTGACAGGCAATACCCCAGGTACAACATGGGGTACCACTGTGCCCCCTTAGCTCTCCAGCCTTGGCTGTCTCTCACTAGTGACAAGCAGCAAACTCCTCCAGGCACTACTATCACTCAGCACAACATGTGGAGCCATACACCCATCTAGATTGCATGAATGCTCCCAGAGCCATTCACAAATCACACAGAGAAAGGCACCAGTAAATCTCCCAAGCCCCCAGGCTTGCACCCCCAGACTATGCCATCTTGCTCTAGTCAGAAGCCTGACCAGTGTAAGTAAGTTTATTACCCAGTCCACCCCTCCTTCAATGTGGAGAGGACATACACACAAGCCTTTGTGAACTCAGCTGAGATTTCCCACACACTTCAACCAAAGCAAACTGTTTTAAGTAAAACAGAAAACTGATTTATAATCTATCTTTCTGTAGTTAATAAGTGGTAGTCATAGAAGGTCAGAAATAGTTACTGTTGTCAGACGCTCCCGGTGTGGTGCTCTGCTCTGTTCAATGTTGATATCAATCGGCTGCGTGCGTGTTCCCTCTGTGTGCTGCCCCAGCTCTGCGCAGATAGCTGACACAGCAGATCCCAAGAGAACCCCCAATGACCACAGACTCTAGTAAGGTACGAAGGCACGTCGGCCAGGTTTATTGTCAAACGAAGCACAGTAATAGTTCCCCCTAGACTTTACTTTAGAGGATGTACTACGAATATGTGCCCCCTGGCAATGGACTCAGCTCAGTCAGTGGCGGGACTTTCCACTGCCCCCTAGGCTGGACAAAGATATCCACTCAGGGATGCATTCTTATACACAGATACAAACAAGTTACACATCACTCCTGACATATTGAGGTGCAACCCCTCTACGCAGCAAGGTACAACCCCTCTACGCAATAAGGTGCCGCCTCTCACCTTGTACATGTTGGTTCGAACAAAACAACACGATCCATCATATTCCCCTTTTGGCCCTGTCATTGGGATGGGTCAGCCTGTTCCTTGTTGTGTGTAGAATGTACAAGTATGTGAATGTTCTAATATCTGGTGTCCAGTACCTTTTAGGTATGTCTCTTTTTGCAGCATCAGCCCTTTCCTTGCCAGCTTCTGTGAGCAGGGCCTGCCTCTGGCTCACAGCTTAACTTTGCTTTATGTTAGCAAAGTCTTGACCATTACTTTAGTTCAGGCCTTAGGCCTCATACTGGGCCTCTGATACCAAGGTTTATATCTCAGGGCCTCCTCTTACTACAGTTACCGAAGAAAATAAAAAGGTAAGTGCATAGTCTAAATCTTAAACCTTATTACGCTAGACAGTATTTGGATCTATCAGTTTTCTCACCTCACTGGATGTTACAATTCTTCATAAACAGGATTCTCTCTCAAGCCTGGGACCAGTCTTCACAGTTGAAGTCTTTGTCTTCTCAGCGTTCTTGTTGTTTCCAGCATAGGTGGGGGAGGAGAAAGTCCAAGGCATGATGCCACTGTCCCTTATTTTATACCCTCAGTCCATGTGCCTGGAAAATACTAGCCCAGACATGTCCTGGTGGGCTTCGCTGAGTCACAGAGTTGAGCAATCCCCCTGTTGTGGTCTTGTGCAACTGAGGTTATGGCTACACTACGAGGCTTTTAGCGACACGGCTGTGCTGCTACAGCTGTGCTGGTAAAAGGCATGCAGTGTAGCTGCTATTTGTTGGCAGGAGAGAGCTCTTCTGCCAACAAAAAACTTCCACATCTCCCCTCCCCCCGCGCCCCCGAGCAGCAGCAGCTTTGGCAGCAGGAGAGCACTCCTGCTGACAAAGCGCTGTTCACACCAGTGCTTTTTGTCGGTAAAACTTTTGTCATTCGGGGTGTGGGGTGTGTTTTTAACACCCCTGAATGACAAAAGTTTTGCCGACAAAGTGCCAGTGTAGACAAACCCTGAGTGATTAGTTCAGCAGTCCACATTGTGTGGTGCTTGTGCAACTGTCATTGAATTGTAAATCCTTTGATTACAACTCCCCTGATGATTACTGGTGCTTGAACACCCCCCTGGGAGTGGTTTGCCTTCTTTTTATGTCACTTACAACATATTTCAGTAACAACAATATATAGCAAAATCTGATAACTTGATATACACTAATACACATATTTTGACCAAACAGTGGGTTTCATAAGATCTTATATGACATGATTTATATGAAATATATTATAATTATATGATAGGGTGAATATGGGAGTTCCGGGGTGCTGCTTTGAGGTACAGAGTTACACCAGTGCAAAGTTGGTATAAAATGATATAATTATGTAGTAATTTGCATCCACTTTGCCCTGTTGTAAGCAATGACACAAAGTTACAGTGGTGAATAAGCTCTACTATATTGAACTGTAATCAGTGCTCCATACTTGAAGTTCCAGTTTGGTTACTTTACCTTAAGAAACATAAAGTCATGAGAGTAAAAAAGGTGTGCAGCACCTGACCTCCCCTTGCTGCTCCATCAGAGGCATGGCTGGGGATTTCATAGGCACTGTGGTACCTGGGTGCCCCTCTTCCTGTTCTCCACTACCTTCATTCTCTTTAGGTTATGAGCCCTGCATTCTTTCTTCCTAGATGTGTACATTTAGGTGTTGCTCTGCTCAGCACTGCAAGGTCTAAATGGGGCTTAACTGTCTGAAGTCATTTCAGAAGTTACTTAAGCTCCTAAATCTCACTGAAAGTCTGTAAGAGCTATAATAAAATCATTTGTATGTTTGATACTTATGTTTAGTGTGTTAATATTTTTGTATTCAGTTCGCATATTTTTAGACTATAACTTGGCAATGTAGATGCTATTGTGAGAAAGATTTCCAGAAGATAGTGTGACCAAGGGACCTCTTCATGCCAAATGGCTGAGGGCACAGGGGGTACATAGAGTTTTACTGGAATCCTGTGGGTCAAATATATACATAATAATTCAGTAAAAGGTGGCATGTGTGGCATCTACCAAAAGCCAGTAATATGCTGGTCACCAATCATTGCAAAGTGTATGTAAGGATATTTACAAGTTATGTATCTATACTGAAAACTATGTTCTTAAGATATGTAAGTTAAGTCACCAGAAGGCGATAAACAGTTTCTATGCAGGCAAGGGGTAGGAGACACTCATCTTCCGGACTGGTCATTGTTTGTTTATTTTGCATCTTACAATGCGTGTCTATTTGCATGCAGAGCCACCAGCTAATCAAGACAGCAAAAAAATCACAAGAGTGAACAGGTCGTGCAGGGGGGGGGGGGGGAGTGGCACGATATGTGAAAGAAAATGTACAATCAAATGAAGTAAAAATCTTAAGCAAATCCGCATGTTCCACAGAATCTCTATGGATAGAAATTTCATGCTCTAATAAGAATATAACTTTAGGGATCTATTATCGACCACCTGACCAGGACGGTGATAGTGATGATGAAATGCTAAGGGAAATTAGAGAGGCTATCAAAATTAAGAACTCAATAATAGTGGGGGATGTCAATTATCCCCATATTGACTGGGAATATTTCACTTCAGGACGAAATGCAGAGATAAAATTTCTCGATACTTTAAATGACTGCTTCATGGAGCAGCTTGTACGGGAACCCACAAGGGGAGAGGCAACTCTAGATTTAGTCCTGAGTGGAGCGCAGGAGCTGGTCCAAGAGGTAACTATAGCAGGACCGCTTGGAAATAGTGACCATAATACAATACCATTCAACATCCCTGTGGTGGGAAGAACATCTCAACAGCCCAACACTGTGGCATTTAATTTCAAAAGGGGGAACTATGCAAAAATGAGGGGGTTAGTTAAACAGAAGTTAAAAGGTACAGTGACTAAAGTGAAATCCCTGCAAGCTGCTTTTTAAAGACACCATAATAGAGGCCCAACTTCAATGTATACCCCAAATTAAGAAACACAGTAAAAGAACTAAAAAAGAGCCACTGTGGCTTAACAACCATGTAAAAGAAGCAGTGAGAGATAAAAAGACTTCCTTTAAAAAGTGGAAGTCAAATCCTAGTGAGGCAAATAGAAAGGAGCATAAACGCTGCCAAATTAAGTGCAAGAATGTAATAAGAAAAGCCAAAGAGGAGTTTGAAGAACGGCTAGCCAAAAACTCCAAAGGTAATAACAAAATGTTTTTTAAGTACATCAGAAGCAGGAAGCCTGCTAAACAACCAGTGGGGCCCCTTGATGATCGAGATACAAAAGGAGCGCTTAAAGACGATAAAGTCATTGCGGAGAAACTAAATGGATTCTTTGCTTCAGTCTTCACGGCTGAGGATGTTAGGGAGATTCCCAAACCTGAGCTGGCTTTTGTAGGTGACAAATCTGAGGAACTGTCACGGATTGAAGTGTCACGAGAGGAGGTTTTGGAATTAATTGATAAACTTAACATTAACAAGTCACCGGGACCAGATGGCATTCACCCAAGAGTTCTGAAAGAACTCAAATGTGAAGTTGCGGAACTGTTAAATAAGGTTTGTAACCTGTCCTTTAAATCAGCTTCTGTACCCAATGACTGGAAGTTAGCTAATGTAACGCCAATATTTAAAAAGGGCTCTAGAGGTGATCCCGGCAATTACAGACCGGTAAGTCTAACGTCTGTACCGGGCAAATTAGTCGAAACAATAGTTAAGAATAAAATTGTCCGACACATAGAAAAACAAACTGTTGAGCAATAGTCAACATGGTTTCTGTAAAGGGAAATCGTGTTTTACTAATCTATTAGAGTTCTTTGAAGGGGTCAACAAACATGTGGACAAGGGGGATCCAGTGGACATAGTGTACTTAGATTTCCAGAAAGCCTTTGACAAGGTCCCTCACCAAAGGCTCTTAGGTAAATTAAGCTGCCATGGGATAAAAGGGAAGGTCCTTTCATGGATTGAGAACTGGTTAAAAGACAGGGAACAAAGGGTAGGAATTAATGGTAAATTCTCAGAATGGAGAGGGGTAACTAGTGGTGTTCCCCAAGGGTCAGTCCTAGGACCAATCCTATTCAACTTATTCATAAATGATCTGGAGAAAGGGGTAAACAGTGAGGTGGCAAAGTTTGCAGATGATACTAAACTGCTAAAGATAGTTAAGTCCAAAGCAGACTGTGAAGAACTTCAAAAAGATCTCACAAAACTAAGTGATTGGGCAACAAAATAGCAAATGAAATTTAATGTGGATAAATGTAAAGTAATGCACATTGGAAAAAATAACCCCAACTATACATACAATATGATGGGGGCTAATTTAGCTACAACAAGTCAGGAAAAAGATCTTGGAGTCATCATGGATAGTTCTCTGAAAATGTCCACGCAGTGTGCAGAGGCGGTCAAAAAAGCAAACAGGATGTTAAGAATCATTAAAAAGGGGATAGAGAATAAGACTGAGAATATATTATTGCCCTTATATAAATCGATGGTACGCCCTCATCTCGAATACTGCGTACAGATGTGGTCTCCTCATCTCAAAAAAGATATACTGGCACTAGAAAAGGTTCAGAAAAGGGCAACTAAAATGATTAAGGGTTTGGAACGGGTCCCATATGAGGAGAGATTAAAGAGGCTAGGACTCTTCAGCTTGGAAAAGAGGAGACTAAGGGGGGATATGATAGAGGTATATAAAATCATGAGTGATGTGGAGAAAGTGGATAAGGAAAAGTTATTTACTTATTCCCATAATACAAGAACTAGGGGTCATCAAATGAAATTAATAGGCAGCAGGTTTAAAACAAATAAAAGGAAGTTCTTCTTCATGCAGCGCACAGTCAACTTGCGGAACTCCTTACCTGAGGAGGTTGTGAAGGCTAGGACTATAACAGAGTTTAAAAGAGAACTGGATAAATTCATGGTGGTTAAGTTCATTAATGGCTATTAGCCAGGACGGGTAAGGAATGGTGTCCCTAGCCTCTGTCTGTCAGAGGGTGGAGATGGATGGCAGGAGAGAGATCACTTGATCATTGCCTGTTAGGTTCACTCCCTCTGGGGCACCTGGCATTGGCCACTGTCGGTAGACAGGATACTGGGCTAGATGGACCTTTGGTCTGACCCGGTACGGCCTTTCTTATGTTCTAAGAGTTCACAACATCTACAGGAAAGAGCACAGAGCAGGAGGGTGTCCTGTTTATGATGAAGATCAAAGAATTAGTTTGCTATATCAGGACAGAGCAGAGAGTCATACAGTATCCTTCACATGGGGGAGACAAGCTGCTAGTGGGCATTGTCTTATGACTGGAGGATCACAGCCAGGCAGGCTGTTAGGCACTGGGAGAAAGACTTTGGAGTGAACTAAACTTTTAGACAAGAGTGTATCTTGTTCCTTAAGTCTAGGTTTTAGATTGTATTTAATGATTTTGTTTTATATATAATCATTTGTTTCCATTATTTCAACTTATCATTTGAATCTCTATGCTTCATTAAACTTTTGCTTATTTTTTCTATAAACATATCTAAGTGCTGTGTGTTAAGCAGAGCTGTGACCTAAGGTGTAACAGATAAGCTGAGATATTCTGTACCTTTGAGAGCAGATGTCAGGGTTCCCTCCCCACTCTGAACTTTAGGGTACAGATGTGGGGACCCACATGAAGACCCCCTAAGCTTATTTCTACCAGCTTAGGTTAAAAACTCCCCACAGCACAAATTCTCCCTTATTCCTTGGATTAAGTAATGCTGCCACCACCAAGTGATTTAAACAAACATTTAGGGAGGGCCACTTGGAGCCCTACCTTCCCCAAATATCCCCCCCAAGCCTCTACATCCCTTTTCCTGGGCAGGCTTGAGACTAATCCCCCAAGCCCCTACACCCCCTTTCCTGGGGAGGCTTGAGAATAATATCCTCACCAATTGGTACAGGTGAACACAGACCCAAACCCTTGGATCTTAAAAACGATGAAAAAAATCAATCAGGTTCTTAAAAGAAGAATTTTAATTAAAGAAAAGGTAAAAGAAGTACCTCTGTAAAATCAGGATGGTAAGTACTTTACAGAATAACAAAAGACTCAAGAACATAGAGGATCTCCCCTCTAGGCAAAACCTTAAAGTTACAAAACCAGGGATAAACCTCCCTCTAGACAAGGAAAAATTACAAGCCAAAATAAAAGTAAGCTAACACAATCCCTTATTATTACTTACTAATTCTAATTGAGTTGGATTGCTTACCTTCTTGATCTGTCTCCGGCAAGCACACAGAACAGACAGACAAAGAACAGACAAAACAAAGCCTCCCCCCCCAGATTTGAAAGTATCTTGTCCCCTTATTGGTCCTTTTGGTCAGGTGCCAGCTAGGTTACCTGAGCTTCTTAACCCCTTCCAGGTAAAAGGATTTTGTGCCTCTGGCCAGGAGGGATTTTATAGTACTGTATACAGGAAGGTTGTTACACTTCCCTCTATATTTATGACAGCAGCATATCTGTGTCTGTGAATACTGTGAGTGGATCAGGGGCTGGCCACTCTAGAGGGATATTTGGTGGGTTTGGGGCTTGAAGTGTCCCTATCGCTAACCTACAGAGGGATAGTGGAGCCTCTGAAGGTTGAGAGGAGACTGCTTGTGTTGCCTGTGGCCAGTGGAGGTGAGGAGCTGACATCCAGCAGACACAGTAAATGCTCTCATGCTATAGGCAGGTGGTAACAAGGTGCCTCACAACCCTGGGTGCTCCCAGAAAGCATCACAGAGCCACCTTTTGAAAAAGAAATTAAAAAATATTTCACCCAAACGTAACAAACAAAAGAGGTGATAGTTTAACAGTCTAAACTTCAGATTTCAAACACCTAGCATTCCTGGAACCACCTCAGTGGTACTGACTAAACCCATTATCCTACTGAGTTAGATCAGAATACAATGCAGTTTGCTGTCTATGGGTCTTTAAGAGAAGACCTGAACAACTAGTGTCTTATTTGGATTAGAAAGACATTAAAAAACACCTTGGCACTTTTTGTAAGAGGAAGAAATTTTCCCTGATGTTCTTCAACAAAAAGTTTCCATCCCCACTATTGTTGTGTAGGATACTGTGCACTGGTTTCCTTCCATGCTCCATCTCCTGGAGCTAGCTGAATTTCAGTAGTGCTATACTTTACAGTTTGTGAAGTGCTTTGGGATTTCTTGGATTGAGACGGCTGTATAAAGCATATTATTCCAGATCCCTGGAGTATAGAAACTGAATATGTCATGAAAGGGTTGATCTAGTTTTCCAGAGTGACAAGTTCCTGAGATCAGATGTTCAGACTTAAAAAAAAAAAAAAAAAAAATCATATGGACCACCTCAACCTCCCACTCTTGATACTATTGTAGCTGACACAGGACTGTTGTGTTAAGCACCATGAAAGAGTAGCAGTAGGGTGGCATTTATGCATTCCAATTGTCTAATGAGATCAACTTTAGTAGTTATATGTCCCCCCTCCCATTACATTAGTATCTGAAACCCTGATTCACAAAAGGTACGTAGGCACCTAAGTCCCAGTTTTAGGCTCCACCATGATCCATAAAATTCATGCTGAACCTTGTAAGCACCTAAACTCACTCAGCACCTAAGTGTTCAGGGTGAAAGATCCCTCGGTGCCTAAGTTTCTACCTTTGACCATGCACACTGTTGCCTCCCTCTAGGCATCTTGGTACCTTTCTCCCATCTAACCCCCAAGGTGATCCACAAACTGGGGGAAGATAGGTCAATGAATATCAAAGTAATGTGTGGAGCCAAATCTGTAGAGCCCTGCACAGATACAAACTTTGTATCCACGTCCGATCTGCAAAAATGATCTGCAGATATCCAGGACTCTACAAATCTGGTAGGCATGCTCAGAGGTCACCTACTGGATCAGGTCCCAGTCTGTCTGGAGGAGGAGGTTAGAGCACTCACCTGGTATCTCAGAGACCAGGGTCAATTCCCCACTCTGCTGGAAGGGAAGAAAGGATTTGAACAGGGGTCTCCCCCTTTCAGGAGAGTACTCTAACTACTGAGATATGGGATATTCTTATATGGGGGCTCCCTCAGTCTCTCCTGGTGAAGTTGTTCCACTGTGAATAAATATTTAGTGTCATTGGGTGGGAGAAAGAAAATTACTCCATAGTCCAGTGGTTAGGGCACTTACTTCATATGTGGGAGACTACAGGGCCAAGGCCCCTGGCCTAATCACTCTATTTATTCACAGTGGAACAGCTTCACCAGGGGAGTTTGAAGGAATCTCATAGCACAGTGGTTAGCACATGCTCCTGTGAGGTGAGCATTCCCTGTTCAGATTCGCTCTTCCTACCTCTGACAGAGAGTGGGGAATTGAACGCAGTCTCCCACATCCCAGGTGAGGTGCTCTAATCACTGGTAAAAGTTAGTAAAAGTTATAAGGCAGGCAGCTCCTCCAGCTCTTTTGTGTAGAATGAGACAGACATCTCACTCATTCCCACAAAAACTATTTAGGCACCTAGTCCACCTGACTCTAGGAGAGGGGTTCCTGTTCATGGATCACAAGTAGAGATAGTCCCCTCCCAGCAGCCCAGACCTAGGGCTAGTCTACACTGGGAATTTACATTGGCATAGTTATGTCTCCCAGGGATGTGAAATATGTACACCCCCAAGAGACGTAGCTATACTGATCTAACCCCTAGTGTAGACAGTGCTAGGCTGACAGAAGAATTCTTCCACTGATCTAGCTACCACCTCTCGGTGGTGGGGTTGGAGGGGTGGATTACCTACACTGGCAGGAGAACCCCTCCCGTTTGTGTAAGTAGTGTCTATGCTGAAGTGCTACAGCAGCACAGCTGCAGCATTTAAAATGTACACAAGCCCTTGGGCACCTATCTCCATAAGAGCAGTGGGGCTTAGGACACATTCTTGTCATCAGCGTCTCCTATTGGCTAGCTTAGGCAGCTCCCCACCTAGTGTGCTAGCTTTTGTGAACTGCAGTCTAAGGCCGTGGCTACACTCAAAACTTCAAAGCACTGCCGCAGGAGCGCTCCCGCAGCAGCGCTTTGAAGTGGAGTGTGGTTGCACGCCAGCGCTGGGAGAGAGCAGGTACTCCACCTCCACTAGGGGATTAGCTTACAGCGCTGGGAGCTGGTGCTTTACAGCACTGTAACTTGTTGCGCTCAGGGGGGTGTTTTTCACAAAGTTGCAGCGCTCTAAAGCACCAGTGTAGCCAAGCCCTAAGGCATGTGTCTCTCTCCTTTCATTGTATAGAGAACATTAGGTCCCCAACTCAGATTTTGGGAATCATAGTGTTGTTCCTGTGATTTTCTAGATGCTGCAACGCTGAGCAGTGCAATACCTAAGTCCCTTTGTGGATCTCGGCTTGAATTTCTCAGTATTACATATTTATCCTCACAGCACCCCTAGGAAAGTACTACTCCAAGAGATGACTCATGCTTGCTGATAGTAGGGGGCACAATGTAAAGGGGGGGCACGTGATCACCCCACATCACCTCTGGAAGGAACCTTCCAGCCCCACCTCCCTGGGCCAGGGCAGCCAATCCTGATGGCTCCTGAGGGATGAGGCCACAGACGCAAGGATCATATGCCTCTAGGCCTCTCCTCGTAAGTCATGTGCTCCAGCCCCCTAATCATTTTCGTTGCCCTCCACTGGACTCTCTCCAATTTGTCCACATCCTTTCTGTAGCGGGGAGCCCAAAACTGGACGCAATACTCCAGATGTGGCCTCACCAGTGCTGAATAGAGGGGAATAATACTTCCCTCGATCTGCTGGCAATGCTCCTACTAATGCAGCCCAATATGCCATTAGCCTTCTTGGCAACAAGGGCACACTGCTGACGCATATCCAGCTTCTCATCCACTGTAATCCCCAGGTCCTTTTCAGCAGAACTGCTGCTTAGCCAATCGGTCCCCAGCCTGTAGCGGTGCATGGGATTCTTTCGTCCTAAGTGCAGAGTCCTCATAAGATTTATTTTGGTCCAATCCTCCAATTTGTCTAGGTCACTCTGGACCCTATCTCTATCCACCAGCATATCTACCTCTCCCCCCCAGCTTAGTGTCATCTGCAAACTTGCTGAGGGTGCAATCCATCCCATCATCCAGATCATTAATAAAGATGTTGAACAAAACCAGCCCCAGGACTGACCCCTAGGGCACTCTACTTGATACCGGCTGCCAACTAGACGTCGAGCCGTTGATCACTACCCATTGAGCCTGACAATCTAGCCAGTTTTCTATCCACCTTACAGTCCATTCATCCAATCCATACTTTTTTAACTTGCTGGCAACAATACTGTGGGAGACCATATCAAAAGCTTTGCTAAAGTCAAGATATATCATATCCACTGCTTCCCCATATCCACAGAGCCAGTTCTCATTATAGAAGGCAATCAAGTTGGTCAGGCATGACTTGCCCTTGGTGAATCCATGTCGACTGTTCCTGATCACCTTCCTCTCCTCCAAGTGCTTCAAAATGGTTTCCTTGAGGACCTGCTCCATGATTTTGCCAGGGACTGAGATGAGGCTGACTGGTCTGTAGTTCCCCGGGTTCTCCTTCTTCCCTTTTTTAAAGATGGGCACTATATTTGCCTTTTTCCAATCGTCCAGGACCTCCCCGGATCGCCAGGAGTTTTCAAAGATAATGGCCAATGGCTATGCAATCACATCAGTCAATTCTCTCAGCACCCTCATATGCATTAGATCTGGACCCATGGACTTGTGCATGTCCAGCTTTTCTAAATAGTCCTTAACCTGTTCTTTCACCACTGAGGGCTACTCACCTCCTCCCCATACTGTGTTGCCCAGGACAGCAGTGTGGGAGCTGACCTTGCCTGTGAAGACTGAGGCAAAAAAAGCATTGAGTACTTCAGCTTTTTCCACATCATCTGTCACTAGGTTGCCTCCCCCATTCATTAAGGGTCCCACACTTTCCCTGACTTTTTTCTTGTTGCTAACATACCTGTAGAAACCCTTTTGTTACCCTTCACATTCCTTGCTAGCTGCAACTCCAACTGTGTTTTGGCCACCCCTGCATGCTCGAGCAATATTTTTATACTCCTCCCTAGTCATCTGTCCAAGTTTCCACTTCTTGTAAGCTTCCTTTTTGCGTTTAAGCTCACCGAAGATTTCACTGTTAAGCCAAGCTGGTTGCCTCCATATTTGCTATTCTTTCTGCATATCGGGATGGTTCGTTCCTGGGCCCTCAATAAGGCTTCTTTAAAATACAGCCAGCTTTCCTGGACGCCTTTCCCCCTCATATTAGCCTCCCAGGGGATCCTGCCCATTAGTTTCCTAAGGGAGTCAAAGTCTGCTTTTCTGAAGTCCAGGGTCTGTATTTTGCTACTCTCCTTTCTTCCTTTTGTGAGAATCCTGAACTCAACCATCTCATGGTCACTACTGCCCAGGTTGCCACATCTACTGCTTCCTTTTACACCAGTGGTCCCCAACCTTTTTCATCTGGCGGGCGCCAGACGACGAGCCACAGAGGACTGTGGCGGCAACGTCAATAGGCGTCGCCGCCGAAATGCAGAGTCATCCACAGGCGTCGCCACCGAAAGGCTGCCGAAAATCGGCGGCATTTCGGCGGATGCTCGTCCGCCGGCCAGTACGCAGGCGCACTTAGACGCCCCGGCGGGCACCACGTTGGGGACCCCTGTTTTACACACAAGGCTTGTTAGCCTGTGAAAGAAAGCTATTAGGTTGGTTTGACATGATTTGTTCTTGACAAATCCATGCTGACTGTTACTAGTCACCTTATTATCATCATCATCATCTAGGTGTTTGCTAATTGATTGATTGTTTAATTAGTTGCTCCAGGTACTGAAGTTAAGCTGACTGGTCTGTAATTCCCGAGGTTGTCCTTATTTCCGTTTTTATAGATGGGCAAATATAGTGCTTCAGTCCTCTAGAATCTCTCCCATCTTCCACTACTTTTTGAAGAGAGGTGCTGATGTCTCAGATCTCTTCATTCAGCTCCTTGAGTATTCTAGGATGTATTTCATCGGGCCCTGGTGACTTGACGACATCTGACTTGTCTAAAGAATTTTTAACGTGTTCTCTCCTTATTTTAGCCTCTGATCCCACCTCATTTTTACTGGCATTCACTATGTCAGATGTCCAATTGCTACTAACCTTTTCTTTCTCCTCCTTGGTCACTTCCAACTGATATGGCCCCAGCTGATAAGGTCTAACAACAAGATTTTTTGCTAAGTGGATGACCTTGCACCATTACATTTCATTCCATATCTATTACTTCAGTTTTAAAGGTCACTCAGATCTATTTGTGTGGTATTCCAGTCCTCCTCCATATTGGCAATACCTCCCAACTTTGTGTCATCCACAAATTTTATTAGCACGCTCCCACTTGTTGTATGCATTGGCAGAGCTGGGGATGCAGAAGGTGCACTGGCAGAGGTGTGGCATACATGGGGCTCACCCTGGGCTCCAAATCCTAGTTCCTGCCCTGGCTGTGACCCTTGGCTTTGGCCCTGGCCCCGATACCTGCTCTAACCACTAGGCACAACCACCATATCCTGGACACTGACAGTTTGAGCAGCCCCAAACACAAACAATAAGAGAACTAGAGCTGATATGGCAAGCATGGACTCTGCAAAGGCCAATCTCTCTCTGATGGAGATAGTGGAAGCCCTACAGATCTTGGAGGCCCAAACTGCTGCCCTGTAGCACCCTGTAGTGCTGCAAGCTCAAGCCACACTGCCTTCTGCTTCGACCCCTGGGCAAGCCCAAGCTCCCCTGCCTGACAAGTTTAATGGCAATAGCAACAAATTTAATGGGTTCTTAAAATCATCGTTGGCTCCTATTTCTCCTATGACCACATTTGTATCCACTGATGAACTGTGAGTGAGATTATCAGCCTGCTTCCTGGGGAAGCCCTGGCTTAGACATCTCCACTCCTAGAAGAATTGATCCTGCTTCTGAGACAATTTGAAGATTTCATTAGAGCTATGGTTGTGCTCTTTGATGACCCAAGTCGCAATCAGAGAGCTGAAGCTACGCTTCGGGTGTTGCTGTAGGGACACCAGTCACTTACTAAAACATGCAGCTGAGTTCCAACCCGTGTGTGACACTTTTTTATGGTGCCCAGGGTTGTGACACTGATGGCTTTTTGGGGTGCCCAGGACTGAGTCACCTTGTTTTCAGCAAGAAGGAGGGTGTGGTGTTTTGTTTTTTTTGTGGTAGCTGGTGTCAGCTTCTTGACAGTGCCAGCCCTTCAGTCACTTAAGCACTCTCCTCTGGGCTTATGCCAGCTCTAAATTCACCTTGCAGGTTAACATTAGGTGCACCCCAATCTCAAAGAGCATCTGAAGCATCCCCCTGCTGCTCACAGAAATTGTTAGGTAAAAACTGTTTTCAAAGAAACAGTGTATGCTCACCTAGACTGGTACAAACTCAGGATCAGGTCTCTTAACATTACAGCACTGAAATATATTTACAGTGAAACAACCATAAATTTATGATTAATGTTAAGTTTTAGTAAATTGAAACAGAAATGGTTACACATATAAAAAACAAAACATAAAACACTATCCTAGGTCTACACTTATTAATGTTTTCTTTTTCTATTTAACAAAGTAGATTTTCTCCTAAGGATTCAGTTTGACAGAGCTGCTGGTTTTCAGTCAAAACTGGAATCCAAGTATTTATGAACATCCTGTGCCCTTCCAGGTGTTTCCTTAGTAAATGGCACACAAAATGTCTCACTTGCCCCCCCGTTACACTCCAGTAAACCCTTGAAGTGCACCCCCAATAAAACTCTTCTCCTTCTTTGCTTGTTGTTGGTTTTTTTGGTTGACTTTACATCGTTGTTCTTTATTAGCATTTACTTCAAACTGATGATGGGAGGCCCATTGGGAAACAATGCAATGCTTAATTTTCATGCCAATTAGCTAGATGGACAAACACTCCTGGCTTGAGAGAACCAGTCTCTGCTAGTTACTTATAGCCTGAGAATCTGGGTATTAAAGTATATGTTCAATACTTATACACAGTCCCATAAATACCATCTGTACATACAACATACAAGGATATTAATGACCAGCATGATCCTCGGTTTCAAATAATTTCTTACATGACACTTTTTATGGATAAATACTTTGAAAGCAGTGTGTTAAGTGTAGTGAGTATGTCAGACCTGATACGAGTTGCTGACACAGTAGTGAACCCTTTGCCAGCTAACACTAATAGATCCCTGGGTCACAGCTTGGTAGTAGTCACCAAGTGGAATGAGGCCACCCAGCATCATCATTTCTGACTCAGTCTAAACAATGATACTGAGGATGAACTGGCACTGATGGAATCGTCATCTGGCCTGGATGCCTTAGTCAACCTATGCATCAGGATTGAAGACCACCTGACCAAACACCACCAAGAAAAAAAGATGGTCCCCCTGGCTCCCACCAGCCCTGCTGGCTCTGGACCAACCCCCCTCCAAATCACCAGTCCCTTCTCTGTCATCCAATCCGATACAAGTTGATCAGGTCTATCCTCGCCTTTCTATGTCGAGAAGACTCTATGCCGGGCATTGGGCCTCTGCATATACTGCGGGAGACCAGGACACTCTGCATCAAGCTGCCCTGCCAAGGTCCAATCTGTGCCTAACTCAGGAAATGCCAAGCCCCAGCCCAATAGGGGACTCTGGGCTGGGCTGGCACCCCTCCCTCTTCCCAGGAGCCCATACTAACATTCATCCACTGGTACCCTGGTGATGGCCAATCAGTGCCCTACAGCTATCCAACTCCCTCCCTGGCTCCAGCACCCTGTGATGCCCAACACCAACTTAGAGGTGGACTTGGGTGCCTCAGGCAATTTCATGAATCTGGAGTTTCCCCAAGCACACAATATCCCCACTGAGCGCAAGGACTCCCCCAAGTTAGTGGAGTCCATAGACAGGTCACTCCTTTTGTTGAGACTGGTCACCAACAGATGGCTCCCTATGAGTATGTCTACACTGCAACTGTGTCTAGCCTGTGCCAGCTGACTTGTGCTCCTTGGTCTTGGGCGAAGGAGCTGTTTAATTACAGTGTAAATGTTTGGGCTCAGGCTGCAGTATGAGCTCTGGGACCTTCCCACCTCACAGGGTCCAGCCAGAGCCAAAATGTCTATACCACAATTAAACAGCCCCTAAGCCCAAACCGCTTAGCCAGATTCAGCTGGCATAGGCCAGAAATGGGTTTTTAATTGCAGCGTAGATGTACTTAGAGGTAACTACCCTTCAAGGGCATTTGGAAACCATCTAGTTTGGGTTTCATGCACAGCATTTACTAGGTGTCCTTGGCATCCCCTGGCTCGTTGCCCACAACCTGCACATCTGCTGGTGGTCAGGCATGATATGCTTTGACTCCCTGTCTTACCAACAATCCTATCGCCCCAAGAGCAAACCTGGGGGGCCAGCAACCTGTTGTGGCTTATTCAGTCCTTGAACGAATTCAGTGATACGAAGACAGGATCCAAAAGCAACTTTGGCAACCTGCACAATTTCCCCAATTGCTGCAGGGATTTCTGTTGGCATACAGTTGCTATTTAACATATTCAACAAAAAGAATGCTGACCAGCACTGCCTTAACACAGCTATGACTGTCCCAATGACCTCCAGCCAGGAGCAAAGGTTCCATTCGGGTGCATTTACTCCCTCTCTGAAACCAATCTATAGGCACTCCACAACTATCTACAGGAAAACCTGCAGAAGGGGTTCATTGGCCTCTCCACATCCCCAGTGGGGGGCTTAATGGTCTTTGTGGACTACAGAGTGCTGAACAAGATTACAGTCTGAAACTGGTACCCATAACCCAGTGGTCCCCAACCTTTTTTGTCTGGCGGGCGCCAGACGACGAGCCACAGAGGACCGTGGCGGCGGACGAGCATCTGCCGAAATGCCGCCGACAAGCGGCAACATCAATAGGCGTCGCCGCCGAAATGCCGCTGACAAGCAGTGTCATCCAGAGGCGTCACCACCGAAATGCCGCCGAAAATCAAAGGCATTGCAGCGGTGACGCCTCTGGATGACGCTGCTTCTTGGCGGCATTTCAGCGGATGCTCATCCGCCGGCCAGTACGCGGGCGCACTTAGATGCCCCGGAGGGCGCCATGGCACCCGTGGGCCCCGCGTTGGGGACCCCTGCCATAACCACTTATTAATGAGTTGTTCAAAAGACTCCACTCCACCAAGGTCTTCACAAAGTTGGACCTCCATGGAGCTTATAACCAATGATGATCAGGAAAGACAAACGGAAGACAGCCTTCCATACCAGTTATGGCCAGTTTGAGTATTTGGTCATGCTGTTTGGATTTTGCAACACCCTGATGACTTTCCAGCACTTCATAAAGGACATCTTTAGGGACATGCCAGACCAATTTGTCATCATTCACCCGGATGACATCCTGATTTTCTCTGAAAGGCAGGACCTCCACAATCATCATGTGCACATTGTCTTGGAGAGAGACTGCCAAAAAACCACCTCTACACAATGCTCGAGAAATGTGAGTTTGATCAGGACACCATGGAATTCTTGGGATATATCATCCCACCTGAGGGACTCGCCATAGACCTGCATAAAGTAGCGACAACATCTGACTGGGCTGCATCCAAGGGTGTATGTGGGGTGCAGCAATTCCTGGGGGTTGGCAATTTCTACCAGCAGTTTATTGAAGCTTGGTTGCATCCATAATGGCAGTCCTGCAAAAGGGGACCCAGTTCACCTGGTCCATGGAGGCTCAGTTGGCCTTTGATTAACTAAAGAGGGCATTCACTTCAGCACCTACCCTGAACCACCCAGATACCACTAAACAATTTACAATCAAGGCAGACACTTCAAACTTTGCTGTAGGTGTAGTATTATCTCAAAACATGGGCCGCCACAACCAATTCCCACAATCAAAGCCCTTAGGGTCTCCTCCAGCCTCTGTCCATATCTTAACAGCCTTGATCTACTATCTCAAGAGACTTCCCTGTATAACTGCCACACACCCAGGGACACTCGGTAATCCTTGTTATTGTTGAGCTCCTAACAAAGATGGTGCACTTCATCATGTGCTGTACTGTTCCTACCTCATGGGAGACAGCTCAGTTCTTCCTAGAAAATGCCTTCTGTTACCACAGGTTAACAACAAGCATTGTATTGGACTGGGGTCCCCAGTTCATCTCCTGATTCTGGCAAGAATTTCTTAGACTCCTAGGCATCAAGTCCCTCACTTTGTCTGTCTAGCACCCACAGACTAATGGGCAAATACAGAGAGTCAATCAAATCTTGAAGCAGTACATTCGCTGCTTTTTGAGCTACCACCTGGACAACTGGCTTCTGCTGCTGTGCAATGCCCAATTTACATATAACAATGCAATCCATGCCTTGACCCAACATAGCCAATTCTTTGCAAACTATGGTTTTCACCCCCACTTCCACCCAGACTTGCCCATGAGTTCCCCAGTACCAGCCACCATGGATTTTGACTACACCAGCAGAGCCAGTCTCCAGACAACCTAACAAGTGCAGCTGGCCTATAGTAAGCTGCCTAATTGGCTATACAGCCTGATTGGTTGGAAGAGGCAGCAGCCTGGCAGCAGCAGCAGTTCATTGGTTGCTCAAAGCATTCACCCATGGCTGTGTTAGCTCCTGCTTGTTCCCAGTCTTGCACCTGCTCTGGACCCAGCCCTGCTCCTGCCTTGCCTCATTTCAGGTAACCCAGCTCTGATCCTCAGCTCAATTCCTGACTTTGGCTGTGACCCTTGGCTTTGGCTCCTTGCCTCTGACTACTACTACAACCAGCAGGCCTGATAAAAATTGCTAATGTTGGAGAATCTAAGTCAAGATTGGATTTTTTCTAAAAGATGTGCTCTAGTTCAAACAAAAAAATATTTTGGAGAAGTTCTATGGCCTGTTCTATAAAGCTCAGATGAGATGATCACAGTGGTCTCTTATGGCCTTAGAAGCTCTGAACCTATATTAAAGAGCCATTTAGTACCCAGTATTCTCTCTCCATGAAGGTACTTGTACACTAAGTCATCTTTTATTCTTTTTGACAAACTAAACAGCTTGAGTTCTTTAAGTCTCACTGTAACACTTTTTTCCAGTCCTCAAATCATTTGTGGCTCTTGCCTGCACCCTCTATTTTCCAACATCTCTCTTGAAATGTTGACACTGAATTATTCACAGTATTCCAGTATCAGTCTCAACAATGCTGTATACAGAGGTGAAAAATCACCTCCCTATTACTACTCACTACTTATTTGTTTATAAATTCAAGGATCACATCCAAGATACCTGTTTTGGCATAGCAACACCCTGGAAGTTCATGTTGAGGGCTTGTTCACTGTGACTGGTAAAAAAATTTCAGGGTCACTCCTTTCCAGGGTACAATCCCCCCCCCCCCATTCTGTAGGTATGACTTGCATTCCTTGTTCCTCGATGAATAACTCTGCATTTGGCTGTATTAAACACATTTTATTTGAATGGCATGAATGTACCATCCTGTGCACCCCCTTGTGGCTAAGGTTGATATTGCAGGTGAACCTCTGCCTTACTTCCCCAAATTGGGACATAAAACATTACTTGCAAAGGAATCTGGACAAGGGGACCCGAAAGAAACAAGCAAACCAGAAATAAGTGTTTCTTTTAACAAGATCTCATGGAAAGAGCATTTGTAATAACAGTTGAAGAGGGCCTTATTACAGGACCCCAGTATATAAGCTCCTCAACTCAAAATCCTCAAAGTCTCCTAGCCTGTTTAGGCTAGCTTGCTAGAGCCTGGAAGACAGATCACCATCTGTTGCTACTTGAATGACTTCTAGTACCCTCTCTCTTGCTCAGCTTCTTGTTCCTGTTTAAATAGGTCAGTCCTAGGGCAGACTAGTGAGCCTCCTCGATTATACTCAGACTGTTCTGATTGCCAGTTTGTGGCTGATCCTTAAAGGGGTAGAACAGTCCTTCACAAATGATCTTAGTTTACCAAGAAATCCAGATCACTCTACTAGATTGCCCTGTACTCATGATTATTTACCACTCCACCAGTCTTGGTGTCATCCACAAATTTTATATTTGCTTCCAAATTATTGATGAAAATATTGAATAGCATCAAGCCTAGTACTGAACCCACCTAGAAATCCTCTCATTCATTGATGATTCCCTGTTGACAACTATGTTGTGAGATCCATCAGTTAGCCAGTTCTTAATACATTTAACAGTAACTGATGACTCAGAATGTCAGGCAGTACTAAGTCAAATGCCTTACAAAAGTCTAAGTACAATCCATCTACTCACTTACCTTTATCAAACAAACTTCTAATCACCTCAAAGAATATAATCAGGTTTGTCTGACAAGACTTATTTTCTATAAAGCTATGTTGACTGGCATTAGTGATATATTTTTGATCAACTGAATCCCATATCAGCCTTTCCACTATTTTTGTCTGGGATTGATGTCAGGCTAACCAGCCTATAGTTAACAGGGCCCTCTTGCTTGCCCTTTTTGAATATTGACACAATAGCACTTTTCCAGTCTTCTGTAAGTTCCCTGGTATTCAAGATTTATTAAAAATGAGTTTCAGCAGTCCAGATGTCTCCTCAGCCAACTCTTTTAGGACTCTTTGGTGCATGTTATCTAGGCCTGCTGATTTAAAAATGTTTATCCCTAGTAGCTGATGTTTAACATTGTCCTGAATTACTAATGGACTGGAAGGTCCTTTCATCATGTGAGGCAGTGCATATTCCTACTTTCCATATACAGAACAGAAATATTTATTGAACAATTCTATCTTTTCTGCATCATTAACAATTATACTATCTCCATGTAGTAATGTGCCTATACAATTGATAGGATTTCTTTTTTCTTAATATACTTAAACTCTTAATTGTCCTTAGCCCTGACAGCCATGGATTTTTCCCTAATGTCTTTAGCTCTCCTTATCAATTTTCTGCACCACCTGACTTCTAATTTATATTGATTGTTAGGCCATTTGTTATTTTTTTTTATTTCTAATTGCTACCTTAACTTCACAACAGAACCAGGATAGGTTTTTAGCCAAATTTGTCCTCCTTGATTATGGCTTTTGGGCCATCTAATAAACTCTTAAAGAGCTCCCAATTTTCATTCACATTTTACTGTTTAATTTTTTCCCTTCCAATCAGTTTTACTCATAGTTTCCCCATACTTGGGAAATGAGGCATTCTGAAACACCAAGCACATGTATTACTCTTTGGATCAGTCCTCTGTCCACATTTAATATAATCAGGTCATTCATGATCACTAGCCCTGAAGCAATCACCAACTTTTAATCCAGTGACTGATTCATATTTATCTTCCATAATGCGGTCCAAAGTAGTAGTACTGCCTCCTATTGAGTGCAATACCTTTTGTGATAGAAAATCTCCACCTATAATTTTTAGAAATTAGTGATATTTTGCTCCTGGCTCAATGAAACCTCTAGCATACGTCTCCCAAATTGATGACCCCTCATCACCCATTTTTTCTTTCACACAGACAAATAAGCAACTAATCCTGTTGTCTGATTTTATTTGGTAATCTGTAACAGATCCCAACTAGTACCCTCTCCTGGCTACTGGTAGGGAACTGTTTTCTGGTGACTGGTGTCATGATTCCCTGTTATTGCTTCTTATAGTGGCCCCTACTCGTTGCTGCTCAGCTAGTTATTCCTCTCATCTTCTACAGGCATCCACACTGATGTGGGACCCTAGTGCTTCATAGTACAGCTGGGCCAAATTTTTGGAAGAAGAGTTTATTTGCCAAAAATGCAGTTTTGGGTCAACCAAAACTATTTGTGAATTTGACACATTAGTGGAACAGTTTCAGAAAAAAATAATTGTGGGAGGCTATATTCAAAAAAGGGATTTTGGTTGTTCTGTGAATGGTGCCTGAGGAGGAGCTACTGCTGCCACATAACCCTAGACACTAGGTTAGTGGGTCTCACCTGTGATGTGGAAAATGCCAGGTTGAATCCCTACTCACTAACAGGGACTTAAACTTGGGTCTCTCCTTCCTAGGCGAGTACCCTAGGCCAGTGGTTTTCAAATTTTTTAGGTTGTGTATCCCTTTCCAAATAATGCAGTCTACCGCATATCCCCATCTGAGATAGGTATATTATGACCCTATGATTAGATGCCAAGTCTTACTAAATAAAATGCATTGTCTGCCATTAGATGATTTTCCTCGTGTACCCACAGTGAAAGCTCATGCATCCCTAGGGGTATATGCACCCCAGTTTGAAAACCACTGTGCACAGGCTATAGTCATCATCTCTTTTGCCCAATGACTACTCAAGTATTTGATACAAACCAGAACGGCTTCAACAGAAGAGACTGAGCCCTGGTCTACACTACAGGGTTAGGTCGAATTTAGCTGCGTTAGGTCAATTTTATAATGAATGCGTCTACACAAGCAACCCTGTTCCGTCGACCTAAAGGGCTCTTAAAATCGATTTCTGTACTCCTCCCCGGCAAGGGGAGTAGCACTAAAATCAGCCTCGCTGGGTCGAATTTGGGGTAGTGTGGACGCAAATCGACGTTATTGGCTTCCGGGAACTATCCCAGAGTGCTCCAATGTGACCGCTCTGGACAGCACTTTCAACTCCGATGCACTAGCCAGGTACACAGGAAAAGCCCTGGGAACTTTTGAATTTAATTTCCTGTTTGGTCAGCATGGCGAGCTCAGGTGACCATGCAATCCCCCCAGAATCGCAAACGAGCTCCAGCCCAGAATACCTACAAGTCTGGGATTAGTGCACTCACTTAAGGGGGTGAGGGTGGGGAGATCTTGGCTCAAATTCCTACTCCAGAGTTTCCTGTCATTCTGGGGTACAAAATATATCGGAAGGACAGAACAGATCATATGGGGGGGGGAGCAGTGGCACGATATGTGAAAGAAAATGTAGAATCAAATGAAGTAAAAATCTTAAATGAATCCACATGTTCCATAGAATCTCTATGGATAGTAATTCCATGCTCTCATAAGAATATAACAGTAGGGATCTATTATCGACCACCTGACCAGGACAGTGATAGTGACGATGAAATGCTAAGGGAGATTAGAAAGGTTTCAGAGTAGCAGCCGTGTTAGTCTGTATCCGCAAAAATAACAGGAGTACTTGTGGCACCTTAGAGACTAACAAATTTATTAGAGCATAAGCTTTCGTGGGCTACAACCAAGAAGTGGGTTGTAGCCCACGAAAGCTTATGCTCTAATAAATTTGTTAGTCTCTAAGGTGCCACAAGTACTCCTGTTATTTTTTGGAGATTAGAAAGGCTATCAAAATAAAGAACTCGATAATAGTGGGGGATTTCAATTATCCCCATATTGACTGGGTACATGTCACCTCGGGACAAAATGGAGACACAAAATTTCTTGATACTTTAAATGACTGGTTCTTGGAGCAGCTGGTACAGGAACCCACAAGGGGAGAGGCAATTCTCGATTTAGTCCTGAGTGGAACGCAGGATCTGGTCCAAGAGGTAACTATAACAGGATCGCTTGGAAATAGTGACCATAATATAAAAACATTTAACATTCCTGTGGTGAGAAGAACACCTCAACAGCCCAAAACTGTGGGATTTAATTTCAGAAAGGGGAACTATGCAAAAATGAGGAGGTTAGTTAAACAGAAATTAAAAAGGTACAGTGACTAGAGTGAAATCCCTGCAAGCTGCATGGACACTTTTCAATGACTCCATAAGAGAGGCCCAACTTAAATGTATAACCCAAATTAAAAAACACAATAAAAGAACTAAAAAAGAGCCACCGTGGCTTAACAACCATGTAAAAGAAGCAGTGAGATAAAAAGGCATCTTTTAAAAAGTGGAAGTCAAATCCTAGTGAGGTAAATAGAAAGGAGCATAAACACTGCCAAATTAAGTGTAAAAATGTAATAAGAAATGCCAAAAAGGAGTTTGAAGAACAGCTAGCTAAAAACTCAAAAAGGTAATAAAATGTTTTTTACGTACAACAGAAGCAGGAAGCCTGCTAAACAACCCTGGACAATCGAGATACAAAAGGAGCACTTAAAGACGATAAAGTCATTGCGGAGAAACTAAATGAATTCTTTGTTTCAGTCTTCACGGCTGAAGATGTTAGGGAGATTCCCAAACCTGAGCCGTCCTTTTGTAGGTGACAAATCTGAGAAATTGTCACAGATTGAAGTGTCACGAGAGGAGGTTTTGGAATTAATTGATAAACTTAACAGTAACAAGTCACCGGGACCAGATGGCATTCACCCAAGAGTTCTGAAAGAACTCAAATGTGAAATTGCGGAACTATTAACTATGGTTTGTAACCTGTCCTTTAAATCTGCTTCTGGAAGATAGCTGATGTAACACCAATATTTAAAAAGGGCTCTAGAGGTGATCCCGGCAATTACAGACTGGTAAGTCTAACGTCAGAACCGGGCAAATTAGTTGAAACAATAGTAAAGAATAAAATTGTCAGACGCATAGAACAACATTACAGAAACCATGTTGTCTTTTGCCCAGTAAGTTAAGGGAAATCATGTCTTACTAATCTATTAGAGTTCTTTGAAGGGGTCAACAAACACGTGGACAAGGGGATCCAGTGGACATAGTGTACTTAGTTTTCCAGAAAGCCTTTAACAACGTCCCTCACAAAAGGCTCTTACGTAAATTAAGTTGTCATGGGATAAGAGGGACGATCCTTTCATAGATTGAGAACTGGTTAAAAGACAGGGAACAAAGGGTAGGAATTAATGGTAAATTTTCATAATGGAGAGGGGTAACTAGTGGTGTTCCCCAAGGGTCAGTCCTAGGACCAATCCTATTCAACTTATTCATAAATGATCTGGAGAAAGGGGTAAACAGTGAGGTGGCAAAGTTTGCAGATGATACTAAACTGCTCGAGATAGTTAAGACCAAAGCAGACTGTGAACAACTTCAAAAAGATCTCACAAAACTAAGTGATTGAGCAACACAATGGCAAATGAAATTTAATGTGGATAAATGTAAAGTAATGCACATTGGGAAAAATAACCGCAACTATACATACACTATGATGGGGGCTAATTTAGCTACAACTAATCAGGAAAGAGATCTTGGAATCATCGTGGATAGTTCTCTGAAGACGTCCATGCAGTGTGCAGCGGCAGTCAAAAAAGCAAACAGGATATTAGGAATCATTAAAAAAGGGATAGAGAATAGATGGAGAATATCTTATTGCCCTTATATAAATCTATGGTACGCCCACATCTTGAACACTGCATACGGATGTGGTCTCCTCATCTCAAAATATATACTGGCATTAGAAAAAGTTCAGAGAAGGGCAACTAAAATGCTTAGGTGTTTGGAACGGGTCCCATATGAGGAGAGATTAAAGAGGCTAGGGCTTTTCAGCTTGGAAAAGAGGAGAGTAAGGGGGGATATGATAGAGGTATATAAAATCATGAGTGGTGTGGAGAAAGTAAATAAGGAAAAGTTATTTACTTGTTCCCATAATATAAGAACTAGGGGCCACCAAATGAAATTAACGGGCAGCAGGTTTAAAACAAATAAAAGGAAGTTCTTCTTCACACAGCGCACAGTCAACTTGTGGAACTCCTTGCCTGAGGAGGTTGCGAAGGCTAGGACTATAACAGGGTTTAAAAGGGAACTAGATAAATTCATGGAGGTTAAGTCCATTAAAGGCTGTTAGCCAGGATGGGTAAGGAATGGTGTCCCTAGCCTCTGTTTGTCAGAGGGTGAAGATGGATGGCAGGAGAGAGATCACTTGATCACTACCTGTTAGGGTCACTCCCTCTGGGGCACCTGGCATTGGCCACTGTTGGTAGACAGGACACTGGGCTGGATGGATCTTTGGTCTGACCCAGTACGGCCATTCTTATGTTCTGTATCTTAGGTGAATGCCCTAGCCCCTTGGGGGGAAAGGGTGAATGCACATGCCATCATGTCCTCCTCCTGTCTTGTCAATCTAGCTCTTAATTTCCTGTGTTTTCATACACACACACACACACACACACACACACACACACACACACACACACACAAGCCCCACAATAAAATGATTCATTCCATTTAAAAAAATTTTGTCAACACTTCCGATTTGCCAAACATTCTGAATTTCAGTTTTGCTCAAACCAATTATTTTTTTTCATTTTTGGAACTGCCACTGAACCACAAACTCAGTTATTTGCCCAGCTCTATTCCACAGGACTGACCACTGGTAAAACAATCTGGAGAATACCAGTGGTCCGTGGACCACAGTTTGGATATTGCTGCCCTAGCTAAGACTGCAGACTTGGAAACTGAATAAAAGATGTCAGACATTGTGTGCTGATGAATATTGGGTCCCATGGCTCCAACTCTGGCTTTCACAAAGTAAACTGAAAGTGGTTTTCAGCTGAGGAGTCCCTCAATATAAGGGAATTCACCAGTGGAAGGATGACCAGCATTCTGTCTCCCCTTCACAGCCCTTGCATAGGATGATATATTGGGGCATGGGCATAGCCTCCTCTGCACTCTGTCAATCCCTAGCTGCTGCAAAAGTCCATTGGGCAGGCATTGTTGCCATGTGCAATTTAGAATAGCTCCTCAAGGCTGCTTAAAACTGGTCCCATAGAGTGGCTGTAAAAATGATGTAAGGCCCCCTTCTGTACACTACCCAGATGAGGATTTCAGTCCTTGATCTTTTAGTCTTGACTAATATTTTAAGTTTCCAGAATAGCTGCCTTTCTTCACTAATATAGAAAGTTGCTTCTTAATTATTGTTCCCACAGTACATGGGAAATGAGATATTGTTTAAATTTCACACTTGCCAGTTTAGTAATACTTGTCATACTTTTCTTTTCAGGATACATTGAAGAATGCCATGAAAGTACTGCAGTAAATTATTTCTGGTACAGGAGAGCTTTAAACATAAGCTCTGATATCACTGACAATGGCAACTTACAATGGTGGTTAGTTTTGTGCTTGGCCATTTGCTGGGCAATTGTGTACATTTGTACCATTCGAGGAATTGAATCCACAGGAAAGGTGAGGAAATAGAGAGACCACCTAGAAAAGTTGACTTGCTGCTCTGTCTCTTGTCCTTAAAGTACTAGATTTCATCTTCATGGGAAATACAAAAACAAGTATGTTCTTTCAAACCCTAATTCTTAGAGTAGATATCCCCAAATGTATTTTAGGGAGGGATTTTATGACAAAACAAATTCTAACTGGTCTTTCTGCTTCCTGAAAAAAACATGTTATACTTACAATATGCTGCTTCAAAAACATTGTACTAGAATGAGATATTGTAGTAACTAAAATAACCTCTATTGACCTTGTTGTCTCTATCTCGCTTTTCTTATTTCCCTATTAGGCTATTTATGTAACAGCCATATTTCCTTATGTGGTCCTAACTATATTCCTTATTCGTGGACTCACTCTACCAGGAGCCACTGAAGGTTTAGTTTACTTCTTCACTCCTAATGTAAGTATCAGTGTTGGCTGTATTCAAAAACATACTTTTTTCTAGTTATACTGGCCATCTAGCTTTCAAATATCACTTTTCCAAAAACTTCCTATCCAGTACTTCATCTAAGGTTCTTTTCAGTCAAAGTATTTGTAGTTCTATGAATATATCTTAGATTGTGATAAGAGTGAAAGGAGTACTAAATCATTTTTTTACTAAGCATTTTCCCATACTTTATGATACAGTATCATAGAATCATAGAATATCAGGGTTGGAAGGGACCTCAGGAGGTCATCTAGTCCAACCCCCTGCTCAAAGCAGGATCAATTCCCAACTAAATCATCCCAGCCAGGGCTTTGTCAAGCCTGACCTTAAAAACCTCTAAGGAAGGAGATTCCACCACCTCCCTAGATAACCCATCCAGTGCTTCACCACCCTCCTAGTGAAAAAGTTTTTCCTAATATCCAACCTAAGTATATGCTTAGGTGGAAGCATACTATGAAGGCATCATTAGTGACACCAAAGTTAAAGTGGAATTGAGTTTTGCACTTAAAGGATGATTCAGCTTCTTATGAAAAATGTGTATCCTTCTGAAAATTATGGTACTTACTGAGTAAAAAATTAATCTTCTGAGATTTTAAAAATAATTCACTTTAGGAATTAAACACTTGATTTTTTTAAAGATTAATGGTAATTCCCCCCCCCCCATTCTTCATAATTGAAAGCTTCTTCAGCAGAGCCTGAAAGAATCAGGATTTATTATGCAGAACTGTCCTATTTCAAAATGACTGCCATCCCCCATTGTTCTCAATAGGACTGAAGGCACAGCTCCCCTCATTTGTAGCCATTTTCAGACAACTACTTAGCTTGTAATTGCTTTTTTCGTGGGGAGGGGAGAAGGCAGGAAGTGTAGCTGTACAGTGAAGCTGAGGCGAAGAGAGACTGAGGGAGGAGGAGGGTTGGCACAAACAGCAAATCAGCACAGGGCAGAGAAAGTCAGAACTATCTACTGATTTTGCCTGGAATGTCCACAGGCAGGGCCGGCTCTGGCTTTCTGGCTGCTCCAAGCAAAAAAAAAAAAAACCTGCGGCGCGGCCGGAGCCAGGGTGCCTTCCTGTCCTGCAGATGTGCCCCGGCTAGCGGGGGGAGAGAGAGAAGGGGGGCGGCCAGGGCTTCAGCGGGGCGCTGCCACGTGGCCCCTCCCGCCGTGCCCCCTCCGCACCACTCCGGTAGGCTGGGAGGGAAGGACGCGGGCTGCCCTGCCGGACTTGCTGCAGGGCGCTCCTGTCCTCCACGCCGCTGCCCCCTACAGGGCGGCCGGAGCGGAACAACAACAACAACAACAAAAAGCAGCGGCCGTGCCGCCCTAGGATTGGGCGGAATGCCGCCTCCTACAAGCTGCCGCCCCAAGCACCAGGTTGCTCGGCTGGTGCCTGGAGACGGCCCTGTCCACAGGTCCCTGCTTTAGCTACTTTTGCTTCTGCTAGCTGGAGTCTCTGGCTGGCTCCTCTCTACCTTTCTCCCCAAATGCCACATGATGTGGGAGGAGAGGAGTGGCACCACCTGGACCCTAGTATCCCCAGAGTGTATGTGGGTCTCCCCATCACTGTTCTAGGACCAGGGAAGGAGTGGCCCAGCTGGGCACCATTTTACCATCCCTTACTGCTGCAGTCCCTGCTTTGGATGTTTCTGTTCTCACATCTCCCAGGTGAGTGCCTTAATCACTGGGATATTGGGTATTCTGAACATACACACCAACCAGTCCCCAAAATCCCCAGCTGGCTCACCCCAGCTGTATTTTGTGTGGGTTAGGCATACTCAGAGCATGCCTACCAGATCGGGCCACAAAGGCAAGATAGGCAGGAGAAAGCCTAGTTCGAAAATCACATTGGGGTAAGGCTCCTTGCAGCTCATCTAGCTGTGGGGAAGTGTTAGGATTTAGGCAACTTTGTGTATTCCCAGTGGGGGGAAATTGGGATTAGGTGCTGACAGGGTTAGGCAGCAGAACAATGGTTTTGTGAATGTCAGGCATCGAAGGCTATTATTTAGGCACCACTAAGTCCCTTTGTGTCCCACAGTGTCTCTGGCTCCTCATAGCATAGTGGGCTACCATCTTCCCTCTGGGCAGTTATGGCTTCAATCCCCATTGAGAAAAATGGAAAGGGGGCAGCAGTTTGTGAAAGATAAACTCATTTATGAAAAATAAATGGCAAAAAGTGACCATTAATCCTAAATATGTTTTCAAAAGCTACCCATTGCATCAGATCTACTCCACAGGTAGGCCAGGAGGGGGTATCTAGGCTGTGTGTGTGTGTATATGCAGGGTCACATAAGGAGGTCCAAGAAGAGGGGTGAATTTGGAGGTGGTGCACATGGGGTAATGTAGGGAGGCATGAGAGGGAGGGGAACTTTGGAGGACAGAAGGGAGGACGAAACTGGTGTACACTTTGGCTATTTTCTTCTGCTCTAGCTAAGAAGGCAGTTGAAAAATCAAGTTTTAACTGATCCATATGCTTGGCTCCATAGTAAGGTAAAGCAGCTAGAGTGTACCAGTAAATCTGCCCATAAAAATTAAAATTAAGAAAGTGATTTAAGGTTGATACTTCATATCTTCAAATCATTAAACCACCACATGGTGACATTAAGTTTCTTCAGTACTCATGTATGAAATTTTATTTTATAAAGAAGGACACTCCTAGGCAAAAACTGTTAAGATGTTGTTAAGGTGGAGCGTACGGTTTAGCAATTTAGGGTAAACTACATTACAGGGATGTTGCAACTATCCTAGAACCTAGCATTATAAACATCAATGGGCTTTGGATTAGGTCCTTAAATATTACACAAAGTATTTTAAATTCATGTCAGCAGAGGAGTATGACAACAATGGCACTTCAGTCTCTCTCCTACAGCTAAATAAGAATGCTTCTTTATAAAATTGGAAAACAGAGGTCTTAAAAATCTGTTCAGATCAATAGGGTTTTGTCCACGAAACTACTGAATTGACTTTCACTGTCTTAATAGCTAAAATAACTACTATAAAATCCTGTACTGCAAGATGTATCTAATTCTTAAAATTTTCTAAAAGATTTCAAATTCTATTTACATAAAAATATAATTACAGTATTGTAACAAGGTGCACTCACCTCTCATGAGCACCCCGTCTCAGTGAGTGTGCCTGCACACTCTCAGTTTCTGGTGTGTCTTCGATGACTCAGCCCTCCAGCCAAGTCTGTCTTCCGGGGTGCATGTCCAACAGGGGCCTCTCTCAGTGCCCTCTGTAACATCTCTCTCAAGTTGTCCCTGCTCCAGAACAGAGCAGTGCTCCAGGCCTCCTTCCCTGGAGGCAGTGTCTTCACCCTCTCAGGGCCTTTCTGGCTTCAGCTAGGCCACTACAGTTCAGTTCCCCTTCTGGGGTGCCTCAAAGTTCAGGCCACTTTCCCAGTGGCTGGGGTGAGAGGGAACCCAGACCCACCCTCTACTCCAGGTCCCAATTAGTAGCAGACATGCCATGTCCCTTTATCTAAGCTACACTGCTGCTCTAATTCCCTGGGCCACTTCCAGCACATCCTTCACCCTTACCTCAGGGTCTTCTCCTGATGAAGTCCCAGCAGCCAGCTCAGAGCTCCTTCTTGCTCTCCCTGGCTTTCAGCAGCACTGCCCTGTTCAAGGTCCTGTAGTTCCCTCAGCCAGCCAGGCATGCCATCCACTCTCCTCCAAGCAAGGGACTGGACTCATACTGGCCTTGCAGCTCTTCTTACACTAGCCTGCTGGGTCCCGATTGGCTGCTTCCCACACAGCCACTCTAGGCAGCTTGGAGGACCGCTCTACTGTCCTTTTCTGGGGCAGGATGTGGCAGGGGGCCTCAGGACCTAGTCCACCCCATCACAAGCACATTAAACCTTAGACTGCAATTGTACATACTCCAAAAGGAAATAACATATAGCTCAGGTTATAAAGTGAAAATAATGGAAACAACTTTTGAAGTTTCACCTTGTTAGTGTCTAGGGGAATTAAATTGCATTAAATACCAGCCTGCCTTCTAGATGGTTTCAAATAATATTTTTAAGATGCTATATTTTATAAATATTTAGTTTATAAATTGAACAATCAGATTTTAAAATGAATGAATCTAACATTTCAATTATGCTGTCAAAGCAAAGTTGAAAGTGGTGAATACTAATTTTATAAATATATGTTCTTGATTCTTTTAAAGTATAATTAATATAAATTAAAGGTTTACTCCTGCAGCTGCTCCCTCTGTAGTACTCCCATTGACTTAATTGAGAGCATTACCACACTACATCTGGCGCTATGCTGACGAGAAAGCGCTCTCTCATCGGCATAATTACTCCACCTCCACAAGAGGTGGAAGCTATGTCGGCAGGAGAGTGTAACTTACGTCTTTTTCACACCCGAGTGACATAAGTTAGTGACTTAAGTGGTAATGTAGACCAGTCCTCAGAGTTCTGCATATACCACATCTGTAGGCCTATGATGGATCTATTACTTTTTTACTGTAGGGTCTTGGCAATGCCTTAATCATGTCTCTACTATGGTACTTCAGTTTCCCTTCATTTGGGGTAGTTGCATGATTTTGATGCAGTTTAGCTTTCCACCCAAACCATAAAGTCTTTGCTTTCCAGGATAACAAAACGTACAGAAAAAACAAAATACATTCCTTTCCCCTCCCCAGCCATAATCTTCTTCCAGGAACATATGTTCTCCCTCTGCCTGCTACCTTCATTCAGAGGAGTGAGGGGTGCAGTATTGCTAACCCCAAAGTTCAAAAATAATGACTCTGGCTGAAAAATCATTAATCATGAGGAATTTTTAAAATTATGTTGTGTGTTTAGGTCTCTTGACTATTCAACGCTCCCTGCTCACACACTGGGTGAGTGAGACAATTAGTGTTGCCAGCACTCCCAAATGTATTAAAGTGATTTTGACCCCCCACTGCATGAGATCTCATGCACACATCTGCCCATCAATCAATTTTGCACCCCACCCAACTTCACCTCTGCTCCTTCTGCAGTTGCTGGGTCTCTTCATCCCTCTCTTCTAGGCTAGCGAGGATTGCAGCAGGGTCCTCTTCTCCTTTCCAGACTGGGGGGGCAACTCCAAGGGCCCTTCACCCCCCTCAGCCTTTTGCCAAGCCAGGTGTTGCAGGAAAGGAAAGGGGAGCAGAGCTGCCCTGAACTCATGGGCTCTTTCTGCTCCCTCCTCCCATCTGTGAGGGTATGTCTACACTACGAGAGTAGTTCGATTTTACTTAAATCGAATATGTGGAATCGATATTACAAAGTCGAACGTGTGTGTCCACACTAAGGACAGTAATTCGACTTTGTGAGTCCACACTAACGGGGCAAGCGTCGACATTGGAAGCGGTGCACTGTGGGCAGCTATCCCACAGTTCCCGCAGTCCCCGCTGCCCATTGGAATTCTGGGTCGAGCCCCCAATGCCTTCTGGGGAAAAAAATGTGTCGAGGGTGGTTTTGGGTAACTGTCGTCATCCAACCGTCACTCCCGCCCTCCCTCCCTGAAAGCGCCGGCGGGAAATCAGTTCGCGCACTTTTCTGGTCAGTGACAGCGCGGACGCCACAGCACTGCGAGCATGGAGCCCGCTGCGACCATCGCTGCAGTTATGGCCGTTATCAACACCTCGCACCTTATCATCCACCTTTCCCAGAGGCAGATGCTGAGAAATCAGGCGAGGAGGCTACGGCAGCGCGGTGAGGACCTGAAGTCTGAGAGTGGCACAGACCTGTCACAAAGCACAGGATCCCACGCCGAGGACATCATGGTGGCAATGGGTCATGTTGATGTTGTGGAACGGCGATTCTGGGCCCGGGAAACAAGCACGGACTGGTGGGACCGCATAGTGATGCAGGTCTGGGATGAATCCCAGTGGCTGCGAAACTTTCGCATGCGGAAGGGGACTTTCCTGGAACTTTGTGAGTTGCTGTCCCCTGCCCTGAAGCACAAGGACACCCGGATGCGAGCAGCCCTGACTGTCCAGAAGCGAGTGGCCATAGCCCTCTGGAAGCTTGCAACGCCGGACAGCTACCGGTCAGTCGCGAACCACTTTGGCGTGGGCAAATCTACCGTGGGGGTTGTTGTGATGCAAGTAGCCAACGCAATCGTTGAGCTACTGCTCTCAAAGGTAGTGACCCTGGGAAACGTGGAAGTCATCATAGATGGCTTCGCCGCGATGGGATTCCCAAACTGCGGTGGGGCTATAGATGGAACTCACATCTCTATCCTGGGACCGGACCACCAGGCCAGCCAGTACATTAACCGAAAGGGCTACTTTTCAATGGTGCTGCAAGCACTGGTGGACCATAGGGGACGTTTTACAAACATCAACGTCGGATGGCCGGGCAAGATTCATGACGCTCGTGTTTTCAGGAACTCTGGTCTGTTTAGATGGCTGCAGGAAGGTATTTACTTCCCGGACCACAAAATAACTCTTGGGGATGTGGAGATGCCTATAGTCATCCTCGGGGACTCAGCCTATCCGCTAATGCCCTGGCTCATGAAGCCCTATACAGGCGCCCTGGACAGTGAAAAAGAACTCTTCAACTACCGGCTGAGCAAGTGCAGAATGGTGGTGGAGTGTGCTTTTGGACGTCTCAAGGGGAGATGGAGAACCTTACTGACTCTCTCTGATCTCAGCGAAACCAATATCCCCATTGTTATTGCAGCTTGCTGTGTGCTCCACAATCTGTGTGAGAGCAAGGGGGAGACCTTTATGGCGGGGTGGGAGGTTGAGGCAAATAGCCTGGCTGCTGATTATGCCCAGCCAGACAGCCGGGCGATTAGAAGAGCCCAGCGGGACGCGCTGTGCATCCGGGAGGCTTTGAAAGCTAGGTTCCTGAGTGAGCAGGGTAACCTGTGACTATTAAGTTTGTTTACAGAGAAGCTGAACCTGCCCCCGTTTCTTTACCCAGTAAATGTTCACTATCCTCTCCACTTACATACCCCATTCACCCCCTTCCAACACACGTTTAAAAATAAAATCACTTGAAATTTGTTAATGAACACCGTTTTCTTTATTACTGTTTTCGCGGGAAAGTGTTGAACCTGGGACGCAGACTGTGGTGGGGAGCGGGTGTAGTGTAGTGATGCAAAGGACGCTTCTAAACTCCAGGAATGACAGGCTCCGCACTGGTGGACTGGTTGTTTCAACGGAGCCTGCCACCCCTCCTGTTCAGGACTCTGTGTGTGGGGGCTATGTGACTTTGTGGCAGGGGGAGGACGGTTACAGATCCCCTGCTTCGTGGCTCTGTGATCCAGGATAAGGACCGCTGCATAAGATCTCTAACCGCCCTCCCCTGCCACAAAGTCACATAGCGCTCCCCCCCCCCCCCCCCCCGAACATGAAAACCACCTCCCAGACTGACCAGGATGCAGTGAATGCAATGTGTGTGTGCCCTGCTGCTGAACCTGCCCCCGCGTCTGTACCCTGGTAAAGGTGACTGTCCTGTCCAATTACCAACCCCCTTCCCCCCCTTCAAACAGACTCTCCTCTAAAAGAACATGATGGAAACAGTAATTAACAGAAACGTATTTTTTATTAGCAACTACACATGAAACTGGGGGATGAAACTGGGACGGGGGCTTGTGTGAGGCGGGAAGGAAAGGACTTATCAAATTTTGGGGAATGAGAGCCTTCTGGTACTTGAGCAGTCTGCAGGGGTGGAGTGAGAGTTTTCATGGACTCTGCCGCCCCTCCTTCTTGGGACTTTGGGTGAGGGAGGTATGGGACTTTGTGGCGCGGGAGGGCGGTTAGAGATAGACTGCAGCGGGGCTCTGTCCTCCTGCCTCCGGTCCTGCAGAACATCCACAAGGCGCCGGAGCGTGTCCGTTTGCTCCCTCATTAGTCCAAGCAGCGTTTGAGTCACCTGCTGGTCTTCCTGCCGCCACCTCTTCTCCCGTTCCATGTGTGATCGGTGCATTTGGGACAAGTTCTCCCTCCACTGGGTCTGCTGGGCTGCCTGGGCTCGGGAGCAGCCCATAAGTTCCGAGAACATGTCCTCCCGTGTCCTCTTCTTCCTACGCCTAATCTGCGCTATCCTCTGGGAGTGTGATGCCAGGGTAGTTCGGGAGACAGTCGCAGCTGTGGGATGGGAAAAAGGGAGTGAATTCCTCAGAAAGATAAATTTTTGGGTAAACAAAGAACATAGTCTTTCTCTGTGAACAAGACCATGCACAGCACCTATCACATGCGCACTCAGGACAACGTCGAATTTTCGGCCTTCGCATTCAGTGCCTGGGGTCTTGCAGTGCAGATCAGACAAGCGGGACAGGACAGCGGAATTTGGGTAACAGGCTGACATGGTAAGCCGTAGACTTGTGGCTGCTTAAAACTTTAATAATAGCATTGGCCTCCTTTCACGTTCAAAGCAATGCCAGTCCCCGCTGCCAGCAATCCGGCAAGCATGAACTCTGCCCCTGTCCCACCCCCTCGCGGCTGTCCCAGGGAAAGATCCCTGTATCCTGCTCCTCTCCCGCCTCCACCGCGTGGCTCTAAACCGCCGGTTACAGTTCTGTAAAGGAACAGGCAAGCAGTCCCAATACTAACATGCCCCTACCTAATTCAAAGCAGGTCACCATGAGCGACATCACTCTGATGAGGATTTCAGAGACTGAGAAAGAACGGATGCTTCGGGAAAGCCTGCAAAGACCAGGGCCGTATGCCGCCATGCTCTGCAAGGCAATGATACCCGAGTACTTGATGGTCTCCTGGCACGGAAAAGTTTCCTACCACGGAGGACCCAATAAGGCCGCTCTCCCCAGGAACCTGATGCAAAGGCTTTCCAATTACCTCCAGGAGAGCTTCGTGGAGATGTCCCAGGAGGATTTCTGCTCTATCCCCGGACATATAGACCAGATTTTACTGTAGCTGCACTGGCAGGGACTAAACAGTAGAGCGCCTAGGGCAAAACAATCATGCTAAACCGGACATTGTTAGATTTTTTTTCAGTAGTTGCACTGCCAAGGACTGAAATGTGAAGCGTCTAGGGCAAACTAATCATGAAAAACCCATTGTTAATATTGTTAATATTCCTGTTCTGTTAAAAATAAATGTTTACATGTTTAAAACACTTACTGACTGATCCTTCCCCTGATTCTGTGTCCGGGTTAACGCCTGGGGACGGTTGGTAAGGGATCTCTGTAAGGGTGATGAAGAGATCCTGGCTGTTGGGGAAATCAGCGTTGTAAGCGCTGTCGACTGCCTCGTCCTCCTCATCTCCTTCCTCATCTTCCCCGTCCGCTAACATGTCCGAGGAACCGGCCGTCGACAATATCCCATCCTCAGAGTCCACGGTCACTGGTGGGGTAGTGGTGGCGGCCGCACCTAGGATGGAATGCAGTGCCTCGTAGAAACGGGATGTCTGGGGCTGGGATCCGGAGCGTCCGTTTGCCTCTTTGGTCTTCTGGTAGCCTTGTCTCAGCTCCTTGATTTTCATGCGGCACTGCGTTGCATCCCGGCTGTATCCTCTCTCTGCCATGGCTTTAGAGATTTTCTCGTAGATCTTTGCATTCCGTCTTTTCTATCGCAGCTCGGAAAGCAGGGACTCATCGCCCCACACAGCGATCAGATCCAAGACTTCCCGATCAGTCCATGCTGGGGCCCTCTTTCTATTCTGAGATTGCATGGCCATCTCTGCTGGAGAGCTCTGCATCGTTGCCAGTGCTGCTGAGCTCGCCACGATGTCCAAACAGGAAATGAGATTCAAACTGCTCAGACAGGAAAAGGAATTCAAATTTTCCCGGGGCTTTTCCTGTGTGGCTGGTCAGAGCATCCGAGCTCGGACTGCTGTCCAGAGCGTCAATAGAGTGGTGCACTGCGGGATAGCTCCCGGAGCTATTACCGTCGATTTCCATCCACACCTAGCCTAATTCGACATGGGCATGTCGAATTTAGCGCTACTCCCCTCGTTGGGGAGGAGTACAGAAGTCGAATTTAAGAGACCTCTATGTCGAACTAAATAGCTTCGTGGTGTGGACGGGTGCAGAGTTAATCCAATGTAATGGTGCTAAATTCGACATAAACTCCTACTGTAGACCAGGCCTGAGAGAGGTGTCTACTCCTGTGGGGAGGAGGGAGAGCCCTTCCGGCACCAGCTCTGATTGGCTGCTATGTCCCAGGAGGGGGGATAGTGGGAAAAACAGCCAGTCAAAAGGGGATTTCCCACAGTCAGAGTAGGGTGACCATCCATCCCGAATTGGGCAGGACAATCCCAAAATACAGAGTTCAAGTCCTGGTCCTCAACTGAATGACTCAGATAGCATTTGTCCAGGTTTCCTTGCGGTGCTGCTCCATGCCTGCCTGAGGCTCAGAGCTGGCACCAGTCTCTTCACGGTGGTGGGGGAGGAGGTGTGAGCTGGGCCTTAGCTCCCCTCTCCCCCCAGGAGGCTCCACTCCTGCTTCTCCTCTTCACCCCAAGCCCCACCCCCTGGCCAGGTCAGAAGTGAGAGCTGGGCTGTGGTAAGAGATGCTCAGAGAGCCCTGGCTGCTATGGGGTGCCCTGAACCCTCCACCTGCCCTTGGGGGTTGGGGACACAGGCTGGGGACTGCTCTCAGGCACCCCAGCCTCTTACGATGGCCTGGCTCCAGATTCCATCTTGGTCAGGGGGCAGGGTCTCTGCCCACACATGTCCCACTTTTGCCTTTTGAAAAGGTGGTCACCCTAAGTCAGAGCTGAAATTTGCAAGAGGGCTGGAGCTTCTCCTATCATCCAAGGAGAATGGACCTTGGCTTCTGCACCAGCCAAACTCATGTGACTCACAAGAAACACAAGAGTTGTCAACACTGGAAGTGGGGCTTTGTCCCTCTCTTTCAGGAACCCCTGGTCTGGGACCCCTCAATAAAAGCAGGAATGCACAGCAGGCCTCTTGCTCACACCAGTTCTCTCCTCCCAGGCCCTAACCTTCTACTTCCACCACAAGTTTAAATCTTTACCACTTGTGATCAGGATCACCTTTCTTGATGTAAGGGTAATATCAATAGTCATTTGTCCCTCCTCTTTGGATTCCTTCCTTTTCCGGTCTCAAACATCGTATCCTCCTCCTCAGTTCCTGCCCCTTTAGGCCTGCTCCCTGGCCCTTCACCAGTACTCTTAATGGAGATTCCTACTCCAGATCTTGCTTCATCGCTAGTGTCTTCTTCCTCTGAATGGAGCCTAACAGGTATAGGTTTCCCTGGCCTCTCTCTGTACTGAAGGAAGGTTTTGCCTTATATTTCCTGGAACTCCTTCTCATCCTGTCTTGATACAGCTTACAATTCCCAAGGTTCCCCTGGGACCTAGATCTCCCATATTCCATTTTTTGTGTGCTAAACCAAGACCAGGGCTCTTTTTGCATTATAGCCTCCCTTAAAAATCAATGTAACAAGACTAAGAAATTTATTTGGGCATCAACTTCCATGGGCTAAAGCCCACTTCATCAGATGCATGGAGTGGAAAATACAGTAGGAAGATATATATATACACACACACACAGAGAGAGAGAGAGAGAGAGAGAACATGAAAAAATGGGTGTTGCCATACCAACTCTAACGAGACTAATCAATTATGGTGGGCTATTATCAGCAGGAGAAAAAAACGTTTGTAGTGATAATCAGGATGGCCCATTTCAAACAGTTGACAAGAAGGTGTGAGTAACAGTGGGGGAAAATTAGCATGGGAAAATAGTTTTTACTTTGTGTAATGACCCATCCACTCCCAGTCCTTATTCAAGCCTAATTTAATGGTGTCCAGTGTGCAAATTAATTCCAGTTCTGCAGTTTCTCATTGGAGTCTGTTTTTGAAGTTTTTTTGTTGAAGAATTGCGACTTTTAGGTCTGTAATTGAGTGACCAGGGAGGTTGAAGTGTTCTCCGACTGGTTTTTGAATGTTATCATTCTTGACGTCTGATTTGTGTCCATTTATTCTTTTGCGTAGAGACTGTCCGGTTTGGCCAATGTACATGGCAGAGGGGCATTGCTGGCACGTGATGGCATATATCACATTGGTAGATGTGCAGGTGAACGAGCCTCTGATGGTGTGGCTGATGTGATTAGGTCCTATGATGGTGTCCCTTGAATAGATATGTGGACAGAGTTGGCAACGGGCTTTGTTGCAAAGATAGGTTCCTGGGTTAGTGTTTTTGTTGTGTGGTTGCTGGTGAGTATTTGCTTCAGGTTGGGGGGCTGTCTGTAAGCGAGGACTGGCCTGTCTCCCAAGATTTGTGAGAGTGAGGGATCGTCCTTTAGGATAGGATGTCGATCCTTGATGAAGGTATTTCTAGACTGCAATCAAGTCCTCTCTTAATCTTCTCTTTGATAAATAGATTGAACTCCTTAAATCATTCTTAGGACTTCCCTCTGAACTGTCTCCAATTTTTCAACATCCTTTTTTAAAATGTTAACAGAAGAAGCGGACACACTATTCCAATAGAGGGTCTCACTGGTGCCAAATACAATGGTAATAACCTTAATACTCCTGCTCAATATTCCTCTGTTTATACATATAAAGATCACCTTATATCCCCCTTGACAATAGCCCTGCACTGATAGGGGTCATGGCTGACATGAGCAAAGTCCTTTTCTGAGTCACTTTTTTATAGGATGCAGTCCCCTATCTTGTAAATATGGCCTACATTCTTTCTTTCCTACATGTATAACCTTGCATTTGGCTTTATTAAAATGCACCTTTGATTGCACCCTGTTTACCAAGCAATCTATATCATGTTGTATTAGTGACCTATTGTGATGTTTCTCAAGCCATCTGGGGCGGAGAGTCACCTCGTTACCACCTGCCTCCAGTGAGAGGGATTCTTGCCTGTGCCAGCTGGGGATTAGCTCCCTAACACAAACAACCCTTCCTTTGCCTTGAAGGTTGAAAATAGATGCACCCCAGCCCCTGAGTCCCTTCAAAGTGTCCCCATGTGGTTTCTAGCCCTGATCACTGATTACCCATAGAAATCCCAGATCTTCTGTTCCCAAAGGAAAGTGTACCACAGTTTACCCATTTTACCTTGATCACTACTTCTGTATCACACAACAGTTGAGTTAAATTATAGTAAAACAAAAGGAAATTTATTTAAGAAAAAATAGAGATTCAAATAGAAATAAGTGTGAGTGATGTTTCTTACACACAAAACAATCAGAAAACATGTACTAGGTGTACAATTAATAGCTACCTTAACTATCTAATAAAGTAGATTGTCACCTCAAAGTTCAGTTTCTTACAGAGCTTTCTAGTCCCAAGGAGCTAGGGCCAGTCTTCCATGAAGCACCCCTGCTTATCAAGATACTTCCATAGTGAATGGATGCAGAGTATCTTTCCCTACCACCAGATATACCGAATGAGTCTTGTCTTTATTCAGACAAGATAGTCCCCTCTCTGTCAGAGAATTCCTTGTCACTTCTGAGTGGTTTCGATTGTTTATAGATAAGGCTATGATTTAATCATGGGTATTTTTAGTAATATGGACAGGCCACAGGCCATAAACAAAAATTCACGGCCTGTGACCTGTCCATGATTTGTACTATAAATATCCCGACTAAATTTTAGGTGCTGCAGGTGTTCTGAGGGGAACGGGCGTTCTGATGGACTCTGCTGCTGCGGGGGGAAGGCGGGGGGGCAGCCCAGGGCCCTGCCACTCCCGGGGGCCCCAACGCTGCCGCTCCAGGGGAGGGGGCGGCCTGGGGGCCCTGCCGCTGCCACTGCGGGGAAGGGGGGTGGACAGTGGCTGGTGTGGCTGGCCCCAGGGGCTCGGGTGGCCCTGGGGTCAGCTGCACCAGCGTCTGCAGGAAGTCCTGAAATCTGTGACTTCCGTGAAAGACTCACAGCCTTATTTATAGTTTGTCTTTGGTGGTTTCCATTGACTTCTGGGTTGGTGCAAAGGTAGATACTACCTTACCAACCAAGGAAAGATGACAACCACCTCCCATTTGAATGGGCCATCTCTGAGATATATTATTCCCCAATGATTCACTTTCACGCCAAGACTATAAGGGCACAATTTTTCAATGTAGTTACATTAATCCTTAAATATTACCCAGACACACATCTGCTATAATTGAATAGTCATATGTTACAAGCTTTTAGTACAGACCTCACATGCTAACTTTTATGGATAAATACCATGAAAGCAGTGTATTAGGTGTAGTGAGTTTGTCAGGTCTGAGACAGGAGTTGCCTGTAAAGCACAGTGAACCCTTTGCCAGTTGACACCAATGTGCTTCTGTTTATACATCCAAGGATACATTCACTCTTTTTGCCACATTATCACACTATTCAGCTCAGAGGATGAGAAAATAAACATCTGGCAGATGTTAGTCACACATACTGCACAAAGGTGCTCAGATATTAGGGTGATGAGCACGGTATAAGAACCTGAATATAACAGTTGCTTGTCCACTATGACTCCTAAATCCTTTTCAGAATCTCTGATTTCCAGGATATAGTCCTCCATTTTGAAGGTGTGGCCTGCATTCTTTGATCTTATGTGCATGGGCTTGCCTTTGGCTGCCTTAAAATGCATTTTGTTTCAATTGGCCCATCCTACCAAAAGACCCAGATCACTTTCTATAGTTGCCATATCATCATTTACCACCCTGCCAATCTTTGTGTTATCTGCAAATTTTACTCAGTGATGTTACATTTACTTTCAGATAACTGATGAAAATATTGACTAGTGTCAGGCATAGATCTGAGCCCTTTTAAAATATTGACACAGCATTTGTTTTCTTGCCTTCTGGAACTTCCCTACTATTCCAGGATCTACTAAAAAATTATCGTCAGTGAGCCATAGAGTTCTCTGGCCAACTGTTTTAAAACTCAGAGCTGTGGCCAGGCTCTTAATAGTCTCTGCCCTCCAGGATAATGGAGAGTCAGAAGCCACATGGCTTTAGTGGGGCTGGACAGCCCTAGGTCTCCTGGGTTTAGAGACTTCTTCTCAAGAGTCCTTGGCTGGAGAAGGTAGAAGAACCCAGACCCACGCACTCCACTCAGTGTTCCAACTCAGGGCCCTTGTTTATGGCAGCCAGAACCAATCATTCTCTATTCCGTGCTGCTCTATAAGCTATTTCTTACCTCTCCTTCGCTATAGGCTCCCCCAGCCTCTTGCCCAGGGCCCTGCTTCTCCCTCTTTGGAGCACTGGCTTCTCTGGTAGCTTCTCCCCAGTCTACTGGAGGGATCATATCACTGCAATTCTTCTGCCTCTCTGGCAGTTTCTCTTCTCCTCAGAAGTTCCCCCTCTAACTGAGGTCCTTTTATCATGCCTGGGTGCCTCCCTGCCTAATTAACTACCTCTCAGTTACTTGATGAGTTAACTACTCCCAAGTGAACATGAGTTGCCTCATTCCCCATTGTGGAGCCTATCAGAGGGCCACCTACCCACTGACATTGTTTTTAACCCTATCGGTCATGAATTCTTTCACTGATACCTTTAGCTTCCCTTTATCAATTGTTTGCATTTCTTAACTTCTAATTCATTTTTCATTATTATCATCAACTTCCCCTTTTTTCTGATTATCTCTTTACTTTTTATTCTCTGCAATTAGTACGCCTTTTTAACTGATAAAACCTTGTTATGTGATTGTGGCTTTTTGGTGCCGCTAGAAATTTTTTTTAAACACATGGATTCAAGAGACATGGAAAAATAAACACACTTTTCTAAAAAAAAAAAAAAAAGCAATGAAGGTTAAATACAATTTTCATATATCACAGTTGATCATAGAATCATAGAATATCGGGGTTGAAAAGGACCTCAGGAGGTCATCTAGTCCAACCCCCTGCTCAAAGAAGGACCAATCCCCAACTAAATCATCCCAGCCAGGGCTTTGTCAAGCCTGACCTTAAAAACCTCTAAGGAAGGAGATCCCACCAACTCCCTAAGTAACCAATTCCAGTGCTTCACCACCCTCCTAGTGAAAAAGTTTTTCCTACTATCCAACCTAAACCTCCAGCACTGCAACTTGAGACCATTACTCCTTGTTCTATCATCTGGTACCACTGAAAACAGTCTAGATCAATCCTCTTTGGAACTCCCTTTCAGGTAGTTGAAAGCAGCTATCAAATCCCCCCTCATTCTTCTCTTCTGCAGACTAAACAATCCCAGTTCCCTCAGGCTCTCCTCATAAGTCATGTGCTCCAGCCCCCTAATCATTTTTGTTGCCCTCTGCTGGACTCTTTCCAATTTTTTCACATCCTTCTTGTAATGTGGGGCCCAAAATTGGACACAGTACTCCAGATGAGGCCTCACCAATGTCGAATAGAGGGGAATAATCACGTCCCTCGATCTGCTAGCAATGCTTTCCCCTCATCCACAGAGCCAGTTATACAGCCCAAAATGCCATTAGCCTTCTTGGCAACAAGGGCACACTGTCAACTCATATCCAGCTTCTTGTGCACTGTAACCCCTAGGTCTTTTTCTGCAGAACCGCTGCCTAGCCATTCGGTCCCTATTCTGTAGCAGTGCATGGGATTCTTCTGTCCTAAGTGCAGGACTCTGCACTTGTCCTTGTTGAACCTCATCAGATTTCTTTTGGCCCAATCCTCTAATTTATCTAAGTCCCTCAGTATGCTATCCCCACCCTCCAGCATATCCACCACTCCTCCCAGTTTAGTGTCATCTGCAAACTTGCTGAGGGTGCAGTCCACGCCATCCTCCAGATCATTAATGAAGATATTGAACAAAACCAGCCCCAGGACTAACCCTTGGGGTACTCTGCTTGATACTGGCTGCCAACTAGACATGGAGCCATTGATCACTACCCGACGAACTAGGCAGCTTTCTATCCACCTTATAGTCCATTCATCCAATCCATACTTCTTTAACTTGCTGGCAAGAATACTGTGGGAGAGCATATCAAAAGCTTTGCTAAAGTCAAGGAATAACACTTCCACTGCTTTCCCGTCATCCACAGAGCCAGTTATCTCGTCATAGAAGGCAGTTAGGTTAGTCAGGCATGACTTGCCCTTGGTGAATCCATGTCCACTGTTCCTGATCACTTTCCGCTCCTCTAAGTGCTTCAGAATTGATTCTTTGAGGACCTGCTCCATGATTTTTCCAGGAACTGAGGTGACGCTGACTGGCCTGTATTTCCCCGGATCCTCCTCCTTCCCTTTTTTAAAGATGGGCACTATATTTGCCTTTTTCCAATCGTCCAGGACCTCCCTGGATTGCCACGAGTTTTCAAAGATAATGGCCAATGGCTATGCAATCACATGAGCCAATTCTCTCAGCACCCTCAGATGCATTAGATCTGGACCCATGGGATTGTGCATGTCCAGCTTTTCTAAATAGTCCTTAACCTGTTCTTTCACCACTGAGGGCTGCTCACCTCCTCCCCATACTGTGTTGCCCAGGACAGCAGTGTGGGAGCTGACCTTGCCTGTGAAGACTGAGGCAAAAAAAGCATTGAGTACTTCAGCTTTTCCCACATCCTCTGTCACTAGGTTGCCTCCCTCATTCAGTAAGGGACCCACACTTTCCTTGACTTTCTTCTTGTTGCTAACATACCTGAAGAAACCCTTCTTGTTACTCTTAACATCTCTTGCTAGCTGCAACTCCAAGTGTGATTTGGCCTTCCTGATTTCACTCCTGCATGCCTGAGCAATATTTTTATACTCCTCCCCAGGCATTTGTCCAATCTTCCACTTCTTGTAAGTTTCTTTTTTGTGTTTAAGATCGGCAAGGATTTCACTGTTAAGTCAAGCTGGTCGCCTGCCATATTTACTATTCTTTCTACACATCGGGATGGTTTGTTCCTGCAACCTCAATAAGGATTCTTTAAAATACAGCCAGCTCTTCTGGACTCCTTTCCCCCTCATGTTATTCTTCGAGGGGATCCTGCACATCAGTTCCCTGAGGGAGTCAAAGTCTGCTTTTCTGAAGTCCAGGGTCCATATTCTGCTGCTCTCCTTTCTTCCTTGTGTCAGGATCCTGAACTTGACCATCTCATGGTCACCGCCTCCAAGGTTCCCATCCACTTTTGCTTCCCCTACTAATTCTTCCTGGATTGTAAGCAGCAGGTCAAGAAGAGCTCTGCCCTTAGTTGGTTCCTCCAGCAATTGCTCCAGGAAATTGTCCCCTACACTTTCCAAAAACTTCCTGGATTGTCTGTGCACTGCTGTATTGCTCTCCCAGCAGATATCACTAGCAAGACAATACTGAAGTAGCTTGATTTCATAGATGCTCAGTTACTACTGTGATGAGCACCATAGAAATACATATACATAAGTAGGGAGAAAAAAGTATTAGTCAAAGTTTAATATGTCCATGTAAAGTGTCACTCAGAAAAATTGTTATATCATAAAATAGAAGATCAATACTACAATTACTTTTTGGAGTGAGATCTTAAAAATTAACAAATTTCAGAATCCCTACATAATGGGCCTTCAAATTATGCTGATTTATTGGAATATTTTGGCATTCACTTCCATTTTTCAGCACACTTAAGTAGGGCCACAATTCATGAACTATGAGAACAAAGAAAAAGACAACTGAAAGTTTGAAAGCAAGTCTAATACTCACATTCATTGCAATTGTTTCAGATGAACATTCTCAAAAATCCCCGTGTATGGCTTGATGCAGCCACCCAGATATTTTTCTCTCTCTCCTTGGCTTTTGGAGGACTCATAGCATTCTCAAGCTACAACTCACCAAAGTAAGTATGGCTACGACTTTCACAGATTAGATTAACCATTTGTTGCATATTCTTCTAACTGTCAAAAACAGTATTTATTTGTGATACTTGTAAAGTATCTTATCAAAGTTTGACCTTCCAATGGCTAAACTATGTTCACACTATAAATGTGTATTTTAAATAGATTAGAAAGAAAAAATTACTCATTTTAAACCTGAAGGGAAAAAAAGAAGACTATTTCCCAAATATCACTATTTGCAAGAATATTATGAATATTATTTCTTATTGAAACTGAGCATAATTTCATTTCAGGACTTACATTTTGTGATTTTCCTGTGGGTAAAATTATATACACAAACACACACACAAATATTAGGGCTGTCGATTAATCACAGTTAACTCACGTGACTAACGCAAAAAAATTAATTGTGATTAAAAAAAGTAATCATGATTAATCGCAGTTTTAATCACATTGTTAAACAATAGAATACCAATTGAAATTTATTAAATATTTTTGGATGTTTTTCTACATTTTCAAATATATTGATTTCAATTACAACACAGAATACAAACTGCTCACTTTATGTTATTTTTATTACAAATATTTGCACTGTAAAAATGATAAACAAAAGAAACAGTATTTTTCAATTCCCCTCATTCAAGTAGTATAGTGCAATCTCTTTATCGTGAAAGTGCAACTTACAAATGTAAGGTTTTTTTTGTTACATAACTGCACTCAAAAACAAAACAATGTAAAACTTTAGAGTCCACTCAGTCCTACTTCTTGTTCAGTCAATCTCTAAGACAAACAAGTTTGTTTACATTTACAGGAGATAATGCTGCCCACTTATTTACAATGTCACCAGAAAGTGAGAACAGGTGTTCGTATGGGACTTTTGTAGCCGGCATTGCAAAGTATTTACTTGTCAGATATGCTAAACATTCATATGCCCCTTCATGCTTTGGCCACCATTCCAGAGGACATGCTTCCATGATGATGATGCTTGTTAAAAAAATAATGCATCAATTAAATTTGTGACTGAACTCCTTGGGGGAGAACTGTATGTCTCTGGCTCTATTTTACCTGCATTCTGCCATATATTTCACATTATAGTAATCTCAGATGATGACTCAGCACATGTTCATTTTAAGAACACTTTCGCTGCATATTTGACAAAACGCAAAGAAGATACCAATGTGAGATTTCTAAAGATAGCTACAGCACTTGACCCAAGGTTTAAGAATCTGAAGTGCCTTCCAAAAGTTGAGGCGTGGAGCATGCTTTCAGAAGTCTTAAAAGAGCAACACTCCAATGCAGAAACTACAGAACCCGAACCACCAAAAAAGAAAAACAACCTTCTGCCAAAGGCATCTGACTCAGATGATGAAAATGAACATGCATCGGTCCACACTGCTTTAGATTGTTATCAAGCAGAACCCATCATCAGCATGGACGCATGTCCCCTGGAATGGTGGTTGAAGCATGAAGGGACATATGAATCTTTAGTGCCTCTGGCATGTAAATACCTTGCGATGCTGGCTACAACAGTGCTATGCGAACGCTTGTTCTCACTTTCAGATGACATTGTGAACAAGAAGCAGGCAGCATTATCTCCTGCAAATGTAAACAAACTTGTTTGTCTGAGAGATTGGCTGAACAAGAAATAGGACTGAGTGGACTTGTAGGCACTAAAGTTTTGCATTATTTTATTTCTGAATGCAGTTTTTTTACATAATTCCACATTTGTAAGTTTAACTTTCATGATAAAGAGATTGCACTATTTTTTGTTTTTTTACAGTGCAAATATTTGTAATAAAAATAAATATAAAGTGAGCACTGTACACTTTGTATTCTGTGTTGCAATTGAAATCAATATACTTGAAAATGTAGAAAACATCAAAAAATATTTAAATAAATGGTATTCTATTATTGTTTAACAGTGGAATTAATTGAACGATTAATTTTTTTAATCGTTTGACAACCCTATATATATATATAAACAGTCCACAGTCTAGGTCCATGAATTAAATTGTAGACTAGTGATTAAAAACTAATTATTTTGCTAAATATATATGTTGAATAAACCCTATCATGTTGTATAAATTAATTTGTATGTGTTCTCTTTCTAGAAATGACTGTGAGAAGGATGCTGTGACAATAGCAATTGTAAATAGTATGACATCACTGTATGCCTCCATCCCAGTTTTTTCTATTTTGGGATTTAAGGCAACCACTGGTTACTGGGACTGCCTGGACAGGTGAGACGCTTGGATTTTCAGATGCTACAGTGCAGCCTAAATAGATAACAACCTACTGCAGAAACATATATTCAGAGAACACATTTGTATTGAAGGAGAACAAGTTATAAATAGGAAACCTAATATAAACATTTTTATGGCATATGCACATTAAAAGGTCATTATCAATAATTATCAGAGGAGGCATTAATAACACGTAAAACAAATACTAAAATACTTATTCATTATTATTATTTATTTATTTATTTGTATTACAGTTGTGCCTGAAGGCCCCAGTCAGGGATCAGTGCTAAGTTGTGTTAGGTGCTATACAACTATATAGTAAAATGACATTTCCTGCCCCAAAGAACTCTGTCTTACAAAACACAAGTGGCTCTGATAACAGGTGGAAGCGAGAGGGAGAGAGGACAAGGTAGCAATAATATGAACATGTTTTTACAAAGACCTGCTGTATGTATTCTGTCTTCATAGAGAGTCTGAAGGTGGAGTTTGTATTTGAAACTATAAGCCATATTGTAGTAATTAGTTCTCCAAATATTTTCCCCATAATTATTTTGACAACAATACCCCCATTTAACATTTTTGTTTCTATTATGAACACTGTATATAACTGAATGCAATTCTCTATTAATATTTTAATAAATATATACAGTACTGACTATAGCTAGGTGAGTGCAAAATAGATAATGGGTCCCAGCAAAAGCTTCTGTAGCTATAATCTAAAGATATCTAAACAAATTCTTATACATTAAGGAAAAATGTTGAAGCATGCTTTCTCTGGCAGGAACATTATCGGTATCATCAATGAATTTGATCTTCCAGACCAAAGCATCATGAGAGACAACTATACAATCTGGTTTGGATTCCTGAACACAACCCATCCAAAAAAAATTGGTAGTCTCAAATTGAGAAGTTGTGACCTTCAAGAATTTCTTGAGCAGGTATCATGCTTGCATGCTACAAAATAACCCTTGCCCAAAAATGTTATGGACCGTGATACTTTTCATCTTCCTAATGTATATGTTCCGTTGTACTTGCAAAACATTGCTAAAAAGAACATGGGATACCTACCAAACCGACCATATTTCTTTTCTTTCTACGTTTCAGGCATCGGTATTGTTATAAAAACTTTGAGCTCAAAGGTCTCTGGCTTATCATTCCAAGAATTCCTCTATCAACTTACACCATAACACAATTTTTTAAACTGCACCAAGGTTTTCCCATCTGGAAGCTACCATGGGCACATGATTCACCCTAATTTGGCTTATTTGCATAGCACAGGAAATACATTTGGACCAAGAATTTTTAAAAAAAAAGAATCTTATGCTAGACCCCTAAATACATATTTAGGCACCTAAATAAGTGAATTGATCTGCAAAAGTGCTTAGCAGCTAGCAGTTCTCACTGACTTCAGTACTTAACACTTCTGAAAACCAGGTAATTTATATAGGAGCCTAATTTACAAACTCATTTTCTTAAAATTAATAGATTCTTAGATTTTAAGCCAGAAGGGATCATCTAAGTCTGACCTCCTTCATAACACAGGCCATAGGACTTCCCTAAATTAATTCCTGCTTCAAGTCCAATAGCTTGAAATTAGAGCAGGGATCAGCAACCTTCGGCACGCGGCCCGCCAGGGCTGGGCTGGTTTGTTTACCTGCCCCGTCCGCAGGTTCGGCCAATCGCGGCTCCCACTGGCCGTGGTTCACTGTTCCAGGCGAATGGGGGCTGCGGGAAGCAGTGGCCAGCACATCCCTTGGCTCACGCCGCTTCCTGCAGCCCCCATTGGCCTGGAACGGCGAACCGCGGCCAGTGGGAGCCGCAATCGGCCGAACCTGCGGACGCGGCAGGTAAACAAACCGGCCCGGCCCGCCCCTGGCGGGCCGCATGCCGAAGGTTGCCAATCCCTGAATTAAAGCATCTCGTTTAGAAAAGCATACAATCCAAAATCTTGACCTTGGAGTTTAGAATTTGAATGAACAAGATCTGCATGTGCATTATAATGCTATATGTTTGAAAAATAAATCTTATTCATCAAAATGTGTTATCTGTTTGTGAATTCTGCAGAGTGCATCTGGAACTGGCCTTGCCTTTATTGTTTTCACTGAAGCAATTATTCTGATGCCTGGCTCACAGGGCTGGGCTGTCCTGTTTTTTGTAATGCTGTTCAGCTTGGGTCTTTCTTCTATGTTTGGAAACATTGAGGGAATTTTGACTCCTCTCTTGGAGCTTCATGTTGTATCTAAATCTGTACCCAAGGAAGTTCTATCAGGTGAGCAGGTTGTTTATAGTGACTTTCTTCATTTTGTTTACAGAAGCTAGGCTCTTTATTAAACTATTAAGAGTTCATGAGTTTGTAAACATTTTATGGGGAATTAGCTTGCAATATTTGCTCATAGCCACTTCAGAATGTAAATGAAGATATTACAATTGTGAGTTCAACTGCTTTATCAAGTCTCTTTATAGGAGACACAATGTATAGATCAGTGTTGTTATAATGTGTTGTTATGGCAGAAGTTGCCAGATGATGATGTTACATAGTCCTTCACATTTTTTTCTTAGCTTGAGAGTACTGTTCCATCTTTGAAAAAATGCTTGTGATATTGTTAGTTTTCATATGTAGTTTCCTTTTCTGGAAGCAAACAGAATAAGAGTGTTCTCTACCTTAATCTCTCTAATGAGAGCCAATTAGTGAAGCAGAATTGCTCCCAGGGAACTGGCCATTGGTGCTGTAGCAGGTTCGGTTTGGCTTTCCTCACTGGAGTTTAAAAGTGATTATTGGCAACTGGAAATGGATCCAAAGGACAGGGGAAAGACTGCTTTCACAGCAGGACAAGGCCTGTGGAAATTTAAAGTAATAGCTCTGGGTTTATGCAATGTCCTTGCCACTGCTGAAGCTTTTGGAGAGAGTATTGCATTCCATCTCTCTCTCTAAGCCTATTACACTTGGATCCTAGTTCATGATAAAACTTTTGAGCAAGAATTGATACATTTACAAAAGGTCTGCAATAAGGATACGGGTGCTGATCTGAAAATGAACCCAAGGAAATGTACGCTATTAAAAAAATTACTCTGGGCACACAATTAGTGAGGAGGGGATTTTGCCCCAAGGAGTCTTTACAGGAATCAGAGATTACCACAATGCAGGATTTTGACTGACTGACAGAAAAACGAAGCAATACAGAACTGGAAAATTCTCCAGATACCGGTAGATTTACAGAGTTTTGTAAGCATCTGCACTGAAGTTCCATTGATGAGTTCTGCATAGGTTGGGTGAGAAGACCATTTCAGTGGTCACGGGAGTATGATTTGACATTTGCACTACTAAAAAGAGCATTTGTGACCATCCTTGTCTTAGCACACCCATGTTTCAAAAGCTCTTTCCCCTTTCCAGATAAAAATGACATTAAAATGGAACTACTTCTTTTCTTCTCTGGCCCAATACTACTCCTTGACCTCTAGCTAATGCACAGTTAGCCCTTACCCTTATGTATACACTGTGCTACAGTGGCATACAGGCTGAGATCTTCCATTCAGAGCACACAGCCCAACTTCAGGAGACTAGGGACTCAAGAGTCCACAATCCTGGGTTGTTTTGGGGCCAGTTCCGCAGTATAAATTAAGGCAGCTGAAGGCCATTCTAAATTATGCTGGAAGCCATTTGCCCCAAGGGGTCTTTACAGGAGTCAGCGATTACCAGACTGCAGAAAAGCCCTAGCCACACCTCTCACATTGGCCACAGGCAGCTGGGGGCTCTGACAAAAAACTGCCACACCTGCTCTACACTCTAGAGGATCCTCCTGCACTATACTGATTTTCCTGTGGCCGGTTACTCCAGCATCTCTTGGCCAAAATGCCAGGGAGAATTTGGCCTGTGTATTAATTCCCCAAACAATGTAGTACTTTGAATTTAACTGTTGCTTACACTGAGATAGCAAGTTATAGCTCCATACAAAAGTTTGTTGGATAAAAGTGTTAAAATGAGAGCAAAAATATTAACCATATCTGAACAGAGTACCCACCATGTATTCTTTATTAACAGAAATAACTTTTTTATTTAGGTGTAATATGCCTGGTCTCCTTTGTGACAGCTCTATGTTTTACCCTGAGGTCTGGCAGTTACTGGCTTGAAGTTTTTGACAGTTATGCGGGTTCCTTGCCTTTGCTAATCATCGCTTTCTTTGAAGTGACTGGTGTTGTCTATGTTTATGGAATTAAAAGGTAAACTGGGAACAAGTTTGGATTTTTTTTTTAGGACTGTCAATTAATCACAGCTAACTCAAACGATTAATGCAAAACAAATTAACTAGATTAAAAAAAATTAGTTGTGATTAATAGCAGTTTTAATCGCACTGTTAAACAATAATAGAATACCCATTTAAATTTGTTTTCTACATTTCTACATTTTCAAAGTATATTGATTTTAATTACAATACAGAATACAAAGTGTTCAGTGCTCACTTTATATTATTTTTATTACAAATATTCGCAGTGTAAGAAAGATAAACATAAGAAATAGTCTTTTTGAATTCACCTCCTACAAGTCCTGTAGTGCAATCTCTATCGTGAAAGTGCAACTTACACATGTAGAATTTTTTTTATCATAACTGCACTCGGAAACAAAACAATGTAAAACTTTAGAGCCTACAAGTCCACTCAATCCTACTGCTTGTTCAGATGATCGCTAAGACAAACAAGTTTGTTTACATTTACAGGAGATAATGTTGCCCATTTCTTATTTACAGTGTCACCAGAAAGTGAGAACAGTGTTCACATGGCACTGGTGTAGCCGGCGTTGCAAGGTATTATTTGCCAGATATGTTAAATATTTGCATTCCCCCTTCATACTTCGACCACCATTCCAGAGGACATGCTTCCATGCTGATGACACTCATTAAAAAAATAATGCATTAATTAAATTTTGTCACTGAACTCCTCAGGGGAGAATTGTATGTCTCCTGCTCTATGGTTTTACCCGCATTCTGCCATATATTTTGTGTTATGACAGTCTCGGATCATGACCCAGCATATGTTGTTTATTTAAGAACACTTTCACTGCAGATTTGGCAAAAAACACAAAGAAGGTACCAATATGAGATTTCTAAAGATAGCTATAGCACTCGACTCAAGGTTTAAGAATCTGAAATGCCTTCCAAAATCTGAGAGGGATGAGGTGTGGAACATGCTGTCAGAAGTCTTTCTGCATTGGAGTGTTGCTCTTGTAACTACAGAACCTGAACCACCAAAAAAGAAAATCAACCTTCTGCAGGTGGCATCTGACTCAGATGATGAAAATTAAGGTGCGTTGGTCCTCACTTTCAGGTGACACTGTAAATAAGAAGTGGGCAACATTATCTCCCATAAATGTAAACAAACTTGTTTGTCTTAGTGATTGACTGAACTAGAAGTAGGACTGAGTGGATTTGTAGGCTGCAAAGTTTTACATTGTTTTGTTTTTGAGGGCAATGTAAAAGAAATAAGTCTGCATTTGTAAGTTGCACTTTCACAATAAAGAGATTGCAGTACAGTACTTGTATGAGGTGAATTAAAAATACTATTTAATTAATCTATTTTACAGTGCAAATATTTGTAATAAAAATAATAATATAAAGTGAGCACTGTACACTTTGTATTCTGTGTTGTAATTGAAATCAATATATTTGAAAATGTAGAAAAACATCCAAAAATATTTATAATAAATTTAAATTGGTATTCTATTTCTGTTTAACAGTGTGATTAAAACTGTGATTAATCACGTTTTTTAATCTCATGAATAATTGCGATTTTTTTTTACTCATTTGACTGCCCTATTTTTTTTTCATTTACTGTAGGATACATACATTTCTATAACTCTGTGAATGTTAGAGATGAAATAGTAATATATTATAACTTTACTGATTTCGATAGTGCTTTTCGCTATTGCTGTGAATGTGGCTAATTTCGTATGCTTCCTGTCTGGGGTTGTACTTGTAAAACAGATATATATTAAATAAATTGAGGGTGCTTCCTGGTTATGCGGTAATGAATGCATCCAAGTCTAAATGAAGTCCGAAAGTCAAAAGTCAAGTGGTTTACTGTTCTAGGTGAGCCTGACTGCCTTGTAGACAGGGAACATCTTCATGTTGTTATACATGGGTTTTTAAAAAATATATATTATTGTATCTTTCCATTTATTGTAAATTTTTCAGAACTTTACAGTAAGCACCAAATACTGTCCCCAGTGTAACACCCAGATGGGCTGCACATGTGGACTCTCCCTAAGTACCTGGGATGAAAGGAATCCTTTCCGCACACTCTTCTCTTCACAGCCTCCTTCAAGAAACAAGCAAACTTATCTATCCACATCTTTTTTCATCTATTGTTTGTTCACTTTACCTGACATGCCATTTAAAATCTCCTCTCACTATCATCTCTCTCTGTCTAAATTTCTGCATATATCAGGGGGAAATCTTCCTATCAAGATATTTGTTTTTCTTTTGGCATATATATATATATATATAGATTGCTTAATTCCCTTATGGCCTGACATTAATCCTTTGACTAAAACTTATGTGCTCACCTTTTTCTTTATAATTGTCTATACTTATCTATATTTAAAACAGTTATACTTTCTCCTTGCATTTTACCAAGGAATAGAATTCTGCAAAGGCCACTATGTAATTGTCAGATATCAAAACCCCAAGATTTAGTCCTTGGATATCTTAACAGCTAAGGAAATCAGAGAATCCAAGAAATGAAGTGCAAAAAACGGAGCCCAGTAACTTTACAAATTATTCTTGTTTTAATTGTTTAAAAATTATTTAATTTTGTTAATAGTCTGGTTAAAACTACTACTCTTAATCTTGACAATTTATTTTTATTTTTGAGTACCTCACTTTACCAACTTCTTATTCTTTTATCAGTTTTTTATGGAATATAGGTAAGGCTGCAAATCTGTCAGGGAGGTCATGGATTCCATGACTTTCCGGGACTTCTGCAGTGGCCGGTGCAGCTGGCCTGGGGCCACCTAAGCAGCTTGGGCAGCCCCAGGACCAGCTGCACCAGATGCTGCTGGGGCAGTCTCGGGCCAGCGCCTCCCGCCGAAGCAGCAGCAGGACTTTGGGTGTGGGAGGGGGCTCAGGGCTGGGGCGCAGGAGGAGGTGAGGGCTCTGGGTGGTGCTTACCTTGGGGGGCTCCCCAGAAGTGGCAACATGTCCCTCCCTCAGCTCCTAGCTCTGCGCGCTGCCTCTGACCACAGGCACTACCCCCACAGCTCCCACTGGCCGCGGTTCCTGGCCAATGAGAACTGCGGAGCCAGTGTTTGGGTCCAGGCAGCATGCGGAGCTAGGAGCTGAGGGACAGACATGTCACCGCTTCTGGGGAGCTGTGAGGAGCCAAGTAAGGAGCCTGCCAGCCCTGCCAACCCCGCCTCCCAGCACCCACGGCACCTCCCGGGCCGCTCTCCCCTGAGCACCCACGGTGGCCCCCAGGGCTGCCAGCTCCGCAAGCTTTAGTCAGGGGTATACAGTACAAGTCATGGACAGGTCACGGGCCGTGAATTTTTGTTTACTGACTGTGACCTGTCCATGACTTTTACTATAAAATGTAGCCTTAAATATAGGGCACATAGCATCTATATAGAATAGAGATTTTGCAGTCATTATAGGTATCACTTCCCATTTTAATTTTAACAGAAACTTCAATTAAATTTTTTTTTAAATAGGTATTTAAATAAAAAGTTGTTCAATTACTATGGAAGCTGCTAAGTGTAATTCATGAGAAGACATATCATTAAACATTTTGTAATCAATTTAAAAATTAAAAATTGTAAATCAAAAGGTAAGGTTTCCTAAACAATTTAACACCAACCTTAATAATCAGATCTCTCTCTCACCAAACACCTTCCCATCCCTCAAGTACACAATTAAGTAGAAAAAAAAAAATTCCAATGACTGACACCCAGGCAAACTTAACTGTGCCCCTGGCATCAACACTCACAATCACTACACAGTCTAAACGAACCTTAAGCATTCAGTAGATAGCTTCCGCTAAGCTAGCTACATTAAAATATCTTAATATTATTCATACAGAGGCTGGAAAAAGTCTGGCCTTACATAAATACTATATACTATCCACAAAATATATTTGATTCAATAGTATTTGAATTTCATCAATCTGTCCATCTAATCTGGCCCCTAGAACCCATAAGGTATAAACACATCCAAACAGATTTTCTAGTGAGCAAAATAATTCCAACTCTCTCTAATTAGACTAATATAATTGGAGACAAAGCCACTATTTGAACATAGAATAAACATAATTCTCACTCCAGATTATAAATCTGTCCTATACATTAAAACAAACTGTTCATGTAATAAAAAAAAATCAAACTTGATACTACACAACTATACATGCAGTTATATTATTCATATTTATCATGTTTAAAACGCATATGAAAGTTCAGGCCAGCTCCCAGTAATGTCAAAGATTTGACCCTGATTTCAGTGGAATCATAGAATATCAGGGTTAGAAGGGACCTCAGGAGGTCATCTAGTCCAACCCCCTGCTCAAAGCAGGATCAATCCCCAACTAAATCATCCCAGCCAGGGCTTTGTCAGGCCTGACCTTAAAAACCTCTAAGGAAGGAGATTCCACCATCTCCCTAGGTAACCCATTCCAGTGCTTCACCACCCTCTTAGTGAAAAAGTTTTTCCTAATATCCAAGCTGGCTCAGGCATGGTCATCGTAACACCAATTCAGGGGCACAGATAAGGGGATGGTCACTGAGAATTTCTTTTTAAGATCTGTGTGTGCTATATTAGTTGGGGGGTGGTTTAATCCTCAGCTGATGTAAATACAGTTGCATCCATTGACTCCAGCTGAGCATCTGGTATAAGGTTTCTAAGAGCAATACATGTGCACACATACCACTGAGCAGATTTATAGAACAATTCAAACATTAAAAAGTATCAAGGAGTCCGGTGGCACCTTAAAGACTAACAGATTTATTTGAGCATAAGCTTTTGTGGGTAAAAAACCTAATTTCTTCAGATGCATGGAGTGAAAATTACAGATGCAGGCATCTGAAGAAGTGAGGCATCTGAAGAAGTGAGGTTTTTTATCCACGAAAGCTTATGCCCAAATAAATCTGTTAGTCTTTATGGTGCCACTGGACTCCTTGTTGTTTTTGTGGATACAGACTAACATGGCTACCTCCTGATAATTAAAAAGTATGAAAATCACAAGCTGAGGATCTGGCCTCTTAATTGTAACTTAAAGGTTTTTGTTATTAATTAAAATCCAGGGTAAGGACATAAGAATGGTGGAAGCATGTATGTCTTAATATACTCCTCATAAAATATATAATATACTCCTCAATATAAATGTAAAAAAAATTGTATAAATCTAAAAATAATTGTAAACATTATTTGGCTCATAGGTTCAGTGATGATGTGAAATGGATGACAGGACGACAACCAAACTTCTACTGGCAGGTGTCATGGAGAATTATTAGCCCTCTGCTAATGCTTACAGTCTTTATTGCCTTTGTTACCCTTCAGACACAGGAGCAACCAAGCTATGGAGCCTGGAATCCTAAATATGTATGTTGTCCAATATTTTTAATCCATTTATTTTCTAAAAACATTGTTACAATCTTCTCCTATCTCTTGATGCTTCAAAATTAAGGCACTCACCTGGGTGGTAGATGTAATTAAAACCTTCTCTCTGCCTGATTCAGAGGAGGCATTTGAATCCATATCTCCTACCTCCCTAATCACCAGGCTAAAAAGTCAATTTGTCTTTCGTTTTGGCCCAATGAGTATTTAAGTATTTATATGGAACAGCTTCAACAGTAGCAACTGAGAGCAATCCAACCCCAAAGAGTCGATAGCCTGGTGGTTATGATGCTCACTTCAGAGGGGAGAGCAAGGAGTTCATGTTCCTACTTCAGCACAGGGATTCAAAAGCTGGGTCCCCCATATCCCAAGGCAAGTGCCATAACAACTGGTCTAAAGGTGATGAGGGGAACACACACACATTTCTGAAGCTGACTGGACTTTTCCAATTTGCTGACAAATTCCACACATTTTCAGAACCAAACTAAATACTTCCTCTGATTTTTCAGTTTGCTGCTGAACTGAAAATCAATTATTTGTCCAGCTCTACTCTCAAGTCCATTTGTGCAAAAGTGGACGCCTGCACATTTCATTCTTTTTAAATACCTTTATTTTCACATACATTGTGCAAAACATAGAAATTAGGGAGAAAACAAATAAGCAAAACAGTAATTGCAAGTCAAAAGTCATCTCCAGCTGGCCTACCATCCCCCCAAAACACATTCAGTTGACACCCGGCATCTGCTCAGTTGAATCGTCTTATTTGCTTTGTGCACATTTTCAGTATAAGGTCCCATAATCCAGGGTAGCAGTGGCTATGCAGGGCCCCCAATATCACAATTGGTCCCAAGATTATTACAAAGATTTTTATTTGACTCTCTCTAAAAGAGTACTAAATTCTTAGAAATTCTCACATCATACATTTTTCCAGGCCATCTGATCTAGAGGTCCTTGGATCTACTAAGGTCCGTATCATCAAATAGCAATACCCCATTTTTTAATGTAGTCTTTGGCTTGACGTAGAAGACATAGAATGGGCACCTGGATACACAGTTGTTCTGGTATGGTTTGGGAAGACTTCTCTAGTCCCTCATTAAGTAGTAGAACATTGGACACCTTGATCACATGACACTGAAAAACATGACGGTTGTTCTTGCACATCTCCATGGTGGATTAAATAATACTACATATCTTGAACATAGTGTTTTTCATCAGTAGGTCTCAAAGCACTTTATAAAGGATGTCAGTATTGTTATCCCCATTTTAGAGCTGGGAAAACTGAGAAACCCAGAAGGGCTATGACTTGCCCAAAGTTACCCAGCAGAAAAACAAGGAATAGAACCCAAGTCTTCTAAGTCCCACTGCAGTGCTCTGTCCACTAAGCCACACTGCCTTCCTAACTTTATGCTACTTCTCCACTGACCAATAGCAATCTGGTATGGCCAGCTTCCACAGGGCAACTGCTATTCACTTTTCAGTGTTCAAAAGAGGGCAGGGAACACTTAACCTAGGTAGCTGCCTGCCATTGCAGGGTCAGGACCAGCTCAGCAAAGCATTCCAGGAATGTCACTTTCCTCAAAATGAAGTGCTGCAGCCACTGCCAGTTACCCCAGGTCTTGAGAACTATGTGGTCCCACCAAACTGTAGCTGTAGTCTAGTTCCAAAAGGATTCCACAGTGTACACTGCATCTTGCTGTATGGCTTGCAGCCATGAACTTTGCAGGCACTGCTTGCAAGAACCTTCCCCATTGAAGTGCATGCACTGTTTATATTGGCCAAAGACTCTCTACAGGAATCTCCAGAATGCTCACAACGTCCTCACTGAAGATGCCTCAAAAGCTCCAGCACAAACGTTTCTTCTTTGGCAAAGAAGACAACAGAACATTCCGCCTGGGCTCCATATTACAAAACAGCCTAGTAACTGTGCTAACATCAAGCGAGTTCTGGGAGAATAATGAGAATAATGGGCGTTTCCCAGGAGATATTGAAAGTTTGATAACTCCTTCCACAAGGGGTTCCATATGCTCCAAGATGTATCCCACACTGCCTGCAGAAAATCCTTCAGACTGCATAGCATCTGCAGCTGTAGCAGGCACTGTGCGATAGTTACTGAGAGGACATTGCAACTGAACATGTGGAGAAAGAGCAAAAGTGAAGCTATCTTTTAACAAAATTCAGCATGGGTAATATGGACACACTGAATCATGTGTGTTACAATTCGTCCAAAACAGTTGGTTCATTTACAATCAACTTAGTCCTCCAATCTTAACAAGGCCTTAGAAAGGGGGGTAGTATAGACCCATATTACCTCAGCAGTACTTCCTAGAAGGATTATGCTTCCCTGAGCTCCCCAGTCTACAGAGAGACATGACAGATAACACTGTTCTTTAGCACAGAGCATCCTGCTGCCTCCTGTTTGTCTCATCCACCCTGTAAACTGTTGCAAGTGGTGGGCAGGGCTTTAGCCCAGCTTCTTCTTTGTCCCATTTGAGAAGATATTTCTCAGTAGGGGCACACAGAAGGAACACTGCTTGGCAGGGCCAGTTCTAGTGTCCCATTATGGGGACGGAGTGAGTATTTTGGGGTCCCTGGATGTAGCTATTTAAAAAAAAAAAAAAAAAAACCTTCCAGAAATTCAAGGGACAGTTGGACCCCTGGAAAATCTTGGATTGTAAGAGTTTAAAAAAGTAAAATTTGGTGACTGTGTCAGTATTTTGCTGTGATTTATAATTTATTTAAAGGATGAAGACTCTCCAATCTGCTGCTATTCCAGTGCTTCATACTGAATAACTGTACATATTTTGGCCTTTCTGACAATAATTTGGAACTCTTTGAAGATCATTTGGGGCGGAGAGGGAAATGTCCCTTTTGTCCCCCTGGTAGCATTGGGCCTGCTGCTTGGTTCTTGTAAGCCTCATGCAAAGGTGATGGAAGGGTTCTTGAACCCACACAAGAGCCAAGGACAAATTGTGACCTAAAATCACAACTGAAAATGCTAAAATTGAAGCGGAAAAAAAATTCTTCTGATTTATGAAGTTAGAAAATTATGGGATTAAGTTCAATATAAACTTAATTTTTCTGTTTTTAAAATTGGTTTTATCTGATTCTATACTGTTCTAAACTTATTCTATACTGTTCTTTTTTCAAGTATGCCAATCTGTATGTTTAAATATTTGTTTACAGTAAAATGTATACATTAAAAACCCTTCATGTTTCAATTTGGAAGAACAGGTACAGTAACAGTGTCACTGGTCCCCTGTTTTTATTTCTAGCATAATTCTTCTTATTCTTATTCTTATTATTTATTCTTATTTTTCCATATATGTAAATTGATGCCATAAGTAATGAAATCTTTCAGTTATTGATTATATTTATTTTTATTTCCATAGAAAGATTTTCCCATGAAGGAGGAGAAAGACTATCCAGCTTGGATACTGGCCATTTGTGTGCTGTTGGTAGTCCTCCCTTGTATATTCATACCTATGGTAGCATTCTATCATCTGATCAAAAGAGTGCTAGGAAGGAGAAAGAAGGAAGGAACCTAACCCTATGAAAACACTTCCAATGGCACCTCAGGAAACTGATAATGCTTTTTATAAAGTTCAAGAATATGTATTCATCCTAACTATAAATCAACAAAATATATGCAAATTGTTATTGTTAGACAGTAGCACCATCAGTATTTCTCTTTAAATTACTGTCAATATCTCCTTATTCCCTAATTTTTCTCCTTTTCTCAATTTCTAATAGACCACTTTATGCCCATACACATATTTACAGCACTGACAACTAAAGTATTTCTTATAGTAGAGATATATTAGCATCAATATTTATCCATTTGGGTACAATAATCTACATTTTAATTCAAGAACTTGTTTTTTTCAGAGAACTGTAAATGGCCACTACTGTGTTTTTTCTACAGTATACGCGTCAACGATTTCCCTTCTCATTTTCAAACACCTTCACAATTCCAGTTTCCAACAACATCTTGTCCATCCTCTCTTGCTCTTACATGCCACACAAGTTTCAGTCCTGACTGTCCTCTGGGCCCCTTTCACCCATTGCCATCTTTGTACCTTCTTCCCAGCGTGCCTTTATACTTGGTGCTATTTGCTAATTATTATATACCAAGCTTCCTCCAACTCTTCCTTTACCTCTTATCAAAACTTATCTGTTCCTAAATGCTATCAGCAATAACAAACACCTACAACTCAGTTCAGGGACTGTGCCTATTTGTAGGTTTCAAATGTAAACTCTTTGGGTTAAGGATTCATAAGAACATAAGAATGGCCGTACTGGGTCAGACCAAAGGTCCATCCAGCCCAGTATCCTGTCTACCGACAGTGGCCAATGCCAGGTGCCCCAGAGGGAGTGAACCTAACAGGTAATGATCAAGTGCTCTTTCTCCTGCCATCCATCTCCACCCTCTGACAAACAGAGGCTAGGGACACCATTCCTTACCCATCCTGGCTAATAGCCATTAATGGACTTAACCTCCATGAATTTATCCAGTTCTCTTTTAAACCCTGTTATAGTCCTAGCCTTCACAACCTCCTCAGGCAAGGAGTTCCACAAGTTGACTGTGCGCTGTGTGAAGAAGAACTTCCTTTTATTTGTTTTAAACCTGCTGCCCATTAATTTCATTTGGTGGCCCCTAGTTCTTACATTATGGGAACAAGTAAATAACTTTTCCTTATTCACTTTCACTCATGATTTTATATACCTCTATCATATCCCCCCTTACTCTCCTCTTTTCCAAGCTGAAAAGTCCTAGCCTCTTTAATCTCTCCTCATATGGGACCTGTTCCAAACACCTAAGCATTTTAGTTGCCCTTCTCTGAACCTTTTCTAATGCCAGTATATATTTTTTGAGATGAGGAGACCACATCTGTACGCAGTATTCAAGATGTGGGCATACCATGGATTTATATAAAGGCAATAAGATATTCTCTGTCTTATTCTCTATCCCCTTTATAATGATTCCTAACCTCCTGTTTGCTTTCTTGACTGCCGCTGCACACTGCGTGGATGTCTTCAGAGAACTATCCACGATGACTCCAAGATCCTTTTCCTGATTAGTTGTAGCTAAATTAGCCCCCATCATAGTGTATGTATAGTTGCGGTTATTTTTCCCAATGTGCATTACTTTACATTTATCCACATTAAATTTCATTTGCCATTTTGTTGCCCAATCACTTTGTTTTGTAAGATCTTTTTGAAGTTCTTCACAGTCTGCTTTGGTCTTAACTATCTTGAGCAGTTTAGTATCATCTGCAAACTTTGCCACCTCACTTTTTACCCCTTTCTTTAGATCATTTATGAATAAGTTGAATAGGATTGGTCCTAGGACTGATCCTTGGGGAACACCACTAGTTACCCCTCTCCATTCTGAAAATTTGCAATTTATTCCTACCTTTGTTCCCTGTCTTTTAACCAGTTCTCATCTTCCCTCTTATCCCATGACAGCTTAATTTATGTAAGAGCCTTTGGTGAGGGACCTTGTCAAAGGCTTCCTGGAAATCTAAGGGTATATCTTCACTACCGGCCGGATCGGCGGGCAGCGATCGATCCAGAGGGAATCGATTTATCGCGTCTAGTCTTCTGTTGACATAGCGTAGTGTGGACCCTGGTGGTAAGTAGATCTAAGCTACGTCGACTTGAGTTATGCTACTAATGTAACTTAAACTGCGTAGCTTAGATCGACCTGCAGCTGTAGTGAAGACAAGCCCTCAGTCACTGAAGCCCTGGCTCTTGTTACAATAATAAAATCCAAAGCATAAAGTTGAGATCAATCAGAATTCAATATTTTTATTATTTTTACAAACTCTGAACTGCCCCAGAGAGTTAATTTCACTAAGTGGGTTTGGGGACAAAAACCAAGCTAAAATTAAAAAAAAAATCAGAAATAATGCACATAATTGTCTGTTCTAAATTACATTTTAAAAGGTAGAGACTAAATGAGCAACTATGAAGAGCAAATACCCACCAAAAAGATTTTATAAGATCCAATTTTGATCCAATAGTAAATAATATAAAATTGGAAACTTGTGAATCTTGACAGGGCAAAGGAATACAATAAAATACCATTCAATGTTTCTACAATCATAGATACATGGATGTTATCTTGTAGTACTATGTATGCAGAAATAATCCATGAAAACCGTTTATACAAAATCTGCACAGTGTATTAAAATAAAGATAAATTGTGACTCTGAATAATGAAAATGTACAATAGTAGAATTTATAAGGGTTTACAATTAAATTAAAGCATGAACTGTTTCAATGACCATCTCTACCAGCTGTGTTTCATTAATATATTAATACATTATTATTCCATAAGTTAACTATTTAGCATCTAAAAAACCAAACATCTTTGATTGTTTTTGGAAAATATTTTCCTTTTCCTTTGCTTGTCTATTTATAAATATATTGGGAAGCAGTGACCATCAAAAAGATTTGGGGGCGGGTCACAATAGATAATCAGCTCAACGTGAGTTTCCAGTGCGACACTGTAGCCAAAAGGGCTAACACAATCCTCAAATCTTCATTTGGAAGTAGAGAGGTTATTTTATCTCTGTATGTGGTATTGGCGCTACCACTGCTGGAATACTGTGTCCAGTTCTGGTGGCCACAATTAAAAAAGGATGTTGATAAATTGAAGAGGGTTCAGAGAAGAGCCACGAGAAAGATTAAAGGATTAGACAACGCCTTACAGTGATAGATGCCAGGAGTTCAACCTATTTAGGTTACCAAAGAGAAGGTTAAAGGGTGACTTGATCACAGTCTACAAGTACCAACATGGGAAATAAATATTTGATAATGGGCTCTACAATCTAGCAAACACGATCCAATGGTTGGAAGTTGAAGCTAGACAAATTCAGACTGGAAATGAGGCGTACATTTTTGACAGTGAGGGTAATTAACCACTGGGACCATTTACCAAGATGGATTCTCCATCACTGACAATTTTTAAATCAAGTCTGGATTTTTTTTTAAGATGTCCTCTAGTTCAAACAGGAATTATTTTGGGGAAGTTCTATGTCCTGTGTTATGCAAGAGGTAAGACACAATTATCACAATGGTCCCTTCTGGTCTTGGAATCTATGAAAATTCCTGCCAATAAAGTTGCCTACAAGTATGCCACTGTGCATGTGCATAGTCACATAAATCCTGATGCCCAGCACTTATCTCACGCCTAAGTCCCAGGAAGATTCACAAACTAGGTGTTACTACACCATTCTCGCCTGTGGACCCTGACCTAATAGGTATTAGAATCATAGAATCAGGAGGTCATCTAGTCCAACCCCCTGTTCAAAGCAGGACCAATCCCCAACTAAATCATCCCAGCCAGGGCTTTGTCAAGCCTGACCTTAAAAACCTCTAAGGAAGGAGCTTCCACCACCTCCCTAGGTAATTGATTCCAGTGCTTCACCACCCTCCTAGTGAAAATTCTCCTAGGTATTCTCAGAGGCTAACAGATTGGGCCCCACACAAAAACACAGCTGGAAAAGCTTTCCCCTCATAGCTTTTAGACCAGTGGTTAGAGCCAGGATGTGGGAAACCAGAGCTCAAATTGCTCCTTTGCCTGACCTGAAGCAGGGATTTGAACCCTCTGGAGAGGGCCTTAAGCACTAGGCTATGGTTCTCACAAACACTCCTGTTGAATCTGTTCCTGCTGAATCTGTTTGTATAAATAATTAGTCATTTGAATAACAATTTGAACCTGGATCTCCCACATCCAAGATGAGTCCCCTACCGCTGGCCTAAAAAGCAACTCTCATTCGTTCTCTGGCTCAGTGGTGGTGTAAAGCTGAGTCTGAGGATCTAGCCCCAAATGTTGACTCTCATGACAAAGAACTATTTTATGTAAAACCATGTTTACTAGCATTACTCATGTTGCCATCCTTTAATTCTTTACTGATGGTATTCCATATCTTTCCAGGATTTTCCCCAGGACTGATGTCAAGCAAATAGGCCTAAAGATGCCTCATTTCATCCCATTTACCCTTAAGAAATATAGGCCCAATACTAGCTTTTTTGCAGACCTCTGGAATTTCCCCAGTATCCCAACATTTGTTAAAAATCAACTTTAATGGTTCACAGAGCTTTTAATATTCCTGGGCGCAAGTTATCGAATCTTGCCAAATGTTTAACTTTGATAGTTACTATTTACCATCCTCCCTAGTTACTGATAGACGAGAAAGTACTTCATTATCACTGGAATATGTGAATAGTCATCCTGCTTCTTTCAAAATACAGAATAAAAATATTTATGGAACACTTATGATTTTACTACACCATAGATAATTTTGCCATCCTTTTCTAGTATGAGACCTATACCACTGCTGGAATTTCATTTATTCCTGATATACAATCAGAAGGAACTCTTTGATGTATTTAACCCTACTGGGCATAGACATTTCATTGATAACTTTAGCTTCCCTTACCAGTAGTCTGCATTTCCTTACTGTGAATCTGTATGCATTTATATTTTCTTCTTAATTTGTTAAATATTACATTTATTTTTATTGCTGCTTTCACTTCCCCCCTTTATCAGAAACCTTCCTCTGTGATTGCAGAAGGAGGGCAGAGGGTTGGAACTGTATTCTTTCATTTATCTGCATGCACTCCAATTGCCCTTCATTATGTTAGGGACAGCTGTATTGCCTAGTGCATGAATTACATCCACCAAATTGCCACAGCTCTCTCTGTGATATGAGGAGAGATGCATCTTCCCAGAAAGAAAGAAAAATCCATTATTTTTGTGCTGTGTTATGTGGGTTGTACAAAGATAGGAACACAATCATCTATTCTTGCTGTAGGGATTTCTAGCAGTCTGGTAGCATATATGACAATGCAGTACACAGTGTAGCATCTTACTGATGAGCAAACAGATTTCAAGACAAGCCCTTCATTAAGAATATAAACCATGTACAGAAATACGATACAACTTCCTACTATTCTCTAGCTGCAGCCTGTGACTGCCCTGTCCTGGGCTCCTTTGTTTCTCTGTCCCAGCATGCAGCACCTCACAAGAACAGACAAGTTGCATAAAGAGCATACAGCACATGTGGCATCTTGATATTTCCTGGAGAACTTTTGCTGAAACGTACCTTCCCTTGTTTAGAGACCTTTATAAAATTTCCTGACTGAACTAAGACAGTTTAATTTAACTAAAAGAATAACAAATACAATAGCTAACTTAAGAAGCCTCCATGTTGCTTTAACACAACATTAACATGTCCTGATCAGTCTCTTAAGGCATTTCAGGAGTCTTCCTGATCAGCTGTATTGCAATACCCCCCCCCTTTACTCCTGGAGGAATTCTGCACCACTGCGCGATGCAGAATTTTGCAGAAATTAATGCTGTGCATGCAGAATTTCCTTTCCCCTTCCACAGAAATGGGCTGTAGAGATGTTGGCAGCCACTAGGGGCCACTGGACCCGGCCCAGCCCAGCACGCAAATAGAAGACAAGGTCAGTGGGCGGGGGAGGGAACTGGAGGGTTCCCAGCAGTTGCAGTTCCCAGCACGCCCTGAAGGAAGGAGGCAGCGGCATACAGAAAACTCCATGCAAGCCTGGGACCCAGCATCAGGCTGTTTCTCCCTCTGGATCGCTGGGCTCGGGGGGGGGGGGGTAGAGGGTGTGACTGTCTGGGCTGGGGGGGCCGCGGCTGGGGATGGAGGGGATGTGAGTGTCTGTGTGTGTGTGTGTGTGTGTCTGGGCTGGGGAGGCCATGGCTGGGCTCTGGGAGGGAGGGCTGTGAGTGTCTGGCCCCTCGGTTGGGCTCTGGGGGGAGAGGGGGCAGAGAAACAGGAACTGGGCTGTCTTAGAGGTTTCTTTAACTCTCTACTCCTGGGGGAATATGTGTGTGTGTGTCTGTATTGTTAGAAACATACTTACTGACAGGTATTTTGACAAAATTTGCAGAATGTTGCAGAATTTTAAAATATTGTGTGGAGAATTTTTAATTTTTTGGCACAGAATCCCCCCAGGAGTACTTTATGCGAGTCATTGTGTAACAGACTGTTCACTCTCAGAGTCACTAGCAGGCATTATTAGGTGAATTATAATTTATATAATTATAATTATTATTTTCAACTTGCATGCCTTCTGTCACTTCACTTGTCTCTGCCAAATTCTCTGGTATCTTAAGCAGATGCTTAAAATTTCTTCATAAGATTTTGCCTTCCTCTGTCATCACCGAATATGAAGAAGGTGACTTCTTTGACATATAGCACGTGGTGTTTTTATCATGTTCATAAGTATGTTCCAGATCATCAGGCAGTGTACTGACAGAGGGAGTATATGCTTTTGAGTGTGTGTCTGTCATTACTAAGTGGAGTCCAGGCTAGAATTCCAAGGTCACATAATACTTCTGTATTTTCAAAAGTAGTCACTGTGTATCCTGGATGGTGCTTCTCCACATAAGGCAGGGGGGAGGGATAGCTCAGTGGTTTGAGCATTGGCCTGCTAAACCCAGGGCTGTGAGTTTAATCCTTAAGGGGGCCATTTAGGGATCTGGGGCAAAAATCTATCTGGGGATTAGTCCTGCTTTGAGCAGGGGGTTGGACTAGATGACCTCCTGAGGTCCCTTCCAACCCTAATATTCTATGATCCCTTTTTGTGTATTGCAATCAGCAATTTGTTATTAGTTTCTGCTTTGAAGCTACAATCAAAGAGAAAGTTGTGAAATCTTGTAAATCCATATGCCAGATCTAATGTCTCTTTTTCAATTTGTGCATACATCTTCTCTGCGGCTACCATAACTCTTGAAGCATACCAAACTGGAAACCAATCAGTTCCATGACATTGTAATGATACTGCTCCCAGCCTTCCTTTCATGGCAACTGTGGAAAGTTTAACATCTTTCACTGGGTCAAAAAATTGCAGCACTGGAGCCGATAATATGTGTTTTAAATCATTTAACTGTCTTTCATGCTCTGGCAACCATGCCAATTTGGTGACCTTGTGGAGGAACAGTCTTAGGTAAATTTTGTGAATTGTACTGATAGGTAAGAACTTGCTGACATAACTTAACATGCCTAGCAGCCTTTGAATTCTTTTTTTAAAATCTTCAGGTCTTGGCATTTTAACTAATGCCTAAGGTTATGTCTACATTTCAAGTTGGAGGTGTAATTCCCAACTCAAAGAGACATTCTCAGCCTGAGCTGCTAGTCATGTACTCTTGGTCTCTCCTGCTACTCATGCCACTATTTTTGGCATGCTAATTTGATCAGAGTTAGCACAATTTCCTCAAATTGGAAATTACACCTCCAGGTCAAACTATAGACATACCCAAAATCTTTGATTCATCGGGCAAGATTCCCTGTGAGGTCAGTCTCTCTTCCAAGTATGTTATTTCTGTTTGAAATTGATATTTGACCTTATTGAGTTTAAGGCTAGTAGCTCTCCCAATTTCCAGTACTCTACTCAGTCGTTCCTGATGTTCAACTGCAGTGCTGCCCAAAATTAATGTCAGCTATGTACACTTTTACTCTCTCTAGACCCTCTAGCATCTGGCATATTATGGTGAAATACTTCTGGAGCAAAATATATTCTGAAAGCAGTTTTAGGAAGCTGTATCTTCTGCCAACTGCTGTGTTGAAAGTGCAGATCTTGAAGCTCTTTGTGTCCAAAGGGATCTGCCAAAATCCTGCTAGTGCTAAAGAATTTGGCTCCTGCCATCTCAGACAATATTTCACTTCTTGTAGGCAAGTGGAAATGTTCTCTTTTTATGTTTTTTAAGCTCCTTTGGGTCCATCTACAGGCATAGTCCCTCTCTTTTTCTCTACAATTACTAAGGAGTCTTCTGACTCCTCTTAATGAGATCAAGGATCTCACACATGTGTGGGCCAAAGACTGGATGCTTGCCTCTGTGCAACACCATAACCTTGTTTTATCATTTTCCCTTTGTATTTAAGTGTCAGTATGCACTTTCCCAACACTAGAATTTTTCCTCCATTATAGGCTTTCACAGACATTTTGATTTTTCCACTTTTATGTGCTCCTTACCACTATTTCAGTTTCTATTATTACATTTATCTGTACCCCAGTATCTATCTTGTATGTCACATATGTGTCATTTGTGCACACATTTTAATTAGCCAATCTTTTGAGTTTTCAGACTCTTCCATTATTGAGCTTTAGAACATCTCTTCCTCTTCACTTGAGGAATTCCTATCATCTGCACTTACTACATGCGCTTTTTAGCATAATGGTTGGGTTTAGTACACTTTGTACATACTTGCCTTAATGCTGGACATTTCCTACACTCATACTGGTTGTCACATTGCTGGCACTGTTTCCTACTTTCCAAGTTTCCATCCTTGAGCGATTTAAGTTCTGTGAACTTTTCCTTTGCTGATTTAGCTATGGTAGCCAGTCACATGCTTTGAGACTTTCTGTAGTCTTTTTATTTGACTTGTGTCAGAGCCACCTCCCTTAGTAACCATTCATGATTTTTATATTGCTACACCCTAGAAAAATCTGGTCTTTGAATCTTTTAATATTACATATTCAGAGAATTGATGTTTTAGTTTTAAGTCTGTGATAAACTCATCTATTGCTTCCTCTTCATTCTGTGTTCTCATCCTGAACATCTCTCTCTCATAAGTAACTTTTTTCTAGGAACACAATGATCCTCAAACATTTTCATTATTTCAAAATTTCCTTCTAGTCTAGTCTAGCTCCAGCCTGCAACTGTTCTGGCCTGGGTTCTATTGTTTCTCTCTCCCAGTATGCAGCACCTCACAGGAAAACAAACTGGCTGCCTAAAAGGAAGTGTGGCATTTCTGTTTCCTGGAAGACTTTTCTCTAGCACACAGGGCAGAAGTATAGCAGGTGATGTTCCAGAGGGAATCCTGAGGACAAGAGCCAAGGAGTGGTGACATCTGGCAACTCTGTTAGGTAAAGTGGTTGGGTACAGGCCAAATGTAGCCACCAAGCCTGCCCTAAATGCTACTCTGATTTTAATGAGGACACAGTCTGTTAGTTTCTCCTGTATGTCTGGAGTGGTCCTTGTCATCTGGAAGGACAGAGTGCTACAGTGTCTGTCTGGGTGGGTTGGGACATCACTCAGAGAGCAGTATGAGAAGTTACTTACTGTGTACAGTACCAGGGGGACCTTTGGTCTGACCCAGTAGGGCCATTCTTATATTCTTATGAAAATAGTATCAGGGGGTAGCCGTGTTAGTCTGTATCCACAAAAACAACAAGGAGTCCGGTGGCACCTTAAAGACTAACCGATTTATTTGGGCATAAGCTTTCATGGGTAAAAAACCTCACTTCTTCAGATGCATGGAGTGAAAATTACAGATGCAGGCATATAATGACACATGAAGAGAAGGGAGTTACCTCACAAGTGGAGAACAAGTGTTGACAGGGCCAATTTGATCAGGGTGGATGTAGTCCATTCCCAATAATAGATGAGGAGGTGTCAATTCCAGGAAAGGCAAAGCTGCTTTTGTAATGAGCCAGCCACTCCCAGTCCCTATTCAAGCCCAAATTTATGGTGTTAAATTTGCAAATGAATTTTAGGCCTGGGCAACACTGGGGGGTGGGAGGAAGGGGGAATCCATCTAAGTTACGCAACTTCAGCTACGTGAATAACGTAGCTGAAGTCGACGTACTTAGATCGACTTACTGCGGTGTCTTCACTACGGTGAGTCGACTGCTACCGCTCCCCCGTCGACTTTGCCTGCACCTCTCGCTGAGCTGGAGTACAGGAGTCAACGGAAAAGTGCTCGGGGATCAATTTATTGCGTCTAGACACGATCCGGCCAGTAGCGAAGACATACCCTTAGTTCTGCTGTTTCTCTTTGAAGTCTGTTTCTGAAGTTTTTTTGTTCAATTATAGCTACTTTTAAATCTATTATAGAATGTCCAGGGAGATTGAAGTGTTCTCCTACTGGCTTTTGTGCGTTACCATTCCTGATGTCTGATCTGTGTCCATTTATTCTTTTACGTAAGGACTGTCTGGTTTGGCCAATGTACGTGGCAGAGGGGCATTGCTGGCACATGATGGCATATATAACATTAGTAGACGTGCAGGTGAATGAGCCCTTGATGTGGCTGATGTGGTTGGGTCTTCTGATGGGCCAGTAGGCTACAGTAGAGGACAGAGTAGGCAACGAGGTTTGCTACAGGGATTGGTTCCTGGGTTGGTGTTTCTGTGGTGTGGTGTGTAGTTGCTGGTGAGTATTTGCTTCAGGTTGGGGGGCTGTCTGTAAGCGAGGACTGGCCTGCCTCCCAAGGTCTGTGAGAGTGAGGGATCGTTTTCCATGATAGGTTGTAAATCGTTGCTAATGCGCTGGAGAGGTTTTAGCTGGGGGCTGTATGTGATGGCCAGTGGTGTTCTGTTATTTTCCTTGTTGGGCCTGTCCTGTAGTAGGTGATTTCTGGGTGCCCGTCTCACTCTGTCAATATGTTTCCTCAATTCCCCAGGTGGGTATTGTAGTTTTAAGAATGCTTGATAAAGATCTTGTAGGTGTTTGTCTCTGTCTGAGGGATTGGAGCAAGCATTCTTAAAACTATACAGACTTGTACTAGTGGGGCTTGCGCTAGCATTCTAAAAATATCTGTGTAACTATTGTGACTAAGGCTGGAGCTCAGACTCTGAAGCCGGGGCAGGGCTTGAGAGTCCGAGCTGCACTATAAAAGCAGTGTCTACACTGCTATTTTTAGAGCACTAGAACAAGTCTGTGGACCCAAGCTAGGAGGCTCGCTCCCAGATGCAGTATAGAAATGCCCATAGGCAGGGTTCCAGGGGCCACACACACTAAAATGCGTTAGCCATACCATTACTATTTCATGGGGTCACTACATTGCATACACAGGGACAAATAGAACAGGATGAGAGTGGGAAAACTACTTATGTGCCTAATTTGCATGTAAATGAACATGAGCTAAAAAACTTTTGTTTTCACATCAGCTACAGTGCAAATAGGAACATGATTTGTACTGCATTCCCTATCACATTGCCCCATGCTAGTTACAGATACAATGCTTAGTTGTTTCCCCACACAATCCATCCACAAAGCACATTACAATGGTTTACAAAACCAGGCAGAAAACATGGCAATGAATTTTTTTTTTCCAAACTATGGACCACATTATGGTGTTATTGGAGGAAAAAAGCAAACTTCTGAAATCTGTAGAAGACTATAACTTTAAAAGAGGAGCAGGAAGAGCTGATATATGGCTCTATTAGGAGCATACCACGTTTGTTTTATGGTCTAAGACACTCACTGGGAATATACAACCTATGAAAACGTAATCCACATTTCTCTGGACTCCCATTGTAAGATTATAGAAAAACATGGGCCAGCCTTAGCTCTTGATGTAGGGGCCTGGATTCTGCACTGGGCCTCTGGGAGCTGTGTGGGACTAGGTGACCCACATCCTCCATGACAAGCATCCTCATGTTGTCATTCATTGTCTACAGATCCACAGCAATGCTGCCTATATTCTGCCTCAGAACCAGCAAGATGTCTTCCATCTGCATTGAAAAAGAGCCTACCAGAAGCTGTGGTCTAGGCTACAACAAAGCTAACTAACACAGCTTCAGACATGCACCTTAATGAGCATTAGAGGGCTTTTCAGTCATGTTAGGCTAACTCAGTTTACTTAACACGCCCTCTTTGCCCATCAGAACAGAACCATTGGGTAAGATTCACTCCTGTGCAAAGTCAGCACAAGGCCCATGTACCACTTCAGTCCTATTTTGAGGGCTAAAGTGAGACTTCAATGGGAATTAAGTGGAGCACAAGCCTTGTGCTCACTGTCTGCACAAGGGTGAATTTCACTGAGAGAGTACAAGAAAAGGAATACTCTATTTCCTATCATATCTAACCAACAACTCCAATTTGTGGGGTGGGGGTTTACATATAAAACTACCTTATTTTTCAGTCTATATATCTGATTATTTCAGCAGATGCTCAGCACCACTGAAAAAATCAGGCCACTTCTTTATTATTTGTATCACCATCATGTCTAGGAGCCCAGTCATCAGCCAGGACCCCATTGTACTAAGCAATGTACAAACACAGAACAAAAAGATGGTCCCTGGCCCAAAGAGCTTAAGTACCAAAACATGGTCGTGGTCTCAATTTTGAAACTTTTGGCCTACATTTATAGTACTCTCCTAGGTATGAGACTGATATTTCTTTACGGGACATCATACCAATCAAATACACTTGCTCTGTGTACCTGGACATAGAATGGTCATTTTAGGACAAGATATAATGTACATGTCCATCCATCAGATCACAGCAGTAGCAACATAACATTGCAGATTATTGTAGAATTAAATACCAGAAAAAACAAACAAACAATTTGTAATTACCCAACAGTTTAATTATTACTACTGCAATATGAAATACAAAGAGATAGAGAGGAATTTTATAGAAAGGATGGACTAAAGCAGAGGAGAAAGTTGTGGCCATATGAGTAAATCTTATAAATAAATGTAATCATCATCAAGATGGTCAGAAAGTCTGTGATTGGATACAGCCATTAGAAGTGGGCAGGAAATATGTAACAGAAATAGCAAAGAAATCTAATACATTCTTCTGCCTGTCACTGCCAGCTGAGAAACAGCTAGGGGAAATTTCTAACATAAAAGTTGTTGTGGGCACATCATTTGCAAAATATCAAAATAAAAACTGGTCAGTAATTCTTAACACACAGCAATTATTATCAATCCTATAAAGGTTATAAAATAACCTGATTAGGTCAATTAATCCATGATGGCTTTGAAGTCTTTACAAAGAGCTGGCTCTGTCACTGTCTTCAACAGCTGCATAGTAGCCTTTGGGATTTTCTTGAATAGCTGCAATTCACCTACAAAGACATTGCAAAAATAAATCACTGTTCAGAGAAATTCACAATAAAAGGATTTGCCAAAATGCTAATATGGTAGAATAAAGTTAACAGTTGATTTTCAGGAAACAAACGTTTCTGTTATTACATTGAAAAGTTATCAGCAAACCTCCAAGATACTGGCAAGAAATGCTGTTCTCATTCATTTTACAATAAATAAATTAGAAGTTTTCTTTCCACACACTTGTGAAAACCACCTACACTGTGTCTCAGAATGTCAGCCTGTGAGGCCATGTATTGAATAACTAGGTACACCAGGGAAAGTGAAAGAGACACTGACAACTTGAAAAGCTTTATTTTAAGTAATGTTTCAAATCTTTCCCTTTACTAATTTATTTGCTTATGCTTTTTATTTTGTCCCTTATGCTGGTTTTTGGCAGGCAAATTTTCCCAGGCCGGAGTTTGAGACCCACACAAATGCCATCCTAGTAGTATGTATGAGCAGCTTGCCCCATGAAATTGTGCCTAAAGAATGCTGTGGCCTAGACAGCTGTTTCTGCTGCTGTGCTTCCTTGGCAGAAGAGATGCTGCTAACTGGAAAGTCACACCTGGTGTTGAAACCCACTGGAACTAAGCTAGCTTCTTATCTCCCTTAGGAACGAAGGAGGAAAACTATATAATGCAATAAGTAGTTTGGAAATGAAGATAATTGATAAGGGAAGGGAAAGTATCAATGAACAGTTTACTGTCAATAGGGGTAAGGACAATATGAAGAAATGTTTAAAATATAGCAGGAATAAATTAAAACCTAGCAATAGTCTATGCTATTACTAGACAGAGATGGTAAAGCTGTCAATAGTGATTCAGGAAGGTAGAAGTGTTCCACAAATATTTGTTTTGTATTTGGAAAGAAGATGAATGATGTATTTATATCTTACAGAGACGAGAAGTATTTTTTCCAATGGTAAGTGTAGGCAAGATGTTAAACAGCAACTACTAAGGTTAGATATTTTTAACTCTGCAGGTTAACTGGATAACTTGCACCCAAAAGGTGTTTTTCTCCCCTTCTTCTTTAAACTGTCTGAAAATCTCTCAGAGCCATTGATGTTGACATTTAACAAAGTTTGGAATATTGGGAAAGTTCCAGATGACTGGGAAAAAAACTGGTTTTGTGCTAATATTTAAAAATAGCAAATGGGCAACTAAAGGCCAGTTGGCTTGATACTGAGCCCAGGGGAAATCATGGAAAGGATGATAACATAATTAATGTCTATCAACATGACTTTATGGAAAGAAGCATTTATCAAACTAAAGTATCTGTGTTTATATATATATATACTTAGACTTCTGTCAGGCATTTGATGTAGTACTACACGACATTTTGAATAAAATATTAGTGCTACATAAAATCAATGCAGTAAATTTAAATGGATTAAAACTTGGTAACTGATCTCAAAAAAGTAATTGTGTATGTGAAATCATCATTAAATAGGATATTTAAAGTGGGGTCCTGCAAGGATCAGTTGTTGATCCAGTGCTATTGAAATATCTTTATCAACTATCTGGACAAAAAATATGATGGTAAAGTTTACAGATGATACATACATTAGATTAATAACTTCCAAGGCCAGAAGGGACCACTGTGATAATCTACTTTGACCTCCTGTATAACATGCCATAGAACTTCCCCAAAATAATTTCTTTTGTACTAGGCATATATAAAAAATATCCAATCTTGATTTAAAAATTTCCCGTGATGTAGCATCCACCATGACCCTTGGTAAGTTGGTCTAATGGTTAATTACCCTCACAGTATTCATTTTCAGTCAATGTGTCTAGACACATTCAATTTCAAGCCACTGGATCTTGTTATACCCTTGCCTGCTAGGCTGAAGGGCCCATTATCAAATATTTCTTTCCCATGTAGGTACTTATTGATTGTTGTCATAATTATAAAGGGAAGGGTAACAACCCTCCTGTGTACAATACTATAAAATCCCTCCTGGCCAGAGACACCAAAATCCTTTTACCTGTAAAGGGTTAAGAAGCTCAGGTAACCTGGCTGACACCTGACCCAAAGGACCAATAAGGGGACAAGATACTTTCAAATCTTGAGGGGAGAAGGCATCTGTTTGTGCTCTTTGTTTTGGGGGTTGTTTGCTCTTGGGACTAAGAGGGACCGGACATCAATCCATGCTCTCCAAATCTTTCTGAACAAGTCTCTCATATTTCAAACTTGTAAGTAACAGCCAGGCAAGGCGTGTTAGTTTTATCTTTGTTTTCTCAACTTGTAAATGTTCTTTTTGCTCGAGAGTTTACCTCTGTTTGCTGTAACTTTGAACCTAAGGCTAGAGGGGGTTCCTCTGGGCTCTTTGAATCTGATTACCCTGTAAAGTTATTTTCCATCCTGATTTTACAGAGATGATTTTTACCTTTCTTTCTTTAATTAAAAGCCTTCTTTTTAAGAACCTGATTGATTTTTCCTTGTTTTAAGATCCAAGGGGGTTGGATCTGGACTCACCAGGAATTGGTGGGGGAAAGGAGGGGGAATGGTTATTTTCTCCTTGTTTTAAGATCCAAGGATTTGGATCGGTGTTCACCAGGGAAGGGTTATAGTACTTGGGAGGGAGATATTCTGGGGGGGAGGTAGACAGAGTTTCCCAAATGACTCATAAATAATTTGGGTGGTGGCAGCAAAACCAGATCTAAGCTGGTAGTTAAGCTTAGAGGTTCTCATGCAGGTCCCCACATCTGTACCCTAGAGTTCAGAGTGGGGAAGGAACCTTGACATGGTGGCAGAGCGGTGGGATCATTTTAAACCAAAAGCCAGTAAGATTTCCCCCCCCTCCTTTTTAGCTGCTTAGAAAGCAGAGCTGAAGGTAGATGCATATCTTATCTCTCTTTGCCTGAAGGCAGAGGTGTTAATGGAAGGTTTCAAGCTGTGAGCAAGCAGCTAGCAAAAGGAATTTACAAGCTGAATTGTTTTGTTTTTTTTCTTTCTAACTCTCGGGTACAGCTAGCTTAGAAAGGCTAAACGTTGAATGCTGTGAAAGTCTCTGTTAACTAAGCAGCCCTGAGCTGAGTGCATCCCAGTTTCAGTGAACTGCAGAAGGGATGTGGCCCAGCACAAGGAAGCAGGAAAATGAATACCAGTGACGCCGCTAATAAACTAGAGCTGGCCAGACTGGCAGCAGAAGAAAATGAAAAGAATCATAAGAGACTGCTCGAATTAAAAAAAACTTGAGAAAGAAGCTGCTGAAAGAGAAGAGAAAGCCAACGAGGCTGCCCACAAGAGAGCTATGGAGGAGAAAGAAAAAGAGATGGAGGAGAGGGAAAGAGAGAGGAAACATGAACTGGAGTTAGAGAGGGCAAGGGCTATGCAGGATATACCAGCCAACCCTAGCAACCCCTCTCCAGGCACCCCTTCCCATCCCAGAAAATTCCCCACCTACAAGGCAGGCAATGATACCGAGGCCTTCTTAGAAAATTTCGAAAGGGCCTGCCTTGGATACAGCATCTCTACAGACCAGTACATGGTAGAGCTGAGGCCACAGCTCAGTGGACCCTTAGCAGAGGTGGCGGCTGAAATGCCTAAGGAACACATGAACAGTTATGAACTTTTTAAAAACAAGGCCAGAATCAGAATGGGGCTAACACCCGAGCATGCCCGTCGGCGGTTCAGAGCCCTAAGGTGGAAAACAGACGTGTCATTTAACTGTACCAGTATAGTCAAAATGGCACAGCTTTTGTGTTTAGATAAGACCCAGGATATGGTCCTTGAACAGAAGCACTTACAACCTACTGCAAAGAATGGTAGTGAGTTTGATGTCAGACTCCCTAAACTTATCTCGTATAGGAGCTGCCAAACATTCATTAGATGGGAACAACTTTTAATCCCTGCTGAGCTGGGCATGATTCAAAACCAGTGACCTATAATTGAGAGGCCCATTAGCAATGCCCTAATATTAATGCTACATCTGTGAGAATGAGGCTTGGAAATATATAATAAATGTATGTTTACACAAGCAAGTCCTTCCACTCTCTGGATTCACAGGCAACCCCACACACACTTTCCTCTCAGTATCAAACATACTCTATTTGCCACATTCTGTTCTTAAAGAGGGAGTTCTCATTAATCAAAATGCAACAGTTAAACAAACATTAACATTCAAATTAACTTCTACACAGACTGTTTTGCAACATAAAGTCATTGCAACAAATACTCTAAGGTCTTTACACTAACTTTATAAAAATATACTTTCGTCACCCTGTAATACTCTGTACCCCAAAGCAACACCCTGGCACCCCCATATTCACCATGGTGATATAATTTTGATATGTTTTGTACAAAGTATGCCTTGTAAGGTATCATTTTAAAAGTCTTGATCTGTTGAATATTAATATCCTGTTGGGTTGTATGTGCTATCGTTTTATAGGAAGTTATGAAGTTTTGCTGCGTGTGTGTTACTGAAATATGTTGTGAAGTTGGAAACACCCACAACCAGCCTTTCAGGTACAACAATGGAGAAGCAAGACAGCGTTTGCCCTCCATTAAGGGGAATCCTCATTACAAAGGACTACCCCAGGAACTGTATACAATGGAAACCTCTCAGAGAGACATGTAGACAATGGAGACTGTTTGACTCATGTCATAGCAAAGGATCTTTCCAGCAAGCGGGAAGAAAATATAAAAGGAGGAAGTGACATCATCACTTGGCCTCACTCCCCCCACAACTCAACACCTGGAAACACATTTGGAGGACAAAAACTTTGAACTGGGGAAGTGGTCCCAGGCTGGAAAGGAGAATCTCAGCCTGTGTATTAAGGAACTCTCCCATCTATCAGGGTGAGACTCTGCCTGATTTAAATCCTATCTAATTTATATTATTTAGATTGCAATTTTACTTTTATTTCCTAGGTAACCAACTTTGATCTGTACATTTATTATATATCATCAATTAAAATCTTTCTGTAGTTAATAAATTTGTTTTATAGTTGACCTAAAACAGTGGATTTTGCTTGAGGTGCATGGGAAATCTGCTCAGGGACAAGAGCTGGTACATGTCCTCTCCACATTGAGGGAAAGATGGACTGGGTAATAAACACACGGTCAGGTTTCTGACCAGGGCAAGACGGTACAGCTCTGGGGTCCTAGGCTGGGGAGCTCTGGGGAACTAGCTGGAGCGTCTCTATTGTTGGTTTATGAATGGCTAGAAAAGCTTTTGTGTAACGCAGCTGGGTGTGTCCCTGCCTGTGAATGTCTGTGTAAGTGCAGTACCTGGAGAGGTTTGCAGCTTGTCACAGCATCACAGTGTGAGAGGGAGCCCAGGTTGGTAAGACAGAGAGTTCAGAGGTACCCCAGTTCCGGTTGCACCCTGGGGAATCCGTCACACACACCCTCAACTAGGTGATCAGGAACTTTCAGAATCAGTGAAACATCTTCCACTTCTGTTATAGGAATGAGGGGGAAAGCACAATGTTATCCTCTGTGTGGACCAACCCACACAGGGAGACACAACACACACATTATGACGGAGTTGCCCAGCTGTCTCAAAAATTGTGTGTCAGGATTCCTTTTCTATTCCTAGCTCTTGGATCAGATTGCGCTTCAGTGATTACAAACAGCACACAAAAATAACATGACTGTTGTACAGGTGGTAAATGGGGACTGAACCCAGGATCTCTGGATGTAAAAGCATGACATGCTGCCACTTGAGATAAAGAAACATCTGTCTTAGCACAGAAACAGCAGCAGAATCATAAACCTCTATATATGGTGCAGTAACTAAGGCCCCAAAGTTATGAGTTATTACTATTTGAGAACTGCCTGGGCATCAAGGCAGCTGAGAAAAGACAGGACAGAGAGATGAGGGAAAAATACTCAAGATCTAAGAGCAAAGTTTCTTTAGACGGTCTGAGGAAACAATGTTTTTGCTGCCTTTCACAAGAATGCACTGTTGGTACAGCTGAAGAAATTTCCTTTTTTCCATCTGTGAATAAATTAATTTAAAAAATTGATATCAAACATCAAGATATTATATGATGTGTCGGATAATAGGGAACTTAATGGAACCTGATACTGTGATTAAATGAAGTTATATGTATAAAATGGAAGTCAACTATAAGTGATATAGCTTTGGGCAAAATACTGTATACTTTATTGTCAGAGTTTACCTTATCGGCAATCCTGTTAGGTCAGGAAAGGGGTTGCATTCATATTGATTTATTTTAGTTTAGTGATCAAGTGAAGAAATAAGGCTAATATTTGTAGTTAAGTATGCTTATGCTATCACCTGTGCCGAAAGAGAAAGCAAATAATAGGAACTGAAATCAAATAGTGTGTTTATAAGGACACTTGAGCATGGAATGAAATAATCAGAAATGTTACTATTTGATTAATAATGCCTGGGATTAGGGAAGGAGTATTGTAAAAAGAACGGTTACTTACCTTTCGTAACTGTTGTTCTTCGAGATGTGTTGTTCACGTCCATTACACATTAGGTGTGCGCGCATTGTGTGCACGAGCGTCGGAAACTTTTCCCCTTAGTGGCTCCCGTCGGGCCGGGGGGCCCCCGCCAGAGCGGCGCCACTGCGCCATGTTGGCCCGACCCCCTCCAGTTCCTTCTTGCCGGCGACTCCGACAGAGGAGTAGTAGGGTGGGTGGTGGAATGGACGTGAACAACACATCTCGAAGAACAAGTTACGAAAGGTAAGTAACCGTTCTTTCTTCTTCGAGTGCTTGTTCACGTCCATTCCACATTAGGTGAATCACAAACTTACCTTTGGAGGAGGGTAGGAATCACGAAACAATCAATCGGAGGACCGCCCCGCCAACTGCCGCGTCCTCCCGTGCCTGCTGGTTGACCGCATAGTGGGTCGTAAAGGTGTGCATCGATGACCAGGTGGCCGCCCTGCAGATCTCCTGGACTGGGACCTGCGCCAGGAAGGCCATGGAAGCTGCCTGCGCTCTGGTCGAGTGGGCCGTGACCGCCGGAGCTGGGACACCAGCGAGGTCATAACACGCCCAAATGCAGTCCGTAATCCACGACGAGATTCGCTGTGTCAACACCGGACTGCCCCTCATCCTCTCAGCCACGGCCATGAATAGCTGCGTGGACTTACGAAAGGGTTTGGTGCGCTCCAAGTAGAATGCCAATGCTTGGCAAACATCTAGGGAGTGCAGGCTGTGGTGATATGGGTCCGTATGGGGTTTGGGAAAAAACACCGGCAGGCAAATGTCCTGACCCAGATGGAATTGTGAGACCACCTGTGGGAGGAACTTAGGGTGTGGGCCGAGCTGCACCTTGTTTCTGTGAAACATAGTGTATGATGGCTCCGAGGTGAGAGCCCTCAGCTCTGATACCCTTCTGGCTGAGGTGATCGCCACCAGGAATGCCACCTTACAGGAAAGGTGGAGAAGGGAGCAGGTAGCCGCGGGCTCAAACAGGGGCCCCATGAGCTTAGAAAGGACTAAATTGAGATTCCATGGGGGAACAGGGGGGCGTGAGTAAGGGAACACCCTTTCCAGACCTTTGAGGAATCGTCCCACCATTGGGTGGGAGAAAACCGAGCTACCTAAAAACCCTGGGTGAAAGGTGGAAATAGCCGCCAGGTGCACCTGAATCGAGGATGGGGCCAGCCCTTGTTGCTTAAGGTGCAGAAGGTATTCCAGAATGGTCGGAACCGGGGCCTGGAGCGGTTGCACCTGTTGTGACCCGCACCAGCACGAGAACCTCTTCCACTTGGCCAAGTAAGTCGCCCTGGTAGAGGGCTTCCTACTACCAAGTAGAACCTGCTGCACAGGAAGGGAGAGCTGGCTCTCCAAAGCATTTAACCACGTAGCTTCCATGCCGTCAGATGCAGTGATTGCAGGTCGGGGTGGAGAAGCCGCCCTCCGTCCTGTGTAATGAGGTCCTGGTGTAGGGGCAGGGTTATCGGGGCCTCCACCGACAGCTCCAGGAGCGTGGTGAACCAATGCTGGCGGGCCCATGCCGGGGCGATGAGAATGATCGACGTCCTGTCCCTGCGCACCTTGAGCAGTACCTTGTGCACTAGGGGGCTGGGGGGAAAAGCGTATTTTAGTTCCCTTCCCCACTGGATCGCGAATGCGTTGGCTATTGAGCCCGGGCTGCGACCCTGGAACGAGCAGAAATGTGGGCACTGGGTGTTGTCCTTGGTAGCGAACAGGTCCACCCGGGGAAACCCCCACCTCCGGAAGAGCGAAAGCACGATGTCCGTTTTGAGCGTCCACTCGTGCATGCAGTAGGACCTGCTGAGGTGGTCCGCCAGCTCGTTTTGCTCCCCCGGGAGATACACCGCCTCGAGGTGAATGGCATGGGCTATGCAGAAGGTCCAGAGGAGGAGAGCTTCGTCGCAAAGTGGGGAGGAATGGGCTCCGCCCTGCTTGTTTATATAAAACATGGCGGTCGTGTTGTCTTGTCAGAACTGTCACACTGTGACCACTCAGAGTGGTGTGAAAGGTCTGGCATGCTAAACAAACTGCCCTGAGCTCCTTCACGTTGATATGGAGCGATTGCTCCATCCCTGACCACAAGCCCTGAGTTCTGAGGTTCCCCAGGTGAGCTCCCGATCCGAGGTCTGACGCATCTGTTACCAGCGTCAAGTCCGGCTGTTGTGCGGCAAAGGGGATGCCCTCGCAAACTACGGTCTGGGACTGCCACCACCTCGATGAGTCCAGCACGTCCCCCGGGGCTGTCACCATCAAGTCTAGGGGGTCCCTACCAGGGCGGTATACACGGGTGAGCCAAGCCTGCAGAGTTCTGAGTCTCAGTCTGGCATGCTTGACCACATGTAGCAGTCGCAGGCAACATCTGGCCGTCGTAGTGGGGAACTGGCACAGGGAGCTCACTGCCTGCTGGATGGCCAGGAATCATGATTCTGGGAGGCTCGCCCTTGCCTGTACCGCATCTAGGACCGCCCCTATGAACTCCACTCTCTGTGTTGGGACAAGAGTGGACTTGGGAACATTGACCAGGAGCCCCAGCTTACGGAATAGACTCAATGCCGTCTGTACATGAGTCCGAACCTCTTCTTCGGACCGACCCACCAGGAGCCAGTCATCGAGGTAAGGGTAAACTCGAATCCTCTGTCTCTGCAAGCATGCTGCCACCACCGCCATGCATTTTGTGAATACCCATGGGGCCGCAGCAAGGCCAAACGGTAAAACTGGTAATGTTCCTGGTTCACGGTGAAGCGCAGAAATCGGTGATGCGCTGGGTGGATGGCGATATGAAAGTACGCGTCCTTCATGTCGAGGGCAGCATACCAGTCTCCCAGATCCAGGGAGGGGATGATGGTACCCAGAGACCATGTGGAACCGGGTCTTGACCAGGAACTTGTTGAGCCCGCGCAGGTCTAGGATGGGATGAAGGCCCCCCTTGGCCTTGGGGATGAGGAAGTAGTGGGAGTAAAACCCTTTCCCCCTTAGGTCTAAGGGCACTATCTTTACCACCCCTGCCTCTAGGAGCGAGTGAACCTCCTTTTCTAGGAGATGCTCGTGAGAAGGGTCCCTGAAGAGGGACGGGGAAGGGTTGTGTGGGGTAGGCAGGGAGGAAAACTGTAGCATGTACCTGCTTCGCACAGTGCGCAACACCCAACGGTCCAACGTAATGCTGGACCACGCACGGGAGAAGCGGGACAGGCGGTTGAGGAAACACAGGGATGGATCCGGTGGATGATCTGGTACGCTGTTCTCGAGCGCGCCTTCAAAAGCCTGGCTTAGAGCCCGGCTGAGGCTTATGTTGGCCTTGGTTCTGGCCTGGCCTATTAGAATTGTTGTTATTATTGCGCCGCCTCCTATTGTCTCCGCCTCGCCTGCAGTAAGGCTACTGCCGAGGACAAGGCTGGTACGGGTGCTGGGGAGGAGGTTGCGGCTTAAAGGGCTTCCTCTGAGTCGCCGGGGTATGCATACCCAGTGACTTGAGTGTGGCTCTAGAGTCCTTAAGGCTATGTAGCTTCAAATCAGTTTGGTCCGAGAAAAGTCTGGACCCTTTGAATGGGAGGTCCTATATCGAATTCTGGACCTCAGGCGGCAAACCTGACTCCTGAAGCCACGCTGAGCGCCTCATGACCACGCCTGATGCTATTGTCCTGGCCGCTGCGTCCGCCAAGTCCAGGGATGCTTGGAGGGAGGTTTTCGCTATGGCCTTGCCGTCCTCCACTAGGGCCGTGAACTCCTGTTGGGAGCCCTGCGGGAGGTTGTCCTTAAACTTCCCCACCACCACCCAGGAGTTGAAGTTATGCCTGTTGAGGATGGCCTGTTGGTTAGCAATCCTCAACTGGAGGCCCCTGACGAATACACCTTCCTGCCGAACAGGTCTAGGCGTTTTGCTTCCTTGGCCTTGGGGGCCGGGGCTTGTTGCCCATGGCGCTCTTTCTTGTTCACCGCCGAGACTACCAATGAGCATGGGCTCGGGTGACAGAACAAGAAGTCGTAACCTTTTGACGGGGCAAAGTACTTGCGCTCCACACCTTTGGCCGTTGGTGCGCTGGATGCCGGGGTCTGCCACATAGTCATGTAATTAGACTGAATGGTCTTAATGAGCGGGAGCGCTATTCTGGAAGGACCTTCTGGGCTCAGAATGTCCACCATGGGGTCTTCCTGCTCAACCATCTCCTCGGCTTGCAACCCCAAGTTATGGGCCACCTTACAAAGCAGTTCTTGGTGGGCCCTGTGGTCTAATGGCGGAGGTCCTGACACCGCCGTGCCTGCTACTGCTTCATCCAGGGATGACGAAGAAGTTAGCAGCTGCTCAGCTTCCTCCTGCTGGTCCCCCCGGTCCTCCTCCCCCAGGGGAGGGGCTTCCGGCTCGAGCCGGGGCCGGTGATCCTGGGACAGCACCGGGTACGGTGCCGGGCTCGCCGGTCTCTCGCTTGGCGAGGCTGCAGGCGACTTGGACACCGTAGCTTCCCTTACAGGAGAGCGTTGGTGCAGGGACCGGGACCACTGTAACGAATAGCTGGCCCTAGAGAGAGCACCTTGACGCTGGTGGTAGGCCCACGGGGTCTAGAAGGGCCAGTGTCCTGGCGGTCCCCATTGTGGTAGCCAGCCAGTTTGTTGTTCCCTGCTGTCCAGGGCCTGTTGCGGGTAGCTGTATTGGCCTGAGTCGGCGCCGGACTCCGGCGATGCCGAGCGCGAGGGCCACGGCGGTGCCGTCGATCTGTGCCGGCGGGAGGCTGATGATCAGCTTCTGGCTGACCGGGACTGGGACCAGTACCACTGCTCTCTGGAATGGGACCGGTGCCGGTGTTCCCGAAACTGGGACCGGTGCCTTCTGGGCGCCTTCGGCGACTCCCGGCTCGATTCCTGCTGGTGCTGGTCTTGGGGGGGCACTGGGGTGCGCCGTGTGTCCTGCACTAACCCCGTGCGTTGACTCGTCTCCGGTACCGAGACTTCCGTCTGAGTCAAGGGTAGCTGGGAGTCCACGGACTCAGAGCTCGACCGGGACCAGTGCCGGGATGGTGACCTCGAACGGCGCACCATTGCCAGCTTTCCCCTCGACGGCACCCTGGGTCCAGGTGCCAGAGGCTTCTCCCTGGCCGGGAGGGGGCTCGCCGCCGACAATCCGATGAGGTCTTTTGCAGCCTCAAAGGTGTCAGGCGTAGAGGGCTGATCTATCATGCCCTCGAGCCCTGCATCCGCACTGAGCTCACTCATAGCTGGACTCGGTGGGACTTGTGGAGCCGGTGCCACCGGTGCCGGAGTAGGTGCAGCATCCTTTCCGCTCTTCCCGGTGCCTGGGGCCTGAGATGGCGCCCGTCTGTTTTGCGGGAAGCGTCCGCGCCCCTCCTTTGGTTTTGCCTTGGACCGCACCGGGGAGGATGAGTGGTGCCGGGGCCTATTTTGGTGTTCCGAGGCCGATGGCTTATGATGCTTGGCTGGTACCGGGTGTCTTGACGACTCCGGGGTGCTCCGCACCGAGGAGGCTGGGGCCTTCCGGGCCCGGTGGCTGCAGCGCGGCCTCCATCAACAGCTACCTTAAATGAAAATCTCTCTCTTTCTTTGTTCTCGGCTTAAAGGCCTTACAAATCTTGCACCTCTCTGTTTGGTGAGCTTCCCCCAGGCAACGTAGACAGGAGTTGTGGGGGTCACTAACGGGCATAGGCTTGTGACATAGGCTTAAATCCGTGGGCCTGCGGCATGCCCCGCTGCCCGGGGCGGGTGCCAGAGTCCTCCAAGCACCTAATCTATTAAGAGTTCAGCAACAATGAAACGCTAACTAACTGATAACAGCTATGCAACACTAAGGCTAAGGGAATTGCTTCTCTTACGAGAGCAAGAGGTTGTTCCAACACCGTCACGGATGGTAAGAAGGAACTGGAGGGGGTCGGGCCAGCAGGGGTATATATGCACGGCGCAGTGGCGCCACTCTGGCAGGGGCCCCGCCAGCCTGATGGGAGCCGCTAAGGGAAAAAGTTTCCGACACTCGTGCACGCGACGCACACACACCTAATGTGGAATGGACGTGAACAAGCACTCAAAGAAGAATGGGACCTTACCCCACTCTACGTTATCTCAGTGGGATGAGAAGCAGCCCATCTCTCACTGCCCTGAGCCTTACCCAGAGGGACATGCTGGGTGTGATTCCCCACCTGTGGGAAGGGGTGGGACACTAGTACCTCTAGAGGACTTCTTTCCCCGATATACCTAGCGAGGCTACACCAGAAAGGCCTTGCCTACTGGGTCCTAAGAACACTCTGGGATTGGGTTTAAGTCTGCAACCCATTTACTCTCCCTCTTGAGGGACATCACAGCTTAGGCTAACCTAGTGAGGAGGGCTTTAAACTAGGTTCACCGGGGGAAGGAGACCAAAGCCCTGAGGTAAGTGGGGAAATGGGATCCTGGGAGGAAGCACAAGCAGGAGAGCGCAAGAGGGGAGGACTCCTGTCTCATACTGAGAAAGAGGGACGATCAGTGAGTTATCTTAAGTGCCTATACACAAATGCAAGAAGCCTGGGAAACAAGCAGGGAGAACTGGAAGTCCTGGCACAGTCAGGGAACTATGATGCGATTGGAATAACAGAGACTTGGTGGGATAACTCACATGACTGGAGTACTATCATGGATGCATATAAACTGTTCAGGAAGGACAGGCAGGGCAGAAAAGGTGGGGGAGTTGCGTTGTATGTAAGAGAGGAGTATGACTGCTCAGAGCTCCGGTATGAAACTGCAGAAAAACCTGAGTGTCTCTGGATAAAGTTGAGAAGTGTGAGCAACAAGGGTGATGTCGTGGTCGGAGTCTGCTAGAGACCACCAGACCAGGGGGATGAGGTGGACGAGGCTTTCTTCTGGCAACTAGCAGAAGTTGCTAGATCGCAGGCCCTGGTTCTCATGGGAGACTTTAATCACCCTGATATCTGCTGGGAGAGCAATACAGCAGTGCACAGACAATCCAGGAAGTTTTTGGAAAGTGTAGGGGACAATTTCCTGGTGCAAGTGCTGGAGGAACCAACTAGGGGCAGAGCTTTTCTTGACCTGCTGCTCACAAACAGGGAAGAATTAGTAGGGGAAGCAAAAGTGGATGGGAACCTGGGAGGCAGTGACCATGAGATGGTCGAGTTCAGGATCCTGACACAAGGAAGAAAGGAGAGCAGCAGAATACGGACCCTGGACTTCAGAAAAGCAGACTTTGACTCCCTCAGGGAACAGATGGGCAGGATCCCCTGGGAAAATAACATGAAGGGCAAAGGGGTCCAGGAGAGCTGGCTGTATTTTAAAGAATCCTTATTGCGGTTGCAGGAACAAACCATCCCGATGTGTAGAAAGAATAGTAAATATGGCAGGCGACCAGCTTGGCTAAACAGTGAAATCCTTGCTGATCTTAAACGCAAAAAAGAAGCTTACAAGAAGTGGAAGATTGGACAAATGACCAGGGAGGAGTATAAAAATACTGCTCAGGCATGCAGGAGTGAAATCAGGAAGGCCAAATCACACTTGGAGTTGCAGCTAGCAAGAGATGTTAAGAGTAACAAGAAGGGTTTCTTCAGGTATGTTAGCAACAAGAAGAAAGTCAAGGAAAGTGTGGGCCCCTTACTGAATGAGGGAGGCAACCTAGTGACCGAGGATGTGGAAAAAGCTAATGTACTCAATGATTTTTTTGCCCCTGTCTTCACAAACAAGGTCAGCTCCCAGACTGCTGCACTGGGCAGCACAATATGGGGAGAAGGTGACCAGCCCTCTGTGGAGAAAGAAGTGGTTCGGGACTATTTAGAAAAACTGGACGTGCACAAGTCCATGGGGCCGGATGCGCTGCATCCGAGGGTGCTAAAGGAGTTGGCGGATGAGATTGCAGAGCCATTAGCCATTATTTTTGAAAACTCATGGCGATCGGGGGAGGTCCCGGATGACTGGAAAAAGGCTAATGTAGTGCCCATCTTTAAAAAAGGGAAGGAGGAGGATCCGGGGAACTACAGGCCAGTCAGCCTCACCTCAGTCCCTGGAAAAATCATGGAGCAGGTCCTCAAGGAATCAATTATGAAACACTTAGAGGAGAGGAAAGTGATCAGGAACAGTCAGCATGGATTCACCAAGGGGAAGTCGTGCCTGACTAACCTAATTGCCTTCTATGATGAGATAACTGGCTCTGTGGATGAGGGGAAAGCAGTGGATGTGTTATTCCTTGACTTTAGCAAAGCTTTTGATACGGTCTCCCACAGTATTCTTGCTGCCAAGTTAAAGAAGTATGGGCTGGATGAATGGACTGTAAGGTGGATAGAAAGCTGGCTAGATCGTCGGGCTCGACGGGTAGTGATCAATGGCTCCATGTCTAGTTGGCAGCCAGTTTCAAGCGGAGTGCCCCAAGGGTCGGTCCTGGGGCCGGTTTTGTTTAATATCTTTATTAATGATCTGGAGGATGGTGTGGACTGCACTCTCAGCAAGTTTGCCGATGACACTAAACTAGGAGGCGTGGTAGATACACTAGAGGGTAGGGATCGGATACAGAGGGACCTAGACAAATTAGAGGATTGGGCCAAAAGAAACCTGATGAAGTTCAACAAGGACAAGTGCAGAGTCCTGCACTTAGGACGGAAGAATCCCATGCACAGCTACAGACTAGGGACCGAATGGCTAGGTAGCAGTTCTGCAGAAAAGGACCTAGGGGTCACAGTGGACGAGAAGCTGGATATGAGTCAACAGTGTGCTCTTGTTGCCAAGAAGGCTAACGGCATTTTGGGCTGTATAAGTAGGGGCATTGCCAGCAGATCGAGGGACGTGATCGTTCCCCTTTATTCGACATTGGTGAGGCCTCATCTGGAGTACTGTGTCCAGTTTTGGGCCCCACACTACAAGAAGGATGTGGAAAAATTGGAAAGAGTCCAGCGGAGGGCAACAAAAATGATTAGGGGTCTGGAGCGCATGACGTATGAGGAGAGGCTGAGGGAACTGGGATTGTTTAGTCTCCAGAAGAGAAGAATGAGGGGGGATTTGATAGCAGCCTTCAACTACCTGAAGGGGGGTTCCAAAGAGGATGGAGCTCGGCTGTTCTCAGTGGTGGCAGATGACAGAACAAGAAGCAATGGTCTCAAGTTGCAGTGGGGGAGGTCTAGGTTGGATATTAGGAAACACTATTTCACTAGGAGGGTGGTGAAGCACTGGAATGCGTTACCTAGGGAGGTGGTGGAGTCTCCTTCCTTGGAGGTTTTAAGGCCCGGCTTGACAAAGCCCTGGCTGGGATGATTTAGTTGGGAATTAGTCCTGCTTTGAGCAGGGGGGTGGACTAGATGACCTCCTGAGGTCCCTTCCAGCCCTGATATTCTATGATTCTATGATTCTCTCAAGATAGTGATTGAATATAAGTGTTATTTTCTATTCTGGTTGTGTTATTTGATTCTAAAAACCTGAATGGTTATATCAACTAATTTTCTAGTTTATACCAAATCATATTCCAGTGCTATTTTTGTCGTCTTATATCTGTGGCAAATGGCCGGCGCTATTATGGTGGGTCCCCCACTATCCCTAGGAAAGCTCTGACTTGCTTTTTGTGGACCGGTCGGGGCCAATCCTGTATTGCCTCTACTTTGTTCCATTGGGGTTTCACCAAGCCCTTTTCTACTACATACCTCGGCTAGCCCTCCCATGCAATTGGGAGGGTTGGCGCTGAGGCTGGCCTGTATAAGGGCATCTAGCACCGCTTCTACTTTTCCTAGGTGCATCTCTCAGTCAGGGCTATGGATGTTTATGTCGTCTAAATAGGCAACAGCATACTTGGAGTGGGGTCATAGTAATTTGTAAATTAGTCATTGGAATGTTGCGGGGGCCCTAAAAGTGAGGACAGTATATTGGAAGAGGCTGTTGGTGTATAGAAGGCGGTCTTCTCCTTGGTGTCCTCAGCCAGGGCAATTTGCCAATAGCCTTTGGTGAAGCCCAGGGTGGTCAAATATCAGGCCTTGCCTAACTGATCAACTAGCTTATCGATGCATGGTATTGGGTAGGCATCAAATTGGGGTATTTCATTCAACTTCCGGAAGTCGTTACAAAACCTCCTCACCTCCATCCTAATTTCTTCCCTTTTGGCCTCCAGTACTTGGTATGGTTTTATTGTTACCCTTGCTCCGGGGCAGGTGACGCTATGGTGTTGGACCGTTGTCGTATGGCCTGGCTGCACGGAAAACATGTCTTGGTTCTGCTGGATCATATCAATGATCTCTGGTTATTGTTCCGGGGTTAGTTCGGGGGATATCCTCACCTACCCTTGTGGGCCATCTGTCTGGGGTGGAGCTCCCTGGGTGACCAGGCATGTCTCCCGATCATGCCAGGGTTTCAATAAGTTAGCGTGGTAGACCTGCTTGGGCCTTCGGCAGTCTTGGTTGCTTTACCTTATAGTCCACCTCCCCAATGACTTCCACTATCTCATATGGCCATACCAGCACCAGCACCTGTTCTCCTGGCTGAAATCTTCATGCTTTCGCCTAGCAGTTATAATAGGTCCGCTGGGCCTCTTGTGCTTTCTCTAAATGCTCTCCTACTATGGGGGTCACTTGGGCTACTCGCTCTCTCATCTGTGCCACGTGCTCAATGACATTCTTCGCTGGGTTGGGCTCTTCATCCCAATCCTCCTTGGTGATATCTAATATGCTGCGTGGGTAGCCTCTATATAGTAGCTCGAAGGTGGAGAATCCAATAGACGCCTGGGGGACCTCCCGTATCGCAAACATCAGGGTAGTAGAAGGGTATCCCAGTCATTTTGATCCCAAGCCACCACTTTCCGGATCACGCTTTTGAAGGTACAATTAAATCACTTGACCAGACCATCTGTTTGAGGATGATAGACTGAGGTACATAAGGCCTGGATGCAGAGTAAGGTACATAAGTCCCTCATTAATTTTCACATGAAGGGAATCCCTTGGTCAGTCAGGATCTCCTTAGGGATGCCCACTCTAGCGAAAACCTGGAGCATTTCGTTTGTTATTGCCTTGGCCCTGGGGCTTCTTAGGGGAATGGCTTCTGGGCACCGTGTGGCATAGTCAAGGATGAAGAGTTTGCTTCGGTGGCCCCGGGCCGACCTTTCTATCGGGTCCACTAGGTCCAGGGCTATCCTTTTGAGAGGGACTTCAATAACAGGCAAGGGCACCAACGGGGCCTGTAAATGAGGTCGGGAGCTGTGCAACTGGCATCCTGGGCAGGAGGCACAATAGCACTGGACTTCCGCCTGTACTCCTGGACAGTAAAACCTCCTTAGGACTTTATCCAGGGTCTTATCTACTCTTAGGGTGTCCCCCAAATAAATGGCTGTGAGTTAGCTCTAACACTGCCCTTGTGTGCTTATAAATAAATTAATGGAGATATCCTATCTCCTAGAACTGGAAGGGACCTTGAAATGTCATTGAGTCTAGCCCCCTGCCTTCACTAGCAGGACCAACTTCTGATTTTGCCCCAGATCCCTAAGTGGCCCCCTCAAGGATTGAACTCACAACCCTGGGTTTAGCAGGCCAATGCTCAAACCACTGAGCTATCCCTCCCCCCTGTGGTACTAAGAGCTGCTCTATCTTTTCCCCCCATATCTGGGCTACAACAGTGCAACAGATTGCATTTGACCACATAGAATGGCCCTGGGCCTTTGGATTTCCCCTCTATGGGCATGCCGTTTACCTCCACTATCTGCTCCCTCATGTTTGCATAGAGTGGGTCATAGGCTTGGTCCTTCCCGAAATTCTCGTGTGCGGGACCAATCTGGCCTAATTTTATGGGATGGGTTTCAATTCTGCCCCCTGAGTTGCTCTTACTGGTGCTGGGGACCGCCTCCGGATCCTCACTGGTCCGAGCTGTCTCCTGGCCTCCCGGACGAGTTTGCCTACTAACCAGGGCGGCTTTCTGGTTCCCTGCCAAAATCCTGGTTCCTTACCTTTTATTTGCCCTCCTTTCCTGCCTAGATTTCCAGGGCTTTCGGATGCTGAAAATAATTCTGGGGCAAGTCTGGCAAAAATTGGGGCATGGCTATCCATGGGTGCCTTGATCTCAGCCCGGGGATTACTACCCTCCCCTAGCTCTATTGGGGGGAGTAGGTTCTCAAACCCTGGAAATCCCTCCTGATTAAGACCGGGTAGGGGAGTCTGGGGACCAACCCTGTGGTCACCTTGGTAGTATTCTCCTAGATCTCAATCCGCACTGGGATTGTGATGTAGAAATTTACGGTGCCATGGACACACATTACTCCTGTGTTTTTGGCCTGGGTCAGTTGGTCTTGCCCCACTAACTTCCCTGAGACCAGCGTGACAGCACTCCCAGAATCCACCAAATCTGTGGTCTCAATGCCATTCATTTTTACCAACCACAGGTGTACCCATGTGGGGTCATTGCAACCCCCACCAGGCCGATTAGGCTACATTGCTCCCTGTGATCCCCCAGATTGCACTGCATGGGCTCCTCCCTGCTGGGGCACTGGGCTGCTATGTGCCCCAATTCCCCACACTCATAACATTGATACCTTACCCTGGTTGTCACCCTCTGCCTTGGGCTATTCGGCCCGCACCCTCTCCCCCGCAAGCCCTCAGGTCCCTTCATGGCTTCAGGCCATTCCTCGGTGCCCCTCCTTCCAGTTACAGTTCTCCTGGAGTTCTCGATAGTCTGGGGCCTCGGGGTTGGGACTGGCTTTGTGATCTATTGTGCCTCATCTCCTGAGGTCTGGAACACTTCACGGGCTGCCAGCTGTCTCTCTATGAGGGTGACTAACTCATTATAGGTGGAAGGGTCATTCTGGTCAACCCAGGCTCGGAGGCCCGAGGATAGCCCCCTCATATACCGGTCCAGCACCAGGAGATCCATCATTTTCTCAGAGCTGAGGGCCTCGGGATGCAGCCACTTCCGGGTCAGGTGGATTAGGTCAAACAGTTGCTACCGTGGTGCCTTGTCCTCACTATACTGCCACTCATGGAACCTCTGGGTTCACAACGCCGTCGTTAATCCGGATCTGGCCAGGATTTCTGGTTTCAGCTGTGGTAGTCTGCTGCAGCCTCCCTGGCCATATCGTAGTAGGCCTCCTGGGCTTCCCCACGCAGGAACAGGGTGAGGATGCCAGACCACTGATCTTGGGGCAAGCCCTCCCACAGGGCTGCCCTCTCGAAGGCCAAGAGGTATGCCTCCATATCTTCCTCCCGCATCATTTTCTGCAGGCAGTTGCTGGCCCATACAGTCTGTGTCCCGTCACACTCACGGCTCAGCTCCATAAGGGCCTTCACCTGGTTCACCACTTCATGCAGCACAGTGCGGTCCTGGCTCATCAGCAGGCGATTGGTCTCCTGCTGCAGCCATACCGCCTCCTGTTGGGCAGCTGCTTGGATCAGGGTAGCCTTCTGTTGGGCCGCTGTGGCTTGCACTAGTGCCTTGACCATGTCGACCATCTTGGGGACGGGATGGTTTTGGCTCACCCTGGATTAACTTCACAGTACGGAATCCCACTCCTCACACCACATGTGGCAAATGGCTGGCACTATTATGGTAGGTCCTGTGCTCTCCTTTCGTGTGATGGGTCAGGGCGCCACCTCTTGCCCCTATTCTTGGGCATCAAGGGCTCTATTAGTGCCCTGGTGGAACAGAGAAGGAGAGCAGGAAGGGACCCGGGCCCGTCCCCTACTCGGGGTCCCAGCCCCTTCAGCTTTGCGGGCTTCCTCCCCTCTCCCTCCTTGGGCAGGGTTTCCCTCAGTCCTCTGTGCCTGGGGAGTCCCTCTGCTCTGCCTTTTCTGGTACTGTGATCCTCTGGTTAACAACAGTACTCCTCCAAACTACAGTCAGCTATCCTTCCCCCCTCCTTGTCTGACTGAATCAGAGGTTTTTATTAGATCTCTGGCAGGGCCTTAATTGGCTCCGGGTGCTCTAATTAACTTGTAGTAACCTCTCCTCAGTCCACAGGGAATAAGGCTCTGATCATCCTGGGGCTTATGTCTCTCGCATCTATCACTCTCCTGGTACCCTCTGGCCCTTCTGTATCACATATACTATACTATTAGTTGCTTTCATTAAGGATATTTAATAAAATTCTACAAAACTAAATTTAACTCTGTAGTCCTTTTCTGTAGTTAAGCAATCAAAATTAAAAGAACCCTAAGAAAGGCGGTAGGTGTAATCAGTTAAACAGTTGTTTAAATTAAGGTTTGCTTTATATCCTATCTTTCTTGCAGTGGTCTAGCTGCTACAGTGTGACAGAGCCACAATGTGGTAGTGTGGGTTACAGAAGCATCTAATTTGCCATGTTTCTTCTGAAAGATTGTGGGAAATGGATGAGCCTTGATCCTGTTATATTGGAGTCCTGGGTTCTATACCTGAACAGATCTTGTGCACCTCTGTACATGCTTGTGTTTAGAACATTACAAAAGTTTAAAACAAAAGCAAAAAAAAGAGAAAATAAGTAAAATAAAACTGAATGGAAGAGCTCTAGAACCTTGACAATGGCAATCATGCTGAGTATATACAATATAAATGGCGCAATGATGATTTTCTGTTAAAACTAGTGGTTCCCAATGTCAATCTTTTGCCAAGAGTTTATGTTCTTGGAGGATATTTTAAGCGTCAGTTATGTATTTTTGGGGTAGTAATCAGAGCATTTAAATCGCAACTCATTTAATAGGCAGAGAATTTCTATACCCATATTTGGCTAATATAAGTTAAACAATTAGTTTACATAAACCTTTAATAAGTGTCACATAATAGAAATGACACTTCTTTAACTAGAGCAGGGCTGTAGGCAATGGTGAAAAATTATACCATTTTTGTTTGCATGTGCATAAGCAGATTTGAATACATTATCTATATTTCAAAAGTTTCACTTTCAACGTTACTCTGTACTTACATATTTTTAGGAACCTAAGAAGGCACTTGTAGACAACTTTGTGGTTTGTCAGTTTGATAATGAAAGCATGATAGCAAAGCCATTCTGCTGCTTCAGAAGGAAATAGCCCAGAAGCACCTTTGGTACCTAAAGCAATCCCTGAAATGAAACAAACATAGTTTTACCTAAAGCTGATTAGTATTCAAGGATGAGCAGCAAATCTCTCTCCCTCCAATCAGAGCACTTCAAACTTGAATGGATTTTTTCTTATAAAACCCATGAGGGCAAGGAAGTTGTGCCCTCATTTAACAGATGAGGAACTGAGGCACAGAGACATTCAGTCCCAAGTCACATAGGAAGTGTACAGTAAAACTGGGAACTAGTTAACCACAAGATCATTTCCCTGTCCATAACTCATGAATAAAAGCCCTGACTGCTGGGGATGGGAGAGGTTAAAACACAAACAAAAAATGTGCATCTTTAGTAAGTGAAAGTTAAAAAAATTATCACATTGGGTATGATTCTCATCCCTACTCCACATCTTTTATGCCAGGTAAAAGGATCAAAATGGAATCTTCTTCCTTCCGAACTATCTCAGAGAGAATTCCTCTGATACAGACTCTGCAGAAGACAGCTGTAAGGCTGTCTTCCAAGGACCTTCTCACAAGTTCTGGCATGGGGGCAGGAGGGCTGTGGTAGGGCAGGACCACAGCACACACTGTTATCACAGACAGGACAGTCCAGGGAGGCTTCTATAACTTACATACACTATCTAAGCAGGCTAGCAGCCCAGAATCAAGAAGGTGCAAAGATGTCTTAAAGCCATTTTATCCCCCTCGGCCCTGGACTGCAAATTCTATGCTCCACCTCTTAGAAGCACAACACGGAATCTCTCACCCATTGTGTGAGATTATGTTGTGATGTTACATGAGGACAATTAATAGAAAATAATACTTGGTTAAAATGAACACGTAAAGAAATAATTTATGAAAAATGAAAGTGTCAACTCTTTTACTAAATAGGAAAAAAAAACTGTAGGTGACTATTATGGGATTGACTAGAAAAAATGTCATGCAGGTTTCAAGAATCACACTGTCTTCTATAGGCCACAGAAACAGAGTAAATTAGAGCAAAAGATATGTTGGTAAAATGTTCATTAATTTGAAAAATCCAGATTAAGAACTACTACAAGACAAAGGAGGAATGTATGAAAGAGTCAGTAATAGGTTATAGAATCTCTCTATAATTAGTTTCTGGATTTAATTTTCTCTTGTACTTTTCTTCTTTGCACAATTCCTTGTGTATATTATTTCTATAGTACTACAGATATGTATTGCCCTTATTTTATAGAAAGTTTAAAAAAAAGTCAGACCTATACCACACACAAAATGAGGTACTGGAGGATGAGGAACAACAAAGGGCCTGATCCGGAGATATGCTGCTTGTTATATATGCAGTCTATTACTTCCTATATATACACCTTTTAAAATATGCAGATTTAATATATTTAAGTTTAGGCATAGTAGAATGATGGCCAGAGTAGCAGTCAGCAACAGAAAGCTAATGGGGGTAGGATCTGAAGAGAGGAGCATGAGGATGTTCCAGGCATAGGGGGATGCATAAGAAAAGGTGCATAGCTGTTTATGGAAAGGAGAAGACAAAAACAGCATTAAAGAGAGCTGAATGGCATAATACTTGTGCAAATAACAAGAAGGTAACAACAAAATATAAGATTTCAGTAGAAGCAGTACTGTGCAGCCCTGAATAAGAAGTCTGAATTTAATATTAAGGATGGGAAACCAGTGAAGGGACCAAAGGAGGGAAAATGAAATAGTTGCAGAGGAGGAGGATGCAGATGACTGCATCCTGACAAAAGGATTTGAGGAGACACAAGGTGAGATTTTGGGAGGCTAGAAAGGAGAAGGTACAGTAGCCAAGGCAAAAGATAATCAAAGCATGGACCAAGGTTTTGGGAATGGGGATGGAGGTGAAGGGACAGATTTTCACAATATGAGAAAAGAATTAGTAACAGCAGGATTTAGTAACAGCCTAAATGGAAAAGGAAGTGAGAAGAGTTGAATATAACAAAGATTGTGATCCTGGATGACCAGAAAGATGGTGGGAAGGATAATAATAATAAAGGAAGGGAAAGGAGAGGGTTTTTTATGGGAGGAGGAGGACAAGAAATTTCATTTTTAATATGTTGGGTTTGAGTTAGTGGCTGAACACCCAGTAACAGAAATGGGAGCAAATGGAAGCTTCAACTTGAGGCTCCAAGAGGAGCAGCAGAGGAGGGTGTCATCAATAAGAAGTTATGAGAGTGTATGAGCTCAACCGCAGCGGGGAGAGCGGTGACCAAGGAATGTGCTCGAAGGGACATCACCAGAGAGTAAATGAGGGGAGGAGAAGCAACCAAATAAGAAAATGAAGGCGTGACGGAAGAGGCAGGAGGAAGACATGTCAAGCAAAGAACAAATAATCAATCTTACCTGGTATCTAATATAAACCAATCCTTTCCCTGCTGCATTCTCTCCTCAAATCCTACTGCCTCTCTCAGATACTTCCTTTTTCCCATCCCATAGTGTCCCAAGATGCCACTGTGTAACTCCACTTCCCACATTTGCAGCCTGCAGTTTCCTCACCCTCCATCCTCTACCCCAAGCATAAGCTACAGCAGAGACCAGAGTGAGCAGTTGATTGGGACTCTGTTACTGTGCCTGGCCGGAGAGTAGATCAAGTTAAGTCACTCAGCCTAGAGCTCAAGCTCAGTGTCATCTGCCCTCCCCATGGGGCAGGAAAATAACCCTCTCCCAATAGTCCTTTCCTATGTGGAGAAAGGACAGAAAGACAAATGTACACACAAGAAAGAATGCCTCCAGTGAGAGAGAGTGCTGGGGGGTGGGGGGGAGCGTGTGCATGCTAGCAATGGGAGTATATACCCAAGATTCCTGGCATGTTTGTACAGCCCAGGCTGAAACCTGTGCCACCTCATTTTCACTGTTATTTTTAGCCTTGCTAGCTAGCTTAATGCTAGTGCAGATATGCCAACCCGTGCTGCAATCACCCCTTCGACTGCAGTTGAGACATACCCTCAAGTCTCAGCCCAGAAAAGGTTGTTGGCAACCACAGGCATGAAAGGGTCTACATAATATGATACACTTTTAAAAAAGTGTATTAGAGGCAGTGACCCCAGTGACTATGGAAATGGGAGTCAGGAAACCTGGATTTGTACAGAACTCTGATGATTATTTCTGTTGTGACATTAGGCAAGTTCATTAACATCTCTGTGCTTCAGTTTCCTTATCATTAACCTGAGATAATACTGTGAACACACTCAAAAACTTGCATTTACTTATTGTAGCCATTTAAGCAGATACCACAATATTTGTAATAATCCTTCATTCTAAGTACATGGAATATTATAAATATAAATAAAGTTAAAGGTGGTAAACACCACATTTGAGGTCACCCACTGTACTCACCCACCTCTGCGGAAATGTACTGTAAGTACCTTTAATTCATATACAGAAGTTCATCATGACTCCATAATGAAGGATGAGAGGACCCAACTGTGACATTCTGTACCTTAGGGGAGCACCCTGTAACCCCCATATTCCTCATTTATATATAATTGTGATCTTGCATATAGAGCAGGCCGTGTGAGATATCTGGGGAAAGGTTATGATCTGATAAAAGTAATTTTTTCTATCCATATATGTATATCATTAATGCATATGTAGTTATGAGAATTGTATTATATGGTTGTCACTAAAACATGGTGTAAGTTGGGGGAATCAGCCAGATATTAGCTCAGAGACAACAGCAAGGAAAGCAACCAACACCCTGGCGGGGTGTCAAACAACCCATCAACAACCATTGTCCAGTAAGGGAGCTACAACTCAACTACTTGCCTGCATGAGGCCACACCAGGGGAACTGCTCATCCTTGCCTGGAGACTCAGCAATGCCCAACAGACATGCCTGGACTTGTGTTCTCCAAGCACATGGGACTGAGGGTATAAAACAGAACACAGGAGCCCCATGCTGGGCCTTTCTCCTGCCCCCACCTATGCTGCAAGCAACAAGGACACTGAGAAGACTTAAGACTCCAATAGAGGAGACTGGTCCAAGTTTCCAGGGTGAAATATGTGTACTATGAACTGCAATATCCAGTGGGGTGAGAAAAACTGCTTAATCTAGATGTTGCCCAGTCTAATAGGGTTGAGAGTTTAGACTGCGTGCTTATATATTTTATTTTATTTTATTTTATTTTATTTTGGTAACTAACCCTGACTTTTTGCCTATCACTTATAATCACTTAAAATCTATCTTTTGTAGTCAATAAATTTAACTGTTTATCTTTACCAGAGAGTTTGCCTGAAGTCTTTGGTAATCTGTTCAGGTTTGCAAAGGCTGGTGTATATCCACTTCCCATTGATGAAGTGGTGAACCAATTAATAAATCTGCACTGCTCGTCTTGTGACTCTGGGAGCATTCATGCAATCTAGCTAGGTGGGGGCCTCCACATGCTGTTGTGCTGAGTTATAACAGCGCCTGGAGGGGTTTGCTGCTTGTCACTAGCAAAGCATTGTGAGAGGCAGCCCAGGCTGGAGAGAGATAAGGGGGCACAGTGGTCTCACAGTCCTAGGCTGCACCCCAGGGATTGCATTACACCAACACTTATTGAATTTATTTTCTGAGAATTTAAAAGTAAAATCTGTTAATTAGTTCCATCTCCAGTGGTTTTATTGGCTGAAGGAAAGGGACTCAATTGTCTATCAATTGTCTCTGATCAGTCCCAAAGCTGCAGTTGCCAATGCTTCCACGGTTTATTAAAAATGTGAACTGTGACATCTCCATTATTTTATCCACAAGGGAATACCTCCTCTCTACATACGTTAGATAGGTAAACATTTTGTTCCTGCTAGAACATGCTGCTTGATCATTCATACTAGTTACCCTGGAATGGGAGAATGATTCACTGCCAGTCCAACAGATAAGCATACCAGTGACTGCAGCTATTGTGCCACTGAGGTGTTGTCATGTTCTGGGGTGCAATCCAGACCAGAGAAGAGTTGGGTCACCTCTTACCCCATGACCCTGAGTGCCTCACAATGCCTTGCTACTGTGGCTCTCTGCCTGGGACAACGATAGTGAGCAACAAGCATGCACTCTCTACCCGAACCCCATCACAGTGCCACAGTTATGCAGGATTTACACACAGCTTACTAATATAACTGAGGTTTACACTTTAAGCACTGGTGAAATAGTTTTAAGTGATTCTCAAGTGAAAAGGCTGGGAGCAGTCAAAGAAAGGCCTAAACATGAATAAGCACCAGAAAAGGCAGGATGGGCAAAGAAGCAGATGCTGAGCTCACCAAGAAACAGTGAGATCTCGCAGCAGCTGATCAGATTCAGAAGAAAATGGAGCGAGTAGCCATGCTGCACTCATAAACCATGAGACAGAATGGGGCATTTGCTGCAAACCGGGAGCCGGATGAAGGTCCCTTTTTCTCCTACAGGACATGCAGGAGACCAAGCAGATGGTTCCCCAGATGATCCAACAGAAGCAGTATCAATAGCGAGACGTACAGAGCTGTGGAGTTTGGAGTGGAAAAGGCTGCTAGTGGAGGAGAGACGGATAGATCTGGAGATCAGTTGTCTGAGTCAGAAAGCAGAGCTGGAGCAACAGAAGCTTGCTGACAAAGACAAACAGGCAGCTCAGACAGAAGAGGAGTGGCATGTCATGCTCATGGAACCCAGGAGGAAGGACATAAAAGTGTACCTGATAGGAGGCTAGCAGACAACCAGATGTGGGTATGATGGACCGTATCACTCTGTCTGTAGCCTTCGACATTATGGGCTCTAAAAGTTATTCCAGGATTCTGACTGTGGTAAGTGTTTTTTCTTGATGTGTTGTTTGTAATGCTGTACTGCGCTGTATTGAGGTAACCGGGTTGAGCCTGAGGGCTCAGATACAAGCCCGCCATAGCCAGACTCAGTGGTTGAAGCAGTAAACCCTCACCAGGAAAACGGAGTCAGTGCTGAATGTATCTGCGGTACAGCTGAAAAGGTGCTGTAGCCCAAGATCTGCTGATGTGCTAAAGACTCTGACACAGCTAGGAATGTTGTGGGCCAGAACTCCACTGAAAGCAGAGAAACTGAGGCAAGGCTAGACAGTGCAGTGGCCCAGAAACTGCTGAGTGCAGAGAGATGGTGGTGGATCAGAACGCAGCTGGGCGCAGGGCAGACTCTGAGGGGGACAATACCTGGTTTCATGTCCTAAGGGTGACAACTTTTTACTGTTTTGGGTGAGGAAAACTGAGGCACAGTAAGATGGTGCTGTGGCCCATGATCTGCTAGGAGCAGTGGAACTCTGGCACAGCTAGGTAAATAACTATGGGCCAGAACTCCACTGAGAGCAGGGCAGACTCAGAGAACTGAGAACCTTCAGGGAAGACAGAACTCTGGGCTGGATGACCCAGGGGGTGTGAAGCAACCACTGGGGGAAATATGGATGCTAAGGAGGGGGAAAGTGCCCCTTAATCTATAGATTTAGGATGGTCATTTCAGATGTAATTAAACATATTGAGATGTTGGAGAACAGTGGGTTCTAACCTGCTGCCAGTGGCTAACCCTCCTGCAGCTTTGTAAGGGGGTTGGGATGACCCTAAGCATCCTGTATTCACATTGTACACACTACTGTAATAAGCTTTGTGCAAAATATGCCTTGTGAGGTATTGCTTGAAAATCAACAACTCACTGATCATTAGTAATCTTGTGTGATGTATGTCTGTGGTGGGTATTAAGAGTTATGGACATATTTTTGAAGGATAACTAAAATGTGTTCAGGCCAGGCAAATCGGGGAGTTGATAAACAAGCTTGTTGATAAACATTAGACAAAGGAATGTATATTTGATTCTCTGACCAGCCCAATCAGGAAAAGACAATGGTCCATTTTTACATATTAGGTAAACAAACTATGAGTGAGTTTGGCTTATCTTGCTAGTTGCAACCAAGGCTGGTAGAAGCCAGAGTGGTGCTGTAGACAGGCTACTGAGGTCAGAACAGCTGAACAAGGGCTGTCTATCATACAGACGCTCAGTGTGTGACCTACACGCTAGTAGGCTAGTTGTGAGCTACAACAGCAAAGCACTGTGAGGCACCCAGGGTTGCGGGCAAGTGGCAACCCCTCACTGGTCTGGATTGCACTTCTGAACCCCATCACACATGTATTTTTAAAACTTTAAAATTCCTCTTTATTTTATGGTATTCATAACCACTTAATATGCCATACCTGTGTTTTTGGTTTTCAAAATAGAATAGCAGCATGATGCAGTATCAGAAATGATCCTCAGGAAGAAGCAAGGGTTTTTTCTAACTTGCTGGTTAAAGGGAAGCTGGAGAACACATGCATGGAACCTAATAATAAAAGAGTCTATTAAACTTTTAAAATCTCGAGTGATAATCTTAAAAAAATTAAAAACATTGATCAGAGACTCTGGGCACTACACAATATTTAGAAGTATAATAATAGCTTCTTTACCAATATCAACATTATTAGACTATTGCAGCTAAACTATACACTCCCCATTACTCCAGGCTCTGTTTAAGGCCCTTCTCTTAGGTGTTTGCTGAAGGTCAGACTGGTGGACCAAAGGTTGTGGTGTGTGACAGTGAAAAGGGGAAGTGAATTCTCAAGACACCCTACTCAGTATCACAGTCTTGTGAAAATGACTCTTCTCCTGGCTCAAACATATTCCAGTCTTGGGACTGTCAGAACAAGCAACCCAGTTGACTCAAACTGCCATGACAGCACAGAGAGAAAGATACCGTTCCTCCAGTACCCCAAGCCATGCAGTGCCAGATCTAGAGTGGTAGTTGGAAGAGCGTGGTCTGGCTCTCTTGTATACCTTTCTTGGAAAGGCAGTGGGAAACTTGAGCCCCACTTAGTTTCTTGGGGAAAGGGAAGAATGAACTGCTGGCACCAGATACTGGGTCTGAGGGTCACAGTGGGGGGAAGAGAGGAGAAAACAGACATACATTTACAGGGTGGGGGGAAAAGAAGAAGAGGTTGCCCAGTTCCTGCCCCACATGGTGCTCCTTAAAGGATGGTGGTGAGGAACTCAGGCCAAATCTCTTCTCCATTCCCAGCAACAGCTGTTCTGGCAGCTTTCAGGTGGTCCCAGTGCAGCATCTGCTACAGCAGGATAGAGTCCCTCATCCTGAAAGTCTGGCCTACATTCTTTGTTCCTAGAGGTATAAGTTTATATTCAGTTGTATTAAAATGCATAATTGTTTGCTTACACTTAGGCAGTCCATGTTGCTCTGTATCAGTGACCTGTCCTCTTTATTATTTAGAGCTATACAATATTCCTACTCAATATTTCCCCATTTCTACATCCAAGGAGCACATTAACCCTTTTGGCCACAGTGTTGCATTGAGAACTCATGTTCAGCTGATTATCCATCATGACCCACAAGTCTTTTTCAGTTACCACTCCCCAAATGTTTTTATGGTTTTTTTTCCAGGTCATTAGTAAAAATGTTAAAAGCGTAGTTAAAAACTGATCTCTGCAGGATCACAGTAGAAATATTTCCACTTGATGATTCCCCATTTACAATTACATTTTGAGACCTGCCAGTTTGAATTCATTTAATGTGTGCCATGTTCATTTTGATTCGTTCTAGTTTTTTTTAATGAGATTACAAGTTGGGTTGATAAAGGCAATAGTGTTGATGCAATACACTTCTGGTAAGGCATTTGGCTTGGTACCGCATGACACGGACAAAAAAGTTGGATGATGGATGGTGATTGGCATTAACTGTATTCCCCTTCTTTAATTCTTTGTTAATTGAGTCCCATATCAGCCGTACCATTATTTTGCCTGGGATCAAAGTCAGGCTGACAGACGGGGGGGTGCGGGGCTTGTTAAGGCTATAGCCTCCCCAAATTTTCCCTTAGCACCCCCCTGTCATAGCCAGTCCTCCCAGTGCAAAGATCAAACTTTATGTAGAAGTTAGGGTGGCATGGTATGCATTGCCACCCTTACTTCTCCACTGCTGCTGGCAGTGGTGCTGCCTTCAGAGCTGGGTGGCTGGAGAGTGGCGGCTGCTGGCTAGGTGCCCAGCTCTGAAGGCAGCACCGCCACCAGCAGAGGAAGACTGAGCAGGGGCTAGGGGGCCCAAAAGCAGTCCCCAGCCTGTGTCCCTGCCCGCCGGGGCATGCCGCCCAGGGAAGATGGAGGGTCTGGGGTTCCCCACAATGGCCTGGACTGACCCACTCTGGCCCAGGCTCCTGTGCCCTGCCCCCCCCGCGGTCGCTGCTCCCCAAGAAACCCCCCCCCCGCCCAGGTGGCTCTTACTGGCTGCAAGCAGTCAAAGGGAGGCAGGGAGCTGAAGAGCAGCTGTAGCCCCCCGGGCACCAGCAGCAGGAGGAGACGGGGGAGCACCGTGGCCACCTGCACCATGGCACCAGCCAGCGCAGCAGCCACCCTGCACTGCCCAGTTCTGGCTTCTGGCCTCCGACCTGGCCAGGGGACAGGGCCTCGGGGTGGGGAGAGGAGGAGGTGGGGCCAGAACTTACCTGAGGAGCAGGGGCCAGGGCCACGGAGAGAAGCAGAGCCTCGTGGCAAGGGGGGGCCAGCACCTATCTGAGGAGCAGGGAGAGGGGCAGGGCAATGGGAAGGAGGCAGGGCCTCTTGGCAAAGGGTGGGACCAGAATTTACTAGAGAGGGAAGGGGCGCAGCCCTCCCCTAGTTTTCTGTCTAGCCCACCTCAGCCCCTCCACCAGGAAGAGGCTGGTATTGCCCCTGCTGACAGAACTATAATTACCAGGGTCACCCCATTTAGCCTTTTTAAATACTGGCATAACATTAGCTTTCTTCCACTCTTTTGAAACTTCCCCAGTGTTTCAAGAGTTATTGAAAATCAACATTAATGGTTCAGTGAGCTCTTCAGCCAGTTCTTTTAAAATTTTTGGATGCAAATTATCCATCCAGACCTGCTGATTTAAAAATGTCTAATTCTAGTAGCCACTGTTACTCAATATCTTCTTGAGTTACTCTTGGAATGGAGAGTGTTTCATAATCATCATATGATATAACTACAGAACAGAAATATTTATCGAACACTTACGACTTAGGCCATTCAAGTAGGCAGACTGGATTTTTCTCTTACCCAGTCTCCCTTGTTATGAAATATAGCTTAGGGAGGGACCCCAGACCCTGTGTCACAGTAAGAGTTTCACACTTTTGATGTTAATGGATCCATTGTAAGTAATCTCCTAGCTCAAACCACAGCCACAGAGATAGGCCACATAAAACATATAGGAAGTTGAAATGGTGTTGGAAAGATGGCTTACTTAAGGGAGAACCTGTGCAAGTGCTTTTGAAAGTGGGCTATGCCCTTTGAGCTCTGCCCAAACCTGCTGCTTCCCAAAGTGAAACATTAGTTAGAATGGAATAGAATGATGTATTAGAGTGAATTATTGAAACAGAATGGTGTCTTCCTATGGAGTTGTATGAAAAACGTACGTATGGTGATATCTGTAGACTTAAACAAGTTTAATGAGTCAATACTGGGGGGGAAAGGTATATTGCTCTTGTCACGGAAAATAAAGGGCCACATCGCTCACGTAGCACAGATGCAGTAGTACTCAATAGAGCTAGAAAAATGTACACCAGCAGAAGATAGTTGGTTAGTTGGTGCAGTAGTTCTCCTCTCTAGACGTAGTTAGTAAATGCTGGTATCACCACTGCCCCCATATAACTTTTAGCACAGTGGTTACAGCATTGACCTGGGGATTTGGGAGCCCCAGATTCAATTCCCCCTTTTGCCTGATGTGGGGAAAGGATCTGAATATGGGTTTCCTACCTATCAGGTAAATGCTCTAGCTACTGCACTGTGTGTTATTAAATAATCTTTGGGCCAATAAAAGAGAGAATAACTCTACAGCCCAGGAGTTAGGGCACTCACCTGGAATATGAGACCCATGTTCTAGTCCCACTGCTCCAATGCATAGTTACTATTTATAAAAAGTGGAACAACTTCAATAGGAAAGATTGAGAGAAACCTGCCCTGGAATGCCTAACCGGGCATTCTCCTGGGAGAGGGAAGACCCTACGTTCAAATTCCTTTTCAACATTAGGGGGAGTTGGGGAAATGAACCTGGGTCTCCCATATCATGCGGGAGTGCTCGAGACACTGGACAAAAGGTTATAACAGGAGCACCTCCTGTTTTGAGTGGGGTTATGCATGCTCTGAGCATGCGCAGTGGATTGGTCCACACAGGCAGGACAAGTGGGGGAACACCTAGTTTGAGGATCCCATTGTGGCTTAGCATGAGGTAGGCATCCAAGCACCTAGTCTGAGATGGCTGTGCACATGCTCACTGGGAGAAACTTAGGTACTTACAGAGTTGGTGACAGCTGAGTGAGGGTTTTGAGGATTGCAGTGGTGCATATATGTAGGACTTTGACATCTAAAGTGGCAATTATCATTATTAATAATTATTTGTAGTCAAGTGTCTAAGTCTTTTGTGGATCTAGCCCACAGACCTTATAGGATGACATATTGGAATTGTTACATGAGGGACACCAGGGCCTCAATAAATGGTGGAAGCAAGCATAAATGTCAGTGTAGTGGGCCAACAAACTCACCTAAAATGCAGGGTAAATCATGCAAGTCTGGTGTCAGAAAGATAAAACTAAAAGAACCGTTCAGCCACAGCATTACATGATAGTTAGGGCCCTACCAAATTCAGAGTCCATTTTGGTCAATTTCACAGTCATAGGATTTTAAAAATAGTCAGTGGGTTTCAAATATTTACATCTGAAATTTAACAATGTTGTAACCATGGGGGTCCTTGACCCAAAAGGGAGTCATGGGGGATCGCAAAGCTATTGTAGGGGGGTCGTGGGATTGCCACCCTTGCTTCTGCACTGCTGCTGGCAGGGGCACTAAAGCCAGTGCTGCCACCAGTAGCAGTGAGGGTCACAGGATATGAGGGGTCATCTCTTCTTGGGGGGGGCAGAGCCAACCTTACAGGTGAGCCCTGAAGGCAGTGCAGCTGCACAGCTTCCTGCAGCCGGGGGAGGTTCCCGGAGGTGGGTCTGACCCGGCCCTGGGAGTGGCCTATGCAGGGGAAGAGGAAGTCCCATCCCTCCCCAGCCCAGCCGGGACTAGCCACTGGAGCCCAGCACACGGCAAGAGCCTTCGGCTGAGGCGCATCCAGCCCTGCCCCTCCCCTACAGTAGCCAGATATCATAAGGTAGATCAGATTTCACGGTCTGTGATGCATTTTTCACAGCTGTGAATTTGGTAGGGCCCTAATGATAGCCCTTGGAAAAGAAAAGCACTAGATCAGTGTAAACAGGGGAGGCCTACCTATATGATAGCCACTGAATATTTTTCTAAATTTGTAGAAAATCTGCTCATTAGAATTAGATCCACAAGTCAAAAAGTCAAAGAAAAGTTTAAAAAGACATCTTTTTGGCATTCAAGAAGAAATAGTCATTGACAACAAGCCATGGTTTATCAGCTCTTAATTGCAAGTTTGGGCCATACAGTACAATTGCAAGCACATTACTTCCAGCTCCCCTCACCAGCAAGGGAATGGTCCAGTGGAGAGAACAATACAGACTGACAAGAGAATTTTACAAACAGGACGTATTAGCTCATCTGAATTATAGGGCAACATCATCTTGCCCCATCATGCATGGTTTGCATGGAGAGGCTCCTACAATCTTATGGGTAGCAAGCTACTTGGTTTTTACGCAGCCCCCATTCCTATGGTTTTGGACCTTTCCATCCTTTTGTGTTCTACTTTGCTCTCCCCCACATCCAATGCAGATGAGCAGAAAGTGAAGCACAAAGATTAAAATCTCTCTTTTTTAGCTGGTTGTCAACTACCGATCATTTACATTCGTCCTTGACCAAAATATAAACTTTATCTGATGATCAGCAAATGTTCACTGAGAACAGCTACACTTGTTCAGCTATAAAGTCATTAAAAATTATCAGCAGTTAAGGAACTGCAGTTTGGAGAAATTATACCTTAATCAGGACCAGAAGAATACAGGTCAAAGTCCTGACAGTTTTGCACCAGACATGCAGTTCTCAGTACAATCTGGTTAATGAATTATGTTTTCTGGTCATCCTAATGGAGCAAAACAGTATTTCATCCCAGCTTTCTTCTTCCTTATGTCACTTGTGCATGCTTAAAAATATTTAAAAACAAAACTGCTTCCTGATCAACTTATTAAAATGCAGTGTAACCTAAACATACACTTCATATACCGGCACATCCTGAATCTTTCAACATTACATGGGCTGATATATTTTAATACCTGTAGAAAGAATTCTACAACTTGATACAAAAACTATCAGGCAAACTTTTATGGCATTACTTTTCTCTAATCCAAAGCTCCTTCACATGGCATGTAACAGTACTGAAATTTTCTGAGTTATTGAAGAAGACATTGACATACCTGTAGGCCTGCAGCAAAAATATCTTATAAATGTTAATGAAAACTGTTCTAAGACTGTTGACCTAGAATAAAAGATACAAAAAAAGGATAAATCTACACAAATGTATATTAGAATGCTTCTAAAAATGTATGTTTTGTTCAAATCCAACAGCCTGGGATTGGACCACGGGGAAATAAGATTTTATACCACCCTTGAAAAATTCCTATAATCACATATTCACACAATTCTGCAAAGTGCTGAGCATCCTCAATTTTCAGTAACTTCAGCACCTCCAGGATATGCTCAGCATTTTGTACAATCAGACTAAGTGTCAGAACTAAGGACATTTAAAATTACTTTGGAAACACTAAATAAAAAAAAATTAAAGTATTTTCACCTGTAAATTGAGAAATAAACTATGACATTTCAGCTTCAAGACTGTGACAAGTTTGTATTTCATGTTTTTCCCTGCTGTGTTGCTTGAATTGAAGGCGAGACTTGACCTGATAGAAGTACAGGCATAACTACAAAGACAAGAGGAAAAACAATACAGTTTTAACATGATTATTTCTGTAAACTCCATAAATGGTAGAAAAAGATTAAAATAGATGTATAATCATCCTATTGCTACTAGTATTTTTTCCTTTGATATACTTATAACTGCCCTTCCTGTTGCCCCTTACCTTTTTGAGCCTAATTAGCGATCTATCCAGGTAGAGCTCGAGCTGCAAAGAGGCTACATCCCTTTGGGATTTGCTATGACGACTCATTTTGCCTTTTTGCTCCCCATATTTTCTTCCTTAAATTATCCTGAATATTTGTGTTCACAACCCTCCCCCGCTCCCATTTCTATTTCCAGTATAGGTTCTTTTATCCTCAGGACTTTCAGCAGCCCCTCCTGAAGCCATTTCTTGCACTCTGACTAGCTCTTCCCTTTTTATTCTATACAGATTGTATTATTTACTATTATTAAAGGAGTGGTCAGAGGTGCCAAAAAGTAAATGGGAAATGATCATCCAATGGAGATGTTTGCAATGGGTCCTGCAGGGATCTGTTTTGGGGCAGTAATATTCACTATCGTTATAAGCAATGAATTTACATTTTTTCTAGTTAATTGTTTGCTGACAACACAAGAATCAGTGGTAAATAAAAAGGACAACAGGTCACTTATACAGACCATGCATTTTAATATGACCTAGGATATATATCTAGCAGGAGCGGCACCAGGGTTTTTGGCACCATAGGCGGGGGTCCTTCCGCGCTCCCGGTCGTCGTCGTCAATTCTGCGGCGGGGGGGGAGGGGGGGAGGGCTCCTTCCGCGCTCCCGGTCTTCGGGGCACTTCGGCGGCAGGTCCCGGAGTGAGTGAAGGACCCGCCGCAGAATTGCCGCCGAAGACCCGGAGCGCGGAAGGACCCCCCGCCGCAGAATTGCTGCCGAGGGCGGCAAAATGCCGCCCCCCCCCCCAAATCCTGGTGCCCTAGGCAACCACCTAGGTCGCCTAAATGGAAGCGCCGGCCCTGATATCTAAGAACAAAGAACGTAGGCCGTACTTACAATATGCACTCCCATGGATGTATAAGGAAGGGAATATCAAGTAGAAAAAGGGAGATTATTTTATCTCTGTGTAAGGCATTAGTGCAGTGAAACTATTAATGGAATTCTGTGACCAGTTCAGGTGTCCATACTTAAAAAGACATTGAAAAATTGGAGAGGGTTTAGACAATAGCTTGAATGATCTTGAATTCAAGATCTGGAAAGTTGCCTTTCAGCGGGAGACTTTAAAAGCTCCATCTATATAGCTTATCCAAAAGAAGATTGAGAGGTTACTTGATCACTGTCTACAGTACCCACATGAGGATAAGATTTCTGATAGGAGAGGGCTCTTTAATCTAGCAGACAAAGGCACAACAGGTCCAATGGTGAAAGATTAAACAAATTCACACTAGAAATAAGGTGCAATTTTTTTTTTAAACAGTGAGTGAGGGTAATTAACCATTGGAATGGGATAATTCTCCATTCATTGAAATCTTTAAATAAAAAACGGATGTCTTTCTAAAAGACAGACTTTATCTCAACCAACTTTGAATTTGCTGCAGTAATTACTGGGTGAAATTCCATGCCTAAGTTAGGTAGGAAGTCAGACTAGATTATTATAGTGGTCCCTGATGGCCCTTAAAAATAAAAGAGGATTAGCAACCTAAGTGAAGCCCATCTGACTCAAAGACGTTCTCAGGAGGCATTCCAAAGTTCTATAAGTTCCTCCACCCCATCCCTTCTCCCCACCACCAATACTCCCTCAGCACGTGGGTCCATAGTGTCAAGAGTTTCTTTGCTTGCATTGTGTTAAGAGCACCATGTAAAGAGCTGCACAGAAGAAGCCATTTGCTGAGCCCATCAACAAGCTTTGCTTATCCTACAAAATCCAGGAATAATTTTTCATCTTCTTGAGTGCCATCTACTGGCACCTTATTTATTTACATACAGATATATAGCACTCTTATAACAGACATAGCAAGGAAGGGACCGCCAAGAAAATGCCCTGCATCAGTCCTATTTTAAAGTTCTCTTTCCAAGCCACTTAAGCAATTCTCTCTCTATCACAGATGACAATTTCACTATCCTACCAGTCACTCTAGTTAGCAACCTTGAAGTTATCTTTGATTACCCTCCATTTTTCTCTCCTTGAAACTAGGCTTTCACCAAACCTTTCACTTTGCCATCTATAAATATTTCTGAAATCCACCATTCTTCCTCCATGCCTACTGTTAAAACACTGGTTCACATCTTGTGACCGCCTCCTTTTTCACAAGATACAGTTGCCATGGGTGTATATTCTCTCCTTAAAGAAAAAAAAATTAAGAGTGCCAACCATGAACAAAAAAATATATACACACAGTGTGTGTGCACACATATACACCCACAAAAATGGTAGAGTAGAAACAGAACCATAATCTTTTTCATATGATTTTTGGTGATGAAAAGTGCCTGACTGACAAGCTTAGAAACCAAAGTTTATCCAGAGATCAGGTACACACATGGAAGGTACCACTATAATTTTCCATGATACAGTTCAATCAATATGACTTAGCCCCACTAAGGGAATATCACTGGAGTGTAGCATGATGGGATAACGTGATTTTAGTCAATTAGGCAATAACGTGCCATCGCTGGTAAAATGAGGGTCCGGCTGGAGATTCTTGCCTGTATGCTCGGGGTTCTACTGATCGCCATATTTGGGGTCGGGAAGGAATTTTCCTCCAGGGTAGATTGGCAGAGGCCCTGGAGGTTTTTCGCCTTCCTCCGCAGCATAGGGCAGGGGTCGCAAGCTGGAGGATTCTCTGCGACTTGAAGTCTTTATATCACGATCTGGAGACTTCAACAGCTGAGTTAAGGGAAAGTGGGTGGGTCAGCTTTTGTGGCCTGCATCATGCGGGAGGTCAGACTAGATGACCACAATGGTCCCTTCTGACCTTAAAATCTATGAGTCTATGAATCTATGAGTCTATGTTTAGTCCCCAATAATCCACAGGAAATTAATCAAGTTCCATAGCCCATTCAATCCTTAGGTCTTCCATTCAGAATGTCAGCAAGATGTCCTGTAATACCACCTGAGGCTATGAGGTTGTGGTGTTATAGACATCTGTCCACTTGAAACTGAACTACAGACCATCAGATGCATTTCTTAGAAACCACTACTGACTGGGTTGGATTTGAAATGTTAAACTAGAGTGGAGTGATGACGAAGGCCTCTTATTGCACAAGAGAATGTTCTCATTCATTGTATGGGAAGAAGAGCTGATCAGACTCATTTTGTAGTGGACTCACCTATATCATTAGCAAAAACAATATTCTTGTGCATCTCAGTACATATTAATTTATACTAGGAAGTTTAACCAGTGTCCATATTTACCTGGAGTAGTCACAGTAAACCTCAAGTGTCTGTATATCTAGTAACAACCCACACCATGGGATCACACTGCAATATGGTAACTGTTTAAATTTGGAACATCCTGGGATATCCTCATCAACATGAAAATTCATCATGGTCTTCTTGGGGTTTATTAAAAAGCCATACTCAGGAATGCCTGTTGCCAGAGTCCTAAATTAGATATAAATGATTAGCAAAAATATAATGTGTGATGCGTAATATAAGTGACATTAACCTATTAGCCTGCCACTTATCAAAAGCAAGTCCAAAATTGTTATGGCTATCTTCCAGGAAAAAGAATCCTGATTACTGTCCATTATATAAACTACTGCAAATGTTGAGAAATAATTTGAACACAAGTGAAGAAATCTCTGAGAATAAATACAGAAGAGGTGTTCCAAAATCAAAGGGTCACCAACTCTTTAGCTGAGTGAATGCTCCCAGAGATCCAAAAATTGAAGGCACTTAAGGCAAAACAAACCAATAAAAGGGTTAAGGAAATGATTAATGAAATGAAGAGTTTAATTCTTAGAGAGCAGAAAATGAGATAAAAACATTACAGATTATAAAAAAAAAAAATCACAAATAAGATTACATAAATGATAAACAATCTTAACTCTGCCCCTGTTCACACCACAGATTTCATTGTAGCAGAAATATCAAGCTAATATATCTATTGCTAACAATTTAGAGACAGATATTGGGTAGGGTATGGTTGGGTAAACATATACTGTCAAATTTAAATTCACTTCTGCCGTTCCCCAAAACGGAGAGAGAAAGAGTAAATGCAACCCCTTGACAGTATCAACTGACATAAATGGCTCCCTACTCTCCTGCTGTCAAAATCTACAACTGCTTCCCAACAGCTACAATGCAGTTATACATGTAATACTAACATCTGAAGGACACTGCAAGTTTTGAGTCAGAGTAAAATAAATTGAATTTAATATCAAATTAAACCCCTTAAGGGACATTACATTGATTGAAGTATACTAGGCTTGGAAGAGTAATGAAGAGGAGAAGTCTTGGGATGGATAGTGCCACACAATTACAAGGTCCAGATACATAATTTCGGCCTAATGTGCCATAGGAGGTAGGTCTTGAGTGTGTTATTGTGCATGTATACACAGACAAGGGATATTGAGTGGTTCTTTTCCTCTTTGGTCCTCACTGTACACTCAGATCTCACCTGTGGCTCCAAGTAGCTGTAAGTATGCGACAGCGGCCACACCCTGGTAAACTGCCTCGGCATGCGGGCTAAACCTGGTGAGGGTAACCGGAAGTGTGAAAACTGACGGTGATTTAAGGATTGCCCTCCCAAGCATACAAAGACTGCTCTGGTAGCCAAGGCAGAAGAGACCATATATTGGTCCAACAGCTTGAAAAGCAGTGCAACAACGCATTGTGGAAGGTGAAAGGCACGACGGGGCACTACAGAAGTCATGGCTATCCACTGCAGCTAAAGAACCCTCCAGTTGTAACCGCCTTTGTGCCACTGGGCCAAGCTTCAGCAGCTGAGAGAATGGGATTGTCCCAGTGCAATGATTCCCATTTTAATCAACCTCTCACACAAGTCATTCATGCACATCTCTCTTCAAAAGTCCTGTAGCAATGGGGGAGTGGCAAAGCAACAGGTGAAGATGATTACTGGCAGTCATAGCCACAAGCCTGCACACAGGTGGCCTGGGACATTGGCCGCCCATCACTGACCCAAGGGTAGTAAGGAAGCTTGGCAACACCCCAGGCGACAGGGCAGCCCTTTTAAGGATTGCACTGTGTTGTACCATGGGTACTGTGCTATATAATTGATTATGTTTTGACTATATACATTGTATGTATTATAGTAAGAATTAAGGTATTAGAATAAATGAATAGGATAGTGGATACTAGTATTAGCCATTTTCTTTTTATTCATGTCTTGTAAGTCAGAGACAGGATCTTATCTGTGTCTATGTTAATTAAATTAGAGGAATTTTGGAGGCCCAGGCCCCAATGTGGGAAAAGATAGTTACAAGATTTAGTAAGGTCTATTTTACGATGCCTTTCTTGTTCAACATAAAACACTGCTATTTGTTACCTTTGGAAAGTCTCTGCAAAGAACTGTTTGTGTGAATGAGAAATGTATACATCAGGAAAAGATAAGGTGTGAAGGCCATTGCTGAAGACAGATGATCAAGGGAGGAGAGACTTAATGAGACTTATTGACGCCAGAGAACCATCAATGCACATCCATGATTGAGAAAGGGCAGATTGATGACCCTGAGGTGGAGGCTAGCACCCTTAAACACAAGATAATTAATTAAATCGAAACCAGGACAGGATGACCCTCCCGGAGGTGTTTTGGAATGAAAGAAGCCATGAAAAGATAACACCAATTAAGGAGTAACCGGTCATAAAATGACACAGCAAAATCCATAGACTTCAACGAAAAGAAAGAACTATAAGAACAGGGTGCTTTGCCATGGAACTTTCGGTTTGTCTTGCCAACAACTCCAGGAGCATCGGATTGCGACCGACAGAGCCCAGCTCCCCTCTGCGACCAATCTGGCTGGCCACTAGATTGATCCAGACTCTGGACTGGTAACTATAACATCAACTGGCGGGGCTGTGTGCATGGTGTGTGTGTGTGTGTGTGTGACTGAAAACCATATGCTAACTGCTGTATTCTCTATAAATGTGGCGTATTGCCTTCTCCCCTATAAAAGATCTTGTGTGCTTTGTATAAGCATAACATTTTTGGTGGAGAATGCAAAGGTGAAGAATATGCTCTGTAATTGTTGAAAATACTGCTAAAAAGGTATACCATAAACTTAAAAGTGATCATTCAGGTGTGGACACCCCATCATAGAGATACCAGGCAGTAAAGAGGGAACCATTTGTGGTTAATATTGTCTTCACTGTTGATATTCTATGACCTGAAAATTTTGATGGTTAAAAGGTATACACGCCCTCAGTCGTAGCAGGGCTGAGAAATAGGAGAAAGGTTTAGCATTCCTCTTTCCACCCCGGGTTGCTGGGGAAAAATAATTGGAGGTGGGTATGCCCCCGATCGTAGTAGGGTCGGGCAGTAGGAGGAGGACTTAGAGATCCTCACTCCAACCCGAAATAGCCTCAGTGCATACACCCTCAGCCATAGCAAGACTGAGCACAGGAGGAGAACTTAGTGTTTCTCGCTCTGATTCTGGGAGGGATTTTTATGCTTTGTGTATGAACCCTCGGTGGTAGTAGGTCGAGTGATACAGAGGGAGGCTTAGCGTCTCTCCCTCTGGCCCAGAACGGGTTAAATTTGTAAGCCCCGGCACTGGCACGGGCAACAGAGGTGAAAAAAGAAAGGGTTGTTGTAAGCCCCGAACCAAGCACAGGCACACAGAATCTTAGAATGATTAGAAATATAAACCAACCAAAGACCTTAAATACAAAATGTTCAGACGAAAGGAGTCCCCTGAGGACGATGCTCAGGCGGAGCTGAAAAAGCTGCTGTGTGTACAAGAGATTACCCCTTTTTTACAAATTTTGCAGAAATTTGGCCATAGCCCATGGACGGAACAAGCAATAGCAGATGTCCACACCATAGCCGATTTGGAAGACAAATTGACAAAATATTTGTTGATTTATAAACCTTCAACCCCAATAAAAAAGGATTCGGCTGCCCTCTGGCTATTGTGGGAAGCCTGTAATGAGGCGTTTCTCCGGCTGGCAAATTGCCAAGCAGAAAATACTACACTGTGTGAAAAGCTCAGCGCGAGTGAACAAGACGCAGATAAATGGAAAGTATTAACTACAGGGGTCCACGGACAATTGGACAGGCTTAAAGATACTGTACGGGAACTAAAAAGCAAGGGAGAAGGAATTATTGGAACAGGTAGAGGAAAAAAATAAAATATTAAAAGAAAACCAAGTCCTACAGGGCATGGTGAAGAAATTAACGTTAGAACAAGGCAGAGCTCCTGCAAACCATAACCACTGCGAATCCATTATCAAGCAGCTTAAGCAGAAGCTAGGCTTCGAAACTTGCCAAGTTGCAGCAGTCACAGCAGGATAATGGGATCAAAACTTGCCCAAAGAAAGCCCGGACTGGGAGGAAAAAATATGGGACCCCAGGGAAACTTGGGAGGAAGATATATGGGATAGTCCGCAAGAATGTAGATATGATGAGCGCGCGCCCATAGCCCTGGTAGGGGCGATTCAACGCACCACGGTAACGACTCCCGGAGCGGGTGGGGGGAGCACAACCATTACCACAGTTCCAGTATCGGCCACCGATTTAAAGGCGATTGCTGAACATTTGGGGACCCTGAAGCGAGACACCTTTTCTAGATGGTGTACCAACGCATTTTTACTTGCAGCAAAGGAGGGGCTAACTACCTTGGAAGTCCACCGACTCATAGGGGTATGTGCGGCCTTGGAAATTAGAGGTTGGGAGTCACCAAGGACGTTGGTATCCTGGGTCTAATGGCAACATTTGGGGAACAGATAGGTAGGCGTAATTTTATAGCACAAGTTGTGGCCTCCATCCAGGAGCCTAATGAGGACCCCAAGAATTATTTAACCTGATGGGCTCTGATGCAAGTAATGGCTGGTCTGGTAGCAGTTGATGGTGCCACCCCGATAGATGAGCTAGCATTCATTGTCCAGTCCTTAAGGGATGGCGCTGCCTCTTTGGCCCCCTATTATTCTGGTAAACTTGCAGTTTGGCAGGATAACCACCCAGCTAACCTAGGGGAGCTAAGGGGATTGGTCCAACAAATAACTACTCACTCTGACCACAACCCACCATAAAGAAAGAAAGGGTCTCTTATGTGGCGGCAATAGAACCAGCAGTTACATATACGAACGAAAGTGATACAAAAGGGATTACTGGGTCCCAGGGAGGATATGCTAGGGGTCGTTCCGGAGGACGAGGGGATAGGGGTCGGCAGGGGGATCGGGTATACCCAGATCTCTGGCAATATCAGGCCGACACCTCTAGGCAGAAGGATGAGGGGGAAGAGAGAGAGCTAACTGATAATGAGGTTTGCCGACTAGCCTGGTGAACCCTGATGCAGTACAGAGCCAACCGAGCTCAGTGGGATGGGGCACCCACACCTGACTTGGTAAGAGAAGCTACAAGATTACAAAATACCCACAAGGAAATAGCCTCCATAACCGCCAGTGCATCCCCACCATGTCCCCTGATATTGCTAAATTAAACTATGCATCCTACCGAGACAAGCTACAAAGTGCACTAGAAACCAACCTTGTCTCATGGGAGGAATTCAGAGAGACAGTACAAAAAACTGCAACTGACATCCCCGGATGGAAGAAAAGGGCTCACCGTGACTGGTTTGATGAAAATGATAAGGAAATCATAGTACTCTTGAATGAAAAAGTGAGGCTTTCGAAAACTGGCAAAATGATACTCAGTCCACCTGAAAGACAGATTCAAACATCTGCAAAGCAAGACACAAAGACAACTACGCTCAACACAAAATAAATGGTGGGAGAAGTTAGCAGAAGACATTCAAATGTATGCAGAAACAAATGAAACAAAGAAGTTCTTTGATTCCTTGAAGCTAGTCTATGGACCTTCAAAGGTGGGCACAGGTTCACTCATGAAGGCTGATGGCAGGAGAATCTTCAAAGACAAACATGGCATGGAACAGAGATGGGTTGAACACTTCAGCCAACTACTGAACAGGCCATCCTCAATTGAAACAAGTGTTATTACCCAGATACCTGAAGATGCCTGAACATCGACTTCGAAAAAAATTTCTATGGAGAAAGCCCAGACTGGGAGGAAAAAATATGGGACCCCTGGGAAACTTGGGAGGAAGCTATATGGGATAGTCCGCAAGAATGTAGATATGATGAGCACGCGCCCATAGCCCTGGTAGCGGCGATTCAACGCACCACGGTAACGACTCCCGGAGCGGGTGGGGGAAAGCGCTACAAGGACAGCATCAAAAACAGCATACACTTTGGTGCAATAAAACCGGATGATCTTGAGAAAGGTGTGTCAAATAGATCAGCATGGCGACATACAACACTCAGAGCTTTCCAAGCCTTTGAAGAGGACAGAAGTAATCGACTGTTAGCTGCAAGGGAATACTCTGCTGTTGTATCCACCAGGTCCAACACCTAAAGCATGGTCCTTGCAGAAACCTATTGTGTCTGACAAAACCTCTCTGCCAAATCCAGGAGGTCTGAAACCAGCCATTACTAGGAGAGCACCATGTATTCCAATTATCTCTGGGAAAACAAGTTAGAACTTTACTCTACGTTACCCAAATTCCAGAACCATGATGATGACAAAGACAGACACTGACATACTTTCCAAATTGCTACACTTTATCATCAAGATGATTAATCAAACTGAGGGTATGTCTACACTATGAAATTAGGTCGATTTTATAGAAGTCGATTTTTAGAAATCAATTTTATACAGTCGATTGCGTATGTCCCCACTAAACACATTTAGTCGGCGGAGTGCATCCTCACTACCATGGCTAGTATTGACTTACGGAGCGGTGCACTGTGGGTAGCTATCCCCCAGTTCCCGCAGTCTCCGCCGCCCATTGGAATTCTGGGTTAAGCTTCCAATGCCTGATGGGGCAAAAACATTGTTGCGGGTGGTTTTGGGTACATGTCGTCAGTCGCCCCTCCCTCCGTGAAAGCAACGGCAGACAATCGTTTCGTGCCTTTTTTCCGTGCAGATGCCATACCACGGCAAGCATGGAGCCTGCTCAGCTCAGCTCACCATCACCACTGCTGTTGTGTCCTGGGTGCTGCTGTCAGCAGACGGTGCAGTAGGACTGCTAACCGTCGTCATCCACCGCTCTCCTGGCGCCATGAATCCACCTCACAGGTCCTCTTGTCGTTCTCTATAAATATCCATTCTCGTGGCATCTGTCATCAGCCACCGCTTCTGCTGCAACTCTGCTCTCCTGCTCACCTGGTGCCATGAGTCCACCTCGCAGGTCCTCTCGTTGTTCTGTATAAATATCTATTCTTGTGGCATCCATCATCATCCACTGCTTCCACTGCAACTCTGCTGCTCTGCAGACGCCATACCACAGCAAACATGGAGCCTGCTCAGCTCACCGCTGCTCCTGTGAGCATTGTAAACACCTCGTGCATTATCCTGCAGTATGTGCAGAACCTGCAAAAGCAGGCGAGGCGGCAACGACAGCGCGATCACGATAGTGATGAGGACATGGACACAGACTTCTCTCAAAGCACGGGCCCTGGCAATTTGGACATCATGGTGGTAATGGGGCAGGTTCATGCCATGGAACGCCAATTCTGGGCCTGGGAAACAAGCACAGACTGGTGGGACTGTACAGTGTTGCAGGTCTGGGATGATTCCCAGTGACTGCGAAACTTTCACATTCGTAAGGGCACTTTCATGGAGCTTTGTGACTTGCTTTCCCCTGCCCTGAAGCGCAAAAATACCAAGATGAGAGCAGCCCTCACAGTTGAGAAGCGAGTGGTGATAGCCCTCTGGAAGTTTGCAATGCCAGACAGCTACAGGTCAGTCAGGAATCAATTTGGAGTGGGTAAATCTAGCGTGGGGGCTGCTGTGATCCAAGTAGCCAACGCAATCACCGAGCTGCTGCTATCAAGGGTAGTGACTCTGGGAAATGTGCAGGTCTTAGTGGATGGCTTTGCAGCAATGGGGTTCCCTAACTGTGGTGGGGCGATAGACGGACTGGACCACCTTGGCAGCCAGTACATAAACCTCAAGGGGTACTTTTCAATGGTGCTGCAAGCACTGGTGGATCACAAAGGATGTTTCACCGACATCAAAGTGCGATGGCTGGGAAAGGCACATAACGCTCACATCTTCAGGAACTCTGGTCTGTTTGAACAGCTGCAGGAAGGAACTTACTTCCCAGACCAGAAAATTATCATTGGGGATGTTGAAATGTCTATAGATATCCTTGGGGACCCAGCCTACTCCTTAATGCCATGTCTCATGAAGCCATACACAGGCATCCTGGACAGTAGTAAGGAGCAGTTCAACTATAGGCTGAGCAAGTACAAAATGGTGGTAGAATGTGCCTTTGGACGTTTAAAAGCTCAATGATGCAGTTTACTGACTCGGTTAGACCTCAGTGAAACCAATATTCCCATTGTTATTGCTGCTTGCTGTGTACTCCACAATATCTGTGAGAGTAAGGGGGAGACCTTTATGGTGGGGTGGGAGGTTGAGGCAAATCGCCTGGCGGCTGATTACGCACAGCCAGACACCAGGGCGATTAGAAGAGCACAGCTAGGCGCCCTGCGCATCAGAGAAGCTTTGAAAACCAGTTTCATGACTGGCCAGGCTATGGTGTGACAGCTCTCTTTGTTTCTCCTTGATGAAAACCTGCCCCCTTGGTTGACTCTACTTCCCTGTAAGCCAACCCATCTCCCCCGTCGATCACCACTTTCATAGGCAATAAAGTCATTATTGTTTCAAAATCATGCATTCTTTATTAATTCAACACACAAATAGGGGGAAAACTCGCAAGGTAGTCCGGGAGGGGTGGGTGAGGAGCAAAGCACCGGGTGGGGTGGTGGATGGAACTTGGGAAGGAGGGCAGGCGGTTATACAGGAGCTGCAACGGCGGTCTGTGCTCCTGCTGCCTTTCCTGCAGCTCCACCAGACGCCTGAGCATGTCAGTTTGCTCCCCCATTAGCCTCAGCATTGCATCCTGCCACCTCTCACCGTGCTCCTCCCTCCTCTCATCGCGTTCATTTAACACTTTCCTAGACTCTGCCATTGTTTTCCTCCACGCATTCTGCTGAGCTCTTTCAGTGCGGAAGGACTGCATGAGCTCTGAGAACATGTCCTCGCGAGTGCGTTTTTTTCGCCCTCTACTCCGTGCTAGCCTCTGGGATGGAGATGATAGGGGGAGCGTAGAAACATTTGCAGCTGCGGGAGGAAAAAAAGGGAGAGTAGTATTTTAAAAGATACATTTTAGAGAACAAAGGGAAGACTATTTCACACTGAATCAAGCGATTCACATTACATAGCACATGTGCTTTTGGTACAAGGTCGCATTTTGCCTCTTATATTGAGTGCCTGCTGGTTTGGTGTGAGACATCACACACGCTTGGCTCGGCAACAGAATTCGGTTTTCAGGCAACCATGGTAAGGCAAAGGGTTTCGGCTTCTTCAACCTTCATAACATGTGGGAATGGTTTCAAACAGCAGCACCCTCCTTTCCCATACCAAGCAAAGCCCATTGGGTTGGCCATTTAAAAGGAGGGGCTGCGGTTTTACGGTGAATGTGCAGCACATCCCAACCCCCCCACCACCACCACCCAATTCTCTGGGATGATTGGTTCACACACACACACACACACACACACACACACACACCACCGCGTGGCTAGTATCAGGGAAGATCCCTGTCAGCCAAACGTGAACAGCTCAGCATGAACGGGCCTCCCCCCACCGTGTGGCTGACAGCGGGGATGATTTCTTTTCAGCCAAAGGCAAACAGCCCAGCAGGAGCGGGCACCTCTGAATGTCCCCTTAAACAAATTTCCCATATTTCAACCAGACGACCATGGATGATATCACTCTCCTGAGGCTAACAGAGAGAGATAAAGAACGGATGTTGCTTGAATGCCACCAAAGCCTGGGCCCATTCGCTGCAATGCTTTGTTCTGCAGTGATTCCAGACTACTTGTTACTGGCTTGTGTCCTACCATGGAGGACGCAATAAGGTTGCCCTCCCCAGAAACCTTCTGCAAAAGCTTTTAGAATACCTCCAGGAGAGCTTCATGGAGATGTCCCTGGAGGATTTCCACTCCATCCCCAGACACGTTAACAGACTTTTAACAGACTTTTCCAGTAGCTATACTGGCCGCGAATGCATCCCAAGTCTTCAGGGCAAATTAATCATTAAACACGCTTGCTTTTAAACCCTGTATTATATTTACAAAGGTACACTCACCAGAGGTGCCTTCTCACTTCTTTTGTTTAAAGGTACATTCACCAGAGGTGTTTCATGGTCCGGGAGCCCGCCTTGGGAGGGCTGGGAGGGTATTGGCTCCAGGGTGATGAACAGTTCCTGGCTGCCAGGGAGAAAGGATTCTCCGCTTGCCTGCTGTGCGCTATCCTCAACCTCCTCCCCGTCTTCCTGATCCACAAAATCCTTGTCCCTATTGCGTGAGACTCCCCCCTTGCAGGTGTCCAGAGACAGTGATGGGGTAGTGGTAGGGGCAACCTTAGAATTGCATGCAGCTCATCATAGAAGCGGCATGTATGGGGCTCTGACCAGGAGTGACCGTTTGCCTCCTTTGTTTTTTGATAGGCTTGCCTGAGCTCCTTAACTTTCACGCGGCACTGCTGTGTGTCCCTGTTGTAGCCTCTGTCCATCATGCCCTTGGAGATTTTGGCATATATATTGGCATTTCGTCTTTTGGAACGGAGTTCTGCCTGCACAGATTCTTCTCCCCCAACAGCGATCAGATCCAGTACCTCCCGTTCGGTCCATGCTGGAGCTCTTTTGCGATTCTGGGACTGCATGGTCACCTGTGCTTATCAGCTCGCCACGCTGGCCAAACAAGAAATGAAATTCAAAAGTTCATGGGGCTTTTCCTGTCTACCTGGCCAGCGTATCTGAGTTGAGAGTGCTGTCCAAAGCTGTCACAATGGAGCACTTTGGGATAGCTCCCGGAAGCCAATACCGTCGAATTGCGTCCACACTACCCCAAATTCAACCCAGCAAGGTCAATTTTAGCACTAAATCCCTCGCCGGGGAGGAGTACAGAAATCAATTTTAAGAGCCCTGTAAGTCGATAAAACAGGCTTGGTCGTGTGGACAGGTGCAGGGTTAAATCGACCTAACGCTGCTAAATTCGACCTAAACTCGTAGTGTAGACCAGGGCTAAGAGAGACTCTGTCCCTCTCGCTCGCTATTGCAGTGCACCCAGCATGGAGGTGCAGGGCTTTGGGGTGTTCGGAGGTAGGCTCTGTTCCCTCACACAGAGCATAATGTAGCAGCCTGCCTGCTTAGTTGTTCCCACTGTTGTTAGTGAATTGTTCCCATTCTTAAGTGAATTCCCACAGGAGCATAAAGCAGGTGTAAAAGTTTTAACACTCATTTACATTGTCAGAGTGGTGTAAAGGAGCCTTACTGCAAATGACAGTATGGCCTTATAAATGCTTATGGTGCTTTAATGATTAGAACTGGTCTGAATTTTTGGATTGAAAAATTTTCCTATCAAAATGTGCTCCATGAACTGTTTGCTACTGACCTTTCTGGAGATGGTCAGTAGCCAGTATAAATTGTGAGTTTGGTTCCCCAGCCCTCACTTTCTCTTCATTGCCTATGATGTAACACTGAGCATATGGCTACATATATTTGTTTACTAATAACTAGAAATAAAGGAACAAAGCTACATTATTATTAGACAAAGGGGGTTTGGGGTTTGCTCCCCACTCCCATTCTCCATCCACAGTATTGTAGTTTAAATAAATAACCAAAATAATCGAAACTGGCGTGATTAAATTGCATTATTTTGACATATACAATATGCAGAATTTTGCAGAATTTTAAAGCATTGTATGCAAAATTTTTATTTTTTTGGTGCAGAATTCCCCCTTCCACACACACCCTCCTCCCCCCCACGGAGTAAAACAAGGGGTGTTCACAGCACATTAGTGGTATGACTTATTTCACTAGTGCCTCAACCAGCACTTAGAGAGGCTCAAGTTAATCTCTTCTAATTGATACTAGACACCACCAGGTTTCAAACCCCTCAAAATGTCTAACTGGCCACAAAGAGCAAGATACAGCTGATTGCATTAAGAACATTAAAATACACCTTCAAGACTTTTCCCATTGGACTTGCAAAAAGGCATTTGGCACCTTCTCGCCCTCAGCTATTTATGCTGCTTTCATCTCCATGGTATCTGGGTGCCTCTCTTGGCACCCAACAGAAGAATATAACTCTGAAGAATTTTAAAGAATTGTTCTTTGAGTCCTTTCAAGGAAGTTTCATATTGGACATCTTTGTTGCCACCAGGGAGGCCAGGAGTATCTTCAGATACTCACCCAAGATCATTCAGATCAGAGAATGTTTAGTGCTGATAGACCATCTAAGAGTCAAAGCCTTTCCCCCAGAATTGAAGATAGCAGTCATGACTGCTTAGTATGGACTTTTTATTAATGTATCCAGAACAGCTTTTAAAGACTGAGAGAAAATGATCAAATAGACAATGGTCAGCTGCTCCGGCCCAGTCCACCTTAACAACTGCAGCATGAAGCCCCATCAACATCAGCAGGTAGGAAGGGGCTTTAAACTAGGGACAGTAGGGGTCACCAGAGATCCTAGCTGGGGCAGACATATACTATTTTGATACTGGCTGGTGTCCAAGTACTTAACTATAGGATTGTTGCCAGTCAAATACAACAGAGCATGGACTCAGAAACAGTGATCTACCATGACACTCACCTTTCCAGAACAGGAAGTTTAAACATTTTCTTGAAAAAAACAAACAAACAAAAAAACCTTCAAATTTATTTTATTTTATCAGAACCTAAATATTAATCAATGAACAAAATATATGCGCTTCTATACTGGAGGTAATGCAAACAAAATGTACGAATGCTTATTATTTTAAACTTGGGTCTTTGACAGCATACCTCAGAAAAGTTTTCGCTAGTGTTAAGTGAGGTGTAAGTAGCAAAAAATCATCAATTAACCGTATCAGCACTCTGGAATTAAAAAAAAAGAAAAAAAAGTTAAAACAAATTTATGTTTAATTTGGAAATACTCTTTTCTTCTATGTTGTTCCTAAAGTGGATGGCTGTGGACTAGTGTACTTATTCAGTTTTTATTCACAAAATGAAAGAGAGCAATAAGATCTCCAAATTGCCTACATAAAATTTCAATGAGAATTTTCCCCATTCTTACATTGTTCCCCCAAGTGTTTGTCTACGCTTCAGACACTACAGAGGGACAGCTACAGCTCTGCAGTTGTAGTACCACAATGTTGACACTTGCTACAGCAATGGAAGGGTTTTTCCATCACTGTAGTAAACCCACTCCCTCAAGAGGCAGTAGCTAAGTCAATGGAAGAATTTCTTTTGTCAGTCTAGTGGTGTCTATACTGGGGCTTAGGTCAGCTTAGCTATATCTCTCCAGGGTGTGAATTTTTCACTCCTCTGTAAGACGTAGCTAGGTTGACCTAAGTTTTAGTTGCAACTAGGCCTAAGTGTACAAACATACACACACACACTTTTAATTAGCTAATTTTTCCTATAATGAACTTTAATTAGTGAACTTGGGAACTAAAGCATATCTGTATTGTAGTCTGCCATAATGCAGGGTCACATACAGGTAGCTGGAACAGAATTTCATATATGACCATAGCAACTTACTTCTCATGGCCACATAAAAGCACAAATTAAGACTGACTGACCAGTTTAGGCATGTTTATCTTCTTGCTGCCTGTTCTGTAGTTTCCTGCAGACAGAGGATTTCAGATTTCCAAAGCTGTCAATCCAGTACTAAATTGCATCATTAAAAAGGCTGAGATTTTCAAATTCAGTGGAAGCACCTAGGCGCTTAACTCCCAGTTCTCACTCAATCAATACATAAATCTTTAACTACTTATTGGCATTTTAATTAACCTACAGGGGGCCCTGTAAGACTTAAGGAGGCTTGTGCAGTGGGTATTGGTGGGTTACTAATACTTGTGGAGAATGGGTATGGGTAGAAGTCTACTAGCCTCCTCACTTCTGTGCCATTGAAGTAGGCATCCTAATATTTAACAATGGGCTGATGCAGTTACCCAGGTGGAGTGATACTCCTGCGCGTCTCTTAAGGTTCACGGGAGAAAAGAATCCACAGGGAGATTATGGAGGCTAGATGGCAGGGGCAAACCTAAGGGAGCTGAGATATACCCCAATGATGACCCGTGTCCCTAATTTGGCTCATTAGGGATTCAATGATCCTGTTATGGGTCAGCTGGGCTGAGTAGCTTATTAAGACCAGGAGTGAAGGACCTCTATACAAATAAGACTCCTGAAGTGAGGGGTTTCCACCAAAGATCCTCCCCTAAAGATCACAGGGTAAAATGTGTGTTAGGAGGCCACTCAAAGGCCACTCTAAGATTCAGGAGGTGGTGGACCATGACCCTGCTATGGTTTATTGTAGGAACTCACAAACCTCCTAAGACCCACAGCAAGTTTGTGGCCCTGATAAGCATTTTAAGACTAGCAGGTGTTGGTGTATGTGCATGGGTGTGGGAGGGCAGTAAATCTCTTTACGTTCATGGAGGCTAGGATTTCAGGAAGCCCTCAAAGAGCCTCCTAAATCTCACATGTGGGCGATGGGCTACAAGCCTCCCAGGACTGATCATGCCAGGTAACCGTAATGCTTGTGGGAAGAGACTGGGGGACATCTTACAATCCTCCTAAACCTGTAGCGTTGGTGAGTATCTGGCAAATTTCCTAAGACTCAGAGAGTTGATATACTTACCAAGGCAGAGCCTCCTAAGATCCACAGGAGCTGGGCTCCCTTCATAAGGACTTTGAAGGACGTAATATTGAAGCTCCCTTCCTGCAGACCTCAAGAAGGGAATGGGGGTGTGGAACAAAGACGCTAAGGAAATTCCTGCACAAACTTTCATTATGGTGGAGTTAAGGCTGCAGGCATATTGCAGTGGTTTGAATGGGTATCAATTTCCAAGAATGAGAACACTGATATTAAAAACAACAGAGTTAGAAACCCAGGAAAATTCAGAAATAAGATTAAATTTAGAGAAACCCCTAACTCTGGAAAGTATGGAAATTCAGTTGAGGCAGTCAAACTATCTTCACTCTGTCCCTACAGCAAGGCCCTCAGAAAACCAGAAACTCATATGATTTTACCTATCCACAATAAACAGTTTCATTTTATCGGTGACCACAAGAACTAAAATGCTATTAATGGTATAGTAGTTGGGCCATTTTATGGATTTGGTTCTCCTCATAAATAGTAGACAAAAGAATTTTACAAATTCCTGATTAGACAAATAACATATTTAAGGAAATTCATTTGTAAGGGCTTGGTCCTGTGAGACACCAAGAATACTTAACATGCAGCAAGGTCAGGGCCTAAGATTCCTTGGGGAGGCCAATTATTTAAGTGTCAGAGACATACCTAGTATATCCCCTATATACTAGTCTCATATCCATAGATAAAGAAATTAGAGCTGTTACATGAAAACAGCAAAAATTAGCTTGCTGCCAAATCATCTTAATTAGTATCTCAACCATGCATGAAAAATTATGAAACCAAATGTGTGGTGCTCATCTAGAATATTGTATATGCAAATAATGGAAAATGGCAGGGTGGAATCTCAACGGACAGCACAGTGAAAGAAGTTTAGCTAGCTCTAAGGTAAATTTCCAGGCTTTCAAAAGACAGTTTCCTAGAAGTTTAGCTTTTATTGAACTTCCTAAATTTCTGCAATTTTATATATTTAAACTCTAATGTTTTTGTAAGGTAAATTCCCAACCCCTTTGTACCATATCATGAAGCTCCACACAATTGCAGTGTGATCAACCAAACTAGTGAAGAACCTGCTATAAACTGGCATGGTATTCGAGGACTCCAATAAAGATTTTAATTACTCTGAATTAGAGTGTTTGAACATCCTTACTGTGTTTTATTCAAATCTATAATTTTATGCAGCTTTTAGGGGAGACAGGTTAGAATTCCTTATCTGAAACACGCAAGACATTTTGGATAAAGTAACTATATTAAAGATGTGACGCACTTTGGGATCTAAACTGCCATATAACAGCTAGGTATTTGTATTATTATTGGCCATTAGATTTCACAATTCCTTGAGAATTGATGATTTTCTCCCAAAACAATGGATCTTTGTTGCTTTGAAATGGGGCTAACACTTAAAGCAGCATTGTAGGTAAAGCACTGGGAGAAGCTCAGAAAAAAAGCAACTTTTTGTATAGTAAAAAAAAAAGTTTAATTGGCATATCCTATTTTATAATGTACAGTATTTGTTATGCCACTACCGCAAAGATTTCTCAAATCTAACAGAAAGTCTGAAAAGAAATATGCAAAGTCATAACACCATAGAAGTAATAAACCGAAGTATAAAAAAAGAAAAATTACCCTACCCATCTCGCTGTATTCCACAGAATAATTTGTTTTCCATGTCTCCATAGCATAAACTGCAAAGCAGAGTTGATAAAATGGAGCCCTGCGGAATTCCACAACACTGTAAGTAGTACCTAGTAAATAAGCAGAATGTAAATTAGAACTGGCAACAGGAAACTTCAGTTAGCCATGAGAGGTTTATTTACAATTTTTATAATCATACGAAAAGGTAAGCAATATATCCAAGAAACACATATGCTTAATATTAGACACCTGGAAGACTTATACACTTATCTATTCCTTTAATGTTTAGTTGTGTTTCTTCTAAGAACACAGGCATATGAAGTTCCAAAGCTGACATCAGTAATTAGTTATTCTAGAACTTTTTTCCTTTGCCTAATTATTACACATTTTCAATCACTGGAAGTTCTAAGTTTATAACTGACCTCAAAGCACAATTGTCTTCTATTTTCATATATTTTCAGATCCACACTTCACCTAACCATTTCTCTTATGCCACCTTCTATAGCCACAAAATTTATTTTTTCAGACAAATAAAATGTGACAATATAAATATTTAGAAGATATAGAGGATGACAGAAACCTTTATAACAACTATTGAGTAACGTCTGAACACTGTCTAGACTTCTTAGAGCAACTGTTAACTAAAAAGTGAAAGGACTTGAAATACACACTAACAAGTTACTGGTTATTTTAGGAAATGTAGGGATGTGTAGAGAAGTAATTAGTTCTCTTAAAACATTTTTCATTGCTTAAAAATATTTTTATAATAATTATTATCAATGCTTCTCTGAACAAATGCTGCATGTTCAATACTATATTTAAAAAAAGACAGTGATACCTTGGTTAATTAAAACAAATTTTAGAAAAGAAATTTTCATTCCAGTTTAGAAAGAAAACTCAAATTCCAAACAAACTTTGTAAGTATTATAAAATTAAAATACATAAAATGTTAAGCTCTTGCTAAAAAGTCTGAAAATTGTAATAGTACCATTTTTAAAAAGAAAATATATAACCAAACGTTGCAATTTTCAATTCCCACCACTAAAATCATGATGTATGTCCATACCAATGATAAATTAAACTCATTTAAAATTATATAACTTCAATTATTTATTGAACAAATTCATGGCCATTCTGTATGAAAACAGAAGACAACATTAAATTCATTCACTTCAATCAACTTCTGTCTCACAGTATCACCCTGCATAGTTTCCTTAGGCCTTGTCTACACTACAGGGAAAAGTTGATCTAATTTGAGTTACATGAATAGCATAACTCAAGTTGAGGTAGCTTAGATCTACTTATCGCGGGATCCACACTACGTGATGTCGACGGGAGATGCTCTCCTGTCAACTCCCCTTACTCTTCTCAATCCAGAGTACAGGAGTCGACAGGAGAGCAATGTCTGTCGATTTAGCGGGTCTTCACGACCCGCTAAATCGACCACCGATGCATCAACCGCAGCGCATCGATCCCCCGGTAAGTGTAGACAAGCCCTTGGAAACTCCTTAAGACTCCACAAATGAGAGGGTCAACATTTGTATCTGTAGGAAACCATTTGAGAGAAATGTGTCAAATGGTGATTTTCTAGATTCCCTCAGTGTAGTATTATCTTGCCAGGTCACATTTTCACCTTTGGACCATTGAAAGCCTTTCTATTATTTTGCCCAGAATAAATATCAATACCAAACCAGCCTACAGATACCAGGATATCCCATTTATTCTTTGTAAAAACAGTCACAACATTAGCTTCTTTCTAGTCCTCTGGATCTTCCCATGTACTCCAAAATGTGTTAAATATCAGCATCAGTGGCGTATGGCAGCTACTCTTTAATCCCAACATAAACCACCATTTTAACTCTGAACTTTAAACCAAAGACAAAGTAGTAGGTGGCTTGCAAGCACTTCCTTTGTGAATATGGTACACATTTGCTACCTAGTGGCTACAAGTAAATTCTGATAACATAATGCAAAATCTACAGTATTACAGCATCTTTATACCTTTGCTATCTAGTTTTATAGTTACCAGTATTTTTAATAGTTATCATATTTGCATTTTTCCCCTGATCTCACCCTTCTAAACAAGCCCAACTTAAAAAAGAGGAAAGTAATTTTTGCAGATTAGAGAACTGAAATAAGATTAGTAAAACTGTATTGATGTTGCTTTCTTCCTAGTAGCCACTGTGAATCTCCAAAAATCTTATAAAGCTTTTTTGATCTCTTTCCTTTGCAATTTATTCACTTGTTTTTAACTGTAAGTGGTTTCTGACTTACAGGAAACGGCAAGATGTTTTAAAAATGTGTATATTTTCATTTGAAAGAAACAGAATTTATTATGTGAATAAAAAGTTTCCACTCCAAGACAATTCATGCTTTTATAGATTCTAACCTAAATTAAATGACAACTGCATTTCAAAGTAAGGTCAAGTAACATATCCCATCTAATGAAAGCTAGTTAAGAAGGTTACATCCTTAGTGCCAATTGAAAGATTTTCGGTTGACAGAGCAGAATAGCAGAGATTGATGTTATTTTTCATAAACTCATTTACCTGCCCTCAATCTCCAAGATGTTGTTATGGATCATTTGCAGAAAAAAAGCAAACAGGCTGGAGCTTGTTTCATTTAAAGAAAGGCTCTAAAAAAATTAAAAAAGGAAAAGATGTTGTCCTAATTAATAAGGAAGAACAAGTTGAAAAGATGCATCTTTGACTTTAAGCATATTTTAGTCTCGATTTAAAGTATCAAAAACCTCAATAAAACCAAAATTTTAGATTCTGTATTTAAAAATGCACTACACACAAACACATTTGGAAACAGATCAGAATTCACAATTTGTGCAACATTTGCATTTTTAGCAAAGAGGCAATTTTCTCAAAATGGTGAGAGGTGGCGAGAAAGCCAGGTAAAAATGTCTAACTGTGATTTTAAAATGCATACAGTGACTTATTACAATAAAATGTGATATATAACATCCTAGTAACTTCACTGTTTTACACATGATCATTTATAATATTCTATAGCATACTACCATAATCTATCATCCTCTTCACGTTCTGCATCTGGGTCTGTCTGCATGTGGATTTTTTTATCTTCCAGGAATGCTGCAAAGGGGTGAGCTGAGGTTTGCCTGATACTTATGGGCAGTCCTTTTCTTTTAATAATATAAACAAAACCTTCGTATAGTGATAGCAACAAGGCACACCACACCAACCCAAAACTTCAAAATTATGCAAATTGAAAGTTAAGGGAAAAGCATCCTGAATACATTGACATTTTCACATAGTCCAGAACACCCCAACACCCCATGAGGCTTTCATTTCTATCAATCAAATAAAAAAAGGAATACTGAGAGCACTCCTTAACAGGGGGACATCAGTAGCATTAAGACAAAATAACTTCCTAAATGCATGGACGGTGTAACAATCAGATGCACCGATCTTTTGATACAAAAGTATACAAGATCACAGTTAACTTTTTGCACGACAGTACAAGTCTAAAAGTTGGGAATACATATGGCTTCTTGGTATGTATAAAGATACTTCTTAGGAAATTCTGCACCACTGCACAACGCAGAATTTTGCAAAATTAACATTGTGCACACAGATTTCAAAGTAGCAGCCGTGTTAGTCTGTATCCGCAAAAAGAACAGGAGTACTTGTGGCACCTTAGAGACTAACAAATTTATTTCAGCATAAGCTTTCATGGGCTACAGCTCACTTCTTCAGATGCATAGAGTGGAACACACAGACAGAAGATATTTAGACCTTAACAGCAGGATTGTCTGGCTATGTGGACTCTCTCCTCAGGCCCTACACTACCAGCACTCCCAGCTATCTTCGAGACACCACTGACTTCCTGAGGAAACTACAATCCATCGGTGATCTTCCAGAAAACACCATCCTGGCCACTATGGATGTAGAATCCCTCTACACCAACATTCCACACAAAGATGGACTACAAGCCATCAGGAATAGCATCCCCGATACCATCATGGCAAACCTGGTGACTGAACTTTGTGACTTTGTCCTCACCCACAACTATTTCACATTTGGGGACAATATATACCTTCAAGTCAGCGGCACTGCTATGGGTACCCGCATGGCCCCACAGTATGCCAACATCTTTATGGCTGACTTAGAACAACGCTTCCTTAGCTCTCGTCCCCCTAAAGCCCCTACTCTACTTGCGCTACATTGATGATATCTTCATCATCTGGACCCATGGAAAAGAAGCCCTCGATGAATTCCACCATGATTTTAACAATTTCCATCCCACCATCAACCTCAGCCTAGACCAATCCACACAAGCGGTCCATTTCCTAGACACTACTGTGCTAATAAGCGATGGTCACATAAACACCACCCTATACCGGAAACCCACTGACCGCTATACTTACCTACATGCCTCCAGCTTCCATCCAGGACACACCACACGATCCATTGTCTACAGCCAAGCTCTAAGATACAACTGCATTTGCTCCAATCCCTCAGAGATAAACACCTACAAGATCTCTATCAAGCATTCTTAAAACTACAATACTCACCTGCTGAAGTGAAAAAACAGATTGACAGAGCCAGAAGAGTACCCAGAAGCCACCTACTACAAGACAGGCCCAACAAAGAAAATAACAGAACGCCACTAGCCGCCACCTTCAGCCCCCAGCTGAAACCTCTCCAGCGCATCATCCAAGATCTACAACCTATCCTGAAAGATGATCCCTCACTCTCACAGATCTTGGGAGACAGACCAGTCCTCGCTTACAGACAGCCTCCCAACCTTAAGCAAATACTCACCAGCAACCGCACACCATACAACAAAAACTCTAACCCAGGAACCTATCCTTGCAACAAAGCCCGATGCCAGCTCTGTCCACATATCTATTCAAGTGACACCATCATAGGACCTAACCACATCAGCCACACCATCAGGGGCTCATTCACCTGCACATCTACCAACGTGATATATGCCATCATGTGCCAGCAATGCCCCTCTGCCATGTACATTGGCCAAACTGGACAGTCTGTACGCAAAAGAATAAATGGGCACAAATCTGACATCAGGAATCATAACATTCAAAAACCAGTGGGAGAACACTTCAACCTCTCTAATCACTCAGTGACAGACTTGAAGGTGTCAGTTTTGCAACAAAAAAACTTCAAAAACAGACTCCAAAGAGAGACTGCTGAACTCGAATTAATATGCAAATTAGACACAATTAACTTAGGTCTAAACAGGTTTCAGAGTAGCAGCCGTGTTAGTCTGTATCCGCAAAAAGAACAGGAGTACTTGTGGCACCTTAGAGACTAACAAATTTTAATTGGCCTCTCAGAGTTGGTAAGACAACTCCCACCTGTTCATGCTCTCTGTATGTGTGTATATATATCTCCTCAATATATGTTTCACTCTATATGCATCCGAAGAAGTGGGCTGTAGCCCACGAAAGCTTATGCTCTAATAAATTTGTTAGTCTCTAAGGTGCCACAAGTACTCCTGTTCTTTTTAGGTCTAAACAGAGACTGGGAATGGTTGGGTCATTACACTAATTGAATTTTTTCCCGCCATGTTAAGTTCTCCTCACACCTTCTATGGGACATCTCGATTATCACTTCAAAGTTTTTTCTTCTGCTGCTACTGATAGCTCATCTCAATTGATTGGCCTGTTACAATTGGTATGCGTACTTCCACCTTTTCATGTTCTCTGTATGTATAAATATCTTCTGTCTGTGTGTTCCACTCTATGCATCTGAAGAAGTGAGCTGTAGCCCACGAAAGCTTATGCTGAAATAAATTTGTTAGTCTCTAAGGTGCCACAAGTACTCCTGTTCTCATTGTGCACACAGAATTTCCTTTCTCCCACAGAAATGGGCTGCAGTGCTGCTGGCCACCACTAGGGGCCACTGGACCCAGCAGAGCCCAGCTCGCACATAGACACTGACGGGGGAGGGAACTAGTGGGTTCCTGACAGCTGCAGTTCCCAGCATGCCCTGAGGAAAAGCCTGGGACCAAGCATCAGGCTGTTTCTCCCTCTGGATCCCTGGGCTCGGGGGGGGGGGGGGGGGAGGGGGGAGGGAGGGGAAGATCTGGGCTGGGAGGGCCACAGCTGGGGTCTGGGAGGGTGGAGGTGCAGGTATTTGGACAAGGGGGGCCCCGCGGCTGGGCTGGGGGTGTGGGTATCTGACCAAGGGAGGGCCCGCAGACATAATTGTCGACAGGTATTTTGAAATAAATTACCAAAATAATTGAAACCGGTGTGATTATGTAGTGTTATTTTGACAAATAAAATTTGCAGAATTTTAAAATATTGTGTGCAGAATTTTTAATTTTTTGGTGCAGAATGCCTCCAGGAATAATAAGAGATGGAAGCAAAAGCCTGATGAGGTGTGTTGTTGGCAATGTGCAAATGACAATGAATGCCAGTGACTTTTTCCTTAACTTCTGATTTTCATGCTTTTAAGGTTTTGGGTTGGCAGGGTACAAATTTAAATGTCACAAAATGAAGTTTTTATTTGTATTAATTTACTAATTCTTTTTATACAGTATTGGTGTACCTTGGTAGATAGCTCCCCAAGGTTAGGGAGGAGAGGGGGGAGTTTGAAAGCAGAAGAGGAGTCCCTGGGAGCAAGGAGGGCTGGGAGCAGCAGGAGAGCTGGGTGTGGAGTGTGGAGGATTGGGCCAAAAGGAAGCTGAGGAGAATAGAGGTTGGAAGAAAGGAGAAGGATGCAGGGGGCTAGAGAGCTGAGGGCAGGAGAGGGAAAGGATTGGGCATCTGGTACAACTGGAGATTGGGAAGCTGGAAAGAGGAATGTCAAGGAGTGGGGGGAAAGAGTTTCTCTCTGTTTGTCTCTATTGTGTGTGCCAGAAGTTGTAAATATTGCATCCTCTGAATTCTACGCAGTCAATAGTTCATCATGTAAACCCCTACACATAGCACTATGTTGACATGGGTTGCTTCCTAAGCAAAATAAAATCATCATACCTTTAATGCCACACTTTCAAAGAACATTATTCTTAAAAATTACAACAGAGAAAAACATAAAATTGGTATTTTTGTAAACTATAGATATACAGTAATCTACATCAGAGGTTTACTGTAGAATTTCCATGTATATAAAAGTGATACATTAGGGATCCTACATCAAAAAACAACCATTTTTAATTTCAAAATATTTTAAATACATCACATCCCTAAAAATTCCAATTGCACAGAAAACTAAGTCCCTGAACACTCTATTTTGTATGTTTTTTCTGGCATAAAATATTTAGCATATTTCCAATCTTTTCCAGTTATTCTCTGGTATACAACCTGAACTATGGCTTTGCTATCATTCTACCATAATTCTGTAGTTTAATGTATGCGACAGGTAACCAGAGCAGAGGATGGCCACCTATACATACATTTATAAGTCTGAAGGGGGAAAAAATACTTCCCTCTACCACAAAAAATTGCTTTAAGTTATCCCTGTGCATGGCTGCCAATTATGAGTTCCATGTTCTATTTCAGGAGTCAGCAACCTTTCAGAAGTGGTGTGCCGAGTCTTCATTTATTCACTCTAATTTAATGTTTCACATGCCGGTAATACATTTTAACGTTTTTAGAAGGTCTTCTCTATAAGTCTATAAACTATTGTTGTATGTAAACAAGTTTTTTAAAATGTTTAAGAAGCTTTAATTTAAAATTAAATTAAAATGCAGATCTTATCAGTTTAGTGCAGTGGTTCTTAACCTGGGGTGCATGCACCCCCTGGGGCAGGGCCAGTGCAAGGATATTTTGCGCCCTAGGCGAAACTTCCACCTCCCCCTCCCCCTTGCACATCGGTTCATTGAGGGGCAAATCCCAACGAGCCTTTATAGACCCCAGGGGCCAGCCGTGCCCAGGGGCTGCTCCCCAGACCAGGTTCCCCCTCCCCGCCTCCTGAACTCCCCTGGGGGATGCACAGCGCCCCCACGAGTCCTCCCCACCCCACCCCGGTGGCCCCCGCCCCGAGTCCACTCACTGGCTTTGCCGGGCTTGGGCCGCTACAGCAGCTCGGCAGGGAGAAGGCGCTTTCCGGAGGCACCGGAGAGCCAGAGTGTCCTGCTTGCGGCAGCAGCGAGCCCCAGCCATGGAGGAGCCGGCGCGGTGCAGGGGGGCAGCAGCCCTGCAAAGGCAGCGGCGGCACCACTAGCGGGGAGCAGTTGCACCCCCCCACCCCTCCTGCCTAGGATGCGCCCCGGTGCCCCTCCTGGGGGCTCCTGCAGGCTGCAGCGGATGCATGCGGGCGTGAGCACCCATGTGCCCCCCGGCTCCCCCCTCACCTAGGGTTACCATATTTCAACAATCAAAAGAGAGGACGGGGCGGGAGAGCCCTGCCCCCATCCACTCCCTCCCACTTCCTACCCACTGACTGCCCCCCTCAGAACCTCCAACCCCCCCCCCGCTCCTTGTCCCCTGACTGCTCCCTCCTGGGACCCCTGCCCCTAACGGCCTCCCAGAACCCCACCCCCTACCTAAGCCTCCCTGTTCCTGGTCCCCTGACTGCCCCCTCCAGAGACCCCCCCACCCTAACTGCCCCCCTAGGACCCTACCCCCTACCTGTCCCCCGACCCTTATCCACACCCCCAGACAGACCCCTGGGACTCCCACACCCCATCCAACCACTTCCCGCCCTCTGACAGGATCCCCAGAACTCCCAACCCTTCCAAACCTCCCCCTGCTCCCTGACTGCCCCCCAGGACTCCCCTTACCATGCCCATGCCGGTCAGACGCTGGCTCCACATGGAGGCAAAACATGCTACTGGGCTGCCGCGCGCACAGCCCCTCCCCCGCAAAGTGCTGAGGCAGCGGGAGGGGGGAGCTCCGGGAGGGGCAGCGGCGGCTCACACTTCCGGGAGCCGCAGAACCCAAGTGCAGTGAGGGGGGTGCCGGGGGGCACGCCTGCCCAGGCTGCGGCTCCCAGCCGCCTGCAGCGGATGCATGCAGGCGGTGGTCCCCGTGCACTCCCTGGCTCCCCACTCTCCCGGGAGCCGCAGAACCCGAACGCGGTGAGTGGGGAGCCAGGGGGCGCGCCTGCCGCCGGTCTGGGGTCCCGGCCGCCGGCCCCGCTCAGCCTCCTGCCGGCCTGGGGTTCCGTTCACTCAGCCGGCAGCAGGCTGAGCGGGGCCGGCAGCCAGGACCCTGGCTGGCAGCCGTGTGCCAGGCAAAATCGGCTCACGCGTGCCGTAGGTTGCCGACCCCTATTCTATTTGATAGTGATACAATTTTGATGAACAAAAATCAATGGAAGGAGTTGCACAAGAGTATATAAAAGAAGAATATGACTCTCTATTTACCTTATAATTTCAAATTATGCTGGAAAGGAACTTTTCAGCTAGTTTCAACCTGTCCTCTAAACTTGCAGGCATAAATCCAAATCAGGTAATTCAGTAACTAGTGGTCTGTAATGTAAGTTTAGAGGCTGCAGCACAAAGTTTGGTTTAGAACAGTCAAATGTATAGTGTAATTGGTTAAAAACAGTTTTGAATTCATTTAAGAGTGAAAAATATTTAAACTTCGAACAAACTAATATCATAGTTTGGAAAAAAAAAACAATGAAAAAGTAAAATTAGTTTTGTTGCTTAGCATTCTGTAATTTTTCATTTCTCATAACAAACACATCTCAGGTCTGGCCATCTAAGGATAGGCTATCACACTTTTTTCCACTGATCAAAAAGTAGGTTCCAAGAATTCCTCTTGAAGATTTTTATTCTTTGTTCTGTCAGTTCCCTCTACTAGAACATGGATGGTACAGGCAGAGTGAGCCCTGAAAAAGAGCATCTTTCAGATATTGCATGCAAGCACTTTTGTCCATCAGGGATCTAAACCATTTGCCCTGAGAGGGCAGGAAGTGTCACGCTGTCTGGAGTGGCTCACGACAGAGTGCCAACCTCAGGGCAGACTGTCAAAAAGCAGGGCAGAAACTCCAAATTGGCTGTATATTCTGTAATTAGATTTCACCAACCCAGTAACAAGTGTGAACTCCTAAAACACTATAACAGTCTTACCATGGAGTCGCAGACAGTCCCTTTGGGTATTACAGTCTATCTTGACACCCAGGCAAGCTGGACTATGTCATATATGGTCACTTTACACCAAAAATCACAACAATATCCAGATTACTCCCAGTGTCAAAGGACCAGTCACTTATCGCAGGTCTCAAACCAAAGACAACACCTGTAGCCAATCCTGTAATAAACTACCTAAAGATTTATTAATTAGAAAAGAAATTAGTTATTTACAAGGTTAAAACAGGAAACACACACACACACACAAATGAGTTACAGTCTAAGAAGATAATATGGAGCTGCTTATTGTAGAAGCCTGTATGTCCTTTAGGGCTGCCCCATGCCAAGCAGCATGGGGATGCTTATGTTTAGGGATCTTTGCCCTTCAGAGTCCAGATAGCATAAAAATCTCAGTATCTCCTTGTCAGGGATTTTTATCGCTTTCACCCCAAATTCCAAGCCAATGGGATAAGTTCATGTGCAGGTCTCCCCTCCAGGGAGGGAGTGAGGAATGCAATCAATGTCTCTGTCCTCTGATGGAACACAATGCCTCATTTACCTTCAATGAGGCATCTTGTCTGCAGGACAAGTACTTTACCTTAATGCTGATTTTCCTGTTTGGTGAGTTACACAATTACAGAGGTTTACAATGCAAACACTCAATATAACTTTATACCAGGGACTACACATATTATAAGTAGGATTAATAAATGCAGCATCCTACAAGTATTCCATAAAGTCTAAACATTGAACATATTCCTATAAACACTAATAGCTATTTTAACTATACTAACCCATAAGTAAGCCAAACTGGTTTCCAGCTATGCATAAGTAAGCCAAACTGGTTTCCAGCTATGCATTTGTCAGTGTTCATTGAGGCCTGGGGCCTTGGCATGAGCTGACCAGCATCACAGAAAGGATTTGTGTTCAGTGTATGTCCCAAAGTGCCAGGATGCTGTCATGTTGTCTGAGTTTTTGTGAATTCCACAGATCCTAAGATAGCACACCCTGAAAGTGAGCTTTCCAGTTGAGCATGGATGAGTCTTTTGTGACCAGTGCAATTGGAGTTGGATGGCTGAATAATATTCCTGCTAATTCAGTCTCTGTAGACTTCCACCAAGGGAGTTTTTGCAACACCTCTGATGGGATAGTCATATGCCTCTGCTCTGTCCTTGTTTGGGATGTGCACTTGTGCCAGCTAATGTTATAAGGGTCTCTGGTGAAGCCTTGCATGGAGTATCAAATGTAGATATCATGATCACGCACCTGACAAATCTGAGGGTGAACCTTGGTTTTTGGCATAGCTGATGCTAAAGGATCTGTACAGCTTGTAGTATCTGAAGAAATCAGTCTTCTGGGAGGAAAACTCTTCCTATGGTCAATATTCTCTTTTGACACGGGACCAGGTGTGATTTTTCCAGCTGCTTTCCAACCCTAGCACATGAAACCAGTGACAAATTAGAGCTATTGAGTGAAGGAGCTCCTGACATGAACTGGCCTTGAGGAACCTGTCATCCAAGCAGGCAAACACAGTGCACCCCTTGTTTTCTCAGATGTGCTGATGCTACTGCCAGACACTGTGAATATTCTAAGCACAGTTGACAGGCCAAAGAGGATAAATGTGTATTGAAAGTGTTTGTTCTCAATGTAAAAAGACAGGTATTTTTTGCAGATAATGCCTATCTGGAAGTAAGAAACTTTGAGATCGAGAGCTGAATACCCGTCTTCTTGGGACAGGGAGGGGATGGTTATATCTACAGAGAGCATTCTGAACTTACAAGGTCTTTACATATCTGTTCTGTCTTCTCATGTATAGGATTGGGTACAGGCAGTTTCCTTTCTTGTGGATCACAAAGTATTGAGTAGAAGCTCTTCCTCAGAAACTTCCGAGGAACCTCCTCTCTTGCTTCCTTGGATTGGAGGCAGCTGACAACTCTTCAAGAAGAGGTCTCATGAGAAGGATCCTGGAAAAGGATTGGGAAAGGCGAGGTTAGGAGATGTTCTCGGGATGAATTCAATGGAATAATCTGACATACCCAGTGATACAATGTGATCTCATACAAGGCTTTGCAGATGACCCCTACACACACACACACAATAAAGAGGCTGTAGAGAAAGGGTATAGTGTGCAGGATGCTGATATGTGGCTCTCAATCATAATGTCAAACCTGCAATTTAGAGGCAAATGCAGCAATGTGGGTGGAGCCAATGCAATGGGTCTTCTGCTTTCCTTGCTATTTCAGAGAATAAACTGGGTGAGATGCTGGCCATGGCTTTCTTTAAGGTGCACAGGCACATCTGGTTGACAAAGCTAGTCTGTAGTATCTGAAGGAAGTGTACAACGGTGAGTCCTTGAGAAGGCTGAGCTGAACCAAAAGGACCTTATGGTAGCTTGTGGACTTCAAGCTCCTGAGAGTCTTGTAAATTCTCTCACTGAAAATGTCTCTTCCATCAAAAGGCAAGTCCTCTATTGGGCCATGCACCTCAGGAGTAAGGCCTCATGTTCTCAACCAGAAGTGTCTCTTCACAGGAGATCCCAGCAGGCAGAAGTGTCATAAGCTGGCTGAAGTCCATAAAGGGTCAGAAGCTGCAATCTTTCCTTCTGAGGCTAGATCTTTCACCAGCTATTTCTTTTCCCTCAGGGACCAAATCCAAGATGGGCAATGTAGCTTCCCACAGGCCATATTGGTAATGTGCTAGCATTCCTTGATAATAGGCAGACCCAGAGAAACATGCCTTAATGCTGACACAGTTCAGTCTGCATCCTCTCTCAGTCACAAAAGAGGAGTGAGAGGTCTTTGTGCTCTGATTTCTTGACAGCTGCTGCAACCATCAGGAACTTAGCATTGGAGTGGTAAGGAAAGAAGGAAAAGTCCTGATTAGGAATCAGATACAGCCTATTGTATCTACTGAAGACTGCTGACGATGATGATGAGGGTGTAAAGCCAGACATTTCCAGCTGAATCAAATAGACACAGTAAGCGGGTAGGAAATTTTAACCTTCAGTTTTTGACTGAAAGATGTGAAATAAAGGACCAAGTTTGTAGTTGGCGCCTCAGGAGTGTACAGCTGAGTCTATTCACCATCCTGTTCAACCGTTCTTGAAGCTAGTGGAATTCACCTGGTGGGGATGTAATGTTCTCATCTGGTGACGTTCCACTAGTCAGAATGTAATCTGCAGGGATATCATCATCATCATCATTCATGTAAACATCTCCAATGGTATCCAGGTTTGTAGGCGTCTGGTTACCTGGAGCTGCAAGTAGCAATGTTGGTAGCAGTAGCAAAACTGGTGCCAGAGCCAACAGGATCTAGGCAAGACCATTGGTTGCTCAGGTGGTAGCATGGGCTGAGGTGGTGCTGGCAGGGCCAGGTTTGGTGCCAGCAGGGTTGGACATTGTGACAAAGCCGCCAGGAGCTGAGGGGGAAGAGTAGTGAACGTGACCAAGCATGGTAAACATACTGAGGCCAATGATGGTGGGCCTGATGCTCTCAACTGAGCCAGATCAAAGAGGCTTTTACCATGTCCTGTAGTGCAGGCTACAACACATTTTGCTTGGGTCAATGTAGAAAGTCCCCTTAATCATCTGGGACTGAAGGGGTGTTTGGTGAAATGAGGTGATAGACTGTGGAGGAGGCTGGAAAGGTTCTTTTCCCTGGCTTTTCAGAGATCAAACAGCCTGCAAATTGAAAGTAAAGTCAAATGCTGATAGTGGAGTCTCAGAAGTCTGATACAATAGATGACCCTTTGGTCTCAGCAATGCCCAGTGCACATATGGAATATGCATTGGTGAACATGGGCTCTTTTGTGGTGCCACTGGCACTTGGAGGGTTGAGTTGTTTCTTTGTTCAAGCTTCCCTAGGATTAGTTGGGGTCTCTTTATCCGAACTGTCTCATTCAAGTCAGATCTTGTTTCTTCTCTGGCATCTTGAAAGGAAGAACAATGCTATGGCAGCAGAGTGCCTGGTACCAAAAAGGACTGAGCTGTTGATGTAGCCACTTCCCCTTCAGTCCAGTGAACTCAGAGCACCTGTGCACATTTTGACATTGGTGACAACTCTCAGTGCCAAGGACAATTCCCGAACTTAAGAAGGTGCTGATCATAGCAAGGCCTTTGAAGATCCAGTGTCCAAGCCCTTTCTAGATGTTGGTGCCAAAGACAGTAACAACTTGGAATTCAGCAGGTGAGGTTTTGCCCACTTAGTGGAGGAGGGCTTGGTGCTGACATGGGTCAGTGAGGGCCCACATTATCAGCCTAGTTGAATGTTGCAAAGGCTGTAGGTTTTAGCACGTCCCCAGTCAGGTGCTCTCAATTTAAGTTGCTGTTACCAGTGTGTTCTAGACAGGCCTTACAGACTGAGCTCTGTAAGAGGCTGCAGTCCTCACCCAAACATACTAAACAGTGCACACGAATGTCCAGTTTCAGGTCTGTAGAACAACAGGCAGTCCAGAGCTTATAGCCCTTTTTAGCCTCTGTGTTATAGTTATAGCCATGATAGTTGTGCAGTCTCCAAGCCAGAAGGGAGCCCTCTTTTTTCTCAGAGGGAAAGGGCTGACACTGACTAAACTAAACTAACCACTAGAGAGGTTCATAACACTCTTTACTACGGAAGAGAAGAAACTGAAACAGGTGAGGGCCACAATCCTTTATATACACTTAGGTGTTGATCTTAATCATCATTAGGGGAGCTTATGCAATCCTAACTAACATGGCTTTGGTAGAGGATCTGTGACTCAACACAAGGGGACACCATATCCTACAAATGGGAATGCACAAAGGCCCTCCAAGGCCTACAGATTTTACTTTTGGACTCAATTCAGTACTTCTTAATTAAAATGGATTCACTGAGTAGAACTAAGAGCAAAATTAACTACTCCAACTCCTAAATGCTCTGTCAGATGATACCAGTTTATCTATCTGGTAAAGAAGCAAACCAAAGATCAAGTTGCAACTCAGTATATTTCATCCTATACTTCCCCCCAGCCTCTGGATGTTGTTGTAGCCTTGGTAGAGCAAGTGACCCAGATCAGCTAAATCACAAGCTCCCTAACAGCCTGGAATAAATATGGCAAGTTTTATTCATCTGAAAGTAAGCATCTTGGCTGCCTTGAAACGCTCTCTCTCTCTCTCTCTCTCACACACACACACACACACCTCACCTTCCCCACTATTTTGCTCTATGAAAACAGAATTACAGATAGTTGCTCTCATCACAGCCAACATATGCAATTTCCTTTTTAGACCATATCTGGACTTAGAACTAAATAAAAGCAATGTAGTTGACTGGTTCCAGTGAAAGTCTATTGCCTTTAGGTATGAAGTGTAGAACTGGCCTGAGTACTATCTTTTCAGGAAAAAGCTGTATGAATGGTACTTTAATGAAAGAGCTTCCAGCTAATTGACTCCCTCAGTAATTTAATTATCAGAAGAGAGACTGAAGGTTACAAAATAGAGATACTTCTGACAAGGATTAAAATCAAACTTTCATGAGAGCTTCCTACAGAAAGTCAAAGGCACTGTTTCAATGGCTGTGTGATGACACGTGGCTGCTCCAGAACACTGGCTTCAAGGCAGGCTTAACAATGGCTTTAAGGAAGTGAGAGATATGAGGGTTTAATAAAATAGAATGAGGTTTATTACAAGATCAAAAACTTGAACCTTTAAGAAACTAATTTTCAGACCTTTTTAATACCTCCCAAGCTATACTCCAAAGTGTCCATTAAGTGGAGAATCAACTCTATCAAAAGCATGACATGAAATCTTTCCTAGACGTTAGCAGAAATACCACAATTTCCCAGGAATAAGGCATGCTTTAGGAGATGCAACTGTTCTGGTTCCAGGTGGACAGCTTCAACCAGTGGAAATCAGAGTAAGTACATGGACCCTAGAGGAAGAGGTCCTTGAAATTGAAGACAATCCATAGTTAGTCCATTGGCACATGCATTAGCCTGCATAATCAGGGTCACTAATGCTAGTGATGAATACATGATCCTTGCACACCTTTCTGTCTCTCAGAGGGAATAAGGAAAAAAGCATGCAGGGGAATGAGAGTCAAACTATCTTCCATATCTGCGAACATGTGGATATCATGATGGGAAGAGGAGGTTACTTACTTGTAACTGGAGGTTCTTTGAGATGTGTGGTCCCTATCTGTATTCCACTGTGGATTATGCATGCACACCATGCATCCGGATTCTGAGAATTTGAGAGTAGTGTCCCATGGTCCACACATGCGCTCTGGCTCACCTTGTGCCTCTGTCTGAGGGGATAAAGGGCAGAGCAGACTAACCACTTTGATACGATCCAAAGCAGAGGGGAAGGAGGGTGGGTAGTTTCCACTACCCTCTATAGATAGAGGCCACTCATCTCAAAGATTCTACAGTTACAGGTAAGTAACCTCCTCCCCTTCTTTGAGTGACGGTCCCTATTGTATTCCACTGTGGGTGACTGACAAGCAGTACCTAAGTAGGAGGAGGATGCAAGGAAGTAGACGGTAGGGCTGAGTGGAGTACCACCATCCCAAAGGAGACAATCAGCAGAAGAGTCCTGCACCAGGGCATAATGTCTTGCAAATGTGTGAACAGAGCCCCACATGACTGCTTTATGGATGTCCAATAGGGGTGCCTCCTGAAGAGATGCCATAGTTGTGACAGTTGCTTGTGCTCTGGTGGAATGAGCTCTTACCCCATGGGCAGAGGGGAAGGTTTGATAGCGAACGGAGTAGAACACAGCCAAAGAGCCAATCGGAGATTCTCTGTGTGAAGATCATGTGCTCTCTGACTCTTTCTGCTACAGCAACAAACAGTCTCAGGGATTTCCTGTTTGCTTTTGTTCCATGCAGGTAAAAGACGAAGGCCCACCAAACAATTAGGAGTGGAGTCTTTGTTCATCTGCAGAAGCATGAAGTTTTGGGAAGAACAGAGGTAAATGAACTGATTGGTTACAGTGAAATTCTGAAACTACCTGGGGGTGAATTTGGGGTGCAGATGCAAAGAAACCTTATCCTTATGGAATACAGTGTATGGAGAATCTGCCACCATCACTCCAAGTTTGCCAGCCCTTCTAGCTGAGGTGACTGCTACAATGAAAGTGACCTTCATGAAAAGGAGAGATATGGAGCAAGAAGCAAAAGGTTCAGTGGTGGGTGGGAGGGGGAGTGAGGCTTCTGAGTACTGAGAGAACAAGGTTTATGTTCCACTGGGGAGTAGGCTTCAGAATAGATGGGAAGGTTCTTATTAGGCCTTTCCAGAATCTATTGGTCAATGGATGTGTGAAGACCGAGTAGCCCTGAGGTGGATGGTAGGCAGCAATAACTGCCAAGTGGACTCCCAATGAGCTGATGTACAAACCTGATGTATTCAAAGATAGATATAGTCCAAGATGAGAGGAATATCTGTAGTTTCTGGGAGAAAGCCTCTTTGATGTGCCCAAGAAGAAAAGTGCTTCCCTTTAGCTAGGTAACATTTTCTAGAGTCCTTTCTACTATTAAAGAGGATGCCTTGTATGGCTATGTAGCATGAACGTTCTAAGGATGATACCCATTCAAATACCATTTGTATTTGGTATTTGTTGGTAATCATTAGGAAAAGGATAGATAATAAGATAGAAAATATCATATTGCCTCTATATAAATTCATGGTACGCCCACATCATGAATACTCCATGCAGATCTGGTCACCCCATCTCAAAAAAAAAAACAAAAAAAAAGGTATACTGGAATTGGAAAAGGTACACAGAGAAGGACAACAAAAATGATTAGGGGTATGGAACAGCATCCATATGAGGAGAGATTAATAAGACTGGGACTTTTCAGCTTGGAAAAGAGACGACTAAGGGGGCGGGATATGATAAAGGTCTATAAAATCATGACTGGTGTGGAGAAAGTAAATAAGAAAGTGTTATTTACTCCTTCTCATAACACAAGAACTAGGGGTCACCAAATGAAATTAATAGGCAGCAGGTTTAAAACAAACAAAAGGAAGAATTTCTTCATACAACGCACAGTCAACCTGTGGAACTCTTTGCCAGAGGATGTTATGAAGGACAAGGGTTCAAAAAAGGGTTCAAAAAAGAACTAGATACGTTCATGGAGGATCGGTCCCTCAATGGCTACTAGCCAGGATGGGCAGGGGATGGTGTCCCTAGCCTCTGTTTCCCAGAAGCTGGGAATGGGCAACAGGAGATGGGTCACTTGATGATTAACTGTTCTGTTCATTCCCTCTGAAGCACCTAGCATTGGCCACTGTCTTAAGACAGGATAATGAGCTAAATGAACCTTTGGTCTGACCCCATATGGCCATTCTTATGTACCGTGCCCTGAGGTGGAGTGAATGTGGATCTTGTTGTTCCACTGGGTCAGGAGCTTTCCAGATGAAGAAATGTTGGGAGGATGATTGGTGGTTGGGATGCCATGCACAGGAGGTTTGGAGACCAGAACTGTCCTGCTGTATTTTGCATAGAACTCATGGCAGGAGCAGTAGTGGAGAGAAGGCATAACTTAGGTAATCCGACCAAATAAAAAGCAGAGTGTTGTCCTGGGAGTGGCAACCTAGGTCTTCTCTGGAGAAATATGTGGTGCATTTCCTGTTAGCTTGAGAGGCAAACAGATCCCTGGTTGGAGTTCCCCATAGTGCAAAAATATTTCACAGCACTGAGTCATGGAGCTCCCACTCAAAATTAACTGCAAAATGTCTACTGAGGGAGTCTGCAAGCACATTTTGCTTCTCTGGAAGGTAGTTCCAGAGGTTGCTGATACACCAGTTCCAGAGGCTGACTGCTTCTGCACAAAAGGGAGGCCAATCTCATTTCTCTCTGCTTGCTGATGTAGAAAACAGTCTGACATAAGAACATGGTGGGCATGGATGAATGGAAGAAAGGACTTGCAGGCCTTCCCGACTGCTCGCAACTCCAGGATATTGATGTGCATCCTGGACTCTTGAGACATCCAGGTACCTTGTGCCATGTGGCTGTTCATGTGGGCTCTCCAACCTAATAGGAATGCGTTTGTAATAATGGTCCTGTTCAGAGAGGAAGGGAGAAAGGGGATGCCCATGATGAGGATTTGTCCACCATAGCAGAGAAGACCATGACATTCATGGAATGGCGGTTTGGAGAGTATACTGACTGCAGCCATGTTTGAAGGCAATGAAGGCAGAGTCCTACAAATGGAGTGACATAGGTGCATGAGGCCATCTGACCTAGGAGAAACAGACATGACTTAACCAGCACTCAAGGACTGTTTATGATGTAAGCTATGATATTATTCATGGACTGGAATCTGTCCTGGGGCAGGTACACTCTTGCAGCGATAGAATTCAAGGTTGCCCCGATGAAGTACAGAGATTGTGGGGGTGAAAACAGATTTATCAGTGTTTTGGCACCCAGTGAAGAAAGGAGATGTAGCATCATGAAAGTTGACATATAGGCTTCCTAGCAGGACTTGGTGACAAGGAGCCAATCGTTGAGGTAGGGGAAGACAATGAGATGATCACGTCTGACATGGGCTGCTACTACAGAAAATATCTTGGAAAAGATTCTGGGGGCAGTCTCTATTCTAAAGGGGAGTTTTCTGTACTGAAAATGATTAGAGCCCACCATGAATCTAAGGAAGTATCTCTGGGTAGGATGAATGTGTATGTGAAAGTAGGCATCCTTCAAATCAAGAGCCATGAACCACATGCCCTTTTCTAAATATAGGATTATAGCTACCAACATGACCATGCAAAATGTGAGTCTGCGAACGAAGCAGTTGAGATGACAGAGATCAATGATAGGTCTTCAACTGCCCTTTTTGGGTACCAGGAAGTACGTCGAGTAAACCCACTTTGTTGGTATTGAGAAGAGACGTGTTCTATTGCTCTTTGCTGCAATAAAGGAGTTCACCTATTGTTTGAAAATACTCTTGTGAGAATCGTCCTGAAGGGGCAGGGGGATGGTGAGGGGGATTTTGGAGGAGGCAGGGATGCAAACACTATTGTGTGGCCAGAGTGGATGACATTCAGTACCCACTTGTCTGTTGTTATTGGACTCCAGGTGTTTAAAAAGAGTGCTAGATGACCCTCAAATGGTGTGTGAGGGTCAGGAATTTTTGGGCTTAAATGTTTTGTGGCTTTCGAGCTCCCATCGAAAATAATGTCAAGTGGGTGGCTGAAATTGAGATGCAGATCCTGTTGCAGATGGTGCAGTGAAGCGGGATTTTTGAACCATCTGTCTCTTCCATGGTAGTTCATAGGGTCTCTGATGGAAAAACTGCTAAGTCATATGTCTAGAGCTGAACAATGGGTGGTGAAACTTCCTCTTGGGGCAGCAGTGTATATCCCCAGCGAGCAGAGGGTAGTCCTGGAGTCCTTCAGAGTATGGAGGGACTCGTCAATCTTCTGGTTGAAGAGTTGCAATTCATCAAATAGGAGGTATTTGATGGCATTCTGGCCCCTCCTAGGGAATCCTGACACATGGAGCCATGACTCCCTGTGCATGACAATGGCAGTAGCCATAGATCTAGAGGTATCAGCAGCATCGACTGCAGATTGGAGTGCAGAATGCCTACAGCTATCAGAGCTCTGTCCTGCTGCGGAAAGCTGTCAGTAAACTCCACAAGGAGGGATAGCTCAGTGGTTTGAGCATTGGCCTCCTAAACCCAGGGTTGTGAGTTCAATTCTTGAGGGGGCCATTTAGGGATCTGGGGCAAAAATCTGTCTGGGAATTGGTCCCCCCCTTTGAGCAGGGGGTTGGACTAGATGACCTCCTGAGGTCCCTTCCAACCCTGATATTCTATGAAATTTGGTCTAATTCAAGAAATTGTATTTAGCAATTAGCACCTGATAATTGGCTATCCTGAACTGGAGGCTGGATGATGAGATGATCTTTCTCACTAGCAGATCCAGGCATTTGCCCTCTTTGTCAGCAGCATTGACTGGGGATGTTGCTATCTAGCTGTTTTAGAAGCAGCATGGACTACCCGTGAGTTGGGAGCAGGGTGAGAAAGCAAACATTCCCCTCCTTTGGCTGGCACATAATAACGCTTCTCCACTCTTTTGGGGGTAGGAGTGCAGGGGGCAAGTGTGTGCCAAACTGTCCTAGCTTCATGAATGGGGAGAGCTATTCTGTTGGGTCTGGATGAGTGGAGAATGTCTAAGAGTTTGTGCTCGGAGTCCTGGAACTCCTCAAGAGGAATCTGAAGCTCTCCAGCAACTCTGGGGAGAAGGTTCTGGAACTGCCTGAAGTCTTTTTGGAGGGGGGAGATGTAGGAGTCACCTCTTCATCCAAGGATGAAGATGGCACTCTTTCTGGTTCCAGCTGAACTTTCTGATCCAGAGTGTAATGTTCCCCCTCCTCCTCCTCCACTGGATCTGGGGGCAGATCTGAGCATCCCACTAGAGGGAAAGCAAGGGGTAACTCCCTGGCAGATTTGATCAAAACTACAGGGGAGTACTGGTACCAAGGCCCCCAGTACAACCAGTAGGAGGGGTCAATAAATGGTCACAGGGGCCCCCATGGCTGTGACTAAGTTAGATGAGGCAGAGGTTGATCGCAAACCGGTGCAGGTCTTTTGGGCAGTGGAGGACACGTAGGATAGGGGAAGAAAGGTTCATTGCATGGTTCAGAATCTCCCACTGAAGAGAAGGCTGATTCCAGTTCCAGAAGCAGTACCATCAGTGCCATTGGAGGGGAAATGTATTCCACATATGGGACGGGTGATACCTCTGAGGGAATCAACCACTGGAAGGAGTTTGATATTATCTCCCTGGAGACTGAGGCACCCAATGGAGGAGGGGATTCTGGATTCAGGAGAGCAAAAATGTCCTGTGAGGTGCGGCGGAGAGAAGGAAGTGGAGAGGTGATCCATCTGCCCAGCCCTTTATCCCTCAGATGCAGGCATGAGGTAAGCCAGGACACATGCACGGACCAACAGACAGTGCTTTCAAATTCTCTGGCTCCAGACACATGGTGCACATGTATAACCCACAATGAAATACAATAGGGACCATCACTCAAAGAAGAACAGAGACTAAGGTCTTTTGGAATGGGATACAAACAGACCCTTCACCCCATTCCCTGGGGCAGATACCATCTGTATTTGCTCAAATATTTTTGGATTGAATTTCCATTCTTCTCTTTCCAGTTCTCAGCAGTTAACCCAGTAAACTTGCATTGCCTTCTACATAAGCAGGCCTGATCGAATGACCCTGACTGGTATATGACCCAGAATCCAACTGGTTTTGAAACTTAAAATTAACAGGTTAGAACAAAACAAAAGAAGTCTAACTAAGCAGCCATGGCTAATATGGCACATTAGATTTAGCGCATGTTGCAAAGACCTTGGAATTATGTGACACTGCTCCCCATTAGTGCTATCCCTCCTCAGAGTCCCCACCAGGCCACTACAATCAGAGCAGCAACCCCCAATTTATTTAAACATGAAATTTAACTTACTCTGGTCTAAAATTTTCAACTTTGGGGTGGAAATGAAGATATTTGAAGATGAAGGTGTGACAGCGTACCCCATAAGGCTTTATGGGGGGGTGTTTATAAATGTATGTATGATATAACTGAAATATGTTTTGTGCTGCCTGTGCCATGTAACATATCTCCGTAAAGGTTATGGTCTACTATATCTATTCATCCTTTGTACTTATATACCATTTTCTACTTGAGGTTAAGAATATGGGCTGTATGCTTGCTTGATTTCTAAGTAAGCTTGGTGAGGCATTTGGTCAGCTTCTTTAGGAAGGAATTTGCCAGGTTAAGTACCTGATCGGGAAACACTTGGGGAACAATGCATCTTGGAATGCTCCAATCCACATAAGTCTTCCTGGAGACATGCAAGATACCATGTGGACAATGGCGTCGGCCTGTAAAGACTGAGTCATGCAGGGGCATGTGACTTGCCCAGGTGTCTCCAAAACTCCATCTTGGAGCTGGACTTTGCATAGGAGGGAGGAGGGGGGTCTCCTCCCACAAGAGAGAGCCTATTTATACCTGGGGGAGACCCCTCCATTTTGGTCTTCAGCTGGCTAAAGAAGGAGCCTCTCCACCCCCCCAGGATACTTGAAAGAAACTGAAACAAAAGACAGTGACTACAGGGGTTGTGAGAGATTGCTGGACCCAGGCTAAAGGAAGATTAGCCTGTAAAAGGGAGCATTCTGGAACTGGTGAGGAACTTATCTGTATTTAGTTTGATTAGGCATAGATTTGCGCATTTTATTTTATTTTGCTTGTGACTTACTTTGTTCTGTCTGTTACTACTTTGAACCACTTAAATCCTACTGTCTGTATTTAATAAAATCACTTTTTATTTAGTAATTTACTCAGAGTATGTATTAATACCTGGGGGAGCGAACAACTGTGCATATCTCTCTATCAGTGTTATAGAGGGCGAACAATTTATGAGTTTGCCCTGCATAAGCTTTATGCAGGGTAAAACGGATTTATCTGGGTTTAGACCCCTTTGGGAGTTGGGCATCTGAGTGCTAAAGACAAGCACACTCCTGTGAGCTGTTTTTGGGTAAACTTGCAGCTTTAGGACAAGTGATTCAGACCCTTGGTCTGTGTTGGAGCCAGACAAGAGTGTCTGACTCAGCAAGACAGGGTGCTGGAGTCCGGAGCTGGCAGGGAAAACAGGAGCAGGGGTAGTCTTTGCACATTGGGTGGCAGCTCCCAAGGGGGTTTCTGTGATCCAACCCGTCACAGAAGGAGCTCTTTGAAATGTACTAGGAAGGAGCTTCTGGTGGTTGATGTTGAAGCCTTGTTGTTCAAGAACCTGACAGATTGCTGTATATGAAGCACTAAGACGTTGAATGTTGAAACTTGCTAAAAGGTCATCCAGTTACACTGTATACTTGCATGCCTGCCTCAGTCTTGCTCCTAGTGCAGAAGAAAGACCTAGGGTCATTACTTGGAATAGTGCTGGATAGAAGCATAGGATGTATGGCTGTATAAATGAAGCAGAGAAAGGCTATGTCTACACTACATCACAGTCTGGATTACGGGGGTGTGAAACGTAGCATGCACAAAAGTGCTGCGCTGTAACTGCCCCATGTGGACGCTGCTGCTGCCAACTAAAAGGTGCCTAGTTTGCGTTAACATAGTCCTAAAAGGACTACATTATCGTGAACTAAGCACTTTTTAGTTCACGCCACAGCCTCCACATGGGGCAGTTACAGCGCACCACTTTGGTGTGTACTGCAATTCACAACCCGGCAGAGTAAGAAATGCAGGGTCATGCAGACAAGCCCAAAGTCAGAGTACTACACTCCTGGAGCAGGACAGTTGACACTTCAATCAAAACTAAAGAGAGTGCCTTACTGACAAATTTAAAGTAGAGATCCAGAAATAGGTGGAAACCTCTGTTATGCGTGGCAAACACAAGGAATCTGGAAATAAGAGCCTGTCGGTGGTGGGGACTATAATATATACTCTCCAAATAGAAGTTTCTGCAGGAACAGATTACAGATTTTAAAGGAGTTTATAAAAGGGGCATTCTGAAACTCCATGAGTCATCCCTCTTCTTTTTTTAGAGCCCATTTGTTGGTTAGGTAACGGTCACTGAAAAAGGGTTTAACCCTTGGTGAATGGACTCATGGATTGGCAAGATATCATTATCTAGTGGAAAAGCCTGAATGAGGTTCTGGGTCCCCACTGGAACAAAATTAGGTAAAGAACTGAAGAGTTTACCAAGCCTGAAAATTCCAAGGTGTGGTGCCTTAAGCTTCCCAGTAATTCCCAGAATGTGTGAGGATATTGCCTTATTGAGAGCTGATCATTTCTTTATAATCACAGAATATCAGGGTTGGAAGGGACCTCAGGAAGTCATCTAGTCCAAGCTCCTGCTCAAAGCAGGACCAATCCCCAACTAAATCATCCCAGCCAGGGCTTCGTCAAGCCTGACCTTAAAAACCTCTAAGGAAGGAGATTCCACCACCTCCCTAAGTAACCCACTTCAGTGCTTCACCATCCTCCTAGTGAAAAAGTTTTTCCTAATATCCAACCTAAACCTCCTCCATTGCAACTTGAGACCATTACTCCTTGTTCTGTCATCTGGTACCACTGAGAACAGTCTAGATCCATTCTCTTTGGAACCCCCTTTCAGGTAGTTGAAAGCAGCTATCAAATCCCCCCTCATTCTTCTCTTCTGCAGACTAAACAAGCCCAGTTCCTTCAGCCTCTCCTCATAAGTCATGTGCTCCAGCCCCCTACTCATTTTTGTTGCCCTCCGCTGGACTCTTTCCAATTTTTCCACATCCTTCTTGTAGTGTGGGGCCCAAAATTGGACACAGTACTCCACGAGGCCTCACCAATGTCGAATAGAGGGGAATGATCATGTCCCTCGATCTACTGGCAATGCCCCTACTTATACAGCCCAAAATGCCATTAGCCTTCTTGGCAACAAGGGCACACTGTCGACTCATATCCAGCTTCTTGTCCACTGTAACCCCTAGGTCCTTTTCTGCAGAACTGCTGCCTAGCCACTCAGTCCCTAGTCTGTAGCAGTGCATGGGATTCAGAACTTGTCCTTGTTGAACCTCATCAGATTTCTTTTGGCCCAATCCTCTAATTTGTCTAGGTCCCTTTACTCTTTAAAGGAATTCTATTAACTTCATCTCACTAAAAGCAGCTTCAATGAGATTTGCCTCTGGAAGTGGTATCCAGATAAACCTCCAAGATAAGATTCTACATAAAGAAGTATTGCAAAAAAGAACAGAAAATCTGGTAGTCTTATAAGGCTACATTTTGGAAGCACTGGTTGCAACCTTGTAGCTAAAACTGAGTTCTATTTTGCATATAAGGCAAGGATTAAACCTCTTTGCTTTGCATAAATAATAGTATCAGTGTCATAAGAGACACTTCAAACTTAATAAGAGATACTTCAAAATTTCTACATAGACTATATCTGAAACTTAATTAAGGCTTGATGGCTAAGTTATTATCAGCTGTTATATCTCAATGTTATGATTATATAGAATGCAGACAGATTCAGATCAACAGCTCAAATAGCTCTAGTCACAATGGCCTCACTTAGGGGTTGAGAGAATTTTTTTGGCTGAAACTCTTTTTCACGAACAAAATGCAGATTTTGTGACACAAACATTTCATGAATGTTTTGCTGAATTGTTTATGTAAAAAACACAAATGCTGAAAAAGTCAGTGTTTTGTTTTGACATTTTCTAAATGAAACATATTGATTTTTAGTTCAAAATGACTTTTGGATTTTAAAAAAAATAAATAAACTGAAGGAAATTTCAAAACAAAAACAAAAAATGCTCCAAATCTAAATGAAACATTGCACTTGAACTGAAATTTTATGTACTTTTTTAGAATTGCCAGTGAATAAAATAAAAATAAAAATCCATTCTTCACTCAGGTTTAATTGTGATATCACAATTTGCTAATTTGCATGCAACTATTTTTTTCATATCGACTCAGTAATATGAGGGAGACTAGACATATGTCAAGAGTTCTCATTAGTAGATTATATAAAATACAGTTGAGCTAGGTAAAGAATCCATAGTGGCAAGGTAGTTTGGGTATCAGTGTCCCAATGGCACTGCACCCTCAGTTTCACTGCATTTCACAGACATCAAGACTCAGCAATCAGGCTCCCCTGCTCCCCTCTTCAAATAGCAACAGTCTCAATAAGTCAATGCAAGTTAAAGGTCAGATTCACCAATATGCTTCAGATGCTTTACCTACTCTGGTGATTCTAAGGGCTGGTCCACACTAACCCCCCAGTTCGAACTAAGGGCAGGTCCACACTGGGGCGGGGGATCGATCTAGGAAACGCAACTTCAGCTACGAGAATAGCGTAGCTGAAGTCGACGTTTCCTAGATCGAACTAAATTTACTTACTGTGGGTCCACGCGGCGCAGGCAGGCTCCCCCGTCGACAGCGCTTCCTCCTCTCGGCGAGCAGGAGTTCCGCAGTCGACAGGGGAGCGCTTCTGGGATCGATCTATCGCGTCCAGATGAGACGTGATAAATCGATCCCAGAAGATCGATCTCTACCCGCCGAATTGGGCGGGTAGTGTGGACCCGCCCTAAGATACGCAACTTCAGTTACGTGAATAACGTAGCTGAAGTCCAAGTATCTTAGTTCGAACTACAAGGTACTTACCGCGGGTCCACACGCAGCAGGCAGGCTCCCCCGTCGACTCCGCATACTCCTCTCACGGAGCAGGAGTACCGGTGTCGATGGCGAGCACTTCCGGGATCGATTTATCGCGTCTAGACAAGACGCGATAAATCGATCCCAGAAGATCGATTGCTTACCGCCGAACCCGGAGGTAAGTATAGACGTACCCAAAGTAGCTGTAAACCTAGCATAACTGGTGCACACTGACTACTTTGGCATACCAGTCAATCTGCTTTTAAATAGCTATTTTTTAAGAAAGAAATTGATTTAAGGCCAATATGATGTATTTTCAAATCATTAGAAATGTCACATGGTAGAATTTTCTTTCTATTTTTTGTTTTGTGTTCATGTATAAAAGTTTTCATAATAATAGTAATAATACAAGAAATTCCCAGACAAAAGATGGATTAAAGCTGAGAGTATGTATCAATAGTTTTAGAGTAAAAGTCATTACAAGGATGATGGAATTATTGCTGAACCATGCATTATAAACCCAGTAAAGTCAGAGTTAATGTTACACTGAAAAGAAACTTAAATTTGTTAAGATAAGAAAAGCACCCAAACAACCTTGACTCTACCTTGTGTAGTAGGAAGAGAGCCTGAGACATAAGCCCTTATATCAGAGGCCTGGTATGAGGCAGGAGCTGCTCACAGAATTTGGCAAGAATTGGGCTGATATTGCAGAAATACACATTCCTAAGAAGTGCTAGTCACAGAGTGCTCACGCAAACACATGCTGATATCATGTGGTACCAGAACATCCCAATATCAAGGAGGGTACAGAAACATTCCCCAAGGATAACAGGAACACACTGACCCCTCCTAAAAGATAAGGTCAGGATGACAGTATGTAAAAGAGATGTTTTGTTCAAACCAACATGTACAAGGTGATCGGTGATAACTAGCCACATTAGAGGGCAGTAACTATGTCAGACGGGCAGTACTAACTTGTTTGCATCAGGGTATAAAGATGTATCTCAGAGAGAGTATCTTTGTCTAGCCTAGGGAGGAACAGAAAGTCCTGCTATTCACTGAGCTGGTCCATTGTTACGGGCATACATGTATTAGTGGTCCAGTAGAATCTGTGGGATACTAATATCGTGCTTCGTCGACAATAAACCTGGCTGGGTGCCTTCGTCCCTTAACGGAGCTTGTGGTCATTGGGCGGTTTGCTCGAGGTTTGCCATGCCAGCTGTCTGTGCAGGGCTGGGGCGGCACACAGAGGGAATACACACACGTAGCCAAACATCTAACCACACCTTGTAGGCATAGCCATACATGTATGACAATAAATTATGTTTACACTCCCCCCCCTCCCCCATCAGTTCAAATCCTCACCTGGGCCCTGACTTGTCATGATACCCCTAGTAGCTGCTTTTATGTGGACTGAACAAAGAAACACAATATCTAAATGCATAAGTCCCTACTCCTTCAGCTAAAGAACAAGGACCATACAAAACTTAGTGGGCTCAAGTAAATGAGTGAAATTCCATGCCCTGTATTATATAGATCAGACTAGATGATGTAGTAGCGAGAGAGAGCCTAGAACATTAGGGCTGGTGCGAGATCTGAGGCCTGAACCAAAGTCAGGCCATGTATTAAAGCAGATGCTCACAAGTTCACTGTCTGGTACATGAACTTGGCAACACTGTTGCTAGGGTACTAGGCACTAGATAGTTAGATAAATATATTCCAGCTATTACAGATATATCCCAAACTAGTACAAGATAAGATGGTTTGACAAAATAATTAATAGGGATGTTTTGTCCAAGATATCAGGAACAAGGAGAAGTAACGAACAGATGCCATGAAACACGAAAGATGGTATGTAAGTTGTTTATCCCAGTTGTTTGCACTAGGACTGTACCTTGAGGGCAGTAAACCTGTCCGAGTGCCACTGTCACCAAACTGTGCCTGTGGTCTTTCTTTATGAGTAACACTGAGGTTTGCTGAATTAGCAGGCTGCAGTATCTGCTAATACTGATAACAGTGGAGCTCCAAGGATGGCAGCACTGAGCAGCCTGAACAGCATTACTGAGCCAGTGACATTCCAGCCCTCTACACTTAACAACAGATGACCTAATGGTCCCTTCTAGCCTTAAAATATATGGAAGTACAAGGCAGCAGCAGACTCAGAAATCTCCGTGTGTTGTGTAGTCACTCCAGAGAGACAAAGAGCCAGATAGGGTTAAAATATACAGTAACTCCTCACTTAAAGTCAACCCAGTTAACATTGTTTCATTGTTACGTTGCTGATCAATTAGAGAACATGTTCGTTTAAAGTTGTGCAATGCTCCCTTATAACATCGTTTGGCAGCCGCCTGCTTTGTCCACTGCTTGCAGGAAGAGCAGCCCATTGCAGCTAGCTGGTGGGGGCTTGGAACCAGGGTGGACCGGCAGCCCCCTATCAGCTCCCCGTTCCCCTAAGTTCCCTGTGTGGCAAGCCTCCCAGCTATCAATTGCCGGGAGTTCAGCTGTCCCTCCCCCCACTGCCATGTGCTGCTCCTGCCCTCTGCCTTGAAGCTGCTCCCCGGAGCCTCCTTCTTGCTGTGTGGGGTGAGGAGGAGAGGGGGGCTAATGTCAGGGTGTCCCCCTTCCCCCTGATCTTTCACCCTGCTTACCCCATCTTCCATAGAGCAGGGGGACACACGACAGGGCTCAGGACGGAGGGAGTTTCCTGGCAGCAGCTGCCATCTCAGCTTGCTGATCTACTTAAAAAGTCAGTGTACTCAGAGTGGGGTCAGCGTACTTAAAGGAGCAATGCACATCTCTCTCTCTCCCCCACATACAGGGTGTGTGTCTCTGTCTGCCATGCTGTCTCCCCTCCCTCCATTCCTGCTGCCTTGTAGAGTGTGAGGCTACATTAACAACGAGTTAATCCTTGAGGGCTCAGCCAATTGCTAGTTCATCATTTAGCAGCAAGGCATTTCCTGGGAAATATCCCACCCTCTGACTTCACCACCTCAACCAAGCTTCAAAATCATCATAGCTGTGTACCAGTATTAAATTGCAACAGAGGGTCCTGTGGCACCTTTAAGACTAACAGAAGTATTGGGAGCATAAGCTTTCATGGGTAAGAACCTCACTTCTTCAGATGCCGTGGGTAAGAACCTCACTTCTTCAGATGCCACGAAAGCTTATGCTCCCAATACTTCTGTTAGTCTTAAAGGTGCCACAGGACCCTCTGTTGCTTTTTACAGATTCAGACTAACACGGCTACCCCTCTGATACTTGACAGTATTAAATTGTTTGTTTAAAACTAATACTGTGTGTGTGTGTGTGTGTGTGTGTGTGTGTGTGTGTGTGTGTGTGTGTGTAATATAATATAGTCTTTTGTCTGGTGAAAAAAATGTCCCTGGAACCTAACCTCCCCCCCCCCCCCCATTTACATTAATTCTTATGGGGAAATTGGATTTGCTTAACATCGTTTCGCTTAAAGTCGCATTTTTCAGGAACATAACTACAATGTTAAGCGAGGAGTTACTGTATTACAGTTACATCTTCTGAAGCCTTCAATTATTGTGGTAACATATACCTCTAATGCACTGTCAACTTAAGCGTTCTGCCTTTGGATTGATGACTCCAGCAGAAAGAGATTTTATTATAACTTGTGTGGAAATAGAGCAAGAACTGACAGGGATTTGATGGGGATTTCAATGCAAACAGTCTCTTCTGTGAGCAAGAGTCAGGCTAGCTATTAGCCTAATAACGCGAGATTTGTAGAAGCGAGGATTGTGTGAGGCAAATGGGAAAGAACTGTGTGAGAAGTTGTTGCGACCTTGTGTAGATAAATATGGAATGTAGACTAGAGTCTAAATAGATGTGAAAAATAAGATATCAGGATGACCTATGTATAAACAAAATGCAGCTGTTGCTCATTATTGTATGTAACAAAAAGTATAAATGCTTGCTGTAATTGTTTACCTGTAGAGAGACCTGTTTAGCCCTCTCCCTCTATGCAATTGCTTGAGAATAAAGTATCTGACTTTGCTGCACCCAACCGAAGGAGTGAGAACTCTGTTTTTCTCCAACAATTGTGTTATTACAACTCTTTTGGTTGTGACATTGTTAACATGTCTTATCAGTGTCCAAAATGTTAATTTTTAAAACCATAAAAGGGGATCATAAAACATGTTGCAACTTCTAACAAACTTTTCTCTAAACTATATATACTAAAGAAGTTTCATATCTCATATGGTTTTATTATAATTTACAAGGGGTCTAAAGACAATGTTGCCATGTAATGTTTTTTGGAATAAAACTATAACTAAGCTCAAATTGAATTTTCTACAATATTTTGAAGGAAAAGAAAAATCAGATAAGCTCACAAACGACAATCATTTTTCATTAATTCTCTCACTCCAAAACACACACAGTTTTTAGGTAACTGTATCAGCCCCACTAAAATGAAGAATCTGGCACAACCTCTACTATGGTGTCACTGCTACTTCACCATATTGCACTGGAAATTTTACTAAAATGGCTGACTTGAAAAACCAACCCCCTAAAACAATATTGTATACATTACATACAACAACAAAACTATGTTAGAAGAACATTATTTAGGCAGCAAAGTTGAAGTATTCAACAATTAAGAAATTCCAGACTGAAGGTTACACAAGAAACCTTAAGTTGGCCCCACCACATGTCCATCCTGTGTACTGAATGCGGCAGGGGTCCTATGCAAAAAAATAGTATATAATAGTATATAATCACATAATCACTAAATCACACATAATTGTATCATAGTGCATGTGCCCTGCAGGGTGGGGCAGGGTGTCAAGACAAAGAATTAAGGTTAACTGTAGGCAACTGTAAACCTGGAATTTCCAAATTTTGGAGTGCTTCATTCTGCAATCTAAAATGTTATTTTAATTTCCTATGTTTGGTTTTGCTTTAGAGGAAAAAGCTACAAACAAATTCTACTATGTATAAGTACAAGCTGAGCCCTCCCCACCCCTCCCCCGCAAATCATGCATCATTAGTAGGGTTAATATTTTGTCACAGTTATTTTTTAGTAAAAGTTATGGACAGGTTAGGGGCAATAAACAAAAATTCATGGAAGGCCGTGACCTGTCCAAGACTTTCACTAAAAAGAACCAAGGGAGAGGGCTGACTGCAGGGGGAGACTGACAGCCTGAGCCCCACCACAGAGGGGATTGACAGCTCCTGCCTCTGCCGGGGGGAGGGAAACAGCTTCAACTCCAGCTCCAGTCGCTAGGGGTGGGAGGACAGCTCCAGCCTCAGCTGCTCACAGATCTGGCCCCAGCCGCAGGAGGGGGACAGCATCAGTCACTGGTGTGGACAGCTCAGCTGTAGCCACTGAGGGAATGGGGACAGTTCCAACCCTTGCGGCTGACAGCTCCAGCCCCGGCCCCAGCCACTGGGGGGATGGGGACAGTTCCAACCCTTGCGGCTGACAGCTCCAGCCCCGGCCCCAGCCACTGGGGGGATGGGGACAGTTCCAACCCTTGCGGCTGACAGCTCCAGCTCCAGCCCTGGCCCCAGCCACTGGGGGGATGGGGACAGTTCCAGCCCTTGCGGCTGACAGCTCCAGCTCCAGCCCCAGCCCCACCCCAGCTGCTGACAGCTGCGTCCCAAGCTGCGGGGTGGGGACAGCTCCGGCCCCAGCCACTGACAGCTCCTCACCCCCATCAGCAGGACAGTGTGCACTGCTGCTGTTGCTCTAGCAGTAGCATCAGCTTGGACTTAAAATGCTTGTATATTTAGGGGGAAGGGGGGTTGTTTTTTTTTACTATTTATTTATTTATTTGCATACTGCCAAAATTACCCTGAGAAACAAAAGCAAGAAAGAGGAAATGACATTTTGTAATTGTTCATATTTTAGCAAACGTTGAACAGAATTTCCAGGGAGAGAGAAAAGGCACTCAGTAGGCCCCTTCCCAAATATGAAAGGCCTGCTGCAAGCAAAGATCAAAGAAAAGGTCATAAGAATCTCTTATAACGGAAAGTGTTAGGCAAACTAAATAAAGAGGGCACTATCAGCTCCTGCTCTAATATATAAATTAAGAATTAACTTATTTGATTTTCTTCCTCATTTGAAGAGAAATGTCTCATAACAGTTACCTGTTCAACTACTATGGCATTTTGTAGCGATGTACTCTCTTGCAGATGGGATACAAATAATCTCATATGGGACATAAAATCCTTGAAAGTAGAAACCTGTATACAGAGAGTAAAGAAATGATAAAATTCAGCAAAAGATGTTTTAGTTAACAGCAATAATCAATAGTCCTTGCAAGGTGGGAAAAATACCAAAGAAACCCACCACAGTAGCATTTAACTTTACGAAGGGGAAAACTATAATAAAATAAGGAAGCTAGTTAATTGGAAATTAAATGGAATAGGCACAAGAGTGAAATGCCTGCAAACTGCATGGATACTTTTTAAAAACACCATTATAGAGGCTCAAACTAAATGTATACCTCAAATTAAAAAAAAAAAAAAAAAAAAAAAGTAAAGGACCAAAAAAAAAAGCTACCATGGCTAAACAGAGTAAAAGAGGAGGTTAGAAACAAAAAAGTCATCCTTTGAAAATTGGAAATCAAATCCAATTGAAGAAAACAGAAAGGTGCATAAATTCTGGCAAGTCAAATGTAAAAGTACAATTAGGCAGGCTAAAAAAAATGTGAAGAGCAACTATCAAAAGACACAAAAACGAACAGCAATTTTTTTTTAAGTACAAGAGAAGCAGGAAACCTGCCAGTCAGTGGGGCCATGAGACAACTGAGGTTCTAAAGTAGGACTCAAGGAAGACAAGGTGGTTGCAGAGAAGCTAAAGAAATTCTTGGCATTGGTCTTCACTGTAAAAGATGTGAGGGAGATTCCCAAACCTGACCCATTTTTTTTCAGGAGACAAATTTGAGGAACTATTAAAGACTAAGGTGTTAACAGAGAAGATTTTGGAACAAACTGATAAATTAAACAGTAATAAGTCACCAGGACCAGACGGTATTCATGCAAGAGTTCTTAAGGAACTCAAATATGAAATTGCAGAACTACTAATTCTGTTAAGTAACAGGAGAAGAGCTAATGTGATGCCAATTTTTAAAAATGGCTCCAGAGGCAATCCTGGCAATTATAGGCCAGTAAGCCTGACGTCAGTACCATGCAAATTGGTTGAAACTATAGTGAAGAACAGAATTATCAGATATATAGATCAGGGTTTCTCAAACAGGGGTCGCCGCTTGTGTAGGGAAAGCCCCTGGCGGGCCGGGCCGGTTTGTTTACCTGCCCCGTCCGCAGGTCCGGCCCATCGCGGCTCTCACTGGCCGCAGTTCGCTGCTCCGGGCCAATGGGGGCTGCTGGAAGCGGCGACCAGTAAGTCCCTCGGCCCGCGCCGCTTCCAGCAGCTCCCATTGGCCCGGAGCAGCGATCCGCGGCCAGTGGGAGCCACGATCGGCCGGACCTGCCGACGGGGCTGGTAAACAAACTGGCCCGGCCCGCCAGGAGCTTTCCCTACACAAGAGGCAACCCGTTTGAGAAACCCTGACATAGATGAACATGATTTGTTGGGGAAAAGTCAACATGGTTTTTGTAAAGGGAAATGCCTCACCAATCTATTAGAATTCTTTGAGGGGGTCAACAAACCTGTGGACAAGGGTGATCCAGTTGATATATTGTATTTGGAATTTCAGAAAGCCTTTGACAAGATCCCTCACCAAAGGCTCTTAAGCAAAGTAAGCAGTCATGGGATAAGAGGGAAGGTTCTCTTGTGGATCAGTAACTGGTTAAAAGATTAGAAGCAAAAGGGTAGGAATAAATGGTCAGTTTTCACAGTGGAAAGAAGTAAATAGCGGGGTCTCCACAAGGGTCCATACTGGGACCAGTGCTGTTCACCCTATTCATAAACAATCTGGCAAAAAGGGGTAAACAGTGAGGTGGCCAAGTCTGCAGATGATACAAAATTACTCAAGATAGTTAGTCCAAAGCTGCCTGCAAAAGGTTCTCACAAATCTGAGTCACTGAGCAATAAAATGGCAGATAAAATTCAATACTGATAAATGCAAAGTGATGTACATTGGAAAACATAATCCCAACTATACATACAAAATGATGGGGTCTAAATTAGTTGTTAGCAGTCAAGAAAGATCTTTAAGTCTTCTTGGATAGTTCTCTGAAAACATCTGCTCAATGTGCAGGAGAAGTCAAAAAAAGCTAAAAACGCGAGGAAACATTAGAAAAGGGACAGAAAATAAGACAGAAAATATCATAATACCACTATATAAATCCATGGTATGCTCACACCTTGAATATTGCATGCCGTTCTCCTCACTCCATCTCAAAAAAGATGTATTAGAATTGGAAAAGGTATAAAGAACAGCAACAAAAATGATTAGGGGTATGGAACAGCTTCCATATGAGGAGAGATTAAGAAGACTGGGACTGTTCAGCTTGGAAAAGAAACGACTAACGGGAGGGATATGATTGAGGTCTATATAATCATGAATGGGATGGAAAAAAATGAATAAGGAAGTGTTATTTACCCCTTCAAATAACACAAACATACACAAATAACACAAAAACACAAAAAAATGGTCACCCAAATTAGTAGGCAACAAGTTTAAAGCAAAGAAAAGGAAGTACTTCTTCACACAATGCACAGTCAACCTGTGGAACTTGTTGCCAGGGGATGTTGTGAAGGCCAAAAGTATAACTGGGTTCAAAAAAGAATCAAGTACGTTCATGGAGGACAGGTCCATCAGTGACTATTAGCAATGCTCTGGGTGTCCCTAACACTCTCACAGCCAGAAGCTGGGACTAGATGACAAGTGATGGATCACTTGATAATTGCCCTGTTCTGTTCATTCCCTCTGCAGCATCCAGCACCAGCCACTGTTGGAAGAAAGAATATTGAGCTAGATGGACCATTGGTATGACCCAGCCTGGCCATTCTTATATTCAGTGGGCCTAATTCTGTTGTGCTACATACCAATCCATTAACTTAACAGTCATTAAAACAATGGAAACTTACAGTTTTCATATCACAAAGCGGAGAGTTGTTTAAACCACAGCATAAGTCCTTTGTTACCACAATCTTGCATCGTACTGTGACAGGCTGCAGGGGCAACAACAGCTACCTAGTAAAGAGGTAACTCAGACTTTCCTTTACTATTCGCCTTGCAGAGGTGGTCAGGGGAAGGGGACAGAAGAATAGCTGTTAGGAAGCTTGGGGGAAAAGGCCTTGTCTCCTCCAGCAAGTTTCCCCTATAAAGTGTGGTTGTATGTTTTATTTTTTGTTTTTTTAAGAATGTCCATGTATATGGTAACTAGCTAATTAAGCTAAGGCTTGTTAATTAAAAAAGGATTAAACAGATATGTCCCAATACAGAAAAATGTTAATAGCAAGAATAAGAAATTAACTAGTCATACGTGTCTTCTATAGTATTTTCTGATTTGTCCACTCATGGTAATCTTGATCACTGCATAGCGCCGTATGCAGTAGACTGTTCTTTTCTCGGGATCTAAGATTTGAGAGACCACTTCCACAAGTTTATCATGAGGAATAGTATCATAAGCCCCAGTGACATCAGCCTGAAATAGGGAGAAAAAAAATCAATCCCATATTATGCTACTGTAAGTACTCTCGTACACATAAGAACAAAGCTAAGGTAAAAGGACAAAATTGCACAGAATGTATTAGGCTGGAGGAGGCCTGTTGGGCCAGTTAGTCCAATTCAGTGACAAAAATGAAAGGCTACTCTGTGTTCTCTATGTTGAATAATCCATTCCCTTATTCAGACAAGTGGGGATGCCCAAACCATCAGCTTTAACTGAATTTAAGCTGTTATTATAAGGGGAGTGATAGATGTCGCTATATTTAGATTGCTTAACACCTATTATTAAAAAAATAGTATCGGACCATGAAAATAGAAATTGGCATATTGTGAGTACATAAGGAGCAGAATTAAGTTTTCAAATGAAACCTTAAATCTAACATTTCTGAACTTTCCAGTGCTTGACTCTGCATTCTAAATAACTTTATTGTAATCATTTTTGCAGGTGTTTTTTAAAAATGTTTCTATGCATTATGACCATGAAGATGATCTATCTAATGTCTTCCTGAATTTGCAGACAGACAGCTGCTGTGCACCTACCACTGTTCATGGCATTGTCAAATAAAGGCAAAGTAAAGTTAAGTGTCAGGTCAGTTTCACTAGCAGTGATGCTGCTTGGAAAAGCAATGAAAAGCACCTGAGGCAAACAACAGAACTATTCACAGGAGAGTACTGCCGAAAATTGAGGTTAGGGAAGCAATAGAGGAGCCTAATCCCACTGGATCGTTCAGAAATGACCCTCACCTTGGGTTATCAATGTACCTAACCATAAGACCTTCAATGCTAAAAGCATGAGCCTCTTCCACTTTAGCTCAAGTAGTAACTCCCTTAATTATTTAATCTCTTAAGTGGACCAGCCACTAGAAGAGAGACAAAAACACACATTGGGTTACATTTGTAGCAGCCAGGAGACTATGGGGTGAGCTTGGGTGTTGCACCTCCAGCAGGAAAAGGAGGGTAGGCAGAAGGGGAAGGCTCCAAATTTATCCAAAAGATTTACTAGTTAGAGGCAGACCAAAAATAAATAAATAAATAAATAAAAAAGCAGCCTTTGAAGTAGGGTCAGGTACAGAAGCTGAGGCTAAGCGGGCTGGGCTTCCCACCAGAATGGTGCTCCTGAACTTCGCCCATCTAAAACCTTCACACATCCAGGTCATCTTTCACATCAGCATTTTGTACTCCGCACAGAATTCATATGGCCCATATTTTTCTGTGCCCTCCAAGCAGAAAAACACACACAAAAATCTGCCGGGGGACACACGCTATGACGTTACACTCCATATTCTTCATAGAAATATTATTATGATATGAATATGGCATAACTAAGATATGTTTTATGCAAGATAGGTCATGTGAGATATCATTGAAAAGGTTATGTTTTGCTGAATGTGTTTATCCAATCTGTATGCATGTATCATTTCTGTATCTGGAGTAAGGGATATTAACTATGTAACAATTAAAACTGTGTTTTCACCTGGGAAACGCCCACCAGACAGTAGGCAAAGAGCCTGGATGAGCCATTAAGGAGAACAATAGGACTTTAAAAATGCTTATCTCACTCCTTCCTGAGAAGTTTCCTGGGATGCTGCATTGGCACTGCAGGGTCAGGTGACCCTGGACAATATCTTAACTTGCTGGTACTTTTCCACTGTAGGGGGATGGGGATCAAACAAAGGATTACCGCCTTAGGTAAATCTTTTTTAAGGCTGGGGAGGGGGTTAATCTTGACTCTCCTCCATTGCCTGCCCAGGAAGGAAGACTGCTAAAAACACCTGGGAGGGAAAGGCAGGGTTGAGTCCAGGCTGAGACAGGCGTCCAGTCTGTAAAGAGAAATAACTGTAACTCTAAGGCTAGGTCTACACTACCCGCCTGAATCGGCGGGTAGAAATCGATCTCTTGGGGATCGACTTATCGCGTCTCGTCAGGACGCAACAATCGATCCCCGAATCGACGCGCTTACTCCACCAGCGGAGGTGGGAGTAAGCGCCGTCGACTGGGAGCCGCGGCAGTCGATTTTGCCGCCCTCACAACAGGGTAAGTCGGATCTGATACGTCTAATTCAGCTACGCTATTCGCGTAGCTGAATTTGCGTATCTTAAATCGACCCCCCCCCGTAGTGTAGATGTAGCCTAAGCTACAGAAACTCTGCAACCTGCTTAAAACAACATTTAAGGTGAGAAATTACATTTGGTTTCTTGAGCGTATTAAGCTTAGTTTGCATGTTTTGTTTTATTTGCTCGGTAATTTGCTTTGTTCCGTTTGTTATCCCTTATAATCACTTAAAATTTAACTTTTGTAGTTAATAAACTTATTTCTTGTTCATTTCAAAACCCGGTTTGTGAAATTCATATCCAGGGTGGGAGAGAGGAGGCAAAAAGCTGTGCATCTCTCTCTCCACCTTGAGGGAGGGGGCAATTTTTATGAGCTTGCGTTGTGCAGATCTTTCTATATTGCGCAAGACAATATTATTTTGGTTTTACACCCCAAAGGAGGTGTGCATGTGAGTGTTGGATAAATCCTTGAGCTGAATCTTTCCACACACAACTGATTTCAGTCTGTGTCTGCAGCTGGGTGTGGCCTTACCTGCGTGTGTACTAGAGAAGGCTTGAGGGCCTGGCACAGCAAGGACAGGGTGAAGAAGCCCAGGCTGGTGGAACGTGCGGATGCAGTGGGACCCCAGTACATCAGGTGGCATCCTGGACGGGGGTCCAACCCATCACACACACCAATTCCCCAGCAGCCCAGGCAGCACATCTGTTCCAGCGTGCCTGGAGCAGCCTCAGAGACGGGGAGGGAGGCTGGGCATGCGTGCCTGCATGGTTGATCACCATCGGGGGGGCAGGGCTGGGGGTATGTGCGTGCCAACAAGCAAGAGAGAGAGAGACTGTCCCTCTCATTTGCTACTGCAGCTCGCTGGCGTGGAAGGGTAGGGCTTTTTATTATGCATGAGGCAGGCTAGAGGCAGAAATGTAGCAGCCTGCCTGTTAGTTAAATCATCTCATTCTCTGAGGCATAACTGTAGCAGCCTGACTGTGTAATAACGTTGTTAAAGTTGCTGTTGATGGTTAATTGTTCTCATTCTTTGAGGCAGAAATATAGCAGCCTGTCTAAGTAGTAACATTGTTAATGTTCCTATTGTTAGTTAACTATTCCCATTCTCTGTCAATTCCCCCAGGAGCATAAAACCTGTGAAAGTTTTAAGGCCCCTACATTGCCAGAGTGATGTAAAAGAGCCTTATTATAAATGACAGTAAGGGAATAGTTACTTATATTCTTCTTATGGAATCCTCAACTAGGAAGATTTATGTTCTTTTTCACTTTTTTCCTGTGCCGAAGTGGCACAATGGGGTTAGATTTCAACTCAGGATTTATTTTATTTACTCATTAAAAAAAAAAAAAAAAAAAAAAAGACTTTGAAGGCAAATAGAACATTTACCAAGCAGTTAATAAAATGTCAGGACAATCAGAATCAAGCACTTCCCAAAGTACCCAGCCAGGTCCAGGACAATGATTAGCAAAACTGTATGACTTTCATGTGTGAAAGTCTGAGCAATTTAAAATGACATTCTACTTTTTTTTTCCTGTTTGGTGTTCTGTAATGTAATTTAAATGAAAATCCAGGATTATAACTGGAATTCAGGGTATTAGTTACCAAGTATTTGTAACTTAACTTTCATGTGTTTAGGAAATGCTGAATAGTTATTGTGACATTTTTCTGTATTGTAGTTTAAATAAATTACCAAAACAATTGAAACGGGTGTGATTATATTGCATTATTTTGACAAATAAAATGTGCAGAATTTTGCAAAATTTTGAATTTTTTGGCATAGAATCCCCCCAGGAGTAATTTTGCTTACAGAGATACTCTTCTGACTGAAAACCCATCTGGCAAGTCTTCACAAGCCCTGAACTTACATTTTAAAGAAAATAAAATCCCAACCAACACACCCACACCTGCTCATATACACTTATACAAAAAGTGCTAGAAGCTATTAAAAAACAAGTACATACATGATCCATAATAGTTTGACTACTACCTGATTCAAATATTCTAGAAAAGAAATGAAACACTCCCCTCACTGGGAAAGAATCAGCATTATGGAAACAGAAAAATCCAGTGAAAGCAGCTCCCTGTGCTGCATTAAGAACATCAGCTGTTGCTGAAAAACAATTGTACACTCAGCTCATGGCTAGTAGAAAAGCTTACCTTTAAGAAAAAAGTGGTCCTAAATAATATTAAAAAAAATAATAAAAGCCTTCATTATTTCAACAAGATCAGTTTGAACAATGGAGAAAATATATAATGGAAACATACCTTCACATAGTAGAAACGAGGTATTTTATCATTTGATTCAAGAACTTCAGAAACAAACTTCCTCCATATTTTATATATATCATCTTTCCCAAACACTGAGGAGCCTAGAAGACTGGTGTTTTCGGTTCGTTCATAATTCAGAACACTAAATAGATTTTTAAGTTGAGTGTTGAAATAATGAACCTATGGGAAACCAAAAGCCAAACTTAAAATATTATATTTCACGTTCAGTATGTAGATTTTACATACAAAAAAATGAGCACCCAGGGCTCTCTAATAATTACTGAAATCACAGAGTGTTAAAAAAAGGCAAATAGACAAAACTGATTCATATCTTTACTATATTTTCTCTAGTAAGCTGCACTACACAAAAAGCCTCAATAATGCTTTAATGGTCATTGTCACAGAAAACGCCTCAAAGCTTTTATTCCTGTTGCAAACAATTTTACATTACATAGCTATCCTGCAGCCAATCAGAGCTGTACACAACTCCCTCTGAAACCAACAAATGACATCCAAGAGTTGTCAGAGCTGGCTGCTCAAGATGCTGAAGACCACAAAATTGCCCCCTCAGGATTCCCATCTCTTGCCTGTCTCAGAGTTTGGGGATTAGGAATCCTCCCAAGTTTGTACACAGACTGCAGAGTTCTCACCCTCTCAAAGTTATATGTTAATCATGACAAAGGTGTACAGAAATTTGTAATTTCCGAATTTTTTTGGTGTTTCGGAGCATGTTTTTACACTGAAAAATCAATTATAGATTTCAATAAAAAACTGTGAAAATCAAGCAGATTAGATTTTATTTCTTTAGTATAACAATTCTACTGTGTCTGATTTTACTTTAATGGTTTACATAATAAGATTAGTAATTATTTTTAACAAAATTACTGCCTAATTTACTTCTCCAACTTTTTTTTTTTAAAAGTGTCCTTGGTTAATGGTGAAAGTCACACTCTGTCATTAATCACATCTAGACAATGACCACAAAAGCCCCACATTTAAAAAAAACAGTTTGCACCTGCAAAATCTGCTCCTTAAATTGTACTGCTGGTGTAAAACTAGGTACCTGCACCTCAAGTTACCCCATTATAGGTAGAGAAAAGCTACAAATTACACACAGAAAAGGGATACTGGGTCACATACTTCTTGTACAGAATAGGTTGCATGGCTGCTACTAGCAGATCAGGCACCTGTATCAGATATAGACAGACTACAGAGATTACTTCTCAGAGACACTTATCAGATGTGTTCACTATAAGATTCTTTAATGCTCTGCCAAGTATGCTAAGGTTAGTTTAAGTAAGGCATTTTTATGTGGTTGACTACTATAATACAGTTTAGCATTCCATTACCTCTCACTCTTTAAAGTTCTACATTCCTACCATTTACAAATATACACTGTGACAGACCCAGACCAGTGGGGTACAGGAGTCTGGTAGAGGGCAAATATACTGGTCACTGGATGAGTAGTTTTCTGTTCCCTGAGTGACCAGAGAAAGGGGCTGCACTAGAGTAATCAGGAACCTGCTAGAACCAGTTAAGGCAGGCAGGCTAATTAGGACACCTGGAGCCAATTAAGAAGAAGCTGCTAGAATCAATTAAGGCAGGATAATCAGGGCACCTGGGTTTTAAAAGGAGCTCACTTCAGTTTGTAGTGTGAGTGTGAGGAGCTGGGAGCAAGAGGCACAAGGAGCTGCTGGAGGACTGAGGAGCACAAGCGTTATCAGACACCAGGAGGAAGGTCCTGTGGTGAGAATAAGGAAGGTGTTTGGAGGAGGCCATGGGGAAGTAGCCCTGGGAGTTGTAGCTGTCATGCAGCTGTTACAGGAGGCACTATAGAAAGCTGCAGTCCACAGAGCCCTGGGCTGGAACCCGGAGTAGAGGGCAGGCCCGGGTTCCCCCCAAACCTCCCAATTGACCTGGACTGTGGGTTCTTCCAGAGGGGAAGGTCTCTGGGCTGTTCCCCAACCCACATGGTGAATCTCTGAGGCAAGAAAATCCGCCAATAAGCGCAGGACCCACCAAGATAGAGGAGGAACTTTGTCACAACACTATCACACTATCTTTGAACTTCAGTATCAGTCTGTTAAGTGTCTCTGAATCATACTGGTTTTCTAATTACATGGCCTGAACGCATAATGGCTTAGTCATCTGACTGTCCATTAGTTGCAACAACTGGCTATGGTCAGTTTGGAATCCTTGAGTCTTCTTATTCTGCATCCACCATCTATAGAGTCTGCTCTGTTGATTATTCCTCCTGAGGAACAAACTGAAGTTGTCAATGGTTTCTCTTGAACTCTCCACTGACAGTCTTGATCACATATGATCTGGGCCTGAATTATTTTTCTTTACGAAGCTGGAGTTGTCCAACCTCCTTGTCCATCCAATTTGTATGGTTCAGCATTGTCTGCTAAGCTAATTTTTACAGTATCTCCTTTCAAATGTCCAATAACATCAAATCCTCTGTTGAATTCTTCCACCTTTCTTACTAGGCCCATCACGGCTGCCATGCTGTGGCTGAGAAGGTCTTTGATCACATGTACTCTGAATGCAAAGCTTTTGTCTTTGTATGTTGTTTTTGTGGTGAACGGGCCCATGCAGTTCAGAATACCTCCAGGGCTAGTCAGAGCTGTTGCAGGTGACTCTAGCTCTTGGAGGCATTTAAGGCAATTGTAAGCCCCTTCTGAGATGACTACAAGAAGTCGATAGTCTTGTCATAAATATTCAATTTCACTCTCCAAGCAAGTTTTGTGTAGTCACAAGTGATAGACCCCAGAGTTTTATAATGACTTTTAGCCATCCTGCTGTTTAGAGATTCTAAGCTAGTTTCAGGTTTTTCAAGTTGCTCCTGCCTTTTCTTCTGCTGTTTGAAGAGTTCAGACTGCTTTTGTGGATAGGGTTAAGTATGCCTTCAATAGCAGCTGCTGTGAAAAAAATTTATCTGTTAACCCAATAACCAGCCTGTCTCTGATATTTTCATGTTTTCAAGTTCCAAAAATCTCAGTTTTCAGCCATTCAACATTTCCCCCTGGTTCTTGAATTCTCTGTTGAAAACATGGTCTTTCATAAACTACATTTCTCAGAGGTATAATGTATGCATCAAACATAGCCAGAACCATTTCAGTGTCTCTTTTGTGAATGTATTCAGTAAAGTCAAAGGATTTAAATAAATGCTCTGCTTCTTGCCCATAGCATAAATTAAAGATGATACCTGTTACCTTGTTTGCAATGCGAAATCTTGCAAAATACTGCTTCCGGTCTACCCATTATGAAAGTCTGTCACAGCTGAAGTGCTCTGGGTCACTGAAGAGTGGCATGTTGATGAGATCCTGCAACCTTTGTTCCTTTTGTATCTGTTCTCTTTTGGCACTAGTTGACTAGGTTGCAGGTCTGCTAGTAGCAGTTCAGGTTTCCGTATCAGATATAGACTGACTACAGAGCTTACTTCTCAGAGAGATTTACACCAGATGTGTTCACTATAAGATCCTTTAATGCTCTGCTACGTATGGCTAAGGTTAGCTTAAATAACAATTTTACACATAGCACCACATAGCAGTTTAACATTCTGTTACATACTGTCCTCAATCCTAGGAGGAAAAAATCCACACACACACACTTACTTCAAAGTTTTTAAATAGGTTTGTTCAAAAATATTTTGAAAATTTTCAACCAGCTTAATTTTTGTATCAACTTGAGAGAGCCAAAGATTTTTGAAAATTCAAAATGTTCTCCTGCAATTTGGTCTATTGCTGCACAAGCCAAGTTCTGTACTGGAGAACCATCAGAAAACAGGGTGGATGACAGATCTAATCCACTTTGGTGAACATACCTGAAAATCTTAAAGACTCAGATGGGATCTTTGAAAAGACTATCAACTTTCCCAAAGGACTCAGATCTATTAAGAGAGACCTTCACAGAACTTTAAAAATCTGTTTCTTTTCTGACATTGCAATTAGTATGCAATTGGGGGAAAAGTGTCCTGATTCAAATGAAAAGATCACCTTGACCTTCAAAAGGAGTCAGTATAGTTCCACATGATAAAATTCCTATTTCATTTGTGCCTTTTTTAAAAGAAATTAGGGAAAACATAGCATAAAAAGCTACATCAAAAGAAAGCTAAGATTGCAAAGTTGAGCACTCAAGAGCTAGGAACTGCCTGGCCAATGTTAATTCAACCTGCTTGAACATATGTAATGAGTATTTAATTACATGATCACATACTATTTTTTTCACGGGCCCCCTGATTCTTTCACTGCATAGGATGGACCTGCTGGGGGGATGAAGCAGGGCTGCGTAGTGAATGGGGCTGGTGTCTATAGGGCTCTGGCCCCGTTTGTTTCTGAAGTTGGAAAGTGTGTAGTAAATAAGGCAGGAGATTTGCAGGAAAAGAAATGATGGTCTTGTGGTTTAGGAAGTTGAATGACACCCTGGGGAAACTAATTCTATCCCTGCTTCTGCCCAAAGAATTCTTGTACGTTGCTGGGCAAGTCACTTAAATCAAAATTTTCATAAATGGCCATTAATTGTATCCCTCATTTCATGGGTGCCCAGTCTGAGACACAAAATGCCAGATTTGCAGAAATGCTGAGTATTCACAACAGCAATTGGAGCTGTATTTGGAACATATAAAGTATGATAAAAATGTTAAATATTCTGAAGATTAGGCCCTAGGCACATCAATTTGGGAATCCCAAATTACTTCAACAATTTTGGTCTTGATATTCTTCTGTGCCTTAGTTCCCCCATCTGTAAACTGGGAGTAGTATCCTTTCATTTTACCCAGGTATTGTGAATATTTGTGAAGCACTCTGATTCTATGATGAGAATCACAGAAAAACCCATAAGGAAATTATTAATTTAGAGTTTTTCACTGCAGGGTTTGGACTGTTTGTCCAGTATATGGTCCCATCCTCTATTTACTGCAATGAGTATTAAAATAAATGTTGAATAACTGTTCATTCAGTTAACACTAGTAAAACTATACTCTGAATGAATCCAGGGTGAGGGAAAGGGGAGGGTGTGTGGGGGGATTTGTATGTGATCTTGTAATTAAAAAGATGGTCATAATGCATATGCATGGGGGGCCCAAAATAGAGTTGCATGGCCAACCTTAGTTTTGGCATTTCCTGACTTTTGAGTGCCTGAGTTTGCAATCTTATTTTAAAATTGATGTTATTTATACATAATAATATAAACAACTATCCACAACCCCCTTGGATATTAGTTACAATGTGACAAAAAAGAACATAGGCAAATTCAGAATACAGTGACCTTCTTGTCTCGGCTTTTCCTGTTCAATGTTTTTGCTCCAGAAACACTGTTCACTTTTACTATAGGTCGCAACCCGTTTGGTTTAGGGATGAACCGAAGTTTTGATGCCATAGGAACACATTTCTTCTGCTGTACTATTTCAATTTCCTCTGCAGATAATGCACGAAGATGCACTTTGGCAAAATGGTTTCTAAAATAAAAACGGACATTAAGTTTAAAGGGACTTAAATACAATAAGTTGCATATATTTTATCTTCCGAGTGAAGTATTCAGTTTCAGGAAATAATCACATATATTCAATTATCTGTGTGGAAACTATTTTACCAAAGGAAACAGATTATGCTAAAAGCATTATTCAGAATAGAATTAAGGTTCCTGTCCACACAACCAGTAAGGCTGTTGGAACTTGTGGTGAGAGAGACCTTTGCTTTGAATTCACTCAGCTTGTTAAGTTAGGTGTTAGTTGCGTTTTATCTTTTAGTTTTATCTTTTAGTTCTTGGTAACCAGTTCTGACTTTTATGCCTCATGACTTGTAATCACTTGAAATCTCTCCTTCTGTAGTTAATAGATTTGTTTTATCTAAACCAGTATGTTTGGATTGAAGTGTTTGGGAAACTTCATTTGGAATAACAGGATTAGTGCACATCATTTTCTATTAATAAAATGACTGACTTTATATGCGCTTATATTGTCCAGGAGGGTGCTGGGCAGTACAAGATGCACATTTCTGGAGGGAAGTCTGGGAATGGGAGTTTGCTCATGTCGGCTGGCTATAGCATTCTTACAATATAGCTGGGAGTGATTTACATGCTGGAGGCTGTGTGTAATCAGACCAGGAGTGGTTGTTCTCACAACGAAGCAGTGTAAAAGGCACTCCAGCTTGGAGAATTGAGGGGGGACAGTTGTCCATGAGTCCAGATTGGGTAATGTCACACATAGGCATAAGGACCCACCTGCATGGATCAGATTTTAGGATGGGGCCACAGGGTGCAGAGTCCCATTCAAGTAAATGGGTCTGTATGCAGGGGTCCACTTCCATGGACCCCTGCATACAGAAATGTTGCTAGTGTTTGTTTTATTTTTTGGTAAATAAAACTTCCTGGTCTTTCTGTACAGATTCTTTTTTAAAAACAAAGTTGAAAACATTGTTAGTATTTATTAAGTTCAATATTTAATGTTATTTGGTTATGTTAGATGCTATTAATCAAATATAAAATAAATTAATCTTTTGTAATGTATTAAGTGTAAAAGCCTATGTGTTTGTGCACATTAAGGTTGCTAGTTTGAACCCAAGATATGATATGCCAAACAATGCTCATTATTATATAATATTTATAATGTGTTTTGCCCAGAAAATGCAACAACCGTGGACCTGTTGTGATAATTAGGCCAACTTTATAGGCCCAATTGTGAACTCAAGTTGTGAGAAGCGAAAGTTAATGGAATGTTGCAATAATCTATAACAACAAGTGTTGATATGAAAAGGTGTAAAAAAGCAAGACTGAATTAGTCCAAACAAAAAGGCCTACCTATCTCAAGGGCTCTTACGATCATGCCTGGTCAACAAGAAAAGTGTGAAACTGGACCCAAATTGGTGTGTCAAAAACTAATTGGTGGACAAAATGATGATTTAGTTGGGGATTGGCCCTGCTTTGAGCAGGGGGTTGGACTAGATGACCTCCTGAGGTTTCTTCCAACCCTGATATTCTATGAAAATAATAAGCAGATGGACTATTATGCCCATCACTTCCTTTTGGGGTTGTTTAAAAAACAAGAAAAAAGACTTTGGGAGGAAAATACAGACTAATGGACAGAGGCTACTGGCGATGCTAGCAGGGAAGGAGAGAACTTCACCATCATGGTTGCCACCTCATCTCTTGGGAACCTGGGCCTTCATTATCCTGATCCTGAGAGATATTCTATTAGACCAAGCCAGAGAGAGGGACCCAGCATCACCACCTTTAACTTCTCTGGCTGAAGCCCAGCCACCACCTGCAACATGAGACTCCCTCGCCTTTTCCTTCCAACACCCCCTGGCCCACATGTCCTTTTCCTTCCCTACCTTATTTAACCGCTTTCCTAACCCCCTTTTTTTCTTCTTCTTTCTAATAAGAATCTGGCTTAGCCAGCCAAGACTGCATATTTTGGAACACTGCAATAAGCCTGTGACCAGAAACAGAACAACTAAAACAATGTCCTAATCAGCAATGTTGGTACAAGTTTGACAGGTCTTAGGGGAGCTGATAAGCCCATGTGCTTTGCCTATGTTTTTCTAACAGTAAGGCTGCAAGTACAAGTCAACATCAGAGACAAACACTGCATTTTCTAGCTTTGCTGTTCTCTTGTCTCACCTTTTGTGTGGGTTTGTCTTGTCTTGTTTTGTCTTCTTAGGCCTGGTCTACACTAGGAGCTTATATCGAATTTAGCGCCGTTACATCGAATTAACCCTGCACCCGTCCACACCACGAAGCTACTTAGTTCGAAATAGAGCTCTTTTAAATTCGACTTCTGTAATCCTCGAAAACGAGAGGAGTAGCGCTAAATTCGAAATGGCAATATCGAATTAGGCTAGGTGTGGATGGAAATCGACGGTAATAGCTCCGGGAGCTATCCCACAGTGCACCACTCTGTTGACGCTCTGGACAGCACTTCGAGCTCGGATGCTCTGACCAGCCACACAGGAAAAGCCCCGGGAAAATTTGAATTCCTTTTCCTGTCTGGCCAGTTTGAATCTCATTTTCTGTTTGGACAGCGTGGAGAGCTCAGCAGCACTAGCAACGATGCAGAGCTCTCCAGCAGAGTTGGCCGTGCAATCTAATAGAAAGAGGGCCCCAGCATGGACTGATCGGGAGGTGTTGGATCTCATCGCTGTCTGGGGCGATGAGTCCGTGCTTTCAGAGCTGCGCTCCAAAAGAAGGAATGCAAAGATCTATGAGAAGATCTCTAAAGCCATGGCAGAGAGAGGATACAGCCGGGATGCAACGCAGTGCCGCGTGAAAATCAAGGAGCTGAGACAAGGCTACCAAAAAACCAAAGAGGCAAACCGACGCTCCGGATCCCAGCCCCACACATCACGTTTCTACGAGGCACTGCATTCCATCCTAGGTGCGGCCGCCACCACTACCCCACCAGTGACCGTGGACTCCGAGGATGGGATATTGTCCACGACCGGTTCCTCCTCGGAAATGTTAGGTGACGGGGAAGATGAGGAAGGAGATGAGGAGGACGAGGCAGTCGACAGCGCTTGCACCGCTGATTTCAACGACAGCCAGGAGCTCTTCATCACCCTTACCGAGATCCCCTACCAACCGTCCACAGCCCTTACCCCGGACACCGAATCAGGGGAAGGATCAAGCAGTGAGTGCTTTAAACATCTAAACATTTCATTTTAACATAAGTGGAATATTTATATTGTTAAGAATGGGCTTTTCAGTCACTCAGTTAAACATAGAAACTTTTATTTATAACAAAACAGGAATAATAACTATTTCAGTAATTTGTTGTTCATGATTTATTTGGCTTAGTAAACTTTTTACTACTAACTATGTATAGAAAATCAAGTACTGTCCGGATATTCATGATTAGTCCACAACACGGCCCCTCCACTCTGTAGTCCGTTATGCTCAACTTAAAGGAAAAGGCGGTCAATGTGCCCGGGAATGGACAGACAGTCCTCCTGGGATAGCTCCGCATAGCTCTCCTGGAGGTACCGCTCCAGCATGCGCACGAGGTTCAACGGCAGGGCAATCTTGTTTGGTCCCCCGTGGTAGCACACGTTCCCACGCCATGAGTCCATGAGGTAGTCGGGGATCAGTGCGCGGCACAGCATGGCGGCATATGGCCCAGGCCTCTGCATGCATTCACGCAGCATCCTTCCCCTCTCGGTCTCCGAGATCCTCATGAGGGTTATGTCACACATGACGCCCTGCTTTAAATTAGGGAGGGGAATGTTAGTATTTGGACTGCTTTACAGCCACGCGGTGGAGGCGGCAGAGGGGCAGCATACAGGGATCTTTCCCGGGGACAGCCGCGAGGTGGTGGGACAGGGGCAGAGCTCATGCTTCCCTGATTGCTGCCAGCAGAGAGTGGCCTTGCATTCAGTGCGAAAGGAGCCCAGTGCTACTATTACATGTTTAAGCTGCCACAAGTCTACGGCTTACCATGTTTGCCCGCAGCAGAAGTAGAGGTGTCCAGCAACGCTTCTCTGATCGCAACTGCAGGACCCCAGACACATAAGGCGAGGGCCGAAAATTCGACCTTGTCCTGAGTGCGCATGTGAAAGGTGCAGTGCATGGTGTTGTTCACAGAGAAAGACTATGCTCTTTGTTAGCAACTTCATTTATCTGGCTCAGGAATTTACTCCCTTTTTCCCATTCCCACAGACACATCTGCGACTGTCTCCCAACCCAGCCTGGCATCACACTCCCAGAGGCTAGCGCAGATTAGAAGAAGGAAGAGAAAAACTCGTGAAGACATGTTTTATGAACTTATGGAGTGCTCACGAGAGCAGGCAGCCCAGACGACACAGTGGAGGGAGAACTTGTCACAAATGCACAGAGCAGTCATGGAACGGGAGGAGAGGTGGCGCCAGGAGGACCAGCAGGCTACTCAAACCCTGCTTGGACTAATGAGGGAGCAAACGGAGACGCTCCGGCGCCTAGTGGATGTTCTGCAAGACCGGAGGCAGGAGGACAGAGCACTGCTGCTGTCTATCTCTAACCGCCCTCCCCCGCCACCAAGTCCCACACCCCCCTCACCAAAAGTACAAAGAAGGAGGGGCGGCAAGGGCCGTTAAAACTGTCAGTCGGCCACTGCACACTGCTGCAGCAATGGAAGGCTCTCGTTCCAAACTTTGAAAAGTCCTTTCCTACCCATCTCACACTAGCCCATGTCCAAGTGTCCTTCCCCCCCCCCTTTTCATGTGCGGTTCGTAATAAAACATCTGTTTCTGTTAAGTACTGTTTCCGAGAGTGTCTTTTGGAGGGGATTCTGTCTGAAGGGGGGGAAGGGGTTTGTTACTTGGACAGGACAGTCACCTGTAGCAGGCTACAGAGGCGGGGGCAGGTCCAGCATCAGGACACATACACAGCACAGTCACCAGTTACCCTGGTCAGTCTGGGAGGCGGTTTTCTTGTTCTGGGGTGCGAGGGGGTTGATCTGTGACTTTGTGTCGGGGGAGGGCAGTTAGAGATCCTATGCCGCGGTCCTTATCCTGGATCACAGAGCCACGCAGCAGGGGATCTGTTACCCTCCACCCCCTGCCAGAAAGTCACTTGGCCGACACATACATCCAGTCCCGCCCAGGACTGCTGGCAGGCTGCGTTGAAACAACCAACGCAGCACTGCGGAGCCTGTCATTCCCGGACTTTAGAAGCATCATTTGCATCAAAACAGTAAGCCCGCCCCCCGCCACAGTCTGCGTCCCCGGTTTAAAACATTCCCGCGAAAACAGTAGAAAAGGGAACCTTGTTCATTAACAGAACAGAACAGATTTTATTTGTTGGGAAGGTGGGGAAGGGGGTATGTAACTTGGAAGGATAGTCAACAGTAACTGGGTAAAGAAACGGGGGCAGGTTCAGCATCTGTGTCCACAAAGTAAAAAGTCACTGTAGACCCTGTTCAGTCAGGAACCTGGCTTTCAAAGCCTCCCTGATGCACAGTGCGTCCCGCTGTGATCTTCTAATCGCCCTGCTGTCTGGCTGGACGTAATCAGAAGCCAGGCTATTTGCCTCAACCTCCCACCCTGACATATAGGTCTCCCCCTTGCTCTCACACAAATTGTGGAGCACACAGCAAGCAGCTATCACAATGGGGATATTGGTCTCGCTGAGATCACAGCGAGTGAGTAGGCTTCTCCATCTGCCCTTGAGACGGCCAAAAGCACACTCCACCACCATTCTGCACTTGCTGAGCCGGTAGTTGAATAGTTCTTTCCCTGAGTCCAGTGCGCCAGTGTAGGGCTTCATGAGCCAGGGCATTAGCGGGTATGCAGGGTCCCCGAGGATGACTGTAGGCATCTCCACATCCCCAACAGTTACTTTGTGGTCCGGGAAGTAAATACCTTCCTGCAGCCGTCTACACAGACCAGAGTTCCTGAACACCCTAGCGTCATGAACCTTGCCAGGCCATCCAACGTAGATATTGGTAAAACGTCCCCGATGGTCCACCAGTGCTTGCAGCACCATGGAAAAGTATCCCTTTCTGTTTATGTACTGGCTGGCCTGGTGGTCCGGTCCCAGGATAGGGATGTGAGTCCCATCTATAGCCCCACCGCAGTTTGGGAATCCCATCTCGGCAAAGCCATCTCTGATGAGCTCAACGTTTCCCAGGGTCACTACCTTAGATAGCAGTAGCTTGACGATTGCCCTGGCTACTTGCATAACAGCAACCCCCACGGTAGACTTGCCCACGCCAAACTGGTTAGCGACGGACCGGTAGCTGTCTGGCATTGCGAGCTTCCAGAGGGCTATGGCCACTCGCTTCTGGACAGTCAGGGCTGCCCGCATCCGGGTGTCCTTTCGCTTCAGGGCAGGGGACAGCAACTCACACAGTTCGAGGAAAGTCCCCTTCCGCATGCGAAAGTTGCGCAGCCACTGGGATTCATCCCAGACCTGCAGCACTATGCGGTCCCACCATTCCGTGCTGGTTTCACGGGCCCAGAATCGCCGTTCAACAGTATCAACAAGACCCAGTGACAGCGAGATGTCCTGGGCGCTGGGTCTCATGTTCTCAGAGAGGTCGGAGCTAGTGTCCGACTTCATGCCGTCACGGTAGTGCCGTAGCCTCCTCTCATGATTGATCTGCAGCTGCCTCTGGTACAGGTGGAGGAGAAGCTGCGAGGCGTTGAGAACTGCCACAACTGCAGCAATGGTCGCAGCGGGATCCATGCTCGCACTGCTGTGGCGTCCGCGCTGTCAGTAATCAGAAAAGCGCGCGAAATTATTTCCCGCCGGCGCTTTCAGGGAGGGAGGGAGGGAGGGAGGGAGGGCTTGAGTGACGGACGGATGACGACAGGCGCCCAAAAGCACCCTCGACACATTTTTTTACCCAGAAGGCATTTGGGGCTCGACCCAGAATTCCAATGGGCAGGGGGGACTGCGGGAACTGTGGGATAGCTGCCCACAGTGCACCGCTTCCAATGTCGACGCTTGCCCCGTTAGTGTGGACTCACAAAGTCTCACAAAGTCGAATTACTGTCCTTAGTGTGGACACACACGTTCGACTTAGTAATATCGATTCCACATAGTCGAATTAACTAAAATCGAAGTACTCTCGTAGTGTAGACAAGGCCTTAGGAAACGGGATCAGACTTTAACAGCAGCAACAGTGACAGTTCCAGCCCATCTGAACTAACTTCTTTTTTCCCCAAAAAGGAGTTACAACCTTTGGCTAGGCCATCAAACAAGGGGGTTTCTTTCTAAAAACACTCTTCAGCTGGGGGGACAGCTGAGTGGTTTGAGCATTGGCCTGCTAAACCCAGGGTTGTGAGTTCAATCCTTGAGGGAGCTAAGGGATTTGGGGCAAAAATCTGTCTGGGGATTGGTCCTGCTTTGAGCAGGGGTTTGGACTAGGTGACCTCCTGAGGTCCCTTCCGGGGGGGAAGGATTGGGAACAAGGGATGGTGTTGAAATGAAGACCTTAATATTTTGTATTTCAGATACTACATTGTTTTTTAACTTTTGTATAAAAGGTGTGTTTGCCATGGTATTAAGAAGACTGAGCTCTCTGTATACCAAACCCCAAACTTTGTTTAAAACTGTTTAATGCTGGACAGTGACTGGATTATGTTAACATATACTCCATATACATTAATACAATAGGCCTCCTTGGGTCAGGTATTGTACCAACACATATGAAGATACAGTAGTTGTCCCAAAGACCTTATCAGTGTTAACTTGGCCAAATTGTACATACAATACACTAATTATTTAGTTAGTAGTCTATAAGAACTAAACTGAAGTTACCATATATATACAATGTATTTGAATGAACACTGTCATTAGATCTTAAACTTCTGCATTTCCTCACCTTAGGGTTCAAAATTGCAAATTTAAATATTGCAAATTTAAATATTGCATTATCAAAGAACTTGAATGTGTGAAACTACTTTTTAAAAGATAAAAACAATATTGAGTTCTAGAATTACATTGTTTAAAAGCAAAAGCTATAGCATTTCCTATTGCATGACATTATTAAAGGTGAAAAACCTAGCTGTGATACTATGTAATGCCACAATCCAGTACTATAGAATTATTATTTTTTTAAACTGAACATTCATTAAATGAATTCAGTAGCTTTTAACATTGTCTTCCCAATCTGACTATGGGACTTTGCCACTATCCATGTGTAACTTTTTATTTTTTTAGTTCTGAAGTTAATTTGTTTGAGTTACCCATGAGAAAGAGACATTTGTTTTAATATAAACAAATTAAATACTTGTCTCATCCCCACACCCCACTTGGAGAACTCAAAAATGGTTGAAGGGATTTTAATCAGTTTTCCCACACAACTGTCACAGCATAAACATTTTAATCTCAAAATGAGTTTTAAGAAATTGCGTGAATGAAAATGGGATGGAGGGGCAAAGTTTTAACCTTAACTACTGCAAAATGTAAGGTTTCCATATTTCATAAATGGTAGACTTTTATTAGAAATACCTCATTCCAATGTTCTGTAACTTGCTCCAAATTAGTTTTCGGTAGAAGAAAAGCATGTTCTTCTGGAACATGGTCTCGGTGATGTAGAAAAATGATCTGAGCAGCTGTACAATATAGGTATCCATAAGCCAGTATAGGAACTTGGCCAAAATTTCTTCACGGTAATGGTGTTCCAAAGCAGGAACAAAATGATCACCTACAATAAGCAGAATTCAATTATATTCAGAATCTGTCATTCACATTTCTAAAAGCCAACACGCGCGCACACTATTTTTTAGGCTGAGGTTGGAAAAGGGAGATAGAGAAACTGTCAAACAATTTTACAATGACTGGTCCCCCAAGTAGCCTAAGCCCCCATTTTTTTTATTAGGCAGACTTTAAGCATGGCACATGTTAAGTATAAAGATAAAAAGAATAGTTTGTAGTTGCAAAATGCTTCATGGGAAACCAATATAAGTGTTGAAATGGAACCATTCAGATCAGTGACAAATTTAGTAGCCCAAAGGAGAAATAATTATATCTAACTTACTTTCCCCACTCTCTAGCCCTTGGCATGCAGAGAAAACTCTTGCATGCACAGTGGCAAGATATTGTGAGGGAAAAGATGAAACTGGCCCTAAATTATTACAAAGAAGAGAGATGTGAGCTATTAGTTCATGGACTGTTTTATAAGCAAATGATGAAAATTTTGAACCAGATTCTGAAATTAATGGGGGAGCCAGTGGGGCTAACTGAGGAAAAGCGCAATACTTGTGCTTCCTAATAAACTTCTACACAGATTAATTGCAGAGGTGGATTTTGTTCAAGATGGACATCATAAATAAAAAAAAAACGTAATGGCTGTAGTCTGGATTTCAGTTGCAGTTATCTTTGTTTTGTCAAACATTGTACTAAAAATATTCTGCTGGCCTAATAAAGTGAGATCACCTCAGATCACTGTCATATTCAAACTGGATGGTATCTTTTTTGGTAGTCATGCAATGGAAGCAATAAAAATACTGCCCTACAATGCAGGATTTATGGTGCTCTGCCAGAAATATTTTCAAATTAAATGCAAAATCAACATTAAACAAAACATGCTAACAGGACAACTAAAATAAGTCAAGAAGTGAAAAGGCTATGATTCCTATAGAAATGTTAACTCAGCCATATCTCACATGGGTGGTAATTTTGATTCCTGTTAAACATATTTCCAAACAAGACATTTCATAAGAGAGTTACAGTTGAAACTCATTTACCCCATCTGTAAAATGGGGATACAAGTATTTCCTTGTCCCCAACCCTTTATATATATCTCGCCTGAAAGCTCTTTAGGGCAGGGACTCTATACAGCACCTAGCACACAAAAGGGCCTCAATCTTGGTGGAAATCTGCCATAATTTAAATAAATAAAATAAAGTGCGTTTCAATGGATGTCAGGTAACATCACCGAAAAAAACACACTAAACATTTGAAAAACTCTGAAAATGAAGTTCTAGCATCCAGGCAATAAAATACACATATGAAAGTAACACATTTGGAAGTTATCTTTGCAACAGATAGTTCATTTTCTACATATGGGGCAACAGATGTAAATCTCTCACCATTATGGAATCAGTCTTTAGAGAAGGGATGGAGGACAGGAAAAAAGATGCTGCTATTCATGGAGAAAAAAGGTTCCGATCCACCAAACTGCAAAGCATGCTTAAATGTTAAGCATATACTTAAGAGTTTTGCTGGATCAGGGCCAAAAAGCAAGATCCTACTGGAGTGTCTAGGGAGCATATTCTCTGAAATACAGTGAGTCAAAAAGATATTAGCTGAAATTTAAGAATTTGGGACACTAAAAATTTGTATCCAGATATTTTGAAAATGCATTTTCTGATGCACCCAGAATTACTAACCAAAATATTTGTGTTATGGTTGGACACAGCATGACAAGTATCAAGAAGTTTGGTTTTCACCAAGTTGAAAGCGACTGAAAATAAGCTTTATAGTTGGAGGTTTTTTCTTCTCATTTCATACCTGATGACAAATAGAAAAAGCTACTTGGCTTTTAATATTGAATTATAATTTACAAGAAGTACCATGTGACCTAAGAATAACCAATAGATCCTACAAAAGAACTGATTAAATTTTCTAGAATTATAATGTCAAAAGGCCCAATACCCCCACCTTAGGTTCTTCCATAGTATGGGGTGTTAAAGGGGCTGAAATCTCATGCTACCTCTACACTATATACCACTGGCAGCAGCATTTACCGTACATATAGCTACACACCACAGTGAAAAGCACACCACTACCACTTCATGCTGCAGCGTGAAAGGCTCCAGCAGGAGGCAGGAGGACACTGCTGCTAAAAACGGCGGCGTAGACAGGGAGGCATGACTTGGGCAAGTAGAGAGCCACGTCGGGTATATATTCGAGTACATACACAGACTCTTCAAGCATCTCTTTACTCTCCTAAGCTGTGCCTCACAGTCTACACTGCTATTTATACCCATGCTAGGGGTCTACACATGTATGTACGTTACATGCTGCTGAAAGAAGCATGCAGTGTGGATGCACTTTTAATCTTTAATACGTTAACCCTCACCTGTGAGGGAGAGAAAGTGCTATTATCCCCATTTTCCAGATGGGGAACAGAGACACAGAAAAACTAAGTAACTTGCTCAAAGTCACACAGGAAACCTGTGGCAGAACAGGGACTTGAACTCAGGTCTCATACGCTAGTGCCCATACCACTGGACCATGCCATTGCCTTCACACAGAACAGACTGTGGAATCCTAGGGAATCACACATATCCTGGAGTGATCAGCGGATGGTCCTATGCCAGCTCCCAGTCTCCAGTGGCTTCCAAGCTTATGACAACTCCCAGACCTAGTGACTGCCCCAGAGGCGCTTCTCCTTAAAGAGGAATCACACCTACAGCAGGGGGATCCATAGTAACATAACAGAATTTGGGCACCTTCACTCACTGCCCTCTTTGCCTGCCTTCTGCATAGGTCCCAGCATTCACAAAGCACCCATCTTTGTGTTGCAGTGAGGAACATGTTGCTCTGGTGAATGCCAACCCATTCCCCATAAGAGAGACGGACCCATGCATAGAAGATCCCCTCTGCATGCAGGGAGTACAATCTGATCCAAAGCTAGGTATGAGAATTACACATGCCTCAAAGTCTTTTATTAATGTCTCACTTTACCTAGTATAATTTCTGAAGTCTTAAATTATTCAACACAAAAAGCTTCTGATGTTTGTCACATGATACAAGACACTTAACTGCATTTAAAACACTGCCTGAGATTTTTGGAGATTTTCTTAAAGCCCCTGCTTCTGATTCATATTACTTCATGAGAATCTCAGCTTTCATTGAAGTAAAGTTCTAGCTCTCATGGTCATGGAGAAAAGCTTGGAAACATGAAGCAAGTGCACCCTAAAACCACAGAAATCAGAAGGCAAATTTAAAAAAAAGTCTATTTTTTTTTTTTAAATTCTTGTAATTTTTAATCCAATATTGTGATTTTTGTGTAGCCTGACTCATGATTTTTGAATGCTTGGGGTTAGGGTGACCAGATCACCCAAGTCAAATATCGGGACACGGGGGGGGATGGCGGGGGGTGTGGCGGGAGGGGGCAGGGCAAAAAAAAAACAAAAACAAAACAACCCCCCCCTTCCTCCACAAGCGCTGGAGGGAGGCCCGGGAGATGCAGGGGAAGCGCGGGGCCAGGGTGAGTGAGAGTCCGGCCTGGCCCCGAGTGCAGGCAGGACTCAGTCGGGCGGTAGGGAGAGGAGGGGGGCGGCCCGCGGGGCCAGGCGGCGGCTGTTCTCCCCCCCTGGGCAGCGGGACTCGGGAGCAGCCGCTGCTGCAGCTCCCACTGCCATGGGGGGAGGAAGCGGCCGATGGCCAAGCTCGGCGGCTGCGGCTCTGGCGCCCCTGAACCCCCCGAGCCTGGGCCTGCTGCGGGGACCCAGCAGCGCGCACGCTGCGGCCAGCCCCTGGCCAGTCGCGTCTGGGCTGCTGCCCAGCTGGTGCTATCCCGCGGCGGCCCCGGAGTGGGGGAAGCAGGCCCCAGCCCCCCCGTCCCGCTCGGGTCCCGCAGGGGAACGAATGGGGCTGGGCTGCCGATGCCTCCGCCCCGGGGCTGCCGCGGGATAGCACCAGCTGGGCTCGGGCCCGGGCACCAGAGCCGCAGCCGCCGAGCTTGGCCATCGGCCGCTTCCTCCCCCCGCGGCAGTGGGAGCTGCAGCAGCGGCTGCTCCCGAGTCCCGCTGCCCAGGGGGGGAGAACAGCCGCCGCCTGGCCCCGCAGGCCGCCCCCCTACTCTCCCTACCGCCCAACTGAGTCCTGCCTGCACTCGGGGCCAGGCCGGACTCTCACTCACCCTGGCCCTGCGCTTCCCCTGCGTCTCCCGGGCCTCCCTCCAGTGCTTGTGCAGGAAGGAGGAATGGTGAGCCTGGGGAAGAGGCGGGGATTCGGGGAGGGAGCCAATGGGGGGGGGGGGCAGAGTCGGGGGGGGGGGGGGCGCGAGCACTTCCGAGCTCCGGAGTATTTCCTTGTTTGTCCAGTGTCCCGACCTAACATTGGTCAGGACGCGGGACAAACAAGGAAATATCGGGACAGTCCCGATAAAATCGGGACGTCTGGTCACCCTACTTGGGGTTGATAATACTGCATTTATAATGTGAGATTTTAAATAAATGTGCATCAATTAAACACATCAGTCCCATTAGTACTTCTGCATTCACATGGAAATGAATAGTTTCTTTAAGATCAAGTATTACAGTAATGTGAGACATAAGATCCTGATTCAGGAAAATACATAAGCACATGAATAACTTTGAACAAGTGTGTAATCTCATTAACTTCAATGCTCAATATACCCATTAACTTCAATACACTCAAAGTTATGAAAGTGCTTAATCAGACAGATAGGAGAGAAGAAGACTGATTTTTCTGTTTTTCCTGTCTTAATCTATCCTATAAATGAAGTTCAAGGTTTTTTTTTTTTAAATGTGCAAGTGTTTGTTAGATAATGAATGTCAAAAAATATTAAGTGTTGAAACAGCAATGGACTAGTTTCATCTCACATCTGTAAGACTGCCTTCTTGATTTTCACTAAACTTATCAAAATATGTCCATGAATGAGATTCTATGAAATTTCAAGCAAAAAATTAGTTTGGGGGTATTTAGAGGGGTGGGGAGGGTGAAAAAAAAAAAAGTCAAACTTACAACAGATGGGTAGCTGGAGCTCTAACCTATGAAGGAACTAGCACTCCTCCCTAATAATTTTACTATTTCAATTTTACAATATATCCATGATGTGTATTGGGGCTTCATTAACATTTCTGTAGGACCCTTAACTTTTTCATTTCCTTTCTCAAACATGTAAACTTCAAAGTGGTGTTAACACAGGTCTTCCATTTAAATTTCCTTTCTTAAATAAAAAGGAAAGGAAAAGGAATTTCCCAGACTTAATAATATTAGCCTTTAGTTCCTAGTTGGGCAATGTCTATACTAGGAAGCCTATGCCAGCGTTGCCCCCTAGTGTAGACATATTAAGTGATTTTTCAGTTCATAATAAATTTTAGACCAAACCATTTCCCCCCCAGACTTAACAGGGGGTGATCCTTAATGAGGATCTGTATACCATCTCTGAAATTTAAAAGATCAGTCATTTGCTAGTTATCTGTCCTGAGAAAAAAAACACGACCTGGCAGCAAGAGAGGCCTGTGTCAGTTTGGGTCACACATATATGTTTCTAAATTGCGTGCTGCCATACAAGACTGGACTATCTAGTTTGATATCCTATCTCTAATATTGGCTGGTACCTGATGCTTCAGAGAAAGGGACAAAAAAATAGGTCATGGAACAGCATCCACCCCACAAAGGACGTTTCCACCAAACCAACGCTCACCCCCAGAACAGCTTAGTATAAGACTTATATCCTGCAGGATAAGGGTCTCTCTCTGAAGTTTTTTTGATAGTCCTAATATCAATAAGCTCAATACTTTTTAAAAGTCCTCCTGAACTCTTGGGAGTCATTTATATCTTTTGCCAGCAAATTCCAGTTTAACTCTGCATTTTGTAGAAGGGTATTTTCTTTTGCCAGTTTTAAATTTGTTACCTTTTAGCCTAATTGGATGTCCTCTCATAATTCATGAGTAAGCTTTCCCAGCTGCGCTTCTCTATATCATTTGTTATTTTCTATAACTCGATCATGTCCCCTCTCTAAACTAAACAGTGATTTTTTTTTCCCCTCTGGACACCTTCTACATATTTTGTTTTGAGTTAAAGTGACCAAAACTGAACAAAGTATTCATTGCGAGAGCCATGCCATCCAATATGCATTATTTCAGATCTAACATATTAAAACACAGTGAAGAAATTTAAGAAACCACCTTCAGGCAGAGACATGGAAAATGTGAGTTTAAATAGTGAAAGTTTCAAGCACATAGGAACAGGGAGTTGTAAAGGAACCTGTCTAGCTATTAGCTACAGAAAGCACTATCTGGGGCCAGTTGGTATAATTTTTAGTCACAGGTATTTTTGGTAAAAGTCATGGACACATCACAGGCAATAAACAAAAATTCACAGCCCGTGATCTATCCATGACTTAGACTAAAAATACCTGTGATTAAATCGGGGGGGGAGGGAGAGGGGGAGGAGGTGTTTTGCTGGAGAGGTGCTGGGGGCTGCTGCTGGGGGGGGCGGCAGGCCTGGGGCATTGGACCGCAGCTGCTCCGGCCGGCCACCCAAGAACCGCTGCCTGGGGCCAGCGGACTGCGGCTGCTCCGGGACCGCTGGGGGCTGCCGGAGCAGTGGCTGGTGTGGCTGTCCCTGGGGCTGCTCCAGCAGTGGCTGTTCTGGGGGCCACCTAAGCACCTGGCCCCAGAGCCAGCTGCTTGGGCGGCCCTGGGGTCAGCCACACTGGCCTCTGCAGAAGTCACGGAGGTCACGGAAAGTCACAGAATCTAGCCCTAATAATAAGCAACCACACTAGCCTTTCAACACTGAACATTCAGTTCAAGTCCTCACTTGGGTTAAATCTGAACATTGGTCAGCTGCCTCCACTGTATAATGCCTTATTTTAATATTACAATTAGTACCTTTGATCACACGAAGCCACGTACAGTCATTCACTCTCATCTTCCACATCAATTCCTGCAAAGAAAACCTGGCAAATTTTCCCAAGGAGATGAATGTTTTCACATTTTTTAAAAAACGGCATTTGTTATGGCTAGAACCCCACAGTTCTGCTGGTACCACCAGGTCTAAACATTCCCGCACGAAAACATACACCTGCCAGTGGCTGCTGTGCTGTCTGAGAAGCTCCTTCAAGCCAGGATCACAGAAGTCTTTAGCATTTTGTCTTTCATTTTCTGTTCGCCCAAACACAAATTTCTCAGGGTTGCTTAAGATACTTAAATCAGTTGAAGTTCTTTTTGAAAGCGAACACGAACCATTTGGAACAGCAGTGTAACCACCTTCTCTGCCATTGCTAGTCAAACATATAGGAGGCTCTTTCCCAAGATGACCTTCTGCTTCCCTATCAATCTGTACTCCATCACATGAAACTGACTGACACATTGTGTCAGTTTTGCTTGAATTTGTCTCAAAAATCCAGACCGGACAATTCTTTTTTAAAAGTACTAAATAGGGACACTTTGCATGATTCTTTAACAATTTTTGAAATACATCTCTCATCTGCCAGTAGCGTTTGGGCAATCTCTTCTTTCTCCAGTTGTAACTTGGTGTGTTTTCACTGCATTTTTGCACCAATATTTTGCTGTTTAAGAATATCGTTTCTACAAGTCGTTGTCCCCCTGCCTGGCAGCCTTTTAAGCGATTCAATAAAAATGATTTAGGAAAACATTCTCGGAAGCTCCTGGAAGAATATAAGAGACCTTTCCTCCCAATGTACACTCTGGAACGTGAGATTTTATTGGATAGCTTCTTAGCTATATTAGTTGGGGGGCACTTAAGCCCTCTGTATTTTAAAAATGTATCTTCTGCTTTTTTCATTTGTACAGAACCAACCTGAAATTTACAGATATCTAGCTCAACTCCCTCTCTGCTGGAATTTGTTTTAGTCTCGGTGCTAGATTTATAAAGTTTATTACACTGAACATGCAGCCTTAACGAATTCTCATCATCTGTCACAGACTTTTCCTTACTATCTTGAACTTCCTGCACTAAAGAAGGTGCATCAGGAGTCTCTGCTCTGCCCTCATTTTCTTGAGAAATGGACTTTATTTTAATAAAGTTATTTACAGAAAATGATTCTACAAATGAAAGAGACTGTGTATCATAAATGATGTCCAGAGTGAACTTATTTTTATCTACATTAGAACCAAGGTTCCAAGCATCCTCTTCTTCCCTTAGGTTTATCTTCATCCTTTTAGCTGTAACTTCAAATTGATCCCTATCAAGCTTCCTTTTTGAAGGTGTGGCTGTAGCAACTGGATATAGGTTAGGTCCTCTGCGATTTTCCAGGTGTCCAGTGGCCATTCTGACCTGTTTGTTTGTTTTAGAATTTTGCCCAACAGCTCCCTTAGCTGTGGCAGAATGCTCATAATCAGGCACAGAGCCTTGTGTTTTATTATTCCTTTGACTTTTAGTGTTCAAGATATTAATTTCTGATCTTGGTTTCCATTTCCACCTGTTTGTCTTTGATAACTGAAATTTTTTTTGCACGTAGTCAAACAAAATATTATGTCTACTTTTTGAATACCTTTGTTTAACAAACACTGCGGAAGGTGCTGCATTACTTGAAGTAAGCTCATACACAGGCTGCCCACATATTTGATAAGAGCAACTAGGTGGCACTAGCATAAAGATAGCACAGTGTTCCAATAAATACATCATAACATCATCCCCTATCCTGCTCAATAACGTTTCCCATAGGACACTCATCCGAAGAGTTTCTGTTGCAGTATTAGGTAGATAGCTGCATATATTTGAAGTAGACATAACCTGTGAATAGGAACTGTTTTCATCCAATAATGTATACCCAAATGCAAGGACATTCTTCTTCTTTTTTTCACAAAGTCTTTGAATGACTCTTATTACTACTTCACTTTCACTAGATAACTGAAGAGAGAGAGAAAAAAGTTAATTTTACATGTCAGACCCCCTTATAAACAACAGATACACCTTTTTATTAAAAGGTGTGTGCAAGAGCATGCAAAGCCCCACACTCTGGTTCTAGATTAAGACTTTTAAAAACAAGATTAAGGATTATGCCACATTATGTCACATTTGAAAACTCCTACTCCATGCTATGACATATTGAAAGCTACAACTCTGAATTTAGGCAAATCAATAACCTCTCATTTCCCCTTATGTAAAATTGGCAAAATTCTTTCTCCCCCCACTCACTGTCTATCCTATTTAGATTGTAAATTCCAGAGGCTGTCTCCTACTGCTTGTCTGCACAGAACCTAACAAAACAGGGTCCCAGTCTTGGTTGGGGCCTTCAAGTGCTACCGTAAAATTAACAACAATAAAATATCAGCTCATGGTTTTACAAATTGGTCAATAAGCTTATAGCTGGAGTCCCATTTCAATAACTGTATACAGTAGCTTTGAAAGAGAAAGGGAAAAAAGATTTTGTTGTTTACATAATAGAACAGAATTGTTTCCCTTTATATTTTCCTAAAATGTGAAAATATTATTCAGCTCTGATTACACAAACCACTGTTTTTAATTTTTAGATGTTAGTGTACAAGGAAAATACAAAGGCAAGGAACCTTACATATATAATCTTTTATTTAACCCTGATTTGACTCTGATCTAGATGCAGCCTAGGGACCAGGAAACTTGCTCTCATCCATCACCATCAAGGAAACAGGAAAAACCTGGGCTTGTGACAGGAGAACCTAAGAGACAGCCCCTGCCCCCAGGCCACAGAGATTACCTAGCCCCAAGAATAAAAGTAATCATCTGAGTGGCTGTTGTCTTAAAGAAAAATTGCATGATCTAACTCACACATAAACCAAGAGTAGAGAAGAAAAGAAGAACAGAAGAGGAAACAGGAGCAGCACCATTACATGTGGAGGGCAAGGAGCAGGGTCGACATTAGATCCACGAGCCAATTAAAGACCATAGAAAAACAACAAAAAGCTCTATGATTCTCCCCCCCCCCCCTTTTGTGGGGGCAGCTGAGCGATCTGGGGCTGGAGGGAGAAACAGAAGTCAGTATTTGCAGCAACCATTAATTGGGTGCAAACACTTTTACAGATTATTGCAGTGCAATGTCCCCAGAAACGCCCACCGCCATGCTGACTGCCGCCCAGGCAGCACTATCACCCCCACGCTGTGCATTTCAGAATCGCTGTTTCAGTGAGAAGAGAAAAAAAGCCAGGCTAGGAAAGCAGAGAGGCTCTTCCTTCCAGACGAGGTTACTCTGGTGCTTGCTAGAGTACAAGCAACCAGAAGAACAAACTAGGCCAGGAGTACAGAGTCTGCTGTTCAAAAGCGGATTAATTCCAATGATTTTCAGTGGAAAAGGCAAGAAGTCAGGAACCATTCATTTCGCTCCAGCAAGAGGCTTGCGGTGTAGGCGATAGCTGCCCACCACAGAGTGGGGCACGCCAGCCTCCTCCCTGAAGCGTCCTCCCGCTGCCCAGCGAACACCGACCCCCGGCCCAGGCAGTACCTGTTGGAAGGAGACGGGCTGGGGGATGGCTCGGGCTCCCCGGGGGACGCACACCACGCACTGGGACACAAACGTCTGGTAAAGCTCGGAGTCTCCGCGCTGCAGCAGTTCAGCTTCGCCAGGCCCGCAGGCAGCCGCCTCCCGGAGCCTCTGCACAAACTGTTCAAGCCCCAGCACCTCGGCATAGCAGCCTTCCAGCATGGCCAGCACGGCACGAAAGGGCCCAGAGCCTGCCATGCTTCTGGAGTCGAGCGGAGCCGCCTCCCTGCTGGACCGACCCACCTTTCCCAGAAGCACTAATGTCTCCCTCCCAGACCCACAAATTCCGCGTGTGCCGCTGCACCTATTGAGTTCCCGGGGCCCGGAGCAACAGCTCTACAGCAGCGACAACTCGCTCACCCCCAGCCCAGGGGCAACAGGAAACCCAACCCAGTCCTATTGGCTCCTGCACATGCTCACACTCCTGCCTGCGCAGACCTACTGAGTGAGCCTGTTCGCACCCCGGCCAGGGCCTGCACAAGCCCCCCGGGAGCGCCGCCCTTTCCCTGAGCGGGCTTCACTGGCGCCGCACGCGCCCCGGAGCGCAAAGGAGCAGACTAGGCATAAGGGGCAGGGGAGCTGAGGTTAGCAGTGAGCTGGGCGGGAGGCGCGCGTACCATGCAGGAGTTGAGGTGGAGGCGGCCCAAGGGCTGGGCTGGAGGAAGCATGCTGTTTCTGCGAGGAGTGAACTGCTTCCACACCATATTTGTCAGTTAGGATTGTGCAGCGACCGCTCACGTTCTCTGTGGAGAGAGAATGCATTTAAACAAGGAGGTTCTAAAAGAGATTCGTTTAGCTCCTTTTATTTAATTATAGGACACAGTGCTCAATTAGAAAAGTTAGGGAGGCTGATCTGTGGGTAGGATGGGGAGGCAATCATCCAAGTTCTGTATCTGGTGTTCTCCATGCCATGTGCACACTGCAAAGTTTGCTTGACCCAAAGTTAGGTCAGTGCAGCCACCAATTTCTGTATATCGATTGGGTGTGTGCATACTTGGGTGCTTGTGATGGTCCTCTTTAAGGTGCCACTGGGCTCCTGGTTGTATTTGTGATGGTCCTGTGTGTACTCACCATGAGTGATTGCGTCAGTGTAAACATGGTACACCACAGGTAAGTATGTCGGTGTGCCCCATGTTGCTGTCCAGCTCAGTGCCTTGTGGTGTGTTTTCACAGTGCTTTGTGATATACAAGTGATTTGCCAAGGGATTTCTAAGAGCTGGAGGTCAAGTTCCCACAATGCCACTTTCTCCACCCATAATTTTCATGCCATTTTTTAAAACTCCCACAGTCCTGTGCACCACTTTTTAGTCTCCAACATTGTTCTTGCAGAAGCATGTATCCTGCACATGGATACAGCTCAGCGCAATTCTCATGAGTGTTGCTAATACAGGATGCATGATTCTCCTGTAATTGCAGATGTCCAGGTTTTCCCAGATCTGGACATTGTCTCTTTTTTGATCCTCCGCCCTCTCCCTGGGTGCATTTTTTCAATTAAGAGGCAATGTGTGGGATTTTTGCAGCTCAGAAAACAGAGGCGTCAACTTTCTAATTTTTCCGGGGGTGCTCGATCTCTACTCTGCCTCAGGCCCTGCCCCCACTCCACCCCTTCCCCCAAGGCCTCACCCCACCTCTTCCCACCCTGTTCCTCCCCCAAGCGCACCCCGCCCTCCCCCCAGCGCCTCCTGCACACCACTGAACAGTTGATCACCAGCAGGCAGGAGGCGCTGCGGGGAGGGGAAAGAGCTGATCATCAGGACCCACCGGTAGGTGGGAAGTGCTGGGGGGGAGGGGAAGGAGCAGATCGGCAGGGCTACCGGGGGTGCTGAGCACCCACTTTTTTTTTTTTTCTGTGGTTGCTCCAGCCCCGGAGTACCCACAGAGTCAGTGCCCATGTCAGAAAGAGTCCTCTCTGTGCCCTGATTGGTCCCTCTCCTGCATCCGCAGCTGATTGGTCTGTTCCCCTGCAGCCACAGCTTCTAGATCCCACCCACCCAGACCCCCAGCTCCCAGCCCTGGGGTGGAGGGCCTGGATGGATGTGCTGACTGGCAGCTTGCACTGGGTCCTGACTCCTGGCCTTGCACCAGCCATTCTGACACTGTGACAGGGAGCAACACTGCTCCCCACCAAGATAGTGAGGCTGCAGGTACCTTCTCTAGCACCCCCCAGGTACTCCCTCCAGTACAGATACACCCCTCCAGTGTGCGCACATCCTTCTAGCACTTCCAGATACCCCCCCAAGTACACACAACGCCTTCAGCATTCCCAAATACCTCCTTCCTGTACACAGCCTTCCAGCACCTCCCAAATACCCATCCCAGTATACACACACACACACACACACCCCTCCAGCACTCTCCAACTGTACCCCCGTCCAGCTCCCTCCCTCCTCCGCCATGGCAGTGTCCTCTTTTTGCAAGGCCGGCTCCAGGCACCAGACGAGAAAGCACGTGCCTGAGGCGGCACATTGTAAGGGGTGGCATTCCGGCCAATCTTGGGGCGGCACATTCCCACCGCCCTGCCGTGGTTCTTTTTTTTTTTTTTTTTTTGCTTTGGCAGCCTGGTCCGCAGCTCCGGATCCCCCGGCCGGCTCCCCGCGCTCCGCCAGTCCCAGCCCAGCCCTGCAGGGGCACGGACCCTGACCCGGGGGGGCAGGAACTAGCGATCCCCGCCGCTCACGGTGCCTCCGGGCTTCCTGGGACGTGCCACTCCCTGCTGCCTGCACCGGCCTCCCCCTCCCGCGCCACTCTGAGCCCGGCCCAGCCGAGCCGCCTTTAAAGGAGCGGCTGAGCCAGCACCTCCTGCAGCCCCCGGGGGCTCTGCCTGCCCGGCCGGGAGAGAAACCCCAAGGCTGGAGGGGGGAGCCCCTCTCGCCCAGCTGCGAGGTGCCGCCCTTCACCCCTCTGAGACCTGCCTTGACCGCCCTCCACGCGCTCCCTGCGGCTGCCGGTTTTTGTTGTTTTTTTTGCTTCGGCAGTCTGGCCGCCCCCTTTTTTTTTTTTTTTTTTTTTTTTTTTTTTGCTTGGGGCGGCTATAACTGGATGCTGATTCACACTGTGAAAATAAAAACACCAGGTTGGGGCTGACATACACAGAGCAGCTCCACATTGTGAATTGCCACTTCTAGGCCCAAAAAATGAGCACTGATAGGTGGGATCCTATCATAATGCAGTTTTGGGTAAATGAGCAGTGGCTGCAGAACATTTACATTTAATGTGCTAAAGGCCACATTACTGGATGAGTGTGTGTGACATTCTATAGCCTGGGGGAGTATACTGTAACGCCCATATTCCTAATTTTCATATAATCATGATCTTACATATAAAGAATTGCTTGTAAGGTATCAGGGGAAAGGTTATGATCTGCTGAAAGTAATTTCTCTATCCATATATATGTATCATTAATGCATACAGAATTGTGTTGTATGGTGGTCAGTAAAACATGCTGTAAGTTGGGGAATCAGCCAGATATTATCTCCCCAGAGGCAACAGCAAGGAAAGTAACCAACGCCCAGGTGGGGTGTCAAACAACCCATCAACAGCCATTGTCCAGCAAGGGAGCTACAATGCAATGACTCACCTGCATGAGGCCACACCAGGAGAATTGCTGAACCTTGCTTGGAGAGACTCAGCAATGCCCCCCAGACATGCCTGGACTTGTGCTTCCCAAGCACATGGACTGAGGGTATAAAACAGAGTGGACACATACTGGGCCCTTCTCCTGCCCCCATCTTCACTGCAAGCAACTAAGACACTGAGAAGAAGACAAGACTCCAACAGAGGAGATTGGCCCAGGTTTAAGGAACAAACCTGTATATTGAGGACTGCAATATCCAGTGGGGTGAGAAAAGCTGCTTAATCCAGATGTTGCCCAGTGTAATAGTGTTGAGAGGTTAGACTGCGTGCTTATATTTTATTTTATTTTATTTTGGTAACCACTCTGACTTTTTGCCAGCACTTAATATCACTTAAATTCTATCTTTGTAGTTAATAAATCTTTTTGTTTATTCTACCGGAAGCAGTGTGTTTGGTTTGAAGCGTGTCAGAGACTCGCTTGGGATAACAAGCCTGGTACATATCAATTTCTTTGTTAAATTGACAAACTCATATAAGCTTGCAGCGTCCAGTGGGCATAACTGGACACTGCAAGACGGAGGTTCCTATGGTTGTGTCTGGGACCAGAGATATTGGCTAGTGTCACTCGGTTGCACAATCCAAGGAGCAGTTTACATGCTAGAGGCTGTGCGTGAACAGCCCAGGAGTGGGGGTTCTCACAGCAGAGCAGGGTAAGGCTGGCTGCCAGAGTCAAGGATTGGAGTGACCTAGCAGATCACCGGTCCAGATAACACCAGGGGAACGTCACAGTATGCTGAGCTCACTCCAGACCTTGAGCGCAGGGACACCAGAATGAGAGCTGGATTGACAGTGGAGAACTCAGTGGTGATCACACTCTGGAAGCTTGCAGAGCTGAAGTGCTATCAGTCAGTAGGCAATCAGTCTGGGGTTGGACCATCCACAGTGGGATTTGTTGTCATCCGTGCACTTACGCATCCATCTCCTGCTACACAGGACTCTGACTTTTGGTAATGAACAGGAAATAGTGGCTGGATTTACAGCAATGGGGTTCCCAAACTGTGATAGGTGATAGCACACATATCCGTATTCTTTTATGCAGTGTTGTTCTAGCTGTGTCAGTCCCAGGATATTAGAGAGACAAGGTGGGTGAGGTAATATCTTTTAAAGGACCAACTTCTGTTGGTGGGAGAGACAAGCTTTAGAGCTCACACAGAGCTCTTTGGGTGGGAAACATACTCAGCATGTCACAGCCAAATACAAGGTGTAACAGGTTGTTTAGCATAAGTAGTTAACATATATTTCAAGGGACCATTCAAGGTGAAATGGCCCATTAACACTCCTCCAGTTATAGGGGGGAAAGGAAGGGAGGGGAGGAAAGGCAGCTGGGGGCGTGGGGTTGTTAATGGATGACAGGTTATTGTTATTGTCTTTCACACCAACAGAAGTTGGTCCAATAAAAGATGATATCTCACCCACTTTGTCTTTCTAATCTCCCTATTCTGGCATAATCCAACCTTATCACTGAGTACACCAAGCGAAAAGGATAGTTTTCCATGGTTATGCAAGCATTAGTGGATCACTGGGAACACTTCACCGCTATCAGTGTGGGCTGGTGAGGGAAGATGCATGATGTGCTTCTCTTTAAGAACTCAGGACTTTTGAAAACACTGCATGCAGGAACATTCTTCCCTGACCAGTGCATTATCATTGGCAATGTTGAAATGCCAATAGTGATTCTGGGAACCCAGCCTTCTGTGGAACCTTTGCTGACCATGTGACAGCACCAAAGAAAGAAGCTGCAAGATGATTGTTGAATGTGCATTTGGTAGATGGAAAGGACACTGGCACTGGATCTCAGCAAGGCAAACATCCCCTTTATGATCGCTGCATGTTGTGTACTGCAATAATATCTGTTGAGGCAAAAGGAGAAAAACTGCCACTAGGGTGGAAGGTCAAGCTGGTCCATCTATCTGCTGAATTTGAACAGCCAGACACAAGAGCTATTAGAAGAGCCAATCATGGAGCTATATAACTGAGGAAGGCCTTAAAAGACTATTTTAATAGTCAGCCACAGTAGTGTTGTCCAATGCTTTCATGAAATAGTGTCTCTCATGTATGGAAAATAAATATGAATGTATTATTGCCTCCTGCTGTGAATCCTCTGCTGTTTGTTGTAAACTAATAAAGATATTGTATTCTGAGTTTCCAAAATTAGAATTTTATTGTATGCAAAGAATCAGGCAACAAAATTAAAGTGAAAACAAACATACAGGGTAAAAACCTTTTTATCAAAACTGTAGTAGGGTGACCCATATTTTAAAACCCCAAGTACTGAAACCTGGTGGGATGATTCACACTATTGGAATGTTAAAGTCAATGGTTATAACCTTTTTAGGAAGGATTGAGTGTACAAAAGGGGTGGGGGAGTGGCTCTCTATATCAAAAATGGCATTTCTGTTTCTGAGTTACTGATACCTCAGAAGAAAATGATGTCTAATGTTTACAGATCAATGTCCTAACAGACAGAGGACAAGATGAGATATTAGTTGGTGTCTACTACAAACCACCATATCAAACTAGGATATAGGATGACTGCCTCCTTACACATCTATCTACAATGTGTAGGAAAAAAAGCCATGTGATCATAAGGGACTTCAATGTGAGTGACTAGGGTGACCAGACGTCCCGATTTTATCGGGACTGTCCCGATATTTACTTGTTTGTCCCATGTCCTGAGGGATGCGAATTGTCCCGATATTTTGCCCTCCAGGGCACAGGCGGAGGAGACTCGTGCCCCTCCGCCCCGACTCCCCCCTCTCCTTCCCCCATTGTATCCCTCCCCAAATTCCCACCCTTGCCCTGCCCCCACCCCACCCCCTCACTGCCCCATTGGATCCCTCCCCAAATCCCCACCCTGGACCCGCCTCTTCCCCAAGCACGCAGCATTCCTCCTCCTCACCCCTCCCTCCCAGGCTTGCGCTAATCAGCTGTATGGCAGCGCGAGCACTGGAGGGAGAGGGGAGAAGCAGGATGCGGCCCCCAGCTCAGTGGAGGTGGAGGTGGAGCAAAGGTGAGTTGGTGCGGGGGGGCGGTGCGTGGAGCTGCTGGTGGGTGCTCAGCCCCAACCAATTTTTTTTTTTTTTTTGCTTTTGTTTTTGTTTTTTCCTCCGCCGCCGGCTCTTGGGTGTTTTTTTTTTTTGCTCCATTGGCACCCCCCCGCCCCCCGGCATCCCGATATTTCCCTATGAGTGACAGATGCTGGAAGTCTCATGCTGCCAATATCAAAACATCACTGGAATTTCTAAACATTATAGATGACAATTTCCTAACTCAAGAAGTGTTGCAGCCAACACAGGGGAATTGTCTACTAGACCTATCTTAACAAATCATGACAGGTTTCAGAGTAGCAGCCGTGTTAGTCTGTATCCGCAAAAAGAACAGGAGTACTTGTGGCACCTTAGAGACTAACAAATTTATTTGAGCATAAGCTTTCATGGGCTTCCGATGAAGTGGGCTGTAGCCCACGAAAGCTTATGCTCAAATAAATTTGTTAGTCTCTGAGGTGCCACAAGTACTCCTGTTCTTTTAACAAAGCATAGAATCATAGAATATCAGGGTTGGAAGGGACCTCAGGAGGTCATCTAGTCCAACCCCCTGCTCAAAGCTGGACCAATCCCCAACTAAATAATCCCAGCCAGGGCTTTGTCAAGCCTGACCTTAAAAACCTCTAAGGAAGGAGATTCCACCACTTCCCTAGGTAACCCATTCCAGTGCTTCACCACCCTCCTAGTGAAATTTTTTTCCCTAATATCCAACCTAAACCTCCCCCACTGCAATTTGAGACCATTACTCCTTGTTCTATCATCTGGTACCACTGAGAATAGTCTAGATCAGTGGTCCCCAACCTTTCCATGTGGCGGGCGCCGGACGACTAGCTGCCGAGGAGCGTGGCCTCTGGACAAGCAGCCACCGAAATGCCACCGAGAAGTAGCGTCATCAAGAGGCGCTGCTGCCAAAATGCCACCAAAAATCAGCGGCATTTCAGCGGTGACGCTTCTTGGCGTTGCCACTTCTCGGCGGCTGCTTGTCCAGCGGCCAGTAGGCAGGTGCACATAGATACCCTGGCGGGCGCCATGGCACCCACAGCCACCGCGTTGGGGATCCCTGGTCTAGATCCATCCTCTTTGGAACCCTCTTTCAGGTAGTTGAAAGCAGCTATCAAATCCCCCCTCATTCTTCTCTTCTGCAGACTAAACAATCCCAGTTCCCTCAGCCTCTCCTCATAAGTCATATGCTCCAGCCCCCTAATCATTTTTGTTGCCCTTCCACTGGACTCTTTCCAATTTTTCCACATCCTTCTTGTAGTGTGGGGCCCAAAACTGGACACAGTACTCAAGATGAGGCCTCACCAATGACGAATAGAGGGGAATGATCAGATCCCTCGATCTGCTGGCAATGCCCCTACTTATACAGCCCAAAATGCCGTTAGCCTTCTTGGCAACAAGAGCACACTGTTGACTCATATCCAGCTTCTCGTCCACTATAACCCCTAGGTCCTTTTCTGTAGAACTGCTGCCTAGCCATTCAGTCCCTTGTCTGTAGCAGTGCATGGGATTTTTCCGTCCCAAGTGCAGGACTCTGCACTTGTCCTTGTTGAACCTCATCAGATTTCTTTTGGCCCAATCCTCTAATTTGTCTAGGTCCCACTGTATCCTACCCCTACCCTCCAACATATCTACCACTCCTCCCAATTTAGTGTCATCTGCAAACTTGCTGAGGGTGCAGTCCACGCCATCCTCCAGATCATTAATGAAGATATTGAACAAAACCGGCCCAAGAACCGATCCTTGGGGCACTCCGCTTGATACCGGCTGCCAACTAGACATGGAGCCATTGATCACCACCCATTGAGCCCAACGATCTAGCCAGCTTTCTATCCACCTTATAGTCCATTCATCCAGCCCATAATTCTTTAACTTGCTGGCAAGAATACTGTGGGAGACCATATCAAAAGCTTTGCTAAAGTCAAGGAATAACAAGTCCACTGCTTTCCCCTCATCCACAGAGCCAGTTATCTCATCATAGAAGGCAATTAGGTTAGTCAGGCACGACTTGCCCTTGGTGAATCCATGCTGACTGTTCCTGATCACTTTCCTCTCCTCTAAGTGCTTCAGAATTGATTCCTTGAGGACCTGCTCCATGATTTTTCCAGGGACTGAGGTGAGGCTGACTGGCCTGTAGTTCCCCGGATCCTCCTTCTTCCCTTTTTTAAAGATGGGCACTACATTAGCCTTTTTCCAGTCATCCGAGACCTCCCCCGATTACTATGAGTTTTCAAAGATAATGGAAAATGGCTCTGTAATCACATCCGCCAACTCCTTTAGCACCCTTGGATGCTGCGCATCCAGCCCCATGGACTTGTGCTTGTCCAGCTTTTCTAAATAGTCCTGAACCGCTTCTTTCTCCACAGAGGGCTGGTCACCTCCTCCCCATGCTGTGCTGCCCAGTGCAGTAGTCTAGGAGCTGACCTTGTTCGTGAATACAGAGGCAAAAAAAGCATTGAGTACATGAGCTTTTTCCACATCCTCTGTCACTAGGTTGCCTCCCTCATTCAGTAAGGGGCCCACAATTTCCTTGACTTTCTTCTTGTTGCCAGGGCCGGCTCCAGGGTTTTGGCCGCCCCAAGCAGCCAAACAAAAACAAACAAACAAAAAGCCGCGATCGCGATCTGCGGCAGCAATTCGGCGGGAGGTCCTTCGCTCTGAGCAGGAGTGAGGGACCGTCCGCCGAATTGCCGCTGAACAGCCGGACGTGCCGCCCCTCTCCGAAGTGGCCGCCCCAAGCACCTGCTTGGTAAGCTGGTGCCTGGAGCCGGCCCTGCTTGTTGCTTACATACCTGAAGAAACCCTTCTTGTTACTTTTAACATCTCTTGCTAACTGCAACTCCAAGTGTGATTTGATCTTCCTGATTTCACTCCTGCATGCCTGAGCAATATTTTTATACTCCTCCCTGGTCATTTGTCCAATCTTCTACTTCCTGTAAGCTTCTTTTTTGTGTTTAAGATTGGCAAGGATTTCACTGTTAAGCCAAGCTGGTCGCCTGCCATATTTACTATTCTTTCTACACATCGGGATGGTTTGTTCCTGCAACCTCAATAAGGATTCTTTAAAATACAGCCAGCTCTCCTGGACTTCTTTCCCCCTCATGTTATTCTCCGAGGGGATCCTGCACATCAGTTCTCTGAGGGAGTCAAAATCTGCTTTTCTGAAGTCCAGGGTCCGTATTCTGCTGCTCTCCTTTCTTCCTTGTGTCAGGATCCTGAACTCGACCATCTCATGGTCACTGCCTCCCAAGTTCCCATCGACTTTTGCTTCCCCTACTAATTCTTCCAGGTTTGTGAGCAGCAGGTCAAGAAGAGCTCTGCCCCTAGTTGGTTCCTCCTGCACTTGCACCAGGAAATTGTCCCCTACACTTTCCAAAAACTTCCTGGATTGTCTGTGCACCACTGTGTTGCTCTCCCAGCAGATATCAGGGTGATTGAAGTCTCCCATGAGAACCAGGGCCTGTGATCTAGTAACTTCTGTTAGTTGCCGGAAGAAAGCCTCGTCCACCTCATGCCCCTGGTCTGGTGGTCTATAGCAGACTCCCACCTCGACATCACCCTTGTTGCTCACACTTCTAAACTTAATCCAGAGACTCTCAGGTTTTTCTGCAGTTTCATACCGGAGCTCTGAGCAGTCATACTGCTCTCTTACATACAATGCAACTCCCCGACCTTTTCTGCCCTGCCTGTCATTCCTGAACAGTTTATATCCATCCATGACAGTTGTGACGGGTTGAATCACAGAAACCCCCTTGGGAATTTCCAAGTGATGTGCCAAGACTACTTCTGCCCCTGCTTTCCCTGCCAGCTTGGGACCCCAGCACCCTGTCTTGCTGAGCCAGACACGCCCATCTACTCCAACACAGACCCATGGTCTGAATTACTTGCCCCAAAGGTGCAGACTTAACTGAAAGCAGCTTACAGAAGTGTTCTTGTCTTTAACCCTCAGATGCCCAACTCCCGGTGGGGTCTAAAACCCAAATAAATCCATTTTATAAATTGTTCACCCTCTATAACACTGATAGAGAGGTGTGCACAGCTGTTTCCCCCCCCCCCCCAAGGTATTAATACATACTCTGGGTTAATTAATAAGTAAAAAGTGATTTTATTAAATACGGAAAGTAGGATTTAAGTGGTTCCAAGTAGTAACAGACAGAACAAAGTGAATTACCAAGTGAAATAAAATAAAACACGCAAATCTAAGCCTAATACAGTAATACAACTGAGTACAGATAAAATCTCACCCTGAGAGAAGTTTCAATAAGTTTCTTTCACAGACTGGATGCCTTCCTAGTCAGGGCACAGTCCTTTCCCCTGGTACAGCCCTTGTTCCAGCTCAGATGGTAGCTAGGGGATTCCTCATGATGGCTCCCACTTTTCTCTGTTCCACCCACTTATATATCTTTTGCATAAGGTGGGAATCCTTTGTCCCTCTGGGTTCCCACCCCACCCTTCTCAATGGAAAAGCACCAGGTTAAAGATGGATTCCAGTTCAGGTGACATGATCACATGTCACTGTAAGACTTCATTACCCACTTGCCAGCACACACGTATACAGGAAGACTTACAGGTAAAACAGAGCCAGCTGCAGTCAATTGTCCTGGTTAATGGGAGTCATCAAGATTCCAAACCACCATTAATGGCCCACACGTTGCATAATTACAATAGGGCCTCAGAGTTATATTTCATATTTCTAGTTTCAGATACAAGAGTGGTACATTTATACAAATAGGATGATCACACTCAGTAGATTATAAGCTTTGTAATGATACCTTACAAGAGACCTTTTGCATGAAGCATATTCCAGTTACATTAGCATATTTTCAAAAAATCATATAGAGTGCAACGTCACAACAGTACTCCAGTCATGTGAGTTATCCCACCAAGTCTCTGTTATTCCAATCACATCATAGTTCCTTGACTGTGCCAGGATTTCCAGTTCGCCCTGCTTGTTTCCCAGGCTTCTTGTGTTTGTGTATAGGCACTTAAGATAACTTGCTGATCGTCCCACTTTCTCAGTACGAGACAGGAGTCCTCCTCTCTTGCACTCTCCTGCTCGTGCTTCCTCCCGGTATCCCATTTCCCCACTTACCTCAGGGGCTTTGGTCTCCTTCCCCCGGTGAACCTAGTTTAAAGCCCTCCTCACTAGGTTAGCCAGTCTGCTTGCGAAGATGCTCTTCCCTCTCTTCGTTAGGTGGAGCCCGTCTCTGCCTAGCACTCCTCCTTCTTGGAACACCATCCCATGGTCAAAGAATCCAAAGCCTTCTCTCCAACACCACCTACATAGCCATTTGTTGACTTCCACGATTCGACAGTCTCTACCCGGGCCTTTTCCTTCCACAGGGAGGATGGACAAGAATACCACTTGCGCCTCAAACTCCTTTATCCTTCTTCCCAGAGCCACGTAGTCTACAGTGATCTGCTCAAGGTCATTTTTGGCAGTATCATTGGTGCCTACATGGAGAAGCAGGAAGGTGTAGCGATCCAAGGGCTTGATGAGTCTCGGCAGTCTCTCCGTCACATCGTGAATCCTAGCTCCTGGCAAGCAGCAGACTTCTCAGTTTTCCTGGTTGGGGCAGCAGATAAATGACTCAGTCCCCCTGAGGAGGGAGTCCCCGACCACCACCACCCACCTCCTTCTCTTGGGAGCGGTGGTTGTGGAACCCCCATCCCTAGGACAGTGCATCTCATACCTTCCAATCGGTGGAGTCACTTTCTGCTCCCTTCCCTCAGATGTATCATCTAGTCCACTTTCCACATTAGTACCTGTGGAGAGAACATGAAAACGGTTGCTCACCTATATCTGCATTGCTGGTACATGGACGCTCCTCTTTCTTCTGGAGGTCACATGCTGCCAAATTTCTTCATGGTCCTTCTGTCCCCGCTGCGCAGCCTGCTCTGATTCTTCAGAATGTTGTGCCCGTAGAAGCATATCCTGACGTCTGTCCAGGAAATCTTCATTTTCTCTTATGGAACGCAGGGTCGATACTTGTTTCTCCAGACCTTGAACCTTCTCTTTCAATATGGAGACCAGCTTGCACTTTGTACAGACAAAGTTGCTTCTGTCCTGTGGAAGAAAGACAAACATGGCACATCCTGTGCAGGTAACAACAGCTGATCGCTCACCATCCATATTACCTTCCTTCTAAGAGCTTCCTCAGCTGTTGCAGTAACTACTCAGAGAAGCCTGCAAGATGAAAGCCTCAGTGCGCTTTCCCTAGGCAAACTCCCTCTGTTAGCCTCCGCTGTTCACCGCTCAGCTGGTTCGCTGCTGACTGCCTTTTTATAACAGTCAGGCCCACTCAAGGCCCACCTGGAACAAAGCACTCCCAATTCACACTTTTCAAACAATCAAGCACACGGTCAAACTGACAAACTGTCCCCGCAACAGACACTCAGATACTCACCAACACAGCCCCCCTAATGCAGCACTTAGCGTACCTTCTGTCAGACAGATCCCAGACAAACTCCCTCTGTTAGCCTCCGCTGTTCACTGCTCAGCTGGTTTGCTGCTGACTGCTTTTTTATAAAGAGTAACTGATCACAGAACTAAAAGTTAATGGTGGTTTAGGTACATGTGATCATGACTCGATCACATTTATAATGTGCAAACAGAATAAAGTCCAGACCAGCAATACATATACTTGGTGTAGGCTAATTTTACAAAGCTGAAAACAATTATGAGCCAATCAGCTGGGAGCAAGAATTTAATCAGAAAAATGTGAATGGAAATTGGGAATCATTTAAAAACACCTTACTAGGTGCCCAAAAAGCCACAATCGAGGAAGAAGGCTGTACTGATTAAAAAAACAACATGGTTTAGAGGGGAAGTGAAGGCAGCTATAAAAATATATATATATACAAATATAAAACAAATGGAAGACAGGGGAAGTTGATTGTAATGAATACAGGTGAGGAGCTAGACATTTTAGAAAATTGATAAGGGAAGCAACAGTACACAAGTAGCAATATGTGGCCATCTGAGTTAAGGACAATAGGAAGGAGATTTTTAAATATATTAGGAACAAAAAGAATCCTAACATTGGTATTGGTCCATTAGTAGATGGAAATGGTAGAACTATCAATAACAATGCAGAAAAGACAGAAGTGTTCAATAATTATTTCTGTTCTGTATTTGGGGGGAAAAACAGATGATATAGTGTCATCTAGTGATGATAACACTTTGGACATTCCACTAGTATCTCTGGAGGATAGTAAATGCAAGACTTAGTGGTCTAGACCAGTGGTCTCCAAACTTTTTTGATCGCGCACCACTATCAGTAAAAAAATTTTGAGCACGCACCCTCTGCTGAGCCGAAGCAAAAAAAAAAAAAAGTCGCTCGGACTCCCGCCTGACGAAGCGCAAAAAAAGAAAAAGAAAAAAAGCACTCCTCCTGCCGCGCACCCCAAGGATCCTCTTGCGCACCCCACTTTGGAGACCACTGGTCTAAACTTGCTTCATCCCAAGACTTTCAACAGAAAATCCAAGATAACAGCAAACAATTGAAACCATTTGGAGTAAAAAAAGGAACATTACAACAGACAATCACCGTGCCTATGAATGAATACAAAAGACTGTTTCAGTATAATCAAAGTTGAGCACAAGCACTCTGTACCCTTTTACTGAGGAAACATCTTGAGGCATGAGGTGTTTTCATTAAAAAATAGATCCTGGTTATTGTGAAGCCAGCTAGCTCTGGAACAGACTAAGCTTTGAGGGTGAAACCTACTTTATTAGCTAGGAAAGGTAAATATTAAGAAGTGTAGACCCTGGCTTGTGTTTTATATTTTGTTTTGTATTCTAAGCATTTGTTTCCATTACCCTCTCTTGTTTTTAGTTAACTCTCCATTCTTTCTTAAGTAAGTTTTATTTTATTTTAAGTGCTCACAAGTGCTGTCAAGGTTCCCTCCCCACTCTGAACTCTGGGGTACAGATGTGGGGACCCGCATGAAAGATCCCCTAAGTCTATATTTTCCAGTTTAGGATTAAAACTTCCCCAAGGCACAAATTCCTTTCCTTGTCCTTGGACGGTATTGCTGCCACCACCAAGTGATTTACCCAAAAATTCAGGGACGGGTCATTTGGAATCCCTATCCCCCGAAAATATCCCCTCAAGCCTCTTCACCCCCTTTCCTGGGGAGGCTTGAGAATAATTTACCAACCAATTGGTTAGCAATGTGAGCACAGACCAACCCTTTGTTTCTAGGACACTGAAAATTAATCAGGTTCTTAAAAGAAGAACTTTATTTATGAAGAAAAAGTAAAAGGATCACACCTTCAAAATCAGGATGGAAGGTAACTTTACAGGGTAAATAAAAAGATTTAAAACACAGAGGACTTCCCTCTGGACTCAGTTTCACAGTTACAAAAACAGGACTAAAACTACCTCTTTAGCATAGGGAAAATTCACAAGCTAAAACAAAAGATAACCTAATGCATTTCCTTGCCTAATTACAATTTCTGTAATTTTAGATGGATTATTCCAGGTATATTTTCAGGAGATGTTGTTCCTGCTTGGTCTCTCCCTCCATCCAGAGAGCGAACAAACAAAGAGAGCCACAAACAAAACCTTCCCCCCCAGATTTGAAAGTATCTTCTTTCCTCATTGGTCCTTCTGGTCAGGTGCCAACTAGGTTATTTGAGCTTCTTAACCCCTTACAGGTAAAGTGATTCAGTACAGCTGCCCAGGAGGGATTTTATGCTACCCTTATCTTTATGTTTATGACACGCCCCCCCAAATCACAGACGGTGCTGGACAGCCTGTTCCACGCTGGCTGTGATTTCTTCCTGGAGCTCTAGGAGAAAACAGAATTAATAAGACACATGCACCTCTAGACATACTACTGATTATATAAAAACTAACAATATTTTTCACATTTTAAGGACGATTTTAACCAGTTGATTCTGGGAAACTTTCACGGGAGAGTGCATCAGCCACTTTGTTAGAAGCTCCCGAAATGTGTTGTATTTTAAAATCAAAATCTTGGAGAGATAAACTTCACCAAAGATGGTTTTTGTTTTTTTCCTTGACGGTATGCAGCCACTTTAGCGCAGCATGGTTGGTTTGCAGGTGGAAATGCCATCCCCAAACATATGGACGTAGCTTCTCCAGAGTGTACACAATGGTGTAACATTCCTTTTCTGTGATTCTGTGACCAGTGGCTTTCCCTCTCAGACAGTTTTTTGCTGAGAAACACGACAGGATGGAATTCTTGATCTGGTCCTTTCTGCATTAAAACTGCTCCCACACCACTCTCGGATGCATCTGGGTTACTAGGAAAGGTTTGTCAAAGTCTGGGGCCCTTAGCACAAGGTCAGGCATGAGTGTTGTTTTAAGTTGGCTAAAGGCCTTTTGACACTCTTCAGTTCACTGAACTGCATTTGGCTGGTTCTTTCTGGTTAGGTCTGTAAGTGGGGCTGCGATTTGGCTGTAGTGCGGTACAAATTGCCTGTAATATCTGGCCAAGCCTAAGAAGGATTGGACCTGTTTTTTTTACTTTGGGACAGGCCACTTTTGAATAGCATTTACTTTGGCCTGTAGGGGGTTGATAGTTCCTTGACCCACCTGGTGTCCAAGATAAGTCACTCTCTTTAGGCCTATTTGACACTTTTTAGCCTTAACAGTTAGTCCTGCCTCCCTTATGTGCTCGAAGACTTTTCAAAGATGCTCCAGGTGTTCTGCCCATGAATTAGAAAATATGGCCACATTGTCAAAGTAAGCGACTGCAGATTTTCCCAATCCCGCTAGGAGACTATCTGCAAGTTTCTGGAAGGTGGCAGGTGCATTTTGCAGCCCCAAAAGGAGCACATTAAATTCATATAGCCCTACATGGGTGATGAAGACTGACCTTTCCTTGGTGGATTCATCTAGCAGTACTTGCCAGTAGGCATTGGTTAAGTCTAAGGTAGAGATGAACTGGGCATGTTCCAGTGTCTCCAATAGCTCATCTGTGCGTGGCATTGGATAGTTGTCTGGGCGAGTCACAGCATTTAGCTTACGGTAGTCCACGCAAAAGCGTATTTCCCCATCTGGTTTGGGAACTAGAACCACTGCAGATGCCCATTCACTTTTAGAGGGGTGGATTACCCCCATCTATAGCATGTCCTGGATCTCCCGTTCTATAGCAGTTTTGGCTTGAGGAGCCACCCGGTAAGGTTGGGCTCTAATTGGGCGAGCATTACGTGTGGTATGCCTGTTCGGTCCGTCTTGGGGTGGCTGAGAACATCGGCGCGAAGCTAGTGCACAGCTCCTTGATCTGGTGTCGCTGCATACGTCTGAGGGTCATTGAGAGGTTCACCTCTTCCACACCACCGTCACTTTTTCCTTCATAGTAGACACCTTCAGGCCACTCAGCGTCATCTCCTCCCTGGGCAGTAAACTGACAAACCTTTAATTCTCTGGAATAAAAGGGCTTTAGAGAATTAACATGGTACACTTTAGGCTTTAGGTTTGAGGTGGGGGATGCTATGAGATAGTTAACAGCTCCCAGGCGCTCTTGGACTGTAAATGGCCCCTCCCACGATGCTTCCATCTTATGGGCCCAGAGTTCCTTTAAGACCATGACCTGGTCCCCTACTTTGAAGGAACGCTCTCTGGCATGTTTATCATACCAGGCCTTTTGCTCTTTTTGAGCATCTTTTAGGTTTTCTTTAGCAAGGGCTAAAGAGTCTCGGAGGGTGTTTTGTAGGTTGTTTACAAAGTCCAGAATATTAGTTCCTGGAGAAGGCGTAAACCCCTCCCATTGCTGCTTCACCAACTGTAATGGCCCCTTAACCTCGTGGCCATACACAAGTTCAAATGGTGAAAAGCCCAAACTGGGATGTGGTACAGCCCTGTAGGCAAAGAGCAAGTGCTGCAACACTAGGTCCCAGTCATTGGATTGCTCATTTATGAATTTATGTATCATGGCCCCCAAACTAACTAACTAACTAAATAAATAAAAAACTTCCATTAAACTTCTCCACCAAGACATTTGTTTGATGGTGGTAAGGGATGGCAACCAAGTGGTTCACCCCCTGAGCTTCCCACAGGCTTTTCATGGTCACTGCCAGGAAATTAGTTACCGAATCCGTAAGGATGTCGGAGGGCCAACCTACCCTGGCAAAAATGTCTGTTAATGCCTGGCACACACTTTTAGCACTGGTGTTGCTTAGAGCTACTGCTTCCGGCCATTGGGTGGCAAAATTCATGAAAGTCAGTATGTATTCCTTTCCTCTGGGGTCTTTTTCGGGAAAGGACCCAGAATATGCACAGCTACTCGCTGAAATGGAACTTCAATTATGGGGAGTGGCTGGAGAGAGGCTTTGACCTTGTCTTGGGGTTTTCCCACTCTTTGGCACACCTCACACCTCATAAGTAGAAATGTCCTTGCCCATTCCCTCCCAGTGGAAGGACTTCCCCAAACAGTCTTTGGTCCTGTTCACCCCAGCATGACCACTAGGATGATCGTGAGCTAAGCTCAAGAGCTTTACCTGGTATTTAGTTGGAACTACCAACTGTCTTTGAGGATGCCAGTCTTCCTGATGCCCACCAGAAAGAGTTTCCTTGTATAAAAATCCTCTTTCTACAACAAACCAGGATCGATTAGAAGAGCTGAGTGGGTTGCTCCGTGCTGCCATCCAAGCTCCCTGGAGACTGTCATCTGCTTCCTGCTTGGCCTGGAACTGTTCCCTTGATGCTGGAGACATCAGTTCCTCACTGGATTGTGGACTTGGACTTGGTCCTCTGGAAGCGATGTAGGTGATGGGGCTGTGTCCGTTGACTCTGTGGAAGTAGAGAAAGAACTGACAGGAATTTGAAGGGGATTTCATAGTCAAACAGTCCCCTCTGTTAGCAAGAGTCAGGCTAGCTGTAACCCTAATAACACGAGATTTGTAGAAGCGAGGATTGTGTGAGGCAAGTGGGAAAGAACTGTGTGAGAAGTTGTTGTGACCTTGTGTTAGATAAGTATGGAATGTAGACTATAGTCTAAATATAGGTGAGAAAAATAAGATATCAGGATGACCTATGTATAAACAAAATGCAGCTGTTGCTCATTATTGTATGTAACAAAGGTATAAATGCTTGCTGTAATTGTTTACCTAGAGAGAGACCTGTTTAGCTCTCTCCCTCCACGCAATTGCTAGAGATAAAAAAGTATCTGATTTGCTGCACCCAACCTGAGAGTGAGAACTCTGTTTTTCTCCGACAATTGTGAACCGCTCTCCACTGGTGCACTATGCGGTATTTCAGGCTCCTGCTGAGCCTCTTGCGCAGGTTTAGCTGCTGCTGCCAGTGCAGGCTTGGTGGTGCTCTCTGGCGTTGGAGTTGTAGACAGGGTTGGAAGCACTGGATTCAGTGCTGGCAATGGTTCTGGTGCTGGTGGCTCCGCCCATTCCGGTTTTGGGGCTGGTTCTGGTTGGGTCTCTGGGACTGGATTCACTATTGCTGTTGCAGTCATTGGCAGGGGGTCCGGTTCCACCACCTCAGTTTGGGTCTCTGGTAACACAGACGGGGCCCTGGTAGAAGGCTTTGGAACAGGGATAGGTGTGAAGGTTTGCTTAGCCTGGCTGCAGGTGACCATTCCCACCCTCTTGGCTAGCTTCACATAGTTGGCCAAGTCTTCCCCCAGCAGCATGGGAATGGGATAATCATCATAGATTGCAAAAGTCCACATTCCTGGCCAGCCCTTGTACTAGACAGGCAACTTGGCTGTAGGCAAGTTTAAAGAGTTTGACATGAAGGGTTGAATTGTCACTTGGGCCTCTGGGTTGATGAATTTGGGGTCCACTAAGGATTGGTGGATAGCTGACACCTGTGCTCCGGTGTCCCTCCACGCGATAACCTTCTTCCCACCCACACTCACAGTTTCCCTTCACTCTGAGGGTATCTGGGAGGCATCTGGGCCTGGGAACCTTTGGTGTGATGAACTGTAATCTGTTGGGGTTCTTGGGGCAGTTGGCCTTGACATGCCCCAGCTCATTACATTTAAAACATTGCCCAACTGACTGGTCACTGGGGCGAGATGGGTTGCTGGAGAATGGTGTGGTGGGACGATAAGGTGTCTGGGGTTTTCCTTGTGGTGTAGGTGGGGCCTTGGGCTGCCCCCGGTGGTAGGGTGTTGTTTCGGGTTGCCCCTTCTGATATCCGCTCCAACTGCTACTAGCTTTTTTCTTTTTTGCCACCTCCACCCATTTGGTTCCGATCTCCCCCGCCTCGATTACAGTTTTGGGCTTCCCATCTAGGATGTACCTTTCTATTTCCTCAGGAACACCCTCTAAGAACTGCTCCATTTGCATTAGGAAAGACAGATCTTCCAGAGATTTAACACTTGCTCCTGATAGCCAGGCATCCCAATTTTTTACAAAGTGGTAGGCATATTGGGAAAATGCCACGTCTGGTTTCCACCTTAGGGCTCTGAACCACTGACGGGCATGTTTGGGTGTTATCCCCATTCTAATTCTGGCCTTTTTTTAAAAGAAGGTCATAGTTGTTCATGTGTTCTTTAGGCATCTCAGCTGCTACCTCTGCCAAGGGTCCACTGAGCTGCAGCCTCAGCTCGACCGTATACTGGTCTGTAGAGATGCTGTACCCAAGGCAGGCCCAAAATTTTCTAAGAAGGTCTCTGTATCATCGCCTACCTTGTATGTGGGGAATTTTTTGGAATGCGGAGCAGGTACCTGGAGAAGGACTGTTAGGGTTATCTGGTAGACCCAGTTTAGCCCTTTCCAGATCGAAGCGCTTCAGCTCTAATTCCATCTCCAAGTGTTTCGCCTCACACCAAGAGCTGAGCAGATCAATGCAAGCATATCTATCACACTGAGGAGATTTCAACTTCAAGACTCCTTATAAGAAAGGGAGGTGGATATTTTTTGCTGTTTTTAAAATTAAATAGGCAGCTAGTATTGTTTTAAAAATTATTATAAAGAACAAGTTTAAGCTTTGTTGTAACGTGCATTGTTTGCCAGGACTGCTCAAGACCTGAATGCTTGTGTAGGAGGAACTCTTTGAGTTGGCTTTTTAAATACCTTCATGTTGTTTCACATCTGATACTCCTTGATGAAACATAGGAGCCTTGTCTTATAACAGGCTTATTCAAAGTGATACAAGCAGGGCTGGTGCAAGGAAGTTTCGCACCCTAGGCAAAACTTCCACCTTGCGCCACCCCCGCCCACCCAGCTAACCCCGCCCCCCCGTGGCAGCTAACCACGCCCACCCACTACCCCCCCACCAGAGGAGCCCCCCCCCCACGGCAGCTAACCCTGCCCGCCGCGGCAGCTAATCCCGCCCGCCACCCCCCAACCTAGGGACCCCGTGGCCCCCCCGCCCGAGGAGCCCCCCCCGCAGCAGCTACTCCCCCTCTGCAGCTAACCCTGCCCGGGGAGCCCCCCTCCACGGCAGCTAACCCCGCCCGCCGCCCCCCCCCTCTGCGGCAGCTAACCCCGCCCGGGGACCCCGCCCCAGCTCACCTCCACTCCACCTCCTCCTCTGAGCACGCCGGTGCCACTCTAATTCTCCTCCCCTCCCAGGCTTGTGGCGCCGATTGGAGGAGAATTAGAATGGGGGCTGTGTGCTCAGCGGAGGAGGCAGAGTGGAGGTGATCTGGGGCGGGGAGCGGTTCCCCTGTGCGCCCCTCCCTGTTACTGCGGGCGGCTCTCCCCCCGCCCCAGCTCACCTTCACTCCACCTCCACGCCTGAGCGGGCTTTTAGGCGCCCTCAACCACTAGGCGCCCTAGGCGGCCGCCTAGTTGGCCTAGTGGTTGCACCGGCCCTGGATACAAGCTACAAAAGTGAGATCTTGGAAGAGTGTTGCTGTTTTCATAATGTAATAAAAATACTGTCATGATAAATAATAATTAATAATAAATAGTGTGTAATATTTCCAAGACCACTGCTTTTATAATTTATGCTCAGGTAAAGGAGAAAATCCCTGGAAATATTCATTTTTAGGAGGGGGTCCGCGAGACTTGACATTTTAGTGAAAGGGGTTCACAAGTTGTTAAAGTTTGGGAACCATTGCTCTACTGGAAATACCTCGCCTGATGCATCCCAAAACCACATTAGCTTTTTTCATGGCCATATCACATTGGCGGCTCATAGTCATCTTGTGATCAACCAATACTCTGAGGTCCTTCTCCTCGTCTGTTACTTCCAACTGATGCATCCCCAGCTTATAACAGAAATTCTTGTTATTAATCCCTAAATGCATGACCTTGCACTTTTCACTATTAAATTTAATCCTATTACTATTACTCCAGTTTACAAGGTCATCCAGATCTTCCTGTATGATATCCCGGTCCTTCTCTGTACTGGCAATACCTCCCAGCTTTGTGTCATCCGCAAACTTTATTAGCACATTCCCACTTTTTGTGCCAAGGTCAGTAATAAAAAGATTAAATAAGATTGGTCCCAAAACCGATCCCTGAGGAACTCCACTAGTAACCTCTCTCCAGCCTGACAGTTCACCTTTCAGTAAGACCCGTTGTAGTCTCCCCTTTAACCAGTTCCTTACCCATCTTTCAATTTTCATATTGATCCCCATCTTTTCCAATTTAACGAATAATTCCCCATGTGGAACCATATCAAATGCCTTACTGAAATCGAGGTAAATTAGATCCACTGCGTTTCCTTTGTCTAAGAAATCTGTTACCTTCTCAAAGAAGGAGATCAGGTTGGTTTGGCACGATCTACCTTTTGTAAAACCATGTTGTATTTTGTCCCAATTACCATTGACCTCAATGTCCTTAATTACTTTCTCCTTCAAAATTTTTTCCAAGACCTTGCATACTACAGATGTCAAACTAACAGGCCTGTAGTTACCTGGATCACATTTTTTCCCTTTCTTAAAAATAGGAACTATGTTAGCAATTCTCCAGTCATACAATACAACTCCTGAGTTTACAGATTCATTAAAAATTCTTGCTAATGGGCTTGCAATTTTATGTGCCAGTTCCTTTAATATTCTTGGATGAAGATTATCTGGGCCCCCCGATTTAGTCCCATTAAACTGTTCGAGTTTGGCTTCTACCTCGGATGTGGTAATACAGTATCTACCTCCATATCCTCATTCCCATTTGTCATCCTACCATTATCCCTAAGCTCCTCATTAGCCTCATTAAAGACAGAGGCAAAGTATTTTTTTAGATATTGGGCTGTGCCTAGATTATCCTTAACCTCCACTCCATCCTCAGTGTTTAGCAGTCCCACATCTTCTTTCTTTGTTTTCTTTTTATTTATATGGCTATAGAACCTTTTACTATTGGTTTTAATTCCCTTTGCAAGGTCCAACTCTACATGGCTTTTGGCCTTTCTCACTTTATCCCTACATGTTCTGACCTCAATAAGGTAGCTTTCCTTGCTGATCACTCCCATCTTCCACTCCTTGTAGGCTTTCTGCTTTTTCTTAATCACCTCTCTGAGATGCTTGCTCATCCAGCTTGGTCTACAACTCCTGCCTATGAATTTTGTCCCCTTTCCTGGGATGCAGGCTTCTGATAGTTTCTGCAACTTTGACTTGAAATAATTTCAGGCCTCCTCCGCCTTTAGATCCACAAGTTCTTCAGTCCAATCCACTTCCCTAACTAATTTCCTTAATTTTTTTAAGTTAGCCCTTTTGAAATAAAAAACCCTAGTCACAGATCTGTTTTTGTTTATCCTTCCATTTAGTTTGAACTGAATTAGCTCATGATCGCTCGAACCAAGGTTGTCCCCTACAACTATTTCTTCTATGAGTTCCTCACTACTCACCAAAACCAAATCTAAAATGGCATCCCCTCTTGTTGGTTCAGCAACTACTTGGTGAAGGAATCCATCAGCTATCGCATCCAGGAAAATCTGAGCCCTATGATTATTACTAGCACTTGTCCTCCAGTCTATATCTGGGAAGTTAAAGTCTCCCATGATCACACAATTCCCATTAGTATTTACTTAATTAAAAACATTAAAGAGGTCTCTATCCATATCCAAATCAGATCCCGATGGTCTATAGCACAATCCAAGCACTATCCCAGGGGAGGCTCTAGTAGCTTTTTTCCCCAATGTGATTTTTGCCCAGACAGACTCTGTCTTATCCATTCCATCACTTCTTATTTCTTTACAGTCTACCTCATCATTGATATACAATGCTACTCCACTACCTTTGCCTTTATTTCTGTCTTTTCTAAACAGCACATACCCTTCAATACCTGTACTCCAGTCATGACTACTATTCCACCATGTTTCTGTTTTCCCTATAATATCTGGTTTCACTTCCTGCACCAGTAACTCTAGTTCCTCCATTTTGTTACCGAGGCTCCTCGCATTGGTGTACAAACATCTTAATTTTTGCTGTTTGGCTTCGCTCATGTTCTTTACCCGATTAGGCACAGACATTCTACTGCCAGTATCACCTAGAGACCGGTATCTACACTACCCTTCCTCCTTATGTCCATTCTCCTACCCACGGCTGTATCCTTTCTTACTATTACAGGGGAATGCCTCAAAGGTTCTCGGGGACTGGGGTGCACCAATTGTTAACCTGCCAGGGGAAGACAGGGTTGGCATAGCCTAGAAGAGAGAGCTTGACTGGCTGAAAGACTGGTGGTATTAGGGAGATGACAGCCAGCTAGGCACAGTAAGACTCTCTCATGCTGTAGACGGGGTAACAAGGCGACTCACAATCTTTGATGCCCCAAGCTCCTTCACAGTGGGGTAGTAGCAGGATCTGTACCCCCGTTTCCAGCTAGCCAAAGACTGCACTCCCAGCACTTATAAACTAGTTGCAGAATGATTAAAGAGGGTGAAGGTTGGAAACAGAAAAGGTTACTGTTTGTTGGATTCGGTTTGTATATTTCAGGTAAGGGAAAAGAAGAGCAGAAAAGGCAGGATGAGCAGAGAAGCACATTAAGCACACCAGAAAGCAGTTGGAAGAGTTGTGTGCAGAGTGCAGTTTATTTGCTGTAGGAAACAATATGGGCTGCTGTGGACTGTGCCTGGTCTGGTCACCTGAATTTAGAGCAGGGAGCCTGTCTCTCCTTTGGTCTTTCACCTCCTGCTAAACCTAGACAGCATGATGGAGAAATCTGCTTGATCTGAATGCAGAGGGGATAAGAGCCTGATTGGGGGGGGGGGGGGAGGGGGAGGGAAAGATGGGAGTAGAACGTTAGGACAAGAAGCCCCTGGGGGTGGGGGTGGGGAGCAGAAACTGGGACTGAAGAGGGAAGATTGAGTTAGGGTGGATGTGGAGACAGATTGGCTGGGCAAGTAGACTGGGACTGGAGGTGGAAAGGGGGGGTGGTGGACACTGGGACTGGCTGGGCAAAGATACCAGGACTGGGATCTGTGGAAAGAAATGGAGAGGTATTGGGGCCCCATAGGTGGAGGGAGACTGAGATCAGATAAAAGAACGAGGAGTACTTGTGGCACCTTGGAGACCAACACATTTATTTGGGCATAAGCTTTCGTGGGCTAAAATGAGTTGGTGGGGGGACTGGGTCAAAGAGCCAAGGAGGTGGGACAGGAGCACTGAGATTGGATAAAGAGCCCAGGGAAGGAAATTGTGACTGGGGACAGGAAATGAGGCAGTGGGGATGGCAAAGTTTGACAGAAACTCAGGGCTTGTCTACACTACAAAATTAGGTCGGATTTATAGAAGCCGGTTTTATAGAAACCGGTTTTATGCAGCCGATTGTGTGTGTCCCCACATAAAATGCTCTAAGTGCATGAAGTCGGCGGACCACGTCCACAGTACCGAGGCTAGCGTCGACTTCCGGCGCATTGCACTATGGGTACCTATGGGTACCTATCCCACAGTTCCCGGAGTCTCCGGCGCCCATTGGAATTATGGGTTGAGATCGCAATGCCCGAATGATGCAAAGCAGTGCCGTGGGGGGTTCTGGGTACATTGCGTCAGGCCCCTCCCCCGCCGTCACAGCAACGGCAGACAATAGATTCGCGCCTTTTTACCTGGGTTACCTGTGCAGACAACATACCACACCAAGCATGGAGCCCGCTCAGCTCAGCTCACCGTCACCATATGTCTTCCGGGTGCCGGCAAACGTGGGACCGCATTGCTAAACAGCAGCAGCAGCTTACTGCCTTTTGGCGGTAGACGGTGCAGCATGAGTGGTAGCCTTCATCGGCGATCGGGATGCTGGTAGCTGTGGGGCTGGCAGCCGTGGGGCTGCATTGCACCAGCCCCTTGCCTTTTGGCAGTAGATGGTTTATTACGACTGGTAACCATCCTCGTCGGACAAATTTACAGGTTGCCTGAAATGCTCATAGATTATTGTAGCCTGAGCGCCTTTACCGATCCTTCTGGCTACTGCCTTTAACCGTCCTCGTTGGACGATGATGGCTACCAGTCGTAGTATACTATTTTCTGCCAAGTATTGTCTGCTAAGCACCCAGAAAAGGCCGAGGGCGATCTGGGTGCTGGCAGAGATGTGGCTGGCACACGTAGGGTTACATTGCTACCAAGCACCCAGAAAATGCCGAGGGCTATCAGTCATGCTGCACTGTCGTCTTAAGATGTAAAAAATAGATTTGTTCTGTATTAATTTCCTTCCCCCCTCCCTCCGTCAAATCAACGGCCCGCTAAACCCAGGCTTAGGAGTTCAATCTCTGTTGGGGTGGGCAATCTGTGTGACAGTTGTTTGTATTTCTCCCTGATGCACAGCCACCTTTCTTGATTTTAATTCCCTGTACCTGTACGCCATGTCGTCACTCGCCCCTCCCTCCCTCCCTCCCTCCCTTCTTCCCCTGGTCTTTAGATAATAGTTTCGCGCCTTTTTTCAGACCAGACGCCATAGCTATCACTGGGATCATGGATCCCACTCAGATCACCGCGGCAATTATGAGCACTATGAACACCACGCGCATTGTCCTGGAGTATATGCAGAGCCTGGACATGCCAAAGCAAAACCAGGACCAGCTGAGGAGGAGGAGGAGGCGATTGCAGCGCGGCGACGATAGTGATGAGGAAATTGACATGGACCTCTCACAAGGCACAGGCCCCAGCAATGTGGAAATCATGGTGTTACTGGGGCAGGTTCATGCCATGGAACGCCGATTCTGGGCCCGGGAAACAAGCACAGACTGGTGGGACCGCATCGTGTTGCAGGTCTGGGACGATGCCCAGTGGCTGCGAAACTTTCGCATGCGTAAGGGCACTTTCATGGAACTTTGTGACTTGCTTTCCCCTGCCCTGAAGCGCCAGAATACCAGGATGAGAGCAGCCCTCACAGTTGAGAAGCGAGTGGCGATAGCCCTGTGGAAGCTTGCAACGCCAGACAGCTACCGGTCAGTCGGGAATCAATTTGGAGTGGGCAAATCTACTGTGGGGGCTGCTGTGATCCAAGTTGCCAGGGCAATGAGAGACCTGGTGATATCAAGGGTAGTGACTCTGGGAAACGTGCAGGACATAGTGGATGGCTTTGCTGCAATGGGATTCCCAAACTGTGGTGGGGCGATAGACGGAACCCATATCCCTATCTTGGCACCGGCGCACCAAGCCACCGAGTACATAAACCGCAAGGGGTACTTTTCAATGCTGCTGCAAGCCCTGGTGGATCACAAGGGACGTTTCACCGACATCAACGTGGGCTGGCCGGGAAGGGTACATGATGCTCGCGTCTTCAGGCACTCTCTTCTGTTTCGAAAGCTGGAGGAAGGGACTTTCTTCCCGGACCAGAAAATAACCATTGGGGATGTTGAAATGCCTATCGTGATCCTTGGGGACCCAGCCTACCCCTTAATGCCATGGCTCATGAAGCCATACACAGGCAGCCTGGACAGGAGTCAGGACCTGTTCAACTACAGGCTGAGCAAGTGCCGAATGGTGGTGGAATGTGCATTTGGGCGTTTAAAAGCACGCTGGCGCAGCTTACTGACTCGCTGTGACCTCAGCGAAAAGAATATCCCCATTGTTATTGCTGCTTGCTGTGCGCTCCACAATATCTGTGAGAGTAAGGGGGAGACATTTATGGCGGGGTGGGAGGTAGAGGCAAATCGCCTGGCCGCTGATTACGCGCAGCCAGACACCAGGTCGGTTAGAGCAGCACAGCAGGGCGCGGTGCGCATCAGAGAGGCTTTGAAAAATAGTTTTGTGACTGGCCAGGCTACGGTGTGAAACTTCTGTTTGTTTCTCCTTGATGAAATTGCAGCCCCCCCACCCACCCGGTTAACTCTACTACCCTGTAAACCAAGCACCCCACCCTCCCCTACCCTCCCCTCTTCAAGCACCACTTGCAGAGGCAATAAAGTCATTGTTACTTCACATTCATGCATTCTTTATTAATTCAGCACACAACTAGGGGGATAATTGCAAAGGTAGCCCGGGATGGGTGGGGGAGGAGGGAAGGAAAAGGACACACTGCACTTTAAAACTTTAAAACTTATTGCACTGGAAATCATCTAGGCTGGAGTGATTGGGTGGCCGGAGGCCCCCCCACCGTGTTCTTGGGCGTCTGGGTGAGGAGGCAATGGGACTTGGGGAGGAGGGCTGTTGGTTACAGAGGGGCTGTAGCGGCGGTCTCTGCTCCTGCTGCCTTTCCTGCAGCTCAACCATACGCAGGAGCATATCACTTTGATGCTCCAGCAGCCGGAGCATCGACTCTTGCTTTATGAGTACAAGTTGACGCCACTTCTCCTCTTCAGCCAGCGTTTCAGCACGCAACTTCTCCTCTTGAGCACGCAACTTCTCCTCTTCAGCCCGCCACCTGTCCTCTCGCTCATATTGGGCTTTTTTAAAATCAGTCATTGACTGCCTCCACGCATTCTGCTGTGCTCTGTCAGCGTGGGAGGCAGTCTGTAGTTCAGTGAACATTTCGTCACGCGTCCTTCGCTTCCTTCTTCGAATATTCACTGGCCTCTGTGAAGGTGAAACATTTGCAGCTGGTGGAGGAGAAGGGAGAGTTGTTTAAAAAAGATACATTTTAGAGAACAATGGGGTACACTCTTTCACGTTAGATTTTGCTGTTCACATCACACAGCACATGTGCTTTCGTTACAAGGTCGCATTTTTCCTCTTATATTGAGGGCCTGCCGGTTTGGTGTGAGAGATCGCTCACGCAGTGCCAGGCCACAGATTTCAGCTTGCAGGCAGCCATGGTAAGACACAGTCTTTTGGCTTTTTTAACCTTGTTAACAAGTGGGGATGGTTTAAAACAGTACTGCTCTCATTAACCATACCAAGCACCCGTTGGGTTGGCGATTTAAAATGGGTTTGCAATGTAAAAGGAGGGGCTGCGGTTTCAGGTTTAACATGCAGCACAAACCCAACTAACTCCCCTCCCCCACACACCCAATTCTCTGGGATGGTCACTTCACCCCTCCCCCCCACCGCGTGGTTAACAGCGGGGAATATTTCTGTTCAGCAGAGCAGGAAGGGGCACCTCTGAATGTCCCCTTAATAAAATCGCCCCATTTCAACCAGGTGACCGTGAATGATATCACTCTCCTGAGGATAACAAAGAGCGATAAGGAATGGATGTTGTCTGCATGCCAGCAAACACCAGGACCATACGCTGCCATGCTTTGTTATGCAATGATTCCAGACTACGTGCTACTGGCCTGGCGTGGTACCTACCATGTGTCTTACCATGGCGGATGGGATAAGGCAGCCCTCCCCGGAAACCTTTTGCAAAGGCTTTGGGAGTACATGAAGGAGAGCTTTCTGGAGATGTCCCTGGAGGATTTCCGCTCCATCCCCATACACGTTAACAGACTTTTCCAGTAGCTGTACTGGCCGCGATTGCCAGGGCAAATTAATCATTAATCATTAAACACGCTTGTTTTTAAACCATGTGTAATATTTACAAAGGTACACTCACCAGAGGTCCCCTGTGTGCCCACAGGGTCTTGGGTGAGTTCGGGGATTACTGGTTCCAGGTCCAGGGTGACAAACATATCCTGGCTGTTGGGGAAACTGGTTTCTCCGCTTCCTTGCTGCTGTGAGCTATCTATGATGTTCTCTCCATCCTCATCTTCCTCGTCCGCCGAACCCGCTTCCCTGTTTCCAGCGAGGGACTGATAGCACACGGTTGGGGTAGTGGTGGCTGCACCCCCTAGAATGGCATGCAGCTCCTCGTAGTAGCGGCATGTTTGCGGCTCAGCCCCGGACCTTCCGTTTGCGTCTCTGGCTTTGTGGTACGCTTGCCTTAGCTCCTTAATTTTCACGCGGCACTGCTGTGCGTCCCTGTTATGGCCTCTGTCCTTCATGGCCTTGGAGATCTTTTCTAATGTTTTGCCATTTCTTTTACTGTTTCGGAGTTTGGCCAGCACTGATTCATCTCCCCAGATGGCGATCAGATCCCGTACCTCCCGTTCGGTCCAGGCTGGAGCTCTTTTGCGAGACTGGGACTGGGACTCCATCACGGTTACCTGTGCTGATGAGCTCTGCATGGTCACCTGTGCTCTCCACGCTGAGCAAACAGGAAATGAAATTCAAACGTTCGCGGGGCTTTTCCTGTCTACCTGGCCAGTGCATCTGAGATGAGAGTGCTGTCCAGAGCGGTCACAATGAAGCACTGTGGGATAGCTCCCGGAGGCCAATAATGTCGAATTCCGTCCACACTAACCCAATTCCGACCCCCCTAAGGCCGATTTTATCGCTAATCCCCTCGTCGAGGTGGTGTAAAGAAACCGGTTTAAAGGGCCCTTTAAGTCGAAAGAAAGGGCTTCGTAGTGTAAACGTGTCGAGGCTTAAGTCTATTTAACGCAGCTAAAGTCGACCTAAACTCGTAGTGTAGACCAGGCCTCAGATTTGATGAGGGTCTGGGGGGTGGGGAACTGGAAGTGGCTAGTCAAAGATACTGGAGACTGGGAACTGAGGGGTAAGGGGAAGATTTGGGAATGGCGGGGCATGGAGACCGGAATGAGAAACCTGAGGAGTTGAGACTGGGATTGGTTCTGTGAGGAGAACAGAACTGGGATGTAGCCAGGGGTAGGAAAAAAGAAAGGACTGAGGCAAGGACAAGGCATGAGACCGTTGTTTCTCTTCCTATCCCTTGCTTCATTCGCTACACACCTTCAAACTTCTGCAACAACTAAAGAATGGATCCTACAGACAAGTCTCCTCTACACAACCCTGATTCATTCCCTGAGCACTGTCCATTCTGTGCACTGATCGATGCAGGGTCTTGTGGAAAAAATTGTATGTGATCATGTCTTAATTAGACTTAATACATACACAAGGGGGCTGAATTAAGATTGCACAGGCAAAGTTCCTAACTTTTGAATACTTCAGTTTGTTACCTTAACATTCTTTTAATGTAGGAAGTTATACTTAACGCTCCCTCTCACCCCCGCCAAAGTTTTTGAAAAAGCAAACAGAAATTTCATTTTGTGGCAGCATATTGACATGGATCATCAACAGAACCAGACTTTTTAGATCCGCAGCATAGACGTCTACCACTTGAGCTATCAGAGTAACTAGTAGCAGCAATAGGTTATCACAGCTTTGTGGACGAGACATACTTCGCTAGTGGATTTCAGATATATTTGCTGACAGCATCAGGTTCTGGAGGTATATTCTAGTAGTTATAGACCCTTTGTCCTTTTTTCCCCCTCTGCTCACATCCGCTGCTCTCTTTTCTTTACCTTCATGCTGGGTGAGCACAAGCAGAGAGCACTGAGAACACAGGAAAGACTCTTCCTGTTCTCTCTTCTAGTGCCTTGTACCACAGTGACCCTCCACCCCTCCAGGAGGAGAAAAAACAGGGAAAATCTGGTTCAGCCTCAGCGGCCCTACGATGGACCATGTTCAGTCACTCTATGGGAATGGTGTTTGCACAATCCAATCAGCACATAGGAGCTGTGAGGGGATGGAGCATGCTCAATGCATACAGGCCTTTAACTTGGCAAAATTTGCACAGATTTTGACCGATGACAAAAGGTCCATCCCTCAGACTGGGATGATCCTGTTGCCAAATTTCCTATTCCAAAATGTAGACTCAGACTTTTAAGTGCAGAAGGGACCTCATGATCTAATCTGACCTCCTGCACATTGCAGGCTACAGAATCTGACCTGCCCACTCCTGAAATAGACCCATAACCTCTGGCTGAGTTACTGAAGTCCTCAAAGTTTGATTTAAAGACTTCAAGTTACAGACACTCCACCATTTACACTAGTTCAAACCAGCAATTGTGTCCCCAGTCATAATTTCCTTCCCTGGGCTCTTTATCCAATCTCAGTGCTCCTGTCCCACCTCCTTGGCTCTTTGACCCATGCCCCATGCAGCAGAGAAAGGTGAAAATCCCCCAGGGTCTCTGCCAATCTGACCTGGGGAAAAATTCCTTCCTGACCCCAAATATGGCAATCAGTTAGACCTGAGCATTTGGGCAAGACCCACCAGCCAGACATCTGGGAAAGTATTCTCTATAGTAACTCAGAGCCCTCCCCATCTAGTGTCCCATTTCTAGCCACTGGAGATATTTTCCAATAGCAGTTGTGGATGAGCCATATACCATTGTAGGCAATCTCATCATACCATCCCCTCCATAAACTTATCAAGCTCACTCTTAAAACAAGTTAGTTTTTTTGCCCCTACTAGTCCCCTTGGAAAGCTGTTCCAGAACTTCACTCCTCTGATGGTTAGAAATCTTTGTCTAAGGTCAAGTATAAACTTATTGATGGCTAGTTTATATCCATTTGTTCTTCTGCCAATATTGGCCCTTAACTTAATTTTTTAACTCCTCTTTATCCCTCTGATGTATTGAGAGAGAGCAATCATATCTCCTCCCAGCCTTCATTTTGTTAGATTAAACAAGCCATGCTCCTTAAGTCTCCTCTCATAAGGTAGGTTCTCTGTTCCTCTGATCATCCTAGTAGCCCTTCTCTGCACCTGTTCCAGTTTGAATTCATCTTTCTTAAACACGGGAGACCAGATAATCCTGCTTTGAGGTTGGACTAGATGACCTCCTGCGGTCTCTTCCAACCCTAATCTTCTATGATTTGCACACAGTATTCCAGGTGAGGGCTTACTAGTGCCTTGTTTAATAGGAATAACACTTCCCTATCTCTGCTGGATATACCTTGACTGAAGCATCCTAGGATTGCATTAGCTTTTTTCATGGCCACATCACAATTGATTGTAGCTTCCAAGTGATATGTCCCCATCTTATAGCAAAAATTTATGACCTTGCACTTTGTACTATTAAATTTCATCCCATTTCTATTACTCCTGTTTTCAAGTTCATCCAGATCTTCGTGTGTCATATTCCAATCCTCCTCTGTATTAGCAATACCTCCCAACTTTGTGCCAGCCACAAATTTTACTAGCACACTCCCACATTGTGTGCCAAAGTCATTCATTAAAATGTTAAATATGACCGGTCCCAATCTTTGAGGAACTCCACTAGTAGCCTCCCTCCAGCTTCATGCATGGAGTTGGAAGAGGTTTTCAATGAAACATACGTAAAAATGGTCATACTGGGTCAGACCAAAGGTCTATCTAGCCCAGTATCCTGTCTTCCAACAGTGGCCAATGCGAGGTGCGTCAGAGGGAATGAACTGAACAGGTAGTCATCAAATGATGCATCCCGTCACCCATTCCCAGCTTCTGGCAAACAGAGGGTAGGGACCTCATCCCTGCCTATCCTGACTAATAGCCATCGATAGACCTATTCTCCATAAACTTATCTAGGTTTTTTTTTTTTTTTTTAACCTTGTTATAGTCTTGGCCTTCACAACATCCTCTAGCAAAGAGTTCCACATGTTGACAGTGTTGTGTGAAGAAATACTTTCTTTTGTTTGTTTTAAACCTGCTGCCTATTAATGTCATTTGGTGACTCCTAATTCTTGTGTTATGAGGAGTAAATAACACTTCCGTATTTACTTTCTCCACACCAGTCATGATTTTATAGACCTCAATCATATCGCCCCCTTAGTCGTCTCTTTTCCAAACTGAAAAGTCCCAGTCTTATTAATCTCTCATCATATGGGGAAGCTGTTCCATACTCCTAATATTTTTTGTTACCCTTCTCTGTGTACCTTTTCCAATTCCAATATATCTTTTTTGAGATGGGGTGACCACATCTGCACACAGTAGTCAAGATGTGGGCATACCATGGATTTATATAGAGGCAATATAAAATTTTCTGTCTTATCTATCCCTTTTCTAATGATTCCCAACATTCGGTTAGCTTTTTTGACTGTCACTGCACATTGAGTGGGTGTTTTCAGAGAATTATCCACAGTGACTCAAAGATCTCTTTCTTGAGTAGTAACAGCTAATTTAGACCCCATCATTTTATATACAGAGATGGGATTATGTTCGCCAATGTGCATTACTTTGCATTTATCAACATTGAATTTCATCTGCCATTTTATTGCCCCGTCATCCAGTTTTGGGAGATCCCTTTGTAACTCTTCGCAGTCTGCTTTGGTCTTACAAACAGTTGTAAGAATTCAACATATTTTCTCCTCATCTCCTTCTAAAATAGTTTAACTGTTAACTGCAACTCTCCCCCCTCCCCCCAAAAAATCAGTTTAAGGCAGACATTGAAAATTTCAGTCCAAATGGTTACATTTTGGCCAAGTTTAAGCAACTGAAAACAGGGTCTTATAATGGAAAGGGTCAGGCAACCTCAATTTACAGGTTTTCCTACCAGTTCCTTCTATAATACTTGTTTTTTCTCAGAATATAAAGCCAAAGGGGGCATTCAAAGAAATTAAAAGGTGGGAAATTCAAAACCAACTAAAATACTTTCAACAAAATGCATAGTTAGGTTTTGGAACTTATTGCAGGGGGATATTAAGACCAAATGCTAGCAAGAGTCAGGATACTGGGCATTTATATGTATAACATATCCAGAGTTCTAATAGCTATTGCTAACAAAAAATTTGGAAGGGATAGAAAAAGCTTCATACTTCACGGCATCTCTAACTATTAGGCTGAGACCTTCATAGTGGAAAAATTATCCCACATCTGCTTACTGTAGGATTTCTTGCACCTTTCTCTAAAGCATCTGTTGCTGGCCTCTGTCACAAACAGGATAGATGAAAGAGTGGTCTGATCCAATATGACCGTTTTTATGACAAAGGAAGTAGGAAAAGGATACAACCTACAAGGCGAGTGAACAAAGTGATGATTTGCTAATATGCTAGTTCCAAGATTGAGTTCTTATAACATTCTTTGGGTATAGTTTTGTTATGGGCAATTAGCTAAACAAAAGACAAAAGGAAGGAGATGTGGTGAATAGTGAAAGGCAGAGGAAACAGGACAGCTTGAAGAGCAAGTAGAATGATGCTGAGGTGAAGAAACTGAGGAAGGGGATGGGAACAGATGGACCAAACAGCCAATCAGCACAAGGGAATTTCCAGAGTAAAAACGGTAGGAAGCAGTTTGTCCCTGCTGAGGCTGCGTTTTAATTTGCTTCTGCAGCTTGAGTTTGTTTGGCCCCAGGACCTGGTGCATCCCTGGAATTTTTCTTTTTTTGGGGTGGGTGGGTAGAGAGTAGGGCACCCTTGCAGAGTTTTAGGTGTGGGAAGGTAGGATAACAATAACATCAATTATCAGAGGGGTAGCCGTGTTAGTCTGAATCTGTAAAAAGCAACAGAGGGTCCTGTGGCACCTTTAAGACTAACAGTTAGTTAGTCTTAAAGGTGCCACAATAACATCAATGCAGCAGGAAAACGAAATCAGGACTAACTCCTTGCAGGTCCACCTTGAACATGCTGGCTATTTTCAAATGTTTTAAGCAACTTTTAAAATCCCACTATTCCTAATTCTGATAATCCTTTATTAATAGTTTGTGACATTATATAGTTCAATTTCTTGCCACCGTGCAAATGAGAGAGCATTACTAAGGGAGATTTAAGATGTGGTGAGCTTGTCTCAAGTTGCACAAGACAGCCTACTTAACTCAAATGTTTTATTTGTGCATTTTTTAAAATAATGCTTGGGATTTAATTATGGAAGTTCTAAATGTAGCCCTTAAAATCCAACAGAGACCATAGGATTTGTCATATACAATCTATACTAAAATGGTGGTTACTTAGCTCATCTTGTGTGTCAGTGTGCCAGAAGAACACACGTATTATCATGAGTACAATGTACATCTATAATCCTGCATTTTAAAATATAATATTTTGCACTTCAATAGTATTCTCCTCTGAAAGGCATTGAAGCTCTTTCCATTTATGTTTGAAAAATTCAGGAGGAAAAGATTGACACATTTTAAATCTATTTCAAACCAAGAGGACGATAGCTCAAAACATGCAGTATTCAATGGAACACCACTTCATCATTTTGTAAGACTATTTTATTGCACCGAAAAAAAGCTTTTAAAAAAGAAATGTCAGTTCCTGTTTCATCCGTCATTAAGTTATGTAACACATGCAGTAACTAAGGGTACGTCTATACTTACTTCCTGGTCCGGATGTAAGCGATCGATCTTCTGGGATCGATTTATCGCGTCTTGTCTAGACGCGATAAATCGATCCCGGAAGTGCTTGCCGTCGACACCGGTACTCCAGCTCAGCGAGAGGAGTACGCGGAGTCGACGGGGGAGCCTGCCTGCAGCGTCTGGACCCGCGGTAAGTTCGGACTAAGGTACTTCGAATTCAGCTACGTTATTAACATAGCTGAATTTGCGTACCTTAGTCTGAAGTGGGGGGTTAGTGTGGACCAGGCCTTAGTCTTTCTAATAATAGATCAAAACTCAAACTGTTCATCCCACACATGTTTTATTTGCAAATGGAATGCAGGAAACAAATCACTGATTCAAAGCCTGAAAAAGCCTGGTTGCTTTATTACAACATCAAATGTTCTAACCTTACATTCAGCATTACCATTGTTGTATGGGAAATTATTCATCTTTTATATCACCAGAAGACATGGAAAGTTATGAAGGGTAATAAACTAACAGTACATAAAGATGTAAGAGTGATTTTCAAACAATTACCCACAAAAAAGGAATGTTCAATATAAATGTAAATTACCTGAATGCAGTAATTAGACTTTCAGAGGCCACTTCAGAAAAATTAATGACTCAAATTCATTTTAAAATGGCACAGAAAGGACCAATGTATAAAGTTACTAAATATCAGGACAAGTTATTTTCAACATACAAAACTAGATGTTTACTACTATGAAATAGGAGTCCTAGAGCAGTCTGCATAAAAATGCAGAGCTGCAGCTGGCAACATGAGAAAAATCTTGGTTGTCTCAACTTCAATCCCAATCCTACAAGATCTTATGCACATGTGTAACTTTACATTGCTATAGCAGTGTAAAAGGATTTTAGTATAAATGAGAATCAGGCCCTTGGAACTACTGAATTGTAAAGTGGCCTTAAAGTGGGCATTAAACTAATATCCACTTTATGACAGCTTTACACTATCAGAATGGTGTAAAGGGGCCTCAGTGTAAGTGAAGTTAAGATCCAATGACTTCAGTAGGACTACTCAGTGTGTCAAATTAAGCATATGCCTTGTCTTTACAGGACGACAGCCTTTGTGCTTTCAAACCATTAGAACACTGGGATTTGACAACGCCTACTGTATAAAACAAACCATTGTTTTCTATTTATGACAAAATTAGAGCAACATTTTCTTCACTTGAACTATTTACATTTTGATTTAGTGGCATATTGAAGTAAAAAAACCAAAAAAACCCAAAAAACTGTTCTGACAGCCCACCAAAAATACGCAGTAAATTAAAAGAAAGACGTAGCTTTGGTCAGCAGTGTTGGTTTTTTCCACATAAAGTCTCTAGAAGTTAATCAATTTAACTTTAAAACAAAGCATTTAATTAAACTAGGCTTTAGCTGCTAATGCTGGTTCTGGGAATCAAATGTTTTGTTTATTATTGCGAGGAAAGCAACATGTATTTTCAGTGTTACTCAATGCAGGTTATTTAACTATAGTGCTCACTAAATGCAAGTTGTTATTTCATAAAACTGCATAATGGGGGTTCTAAATGCATACTGTTCTACCATTTGAATATACTTTATTTTAGCATATTCTAACAATTTGCAAGAAGTGCTGAATTTCAGTGATAAATACAATATCCAAACTGATAACATGATAGGAAGTTAGAGTGACACTTCACCGTTTAAACATTGTTGCTACTGGAAATAAAATTAACTTATGGGCACATTTTGAAGGTTGTTTTACTTATGGTTTTTCTATAAATAATATTCTGAGCAAGTATCAGTTCAAGCAATCCTCTTCCAATTAGCTGAATGCTGTATGTTTTCTTTACCTAATTTAAAATACAAATCAAGAGGACTAGGAAACTTTTGCCTGTGAAAGCATATGAGAGTTGGCACAATAGTTCACAATGGTGTCTATCATGCAAACATGTAAGGCTGCAAGACTGTTTAAGAGAGTATTTTCCTAGTACATCAAAATGCTTTGTGTCAGTCATATAAATACCCATTTTAATGGGGAATCAAGGGACCCATTCCCCTAGCAATGCAGGAAAGGTTTATGCAACTTTATATATGTACTAAAAATAGTCACTGACAGTTGCTGCACACGCTCACTAGCTTTCTACAATAAAAATCTCTGCCATTTAAAAATAAATTAAGATTTAAAGTCATATCATGGTCTAAAAGCGTGACAATATTTTAAGAAGTTTAACTGTTTGGGTTACTTTCCCCTTCCTTCCAGGAAGACTATTTTAAGCCAGAGGACTCTTATTTCGAAGTTCCATACAGCTTAGGTCAGCCATGAGATTTTAACCCCCCATCAATTTGTGCCCTTCCATGTCCGGTGTCAACCTAGAATGGTGTTGTGTGATGCAGTTTAAAGTGTATATTCCAGAAGTTATACCTTTAAATTCTAACAACCCCAGCTTCAGCAGTGATGCTCTATTCTGCTATAACAATCACAGCCTACCTGTACTCTTCATGGCATAGTAGCCCTTTACCAATAAAGGTACCACATGACCAGTTAATTGGGCTATCTCAAAACACACACTAAAATGTTCATCATAACAATAAAGACAAATTAATATTTGTTTAAATTTTTATGTAAGAGAAGTTTAAATATGTTTAACTATTGTTTAAGTGACATCTGGCAGAAACATTGGCAGACTTCTTCATAAAGACATAAAAGGGATCTTGAAACATCAAAGAACCATCAAAAATAGATTTTGGCAATGCAGAAGATGTATTGTCCATGGAGTTCTGTCATAAGCTTTAAAAAATACTCTTATTAAATAATCCAATCTTTTTTTCTTCATTAAGATCAAATAATACACATAGCCAGCAGCAGTCCAGAAATAGTCTTCTACTGTTAACTATTCTCTGTGGGGTTTTCTTTTCAGCTTTTCTTCATAAGACTCTCCATATTCATTCACTCTGCTCTTATCCACAGGATACAGCCTTACAGATAAAATAACACACATTAGTTACATGATGCAATGATTCGTGGTAAAAGACAGTGTACCCCACTGTTTAATCTGCCAAAAATTGATTCCTTGTTCATCAATCAGAAGAAGCTGGACTGTTTTAAATATCACTTTCCTTAACCTGTTTTAGTACTCCTAAATCAGTTTAAATAAAGCTAAAACTTTAAAAGAACCACCATATAATATTTACTTAAAACGTTAAATAGAGTTTAATTTTCTATTTTAAATTTAACTTTGTTTACATAATACAGGACTTGAAAAACATACCAGACACCTACTAGCTGGAGGACTAAAACCCACTAGTTATTCAAAGCTAGAAAGAAAAGGTAGTCATGAAGGGAGAACTTCCACCAACTAGCACTTGGAAGTGCCTTGCTGGGAAGGCCAATAACGGTCACCAGCTGCTTTGTGCTGTCTCTAGACCCTACCTGGAGACTTCATGGTTTAGATAATACTTAGTCCTGCTGTGAGTGCAGGGAACTGGACTAGACCTCTCGAGGTCCCTTCCAGCCCTATGATTCAACTTTCAGATCAGTCTTCGCCTTGCAAATCTGAAGCTCTACTCACCTTTAGCCTCGAGTCTCCTCTCCCCTGCATACTACAAAAGGCTGTCAACAGAATGGGACATCTCTGTTGCTAGTCTAAATGTCTTTCCCTGTCTCCGTCTCCTTTTCCGTCCTATTTCCCAGTGAATAACTCCAAAATCTGCTTCTGTTCTTAATATTCCCATCCAACAACAAGAAACTGACATGAATTCTTGACAGCTACCTTGCTGCCACAGAGTTCTGCATAGCAGCAGCAGTGAAAATTAGGAGTCTTATTAATATCACTCTGCTGCATGGCAAAACTAAGTAGCAGAAGTGTTGGAGCTGTCTGCAGACTCAGGAAGATTATGCTATTAGTTCACTTTTGGAATGTTAGTTTTAAGTTTTAAGAAAGCAAGATTAGATTTTGTTAGAATTGGTGGTGTAGGTTCCTCCCTCACCAAATAAGGGTGAGTAATCAGACTCATGAGCTATTTATGTTTAATTCTCAAAGCATGAGTAACTCACTCTTAAGAGGCCCTATATGATTGATAAGAGTATAGCTTGGGACTATCAGATTCCAAAACACATCACACTGTACATTAACATACTAAGAGAGCGAAGTCTTAAGTCAGCCCTAAACTATTTTTGTCTCTTATATCGGACTAATTACTGTTGACACAGCTGCATGGATCTATAGTTGACAAACAACAGTGAAAATGGATAAAAAGAGGAGTAGGGATGGAGGGAAAACATACCATCTTTGGTAAAGGTAGACGAGGAATACCACATCATCCCTAAAACATGCCAGCCTATGCGATGTTGGCATAGTGATGATAAACGCAAAGATATCATCAATGAAGGTGTTGAATGCCTATAAATATAAGAAATATTTTCAGCAAAGGTATCAAGTATAGTTCAGTTGGTAGCACATTAACTCTATCGTCAGTTTCAAATATCACACCAGGACTTGGGCTACTACCAGGTCTGAGAACACAGTGCACTATTTAAGAACTAATAGGCAAACCTCAAAAAACAGCCAGAACTTTGAACCGGAGAAGTTACAGCCAGGTTAAAGACAAAAAATGGATTTGCCTGCACCAGTATCTGCATTTGGCAGTGAGGTGCTAACTTAAGGTCTGCCTGCCTGTATTGGCAATGTCACCAGTCTAGTTTGTTAGGTTTAGGAAGCATTTTATCTTTGTTTTTCTTGTAACCATTTCTGACTTTGATGCCTCATTACTTGTACTCACTTAAAACCTCTCTCTTTGTAATTAAATAAACTTATTTTATTCTTTAATCAAAACTAATTCAGTTTTGTGAACAGTGTGTGTAACTCCATTTGGGAGTGTGTTGGAGTTACTTTGCATGTAGTAATCAACGCTGCTGGAAGCCAGAGTGTGACTGGTGTTTGCTGACAAGCTGCTGCATTTTAAATTTAATTTTAAATGAAGCTTCTTAAACATTTTAAAAACCTTATTTACTTTACATACAACAAAACTTTAGTTATATATTATAGACTTATAGAAAGAGACCGTCTAAAAACGTTAAAATGTATTACTGGCACGCAAAACCTTAAATTAGAGTGAATAAATGAAGACTCGGCACACCACTTCTGAAAGGTTGCCGGCCCCTGCTCTAAGATGTAACATGGCTCTTTCTTAATTCAGAAAGCACTGTCCACTCCAGAATATACAATTATATTAGTAAATGTTTTAGCTTGAACCATACTTAGACAGGGCCTTAGATATACAAAAGACCGGGGGTGGGGAAGGGGAGGAGCCGGACAGGGACAGTATGTCAGGGAAGCAAGTGCAGCATTACCAGTAAGGGAACAGATGCTACTTTTCTTTGACCTTCATCGTCAGGGCCGGCTCCAGTCACCAGCACAGCTAGCAGGTGCTTGGGGCAGCCAACGGAAAGGGGCTCTTCGGTGGCGGGTCCTTCCGTCCCTCCCAGAGGGAAGGACCTGCTGCCGAAGAATGAAGCGGCGGTGGAAGAGCTGCCGCCGAAGTGCCGCCGATCATGGCTTTTTTCCCCCCCCCCGCCACTTGGGGCGGCAAAAACTCTGGAGCCGGCCCTGTTCATCGTCTGAATATTTATTGTTTATCATAACTTAAAAAAACCCACAGGTTTACAATGATGCCACATTCCTGATTCGGTTGAAAATGTGAGGACTCATGAATACCCCATTGATCACTTTCACTTTGTGGAGAACCAGTTACCCATTAATCCTTAAATTACACATGAACAACATGTAATTTAAAAATCTTTATTAAACTCTTAAACCAAAATGTATTTTCCTTGGTCTGCCAAAAAAAAGTTTGTCCATCAAAACCATTATCTCTCTGCCACATTTAAACTGTCTACTTCCTCCCATTTAGGTATTAGCTTCTCAAAAAAAACCCCAAACAAACAAAAGATAGGTTTTTTTTAAATGGTTAATGGCAAAAAATTTTCTTTGGTGATTGCTTTTTGCTTCTTTTGTTTAAGAGCCAAAATGTTTTTGCTGATTCATTCCAAATAAAATTCCCCCTCAAGGCGAAACCAAGCCTGAAAATGTTTAAGCCCATAAGTGAATGTTTGAGAGAGTTGTAAGCAACTGGAAAAGACATTTACTGTGGAAGCAGGAAACCTTTGCTATAGAGGACTGACAGGTATGACATATGTAAATAGTTTTGCAGTTTTTTTATATTGGTTTTAAAAACTGTACTATGGTCACAGACAACCTTCATAGCACATGGATATGTGCACCTTCAGAGCTCCAATCATAAGGCTCTAACATCGATAAAATGACCAGTTACAACAAGTAGCCGGAATATATAAAGTTTATTCTCAGTTTTTGGAAACAAACCCCAAATTTCTCATACCATAGCAGTTATAATACAAAAGAACTGGTCAGGCAAAATCGTCTACTATGTACTGCTCCAGTGGGTATAAGAAACTCAAAGTACACACCCTAAAGAAACCAAAGTGGGTGAAATTCCGCTGGTTTCCTTGTTTGTCTCAAAGAACTAGCAAAAATACATCACTACTATGCAAAACAACAATCCAATCTGTAGGTCAAAATATCCAAAGATATTCTGCATTTAAACTCTAATATCTACCTCTATGTTCTATACATGTCACCAACCAACTCCCCCTTATGACTAAGACTATGACCAGATGTTTGGGAAATTACTTAAGCACTAGGAAGAATTATCTGTGAGGACATAATGTGCTCACAGACAGAATGAGACTTCATCCTCACTGAGGAAACAAGCACACATTCAGACTGCACACACCTACCACAGCATCCCAAAGCACACACATTTCACCATGAATAGAAAGAAAAAATAAAGTGTGTGGTAAAGGCATGGTCTATACCGGGGTGGGTAAACTACGGCCTGTGGATCAGGTCCAGCCCATCAGAACTTTTAATCTGGCCTTCAAGCTTCCGCAGGGGAGAGGGGTTAGGGGCTTGCCCCGCTCTGGCGCTGCTCCCACCCCAAGCGCCGCCCCCCGCAGCTCCCACTGGCCGGGAACTGCAGCCAATGGGAGCTGCAGGGGCAGCGCCTACAGACGGGGCAGTGCGCAGAGCCACCTGGCTGGCGCCACGCCTCCATGTAGGAGCGGGAGGAAGAATTGCTGCTGTTTCTGGGAGCTATGGGGGCAGCACCTGCGGATCGGCAGCGCGCAGAGCTGCCTGGCTGGTGCCATGCCTCCTTGTATAGGAGCCAGAGGGTGGACATGCCGCTGCTTCCGGGAGCTGCTTGAGGTAAGCACCGCCCAGAGCCTGCACCTCTGAGACCCCTTTCCCCCCGCTCCCCAACCCCCCGCCCCAGCCCTGATCCCCCTCCCCACCTCTGAACCCCTCAGTTCTAGCCCAGAGCACCCTCTTGCACCTCAAATCCTGCATTCCCAGCCCCACCTCCCAAGCTGGAGCCCTCCCCCCCCAATATCCAATTTCGTGAGCATTCATGGCCCACCATACAATTTCTATATCCAGATGTGGCCCTCAGGCCAAAAAGTTTGCCCACCCCTAGTCTATACATTCTCAATAGGACAAGAAGGGACTCTCTAGACAGATTTATGTTTTGCTCAAAAGGACAGTGTGATTTACTATGCTACAATAGATCTGGACTCAGAGTCCTTCCTGCACTTATATCTGATTTTGTTTATTCAGGAGATCATGTTATCTATCAGAAATGTAGAGAATTTTTTTGAAAATTACAGCAGATAATACAATACTGCAAGTCTAATTTTATTCTTTATATGGCCTAGGTAATTCTTTCCCCATGATCAGACATAATGCAGCAAAAAAATCCATCTTCTCAAGAAGAGTGCTTGATGTTTATAACATTTTTGCTGTCTTGTTTGAATTTTTTGTGTGCATGTGTCTGTTAACATTATTAAGATTTGCATTTTGATGCTGCATCCTAAACTCCATGGCAGATTCATTTAGATTAAAATGGTTGTTTTAATGATTAAGTAGGAAAATAAATAATTAGTAAAGATGCCTCTGTCTTATTCATTTTTATATTAGGTTTCCATCTAGGTAAGTGTGGGAGGCAACCTATGATGGGATAAACACACTTGTTGGATGTTTTTGCTATCGTTATCAACATCGAAAATGTGCCAATTCTGCGCCAAAAAAAATAAAAATTCTGCACACGTTTTAAAATTCTGCAAATTTTATTTGTCAAAATAACTCTACATTATCATGCCAGTCTCGATTATTTTGGTAATTTATTCCAAAATACTTGTCAGCAAGTATATATGTAACAATACAGACACACACACAAAAAAATCCCCCCAGGAGTAGAGAATTAAAGAAACTCTGATGACAACCCAGTTCCTGTTTCTCTGCCCCCTCCCCCATCCCAGAACCCAGCCGGAGGGGGGGGGAGGTGTCAAACACCCAAAGCCCCTCCCACTCAGAGCCTCCCCGGCCCAGATACCCGCACCCTCTTTCCCCCCCGCCCAGATACCCGCACACCTCCCAACCCAGTGCCGAGCTACAGCCCTACCCTTGCCCAGACACCCACACCCCTTCCTCCCTAGTGGCCAGCCACATGGCCCCCCCTCAGAGCCCAGGGAACCAGAGGGAGAAACAAGCCTGGGACCCAGCATCAGGCTGTGTGAAGTTTACTGCGTGCTGCCGTCTCACCAAGGGCAAGTCATGCCTGACCAACCTAACTGCCTTCTATGAGGAGATAACTGGGTCTGTGGATGAGGGGAAAGCAGTGGACGTGTTATTCCTTGACTTTAGCAAAGCTTTTGATATGGTCTCCCACAGTATTCTTGCCAGCAAGTTAAAGAAATATGGGCTGGATGAATGGACTATAAGGTGGATAGAAAGCTGGCTAGATCGTCAGGCTCAACGGGTAGTGATCAATGGCTCCATGTCTAGTTGGCAGCCGGTTTCAAGCGGAGTGCCCCAAGGGTCGGTCCTGGGGCCGGTTTTGTTCAATATCTTCATTAATGATCTGGAGGATGGCGTGGACTGCACTCTCAGCAAGTTTGCAGATGACACTAAACTGGGAGGAGTGGTAGATACGTTGGAGGGTAGGGATAGGATACAGAGGGACCTAGACAAATTAGAGGATTGGGCCAAAAGAAATCTGATGAGGTTCAACAAGGACAAGTGCAGAGTCCTGCACTTAGGACGGAAGAATCCCATTCACTGTTACAGACTAGGGACCGAATGGCTAGGAAGCAGTTGTGCAGAAAAGGACCTAGGGGTTATAGTGGACGAGAAGCTGGATATGAGTCAACAGTGTGCCCTTGTTGCCAAGAAGGCTAACGGCATTTTGGGCTGTATAAGTAGGGGCATTGCCAGCAGATCGAGGGACGTGATCATTCCCCTCTATTCGACATTGGTGAGGCCTCATCTGGAGTACTGTGTCCAGTTTTGGGCCCCACACTACAAGAAGGATGTGGAAAAATTGGAAAGAGTCCAGCGAAGGGCAACAAAAATGATTAGGGGGCTGGAGCACATGACTTATGAGGAGAGGCTAAGGGAACTGGGCTTGTTTAGTCTGCAGAAGAATGAGGGGGGATTTGATAGCTGCTTTCAACTACCTGAAAAGGGGTTCCAAAGAGGATGGATCTAGACTGTTCTCAGTAGTACCAGATGAGAGAACAAGGAGTAATGGTCTCAAGTTGCAGGGGGGAGTGTAGCGGGGTGGACACCCGCTCCTGCCCGGAGGGCTTGAAATCAGCCCTGAAAGAGGGCTGCAGCTAGGAAAGCAGCAAGCCTTGGCTGATTGGGGAAGCGGCCGCAGCTGGGCCATACCCCAATCAGGCCCAGCTGGTCCCTATAAAAGGCTGTGAGCTAGAGGCCCAGAAGAAGTCTTTCTCTGCATGTAGAGGGAGATGGGCATGGCTGCAGGGAGTTTAAACAGGGTACCTGAGTGGAGCAGGGCTGCGGAAAGGCAGAGGAGCTGGGGCGCTCCAGCCTAGGAAAGACCCAGGCTATGGCCTAGCATTGGGCTAAAAGGTACTGGGGGTTGCAGAGGGCAGCCCAGGGGTAGGCCACGGCAGCAGGGAGACCCTTACACTGAAGGGTTACTGCTAAGGGGCAGCACCCCAGGTACAAGGGCACCGGGGTCCAGGGAGGGACATGGGGGCCAGAGGACAGGCAGATCACCGGCCTGCAGAGGGTGCTCCGGAACTGGAACAAGCTAATTCCTGGGAGTCACCAGCAGGAGGCGCCGCAGGGGTGAGTCCACTCCTCTACAGGCAGGTTTAGGTTGATTATTAGGAAAAACTTTTTCACTAGGAGGGTGATGAAGCACTGGAATGGGTTACCTAGGGAGGTGGTGGAATCTCCTTCCTTAGAGGTTTTTAAGGTCAGGCTTGACAAAGCCCTGGCTAGGATGATTTAGTTGAGAATTGGTCCTGCTTTGAGCAGGGGGTTGGACTAGATGACTTCCTGAGGTCTCTTCCAACCCTGATATTCTATGATTCCATGATTCCTTCCCACAGGGCAGGCAGGGAACTGCAGCTGCTGGGAACCCTCTAGCTCCCTCCCCCTCCCCCTGGCAGTGTCTTCTATGTGCAAGCTGGGCTCTGCCGGGTCCAGCAGCTCTGCAACCTATTTCTGTGGGAGAAAGGAAATTCTCTGCACACATTAATTTCTGCAAAATTCTGCATTGTGAAGTGGTGCAGAATTCCCCCAGGAGTAAGGCTACCATTTTAGGCTTTCTGCTGGTTTACAAAAACAAAATAGCTTAATTTACACTGTTTAATAATGTGAACAGAGATTTTGGAACACAGTATTGCTGCAATGTGGGGAATTCCTTGGTATTGTAGAGTACATGAGGTCTTGACTTTTTCCCAGAACTTTCAGTTTGCAACATATTTAGCAAATCAATGGAATATTCTATTACTGTTTTATTGAATATATGCATTTTAAGTATTTTACTAATACAAAAGATTGCTGACAGTCAACTCCATCAAAACTAGGAAGCTAAAATAATTAACATTATAGGAAAGCCACAATGAAAAAAGTGAAGGAGTCATAACTTTCTTAGCAAATAGAAAAAATTACAAAAAAAATTAAATTTGTGCTGGGTTAAACTGGTAGTTTAATTCTAAAAATTCACATTTAAGCTACACATTATTGCCCCGCTTCTCAAGTAAGAAACAATTGCTGTCTTGGTAGCACAAGTTTTTGAAATTACAGCTTTACTTACTTTATATGTGAATGCCTTCCATGGTAAATGTGCAACTGATTTCATCTACAAGAAATGTAAATATAATTTGTAACAAAAATGAGAATAAGTTATAGATACTGAAAGCCAAAAATATCCCATTATAAACATTTAGACATACCTTATAATTCACAAACAGCTGGGGCAACATAAATAGGAATCCAAAAGCATATACCCCTGAAGATACAATATGAACATATTTTAAAGTAAATACCACAAAGAGCAAGTAAGTATTCCATTCAAATGTATACACTTTCTGTTTGATAGACATCTGTTTTCCCTTTTCATGTACACAAGTCTCCTTAGCATTAACACTGAAGCATTTACACTGAAGCTGGGAGTGTGCGTCCCAGCTTGGGTAGACAGACATATATTAGCTCTGTTCGAGCCAACGCGCTAAAAATAGCACTAGCTCAAGCACAGCTAGTGTGCATCTGTCTACCCTAGCTGGGAAGCACGCTTCCAGCTGCAGTGTGAACGTATCCTAAAGGGAGGTGCACAAGTGCAAGATACACGTGTTATCATCCTCACTCTGTGGTTTACTTTAATGCAGCGGTCCTCAAACTCTGGGTCGTGACTCCAAGTGGGTCGCAAGTTTTTTAATAGGGTCGCCAGGGCTGGTGTTAAGATTCTCTGCTGCCAAGGGTGGGGTTGAAGCCAACACACAAGCAACTTAGCTTCGCTTGGCCCCCTGTGGAATGTGGTAATTGCCCTGCTTACCACCCCTTAACACTGGCCCTGATTCTAGACTCTAGAATCTAGAGTAATACAGGACACTGGGGTCATGTAGTAATTTTTGTAGTCAGAAGTGGGTCGCAGTGCAATGAAGTTTGAGAACCCCTGCTCTAATGGACTATGTTCTATTATACCACTATTTTAAGGTCTTTTTTTCTCCCCGTTTGCTCCTCTATTTGACTGCTATTGTTTTGGGACGCACAGCCAAATCATGACAACCCCATATCACACAGTTACAAAATCTGAGATGTCCAAATTTTATTTTGAAATGTCACCTGTAAAATTAAAGAAAAAAAGAAAAAAAAAAAAAAAAAGAAATCTAGGCCAACATTTAAAAAAATAGGAACAAACTCAGGCTACTACATCTACACTTAGGCACCTAAATAAGTGATCTGTTTTTGTTTTTTTCAAATGTTAAGCACTCAACACCACCTACTGAAGTCAGCCCAATTTTAGGCTATTTTTGAAATTCCTGGCCTTAATATAAAAATAAATAAATATACGTATATTATGAGAGGAAAATACATAGATACTTACCATTGACAAAGCTGTTAATCAACCAAGAATACCAGCTAAAAATAAGAGACAGTGTAATTATTTTTCCTTTTCCTCCCCCCAACCAAAATGCAACACTAACCCGACAACTCTCAGAGATCATCATCTTCTAGAAAAATGTTTAACATGGAAGAGAATGAAGTTAAAAACTTTTAAAAACAAAAATGACACTTCCTTCACATCTCATTAACCTCTTTAATTTGATAAAAGAACAGGAGTACTTGTGGCACCTTAGAGACTAACAAATTTATTAGAGCATAAGCTTTCGTGGGCTACAACCAAGATTTCAGAGAGGGTATTTTGCTGTATTTTGAAGTGTTTTACTGTGACATGAAGTGCCTCAAGTGTCCCAGCACAACTAGGGAGCTATATCAATGAGTGAATAACTTTTCAGGATTTTGAAAAACTCATTGATTCAAATTGGCTTTGAAAGGAATGCTATTGTACAATGATAACTCAGTAAAGGACCGGGTGAAGGTATATTTATGGGGGGAAGGACCAGGAGACACATAGGGATTGTTATTAGTTTGCAGATTATACAAAATTGCAAATATTAATGAAGACAGAAGGAATATAGGATTTTACAGTAGAGATACTGGAAACATGAGAAGTGAATAAAATGAGATTCAACTGGGAAAAATGTAAGCTAACAAAAACAGATGTCCAGTGGAGTGAGTACATAAAGCTAGAAATAAGTAATGCTACAGGTGATGGAAAGCAAATCAAGACTTGAGTTTGCAGTGTAATAGAGCAGTAAAAAGGCCAATGTGAATTTTGAGCTTAATGTAAGAGAACAAAAGTTGCTCTATCACACAGCGTCATTGTACAGATTACATTATGTTCCACTATGTTAGCAGAAATATATTTACAGTGAAGTTTTGGCCTTAGTGAGATTTGGTCAATTATTCTGTAGTCACAAAATGATTAACAGAATTTGCAATAGCCTACAAATTAAGTTACACCATTATTAAACTATGGTTAATTGTTTTATGGCACTTCCTTGCTGATGTAGTTTTGATGAGTTATGTCTTTTGTAATTTATTGTTCTAGGAAACGGCAAACATTGTCATTTTTCAACATTTAATAATGATATAAATAATCTTCCGGTAATTAAGGAGATCCAAAAATTGTTCTTAGAAGCCTGTATATTTTTTCTTTATTTTCCCAACTGAGATAGGAGCTCCCCTGTGCTAGGTGTTGTACAAACACATATTAACAGAAAGTCCCAAACACTAAGAAGCTTACAATCTAAATAGATCAGAGGGGTAGCCATGTTTGTTGCTTTTTACAGATCCAGACTAAGAGTCCTGTGACACCTTATAGACTAACAGATGTATTGGAGCATAAGCTTTCATGGGTGACGAAGTGGGTATTCACCCACGAAAGCTTATGCTCCAATACATCTGTTAGTCTATAAGGTGCCACAGAACTCTTTGTTCCAATCTAAATAGAGGAGACAAAGGACATATTATTCCCAACTTTACAGGTGGGGAATAGAGGCAGAGATTAAGTGACTTGCTCAAGGTGATATAAGCAGATTACGACAGAAAACTAACTGAGCTCAGGTCTTCTGAGTCCCACTCTTAAAATCACAAAACTATCTTTCCTGTAGGTGCATTCTACATTGTAGATACATCAGTGCAGATGTCTCTAATCTGCATAGTTACTACATGGGGTTTACACTGGTGCAACTTAATGTGATAAAATTACTCTATTGTATTAGAGTAAGACTCACTTGACGTTGGTGCAATATGTCTCTATGTTAGAATTTCCTCCATTAAGATTACATCTATGTTGTTACTGCAGTGCAAATTTCTCATGTAGACAGGGTTTAATATTCAAATTGGGAAATGAAGTTGCTTTTTCTAAAATAAGTCTTATTTTTAACATCCAGTCAAATATAAGTGGCTAATTCACAAGTTTTTCTAATTAACCAGTTACTAATATTTCTATAAACTGTAGTGGGTTGAGGCTGGCAGCATAGGCTGGAGCACTCAGAACAAGTTTGGGCATGAGGAAGATCTTTTGAAATATTTTTAAATGGCTCCTGGATGATTTAATTGGAAAGCAATATGAGTGCATGGACTTGCATTCTCCATTTTTGCTTTCTTACATACCCACCTCAATATTTTCCTTTTTAAAAACATGGATTTAATGCTTGTGAAAAATACCATAGTGAAAGCAGTAGAGACAGAAGTTCTTTATCTACAGAAAAGGAACTGCTCAGACCGTTATGACAAGCTTCCCTAGACAACCAAGGTAAAATTTCAGTCTTCAACATTTAATCCAACATAATTTAGGGAATGGCCAGCCTCTGGAGATAAAGGTAGTTCAGTCTCCATATCCATTCAACCCTTGACCTGTCCATTGAGGTGACTACGGGTGCTTGTAAGCTAGTGGGCAAACTCAGCAGAAATAAAACTGCAGTAATAAGCAGCGGGAAAAAATCAGAATGAGTTAACAAAAGCAAAACATAGCAAAAAGTTTCTCTAAACTGGGGTTCATCCAGAACTCAGCACATAAGTGTGGACCCCTGACTTCCTACTGACACATTCTCCTGGCCTCTCCAGCAGCTCTTCTTATGGCTCTTCCTATCAGTAAGGAATGAAGTGGAAGTTAACTTCTTGTGTACTGAGAATGAGGTAGTACACTTGCACCCAATATCACAGACCCCATAACAGAGAAGATGGCTGTAATGTGAATATCCCTAAGAATAAAACTAAGACTTCAAATAGGTTGTCAGCCACCAATTTCCAATCACTACCTACCTGACTGATCAAATACCCCTTAGGACAAAAGACTTCTGCAACCCCATTATCTCACATCAATTAACACCAAAAAAGGGTAATTACAATTTTTAAAAGGGTGATTAATCTTTAATTACATATTTTATAACAATTTGTAGCACCCTACCTTTTATATTTCACATTCAGAAGTGAATAAGCTGCACCTCCAATACACAGTGGATACAGTAAATAGGACAAATATTTCATAGCCTGTTGATAACAAGACGACAGCTTTTTTCAGTTAGAGTTAGTATATCAGTATGTTTTAGAGAGATTTTTCATGGGAATTAGTTGAATCCACAATATCTGTAGGTTCTTTATTTGCATGCAAAGTAAGTTACATACCTGTATTTCCTGAATGCTAAAGATCTACATCTCAGTTGATTCCCTCACTTGAGTGTGTTCCCAATGCAAGACAAGGGGGGGGGGGGGAAGTGGAAGGCAGCGGGAGGAGGGAGACACAGGGTGAGGAAGACAGACGAGCGAGTCCCAGGCCAGCCATTTACAGAGTGCCTAAGGTGCCATCTCAATGTACCATGGTCAGCCCTTGTCATGCCAGCAAGTGAAAAGCCCCCAAACACATTCCAATTAACAGAACAGTTAAAAATCAGAAATTTTACTGTCCTCAAAGTCTGTGAGGATGAGAATAAAGGGTAATCCACTGAAATGTATATCTTCAGAAGGTTACTTACTTCCAAACCTGCTTTTCAAGAAGTAACAGTTTCACCAGATTCCTACTTTTAGATTGTGCTCCTATTACAAGACAGATAGGAATTCTCCTAACTAAAAGTTTTTGGCCCTTTGCTATATATCAGTCGGTGTATTTCATGTATAGATCAATTGCCAATGCCTTAGTAACTCTAGAACTAAAGTCCCTTAATTAGTAGGAAGCAAAGTTTCACAACAATATATTTTTTGCCATATATGAAGACTTCAGTCAAGCTTTTAGTCTTAAGACTATAATTTGATTGGGCACTTATTTATTTCCCCACTGGAAGGTTAAAATTGGTAATTACATATTTTTACCTACCAAATTTGAAGAGAAAAGTAGCTGGTGAAAAGGAATCTAATATTTTCAAAGAAGCAGAAATACAGATAAATACTTTTACTTTCTGTAAAGAAATACCATCTTAATTGGATTCCTAATCTTAGACTAAAATGCTTGAAGTCAATTTTTTCAAATGAGAAAGGAACAAAAGTTCTCTAGAACAGTTTCAGTTCCAAGAGAATTGCTGGTGACTTTGCAAAATACGTCACTAAAAAAGGAGGCAAACAGACAGTTTACATGTTTCTCAAGAAGAGGACAATGCAGTTTGCATGACAAGCAAGACAAATGAAAGAATATGGTCCTTTGCATTATCATTAAGTTGAGATGTCAGACCACACATGCACAAGATGCTTCAGAATACATTCATACAGTTCCAGTAATCAAATATAAAGCACCAGCTTAAGAAAGCAAAACCACCTGCCCATCTGTTTTGGGAGAAGACTACCTTCAGATTAAGGCGGTGACCTCCATCCAGAAATCAATGGTATGTCTACTCTGAATCTGGGAGTGAGTCTCTCAGCCTGGGTTGAGAGACTTGTGCTGACAACGCTTGTGCTAGTGCACTGAAAATAGCCACATAGATCAGGGGCCTCAAACTCAATTTACCTTAGGGCCAGTGCCAGTCCTCAAATCCTCCCAGCGGACCAATAATGCCACTGAAGATGGTGTTCAAAAAAGAAAACATTTATATTGTATTTTTGATTTCAAATTTCTTAGAAAGAATAAAACTGTTATACAACTTTATAGAATTCTTCACCTGCCAGAGAGTTTTTAGTGTTTACCAGACACCTGGCAACGCTTTAGTTCTGTCAGTTTGCTGATGTTTGGCCTCAGTGACTGACCAATTGAAACCTTCAGGATTGCAGCAAGGTGTGCATCAGATAGTTGTGTTCGGTATTTTGACTTGTTTATATTCATTGTGGAAAAAAGTGACGGTGCCTTTATGGCTGACTCTGCCCGGCAACTAATGATGCTGCCTCCATGGCTGACTCTGCCGGGCGACTTTGAGACCCCTGGTATAGATGTTGCTTTGTTCTTGGGGCTCGGTTGCAACTCGGGATCTCAAGCCTGGGGCAGTGGGGTGGGTTGAGAGACCACGCTGATCTTAACACAGCAACGTCTAACACAGCTATTTTTAGAGCACTAGCATGAGCCCCACCAGGATAAGTCTGTAGACATGGGCTGGGTGGCTTGCTCCCAGATGCAATGTAGACAGAGTCCCAGGCAAGGCTTGTCAAATGAACATTGGTTCCAAGGATAAAACAACCCTGGTTACATACTGGGAAAAGAGTTTGGAGGAAAAGATATAGTCTATTTCCCGTACATATTAAGAAACAAAATTTGCACAGGAGTGCAATCATCTGTCTGTATTACTATATGAATAACCTAGCAGTGTTAAACAGATTTAGCAAGTTTTCCTGCATGTACTAGTGAGTGTTTTCTCTTTGGAAATAAGGTGGATGCTAAAAAACTTCAGAATCAAGGTCTTAACTTATCTAAAATTCTGACAGCAAGCAAGTCCCAAAAACTTGTTCAGGAAGGGTATGTGACAAACTGATTCACAGTTCAGATTCATACACAACACCAGAAGGGACCATTGTGATCCTCTAGTCGGACCTCCAGGATAACACAAGCCATAGGACTTCCCTGAATTAATACCCATTTGAACTAGACCATACGTTTTAGAGAACCATCCAATCTCAATTTAAAAACTGCCAGTAACAGAGAATCCGCTACCACCATTGGTAAATTGTTCCAGTGGTTAATTTCCCTCAATGTTAAAAATGTGTCTTATTTCCAGTCTGAATTAGGATTGACCAAGACTACAATAAACATCTGTTACACTCTGTAGCCATTCCCTTCTACACGCTGTTGAGAAAGGTAACACACTGAATGACTGCGATTGTCTGAGACTCTCTAGCATTACAACAGACAACTTGGTAGAACTGGTTCTAGAGACCCAGTCACAGTTAATCTATCTCATGAATCCATACATCCATTATGATGCCCCATCTAACAAGACTATTGAAATGTAGTCTAAATGTTGAGAAGGCGGAAAATGTGTTGTATTCAGTAATCAGAAAAGAATCCTGGAAAGGAGCTGGTACAATATCAGAGTAACTACTGTAGGCCTTGCTGGAGCCCTAGGCATGAATCAAAGGAGACTGAAACAAAGCAGACCTTGATAGAATAACAGAACTAGGCATCAGCTAATCGAGTAAGCACATTCCTGAGAAGATGGTACAGGAACACACAGACCCGACATAGGAAAAGGAGGGAATGACAGGATAATGGATGAGGATGTTTTGTTTGATCTATCAGGTACAAGGCATAAGAATGGTAACTAATAACATCTGGAATGCAATACATAACTTGTTTTGATCAACGTAAAAAAGAGGAGTAATAGGAGGGGTATATTTGTATTGGCCTAGGGAAAACGTTATATTCATTGAGTTGATAACTTGTCACTGGCATATACATGTTAATGTACCTGTAACCAGCGAGCCGGGGCACTGATAACCTGCTCTGTTGACAATAAACCTGGCTGAGCCTTCGCCACTGAATTGAGTCTATGGTCTTTCCTTATGATTAACATCAAGGTCTGCTGAGTCAACATCCTACAATCTACGCTGATACAGAAACATGGGAGGCTCAGGAACAGCAGCATTAGCAACAACTGCACCTGTATTTTCCACTCTGTTGTCCCACTTAAGGTTTTAGGTGCACAGTTGTCACCTCTCGAGCTGAGACCTGCATCTCCTCCTCCTGATTTGGGTTTTTAAGTCTCAGCAGCCCCATTATATACTGTGATATCCCCAGCAAGCCAGTCTACCTAACGGCCAGCCTCTGTGCATTGCTCTCTCTCCAATGGCTATGACACTGTTTTTACCAGTGATCACACAACTCCTTCTCAGCAGAGTACATTTATTTTAAGGACATAAAAAGTACACGGAGAACACATTTTTAAAAGTCCTGATACGCTCACTCCATATACCAGGACTCACTAATCAATCTCTTGGGGCCTTAATTAGACAGTCTTCCAAACTTTCGGCAAGGATTGGTGAAATCCTGTCCATTGAATCAAAAGGAAGACAGCATCCCCAAACTCAGCCTTAATATACCAAAAGCCCTTTTCCTAGTATCTGGAAAACCCAGTCTGAACCAGTATATGTAAACCACCATGTAGTTTCGTACTTCTCTGGATTTGATGACAATTCTCAGGGACTGTAGTAATCACTCCCTATTGTTTTTAGTTCTTGGCGGAGCTGTGGTAACCCTCCCCACATGGAGTTGCATACAATGATAAAATAAAACATTCATAAACTTAATACAATATGGTTCCCAAAGACACTGTGTGGTTGCAGTATCTGTAACAGGAGCCTCAAATGCCAAAGATGAGCCTTGAAAAAAGGTTAGTTCACCAAATACCCTCATCAGAATACCTGTGAAGAATAAACATGAAGAGGACATTAGGTACCACCAGTTAAAGTCACTTAGGTGACTTTTTGTAGGTTTTTTTTTTTAAACCAAAAGTGTCATTGACACCAAAGAAACGCCTTCTCTTAGAGAAAAAACTATAACACCAACAAGTGCACAAATTCATCTCCTGCACAAATGTTAGGGAATAAATCAAAAATCTCTAGAACTTGTCCAGGATGCAAGAAGTGTGGATTTCTGAGCTAGAAGCAAGATACAGATCTCAACTCTATGCTACATACTGGAAAGAAGTGATCTGGACAACTATCTTCAATGGAAGACTTGATACAGAAACAATATGCCAACTAGAAAAAAAATCTCTGGGACAAACCTTGGCCAAGGTAAGTTAGAGAATGAGGTAATCTCATAGAACACAGGTATATGGCACCTGAAAGAGAGCCTAAGAAATACTGTTTCAAGAGTTTGAGCAACCTTAGGTTGACTGAAAGTCAAGTCATAAGCTTAACTATAAATTATCAAAGTTATAAGCGGGAAGAAAATCTCACTTCCCTAGGATGTCAAAAGAACAGAGGAATGACATCAAGCTAGAACACCTGCCAGTAAGCAAACACAAGCATTAACTGAGTTCAACCAGGCAAGTCACATCAGACAACTGAAGAAAATATTAGTTTCCAATATAATATAATGTTTTAGAAAACCCCAGTCTCACCACGTGTGTGCAAGGTCTAAAGGCATTTGTGCAATTCACTACACTCAGGAGTCCACTTTGTCTGAAGTGCATTGCTGAGGCACAGAACGCTCTGAATTGGGAAGTTACTTACCTATACAGTAACTGGAGTTTGAGATGCATTGTCCACATTCCACTTTTGGTGTGCATGCACCTCATGCGCGCAAGACCAGACACTTTTGGCCAGCAGTATTTGTACTGTGCGTATGCTCCCCGGCCAGCAGTATTTCTATGGTGCACATGCACCCTGATTCTCCTTGTGCACCACCATATAAGGACAGAATGCAATATCACCATCAGTTCCCTCTCAACAGCAGTTAGAGGGCATGGAGGGTAGGTTAGGGATTGTGCATATGACCAACACATCTCAAAGCACTCCACTTTACTGTATAGGTAATTAACTTCCCATTCTGCTTTGGGAAATTGTCTATTGCCCTAAGGATAACTCCCAAGCAGTGGACCATGACACTGTAGCTAGGAACTTGGAGTCTAGGAGAAGAGACACAGGTGAGATGCCTCCTTAAGTGACTAGTGCTTGGTAAATATGTGGATAGAACTCTAGGTGGCCACCTTAAATGTCTAAAATAGAGGCATTCAGGGAAGTTATTGAGGCTGCTTGGGCTGTAGCAGAATGAACCTTTAACACAGCAGGCAGATCTCTTTTCACTATGTCACAATAAGAACTCATACATTCTGAAATCCAGTTTGACAAGTGTTGGGAAGATATGGCCTTGCTTTTCACTCTCTCAGCTACAGCTACAAAGAACCCTGGGGAAGATCTAAAGGGCTTTTTCTTTGTAGGTAGAATGCTAAAGCCCTTCTAACATCCAAGGTGAGAAAAGACAGTTACCTTTTCCGTAACTGGTGTTCTTCGAGATGTGTTGCTCATGTCTATTCCACAATAGGTGTGCGTGCTGGCCACGTGCACCAGTGCCGGAAGTTTTTCCCCTAGCAGTACTCATAGGAGAGCACCCCAGCGACCCCTGGAGTGGCACCTCCATGGCATGGTATAAGGGGTGCTGCGCGCTCCCCCCACCCTCAGTTCTTTCTTGCCAGACAACTCAGAGAGGGGAAGGAGGGCGGGATGTGGAATAGACACGAGCAACACATCTCGAGGAACATCAGTTACGGAAAAGGTAACTGTCTTTTCTTCTTCGAGTGATTGCTAATGTGTATTCCACAATAGGTGATTCCAAGCTATATCTGCTGGAGGTGGGAAGGAGTTTAGAAACTCTTGGGATGGAGAACGGCCCTGCTGAACCCAGCGTGCTCCCTGGTCTGAGAGACAATTGCATAATGTGAGGTGAACGTGTGAACTGAAGACCACATGGCAGCTCTACAAATGTCCTGAAGGGGGACATGGGCCAAAAAGGCAGCCAACGAGGCCTGCCCCCTAGTTGAATGTGCCTTCACAATTGGTGGCGGAGGGATTCCCACCAGGTCATAACAGGTACAGATGCATGAGGTGATCCAGTTGGAGAGCCGCTGAGTGGAGATTGGCCGACCTTTCATACGTTCGGCCAAGGCGATGAACAGTTGCAAGGACTTTCTGAACAGCTTAGTCCGCTCCAGGTAAAAAACCAGAGCCCGTCTCACATCCAGCATGTGGAGGCGGCGCTCCTCGCTGGACGCATGGAGCTTGGGGCAGAGGACCAGCAGAAAAATGTCCTGACTCATGTGGTACATGGCGACCACCTTCGGGAGGAACGAAGGGTGTGAGTGGAGCTGGACCTTATCTTTATGAAACACCGTGTACGGGGGCTTGGTGGTCAAGGCCCTGAGTTCCGAGACCCGCCTAGCCGATGTGATCGCAACCAGGAAGGCCACCTTCCACGAGAGGTGTGACCAGGAGCACGTGGCTAGCGGTTCAAACGGGGGCCCCGTGAGACGAGCCAACACCAGGTTTAGGTCCCACGGTGGGACTAGGGGCCTAACATATGGGAAAAGATGATCCAACCCCTTAAGGAATTGGCCAGTCATATCATGGGAGAATACCGTGTGGCCCTGCACCGGCGGATGGAAAGTCGATATGGCTGCCAGGTGCACCTTGACTGATGAGGGCGCCAGGCCCTGGGCTCTAAGATGAAGGAGGTAATCCAGAATAAGCTGGATCAGGGCGGCCACCGGGGAAACGCCCCGCTTGTCCGCTCATCTGGAAAACCGAGACCACTTTGCCAGAACCGGGGACAGCGATGGTTCTGTCGAGTCACAAACAGGTCCACCTGGGGAGTTCCCCACACTTGGAAAAGTCTGTGCACCACCTCTAGGTGGAGAGACCACTTGTGCTGAGAGGAGAAGTCCCTGCTCAAGCGATCTGCCCGCGTGTTCCAGGTGCCCGGCAGATGGAAGGCCTACAGGCAGATGTCGTGGGCTATACAGCAGTCTCACAGGCTGAGGGATTCGCGGCAGAGGATCGGGCCCCGCCTTGCCTGTTGATGTAGAACACTGAGGCCGTGTTGTCCATGAGGACCCTGACCACCTGGCCCTCCAGGTGCAAGCGGAAGGCCATGAATGCCAGCCATACCACTCTGAGCTCCTTGACGTTTATGTGGAGGGTCAGCTGACCACAGACCTTGGGTCTGAACATTCCCCACATGGGCCCCCCATGCCAGGTCCGACACATCGGACACTAGCTCCAGCGATGGGGCCCTGCCCCTGAACGGGACCCCTTGGAGCATATTGCTCAGGGAGGACCACCACCGTAAGGAGGTGATCACTGGCTCGGGCACCGTGAGGACTTTGTCCATCTTGTCCCTGGCCTGGGAGAACTCAGAGGCTAACCAGAGCTGCAGGGGCCTCATCCTGAGTCTGGCGTGACGGACCACATACGTGCATGCCGACATATGACCCAAGAGGTGGAGGTACGCTCTGGCTGTTGTCACCGGAAACCTTGTGACTGTGTCGATGAGCCCCCTCAGGGTCTCGAACCTGTCCGGTGGGAGGGAGGCTCTGGCCAACGAGGCATCCAGGACCGCCCCGATAAACTCTATGCATTGTACCGGGACTAACGTGGACTTGGTGTTGTTTACCAACAGGCCCAAAGTGGTGCACGTGGACAGAAAGAGTGCCACGTGATCCCGCACCTGCGACCGGGAGCTGCCCTTGACCAACCAGTCGTCCAGATAGGGGAAGATCTGGACCCCCCCCGGCGCCTGAGGTAGGCCGCCACCACCAACATACATTTCGTGAATACCCTAGGGGCAGTGGACAGGCCAAATGGGAGGACCGTAAATTGGTAGTGTTCCTGCCCCACTATGAAACGGAGGAAGCGTCTGTGCCCCTCGAATATATAAATGTGGAAGTACGCGTCCTGCAGATTGAGGGGTCCCCCAGGAGGGATGGGGGTGGGGGGTGGGGAGGAAGTAAACTAGAGGGTGTATCCCCGGGAGATGGTATTGAGGACCCATCGGTCCGAGGTCAGCCACGACCACTCCGGGAGGAAAGCACACAACTGATTGGAGAAGGGAAGCTTTATTGAGGGTGGATCCCTGATGAGAACTGGCAGGGCGCACCCGGGCATCCTGTCAAAACCGCCTCTTCCCCGCTTGCCCCTGGAGGACCCAGGCTGGGGGTAGGCCGAGACTGTCTCTGTGGGAGCCTCTTATAGTCCCATGACTTCTTATAAGTAGTCTCGTATTTTGAATGGGTGGCCTGAGCGGGAGTCTGCTGCGGCTTGAACTTAGGTTTAGCCGGAGCCGGAACATAGAGACCCAGAGTCTACAGGGTCGTCCGGGAGTCTTTCAGGCCATGCAGCTTTGTATCCGTTAGTTCCGCAAACAGAGCTTTGCCATCAAACGGGAGGTCCTGCAGGGAGGTCTGCGCCTTGCTGGACAGCCCAGAGAGCAGGAGCCACGACGCCCTTTTCATGGACACCTGAGGCCATGGACCACGTGGCCGTGGCCGCTGCATCCGAAGTTGCCTGCAGGGTTGCCCTGGCAGCCACTGTACCCTCCTTCACCAGCGCTTTGAACTCCTTCCTGTCGCACTCCTGGAGGGAGTCCTTGAACTTGGGCAGGGAGCCCCACAGATTGAACTCATACCGGCCGAGAGCCTGGTGGTTCACCACCCATAACTGGAAGCTCGAGGACGAATACATTTTTCTTCCAAATGAGTCCAGCCTCCTTGAATCTTTATTTTTTGGGGTAGGGGCTGGCTGGCCCTGCCGCTCCCTGTGTTTGACTGACTTGACCACCAGGGAGTTAGGAGCAGGGAGGGTGTATAAGTATTCATGCCCCTTGGCGGGTACAAAATACTTGCGTTTGCCACCCCCTCATGGAGAGGCAAGGCCACACTGCCCGGTGCCGAGGAGGACGGAACATTAAACAGGGAGTCCGAGGGCTCCTCCATCTCCTCTGCTTGGAGGTGGAGGCTTGATGCCACCCTTTTTAAGAGTTCTTGATAGGCCCTAAAGTCCTCCTGTGGGACGGAGGGAGGAGGGGCCTTAATCGCCTCATCCGGGGAGGGTGAGGAGGCCAGCGCGGTACTTTGTATTTCCACTGGCACGAGAGGGTCCACCACCTGGTTGGTCTCCGGGCATGGTGCCAAGGATGTACGTCCCACCACTCCTTCCTCGGGGGTCTGGAGAGGGAGGCCGATGGCCCTTCTGAGGCTCTGGCCACTGAGCGAGTCCCCGCCGGGTGCTGCGTCAGGGGCCACAGTGCTCACTGGTATCATTGGGCCGGCCACGGGGCCCGGCACTACTGCACCTACTGTGGCACCGGCGGAGCTGGCTGTTCGATGGACGACTACGAAGGGAGGCCGGGCTGACATACGACCTGCTGCTGTCCCTGGACCAGGAGGAGCGGCGGCGCCGGGAGCGATGCCGACCACAGGACCGCGATCCCGACGTGGAGGACTGGTACCGTCGGTAACAGCTGCTCTGAGATCGGCTCCGGCGGGCAGACCCGCAACGGCGAGATGCCGGCGATCGGCACCCGGGGCTGCGGAGGCAGTGCCGTGGCGGAGTCCTGGAGCGGGACGATGAACGGGAACAACGTCGACGTTCGTGCTGTGACCAGCTGTGATAGCCCCTCCGAGAGAGGCCCGTTGGTGTCGTCTGCCTCGGTCCCGTCGGTGCTTGCTCCTCGAGGCGGAGCGGTGCCGAGAGTCTCGGTCAGATGGAACCCAGCCAGACAGCCTGGTGGGCGTCGAGGGCGATATACGTGGACTCTGCCCTGAATGGTCGCTGAGCGGCGAACAGCATCGAGAACGTTCCCGAGACCGGTACCGAGCTGGGGGTGACTGCGGAGATCCCAGCAGCGGCTTGCCTCTGGAGTGCGAGGCCAACATCAGTGGTGCTCCTGGTACCGGCATGGACATAACATCCCGGGCTGCCTGCAGGGCCTCTGGTATGGAGGGCATCTGGACATCTGGGGAGGCCTGCTCTGAATAGGCTGGGCTACTCTGCTCGACTTGAGTCGGAGGCCTAGAGTCTGGTGGGGATCAAGGACAGCCGACATGAGTCTAGCCTCTGTCCTGGGTTTACTCCAGTGCCGCGGCGAAGGCGGCTTCTTCCTAGGCTTCTTGGCATGCCCCATGGACAGGAAGCGGTGCCGACTAGTCAATGGCGCTGAAGGGTTGCCGTGCACCAACACCGTGCCAGAGCCGCGGTCAGCACCGACTTCATCAGAATAGCCCGGAGCCTAATGTCCCTTTCTCTCTTGGTCCGAGGCTTAAACGACTTGCAAATCTTGCAGCAATCACTGAGATGGGTTTCCCCCAAACAGCGTAAACAGTCTGCATGCAGATCACTCACTAGCATAGATCGCCTACAAGTGTCGCATGACTTAAAACCCGGGGCACGGGGCATGCCCTGGCCCGGGTGCTCTAGCTAACCTAAACTAACTAAACAACTAACTAACTACAGGTAACATACACTGAACGAACAAGCAGTTCTAGGGACGAGCTAGAGCAGAGCCGTTCTGAAGCACCTTCACTGGTGGCAAGAAGGAACTGAGGGTGGGGGGAGTGCACAGCACCCCTTATACCATGCCATGGAGGCACCATTCCAGGGGTGGCTAGGGCGCTCCCCTACGGGTACTGCTAGGGGAAAAACTTCCGGCACCGGTGCACGTGGTGAGCACACAGACCTATTGTGGAATACACATGAGCAATCACTCAAAGAAGAAAGACAATTCCCCAAAAGAGGGGTAGACTTCAGAATTAGGGGAATGATTACACCTCTGACCAGGCTGTCAAAACTGGTGCTTTTGTGACCAGTGCGTACGTGTATGTGTTTAAGATGGTTGGGTCAACAGAGTGCTACCTTCTCCTGTGAAAGTGTCGTTTTTTTCCTTGGAGACTTCCTAGATCTTTGGTGGAAGACATGGGATAGTGAGCTCAGACTTTTATGGTGCATCTCTGCTTTCAGTAATGCTTTCTTTTAGGGGCCAGAGTGTACACCCCCAGCAATTCCACCCTTGAGGCCTCATCTGCTGTGGCACTAGGGAGTTCAGCCCCTTCGAATAGAAGATCCTCCACAGTGGATTCAACTTCTCTGAGAAATCCAGACCCTTGCAGCCACGATGACCTATGCATAATTGTGGCTGCGGCAATAAGAACGGTGCCAGATGCTTCAGAGGAAATTAACAGAATAAAGCAATTATTGAGTCATACATCCCTTGTTGTCCATTCTCAGTTTCTGGCTGTCAGATTTAGGGACACCCAGTGTCCCTGACCATCTTGGCTAACAGCATACCATGGATTTATATAGTGTCATTATGATATTTCATGTCTTATAATCCATCTATCCCCTTCCTAATGGTTCCTAACATTAAGTTTTTTTTTGACTGCCATTGCACATTGAGCACAGTTGCATAAAACTATACACGATGACACCAAGATCTCTTTCTTGAGTGGTAATAGCTAATTTAGACTCCATCATTTTGTATGTTCGGTTGGGATTATGTTTTCCAATGTGCATAACTTTGCATTTAATCAACACTGAATTTCATCTGCCATTTTATTGCCCGGTCACCCAGTTTTGTGAGATCCCTTTGAAACTCTTCCCATAGAGCGGGAAGTGATATCAGCTGTATCCAGAGCTGCCTGGAGATTGGTTTTACCACTAACTGCCCTGCTGTGATCAGAGAAGCAAGCTCTTTCTGGAAATCAGTCAGACTGTTATTTGTGAAAAACAGTGAATTTCTCAAAGATACAAAAAAATCTTACCTCAACATTAGGGCTTGATAATTAGCAAGCCAGAACTGTATGCTTGCTGATTAGATTTTCTGCCAAATGAACCTAATCTTTTTGGCTCTCCCTCCTTTGCTGTCGCCCTGTTTTATCTTGCTTTCTCATTAGCCAATGTAACTACCAGAGATGACAGAACAGGATGGGTATAAAAATATTCAGCACCCTTGGGTGGAACTTGTTATTTTCTGTCCCCCTTTTGAGAGGTGTGGGTACTGCTGCAGGGATATACCACAGCACCTGGATGAGTCCATTATATACCCTGTGAATAAAGCCACTCTCCCAGAAGACGTAGACTGCAGGATATCAACACACACATGTTGAGTCCTGGCATTTAAAGTGCCTCCCCTATCCTCTTTAAAAGGCCTTGGAACACCTTCAGAACATCAGGTTGGGGACCCAATGAGGAGACAACTTGTTTGGGGAGGAAGATAATAGAGCCATCACCAGCTGGAACCCTATTTGTGGAGGAGTGTCTTCTCCCTGTTTATACTCTGGAACAAGGGAGGGCTGCAGTGGTAAAAGAGAAGGTGCAGCTAGGGGGACTGTATCTGTGGATGGGATGTCCTGGGGACATAAAAGTCTGTCCGCCTAGTTGCAAGCTTCTCAGGATGGCCCAGGAGCCCCAGTATGACCATATGTTGATCTGGTAAGTTCTACATAGCCATGGTGTCAGAAACCAGGAGGGTTGCGATCAGTTTGAGTCCCAATGTCTGTCTCTGGAGCAGCCCCATGTACTCCTGCAGGACACACACAACAGCGGAGTGGAGGCTGGAGGAGAGGTGGTGTGTTGCTGATCCATCTCCTCTGACCCTACAAAAGTAGATCCAGAGGTGGTGTGCAGAGGGCCTTAGTGTTATCAGTGGCGGTGCAGACGTGGATAGTGCCATGGGTACAATCCTGCTAACAGGAGCGAGGTGGAGACTCTGGCTCCTATAGAAGCTCTAGACCTCTCAATGCCATGAATCCTGTCAGTGCTAGCTGCAGTTGTGGAGTGCTTGGACCACCTGGTGACAGAAATTGTCAGTCCAGAGAGTGCCAATGTAAAAGTGGTAGGTTGTGGTGCTCATGGTTTGCAGTGCTGCCGTTAAGTCCAAAGCAGTCAGTGATGTAATTGGTGCTAGATCTCTCATGACGGCTAGTCTCTGAATTAGTGTCTTAAACTGAGTGACCTTCTGTGGAAACCTCATTGAGTTGAGATGTCTTGACAGTTTGATGCAGAGGGGGATCTTCTCAAGCAACCGCTGGTGGGTGATCTGCTCTTGGAGATCCCTGTACTCTGGGGTTTATCAGAATGCTTCTTCTCTCCCATGGAATGCTCATATGCATATGAAAACGAACCAGTGTTTGTGCTCTTTGGTGCTGGATCTCACAGAGAGAGGTCTAGACAGCCTGATCCAAGGCGGGTCTCAGATTCATTCAGAAGGAATACCTGAAGTCTTGCCTCTCTGACCTCACATGTCCTTGAAATAAAAGATTTGCAAGTGGAACACTTCCTTGGGATGTATGACTCTCCAAGACAACAGAGGCATTTCTAGTACTCATTGATGGGCATAGTTCCTTCGCATGAAGGGCAGTTCTTACAGTCATTGTAGGGTTTTTTTGGTCAACAGGCAGAAAATCATCTATGCTAACTAAGAGGCTAACTAGGAACAACTAGCAATTACAAGCTGGATTGTGTGGGGTGGGGCAGGGTCTGTGTTACCGACCACAAATGCTCCGTCTCATCAATGTCAGGAAGCAGCTGAGAGGAACTGATGGCAGTTGACACACACTGCCCTTACATGCCCTTGCTGGAGAACCAGAGAAGCTTCAGGGTGCAGGCATGCCGTACAGATAATGCTGGCCAAAAGTCTCAAGTGCTTGCAGTGGATGCATATCAGAAGTGGAATGTGCATATGGACAATCACTGGAAGGAGATGTAGGTTCTGATGCTTCCAAGGGAATCTTACAGTATGATGTCATTCAAAACAGACAGACTAGGTCTTCATAACTGATGAAGACCCAGATATAATTTACAATCAGTCATGGTCTAACATGCACATTTGCATAAAAAACAGTGTATTCTCTGTTCAAATTAATGACAACTTCGATTAGTTCAAAAAGAATTGGCTAGCTTTAGTGTAAGAATTAAGGACAGCTAAACATTTTACATGCATATCTTAAATAAAGTTGAAGATGAGATATTCACATATTCAGCCAAATTTATTTGCAATTCTATAATGACTTGGAACCCAGGTCTCCTGACTCCCAGTGCTCCTATTCAAAGAACAAGACAATGCTACCACTATGAAAACATACAATATGGCTTTGGTCAGAGGTGGAATCACACTTCTAGGTAACAGAGGCTAATACTGTTTCACTGTGTTTCCTCTTCTCCTTTCATTTCAGGGGAGAGAAAAGATGGAATAGTCTGCATTGGAGACAAGTGTGGGTAACTGGCACTAGCAGGTCCAAACCTCCTGGCAGTATGGTAGGTAAAGGCAGCACTAAGACTTTGGCACTGGAATGAGATTTGAAGGTCTCAACATTAGTACACAGAGTGCCTCAGCACTGGAGACCAAAGTCTTTTTCGACTTCATAGTCAATGAGCTCTTTGGCAGAGACTGGGAACCAAAGGAAGTAATTGAAGTCCAAGGCACCTTTGTAGTTTTCAGCACCAGACCACTCCCAAAATATCACGAGTTACCAAGGATTTGTTTTCGCTACCATACTAGAGTCTTTTCAAAAAGTTAAGAGGGAGAGTGCCAAAGTCAGCTTTTGAAGCCCTAAAGAGGAATCTTTGGAGACTGACAAAGACCAGTGGGGACCATGCGCAGTGCCCAAGTCAGCAGCTGAGGGCTCTTTAGATTTCATCCTTATGGACTGCCATAACAAAAAGATCTGATGCATGAGCTACCAGCCCTGGGGAGGTAAACCACGGCAGACTTCATCTGTCCAGAGGATATGTTTCCCCAAAACAAAAAGACAACTGGCGTGCATCAGACTGGAAAAATCCCTAGCCTTAGAGCATACCACTTAAATAATTTCTTCAGGTTTGCCACAATAAAGTGCAGTGACATGCTGAAGCAACTTAAAATTCAAGATTTACCTCAAAATTATAGTGAACTCTCAAGACCACCTACACCAATGCTATTTTAAAACTGCATACCAAAACACAGGTTTTTGTAGAACGAAGGGACATTAAAAAAAATTGATCACTGATAACCTTTAAATCAAGAAATACACTCTAGTTCAGCCACAAGTTATTGGGATAGATGCAGGAACTACTGGGTGAAAGTCTATGGTCTGCATTGTGCAAGAGGTCAGACTAGGCTGTTATCGCCCCTGCTAGCCTAAAAAAAATACATGAATTCCATGGACACTGAACACAATAATTGTATTTGTTTGTCTGCTTTTGTAAGGAAGACTCAAGTTAATATTTGATCTAATTCTCCACACTATCTTTTTGCTGTCCAGCAGAAGGCTGAAAGGTGCAATCTGCTTGTTGGAGAATAAGTCCCACTACATATTTGATTAAATAACCAACATGTCAACAATATTACAGGATTGTGTCTTACCTGGGTATCATATTCCTCAGTTCTCTTTTCAGATTCATTGTATGCACCAAACTGTATTAGATTTAATAAAGAGAAGTAATCATAATTGGTTTAGACAAATAAAACAGAAGGGGGAAAATACAGTACTTTGTTAGGAAAAAAAGGTCAGGATTAGCATAAAATTCAAAGGAAACTCCAATGATATTAGGTCTAACTGCAATCTAATACAAGGAAGATGACAACTAGCAACAGGATTTTTGAAGCTGGGGAAAAAAAAAAAAAAAAGATGTAATATAAAGCACTATCCCAAGGCGAGGAGTTTGCTCTGGAATTTCTTTGCTAAATACTACATGAACCATCATAAGACAACTAATTTTTCAATACCATTCTTGACAGAAGCAAGCTACAAAGGTTCAAGAGATCTGTCGAGCCCATGGGTATACTGCAGTTGGCTCAAGTTTCACTGATTAAAGCGAAGCTTGTAAAGATGAAAAACTTACTACTCATTTTCTTTATACAATATAAAACTTAATACAAATCTACAAATGCTTCAAAAGAGCATACAGCACTCAGAGCTACAACCCTCACTCTCTTCAACATGATGCAGACAGAAAATTGAGCCCTTCAGCCACTGACTGTACAATAGCCTATACAGAAACTGATTAAATCAAAGCAAAACTACACTTAAAGACCTAAATAACAGGTAAAGGTCCTTAAAGCAGCATCACACCCCGGTCTTATTTTAATGCCCAATAATTATTTGGGACAAAAGAATTATCAATTACAAGTTAAATATCTCCACTCCCACCTACCTTCAGTTAACAGAGACCCATGAATAATGTCCCCCAGAAATGCAAAGGAAGCCCAGACCAGAGTTAATATTCCTTATACTGTTAATGTAGAACATAAGCAAGAAAAAAAGTGATAAAACACACTTTTCAAGTCTTTATACTTCATAAAGAAGAGCAAGACCACATTGTAAAACATTCTCTGCTGGTCAAATTCAACACAACCAATATTGTTTGTGAAACCAAAATGTTTCCCCCCCCCCCAGCCAATGGCATTATCCAGCAGGACATATCCACTGCTAGCTCCATACCAAGCAAGACTGGCTTGCTAAGTGAAAGAATTGTGAAAAACGTGGGTTTTTAAAATACAATCCCACATCCGGTGAGTTTTCCAGGTTTCTTCTTTTCCTCCCATCCTTTTATTGATTTTGTCATACTCAAATATTTGTTAATGGAACATTTGAAAGTTTTTGGATACTAGAAATATCAGTCTCATTTTAATCTGTGAATGAAAACTAACTATTCTAAAAATTTAAGTGATGGAGACAAAATGGTTACTTACCCTGTACAGTAGATGATATTCTTTGAGATGTGGGTGCAGATGTGTATTTCACTCAGGTGTGCATGAGCCCAATGCATCAAAGCCAGAAAACTTCACTTAGCATTACCCGTTGGGGCAGCTCTTGCTTCCTCTGGCCCTTATACCCCCTCCTATGGCTGGCTGTCCCAACCACCTCAGTTCTCTCAAAACTCCAATGCAGAGAGAACAGGAGGCGGGGTGTGGAATATACGTCTGCACCCACATTTCGAAGCACAGTTACAGTACAGGTAAATAACCTTTTTTCTTCTTCGAGTGGTTGCAGACAGATGTACCCCATAGATGACTCACAAGCAGTAACCAATGGAGGTGGGACTCAGAGTCTACTTAAATAATGACTGAAGAACTTCCTGGACAAAGTTTCCATCTGATCTAGATGTCGTAATAGCGTAATGCTTGCGAAAAGCATATATGGAAGACCAGGTAGCATCCCTAGAAACATGCAATATAGAAACATCACTGAGAAACATGACAAAAGCCGTTTGAATAAGAATAAGCCACCAGTTTCTGTAGAGGTGTGGCCTGTGCTACCGCATATGCTGTAGTAATGCAGAAGTAATCCACCTGGAGATTGTCTGTGTGGAAACATCCTGACCCTTCATCCGATCTGCATAAGATAAAAAAAGTCAAAGCGATGCCCAAAAGAGTTTAGTCCTTTCCAGATAGAATAACTTTGATCATCTCACATCCAAGGAATGAAGATGCTGCTCATCAGCATTTGAGTATGGCTTAGGAAAAAATACAGGTAGGTATATTGTTTGGTTAAGATAAATTGTGACATCACTGTAGACAAAAACTTAAGGGTATGACTTCAAGGTCACCTTGCCTTTGAAAAACTGAGTATATGGAGGATCTGCCATTAAGACCTGCCGCTCACCAGTTCTCCTTGCTGAAATTATGGCAACAAGAAAAGCTGTCTTTTGGGAAAGGAGAGAGAGCGCGCAACTGGCTAGGGACTCAAATGGAAAACCCATGAGGGCAGCCAGTATGGTACTGAGGGCTCACAAAGGAATCAATTCTTTAACAGACAGAAAGAGGAAGACAGTACTTTTTAGAAATCTAACCACCATGGAGACATGGAAAATAATGTCTCCCCTTAGATTGGAGGGTGAAATGCTGAAATCGTTAAGTGGGCCCTCATCAGTGAGTTGAGCGATAGACCTGAGGACTTAAGAAGTCACAGGTAACCCAAAATGTCTTGAATACATGCTAACGTTGGCTGAACTCCCCTTGCCAACAACCAAACTGAAAAACCTAGTAGAAGGTTTTCTGCTAGTAAGTAGAACTTGTTGCACTGCTTGCTCTTCCGGGTCATCTAACCATGTAGCATCCACTCAGTTAGGTGCATACTGCTCACAGCTGCATGCCATATCTGATCATGGTGTTGTGTCAGCAGGCAGGAATGAGAGGAAGAAATCTGGGAGGTAGAATAGACAGACTGTGAAAGTCAGAGGAGCAACACTGTTTTGGCCAAGCTGGTACAATGAGTTAGTACAATGATCTTCTACAATTAAGTTAGTATGATCCAACTTCAGTCTGAGAATCACCTGAGGGATGAGTGGTATCGGGGGGGGGGGAAGGCATACATGAGGACTGATCCCCAATTCAAATGGAAAGCATCAGTTAATGAGCCTTAGACGGAGACCCACTTGAGAGCAAAACTGACTGCATTTCTTGTTGTCTTTCACTGAAAATAAGTCCACTGTCAGAATGCCTCTTCCTTGAAAATGGACCTCAGCACATCACTCTTCAGAGATCGCTCATGATTCTGAGAGAAGTTCCTGCTGAGGTGACTGGCTAAGTGATTCTGAGCACCTGGGCAAGTAAGCAGTTGTATAAATGAGGTTTTCCATGATGCACAATTGCCAAAACTTTATTGCTTGCTGACAAAGCTAGGGAGCGTGCTCCTCCTGGCTTGTTCACATAACACATTGAGGTTGCATTGTCAGTGGGGCCCTGCTCTTGTGCTTATGAAAACAGCGCTTACTCTCATGGTAGAAGCCCAGTGAAGGGTCCCTGACTTTACTGTTTCCCCCTTCTGTGTCAGATCTTGTGCTAGGAGGTGCACTCTTCTATAACTCTGGCAGATGTACGGGGGTAGGGTCCAACTGGGGCCTCATTACTTTCTTCCTGAGTTGCTTCTTAAGCCAGAGTTCTTGTGCCTGCAGGTCCAGGTGGGAAAGGACTGACAGATACTGCACCTAGTGGAAGTATCACTGACTGAGAAGGATCAGGGACATGACAATTTTTGAAACCTGGTATCCTAGGGATAATCTAAATCCTATACTGGGAAAGCTAAACGGTTCACTGAGGTGGGGATTATACCTGTTAGTAATTTTAAAGTATACTTAGTAACACTAAGTACACTACAGTAAAAATAACTATAAAACTTTGAAATATTTACAGATTTGAAGACAAAGAAGACAGAAAGAAGGGCTCCAGATACTGGAAGTTGCAAACTAAGCCATGCAGTGGTAAAAAGGAACAGGATAGGCGGTTAGTCCATAGCACCCCATATACCCATGGTGTGTGAGGAGAGCAAGGGTGCAGACAGACCAATTGACACTGCTTGCAAGAATTCTCTGGTCTCAGGCATGTGAAGTGCATTTACACCCCACAGTGGAATACACACAGGGACCGGGCACTCGAAGAACTATCTGTTTTGCAGAAGATGTCTTAATCTTCTCAATTCAGTAGCAAATAACATTTCTATCCTCCAGCAGTAATAATGGAAGACTGATCTGTGGTTTTCTGTAGCTAATTCTGCAACTTTTTTATTGAATCATATTATACAAATGGATGAACACAGCAGCATTATGGAGATATACCTATCTCATAGAACTGGAAGGGACCCCGAAAGGTCAACGAGTCCAGCCCCCTGCCTTCACTAGCAGGACCAAGTACTGATTTTGCCCCAGAAACCTAAGCAGCCCCCTCAAGGATTGAACTCACAACCCTGGGTTTAGCAGGCCAATGCTCAAACCACTGAGCTATCCCTCCCCCATTTGTATACTTCTAGACATTATACATCTTCATATTTTGTTTATTTGAATTTTATTTTAAAATAAGCTGTTCACTAACCTCTGAGGGAGCAGAGAGCTCAATAACTCTAGTCATTATGAAAGAGCAAAGGTATTGTACCTGGATTGTTGGCCTCATGCCTCTCCATATAACTGTCATTTTCAGTGCTTTCTTCACTTTCCAGAGCTGTGGTTTAAGTTACAAAAATACAATGCTTAAATATCAAGAACAACTTATTAATCATGACTAAGGATATCAAAATCTAGTTCTTAGACTTGAAGAGGAGGTTACTTACCTGTAACCGGAGGTTCTTCGAGATGTGTGGTCCCTATCTGTATTCCACTGTGGGGGCGCAGGACGCCATGCACCAGAAGCTTCCAGTAGCAGTATTCATCGACCCACACGTATGTAGCCATGTGGTCCAGGTGAGGTTACATGAGGCTGTGTGGGGTGACGCCCTCTCGGTCACCATCTTACTGCTGAGCAGCGTGGCACGCAGCAGATGGGATGGAGGGCAGGTATTGGAATACAAATAGGGACAACAAATTTTGAAGAACCTTCAGTTACAGGTAAGTAACCGCCTTTTCTTCAAGTGATGGTCCCTATATGTATTCCAAATGTGGGTAAGATCAAGCAGTGATCAGCGCAGAGGCAGGTGCGAGGATGCAAGAGGCATTGCAGTCTGGAGGACAGCATGGCTCACAGCTGCGTCTGCTGCTGCCTAGTTGATTGCGTAATAGGTAGTGAAGGTATGCACAGAATGCCACGTTGCCACTCAGCAGATGTCATGCCAGGAGACGTCTGCCAGGGAGACAGATGTTGCTACCTGTGCCCATGTTGAGTGCACTGTAATTGTGCTGGGCGGCAGGGTATTGGATAGCATATACCTACGTGGATGCATGCAGAGACCCACTTTGAGATGCATTGGAAGGGCAGGACTTGGCCCATGGATCTGTCTACAGTGGCCACGAAGAGATGTGGGGAGGCATGAATGGTGTGGGTTCTGTCAAGGTAGAATGCCAGCACACAGTGGACATCTAGGAAATGTAGGATCCTGTCTGCAGGAGTGGCGTGCAGGGCCGACACTTAGGACAGAAGACCGGAAGGTGAATCGACAGGTTGAGGTGAAACTCTGAGACTACCTTCAGGAGGAATCTGAGGTGGAGGTGCAAGGAAACCTTGTCTTTATGGAAAACTGTATTGGGGAGATGAGGGGAGAGGAGGTAGACCATCATGGCCACCTGTTCGCTGACCCGCCGAGCAGAAGTGATAGGCACAAGGAAGATGACTTTCATGGAGTGGTGGAAGAGGGAGGATCTGGCCAGAGGCTGGAACGGAGTCTGGTGAGGGTGGAGAGGACAAGATTGAGGTCCCAGGGGGGTATGGGCTTGCACACTGGCAGAAAGCTGTTAAGCAGGCCCTTGAAGAAGCGGGTGGTGGTGGTGGAGTGGCTAAACACCGAGCGGCCATCCACAGGGGTGAGGAAGGCTCTCAGCGCTGTCAGGTGCACTCAGAAAGAGCTGAAGTTAACGACTGAGGTCTTAAGTTCCAGGAAGTTTCCAAGATGGTAGGGATGGAGATGGCCTCAAGGGGGAGGTGGTGATGCTGAGCCCAAGAGGTGAAAGATTTCCATTTTGCCACATAGCAAGCTCTTATGGAGGTCCGCCTACTGCGTTTAAGGATGTGCTGCACCAGCGGCAAACAAGCATTGTATACACAGGAGCCCAACCCAAAAACCAGGCCATGAGGCAAAGGGAGCCAGGACTGGTATGACAGACTGCCTTGGTCGTGGGTGAGATGGTCCGGGACTGCGTGAAACTGGAGGGGAGAGGGGCAGGCAAAGAGCCTGAGGAGGTCCAGAAACAAAAACTGGCAGGACCAGAACGGGGTTATCAGTATTAGCTGGACATGCACGAGTCCATGAGCCCAGATCTAATGCATCCAGGGGTGCTGAGGGAGTTGGCTGATGTGATTGCAGAGCCATTATCTTTGAAAATTCGTGGCGATCGGGGAGGTCCCAGACGATTGGAAAAAGGCAAATATAGTGCCCATATTTAAAAAAGGGAAGAACCTGGGGAACTACAGGCTGGTCAGCCTCACTTCAATCCCTGGCAAAATCATGGAGCAGGTCCTCAAGGAATCCATTTTGAAGCACTTGGAGGAGAGGAAGGTGATCAGGAACAGTCAACATGGATTCACCAATGGCAAGTCATGCCTGACCAACCTGATTGCCTTCTATGATGAGATAACTGGCTCTGTGGATATGGGGAAAGAGGTGGATGTGATATAACTTGACTTTAGCAAAGCTTTTGATACAGTCTCCCACAGTATTCTTGTCAGCAAGTTACAGTATGGATTGGATGAATGGACTATAAGGTGGATAGAAAGCTAGCTAGATTGTCAGGCTCAACGGGTAGCGATCAATGGCTCGATGTCTAGTTGGCAGCCGGTATCAAGTGGAGTGCCCCAGGGGTCGGTCCTGGGGCCGATTTTGTTCAACGTCTTTATTAATGAGTTGGATGATGGGATGAATTGCACCCTCAGCAAGTTCGCAGAGGACACTAAGCTGGGGGGAGAGGTAGATACGCTCGAGGGTAGGCATAGGGTCCAGAGTGACCTAGACAAATTGGAGGATTGGGCCAAAAGAAATCTGATGAGGTTCAACAAGGCAAGTGCAGAGTCCTGCACTTAGGAAGGAAGAATCCCATGCACCGCTACAGGCTGGGGACCGACTGGCTAAGCAGCAGTTCTGCAGAAAGGACCTGGGGATTACAGTGGACGAGAAGCTGGATATGAGTCAGCAATGTGCCCTTGTTGCCAAGAAGGCCAACAGCATCCTGCGCTGTATTAGTAGGAGCATTGCGAGCAGATTGAGGGAAGTGATTATTCCCCTCTATTCGGCACTGGTGAGGCCACACCTGGAGTATTGCATCCAGTTTTGGTCCCCCCACTACAGAAGGGATGTGGACAAATTGGAGAGAGTCCAGCGGAGGGCAACAAAAATGATCAGGGGGCTGGAGCACATGACTTACGAGGAGAGGCTGAGGGAACTGGGGTTTTTTAGTCTGCAGAAGAGAAGAGTGAAGGGAGATTTGATAGCAGCCTTCAACTACCTGAAGGGGGGTTCCAAAGAGGATGGAGGTAGGCTGTTTTCAGTGGTGGCAGATGACAGAACAAGAAGCAATGGTCTCAAGTTGCAGTGGGGGAGGTCTAGGTTGGATATTAGGAAACACTATTTCAATAGGAGGATGGTGAAGCCCTGGAATGGGTTCCCTAGGGAGGTGTGGAATCTCCATCCTTAGAGGTTTTCAAGGCCTGGCTTGACAAAGCCCTGGCTGGGATGATTTAGTTGGTGTTGGTCCTGCTCTGAGCAGGGGATTGGACTAGATCACCTCGAGGTCTCTTCCAACCCTAATATTCTATGATTCTATGACCGTAGCCAAGCCCTGGCAGATCTTGCAGAGGACCTGGGGAAGGAGAGGAACGGGGGAAAGGCGTAACGAAGTTCTCCCTGCCAGGGCACGAGAGCATTGCCTTGAGAGTCGAGCCCCTGGGCTCCCTGGGAGCAGTAAAGAGGGAACTTGTGATTGTCTCGTGTAGTGAAAAGATCCCAGTGAGAGGTGTCCCAGGTATGGCAGATGGAATGAGAGTGGGGAGGTCCTGGATGGTGTTCTGGACGTCTCAGGGGAAAAAGGAGGACTGCAGCCACGAGTCTCGGCATATAATGACCCCAGTTGCTAAAGAGTGAGAGGACGTATCTGCAGCATCCATGGCCACTTGGAGGCTCACCTTAGTTGTCGGCAGTCTTCTTCCAGAAGGGCATAGAAGTATTGTTGCTTGTCCTGTGGCAGGTCGTCCAGGAACTCTGCGAGCTTGGCGTAATTGTGGAAATCATACTTCGCCAGCAGAGCCTGGTAGTTGGCAATACGAAATTGCAATGCTGCCGAGAAGTAGACCTTCCTGCCCCAAAAGTCCAGGTGCTTGCCCACCCGCTCTGGAGGAGTGGATTTATGGGTGTGCTGGCAGACGCATTCAGTCACCGCATGACTTGGGGGGGTGGGATGGGAAAAGAGGAAATCTACCCCCTTAGCTGGAACAAAGTACCAGTGTCCTGTCCATTTCAGTGTGGGGACACAGGAAGCCGGCGTGTGCAGACCGCTCTCACAGGTTGCAGGATAGCATTGTGAACAGGCAGTGCCACCCAGATGGCCCTTGGGGTTGTCGGGTGTCCACCATTTGATGGTGCTGATCCTGAAACCTCCTCCAGGGGTACACCCAGGTCCACGGCCACCCGCTGTAGTAGGTACTGATACTGCTTCTGATTGTCAGGAGGTAAGAGCATGAGTGGTATAAGCCTTTGGGAATGGTGAGGCCGTCGGTACTGGTGGGATGCATAGGCTTGAAGCACCCCTCCTGGAGCAGTAGCGGTGCCTCTGCTGGAGTGGGAGGTTCGTGCGCAGTGAGCAGCAAAGAACGAGGGTAGGGCAGTTAGAGATGTGCTGACTGGAGAAGGGGCTCACATTGTCCCAAGGTCTGGGAAATGTCCCTGTGAGAAGTCGAAGAGCGAGGTGGTGTGTGCAGTGAACAGACCGACGGATGCTGAAATGCAGGTGGGACAGGTGGTGGCACCCTGGGGAGAGTTCCAGGCAGGTAACTGGCATGGCGGGTGGTGGGGCCATCGAGTTCTCCTTCTTCACCTTACCCTCAGAGAGAGGAAGCTTAGCTGGTGGTGTGGCGGGATCTGCGCTTAATGTCTCAACCGACCTGGGGCAGTTCAGGGAGGGAGCGCTGTGCTTGGAGGCAGCCTGCAAAGGGGACCTGCTCCGATACCCATGCAAGTGCTTCTGGCTCTCAATCTTGGGCTTATCCTAGACCGCTGGCGCTGCCAGACCTGGGACATGGGACGTGCTAGGAGGAGCACTCACCACCAGTGAAGGGCGCTGCACCGATGGTTCCGCCCCTCTGGGGTTGGACTGCGCATCCTCCATAAGAAATTTGTGGAGGTGAAGTTGGCACGCTTTCCGAATCTACAGATGGAAGGAGCGACAGATCTTGCAGCAAGATGAGTCTCCCCAAGACAGTAGAGACAGCATTGGTGCTCGTCACTCACTGAGAATGAGAGAGGGCACAATGCATAGTTTTTGAAACCTGGAACATGGGGCATAGTCCCTGGGGAAGGACACAGAAAACTGACTACACTACACTCAGAACTACGCACAGCAAACTAAAGAGAAAAACAAAAGAAGGCTACTACAAATGAATGAAAGGGCTTTGTTAGCCAAAACTACCATCGCAGAGGAAGAGGGATTCTGACTTCAACCATGTGATGGTACAAGGAAACAGGGCGTCGCTCCGCACAGCCTCATATAACTTTGCCTGACCATGTGGCTAAGGACATTGCTCATGCGGGTCAACGGACACTGCTACAGAAATTTTCTGGCTCCAACACATAGCACGCATGCACACCCACGTTTGGAATACATATAGCAGGGGTGGCCAAACTTACTGACCATCCGAGACGCATACGACAATCTTCATAAGTTCAAGAGTCAGGGCGCACCTGCCAGGACTCAGACCTTCAGTCCTGCTCCTGCTGAAGCACCAAGCCCCGGCAGGTGCACCCTGCAGGCCTGAAGCCCTGAGCCCCGGCAGGCATGCCCCAGGACACCCCTCCCCGCTGGGCAGAATGTCCAGAGGTGACATGTGGAGGGGGCACATGGGGTCACCCTCCCCCCCCCACCGATTTTTCCCAGGGTTTGTTGGCCCTGCTCAGTCACATGGTGCCACCAGGCTCCTCCCTGCATGGCAGTTGCTGGAGCTGGCAAGTTTGGAGCTGCGGCCGTGGGGAGAGACAACAACAAAGAGCAGGGAGCTGCAAGGAGAGCCACTGCTTTTGCTGCTGCTTCTCCCCACGGAACTAAAGCAGCAGCCCCTCCCTGCAGCTCCCAGCTCTTTGTTGTTGCCTCTCCATAAGGAGCTAACACCTCGGAGTTGGAGGGAGGGGCCGCTGAGGGTAACAGGGGATGTGTGCTTGGAGGGGCATGATTCAAGCTATTGGGGGAGCAAACCTGTAAACTGTGCCCCCCACTCTTAGCAGGCACCAGTTGTTTCTGGCAGAAGCCCCTAGCCTCAGCACCCTGCCACAGGCTGGTAGGTGGAGAAGCCAACCTCCCTTCTCCCCCACAGGCTGGTAGATGGAGCAGCCACACACTCCTCCCTCCCTGCAGGCTGGTAGGTGGAGAATGCGAGCAGCACTTTAACTGTGAAACAGCCAGTTTGGCCACCCCTGACATATAGGGACCATCACTTGAACAATATCTTACTCCTTCAGTAGTCCCACTAAAGTCAATGAGTTAACTGAATTCATTGGATCAGTGAATAAAGGTATCAGCATTTAAGTGAACAGTACAAATAAACCCAGAGGCACTCGTCACCTTTTTACTGTAGCTTTCAAGGTAATAAAAACCTCAGCTAAGGATTGTAAATATGTATTGTGAAAGTCATTCCCCAGTTTGGACTGCATGGGACAATACTTAAAAACGGGTCATAAATTATGGTCTTTGTAAGTAGTGCCCTAACAGTATGATACTTCACACAGTTGAACCTTTTATGCCTTCTGAATTTTGTTTGTAGTTTTTGTTTAAAAATGTATGAAGAAAAACTAAACAGGAAATCTGAAAGTCAGTTCTGGCAGTCCTACTTTTCATTACTGATCAATTTTTTTTAAATTGAATATTTACACAAATATTAGTAGAAAATGGGATCCTGAGTCAGAACTAGAGCTAGCCAAGACACAGTTTTTATCCTGTGAACATATTTGAGTTTTTACAGTTTTATTCATTCTGAATAGGGTAAAAAGTCAAACTCAAATTTTTGCTGGACTGAAATTTTGAAATATGGTCCCTAGAATTCCTGGCTCCCTGCATGGCAGGCTCTCTTGAACTTCATCTCTATTTGCCAGCCAGGCAGGCTGGCACACCCACCGTATACAGTGTGCCTTGTTTGTTGAATGTTTTAACAAAATCAACGCAGACAGAAAGCTGTTCAGTCAGAAAATTTTGACCAGCTCTAGTGAGAACAAATGACAGTCAGGACCCAATGCTAAATTTCTTAAAGGACCCATTTTAAAACTAATTACTGGGTTTACTTGAATAGTCTCAGAAAGTTAGTTCAGAATTCCAAGAGTAAATGCGGTAATTTTGGAGAACATAGACACATCCATATAATGAAGTTAAACCTTTAACAATTAAATGCTTGTACCGTGAGCTCCCTAGTTAATGTTTGTTAGAACCCTAACCTGTGTGTGTGTTTTTTGCAATCTTAAGGGACTCCAAATCAAAAGTCACATTTGAAATCTTGTACTTCTAATTAGAAATAATACTCCAAAATTACAGGAACTGCAAAGTTGGTAAAAAGATTTTTTTTCCAATTTGTTTACTTTGTGTACTTTACAGCACTTTATATATGGACAGTTTTACTGTTTACCCTTTATGATTAGAGTTCCTTGAAGAGAACACATTAAACAGAAGTTATTCAGGATAAGTTATTTAAAGTGTATTCTATCTAAACTGGAATTGTTCTAAATTAGTTCACTTATAATTTAAACTGACAATGACTATTTTTATATATAGATAGATGGATAAATACACACACATACACATAGACACTATATATCTATATCTATATATATAGATAGATAGATAGATGGATAAATACACACACATACACACTATATATATATATACACACACACACACACACACATCTACAGTCCTATGGGGATGATGTTAAACTGTTCATTTTATATATATATATATATATATATATATATATATATATATATATATATATATATATATATATATATATATATATATATATATATATATCCCATAGGACTGTAGATGTAAATAGCAGCAGCGTCAGCAATAAACCTATATTCAGACATAAGCAGACTTCAGAGCTTTATGAACTCACCTCAATCACTGCACCAACACCTGCTGGAATTAGCACCAATAAACTTGTTTGTTCATCCAAAAGGAAAAGAAATATTACCACGGTACTGAAGCATCGCCAAAGCACTGAATAAGTAAATAGAAATGTGAGTTAATATAATTTAGATATTAAAGGAATAGGTGATACCTGATGAAAGAATGTTACAGTTAAACTATTATAAGATAAAGATAGAAAGAAGAATGACAACAGGCTATATGAGCTGCTTCCCCAGATAAAGCTTCTTGTGAGACTATAGATGATTTTAGGAAGTGATGTCACAATAGAATTATGATTTTAAATAGCAAGAATTTGCTGAGAACCAACAACCTGATCAGTGGGATTCAGAGTAAGCAAAGTAAAAAAAATGCGTAAGGAGTGAAATATTCTTGAATCAACAAAAAACTTGCAATAAGAAAAGTATTTCTATAATGGAATATTGGTAGCAATACAACAACGTATCAGCAGTACTTTAAGATATTACCAAATATATGTTAGTGATTCTTGTTAAGAAGACAACCTCAGACAATAAAACTTTCTAGCTATGAAAATTTCAAAGTTTAGCCTATGAAAACTGCCATGAAATCCTTGAACAAAATACATTTGATAAAATAAGACACTTTGCATGTATGCAATTTCTCAGGTTCTGTTAAGCTTTGCAATTATATATAGCACCATTTCCTGCCCAATGATTTTTATATTAGAGAAGAGGGAAAAGGCATAAGGAAGAGCAAGAACTGGACACTAAAAAATGCTAAGCAAACAGATATGAGTGTTTTTCAAAAACATTTGAGTGACAAATAATAAGTGCAGTCCCATTTAAATGCTAAACACAGCACAGACATTCCTTCTTTTCTCTTGGGAAAAGAGATTTTTCCAAGAGAATTCTCATGTCCTCCAATTCTAATTTCCTTCAAATAGTGTAACTGTAAGTAGTATTTAAAATGTACATCTTTAACTTCCCAACCATTCTGCCCAACTATAGAGATGCTGGAACCGAGAAGACACTTTGAAAACGGCATTACTTTAATACCAAGAAACCAAAACTATCCAGTGTCCCTCAGAATCCTTCTACTTTGGTTTTACGCACTTATGCGGGTAGCAGCTAGCAAATATTCTCACATTAACCTAGAACTCTAATCCTTGAAACTCACTGATCATCATTGTAAATGTGTAGTATCACTGAAAATCGAGTGCAGTAAACCATGTGCACATGTGAGAGGACACTTCCAGTTGTAACCAAGAATAAAAGATTTTTGCACAAGAACAAAATGACAACTTACATTTCTCAAATACAACAATTTTAATTCCTAACAACCAACCACATTACCCATACTCAATCATTTGTAAACATTATATAAAAAATAGGGAGGCTTTCCCAATTAAGTTTTGAAGTAATGTCTTAGTTTTCTTGTGGTCACACATTTTCCTCTTTAGAAGAAAGTCACATCATTCAACATCTCTGATTATACCCAATAAAAATTGATCTCAGAAGCAGGGTAAGCATTATCACTGTGCCTAATGCATCAAGATTAGAACCCTGCCTGTCTAAAGTTTTCTGCTAAATAACTGAACACTGTGATTAAATCACAGCACACTTTCCCATGACGATCGTACAAAAACTGTTTTCATTTTGCCACATCTCCTAAAGCATGCCAGATATTCATGTGTGTTCTAATATACAAGAGTAAAAACAAGATCAGTACACACCCTCTTTACCTCATATATGCCATACCTGCTTTTGTAGACATTCCAGTCATGCTTTTCTTTTTCTTCCAGAAGCTGATGTCATTTTTGAATGCAAGGAAATCAAAAAGAAGCTGCAAATATGAAGATACGCACCATTAATTTGATTGAAACCTGCACTAATTCCGGCACGTCAATTGAGTTAATAAAAACATGCATTTACAACTACATACTTAATGTAAGTTGATTATTTCATTAAATAAAAGAGAGATAGTCTAGATGCAGAAAGGAAAAGCTAAGAGATGTGAACCCTGTTGTTAAGACCCAAGTTCCACAAAACATTGCAAGGAAGAACTAACTAGGGAATCCATGGACTGAAAGAACTACAAAGCTTCATCTTACAGGAAGACAAAGGGAGCCAGGGACTCCATGCATCTTGTGAATCCTGCAGGACAGTAGTTCATGTGAGGAGCTAAGAAACTTGCAGAGCTCATGAATTCTTCAGTACTGCAAGAACTAAAGAGGGCTGAGAACCTTGCAGAGTTCCAAAGCCTCACATTACAAACACAGGAATTGCCATAGTGGATCAGCCCTGAAGCCAATCTACTCCAGTATCTCATCTCTGACAGTATCCAATACCAGCTGCTTGAGAGGAAAATGTAAAAACTTTGTAAAAGGGTAAATGTGGGATAACGTGCTCTCCTATACCATCTCATTCTGATCTCTACTAGTTAGAGATTGTCTTATCTCTAGGGCTGTCAAGCGATTAAAAAAATTAATCGCACTGTTAAACAATAATAGAATACCATTTAAATATTTTTGGATGTTTTCTACATTTTCAAATATATTTATTTCAATTACAAAACAGAATACAAAGTGTACAGTGCTCATTTTACATTTATTTTTGATTACAAGTATTTGCACTGTAAAAAAACAAAAGAAATATTTTTCATTTCACCTAATACAAGTACTGTAGTGCAATCTCTTTATCATGAAAGTTGAACTTACAAATGTAGAGTTATGTAAAAAAAGGCATTCAAAAATAAAACTAAGTCCACTCAGTCTTACTTCTTGTTCAACCAATTGCTCTTACAAGTTTGTTTACATTTGCAGGAGATAATGCTGATAATGCTTCTTGTTTACGTCACCTAAAAGTGAGAACAGACGTTCTCATGGCACTGTTGTAGCCGGCATCGCAAGATATTTACGTGCCAGATGTGCTAAAGATTTATATGTCCCTTCATGCTTCAACCACCATTCCAGGAGACATGAGTCCATGCTGATGATGGGTTCTGCTCAATAACAATCCAAAGCAGTGCGGACCGACATGTTCATTTTCATTATCCGAGTCAGATGCCACGAGCAGAAGGTTGATTTTCTTTTTTGGTGGTTCAGGTTCTGTAATTTCTGCATCGGAATGTTGTTCTTTTAAGACTTTTGAAAGCATGCTCCACATCCTGTCCCTCTCAGATTTTGGAAGGTACTTCAGATTCTTAAACCTTGGGTCGAGTGCCGCAGCTAACTTTAGAAATCTCACATTGGTACCTTCTTTGAGTTTTGTAAAACCTACAGTGGAAGTGTTCTTAAAATGAACATCATCATGTGCTGGGTCATCATTCGAGACTGCTAAACATGAAATATATGACAGAATGCGGGTAAAAGAGGAGGGGACGTACAATTCTTCCCCAAGGAGTTCAGTCACAAATTTAATTAACATGTTATTTTTTTAATGAGCGTCATCAGCATGGAAGCATGTCCTCTGGAATGATGGCCAAAGCATGAACGGGCATACGAATGTTTAGCATATCTGACACCTAAATGCCTTGAAATGCCAGCTACAAAAGTGCCATGCAAATGCCTGTTCTCACTTTCTGGTGACATTGTAAATAAGAAGCTGGCAGCATTATCTCCTGTAAATGTAAACAAAAAACTTATTTGTCTTAGCGATTGGCTGAACAAGAAGTAGGACTGAGTGGACTTGCAGGCTCTGAAGTTTTACATTGTTTTGGTTTTGAGTGCAGTTATGTAACGGGGGGAGGGTTAGCTCAGTGGTTTGAGCATTGGCCTGCAAACCCAGGGTTGTGAGTTCAATCCTTGAGGGGGCCATTTAGGGATCAGGGCAAAAATCTGTCTGGGGATTGGTCCTGCTTTGAGCAGGGGGTTGGACTAGATGACCTCCTGAGATCCCTTCCAATCCTGATGCTCTATGATTCTATAGTATACCAACACCAAAAAAAAAAAAAAAAAAATCTACATTTGTGAGTTGCACTACAGTACTTGTATGAGGTGAATTGAAAAATACTCTTTTATTATTTTTACAGTTCAAATATTTGTAATAAAAATATACACGTTGATTTCATTTAAAACACAGAATACAATATATATGAAAACAGAGAAAATCAAAAATATTTAATAAATTTCGATTGTTTAACAGTGCAATTAAAAGTGCAATTGTGATTTTATCTCGATAATTTGAGTTAATTGAATGAGTTAACTGCGATTAATCGACAGCCCAACTTATCTCCTGAAGCATGAGATTGAATATATCTTCCAAAATTTGTTAAGCATTATCTAGTATAACTCCGGATATTCTTGTTAGCCATATAAGTGTCCAATCCCTTTATGAATCTTGGTAATTTTTCAGCCTCAACAACTTTCTGTGGGTTCTACTGTAGATTCAGCTCATAGAAGAAGTTATTTCTATTGGTATTACACCTCCACCTCCTTGAATGATGTTATCTACATCAACAGAAGCACTCTTTCATTGACATAGCTGAATCAACACTGGGGGTTTGGCCAGCATGGCTATGTTGGTCAGTACATTATATTCACACTCCTAACTGACACAGCTATGTTGAAATAACTTTTAAGTTTAGATGAAGCCTAACATTTTACCATGTGTTGGCTAACTCAGATAAAAAAATACTTTCCTCATGAAGACAAGGCTAAAACTTCAAATGCACGAATGGGCTGGATTAATAATGCTTAGTATTAAAAAAAATTAGGACAGGTATTACCACTTGAGTGAGTTTTTATAGCACCAACTAGTAGTTGAAAACCCATGTTGTCGTAATGGCTTTTCACTAAAATAAAAAATGGCTGAGAGCTAAAAAAACTGCATGATATTTGACTACAAATCCCAATGATTGAACCTGGTGTTATTCTAAACAAAAAGCACTAAACCGTGCTTGTGGCTGTTTCCATCACTTCATACTTACACAGACATTCTCAGCTTCCGAGTGATGTTTGTGGTTATTATATGCGCTGATTGTGTTGTGCTGGGAAAGTTGTGTGGACCTGTGCAGGGGGCAGATGAGGAGTGTGTGCTGCAGTGAGGGGAAATGTGTATGTGGGATTATTGTGTGCTGCAGCATGGGTGTGGCAGTCAGGCCAAGTAATCCACAATCTGTGCAGTTTCCTTCATACAACCAATGGTAAAATGCTTTATGTACCAAAATAGAATTTAATGACTTTGCTAAACTGATCACTAATAGAAGCAGCAATTTAAGTATGAAATCGTTACATTAACTAGAAATTATTTAGCAGCTTGAGCAACTCCTCATACAACTCAGAAGAACAAGAATCACCTCTTCAAAGAAGTTGTCCTTTCTCAATCTTGAATAACTATTCCTGTATGAAGACTCTAAGACTTATTTAATTTTAAAAGACTACTTTAAGAACTAAGACGTTTTATACAGAAAATAAAAGTATGTATTTTTTGAAATCAGAATTTCAATTCCTGTTAAATCCTGATGAAATTAAGAACTCTCTCAGAAAATGGAAGAGACTTTAAACTCTTCAAATATTATCAGAGACTTTCCCACAAAAAAACAAAGGCAATTAGAAGTGTTGCATATTTATTAAGTAGACCGCATATTCACAAGACAAAGATGTCAAGATAACTAACCCCCAACAGCACTGAACCAATGAAAGGATGAGAGCATCCAATTTTAAATCTAGACAAGATTGAAAGAAGTGTGTTTTCCTATGAATTCATGAAAGTAGGAAGGAAAAGAGTACAAAAACTCTGATGTGATCCTGAAGCAGCACACTCTTGTCTACTACCTACTCAACTTCAACAGCACTCAACACAACTCATCCTGTTTATCTTTGAGAGCAAACTGCTACAGACAGCTAAAAAGGCAAACAGCAGCCACACAGCAGTAGCAAAAAGCAACCTTCTAGCCCAGTTGACATCATTAAGACTTCAATACAATATGAAAATAGCTAGAGAACTGCCAAGATTAAAAAACCTTGTGAAATGATTTTATTGGAATATTGAAATTTTGAAATTTTATTGTAACATATTAGCAGCTTCTCCTATTAATCACCACTTCATTAGACCATGTATTCTTGGAAAGGAAACGGGCTGAATATTGGTAAACAAAAATATAATGGGATTTAAGATTCTTAATAATCACTAATTGGCCTTATTAAGACAACTCCTTAAATGGCTTCTTTTTTAAAAAATGATTTAAATACTTTCTTTGATTTCAGAGGATTTAGTTAAGACTACTTACATTGACCATTCATAAACCATTATCCTTAATAAACCAAACTGGACTTACCTGCCCCTAAAATTATTTTGCTCATCTATAAACAGTTTTAGTATATCTATGATATACTAAGACTGGACTCAATTTGGAAAGTAATACTTTGGTCTTAACTTACAAAAAGATATAATCTTTGTTAAAAACTTTCCACAGAGGTGCACTCAGAAGAGACAGTAACAGAAGTAATCATTTATCATTTGTATTCGGTTTTATGTTGTCCTTTAATAATGCAAGAGATTTGATGGTTGATGATTTTGCTTGGATTTAGTGGTGATGTCTCTGAAGTATATATAAAAGAACCCTTGTGACTAGAAGAGTGGGAGTCACATCCCTGAATTGGCAGAAAGAGAAACAATTAGGAAGAGATAGCCTACCACTTCTTGTTTCTCTAGATATTTTTAGTAATTTTGGAGATAATTACTTAGCTCTCAGCAATTTGAAATACCTCTTTCCACCCCAAATGTCCCAAATACCTAGAACCTCAGAGAGGCAATGGCTGAAACTTCAATGAAGACATATTATTTATCACCTCAATATAATGTATTTTCATCCCTCTGCTGAACAAAACAGATAGAAACATTATAGGTTGACTTCCCATTGAAGGATAAATCGATGAAGAGTCTAGGTACATTCTTAACATAACTTGTTTATTTTTCCACTGTATACACCAGTCTGAACAGAGGTTGTCAGTCAAAATAAGCAGGCAATCCTCTTTCAGGAATTTCAGCCAAAATACTTAATATACCTATAGGAGCAATTTGTCCCCAAGAACATATTTTAGTTAAGAGATTAAGGCAGAGAGCCAACTCTCACTGTTTGCCATAACTTTGGGGAAAAAACAACAAAAATACAAGAATCTCTTTAAACACTGAACAGTGTTCAATCACTTTAAGACAAACAATTTGAGTGTAACTAACTGTGCTAGCTGGAGACTCCTGCCATGACAATACTGTTTCCATGGATGATGAAAGTTTAGGCTGAATCTGAACAATTTTCCTTGACAAAACTGACAATTTCCTCCCAACAAATATTCTTGAAGCTAGAATTTATGAAACTGTCCACAATCCAGAATAAATATGATCAAGGCTTTGTGGATGCTATGGAAGCAAAAACCCTTTTCTTGACCTCCCCACGTAACTATGGAATGAGAATCTGAGAAGTCTTTATGCTGCAATACACCAGTTTTGTTCAAATACTTCTGCCACTAATGTTCTAGCATCTTTCCTCTTACTTCAGTTGTCATCTGTTGTCACCAAAATTAAGATGATCTGAATGATCAAAGCCAAGGTCATTGTGGATATATCTACACTGCAATGTAAGCCCAGGCTCAGACTCAGGCTTGAGGACAAACTCCACTTCCATCTACACACAAATCTCTGACTTGGCTTGGACCTACGATCCTAGGACACTGCAGGGGTGGAGGGTTTAAACCCTATTGCTTTGCAGTGCAGATGCAGGCCCTCTCCCTCCCCCAGACTCAGGTCCTTGGAACCCACAATGAGTATCCCACAGTCACATGGGCCAACTTCCTTTGTCTCCTCTATCCCATAAATCACCAATTGACTCCAGGGAAACAGAAGGAATCCTTCCCTTGTTGTAGTGCAGCAGTTTTCATTGACTGATGAGCTGCAAGCACACCTTTGGAGAACCTTCTGCAATTTGGAATGGAGACTGACCAGAAAAAGTCCTCCACAAAGCATGTTGCTTCGTGGCCACCGAAGCACAGCCAGATTTCAGTTAATCTCTAGCGCAAGGCCAGCAAAACAGTGGATTTTAGTAAGAGTACCAGGGGATGACCGTGCATATTAGCAAACAACAAAGAACGGTGATGCACGATGACCTGGTCAGCTGGGATGGCAAGCTGCTGGCCCCAGAATCCAGCATGGTGACCAATGGGAGCCAGCAGCAGGTGCCAAATAAAACCAGCAAAGTGGTGCTGCTGACACTGGTCCCAGAGAAGGCTTTGCTGCAAGAGCAACTGCAGTATATCCTGGGATCGTACTTTCCGACACTCTCCCCCTCAGAGAAACAGCTCGCCACAGAACCAGAAATGGAAGGGACAGAAGCCATCCCAGAGCCTGGTAAGTTTCTGGCTCCATTTGAATATTTATTAATATACATTTCCCCTCTATGAACCAATGCAAATGGTATTACAAGCCCTGACTAGCAGCATATATCCACTAATGGCAACTGTATGCCAGCACCTCGACATCCTCCACCCCCTCCCTCTTCACACCATGTGGAGTTCAAAATGGCGACCAGGAATGTAATGAGGCACCAGGAAACAGAACTGGGGAGAGAAGAGGTGGAAACATTTTCTAGTTACAAATCTAGTCCATTTCAATTAGATGTAGTCCATAGGTGACAAAATAATTTGTCCCAAACATGACTGAGGTTTGAAATTTTGTCCAGAAATGTGCCAGAAGGAGGGAGTAAGGAGAATGGCAGTTGAGTGCTTGGTGTTTGGATGCAAGCATAACAGCGTAAGCCACGTGGAAGCTAATACAGCATCCAATTGATTCCCTCATGAATCCTGAATGCTGATAGCTGTAAACTTTCCTTGTAGCAGGAACTCCAGCTAGGTAGTCATTTTGGGGACACATGTATTTTCCAGGGCCACCTTGGTATTTGATTAGCCCACTCCACTCATAGATGTGCTGTTCAGTCACCAGTACATTTGAATACTTTGATTGCATACACTGTTGGTTTCCCACTAGCAGCTTAGAATAACATCTCCCTTTGCCAGTTGGGCACCAAAAAACTGTTATGGAATGGCTGAAATTATATAGAAACCTTTTGTTGGGATGGTCACTAACTTCTCCACCCCCCAACCCAAGTTGTTCTGCACTTTTTGGGGGATGGAGGTGGAAAAGCAGTTGGGATTTTTTTATCCTTTTTGTCTGCACTTCTGTCACTACAATTAACCTGGCTGTGTCCAAGAAGCTTCTGTGGTCTGTCACATCCCTCTCACAATATACTGAAGTTCAGTTTGGAAAAGTATCATTTTATGTCCTTGAAATTCCACAAGGACTTTTCCTGTGCTCCTGCACTGAGCTATTTGAGACAATAACTCTCTGTGTCTTGTCCTCAACCTCTACAGGCTACAGTACCTCCACAGCTTGCCCACAATGCAGCAGAAGCCTGTGTCAATGTACTTGTACAGACTGTTCCAAGATGAAGCAGTTCCGTGACGAACTTTAGTTGAAGATGTAGAGAGGGCCCAACAAGCAGCTCCAGTACCAAAGACAGAGGGACTTATAGCTAGAGGAAAGGCTCAGCCTGGCTGCACAGCTTGAGCACAGAGCTTCAGTGCAGGAGCAGGCACTTGCTTCGCAGTTCCTGGAACAGGAATGGAGGATGACAGAGCTCAACAGAAACAACTGTTTGAGCAGCTGCTATCACGAATAGCTGCAAGAGTACTGGCTCCTGCTGCACATGCACCAGGGCCTGAGTCCCCTCCAAAGTACCCTGTGATGCCATCCTGGAACAGCTTGGACAACTCCATGGCTGGGTGGCCCATGCAATCGGGCCCTAAGAGCAGCTGGGCAGAGCTGTGCCCCATGCAGTGCTCCATATTGACCCCCTCACCCTCTTAGACATCTCTACCCCTCTTCCCCGGTGCCAAGTGTGCAGCAAACATGGAAGGAAGGGAAAGGAGAATGGAGAGGCTGGGGACATGCAACATCAGGGAGTTTCTGTCTTGTACATGTTTCACTGTTGGCATTTGTTTTGTCTTGCTTTTTAAGGTTTTGGTGTGGTAGTGGCAGCTAGCGTGCAGGGCAATGGGTTAATTTTGTACTTTTCAAAAAAAATGTTTATAAATAAAGCTTTTTATTTTAGCAAGGAAGTTTATCATACCATGTGCATTTCTGATGATAAATGGAAACACATGATCAGGGACAACTGGCAATTTATATGCAAATACTATTCCTCATACACAATTAGATACATCAATCCATTCATCAATCACTTACTTACATCACACCATACTATGAATCACCGCCCTGCTCTCATTTGATAAGCGGTCAGGTCATTCATAAGTATATTGCTTGGAGGGCGGGGAAATTGATTGCCTTCCCTAACTTCTGCTGCCCGGGTGCACTTTCTGGATGACTACCAATTCAGCAGTCCATCACTGCCATGCTTCCATTCGGGGGGAGAGGGCTCACCTCTGGCGTCACAAAGATTGTGAAGAGCACAGCAAGAAACAGTAATGCAGATAGCATTGATGACACTGGCATCCAAACAGTTCTGTAGACATCTCTAATGGGATTTCAATCTGCCAAAAGCACATTCAACAACCATTCTACACCTGCTGAGAATGTAATTATACTTTCATTTGTCAGGGCCTCTGATATCCATGTGGTTTCATAAGCCAAAGCAAAAGGGGGTACACGGGGTCCCCCAAAATAACTGTGGAGACAGTAACTCCATTTATGACAATGTCATTTGGTACAAATAGTGTCCCAGCTTGTTAATGAATCTTGACTCGCAATTGGTGAAAAACACTGGCAACATGAAAAAACTGTTACCTAACTTTCATAATTGTTGTTCTTTGAGATGTGGTGCTCATGTCCATTCCATTCTAGGTGCATGCGCCCACGTGCGCCATCGGAGATTTTTGCCTTAGCGGTAGGGCCAGTTGTGGCACCCTCTGGAGTGTCGCGCTCATGCGGCGTTATATCAGGTGCCGCCAGCCCTATACCCTCTCAGTTCCTTCTTGCAGACAACTCCGACAGAGGGGCAGAAGGGCAGGTAATGGAATGGACATGAGCAACATATCTCGAAGAACAACAGTTACGAAAGGTAGGTAACAGTTTTTTGAGTGCTTGCTCATGTCGATTCCATTCTAGGTGACTCACAAGCAGTATCAATGGAGGCGGGCTTGGAGTTCACGGTCTTGCAGCTTACATCCCTGCTCTGCCAAAGCCAGTGTCATCCCGAGCTTGCTGGGTAAGCGCATAATGAGATGCAAACGTGTGGATGGTACTGCGCCAGGAAGGCAGCTGATGACGCCTGCGCCCTAGTCATGTGAGCCATCACGATCGCCGGTGGGGGCACCTTTGCCAACTCATAACAGTAGTGGATGCAGGCTGTGATCCACGACGATATTCTCTAGACAGACATTGGGCAACCCACTGTGACACCCTGACACCCCAATATTAATCACTGTCATGTAATTAGGATAGGCCTTTGTGACATTACACCCCATATTCTTCATAGAAATATTGTTATGATATGAATATGGCATAACTAAGATTTCTTTTATGCAATATGAGTATGTGAGATATCACTGAAAATGTTATGATCTACTGAATGTGTTTATCCAATTTGTATGCATGTATCATTTCTGTAGCTGAAGTTAGGAATATTGACAATGTAACACTTATAACTGTGTGTGTGCTTGGGGGAATGCCCACCACTCAGTAGGCAATCAGCATCAATGGGCCATTAGGAAAAACAGTAAGACTTGGAAGATACTAAACTCCCGCCTTCCTGAGAAGCTCCTGGGGTTGCTTGCTTTGACACGATAGGGTCAAGTGATCGGGTCACCTTGTACTAGACCCCCATCTTGGGGTTTCAGTGTTTTTCCATTCAGACTGGGAAACAAAAGATTCCTGCTCTATGTAAATTCTGTTTAAGGCTGGGAAGTCAATCAGGACTCTTGTCCATTGCCTCCCCATCCAAGAAGGAAGATTGCTAAAAACACCTGAAGGGAATGGCAGGGGCTGAGTCCAGTCTTGAGAAATAACTGGAACTCTAAGCTACAGAAACTCTGCAACCTGCCTAAAACAACATTTAGGATGATAAATTACATTTTGTAACCTGTTTCTTGAGTGTATTAAGCTTAGTTTGTGTGTGTTGTTTTATTTGCTCAGTAATCTGTTTGCTATCCCTTATAATCACTTAACATTTACATTTGGTAGTTAATAAACTTATTTTTTATTACAAATCCCAGTTTGTACAATTCATATGGGGGTGGTTGGGTGGGAGGAAGCATCTCTCTCTCCACATTGAGAGGGCAAATTTTTATGAGCTTGTGCTGTGCAGATCTCTCTATACAGTGCAAGACAATATTATTTTGGGTTTACACTCAAAAGGAGGTGTGCACATGAGTGCTGAGTAAATTCCCGAGCTGAATCTTCCCACACAGAGTGATTTCAGTCTGTATCTGCCACTGGGTGTGGCCTTACCTGTGTGTGCGCTAGAGAAGGCTCGAGGGCCTGGTACAGCTAGGACAGGGTGAGGAAACCCAGGCTGGTGGAATGGGTGGAACCAGTGGGACTCCAGCACATCAGATGGCATCCCAGATGGGGGGGGGGGGGGGTGTCCAAACCCGTCACAGCCTTATACAAAGTATGCCTTATGAGGTGTCATTCTAAAAGTCTTGATCTGCTAGATCAGGGGTCAGCAACCTTTCAGAAGTGGTGCTGAGTCTTCATTTATTCACTCTAATTTAAGGTTTCGCATGCCGGTATTACATTTTAATGTTTTTAGAAGGTCTCTTTCTATAAATCTATAATATATAACTAAACTATTGTTCTATGTAAAGCAAATAAGGTTTTTAAAACGTTTAAGAAGCTTCATTTAAAATTAAATTAAAATGCAGAGCCCCCCGGACCGGTGGCCAGGACTCGGGCAGTGTGAGTGCCACTGAAAATCAGCTTGCGTGCCACCTTTGGCACATGTGCCATAGGTTGCCTACCCTTGTGCTAGATAGTAATATCTCGTTGGATTGTATGTGCTATGGTCGTATGTGAAGTTATGAAGTTTGGCTATGTATGTGTTACTGAAACATGTTGTGAGGTTGAAAACACCCACAAGCAGCTTTTTAGGTACGACACTAAAAAGGCCAAACAATGCTAATGGCTTTTTGTGGAAATGCTTACAAGCACAAGGGTTACCCCAGGAACTGTGTACAATAGAAACCTCTGAGAGACAGCACTACACAATGGGAACTGTTTGACCCAGGTCACAGCAAATGAGTTTTCCAGCAAGTGGGGAGAAGATATAAGAGGGGGAAAATGACATCATGGGGGCAATCCACTCTCCCTACAACAACACACCTGGAAACACCTGAGGAACAAAGACTGAACTATGGGAAGTGATGGATCTTTAGCCTGTGTATGAAAACCTAGGAAAGCCCTGGCAACTTGTGCCATAAGCCCCTGCCAGCCTGTTTATCACTCAGGGTGAGAATTTGCTAATTTAAATCCTACCTATCTAGTGTGTTAAGCTCAGTTTGCGAGTTGTTTATTTACTATGGTAATCTGCTTTGATCTGTTGGCTATCCCTTATAATCACTTACAACAGGGGTAGGCAACCTTTCAGAAGTGGTGTGCCGAGTCTTCATTTATTCACTTTAATTTAAGGTTTTGCGTGCCGGTAATACATTTTAACGTTTTTTAGAAGGTCTCTCTCTATAAGTCTCTATTATATAACTATATAACTATTGTTGTATGTAAAGCAAACAAGGTTTTCAAAATGTTTAAGCTTAATTTAAAATTAAATTAAAATGCTGATCTTACACCGCCAGCCTGCTCAGCCCGCTTCCAGCCTGGGACCCCAGACCTGGGGGGGTTTTCAGGGGTCAGGGCAGAGAGCTGGGTGTGTGTGGGGGGTGCAGGGCAGAAGGCTGTGTGTGGGGGGATGTGGGGGGGAGCAGGGCAGAAGGCTGGGGGTGTGTGGGGGTGCAGGGTTCAGGGCAGAGGGCAATGGGGATGTGGGGGGGGTTCAGGGCAGAAGGCTGGGGGGGTTCAGGGCAGAAGGCTCGGGGGGTTCAGGGGTCAGGGCAGAGGGGTGTGGGGAGTTCAGGGGTCAGGGCAGAGGGCTGGGGTGTGTGGGGGGTGTAGGGCAGAAGGCTGGGTGTGGGGGGGTGCAGGGGTCAGGGCAGAGGGCTAGGGGTGTGTGGGGGTGCAGGGCAGAAGGCTGGAGTGCTCGGCTCGTGGGTGTGCTCCCAGCCCCCTGCCTTGAGCCGCTCAAGGCAGGGGGCTGGAAGGGATATGCCCTGTTCCACCCCCTTCCCCAAGGCCCCATCCCTACCTCTTCTCTACCTCCTCTACGGAGCAGGGAGCACGCTGCCACTCGTCCCCCTCCCCCTCGCAAGGGCCATCAGCTGATCGGCACAGGGAAGGAGAGGAGGAGGGGCAGGAAAGCATCACGCTGGGGGAAGAAGCGGGGGAGGGGGAAAGCTTGGCTGCCGCTGGACCAAGCTTGTGCCTCCTGACCCCGCAGGGGAGAGCGGTGGGGGAGAATGGGGCTGGGGGCCGGTGCCCCTCCTCCACACCGCTCTCCCCCGCGGGGGCAGGAGACAGAAGCTTGGTCTTGCGGCAGCCAAGCTTCCCCCCTCCCCCGCTTCTTCCCCCATCGTGGTGCTTTCCTGCCCCTCCTCTCCCTCTCACCGGGCAGGCAGCAGCGTGCCACTCAAAATCGGCTTGCGTGCCGACCCCTGACTTACAATCTACCTCTTGTACTTAATAAACTTGTTTTTGTTTTAAACCCAGTTTGTGAAATTCATAACTGGTGTGTGTGGGGGGGGGGGGGGGGAAGCGGGAAAGCTGTGCATCTCTCTCCACATTGAGGGAGATGGCGAATTTCAATTAGCTTACGCTGTACAGTTCTCTGTGCAGTGCAAGACAATACAACTTTGGGTTTACTCTCCAGAGGGGGAGTGCACTTGAATGCTGGGCAATTCCTTAGCTGAGCTCTCCCATGCAGAGCTGATCTCAACATCTGTGTGAATATAGCTGCAGCTGGGTGTCTCTCTACCTGTGTGTGTGCTGGAAGGGGGCTTGAGAGACTATCACAGCAGCACAGAGTAAGGGGAACCCCGGCTGATGGGACAGGCGGGCTCAGTCGTATCTCAGTTCCAAGTGGCACCCCGGGGGGAACCCGTCACACCTTCATCCTGTCTGCGACAGCAACGAACAACTGCACTGACTTACGGAACAGCTTCGTTCTATCTATGTAGAAGGCCAGTATCTTAGAAGGGCTAAGTCGTGTTGAAACTAATAACTCTGGGTGCTGAGCTCACCCAAGAGGGCTCCACAGCCCAGATCCGATGCATCTGAAAGCAGGGTAAGCGACGGGCACGGGGTTGCGAAGGGAACTCCTTGCAGCACTGACTTGGGATCCAGCCACCAATTCAGGGACAAAAGGATGTGGTTCAGCACCATGACCACTCGGTCCAGGGTGTGCCTGCTGGGGATATAGACTGAGGACAGCCATGCTTGCAGAGGCCATAGATGAAGTCAAGCATGGCTGACCACATACGTGCATGCAACCATGTGGCCAATCAGTCGCAGGCAGGTGTGGGCCATGGTGAGCAGATGGCTCCTTACATGGGAGATCAGGTCCAACATGGCCTGAAAACGTGCTTCCAGGAGGAAGGCCCTGGCCTGTGTGGAGTCAAGAACCGCTCCAATAAACTCTATGCATTGAACTTGATAAACACAGAAAAGTCCATGTTAACACATCAGGACCAGGTCGCAGCAGGTGGAATGCAGCAGGTGGAACGCACCAGATCGAGGCTCTTCTGCTCCTCACTACCGCCAGAGAGGGAGGCTTAGGGATGGGCACAGGCTCTTCCACTGCGACCTCTGAATGGGCCACCTGCACTGAGCCCAGTGCCACCGATCAGTGTTCCGATGCGCTGACCGAACAACGCTGCGAAGGGGGCATTGTCATGACCGGTACGCCCCATGTGCTCTAATAAGGCCACTACGCTGGCCACTGGCCGTGCTGCCACTGCAGTGCCACCACCGATGGTGTGGGTTCCAGTGCCCAATCCCACCGGTGGGGCCTGTGCGATGGGCTGAACCGTCCCTCCAGGCCAGAGGAATCACTTTCCAGTGACCAGGAAGGGGCCGTTGACACCTGGGTTTCTTTACTGGTCGTGGCTACCGATGACCAGATGCGGGAGACCAGTGTTGGTGCTAGGGAGACTGGTGCCGAGATGGGGAACGCTCATCGGTGCCGAGATGGGGAACACACTGTGCCGGTGATCAGGACTGATGTAGAGAGGACGACAAACAAGAGGATGACCGGTGCCGGGAATAGCATAGAGAGTATCAGGTGAGTGATGCTGAGGGGATCTGGACGCTAGTCTGGGCAACCATTGACGAGTCTCAGACCTGTCCCGGGATCCTCGGCGCGGTGGAGAGGAACGTCACCCCCCTCCAGTGACCATCAGTTTTCCCCTAACCCTTGAGGGGTCTTGGCGGCTGGTTTGCTCTCTTGGGGAGCCTTAGCAGAGTCCTGCGGCACCCGAGTCGTCATGGGAACATGTGGAGACTGTGCTCTCTCTGCACTTGGGAGGACAACGGTGCTGGCAGGGGCATGGAACCCATACCTTTCCCAGAAGTCGGTGACGGACTGTTGAGGGCGCTAGAGGCTCCACCCAGGGAGGCAGGAGGACATGGCTCCGGAGTAGGCTGGCGGCCAGGCACAGGTCCCTTGGCCGATGACTCTTGGGCCTTTTTATTCAGAGCTGGGGAGCTGTGTCTTTTTGCTTTCTTTTTTGGCACCAGCAATGGTGACTAGTGCCGGCGGAATGCTGCGCACGGAGGCCAAGGCGCTCGGTGTGAACTGTCTGCATGGCTTGGAAGCTGGGCGAAGGGAGGACTCCATCAGGAGGGCCCTGAGACAAATATCCCGCTCCTTTTGAGTTTGGGGATGAAAGTTCTTACAGATCTGGCACCGATCCTTAACATGTGATTCCTCCAAGCACTTAAGACAGCTGTTATAGGGGTTGCTAATAGGTATAGGCCTGTTGCAATCTGAGCAGGGCTTTAACTCGGGAGATCGGGGCACGCCCCGCCTGGGGTGATGTCCCCACTGGGACCCTAACTACTACTAACAACTACACTTAATTAAGTAGTTAACACTATGCACAAATTATTTACAAAAGGCCCTAAGTCACAAAGTTCGCAAGAGGAAAAAAATGCTAGCCTTTGCTAGACAAGAAAAGGTGCTCCAACTAACCACTAAGAAGGAACTGAGAGGGCATGGGGCTGGCAGCAGCTGATATAGCGCCGCATGAGCACGGCACTCCAGAGGGCGCCATAGCCGGCCCTACGGATACCACTAAGGCAAAAATCTCTGACGACCATGCACGTGGGCGCACACACACCTAGAATGGAATCAACATGAGCAACCACTCAAAAGAATTTTCCCAATGTAATCTACATTGACATTCATAAATCGACCTCTGTGGTACACGAGGCATTGACTAACAATGGAATACTGCAGTTTACGTACTCATGTGCCCTTTGAGGAGGGCAAACTATAGGCACTAGTCCCATCAATGGCCCTCGTGCATTTTGGAAATACATTCTCTAACAGCCGGCAACTTCAGGAATATCTTTTATACTTGTCCCCTCAGGGTAAAACCACACACACCTGAATGCCTCAGAAGCCTACATCCCCACTGTACCCACAGTCTACTTTCCAATCCCAGACTGGTTGGCAATGGACCTACAGCAGTGTGGGGTAGCCAGCTTCCAGAGGGTTATAGGAACCTGCGTCTCGACTGGCATGGCCACCCTCATGCACGTGTCTTTAGGGAGGGTCGGGAGAGGCTGTATCTTTCTTCATGTGAAAGTTCTGGACCTACTACTGGTCATCCCAGATCTGCAAAATGTTTTGGTCTCACCAATCTGAGCTTGTGGCCCTGCTCTAGAAGTGCCAGTAGGGGTTATCCGTGGCTATCCTGAGAGTCATGAGCAGCAGCATCCAGTTCAAGTCTGCCATGTCTGTGTCCTGCTCCATCAGACGTTCTCTCAAGCACCTTTGATTGGTCAGAAAATGCTGCTGAAATGTCCACCATCTCACAGAATTTCTGCCCATTTCTTGAAACAGCAAGAGAAATTCTTCAAGTGGCACCTCCTTGATATTGCTGGCTCCGGTTGCTGAGAGCACACAGACAAAACAATGGCTTGGCAAGATGTTTGCAGGATGGTCAAACTTCCTGTAACGTGCAGGGTGGATCCCAGACTGCACCACAGTCAAAGAGCTACAGAGGCCATGTTTTGCAAAGGCGCTACGAAGTCTGGGATGTGGTTGGTTGGAATCTGGTCTGCGTGATACAGTGTGGACGCCAGAGCCCTGGGTTCAAGCCCAGGTTAGAAAATTCTTTACTTAGGGTTGATAATCAATGTAGATGGCTTAAACCCTGGGTTCTCTAACCTAGGGTTCACTGACTTGAGTCCCACTAACTCTGGGCTTACATTGCAGTGCAGACAAACCCTGATGGGCCACTTTCTTCAGCAGCTGCTGAGTAGCAAAGGGGAGGAATAGCAGCAGTGTGGTAGCCTGAAGTGCCATGCAGGAAGTTTGGCCATCTATATACTAGGTTATATAGAGTGGACAAACTAGCCACTAAAGGCTTGGGAAGGTGAGGTGGAGATTCTTCCAGAGTGCTGCTGGAGACCTGCGTGTTGTCGGAGCCATTGCTCCAAGACTGGAAGTATAACAATAGCCTGAGTTGACTCTGGTCAGTCCCACGAGGACAGGCAATATGAGGAGCACCCTCACTGCACATTTCTGCTGCTGAAGGAATATGGGCAAATGAATAATAAAGGTATTTTTCTTCAATGTTTTGCTCCATTAAGTATTAAAGTCATCTGCTTGGAAATGAGCATCTTGCTGGAAGCAACAAGGTGCAGGTGCTTCATGGGTAGGGTAATGATCTCAGATGACTGGTCACTACATCAAAATGGAATAGTAGAATAGTTGGCCCATACTGTTAAATGGGTAGGTGCAGAAAGAATTTTACTATTGGAGAATGAGTTCAGACAGTCACATGAGAGATGGAACAGTGTTTCAGAGGAAGAAAGAAAGCATGACCACCTGCTGAAGGCCTGATGACAGTTTTATGAATTTGTAAGGTTTGTTGCTGAGCCATGAAACAGTAAACAAACTAAGGGCACGTCTTCACTACCCGCCGGATAGCAATCGATCTATTGGGGATCGACTTATCGCGTCTAGTGAAGACGCGATAAAATCAATCCCCGATGGCTCTGCCGTCGACTCTGGAAATCCACCGCGGCAAGAGGCGGAAGCGGAGTCGACGGCGGCGCGGCAGCGGTCGACTCGCCGCCGTCCTCACAGCCAGGTAAGTCGACCTAAAATATGCAACTTCAGCTACGCTATTCACGTAGCTGAAGTTGCGTATCTTAGGTCGACACCCCCCCCCCCCCCCCCCCCGGTAGTGTAGACCTAGCCTAACAGAGAATTCTGAGTGTGCGCACACATTTCTCTAACAAGGATATAAACCACTCTTGGAGAATACAAATCTCCCACTGCTTGAAGGCCAAGACAGTATTAACACAAAACAGTCTAGATTCTCTGGTTCATTCCTCTCCCTTTTCTCTGATTAGGCAAAAAATGGCCACAACTCCCCAGCTGAGGGCTCTCCTGGTATAGAGGAACTAAGTCGGTATAACCAGCCCCTAAATGCCCTTGTAACAATGACATAAGATGTGTCAATGGCACGAAGAATGACACCCAGAGATGGTGTGCTCTGGCAATTTCCAACTGGCAGACAGTGCCCTTGACAGTGGTACCATCTAGCAAGTTTAGAGCAGACCCATGACTATTCAGACTCCCACTAGGGACATGGTCTGTGCAGAATCAGTGAGAGAATCAGAACTGTAACCTGTTCCCTGACAGTTAAGTTCCCTCCTCTCTGCTAGAAAATCTCAGAGCAGAAAATCTGAGCCAGCATTCATATGCAATGATTTTCAGGTTTTAGTTTAACTCAGGTTAAATAAAGAAATTGACACTACATTATTTCACTTAAGAGTTAAATATTTTTACATGTCAATTAAGAATTTTATAGAAAAGTTGATAATTTATAAACTAATAATTCTTTCCAGGAGATAACATTTTTATTTCTAACAATCAGACAAGTATCAATTGTATCTTTAACCCTTCACTGATTTCTAATTACAGTCTACATTAATTTTTAAACCAATATGTATATTTAACAGCAGATCAAGTTGCTGTTTTGTTATGAGGATGGGTGATCAATTTTCAGTGCTGGCTGCCAGCCAGCTTGCAAATAAGAATTCCACTGTCCATTGAAGCCATTAACCTTTCCATTATCCACTGGTGAAGTGTGATCCACAAACAGCCCAGGTAAGAGGATAGCCAGACACACAAGGAAATGTAGTAATTCTCTTTCTGGGAAGGACTGGACAGGGTGGGTTTAACCCCTAATTTTGAAATTGGATTTGGGAGTAGAAATCAGTTTTTCTGGCTTAAATTTAAAAACATATTGCATAGATGTTCCCTTGCAGAACATGACGTTTTGCTATTGAATTTTCTATTTGTATTTATGAAGGAAAAATTGGTATAGCATAGTATATATATTGACATTAACATTTCCAAAAACAATTATTGGTATTTAGAGAAATTTGAGTGTCAATGCTCAAAGTACCTTTACTTTTATTATTTACTTATACTTAAGTGTATACTGCTTAAAAACAGCAAGTGATCCACTTACATGGAATGCTGCTACAAAGAATGTCAAAGCCAAAAAGTATAGGTTAGTATCCACAAAAATTCCTTTTACTTCATCTGCATCCTTTTCTGAAAAGCCTGGAAGAAAGAGTAGGTAAAATGTGAAAGTACCAAAAAATTAGCATTCTAGATATTAGTATAGTAGATTCAAGTATAAAGGAAACCCTTTTTAAGTGACACAAGTTTTAATAAATAATAATAATAATAAAAATAATAAAAAACGGATAAATAATAAAAACCAGATGCTAGCTTTGCTGACAAAAAAAAAAATCAATTTTTGTATGTTTTACCTAAAAACATTTTGAGCTAGTAATTTATAAGATATTGATCTTGACCAGTCACTAAATTTGGTCCTACAAGAGTTTGTCTAGTCTTTAAAATCAGCTCCAAAATGAATAAGGAAAGGGGAAGCTTGGCAACTAACATTTTATACACCTATACGCCACAAAGCTTTTGCTGACTGTAATAAGGTGTCATTAATCAGGAAGGCAACCCTTCCCAGAATTGTTGCCTGAAGAATATTCAGAGAGTCCAAGGCAGAAGGGACCATTGTGCTCATCTAGTCTGACCTCTTGTATAACACAGGCCACAGAACTTCCCCAAAATAATTCCTAGAACATAGCTTTTAGAAAAACATCCAATCTTGATTATAAATGGTCACTGATGGAGAATCCTAGTGTAGACCTGCCCAAAGTAAGTCCTGGTAAGATTTAAAATCCTCTGGGAGGGAAGACAAGGAATCTGGGATTACAGAGTTGTCCAGGAAAGGAGAGGATGGGACTGCTGGCATCACTTGGGGTAGAGGTTGCTCCTTTGGCAAAGGCTGCCCCAAAAAGAGGTGTCTCAAGAGGACAGACCTCCTCTTGCATCTGTAACAGAGGCCACTCTTGGGGCTGGTCCATCTCAGGATTAAGGGAATCGCCCTCTGGACTGAAGTAGAAATCTAGACCTCTTCAAGCAGGGAGTACCCCACAGGTCTCAATGTGATCACTGTGTGAGAGAGTATGGCATAGGGGGTCAATACATTGAGGATGCCAAGGTTCTGCCCTTACTGTTAGAACAGCTGTGCTCTTGGTGCAGACACTTTCCCTTTGCTGCCCATTGCAAGATCTTTGGGACTTTTCGCCAAGGCAAAGACCAACTGGATGACTCCATATTAGAGTAACAGAAGTCCTTGGGCACTCTTGGTGGCCACTCCGGCAGGACCACGGAATAGCCCAATTTATCCACAGTCCAATGAGAGAAGGGCAAAGTTGGTATCAGGAATGGGACTGTTGTCAGTACCAGAAAATCTTCCATGACAGTACCAAAGAGCACAACAGAATTGGGGGTTTCAAAGGGCACCTGTGTTAACTGAAATTAATGGTGACTAAACAGAGGACAGAGATGGCACCAAGGACAAAGGGAATATCGGTGCTGCCCCACAGGCATCTACACCGAGGAAGGTGCCTGTGGTTTTACTGGTACCGAGGGCATCAACAGTAGCGGCCTCAACCCTGAGTCTGTAGAATTTGAGGAGCCTGAAACAGCTGGCAGTGCTGATAGAACACCCGCCTCCTGAGTAAGCAGGGAGGCTGGTACAGACAGGCAGAATAAGTCTGTTACTACCATATAGGCTTGTGGGATTGTTGATACCAAAAAGCAGTGGCACCATAGGTACCAGACTCAGTGGTTGTCCACCAGGTGAGCCCTGAGTCAGTGGTACAGTACTGGGAATCTCCAGCCTTGATGTGAATCGGTAGCTTGGCTGTACCCTGGATCTTGTGAATGTTGAGGAACTATCTTTGATAAAGAGGACAACTCTCTCCTCAATTTCGAACATCCCTGATCTGATTTGTAGGTCTCTTCTGGGGTACCTCAGGGAACACATATCGACCCCTTTCTCTTCGTGGGGAAGAGTCAGAGTCCAGGGGTCTGTCTATCAGTGTTGATGCGGAAGGTGGCTGGCTGAGGACTGCCAGTCCTGCTAGCGGAAGAGGGTCTTGGTGCTACTGCAGGCCTCATAGCCTGTTCCAACAAAAGCTGCTTCAGGTGAAGGTCTCTTGCAATCTGTGTTCTCCCAACAGATGATACATTCTCCTTAATGTGACTTTCACCTACACGCAGTAAGTGTAGGAGTCAACTGTTGGGAATAGAAAGTCCACCTAACAAGCAACGTTTGAAGGCCTGGACAACGCTGCATGCCCTATAGTGCTGAGCACCAGAAATTACTATAAGGACAAACTAAATTAGCTACAAACTATACTACACTACAGATACTATTAAAAATTCTTTACAAGAGAAGTCCCAGTGACAAGTGTGATGCAGAGAAAAAAAGCCATGAGAAGACTCGCACAGGGGGAGCTCCGACTAAGGATACTGGCGGTATGAAGGGACTGAGGGGGATTAGGGTAGCATCACCCTTATATTGTTTCAGAAGGGGCCAAAGGCAACACAGGGTGGGCGCGCCGTTCCAATAGGTACTATGGTGGGGAAAGTCTCCAACTCTGATGCCCTCAGCACAAATGCACCTGAGTGAAATACCCATCTGCAACCACTCAAAGAATAAGCAATGTAGGTTATACCTACAAGATAGTGGACTATAACCCTCAAAAGTGACTCTGAAAAGGACTTAAGAAACGATGGTGGATAACCAACTGAACATATATTCCCAGCTCTAGCTAGAAGGGCTAACAATCAGACAAACAGGAATACTGAGGAGGGACATGATATCATCCCAGCATATGGCTCTTGTGAAACTACTGCATCTATCAGCATTTTAAATGGGATGATGAAAAACTGGAAAGAGTTCAGAGGAAAGCCACAAGAATGATCGAGAATCTGAGAAACAGGGCTTACAGTGAGAGATTTTAAGAAGGTCAATTGATCTAGTTTATTCAAAAGGTTAAGAGATGACAGTATATAAATACCAACACAGGGACAAGACACTGATACTAGAAGGTTCTTTAACCGAGCAGAAAAAGACATAAAGAGATCCAATGGCAAGAAGCTGAAGTCAGCGAAGTTCAAACTGAAAATAAAATGCACATTTTTAACTGTGAGTATAATCAACAGGTTACCAAGGTTTGTGGTAAATTCTCCATCATTCGGCGTCTTTAAATTAAGACTGGATGTATTTAGAAAGATTAAACTACAAGTTACTGAGCTAGATGCAGAAATTACTTGGTGAAATTCTATGCTCTGTGTTATACAGATTAGACTAGATCATAATTTTCCTTTCTGACCTTAATCCATGCCTTTCCTTTATCCTATATTTTCAGGAAAGGGGTTTTCTTATTGAACAGAATTTAAAGTTTCCAGTACTAGAGAGCCCTTTCTTAATGAGCAAATTTTCTTTTTAAATAAGGCAACTCAGAATGTTGTGGGACGATTGTACAGGGAAATTTCTGTGTCTTCTTATACCCATTAAAATTAGTTATTAAATGGGAAAGAGCCATCACATCCTCTCAAGATAGATGTATGGGATTTTAAAATGTTTCATACATATTTGTCCTGTTTCAACAAATCTATTGGAGTTGAAATATAAGATCATAATAGTAGTACTGGGCATCAGTGAAAACAAACTCCTAAATTTTATTATCTTGAGGTCTCTGAACTATAAAGAATGCATCAGATACTGATTCAGGTTTTGGTTTTGGATACTTTTTCTATTATTTTTAAGAGAGAGAAAAAACCTTGAGAAGAATTCACTCCTTCACTGTTGGCCCTTTTATGCTGCTGTTGTAGTGCAGAAGACTCTTTACAGCCCAGATCTGGCTTGGGAAAGTCCCGCCTGCTGCAGGATTTGCACAGGGCAATTTATGCTGCCTATTATGCCTCTGCCACAAGTCCCAGGATAGGAGGCATGAAGAGGAACTTCCACCCATATGCAGCTGGGGACAGGCTACTTAAGATACTCTGGGGACCACAATTGCAGCCCAGAACCAGGAATGTGAGAAGGTAGCTTAAATGTACTTTAGTTCTTCCTCTCCCAGAGATGCAAGTTTTGTGCAGCGCCTTTAAAAGATAGTGTAATAGAGCTGAGGGGTGAAAACATTATCTAACTCCCTGACTCTCCCTTTCACAAAAGCATAGATTTAGCATGCCTGGAATCTTGTGACTCTGTACAAATTTGCACAGCTACTCTTTGAGAAAGTATGCAAGTTTAGATGCTTTTTTCACAAATTATTTTAATAAAAAAATTGTTTCAACTGGAATGTTCACTTAAGAGATAAGCTGGGGAAGCTGGTTAATTTAATCAGCTGCCCTTTACTTTCTATTTCTTTTTTCCAGAATGGCTCTCCCTTTCTTTTTTACCTGCCTAATTGTGTTACTTCAAAGAGATTTACAGTACTGACTTTTGTATCTGACCGTCTGAAGATACAAAACACAGAAAGTTTATCATCAGTGTTATTCATTAAAACAAAAACCTCATGTATTATTTTTAATGAAAATATTTTATTGAATCTATGTTATAACAAAGACACAATTTTGAAAACTCTGCAAAAGAAATCCTGAGTAGAATGGCAGGCAGTGTACAGTTCCTGAAGCTGGTTGGCTGCACTGCTGTAGTGAGGCAGAAAAATTACTGGTGAGCAAAATACACCACAGACAGGGCAGAGTCAAGGGAATGGAGAAGACATGATTGGCCTGCCAATGACCAGTCTATCTGGAGGTTAAATGTTTGATTTCTAAAATTTCCACTCATTCTGGATATCCATCCCTAGAAGTTTAAATTCAGGTCTTAGGTACGCAACTCCAAATGAAGTCATTTGGAGAACGGAGGTATTTCTTAAGATTAGGATCTGTGTATCAAGTTAACTACTTGAGAATTGAGGCAATCTGAATTAAAGTAGGCTATAGAAGCATGAACTACCTCCCATAGTTTATCAGTCTGTTAGCAATAGGGCATTTCTTTTATGTATACTTTATTTTTAGCTAAGTGAATATAATGAAGTGCCATTTTTATTTAAGATTTTATTTTTCAGGAGTTCAAGATAAAACATTTTTTAGAAGTATACTCCAAATAGTGACTTTTTTTTAAAGCAGCACTTACGGACTTTCACATGCAAAAGCCCCTAACAACTAGTGGAAGGATCACTGCTCCCTTGCAATATTAGTCTCAGCTGCTGATTTTATTGCTTAATTTTAACCACAACATACTATATGTACAAACTCAAGATGATGTATATTGCAGAAACCCACAGATTTTTCTGATAGTGTGTCAAACAAGACAAAAGAACTACACCATTTTACAGTACTGTAAAGGCAGTCAATATGTAGTTTATACATTAGAAGATAAGAACCTGGCCTTCTGCTGTGAAAAAGTAAACATACCAAACTGCTGCAGGGAGAACACTGCATCTTGCATGTGGATCCAAAATCGGAGCTTTCCAAGAGATATTTTATCATATGACACTGTAAGAGGTAGCTCTGTCGTTGAACGGTTTATTATCTGCATTTGGACAGAAAATAGTCTTAACAACAAAGTTAATATACATACAAATGGGAATGCAAATGGAAATAACAGCTAATACTTAGGGGTTGTTCAATTTTCATAAAAAAAATCAATAAAGTAGTATTTAAAACACCATGTGTTAATATACTAAATGTGTAGTTTGTTCTATTCAGATGCTTATACAACCCTCATCTCTGAAGCATCTAAGCATCTCTGATAAGTGCATTAAGCAACATAACTAACATTTCCCATATGATTCATTCTCTCATCACCTCAAGAGGGGCGACTGGGTATGCAATGTTGTGTTTGTTTTGGAAGGGTCTCCATCTTACTTCCTTATGCATATGTGGGTCTGTCTTGTTGCCTGGGAGCAGGCAGATCTCTGACCTTAAGGGCTTGTCTACACTACCTGCCAGATTGGCGGGCAGCGATCAATCCAGAGGGGGTCCATTTACTGCATCTAGTATAGATGTGATAAATTAACCGCCGAGTGCTCTCCTGTCGACTCCGGTACTCCACTAGAACGAGAAGCGCAAGCGGAGTCAACATCAGGAGAGCATCAGCTGTCGACTTACCGCAGTGAAGACACCATGGTAAGTAGATCTAAGTATGTCAACTTCAGCTACGCTATTCACATAGCTGAAGTTGCATATCTTAGATCGACCCCGCGCGGTAGTGTAGACAAGCCCTGAAACTATTGCCTTAGTGAGGTAATAATCTAACACAGTGACTGGGTTATGATGTCTTCTGTATAATTCAGTGTCAACTATGGGGTTAGGAATGGGCAATTTGAAGCTAACAAGGCCCCCTCCCCCACATTCTCCCCTACCATTTGAAGTTGCTGCCCATTTCCCACTTCTCTGGTCCTGGCCAGATAGAGGGACATGACTCCCACACACAACCCCATCTCTCTGGGCTATGGTTGAGAAGGAATGTGTCTCACAAAGTGGGGAGAGAGGGGAATGGGGCAGCAGCAATCCTACCCCCAGGAACGAAGGATTCCCATATGTAAGCATAGATCTGGGTCCCCCGCCCCTGTATGGAATGAAGTCTGAGGCCTTCTCCATGTCCCATGTCTGTGCTGTGATCTGGGGGTCCTGTGACCCTCTCCCTAACTCCCCATGTGAACCATCATCCAGAGGGTCCTGAGCCTCTTCCCCCACCCCATCTGCTAGTTGTGATATTAAGCACCCGCAGTGGGGGAGACAAGACAACCCACTGAGATGAATGAAGCAATTCACACCTCTCAGAACTATCATTTCAGGCTGTATTCATCTCCATGGGGTGTTCTCATTCATTTAAGAACATCTGGGCCCCTTCATATATCTTGAGTGTGCTATACTGCAGAAGGATGAATAGAGCCTCTTCCCCGAACATTAGACACAGAGGTCCTTCCCAAATCTCTATCTCCACTCTCCTGCCCCTCCTTGCCTCCTGCTGATGAATGCATTCCTTACAGTTCCACCAGTGCTACCTTCCTACCTCCTCAGGGCCCCTCCAAGCTTACCAGGGGCATGGAGTGGCAAGGAAGAAGGTGGAGCTGGTGTGGGGTAGCTCAGAGCAGCAGGGGTAATACGGGGGGTCGGAGCCAGGGACATGATAGAAAGCATGGACGAGATGTTGAGGCAGTGGTGGGGGTCTGAGCAATTGGAGGAAATTTGGGGAGTAGGAGCAGTGAGGGGCTATCTGAGAGTGTATTAGAACAGTGCAGGGAATAGCAGGGTGGGAAGGAAGGGATCAGAGTTGAAAAGCTGGGTTTTTTTGGGGGGACAGAGACAAAGCCTCCCCAACATCATCCACATCCATCATGTCGGTCCCCTCTTCTAAAAGGTTCCCCACTGATTCCATTTTAGTTCCTGCATTTGCTCCTCAGCTTTTCAACCTTTGGGATCCCTGCCAACATTGGGAGGAGGAAGAATCAGGTGCGCAGAACAGGCACAGAAATGGGAGGACAAAGAGATGATGTATGGGCAACACATTCTGTGTACAAGGTAATCACTGCAAGGAGTCAGAGAAAGTGAATGGAAGGGCTGGGCTGTGGTACATGAGAGTGACGAAAAGTTATTAAAGAAAAAAAAAAAAGAGAAATTAAATGCCCAAGAATTTGTTAGTGCAGAGTTAAACTTGCCCAGAGCTGCCTCATGCCTTTCCAGAAATGTGAACAGTGGACAAAGTTACAGCATTTGTGGAATTGCTATGTAATCTAAGAATGCAGAGATGTAATAATTTTATGAGTACCATACATGACCAGGTTAATGAGAGGAAGTTACTGTGTTAAGACTTTCCTGTATGAACGCACTGATGTAACTTAATAGGGAGCTGTGAAAAGAACAGGAAAATGATAATGGCCCCTGATAAGAACACCCCTGTGGACACTTGAAAGAATGTGAAAAGCCAGCAGATTTAAAGTCTCCAAGGAAGATGCAAGCTTGTTTTGCCAGGCTAGGAACTTGGAGATCAAAAAGACTGAACAGCTTTTAAAAGAGGACTCTCACTGAAGCAAAGGAGAGAAACAGTTTGCGAGTTAAGGGAATGGACTATTCCAGTCAGACCCTAGAGGTCTCTGAGGTCTACAGACCTGCCTGGATCCTCACCTGGAATATAATTAGTTACCTGGCAAAATAGACAGATGTCTAGTCTATGTTGTTTTCAGATCTGTTTTTCTCTGAAATGCTTTTGTTCTAAATAAATCTTCTCTAAGGAGGCGGTTTGGTCACTGATTACCACTGTCGCTGCTTCTGGATAAAACAGAACAACAGGGTCTGAGTCTAAGTTAGACCTACTAAGGTAACCATGGTTAGTACCAGGTGACTGCAACCAAGGGCCTGGCCTGAGAATGGAAGGGTCATGTAATTCCACCCTAAATCAGAAGCACCAGCTACAGGCTTGAGACCTACTGAGGGTGCTCAAAGAGACCAGGAATCATAGAAGATTAGGGCTGGAAGAGACCTCGGGAGGTCATCTAATCCAACCCCCTGCTCAAAGCAGGAGATGCAGCCAGCCTGGCAATCAGTGTGTATCTTAACTTGGAGTTTTTCTGGTCTAGCCAATTTCCACATTCTGAAAGAACACCCTTAATTCTGCATTAACAAATTTTTTGGGCATTTAATCAACATCTAATCTGAAGATTAGATTAGCAACATATTAGCTGTGTCCACTGAATTTCTGTGAGGTGGGCTGCTGTAATGGAAACAAGGACAAAGCCTTAATTACAGCATTTCCTTAAAACTGTAATTCAAAATTTAGTGAAAAGGCATTTTGTTACTCACCATTAAATCTTTCACTCTGTTGCTTAGCTGATCAATAAATAATATTGGAAGGTAATGCACAGTCTTCCCCAACTGAACCCTATGATGTTCAAACATGGATTTTTATGATTACGTTACTCCAGAAAGAAAACTTTTTCTAATCATATTAGTGCACAAAAAATAAATTTCTGGAATCAATTATACATAGTTTCACACATATTGAACTTTAATGTGTGCCATGAAAGTTTCCATACTGGACCTCTTTACCCTATCATAGTAGTATATTTGGTGCAAATGAGAATTCATCCTTTTCAGTTCACTTTTTGCAGTTTCAACTTCATGGTTAGCAATACAGAAAGACAGGATAAGTGAAGAGTTCCAGATACACATGCAGTATAAAGGATAGAGAACAAAAGAAACAAAAGATGGATAAAACTATCATTTGAAGTTGGTAGTGAGGTATCTACAGCATGCAGAAGTGGGAGCAGACATTACAATGTCTGGTGAAGACAAGAAACTGTATCCCAGTAATGAGAGACTGGGGATTACCCATATTTAAAATTTACTTGATTGTAAAAATAAGTTAGTCTATGAAACCAGTGCAACTTAAAGAGTTTTTCACAGCACTCACCACAGAATTTGAATACCTCAAACATTAGAGAGAAAAGGTGGATGAGGCAATATCTTTTATTGGACCCACTTCTGTTGGTGAAAGAGACAAAGTTTTGAGCTACACAGAGCTCTTCTTCAGTCAAAATAAGAGCTCTGTGTAGCTCAAAACCATGTCTCCTTCATCAACAGAAGTGGGTACAATAAAAGATATTGCCTACCTTGTCTCTCTAATATCCTGGGACCAACACGGCTACAACTACACTATAAATCACAAATATTAGTGAAGTCCCTGTGCCTTGTAAACACTAGGAAAAACTGCATGTATAATTAGTCGCTGGGGCAGCTCCACTGGCATAAGTAATGGTGGGAGACAAACCATACACAAGGCACAGGCCTATTTACTACCAGGTCATCTAAACAGAGGTGGTCTAGATGACATGGTGGTAAAAAACCCAGTGCCATGTCAAGACTACAGCTTCCACAATTGCCGGTAGAACTGTAGAAGTGCACCCATGCGTGTCCAAACTTTGCCAGAGTAAATACAGCTACACTGAACACAGTGGGAGTACTTGCAGAATAGAACACTATTCAAAGTATGGGCGACAGAACCAGGCCCAAGTGACGTACCCCAAGTCACACAGGAAGCCAAAGGCAGAGTTCCAAATAGAATCTAAAACTCTGGAGTCCCCATCTATTGACCTAATCCCAAGACCATCTTGACTCTCTAGTACATTGAATTGGTGCTGCTGATCCCCTATGAAGAACTATCCTGCACTTGCAATTTATCTAGATTTAAGCATCTGTAAGATCAAGGACATAGTTGCCTTCTTCTAGAAGAGACAGTTGATCCCAGATCATTGTTTCCCTCCCACCAGATAAAACCTGAATTATCTGAGGAAATATCCATAATAAAACATCTTCCACCTTTCACTCGGTGGCACAGCCTCAATGGCATTCTCCCAATAGGAAATAATTTTCTGCAGCACTTCAGATTATTCTCACATTGATGGTAGGGACTATTTTAAAGATATTCTGGTGCGCACAATGGCAGTCAAAAAGACCACTGGATATTTGTTTCTTAATACAACCTTACTGAAAATAACTGAAATTATAATGCATCATTGTGACCCAAGTACTCCTGCGTTCACACGAACACATTATTGTAATATTTGTACAAAATATGCTTTCTGAAGTACCATATGAAGACTGGGTATTAATATTATTGTAAAATGCATGTGTTAACATTGTATGTGAAGTTATGAATTCTCTCTGTACGATGTTACTAAAACATGTTTAACGTCAGACAGCCAAGCCTAGGTAAAGGCGATAAACAGGACTGTCTCAGACAAAGGAATGTGCGTTTACCTCAATTTACATATTAGCAATAAATAAAGTCATCAAGCTAAACAAGGGAGGGTTAACCTGGCCCGTAACTCAAAAGACAGAGAATTAACATGGCTCCTGCACCCTAGAGAGAGACATGAAACAATTTCCAGGAGGCCTTCCTGACTTGTAAGACCAAGGCAATCCCTTTAGGGATATAAGGAACAGAGAGAACCTCCATCTTAATCTTTCACCTTAGGAGACACAGAAACCAAGCGATTTGATCTCTGTGATGGGTCCTGGCAATGCTTGCCAATAAAAAAAAGATCGAATTGAGACTGTAGGTAAAAGAAATTATCTTGGACAAAGACTGATCTTGCTAGATTAAGTTTTAGACTTTTAGACATGCATTTCCACTTTCATTTTCTTGTAACCATTTCTACCTTTATCTCTTTTACTTAGTAACAATCTATGCCATTGTGTTAATAAACTTGTTTTACTTTTAGTATAAACCAATTAGTGATCTGTTTGAAGTGAAGGGTGTATTTAACTAAATTAATAAACTCTGATGTACTGACCAACAGAACAGCAAATTTTAATTATCCTTTGTGAATGCACCATGGTAGCAGCTGTGCACTGCAGAGAAACGTCTCTCAGGAGACTGGGGGCTGGAGTGCACTAATTGCTACCTCCTAGGCAAGTAGGGTTGCCAACTTTCTAATTTTTGAAAACCAGACCCCTCTGCCCCGCCTCTCCCCCCCGCCCCACCTCTTCCCCCAAAGATACCATGCCTGCCCCGCCTTTTCCCTCGAGGCCCTATTCCCCACTCGCTCCCCCCGTCCAATCACTCGATCCTCTCCACCTCCCTCCCCCTTCCCCCTAAGATGGGCTCCCTCTGCTCTGGGGCTGGGACACGATTTGCAGCTTGACGCAGAGCCTGCTGCCTGCCTGGCCACAAGATGCAGATAGGAGGTGGCCCCAGCTGAGCAGGGGCTGGTGCAGGTTGATGACGCTCCCACCCCACCCAGCATAGTAACCAGACTTTTGATGTCAGGTCAGTACATCTGACTGGACAGTCCGGTCGAAAACTGGACACCTGGCAACCCGATGGTTTGGGCTAGGAGAGCCTTGAGAAGTTTGCTCGTGAGGAAGATTGATTGCTGTGGCAGGCAGCTGACCAGTCTTGTTGCTAGCAAAACTAACTCTTGCTGAGGCAGAGAGATTATATAGTGCTCACAGCTCTGGATATCTCCAGCAGCATATTACAATCATAAATCAACACTCATTTATTATCTTCCCATCTCAAAACAGATGTAGCATAAAGGTGCAGAGAAGGGCAGTGAAAATGCCGAAGCATAAAAAAAACTACCATATGAGACATTTATTATTATTTAAAAAAAAATTTTTTTTTTTTTGAGATGAGCTATATAAGTAAAAAATTACATTGAGAATGTTAAGCTTTCAGGGCATTAAATGCCAAATGTTTCTGTGCAACCTTAATTCTGACCCTTTGTAGGAATTATGATCCAATTTTAACTATACAATCACATGCTAACATTCCTGACTCATGCCCTGTGTATTGTTGTGACACACAAACCTCGTGGCAAACAACTGACCTAAAACTTGACTCACTCACTACACTAAACATATCTTGCAGGATATTTATCCCTGAAGAACAGCATATACGAAAGCTACAGAAAGCTCATAACTTGCAAAGATGCATAATCATTGCAATATGTACGTACGGGTAACAAATAAGGAATAGTATAATTATGTTAAAAGTACGCTTTATGGACTTTGAATAGAAGTGAGTCACCAGGGGATGTTCCTTTGTAATGGCCCATTCAAACAGGAGGGAGTTCATGGTCATCCTGTCCTGCTTAGCTGGTGATGTGATACGCAAGACTTTCAATAGAAAACCATCCGAGACAAATGCAAACAATCAAAATCACTTGGAGATAAAAAAGGAACATTACAATAAATACAAGAGATTACTTCAGAATAACAGAGGGGGGGGGGGAGAGCGCTCTGTCTCCATTCACTGAGGAGACATCTTTGGAGCAGGAATGTTCTCATGAAAAATTGGACCCTGGTTCCTGTGAAGCCAGCCAGCTCTGCAACAGACTGAACTTTGGGGTGGAGTAGGGTGAAGGGACCTACTTTATTAGATAGGAAAGGTAACTATTAATAAACATTGACCCAAGTTCACTTATGATTTTGTTTTATATTGTACCCATTTGTTTCCATCACCTTCTCGTTTCTAGTAGAAATTCTAGTCTCTCTTATAATCAAACAACAGAAGGTTTATTTAATTGTTCACGAGTCCTATGAGACTTTACAGGAACAGTGGTTTAAGGGAAAACTGGGATACACTGCACCTTTGGGAGCAGAGGATTTGGGAATTCTGTGAGTAGCCAGTGTTGAGACTGGAGCTCTTCAAAGGGACTGAGGGATTGGACTGTATGTATTGTTAGCCTGCAAGGCAGATAGGGCTGGCATAGCTCACAGGAGCGTGCTTGAGTGATTGAAAGGCTGGTGGTGGTAGGGCAATGACACCCCACCACCATACGCAAGACTCTTTCTTGCTGGAGGCTGGGGGTAACAAAGTGACTCACAGTCCTGGGTACCCCTGGAAACCATCACAATTGTCTAATCTATGCACTGAATGAGATGGGTTTCTATGGAAACCGGATGTGATCATGCAGTTAAAGAATACATCATCATACATAAGCACAAGCGGGCCACAATTAAGATGTGGTGCAATCTTGGGTCATAGTGTAAGGGCTACTACTATTAAATATTGCTCATTGTGATTGCTGAAGTTTAAGTCTGATGTTAAAATACCCTTTTCCCAACAATGAGTTCTGTGATTTTAACTGTACAACTTTAATATTTCACTAAGAGGTTATTTAAAGGAGAAATTAGCCCTATAAACTGAATAGCTCTAAGTCTAACAAAATAAAATCTCTGTAAACTTACATCTTCATGTATCGGTGAACATCAGCAGGGAGAGAGGATCCATCAAAAATAAAATCTTCCACCATAACATTTAGAGTTAACCTTGACCTCCAATGTGAGACAGGTTCATCTAAGGCATTGGTCTGTTTCTTTTCTGCTTCAATTTGCTTTTAAATAAAAAGGAAACAAGCTGTACACATTAAATGCAAATTTTAGAAAAAATAAACAATAAGTCACTTAAACCCTGGATTACAATTAGCTACACCAGAAACATGAACATGTGAAAAATTAGCACTATTACAGCTTGGACCAGACATCATATCAATATTTTTCTAACTGTGCTGGAAGGAATCCTATGCCCATTGCTATTTGAAACTAAAACTGAAAAACATATATGCTTAGAAAAGAGGAAATATTATACTTCTCTGGTTCAAGACTTAAACTTTTAAAAATCTGAAGCCAGTTCAGAAAAAAAGTTAATTAAAAAAAACCACTGATTTTCTGATTACTCTCCATGCCTATTTTGAAACAGCCATAACACTGACATCTGCTTGCTCTGTATAAGGATGTGGGAGCGTGGGGATAACACTACTTGCACTGAGTTTGTGCTGTCTCAACACCACTTTCATGTGACATTTGTAAAAAGATCTCAGCTTCCATTAGGAAAGAAAAAAAATCTGATCACTTGTTATCAAGCAACTAAGACTTCAGAACTGGGTGTCAAAAAAAAAAAAAAAAAAAAAAAAAAAAAAAAAAAGACAACCAATATTCCGGCTGTTTTTTCATTCTCTCAAGTAAATTAAAGAGATACAGTTGCCATTCCATTTGTTTTGCTTTGGATCATTATGCAAGCCTCTCAGTCTTTCCTCCATTAATGCTTTCTTTATTTGTTGTTGAATACTTGCTACGATTTGTTTTCTTCTTGGTCCGCTTTCAAGCAAGTAAACAGCAGACTAATGGAGCTGGAAAGAGTCTACACTTTGGCCAGTCACTAACATCTGAATCAAGTTCTGGATTTTGCTTTGCTACACGTGTGGAATTGCTTAGATGAAGTTTATTGTGCAAAATCCACATGGCTGCTATTGCCGTGCTACAGGACAAAACAAATTTCCACCAAAATCAATATATCCTTAAAAGATGTATTGCTTTCTGGCCTGACCCAGAAGTTTAAACATACCATCACCAAGCATACGTTTTTTAACATAAAGGCCAGGATTGTCTTTCATGCTGTAAGTTTCAGTACAGTATATTTTAGCTTTTGCAAAGAATCCCTCTTCAAAAAGGACTTGAATCACAAGTGCATTTTAAGTCCATCATGAAACACACTGTGCCCACAAAATCTGCCTGTCCTTTTTCCTTAAGAACAAGGATAACTCAGGCTGTCGAACATGGGTGGCAGGTACAATAGGCCAGGGGAGATTAAGCCTCCCCAAACAGGATATTGCGCTCCTCCCTTTGGAGGCGCGTTGGCCTGCCACCTTTACAGTGCTGCCGTGGAAAGGGTGCTTGGGCCGTGGCCCCACCTGCACTGCTCCTCTTCCCACCCCCACTCCACCTCTTCCCTCAGGCACTGCCCTCATTCTGCCTCTTCCCTGAAGTCCCTCCCCACCTGCCGCTCACGCCTCTCCAGTGTGAACGACAGGGGGCCACCCTTGGGTGAAGGGGCAAAGAGGTGCTAGTGGCAGGCAGGGGAGGGCTTTGGGGGAGGGGGCGAAGAGTAGAGCTTTGCACAGAGATAAATCACGGAGCTGCAGAGCTCTACTGGGAATCACGGCAGCGAAAACAGCAGCATCACAGGTCACTGCTCCCAGGAACCAGCACCCCACACCGGCAGCTCCCTGGGCACGGCTGTACTGCTCACAGCTCCGCTCTCCCCCGGCAGCTGTCCCTGGTTGCACTAGTGTGTGCAAGCGGCTCGCACACTCTCGGACAGGAGTCCCTTCCATGCAGCGCTCTGCATCTCTTGCCCAGAGGTGTGCGAGCTGCTTGCACACATTAGTTCGATCAGGGACAGCTGCTGGTGAGCCTGGTACCAACCCCAGTGGGTGGGGCTGGGGGAAATACAGCCACGCCCGAGAAGCTGCCCATGGAGGTAGTGGCTAGGGTTGCCAGGTGTCTGGTTTTTGACCAGAATGCTCAGTCAAAAAGGGACCCTGGCGGCTCCGGTCAGCACCGCCGACCGGGCCATTAAAAGTCAGGTCGGCAGCGCAGCAGGGGTCCGGGGCTAAGGCAGGCTCCCTCTCATATGGTGCATATGTCCAAATAGCTTGAAAGGTATCAGTAAGAACTTGTTTTGTGGATTTAACCAGTAAAATTTGAAAATATTTTTCAAAATTACAGTGATGTTCTCCTTGGTTGTAGCTGGCAAGGTTCACAAAAACATGGGGAGTATCTTGCCTAAAGTAAGCCTGTACACATATTCACTGCTAAACCATCTACAATCAGGCCAGCCAGTTCTAACTTGATGAATTCAGCCTTAATCCCCACAACTTCTGAAGGTATTTTTTATTTTCTGTGTGATGTCACCCACTGTACCAGACTCCACATCTTCCATATTAAAGAGAATGATATTTCCAACACCTCACAAATCTGATTTACACCAACTCATTCATGGGTCTGCAAGCAAGCACAGTAATAAACCTAGCTTTCTGAGACTCTTCCTTACAGATCTTGTAAGTGCCTCTATAACATTTCAGTTCAGTTTGATTTAAGATTAAAAGGCTCTTTCCAGCCTGCAAACTATTCAAAACTTTACAATTCAAATTATGTTTACTGATCATATAATCAGGATTAAGCTAAGTGTCAAACTTTTGAATCTCCTACAAAGTATACTGTGGCTTTGCCAGCAAATTAAACTCACTTGCCTATGCAAATTTCAGTATCCCCCTCAAAATAAGATGTGATATACAGAAACAGATGTTGTTAAATTTACAATAAATATTTTAAATGTTCCGGTACAGCTTACTTTGAAAATTCAACTGTTACTTGCTTTCTGGCAAAAATAACTGCCTTTGAACTACTTGACTGTAGCTGAAACACCCAGACCCAATCTCTCCCCTCCCCACGCATTTCTAATCAGAGCACTGACATTCAAAAAGACGATCAGCAATGTTCTGTTCCTCAGTTCCAGTTCCTTCTGCTAAAGCAGTGGTTCTTAACCTTATCCATACTGTGACCTCATGTTACAATAAACAGTTTCAGGACTCCCCTGTCCCCATTCACAGAGAAAGGAAAGGTGATTACAATCACCACCAATCTATTTGCAACCACCAAGTTGAGAACTCTCATCCGCAGTGTTTCTCAAACTTTTCACATTGGCGACCCCTTATTCACAGTCAAATTTGCACAATCACCCCTTACATTTACTATAAAATTTAAAAAAATCCAATTATAAGAATAAGCCTATATAATTTGAACACTGTCAATCTTTCAAAAAATACTTGATCTTGAAAGGTAAGGATGTGTGAGTGAGCGAGATTTTCTTTGCTTTTAGACTGTAATACAATTTTCAAAGTCTTACAATCCCAAATTGCTTTTTGTGACTCCCCGTGCCCACAGAGGTCAAGCTGATTAATAATATCCAAAGGTGTTAGCTGTATTGCTGACATCAACTACATCCATCCTCCTCCCTTTTGAGTCCCTTCTGCTCTGATCAGCCCTCCTTCTTCCGCCCACTCCTCTTTGACACACCTAAATAATATTTTCTAGTTCCTACATGTTACCCCGCACCTGCCCTTACTATTTTAAAAAGTCATTTGATATTTTATTTAGGTTTTTTTTTCTGTTTAAGAAACCTACTTTATGTCTATCTTGACATGATAAGAAAGATGTTTTCAGATGCTCTTTTTATACATTTTTACCACCAAGGAAAAAAGCCTACCTGGGTGGTGGATTCTCCAGTGATAAGATTAACTTCTTCTGGTTTAGGGACCATGTATGTGGTCAGAGGACTTACTATATGCACCTGTTTGCCATCGTGCCAAGGTAAAATGCCAGAATGGTGAAGAAATATGTATGCATACAGTGTGCCGTTATTTCGAGTTTTCTTTGGTACAGAGACATTGACTGTTCTAAAATACAAAATACATTATAAAATAGTATAGTGAAGTCAATTATAAATACAGAATTCTTGCTATTTTTAAATGCTATATTAGAACTTGCTTTAAAAAAATATTTAGAAAGGGTGAACCAAAAAAATGAATTTCATCATCATGTAACAAACAAATCTTCAGCAAAATGTATTCAGTATAAATCACTAACTTATCTTTTGTCAAGTACTTAGTGACAATGAAATTCCTCTTCAGCCATGGTAAATTACAAACACAGAACTCTGGAAAGAGTGTAGCAAGAAACAGCATGTTTTCATTTTGTACTAGCTGTGAATGCTTAATTTTTCTTTTCTTTGACAAGCTTTGGTATAAAATTACTCCCAATTACTACTGAAGTTGCATGGATTAAAGTTCCACACAACGTAATCATTATAAAACATGACAGCAAATTACGAACTAATTTGAAGTTCTAAACAATTCAATGTATTGTTAAGCTATTCTATCTCACTTCTTCAGATTCCCCAGGAACGAATTTTAAATATTTCTCTAACTTTGTCAGTGTCAGACAATGAAACTTTCAACTCAGAGTAATAGTAATATCAGTGTGTTTAAATGCGGAAAAGCCTTTCTTGCTTTATCTTGGATTACATAGCCCCAACTGTATTTCTGTTAATTCTACCAGAGACTAGCACTGCACTGAACACTTCACTGAACACTTCCATGGACCACAGAACCAAGTTACATCACAGTAAAAGAAACATATTTACTACCCATCTGAGCTGAAGCATAATATGACCAGAGGTTAGGCTTTCCAATTAGTGGAGTTACAAGAAAAAAAAAATTGAAAACACAGCAGAATCTGATATAGACAACCCAAAAGCAAAATGGCAGGGTGTTTTTGGTTTTTTAGTTTTGGTGTTTTTTTTTAAATTAAAAAGTGAAATAGTTTCTCTTTAAACTGATGATTTGAAGTGGAATATTGACATAGTTCTAGAAAAATTAAATATAAAAAATTCATAACATTTTAAGTCATAAAAGTGTGATTCTACTCTGAAATAAAAAGGACATCTTCCTAGTCCAATTGACGTTCCTTCATAAGTATACAGAGTCTTAACTGTTTACTTCAGCAACAAAGAATTAGTTTATATTACTCTGTTAGAAATGCAGAACTAACACAGACATGGAAAAGTGAGTTGGTGATGTGCAAGCTAAAAACATAGCTTGACTTTCAGATTCTAGGCAAAGTTGCAAAAAGTCACCTGACATGTAAACTGAGCAGATATGATATAGAAGTTATTGAAGGACAAACCTGGATTTCCATGTCAATTTTAGTCACTATTCAGCGCAGAGCTATACTTTAAGGCATCTTGATTAGCATTTGTAAAATATTTACTTAAGTTGCTGAAAACAGTTGTTTTAAATACTGGCAGCACAATCCAAACTATCCAAGTACTTTAAACATTTGGCACATTATATACCATTGAATCTGCACAATAAAGGGACATTAAAGTTGGTAAAACTTTAGGTCCAGAGCAGGCAACTAAGCTTCAAGGTTCCTGGACTGTAATAAAGGCAAAAATACATGAAGCCCATCAGTGGGGCCAGAGTGGATTATATTTCTTCTTAAGAACTACATTTTCCCTTCTTTGTTTCCCTTTATTTTTAAATGAATTGGAGATGTCAAGAGATTATAAAATATTAAAGTATTAGAAAATGAAAAACTAGTATACAGTCAAAAACAAGATGAGTTTCAAACTGCCATTGATACAACATTGTTTGAAGTACATGTATTTCCAGTACAGCAATCAAAAGTAAAGCAGCACTTCATTCTCAACTTTAGACTAAATTTACAATAAGGCCTGACATTTTGACAGACTTAACATTAAAACTTTTATTCACTATTATTTTCTTTTAAATAAAGCCTAAATTTCCATATGCTGTATACTGCATTAACTTTGATGGTGGAAAATCCACCAGAGTTAATAACAACAAATCACTATTTGAACGTGAAAACACTGTGGTGCATGGCAGATCTACCTTAATTCACTGGCACTAACATGCATCACATAACAGATACAATAATTCTGAAGGAACACTAAAGAACTTTATAATAATAATACTTTACCTTTCAAATCTGGACTCAATATCAAAATCCTCCACATTCAAAATCAGATCTATATTATTCTCAGCACCAATGTTTGACCGTGTGGTAGTGTATACACTTAACTAAAATAAGAAAGGATAAAACAGTCAGTGCATGGACAAAGAACTGTTTGTTCCATGCTAGCAAGGGCACATTCCATATCTCTAACAAAGCTGTTCTAAGTTTGCCCATATCAGGTGGCATAATCATCATCACAGGAAAATAAAGAAGAAAAGACATATGATCCACAGAGAAAAATAAATTATAAAACATTTCCAAATAAAAATACATATGACTTGACCACCACTGATCATTACAGGAATAATACAAGAATACCAACAGAATATTTGTGGGGAAGAGAGGCTAGAAATTGAATACAGACCCTACAATAAAACATTAACAACTCAGGGTTTGGGGGGGCTCAAGGCTGGGGATTTGGGCGCCCCTTGGACGACTCCTGGTCAGTGGTGGTGCTAAGGCAGGCTTCCTGCCTGTCCTGGCACCGCGGACCATGCTGCACCCTGAAAACGGCCAGCAGCAGGTCCGGCTCCTAGGTGGAGGCTCTCGCCCGCAAGTACTACCCCCCTACCTAGGAGCCAGACCTGCTGCTGGCCGCTTCCAGGGCAGAGCGTGGTGTTGGAAAAGGTAGGGACTAGCCTGCCTTAGACGGGCAGCACCGACGATGGGACTTTTAAAGGCCCAGTTGGCGGTGGTGACCAGAGCTGCCGCGACCCAGTGCGTTACATTCCACTACCCAGTACTGGGTTGCGACCCGTAGTTTGAAAACCACTGGCCATGGGGCAGTCCTCTGGGAGGATCAGAAAGATGCCTTCTCCCCCAAATTGAAAGACATTTCACATTAAATCAGGTGAATTATCAGGCTGTGCACCACTCTCTGCTGCTATAGGTGAAATATAGAGCCTACTACAGCTAACAGTTACTCCATTAGTCAAGTGCTGTAGATCTAAAGGTTCCAACCCTTCTGGGCTCCATGGTTCCATCTGATTTATTTTTCTAGATTGCTTTTTTAAAAAATTGGGAAACAACAAAACACATTTAAAGAAAACGAAGGTTGCAAAATTAAACACCCGAAATTTAGAAATGCCAGAATTAATATTGCCTGTGTATCTTTAATTCAGTCCCCCTGTGCTTATGTATGCATTATGATACAATCTTAAATCACATGCTACTTTTTCTATAGAAGAATAAGAATAATACCTTGCTCTAATATATTAACTTTTGAGATATCTCTCAAAGCACTTTACAAAGGATGCCAGTAACATTATCCACATTTTACTGATGGGAAAACTGAGCCACAGAGAGGTGAAGTGACTTGTCCAAGGTCACCCAACAAGCCAAGTGCAGAGTAAGGAAGAGAACACAGGTTCCCTGAGTACAAGTCTAGTGCTCTAGCCACAAGGCCACATTGACTCCCCAGAACCCTTTTCTCATTCTGTACACAGGTTGGACTACGCTCAAGGAATGAATGAGGGCTTTGTAGTGAATGAAGTTATCATCTGTACAGCCTCTGTTTCACTGAAAGCTAGACAAATTCAGACTAGAAATAAGGTGTACATTTTTAACAGTGAGAGCAACTAACCATTGGAACAATTTACCAAAGATCATCAGAGAGTCTCTATCAGTGATAATTTTTAAATCAAAATTGGATGTTTTTCTAAAAGCTATGCTCTGGGAATTATTTTAGGGAAGTACTAGGGCGTGTGCTATACACATCAGAATAGATCATCACAATGGTCCCTTCTGGCCTTGGCATCTCTGAATATATTTGTTAAAGAACTTGAAAGATGAACAGACAAAGGATGGTCTCATGACTGAGGCAGCTAGATTCTAGACGTCTATCTGCTATACAAGTCCTATGCAATACAGGGCAAGTTATTTAACCAAATTTAGCTAACTGTGTGCCCTTCATTTCTGAGTGCCCAACTTGAATCATACAGATTTGCAGAAGTGCTGAGCACTCAACTGCAAAACAAGTCAACTGGAATGGTGCTTTGAACATATAAAGTACAAATGTTAATTACTCTGAAAAATCAAGACCTTGGTGTCTCAGATGAGGAACTCCAAATTAGTTGATACAGTGGAACCCCAATTATCCAATCTAATTGGGCCAGATCAGATAACCAAAAATCCAGATAAACCGGAGAATGGGCGGTGGGGCTCCAGCTGTCAGTGTTTTCCTGGGAACCAATCCTGTCCCACTGACTTTAAGGCTAATGGGATTTGGATTCTGGCACCAGGCATGCTACTTATTAAGAATGCAGTTTGGAAGAAAGACCCCAGATGCAGGCAGGTTTGCATGGCTGCAACCAGGAAAGGAAGCACTAAGATGTACAGCCAGGGGTCAGCATTCGGCATGTCCCAGTGCTTCCAAGGCTGCAGCTCCACAAACCTGCCTACATGAGCTAAGGGGCTGCAGGCCAGGCGGCTATGGGCAGGGCATTAGTGGGAAGGGGGGGGGGGGGGGGGTTGCAGCCCAGATGCTGGAGCTGCACATTATCCTCATCCGATCTGTGATCCGCAGAAATTATCTGCAGATATCTGCGGATTTGCAGGGCTCTATACTGGGGTCTGGATTGAGGCTCCAAGCTCGGTCAGGGAGAGAGTCATGACGGACCCTCCACCTACCCTGGGTGGGGGGCCCAAGCAGCCCCCGACCCAGTGTCCCAGCCCCCTGCCCAGGGCAGGTGGAGGGACCCAGGCTCCCCACAGCTGCCAGCGTGGCTCTCCCCGACCAGGTTCCGGTCAGGGAGGGGGGCGGCTCAGAACCACAGCCCGGCCACGGTAAGAGCTGGGTGGGCAGCTGTGGGGAGCCACAGTGGACCCTCCACCTGCCCTGGGCGTGGGGCCTAGGCAGCTCCCAGCCCCTGTCCCCCAAGCTCTCCGCCCAGGGCAGGTGGAGGATCCGCGACCGCCTGCTCTTACCGTCAGAGCCCTGCGTGGATACAAAATTTGTATCTGCATCCGTACTGGTATCCGCAGAAATGGTCCACAGATATATATCTTCCTACTGTATTTTCCACTGCATGAATCCGATGAAGTGGGTTTTAACCCATGAAAGCGTATGCCCAAATAAATGTGTTAGTCTCTAATGTGCCACAAGTACTCCTCGTTCTTTTTGCAGATATAAAGTGGATGGATACCCGTGGATTTGCAGGGCTCTAACCACTTGTGTGCTGCTGGGGTGCTGCAGTCAGGGAAGGAAGTGCTGGGATGTGTTCAGCCAGGACTCCTGGAGAGAGGTAGAGGTATGTCTGTGGGCCCCAGTGCCTGGTAAAAAAGCCACACCATCTAGGCTGCAACCTCCTACTCTGCTGCTACCCTGCCCATAGGCACATTTGGAGGCAGGCAGACAGGGATGGCATATTGAAGTGCTTTCTTTCCTGGCCGCCAAACTGCCTTCCACTTATTAGTAAACACAGAATAATGGCAATTTTTTGCTGGCAATCTAAGGGATTGCTAATAAGAGGAATCTACTATGCCACCACCTCATTAGAATGTTCTGAAGCTAAATTCATTAATGTTTGTGAAGCACTCATTATGCTCAGATCATTACAGAAAAGCCCATGAGTACATTAATAATTCCGTATTCAGTTCAAGGTTTAACCTGTGTGTAATAATGAAGGCCTCAGACCACATTAAATAGGGGAATATTGAACACAGCATATGAATAGATAAGCCACTGAGTACCGACCATACAGTCTAGTGTATGACACAGAGGTCCTAGAAAACCAAGTGTATGATCATGTAATTAATGACGATCTTCTGAGGGCTTGACTTCACAACCATTATTATTACAACTATTATTTAAGTGTAAATGCTTTTTGGTACATAATTCTGTATAAGTACTTAGAGTATTTGCTCTCTTTCTCCTAGCCTTGGCAATACTGGAAGATGTTTGGGAAATACAAAATATAGGAACATAAAGTTATTCTAGTTTAATGAAATTGTGCCTGTCTGGGCCACCTGCTCTATTTCTTTATTCGTTCTTCTCTCCTTATTCCCACTCATTCTCTTCAACTACATATTATTTTATTCCTCAATTGCTCTTTCATAATCCCATTTTCCTTCAATACACAAGATCTCCCTTATTCTTAGATTCTTACATATTAGCCTCATTACTAAGCCTCTCTCTTTTCCATGGTATATTTCATCTTCCACTTGCTCCTTATTCTTTTCTATATCACGTTGATGTCCCCTAGTCTCATTTCTCTCTCCCCCCCCAACAACGATGGAAGCACAGATTATAAACTGCAAACAAAAAAGACTCTCGCCTATGGACGTAGGGCTAGACCCCGTTAACTGCTGCAGAGCTGGTGCCCGTCAAGCACAAGCCGGCAGAGCCCTTAAGCTGCTCACAGCCAACGCGCTCACCCCTGCCGGAGCCCGCAGACCGGCCGACCAAGAAGGTAACGATCTGCGGCCAGCGGAACGGCGACCCGGGGGCAGGCGAGGGGCCGGGGAGCTGCAGCCCGCCCCTCGGGCACGGGAAGGTGAGGGAGAGCCCAGCCCGCGTCTCACCTGCAGCTTGGGCCGGCGGGCCAGGTAGGGCCAGATGCAGCCCGCCGCGCCTCCCGCCCGCTCCTCCTTGGCCGGGCCCGGGGCGGGGCAGGGCCGCGTACAGACGATCCCGTACATCACCCAGCACGTGTGCGCCACGTACACCGCGAACACCCCCACCACCAGGCTGGTGAACGAGCTGCGGCTCAGCATGGCCCCGCCGCCACCGTCCGCGCAACCGCCGCCGGGGTCACCCGAGCCGCCCCTGACCACAGAACGCCAGCATCCTCGGCACCCAGCGCGCGCCCGGCACCGCCCAGCCCCTTCTCGCGCGTCGCGACTTCCGAGAGACAGCGGAAACACGTAACCTGCCTCTCCCCGCAAGAGGCCTCCAGGAAAGGTAACTGGTTCCTGCTGGGAGGACAGCCCCGCCCCCACCAGCATCGACCCCGCCCCCCAACTACTGCTGACGCGCCCCGTTCCACCCACTCCGTCACCCAGCGAGCTCGCGGAGCAGCGGCGGGGCCTCGCACAGCGCCATGCTGGGTCCCGCTGCCGCCGTTGTGGCGGCAGCGCGACCAGACCAAAGTCTGCAGGGCGGGGAGAGAGTCTTCCGGGGCCCCTCCCTGCGAGCCCAGCCCCCGCCGCGCATTTGCCCGCTGGCTGCTATGTGCCTGAGCCCTGGCGCCCGATCAGTCACCCCCTGTGCAGCTGGGCTTGCCAGGTGCCTGGTTTTTGTCTGGAAAGTCTGGTCAAAAGAGGACTTGTATAGTGACCAGTCAGCTATACTGACCTGACACCAAAAGTCTAGTTACCACCAGTCGGGGGAGGCCCCAGGTCATTAACCCATGACAGCTAGGCGGCCAACTATGCAGCTTTCTCACAATGCTCCTGTACCCACCCACCTGTAGTGGGAGGCCTCCTTGCATCGCTCTCTAATTGCCCCCTTACCCGGGCTTCTCTGCATCCCACCATTTCCCCCTGCTCCTGTACTAGAGTCTCCCATTCGCTCCCCTGTCAGCAATTATATGTGTCCTCCTGTCTCCACCATTCCCTCACTTCACTTGATGCCAGGAGTTCTGTCTGTCCCCCATTCCCATCTCCAGCCCCTATTAGGGGCTCTGTGTGCATCCTCCCCACTATGAGGGTCTTCCAATTTCCCCCTGCCAAAGGTTCATCTTCCCTTCCCCTACACCAAGATCCCCCATTCCCACACCATGGCAGATGGTTTGCCCCCTGAGCTAGGGGCTTTGTGTGCCCCCCTCCCATAGCAGAGTCCCCACTTTCCCACATTTTCCCCTTCCCCCATGTAAAGGGGTGTGTTCACACTGTCTTCCACCCTTCCCCCTCACCATTATCATTTATCTGAGAGAAGGGAGGATGGGCAGGGGTATTGTTTTATGCTGGAAGGTATTATAAATAAATAAATAAAATAAATAAATTAAATTAATGGAGATATCCTATCTCCTAGAACTGGAAGGGACCTTGAAAGGTCATCGAGTCCAGCCCCCTGCCTTCACTAGCAGGACCAAGTACTGATTTTGCCCCAGATCCCTAAGTGGCCCCCTCAAGGATTGAACTCACAACCCTGGGTTTAGCAGGCCAATGCTCAAACCACCATTAATGGGACCTGTCAATCAGTTGTTTGATCTATAAACAATTGCAAAAATGTTTGTAGTTGTTGCTGTGCTAAACAGATAGGGGGCCTCTATGTTCCCCCATTTTCCCCAAAAATCGTTAGAATTTTGGCCATTGATACCTAAAACGTTCCCTGAAATTTTGGAGTTGGTTGGATGTAACATTGAAAAGATGTTACAGACAAATTATTACAAAAATGATATCAAGTTTAGTTGGTCTCACAAACTCAGAGTTTATGCAGATAGATTCTTCCACTCTTTGCGCTCACATGCAGCCTCCCACACTACAAAGTTGGATCATCCTAAATCCACATTTTTCAACATAGTTTTGTATGTGTCCGCACCTAAATTAGTTTCCAATCAACATAAACACCCCATTTAATCAACATCATAATACTACCTCCCCAATGATGCAGAGTGAAAGTCAACGTACTTTTGTCCACACAATACAAGTCTAAACACTGCATTAGCATTGTTGACCCTAACGGTCCTCCAGCAGATGCTCCTGTACCCACAACATTGTTTGCTCCAGGCCCAATTTTTGAACTCCATTGCCCAGGTGCATAGACGACTTGTGCCCCCTGATACTGGGGATGGGGGAGGAGGGGAAAATTTAAAGGGGAGGCCATGAGACCACCCCACAGCTGGGGCCACAGGAGCAGGGAGCATGTGTCTCTGGGCCCAGCTGCGGCCAGTCCTGGCCACGGAGACTCACAGCACCAGTGTCTCTCCGGGGTTCGCAGATACCTCATCAGGGGAGACATGGGGCACAGGCAATGCCCCTACCTCCAGCTGAGCAGAGGCCAAGGAGCCTGCTCCTGGCGCCTTCCCCAGCAACCCCACACCCTGCACCCAAACCCGGAAACCACTGTGATCTCCACACCCCACCAGATTTACCTATGGGGTGGGGGCTCTATCCTCCTGCTGCACCTCCCCTGCCCCCCGCCACATTTCTGGCTTGTTCAACCTCTCCCCCTGACAGCCAGGCCCAGGCAGGGAGCAGGATGGAGCCGCTTCTCACGCCAGCTGAGGGTGGCTGCTCCAGGTCACTGCATCCGTGCAGCGCAGCAGCTACCTGAAAGCGAGTCCAGCTGGGGAGATGGCGGTGGCCCAGCCCCTCTGCTCCCCGCCTGGGCCTGGCTGCTGGAGATGGGGTCTGAGCGAGCCAGAAATGTGATGGGGGGGCGGGGGGAGAGGAGCTCTGGTTTGCTCGGCCCCCAACAGTCGGGCCCGGGTGGACAGTGGAGGAGGTGGGCTGCCACCACCTCCCCAACCGGGTTCTGGCAGGCAGCCTCCACGCTGCACAGAGCAGCACCCCTGAGCAGCCACCCTCAGTCAGCATGAAAAACGGCTCCGTCCCGCCCTTTGTGCTCCCCTCCCAGGCCCAGCTGGGGGAGGGATAGCTCAGTGGTTTGAGCATTGGCCTGCTAAAGCCAGGGTTGTGAGTTCAATCCTTAAGGGGACCACTTAGGGATCTGGGGCAAAAATCAGTACTTGGTCCTGCTAGTGAAGGCAGGGGGCTGGACTCAATGACCCTTTGGGGTCCCTTCCAGTTCTATGAGATAGGTATATCTCCATAATTTTTAGGACGGAAGAATCCTATGCACTGCTACAGACTAGGGACTGAATGGCTAGGTAGCAGTTCTGCAGAAAAGGACCTAGGGGTCACAGTGGACGAGAAGCTGGATATGAGTCAACAGTGTGCTCTTGTTGCCAAGAAGGCTAATGGCATTTTGGGCTGTATAAGTAGGGGCATTGCCAGCAGATCGAGGGACGTGATCGTTCCCCTTTATGCGACATTGGTGAGGCCTCATCTGGAGTACTGTGTCCAGTTTTGGGCCCCACACTACAAGAAGGATGTGGAAATTTTGGAAAGAGTCCAGCGGAGGCCAACAAAAATGAGTAGGGGTCTGGAGCACATGACTTATGAGGAGAGGCTGAGGGAACTGGGATTGTTTAGTCTCCAGAAGAGAAGAATGAGGGGGGATTTGATAGCTGCTTTCAACTACCTGAGGGGGGGTTCCAAAGAGGATGGAGCTCGGCTGTTCTCAGTGGTGGCAGATGACAGAACAAGGAGCAATGGTCTCAAGTTGCAGTGGGGGAGGTCTAGGTTGGATATTAGGAAACACTATTTCACTAGGAGGGTGGTGAAGCACTGGTTAGCGTTACCTAGGGAGGTGGTGGAATCTCCTTCCTTGGAGGTTTTTAAGGCCCGGCTTGACAAAGCCCTGGCTGGGATGATTTAGTTGGGAATTGGTCCTGCTTTGAGCAGGTGGTTGGACTAGATGACCTCCTGAGGTCCCTTCCAACCCTGATATTCTATGATTCTATGATATGTGCCAGGGGGCAGTACAGCAGGAGGACAGACCCCCTCTCCAGACCCCCCCTCTCAGCAGGCTGAACAGAAATCGGGGGCAGCACTTGACCTTGCATGCCCCCTGACATGTCACCTATGCACAGGGGTCCCAGATACACTCTTTAAAACCCCAGTTTTGCCTTGTCCACTGTGGTGAGCACACCTACTTGTCTGCCTTTGTAAGCAGCCGACCAGGCTGGCTCCATGCAGACAGAGAGCTACACCTAAACATGCACTTGCCTGGAGGTGGGCAGAAGTATCAGGGCCAGGGCATAGGCAGCCAGGCTACGATGGTACTTCTTTAAGAGCTGTTGCAGCAGCTGTGAGCAGAATATGCTGCTGTGTTGGGAGATCAGCATGTATCTGTGGACTGGGAGGACTTGGGAGCTACCAAGAATAGTTATCCTTCAAAAGTTGAATCTTGTCATTGAAGATGTAACAGTTTGTCACATTCTGGGATGCAATTCAGACCAGTGACAGGTTGTGTCACCACTTGTGTTTTAACCTCAGTGCCCTAAAAGCTTCTGCTACAGATCTGTCGCATCTTACGCTGGGGTTACGTTCCGCAGTCAGCACGTAAAGCGAAAATTGTGTATAGTCAAAATGACCCTTGAAAATCCCTTAAAATCACCCATAAAGTACAGTTTTGTGTATACAACCCTGTACAGTACTATGTACTGTATACAGCAATGTACAGTACAGTATATAATAAAGACTACATATGCAAAATATAATTTTACAGTATTTTAAATAACATAACAGAGAGATGGAAGAATGAAAGAATAAAAAATGAAAACAGTACAGTACAGTACTGTAAACCTGAACAGTCACCAGTCATTCTGGATCTTCTTGCTAGTCTTGTACTGTACACATTCCAATGATTAGTCTTCCTCTTCCCCTGACACCACTATCAGGGCTTGATGTCGATCCAGGAGACGATGGGCCAGGCTTGGGTGACGGAGAGCGAGTCGTAGACAAAGTGGTTGGCTCTGGTTCAGCTCGAGAAGTTGATTATGTAGGCTCTGCTGCTGCTGGTCGTTTTTTCTTTAAAAACATGGTGATTGGCAACTGTCGCTGTTGTCCCTTGAGCTCCTCAAACATTTCTTGGTACAGTCTCAAATCATCTGTAATACTATGTGTGATTTTGAGGCTTCGCTCCATAGAAGGAGCATATTCAGAAATTAAATCATTCAAGTGTTTCGCTGCTTAGAACACTTCAAAAAATGTATGAAGATTCCAAGTTGCTGGCTCTTCCTGTTTGTCATCATCTTCGTCTTCTGTAGACGATTTTATCAGTTCCTTTAACTCTTCGTTAGTCAATGTTTCTCTATGGCCCTCAATTAATTCCTCGAGGATGTCGATGAAGCCATCACCACCCACTTGCCTGGCCACCTGAACAATGAGTTTCACTTCTTTGTCAATGGTCGGGATACCCTTAAAATCATTCACACAGTATTCCCATAGGTTTCGCCAACATGCATTGACTGTTTCAGGCTTGATTGCATCCATTGCCTGTTTAATATAAGTGATGCAATCAGCAATGTTGAAGGACTTCCAACACTCCATCACATTAACATTGGGATCAGCATCCATAGCGGTAAGGATCCGTGAGAATTTAAGCCTCGTGTACGTGGCCTTGAAACAGCTAATGACGCCTTGGTCGAGAGGTTGGAGGATGGAGGTGGTATTGGGGGGGGGAGAAAGATGATTTCAACGTCGTTATGCGCAAACCAGAGTGCCGCAGGGTGGCCAGAAGCATTGTCTACGATCAGCAACACTTTAAAGTCAAGTCCTTTCTCTTCAAGGTACTGCTTGACCTCCAGAATGAAACACTTGTGGAACCAATCCAGAAATAATGCTGCCGTCACCCAAGCCTTTTTATTTGATTGCCAGAACACAGGCAGGAGATTTTTGTTCTTGCCTTTTAGGGCACGGGGATTTGCAGCCCTGTAGAGCAAGCCCGGCTTTATTAAATGCCCAGCTGCATTGCCACAAAGCAACACAGTCACACAGTCTTTAGCTGCTTTGAAGCCAGGGGCTTGTCTTTCTGATTTTGAAACGTAAGTGCGGGTGGGCAGTTTTTTCCAGAAGAGCCCAGTCTCGTCAGCATTAAAAACTTGTTCTGGAAGATAGCCCCTTTCCTCTATGATTCTCTTTAATTGTTTGGGGTAGGCTTTTGCTGCCTCCTCATTGGCAGATGCAGCTTCACCAGTAGTCTGCACGTTTTTGAGGTTGAAGCGGTTCCTAAAACTGTTAAGCCAACCTTGGCTGGCTTTGAATTTCTTCTTATCAGAAGGCTGTCCCTCTTCGGCGGGAGATTTGAACAGCGCATAGATGCTAAGAGCCTTTTCTCGCAACATGTTGCCATTGATAGGCACACGTTTACGGTTCATGTCTTCCAGCCATAAGTTTAATGCCTTTTCAGTCTTCACTAAAGTCTTATCACGCACTTGGCTCGTCACCTTAGCAGTTACTGGAGCACTTGATGCCATGGCTTGACGAATTTCTCTCTCTCAAATCTAGATTTGTTGCGGCCGTATTTACGTGCCACGTTGGTGATGGACATACCGTCTCTCAATAAGTCCAACACAGCCAGTTTTTCCTCCAGTGTTGTTGAACAGATCGCTGTTTCTTCGGTTGAGCACCAGATGAAGTAGGTGGCTTGTGTTTAGGGGCCATGTTATACGAAAAATACGTACTGTATCTTTAAACAGTACAGGTACAGTAGAATCTCACTCAGCGCGGTGAGATGCGCACAGTATGAGAGGCACAGGGGGACTGAGTACTGTAGTGGGAACATCGGTACTATAGTGGGAACAGCAGATTCGCGTCTCCCACTCTCTCCCACTCACTCCGGGGCATACACACTATTTAAACTTTTTTTTTTTTTTTTTTTGCCAACCCTCCAGGGTTATTATAGGGGAGAACCTTATCACAGGCCTAAAGACATGCTGTTGCTGTCAAGTCCCACCACAAAAATATTTTAGTGGGAACAGCAGATTCACGTCTCATGCTGGTGGAATCGCCCGCACTTTTCCTCCCCCCCCCCCGACCGTGTAAAGCTGAAATTGCGCATGTTAAATGCGCATAAGATGCGACAGACCTGTATTTGTGGCTCCTTAGTTGGGGCATATATATAGGCAGCAATGAGCACACACTTTGTATGCTCTACGGCTCTGATTCAACCACTTTGAACCCAACAGTCTGCCAGCAGTTATCAGACACACTTTTGTTTTTAATAGACTTGGCTAGTGTTAGCAGGTGACCCCAACACACTCACAGTCCCTAACTTCTCCGGACCGATGTGCTCTGATATGTCCAGGGCTCTCCTGCAACATTCAGAGGAATAATAAGATGCGTTTACTCATTTAAGGAGACAAAACCTACCAGTTTGCCACATTAACTGGACTTGACATTCGTTTTATTACAAACACAGCACTGTAGGTTTAGGTTAATAGTAAAACAATTTATTAACAAAAGAAGATAGGATATTAAGTGAGTTCAAATGTAAGAGATAAAGTTAGAAATCTAACAAGCAAATAATAGTGAAAATATGCCTCTAAAAGTCTAAAATTTAATCTAGCAAATTTTGGCTCAAGGCTTTGTACAAAATAGCCTTTCTCACCCACAGTCTTCCAGCAAGATGATGACTGACCCTCTCCTCAGTCAGGATCTCTTCCAGATGCCCAAAGGTGCTGGTGCCTTTGTCCTCTTAGGTGAAAGGGGCAGAGAACCTTTCTTTATAGTCCATTGAATCTTTGAAGTGGATTCTTCTGCAGGATATCCTGTGACACCGGTAAACCATGTGCTAGCACTTGCCAACGCTGTATACATCAGCTGAGCACTGACAAACTCATAGCCGGAAATCAGACCAGCTCACCTGTATGTTGTTATTGTTCCAAGATAGGTGTTAGACTTGTAAAAACGTGTTTAGACTCTATAAAATGCTTGTAAGTTGCTGCATGCATTAATCTTTCTTGTAATGTCTGTGTTCCATGCTATAAGGTAATATGTAAGTTTTGCTTTATAACTGTAAAAATGCCTGCTCTGAACTTGTGTACCCAGGCAGGAAGAGTGGTTCCCCTACCCATCAAGAAGGACTGTCAAAACTACAGTGGTGCACCCATAGGAACACACATCTTGAAGAACCATTGTTACTGCACAAGGTGAGTCACTTCTTCTTGTCTAGTAAAGTTGCACTCAGAGCAGGGGAGGAATTTTGAGTCAGAGGCTGTGCAAACTGTATGGTATAGTCGAAAGCTGAAAAACACTATCAGCTGCAAGACAATCTTCAGTCCAAGAAATTTAATCGGACAATGCATGACACGCTAAGGACACTCCTGCCTGAAAAGAAGTGAGCCTGGCCGGAACATCTCCCTGAGTTGGTGCTGGCCTACAACAGCCATGTCCATTCATCAGTGAGTTATGTCACTTTTTATCTCATGTTTGGGAGAGATCCCAGGTTGTCATTATATATCCTGGAGAGAGAGGGCCACGAGGAGGATATGGTGACCAATTTGGACAACTGGGTCAAAGGTTACCATGAAAAGCTGAAGACAGCCTGTGAAGTTGCTCTACAGCTCTAGACAGCCCAAAGTAGGAAGAAGACTTATGATCGCAAGTTCAGTGGGGCTCTCATCAGACCTGGTGACTGTGTACTAGTTCATAACCATACACACCAGGGATGTAATAAAATACAGGACAAGTGGGAGTCAAATCCCCACATTGTAGTTGCTCACAACAATCCCGAGCTTCCAATTTATACTATTCGGCCTGGACAAGGAGTTCCTGAGAGAGCAGTATATAGGGACCAGCTAAAACATTGTACTTTTACTCCAGTCAGGGACCATAGGATGCACAGAGGCGCATGCCTGGGAGAGACTGAAACCAATGGGGTATGATTCTAATCCCACAAACTGAGTACTGAAGAGAACAGGGTGTGGCAAACCCAAACCCTGATGAAAATGGTCAGATCCCTCAAATTGACCTGGTGTTACCCCAGGACAGGGGAATAGAACCACCAGCGTTAAGAAGGCACAAGAGAACTAATCAGTGTGTACCACCTGTTAATCTTAGAGATGATTATGTTATTGGTTCTATGCATTGTTTTAATTAATCTTACAATGTACAGTATAAAGAAGTGAAAATAGAATATTAGATAGATGTTCTTTTGTTAATTGTTAATGCTTTTCATATATACTATGATGCTTGTAAGTGTTATTGTTAATATAGGACCTGGAAGTGCTGGTATGAACATTCTAGTGGGGGAAGAATTTTAGCAAGGGGGAATGTCAGTGGGCTATTGGACTCTTACCGAAACTTGGTGGGGTTTTTTGGTTGGTGCTCTCCTAATATCAGGAGAAAGGGGAAGGGCTGAAGAGGAGTTAGGATCCTGAGACTGACACAGCCCCATGGCCAATTGGGAGAGGCCAGCACTCCAAGTCAGCCAGATTCACAGGGGAGGCAGGTGACTGAGGGAGTTGTCAGGGTTCCATCCCCAGGGCTGCGATGTCTTGGCGGAGACTTGGAGTGGGAGTCCGAGCGGGAACAGTGTTGATGACCGTGCCGTGACCGACTGCGGTACCCTCTCTGAGACGAGGACCGACGGCGACGCCCACTGCGGTCCCGTCGATATTCGCTCCTTGAGGACGCTCGGTGCCGCGAGTCCCGGCCGGCCGGAACCCAGACAGACAGTCTGGTTGGCGTTGAAGGCAATCCACCTGGACTCTGCCCCGAGCGGTTGCCGGGCGGTGATCGGCGTCGGGAACATTCTTGAGACCGGTACTGGGCCAGAGGCGACAACGGAGACCCCAGCGGCGGCTTGCCTCTGGAGCGCGGGGCTGACATCGGCGGCGCTCCGGGCATCGGCATGGACAGGACGTCCCGGGCCACCTGGAGGGCTTCAGGCGTGGAAGGTATCTGGACATTTGGAGAGGCCTGTTCCGAAGGGGCCGGGCTACTCCGCTCAAGTTGAGTCGGAGGCCTGGGGCCCGGTGGGGATCGAGGACTGCCCAACATGGGCCTAGCCTCTGTCCCAGATTTCCCTCGGTGCCACTGCGAAGAGGGAGTCTTCTTGGCCCTCTTGGCGTGCCCCGTGGACTGGGAGCGGTGCCGGGTACCGGTTTGGAGCGGCGTGCCAGGGTCGGGGTCAGCGCCGACTCCATCAGGATGGCCTGGAGCTTAATGTCCCTTTCTCTTTTGGTCCGAGACTTAAACGACTTGCAAATCTTGCACCTTTCGCTGATATGGGTTTCTCCCAAGCAGCGCAAACAGTCTGCGTGTGGGTCACTTCTTGGCACAGAACGCCTGCAAGAGCCGCATGACTTAAACCCCAGGGCGAGGGGCATGCCCCGGCCCGGGCTCACTGATTAACTAAAGTAACTAAACAGCTAACTAACTACAGGTACTAATGCTGAACGAACGAACAGTTCTGGGGACAAGCTACAGCAAAGCTGGAGCAGAGCAGTTCCAACGCACCTTCACTGGCGGCAAGAAGGAACTGAGTGTGGGGGGAGCACGCAGGCAGGCAGGTAGGCGCCACTCCAGGGGTCGCGGGGGACGCTCCCCCCCTACAGGTACTGCTAGGGGGAAAACTTCCAGCACCGGTGCACTTGGCGAGCATGCACACCTATTGTGGAATACACATGAGCAATCACTCGAAGAAGAATCACACATTCCTTCAAAGCTAGTTACACCCCTTTCTTTGACCCATTTATCTAACGGATCCTCCTGGTTTACATAAGCCACATTACTTAGTCCAGCCCCTCTCTTAAGGGCTCTAAATTTTACTCTGTAAGTTTCAGGTGTCATTTGAAATTGTTTCAAAACCAAGTCCTTACATTTACCATAGTCAGAAGTATCCTCATTAGGCATCTTGTTGAATATGTCCAGAGCAGTTCCAGTCAATTTTGCTACCAATGTGGTCATCTTTTGATCTTCAGGAATTGCATGGAGGGTGCACAGTCTCTCAAAGGTGATGAAATATTCAGCAATATCACTGGATTCATCATACTGTGGACATAGTTGCTCCCATTGGTGGAATTTTGGGGAAGTGGAGCCAGCTGCTGAAGGGTTCCGTCTTTTCAACTCCATAACAGCCAGTTTATGCTTCTGGGCCTCAATCTGGGCTTGTATTTCTTTGTCTTTTAACTCCAGGGCTCTTTTATGGGCAGCCTCCTCCCTGGCTGCCTCTACTTCCATAGCTCTCTTGTGGGCAGCCTCCTCCCTGGCTGCCTCTGTTTCTTTGAGTTTCAATTGAAACTTCCGGTCCTTTGTCTTCTTTTCTTCTTCTAGTCTGGCCAGATGTAGTTTAGTAGCTGCCTCACTGGTGGTCATATTTGCTAACCTTCCTGCCCTTACCGCAGCCTAGCCTGAGAGCGAGAAAAAAAACCCACAGCTTGTGAATTCCCCTGCTGTAACTTAACTACTCTGCCCTCAGGCAAAGAAAAAAACCTCCAGCTGCTCTCAGCTAAAAAGTGTCCTTTAAAAAAAAACAAAACAAAAACCAACTCCCTGGTTTTCAAGCAGCCAAAAGGAAAAAAAGTGTCCTTTTAAAATCCTGAGGTCTGTGCTTCTGGTTCAGAACAATCCCACCCCTGCCACCATGTCAGGGTTCCCTTCCCACTCTGAACTCTGGGGTACAGATGTGGGGACCCGCATGAAAGACCCCCTAAGCTTATTTCTACCAGCTTAGGTTAAAACTTCCCCAAGACACAAATCCTTTCCTTGTCCTTGGATGGTATTGCTGCCACCACCAACAGGGCTGCCCGGGGGGGGGGGGGGCAAGTGGGGCAATTTGCCCCGGGCCCCCACGGGAATGGCTGAGGCTAACCCCCGCCATCCCCCCGGCGCCTCAGCGCATCCTGGACAGCGCTGCAGCCGCATGGCTCCGGTGGGCCTGAGCTCCTCCCCGCTCAGAGCCGCGTGGTAAGGGGGCGGGGCTGCGAGCTCCGGGCTGAGTGGCTCCTCCCCTTACCATGCAGCTCTGAGCGGGGAGGAGCTCAGGCCTCCCCGGAGCCACGCGGCTGCAGCGCTGTCCAGGGCCGCTCCTGGACATGCGCGCTGAGGCGCCGGGAGGCGGGGGTAAGCGGCCGGGGCCGGGGGGGTTGGATAAGGGGCAGGGAGTCCCAGGGACAGTCAGGGGACAGGGAGGGGGGGTTGGATGGGGCAGAGGTTCTGGGGGTGCGGTCAGGGGACAAGGAAGGGAGGGTTGGATTGGGGGGAGTCCCGGGGGGGGGGGTAGTCAGGGGACAAGGAGCAGGATGGGTCAGGGATTCTAAAAAATTCTCATTTCATTTGAAATGTTTAGAAGCGTTTTTGTTTGTTTGTTTTTGTTTTTCTGCTTCTTGGTGAAACAAGAACCAAAAAAGCCTCCAAGGTTTTCAATTTGTTGTTACCCCTCTACCCCGCCTCCTTTCTCTCCCTCTTTACCTTTTTCTCTCCCCGCCCCAAGAGGGAAAAGGAGGCGAGGAGAGGGAAAGCCCAAGAGAGGAAAAGCTCAATGAAACCATTTTTAAAGACTTTAATTTAAGTGGAAAACAAAAGTTGAATGAAACAACATTTTTCTACACATTTTTTCTTAAATGTTGTTTTGATTGAACAAAAAAATCACCCAGCTTTAGTTGTAATCACACAGGCTTCTGTATGCTCCTTATGCCTAACCTGAATGGCCCACTGGCCTGAGTTCAGTCTCATAGGGGGCACCTGCTAAGTATAGCTTGCTTACCACCTTAACTCTCAGCTTCTCACCCAGCCTCTGTCCCAGTGCCTAGATATCTGGCTGAAACTGTTACTTTTGCTGGATGGCATGAGCACATTCCTCCTTCTGACCTATAACTGAGTCACTCCTTGGGCAAAGAAGAAAAATAGTGTATTTCTGCTCTTCAGATTAACCACAAAATATTTCTACATTATTTTAGCCAAGTATGTGCTTGGCCTGCCTTCTATGGCTGAGTCATGTGCAGGTAGGTGAAATAGTGGGTGAAAAACTGGTTGAAGGACAATAATCAAGGAATGGTTATCAATGATACACTTTCAAACTGGGGAAATGTGTCCAGCAGGGTCCCACAGGGGTCCAGTACTATTCAATATTTTCATAAATCAATTGGATAATGGAGTTGAAAGTTCACTTATGCAATTTGCAGATGACACCAGGCTGGGAGGGGTTGAAAGCACTTTGGAGGAAAGGATTAGAATTTGAAATGCCCTTGATAAATTGGAGGATTGGTCTGAAATCAGCAGATGAAATTCAATAAAAACAAGTGCAAAGTACTACACTTAGGAATGAAAAATCAAACGCATAACTACAAAATGGGGAATAACTAGCTAGGCAGTAGTACTGCTGGAAAGGATCTGGGGATTATGGTGAATCACAAAGAGAATGTGTCAACAATATGATGCAGCTACAAAAGAGACTAATATCATACTAGGTTGTTATGACATATGTTGCAACCTTGTGCAGTATCTCTGGGGATACATACTGTATTAAGCTTATGAATGGTTTATGTATCACTGTGGGCCAGAGACTGTATGCAACTTGGGGCAGTGGAGGAGAGTGAGGGGGAATGATACCACAGCTCCTCCAGGAACTAAAAGCAGTGGATGGTGATTTAAGGTGAATCACTCAGGTTGTAAAGACCTCCAGAGAGGTACCATGCCTGGGGACGCTTGCATAAACCGGTTCAAACTGGTTTTCCAGAGACCAACGGACTAAGAAAGGATGTTTGGCATAAAAAGTCTGCATTTAAACTGACTCAGGGCCTTCTTTTGATTCAGCAAGCAGACAAGTCCTTCTGACCAAAGAGGCAACCCTTCCAGAAGGGCTGGAAGGACTTTGACTTACTAGGGCCCCCATCACATTGAGCGGTGACATCTGATAAGCTTTTAGAGTGTGTCATAAACATACAGTTAAGGGTTAATTCCTCTTTTACCTGTAAAGGGTTAAGAAGCTCACATAACCTAGCTGACACCTGACCAACAGGACCAATAAGGAGACAAGATACTTTCAAATCTGGGAGGGAGGAAAGTCTTTGTCTGTCTGTTGTTGTGTGTGCTTTTGCCGGAGAAGATCAAGGAGGCAAGCCATCTAACTCCATTAAAATTCAAAAGTTTTGGATTTTTTTTAAGCAGAATTTTTTTTATTGTTTCTTTAAACAATCAAACACAGCAAGCAGCAAATATTTGGCCACACACTTCTGAAACCCCAAATCATGTTCAGGTTTTGGCAGACTTATTTCAGCTTTTCAATTAAAAAAAACAACAAATTTTGAAGGAAAGCAGACATTGTCCGTGATTTTTTCTGCTTTTTAAAAACCCCTAGTTTTCGATCCAAAAAAAGTTTTGATGGAAAATATTTGTCCAACCCTTTTAATGAGCTTTAGTGCCTTTTAGCACTAGCTGATGCTGAGAACCAGTGATATCTGGTAAAGGTGACTTGAAAAGAAATTTTCTCAAAACCGGGTTTGTGCTGAGATGCGGAAGGTTTTTAAATGTTTATTTTTCCCAGGACCACCCGGGGGGTGGAGAGCAAGTGGAGCAATTTCCCCCGGGCCCCACAGGGGCCCCCACGAGAATACAGTATTCTATAGTATTGCAACTTTTTTTTATGGAAGGGGCCCACAAAATTGCTTTGCCCCAGGCCCCCTGAATCCTCTGGGCGGCCCTGACCACCAAGTGATTTAGACAAAAATTCAGGAAAAAGGGCCACTTGGAGTCCCTGTTTCCCCAAAATATTCCCCCAAACCCCTTTACCCCCTTTCCTGGGGAGGCTTGAGAATAATATACAATGTGAGCACAGACCAAACCCCTTGGTTTTTAGGACACTGAAAATCAATCAGGTTCTTAAAAGAAGAATTTTATTTAAAAAAAAAAAAAGTAAAAGAATCACACCTGCAAAATCAGGATGGAAGGTAACTTTACAGGGTAAATAAAAAGATTTAAAACACAGAGGATTCCCCTCTGACTCTGCTTTCTAGTTACAAAACAGGAATAAAATCACCTCTTAGCATAGGGAAAATTCACAAGCTAAAACAAAAGATAACACTGCTTTACAGCCAAACTGCTTCTGAAATAAATGTAATCAAACTTTACTAATTCTGGGTCACTGAGAACGAAAATGATGCTTAAAATTGTTGATTGGCTCTAGTTTTCAAGATATGCTATTGGGTCAGTATATACGACCCTTGACTTGGGAATGGCGGAGGATAAGTGAGTTCTAAAGGGAAGGGATCTCAATTTAAACCAAAAATGACTAAAATACATCTTTGACTGGATCTATGAATAAATCTATGACTGGGTTTGGACAGTACTTGCTTTTTAGGCAAAACAATGAATGATGCAATCTGAAGCTGGTATTGCGTCATACATGATATGAATTGCATCATGTTCTTCCTAGAAGTCATGGATGATGCAATCATAACGAAGCTTACATCACTCTGCTGAACAAATTGCCCTATATCAGCTCTAGAAATCATACAGTGTCGTGCTCTCTTATTTGTCAGTGTTTGATTTTGCAAAGGGACACATTTCTGTTTAGCCAAAGTGAGCAGAGATGCCTCGTACTTGTGTGAACAGTGCAGATAAAAGACGGTTACTTGCCTTCTGTAACTGTTGTTCTTCGAGATGTGTTGTTCACGTCCATTCCACATTAGGTGTACGCGCGCCGCGTGCACGAACGTCGGAAACTTTTCCCCTCAGCGGTTCCCGTCGGGCCCGCAGGGTCTCCCTTCCCGCCAGAGCGGCGCCCCGCCCCAGCGTATATATATCCCTGCTGGCCCGACCCTCCCTCAGTTCCTTCTTGCCGGTGACTCCGACAGAGGGGAAGGAGGGTGGGAAGTGTAATGGACATGAACAACACATCTCGAAGAACAACAGTTACAGAAGGCAAGTAACCGTCTTTTCTTCTTCGAGTGCTTGTTCACGTCCATTTCACATTAGGTGACTCACAAGCTTACCATTGGAGGAGGGTAGGAGTCAAGGAATAACTGATTGGAGCACCGCCCTGCCGACCATCGCGTCATCTCTGGTCTGATGGTGGATCGCGTAGTGGGCTGTGAAAGTATGAACCGATGACCAGGTGGCTGCCTTGCAGATCTCCTGAAGTGGGACCTGCGCCAAGAAGGCCGTCGAGGACGCTTGGGCCCTAGTAGAGTGAGCCCGGATCGGAGGTGCAGGCACGTTGGCGAGCTCGTAGCACGTGCGTATGCAAAGCACGATCCACGCCGACAGGTGTTGCGTCGAAATAGGCTGGCCCTTCATCCGTTCTGCAATGGCCACGAATAGTTGAGTCGACTTGCGGAAGGGCCTGGTACGGTCCAGATAGAAAGCCAACGCCCGCCGAACATCGAGGGTATGCAGGCTACGATGGCGTGTGTCCGTATGGGGCTTGGGGAAGAACACCGGCAAACAGATGTCCTGCCCCATGTGAAAACTCGTGACCACCTTAGGGAGGAACTTAGGGTGAGGTCTAAGCTGCACCTTATCCTTATGAAAAACAGTATAAGGAGGCTCCGAGGTGAGGGCCCTCAGCTCCGACACCCTCCTAGCCGAGGTGACGGCCACGAGGAACGCGACCTTCCACGAAAGGTGCATGAGGGAGCAAGAGGCCAGGGGTTCAAAGGGGGGCCCCATGAGCTTAGTGAGGACCAGATTGAGGTCCCACGGGGGTATAGGTGGGCAAGTGTAGGGGAACATCCTTTCCAGCCCCTTGAGGAATCGGACCACCGTGGGGTTGGAGAATACGGACAGCCCCAATTCCCCCGGGTGAAACGCCGATATGGCGGCTAGATGCACCTTAATAGAAGCGGGGGCAAGGCCTTGGCGCTTAAGGTGCAGCAAGTAGTCCAGAATCAGTGGTATCGAGGCCTGCAAAGGCTGGACGTGCTGAGGCTCACACCATAGGGAGAAGCGCTTCCACTTGGCAAGGTAGGTTGCCCTTGTGGAGGGCTTCCTACTACCCAGGAGGATTTGCTGGACCTCCTGAGAGCACCTGTGCTCCACCTCACTTAGCCAGAGAGAAGCCATGCCGTGAGATGCCGCGATGGCAGGTTCGGGTGGAGTAGGCGACCTCGGTCTTGTGTTATGAGGTCGTGATGGAGGGGGAGGGTTATCGGAGAGGCCACGGACAGCTCTAAGAGAGTTGTAAACCAGTGTTGACGTGGCCACGCCGGGGCGATGAGAATGACCGTCGCCCTGTCCCTGCGGGTCTTTAGAAGGACCCTGTGGATGAGTGGGAACGGGGGGAAGGCATACCGCAGGCTCCCGCCCCACGGGATTGCAAAGGCGTCCGCCAGAGAGCCCGGACTGTGGTTCTGGAAGGAGCAAAACTGTGGGCACTGGCTGTTGTCCATGGTGGCAAACAGATCCACCTGGGGAAACCCCCACCTCAGGAAGATTGAACGGAGGATGTCCCGCCTCAGCCTCCACTCGTGTGTGAGATAGGACCGGCTGAGACGGTCCGCCAATCCGTTCTGGACCCCGGGGAGATATGCCGCTCGAAGGTGCACTGAATGGGCTATGCAGAAGTCCCAGAGGAGGAGAGCCTCGTGACAGAGAGGAGAGGACCGGGACCCGCCCTGCTTGTTTATGTAAAACATAGCGGTAGTGTTGTCCGTCAGAACTGACACGCCGTGCCCTCTTATGGTGGCGTGAAAGGTCTGGCAGGCGAGGTGAACCGCCCTCAGCTCCTTCAGGTTGATGTGAAGCAACTGTTCCTCCCTGGACCACAAGCCCTGAGTACGCAGGTCCCCCAGGTGCGCCCCCCAACCCACGTCCGACGCGTCTGTCACTAACGTCAGAACTGGTTGTGGGGCGGCGAACGGGACCCCCGCACAGACCTGCTGTTGGTCGAGCCACCAACAGAGGGCGCTCGATACCCGAGCCGGGATCGTGACGACCATGTCCAATGGGTCGCTGTTGGGGCGATATACTTGGGCCAACCACAGCTGCAGAGGCCGGAGCCTGAGGCGGGCGTGTCCAACTATGTGGGTGCATGCCGCCATGTGCCCCAAGAGCTGTAAGCAACGTCTGGCCGTGGTCGTGGGGAATCTCTGAATGGAGGTCACGGCCTCCTGGATCGCCAGGAATCACGATACGGGAAGACTCGCCCGTGCCGCCACCGAGTCCAGGACTGCCCCTATGAACTCCAGTCTCTGTGTGGGGAGTAGTGAGGACTTGGGCACATTGACCAACAGGCCGAGATCGCGGAACACTTGTAGCGCCAATGTCACGTGGGCGTGAACCTCTGCCTCTGACCGGCCCGCCAGGAGCCAATCGTCTAGGTATGGGTAGACGCGCATCCGTCGTTTTCGAAGGAAGGCCGCCACCACGGACATGCATTTCGTGAAGACACGTGGGGCCGTTGCCAGGCCGAAGGGCAAGACCGCAAACTGAAAATGGCGCTGCTGGATAGTGAAGCGCAGGAACCGCCGGTGGGCCGGGCGGATAGCGATGTGAAAGTAAGCGTCTTTCATATCGAGGGCAGCGTACCAATCCCCCGGATCCAGGGAAGGAATGATGGTACCTAGGGAGACCATACGGAAACGTGGTTTTTGCAAGTACTTGTTCAGCTTGCGAAGGTCCAGGATAGGACGGAGGCCCCCTTTCGCCTTGGGAATGAGGAAGTTTCTGGAATAGAACCCTTTTCCTCTGAGGTCTGGAGGAACCTCTTCCACCGCCCCTACAGCGAGGAGGGTCCGTACCTCCTGCATAAGAAGTTGCTCGTGAGAGGGGTCCCTGAAGAGGGACGGGGGGGGGGGTGGGAGGGAGGGGGCGAGGAGAACTGGAGGGCATATCCTGACTCTACCGTGCGCCGGACCCAATGGTCTGATGTTATATGGGACCAGGCACGGAAAAAACGGGATAGGCGGTCCCTGAAACACAGGGGAGGATCCAGGGAAGAGATAGGTACGCTGTCCTCGATCGCATCTTCAAAATCCTTGCTTATTTCCCGGCTGCGGCTTATTGTTGCCCTGGTTTTGGCCCTGGTTAGGCGTATTGTTGCGCCTACGCCTATTGTCTCTGCCCCGTCTACGGTAAGGTTCGTGTCAAGGGCGAGGCTGGTACTGCCTCTGTGGAGGCTGCGGTTTAAAGGGCTTCCTCTGTGTCACAGGGGTATGCATCCCCAAGGACTTGAGGGTAGCCCGCGAGTCCTTGAGGCCATGGAGCCTGGCATCTGTCTGCTCCGAAAACAACCCCGTCCCTTCAAACGGAAGGTCTTGGAGGGTGTTTTGCACCTCTGGAGGAAGACCAGACGCCTACAACCACGCTGAGCGTCTCATCACCACGCCGGACGCGATAGTTCTAGCGGCCGCATCAGCCGAGTCGAGCGAGGCCTGTAACGAGGTCTTGGCCACCGCCTTTCCTTCGTCCACAATGGCCGCAAACTCGGGTTGCGATCCCTGAGGCAAGGCATCCTTAAATTTAGACACCGACGCCCAGGAGTTGAAATTATGTCTGTTGAGGATCGCCTGCTGGTTCGCGATCCGCAACTGGAGGCCTCCCGACGAGTAGACCTTTCTGCCGAACAAGTCTAATCGTTTCGCCTCCTTGGCCTTGGGGGCTGGGGCCTGCTGGCCATGCCGCTCCCTCTCGTTGACCGCCGAAACGACCAGCGAACATGGGGCTGGATGGGAGAAGAGGAAGTCAAACCCTTTGGATGGGGCAAAGTACTTCCTCTCGACGCCCCGCGCCGTCGGCGCAGAGGAGGCTGGCGTCTGCCACACAGTCTTATAATTCGACTGTACAGTCTTTATTAATGGAAGAGCAATCCTGGAGGGACCCTCCGGGCTGAGAATGTCTACCATGGGGTCCTCCTGCTCGACCGTCTCCTCCGCCTGCAACCCCAAATTGAGGGCCACCCGGCGGAGCAAGTCCTGGTGTGCCCGGTGGTCAATCAGGGGAGGGCCGGACACTGTTGTGCCCGCCACGGCTTCATCCGGTGAGGAGGAGGAGGTCATGGCCTTTTGAGCGTCCTCATCCTCCTGTAACTCCTCCTCAGCGGGGTGGCCCTCCGGGGTGCGTCCCCTGCCCTGGGTCACGGACGGTGCCGGGCTCGGTGCCGAATCCGCCCTTTCTGCATCAGGTGGTCTGGAGACTGTGGCCTCCGCACGGGAGGTGGGGCGGCACCGTGGGGAGCGGGACCGGTCCCCCGAAGGGCCCGATCTCGAGGTTCTGGACGGAGGGCCTTGCTGATGATAGGCCCACGGGGTCCAGAACGGCCACTGTCCCGGATGGCTCCAATGCGGTTGCCAAGAGGCCTCGTGCCGTGTAGCGGCGTGCCCTCTGCGGCCATATCTCGAAAGCCCCGAGCTCTCTTCCGACGCAAGCGACGGTGACCTAGAGGGCCACGGCGGTGCCGTGGGGCGGTGCCGGTCCGGTGTCGGGGAGCGGTGCCGTCGGGACCGGGACCGTGAGTAGCGCCGTACCGATCTGGATCTAGAACGGTACCGTTGACCGCGGGACCGGGAACGGCTGCGGGAGGATGGTCTGGGGGCCCTCGCCGTCGAAGCGTCCCGGTGCCTGCTCGAGCCGGGCTGCTGGGACGGTGCCTCGCTCGCGTCGGGGCCTGTCTGTTTGGAGGCCCGTTGCGCGGCGGGAAGCCGGGAGTCCACCGAGGCGGAGCTCGACCGGGACCGGTGCCGTGAGCGGTGCCGAGATGGCGACCGCGATGGGCGCATCATCGCCGGCTTGCCCTTGGAAGGCAGTCGCGGCGGAATGTCTTTGGCGCGGAGTGTGCTGACGGAGGACAATTCAATGAGGTCCTTCGCCGCCTCAAACGTGTCCGGGGTGGAGGGCTGTTCCAACAGTTCCTCCAGCCCTTCCTCCTCACTCGACGCGCTTGTCCCGGGGCTCGACGGGCCTTTCGGCGCCGGAGCCACTGGTACCGGGACCTGTGTCGGGGCCGGCACGGCCTTGGTCGCACTAGCGGTCTTCGCTGGTGCCACCTTCTTGTGCGGGGAGCGACCCCGGGCCTTGGGCTGGCTCTTAGGCTTGGCCGGCGAAGCAGACCGGTGCCGGGCGTGATCTCGCCGAGGCGGCACCGTAGGCTTAGTCTGCACCGCCTGTGTCGGGTCGCGGACCGATGCCGGGGCACTCCGCACCGAAGCCGACGGTACCGTGGGAGCGGAGGGCTGTAACGCCATCTCCATGAGGAGCTGTTTCAGACGAAAGTCTCTCTCCTTTTGTGTTCTGGGCTTGAAAGCCTTTCAAATTTTACAGCGCTCCTTCTGGTGTGCTTCCCCCAGGCAACGGAGACACGACTCGTGCGGGTCGCTCACTGGCATGGGCCTGCGGCACGCGGCACAAGCCTTGAAGCCTTGGGCGTGCGGCATGCCCCGCCGCCCAGGGCCGGTGCCGGGGTTGACCAAACCCCTATCACCAAGAGTTTTTTGGTCTTTGTGACAACTAAATAACTACTTAACACTAACACTTAACTAAACAATGAACTGATAACTATTGCTAATGGCTATGCTAAGGGACACTCTCAAGCGAGAGATAGAGTTGTTCCAACGTCGCCACGGGCGGTAAGAAGGAACTGAGGGAGGGTCGGGCCAGCAGGGATATATATACGCTGGGGCGGGGCGCCGCTCTGGCGGGAAGGGAGACCCTGCGGGCCCGACGGGAGCCGCTGAGGGAAAAAGTTTCCGACGTTCGTGCACGCGGCGCGCGTACACCTAATGTGGAATGGACGTGAACAAGCACTCGAAGAAGAACTTCTGCTATGTTTGTGGTGAAGTGACTTTTGCATCACAAAAGCGCAGTATAACCACTATGGTTAAGAAAGCCTATCACCTTTATTTTGGCTGCAAAATTGGAGATCAGGACAAGAGGTGGGCCCCACACATATGCTGCAACACTTGTGCAACAAATCTTCGCCAGTGGTTGAACAGGAAAAGGGAATCTATGCCTTTTGCAGTGCCAATGATTTGAAGAGAGCCAACAGATCATACCAGCAATTGTTACTTCTGCATGGTGCCTCCAGTTGGGAAAGGTGTGTCAAAGAAGAAAAAGTGGACTGTGCATCATCCAAACATTCCATCAGCTATACGCCCAGTACCCCACGGAGAAGGACTGCCGGTTCCTGATGCACCAGAATCATTCTCACTTGAGTCAGACGAGGAAGAGGAAGTGGATGAAACTTCTGGTCCTGAACCATCAATGTCACAGGACCCACATTTTCTCCCATCCTCCTCCTCTGAACCACACCTCATAACACAAGGTGAACTGAATGACCTTGTCAGGGATTTGGAACTACCCAAGAGTAAGGCAGAGCTGTTGGGCTCCAGACTACAGCAGTGGAATCTCCTGGCAGGTGATGTTAGGGTTTCCATGTTCCGTGACCGTCAAAAGGATCTTGTCCCATTCTTCTTCATGGAAGGTGATCTTGTAGCCTGCAGCCCTCAACATCGTTCACGATCCAGATGAGTGGAGACTGTTCATTGATTCATCGAAAATGAGTCTTAAAGCTGTTTTACTGCATAAAGGCAATGTTTTGCCATCAATTCCAGTTGGTCATGCAGTCCATATGAAGGAAACCTATGACAACATGAAACAACTTTTGAGGTGCATAAACTATGACCAACATCAGTGGCAGCTTTGTGGCGATTTGAAGGTTGTTGCTCTCTTGCTTGGTCTGCAGACTGGATACACAAAGTACTGCCGTTTTCTCTGCGAATGGGATAGTCGTGCAAGAGATTCCCACTACATCAAGAAAGATTGGCCACTCCGACAGTCATTGGAGCCTGGGAGGAAAAGTGTTCAGCATCCACCACTTGTTGAATCAAGAAAGATTTTGTTACCACCCTTACACATCAAGCTGGGTCTGATGAAGAACTTTGTCAAGGTCTGTTAAGGCTGTATCCCTACTTTGAACTTTAGGGTACAAATGTAGGGGCCTGCATGAAAACTGCTAAGCTTATCTACCAGCTTAGCTCTGGTCCCGCTGCCACCATTCTCGATGGATTCCCTCCCTGGGAAGCCTTGAGAAACCTTTCACCAATTCCCTGGTGAATACAGATCCAAACTGCTTGGATCTTAAACAAGGAGAGATTGACCCTTCCCCCCTTCTTCCTTTCACCAACTCCTGGTGAATACAGATCCAAACCCCCTTTGGATCTTAAAACAAGGAGAAATCAATTAGGTTCTTAAAAAGAAGGCTTTTAATTAAAGCAAAAGGTAAAAATTATTTCTGCAAAATCAGTATGGAAAATAACTTTACAGGGTAATCAAACTTAAAGAGCTCAGAGGAATCCCCTCTGTCTTAGGTTCAAAGTATAGCAAACAAGATAAGCACTCTGGTAAAAGGTACATTTACAAGTTGAGAAAACAAAGTAAATCTAAGACGCCTTGCCTGGCTTTTACTTACAATTTTGAAATAAGAGAGACTTGTTTAGAAAGATGGGGAGAACCTGGATTGATGTCTGGTCCCTCTCAGTCCCAAGAGCGAACAACCCCTTAAACAAAGGACACACACAAAAGCCTTTCCCCCCCCAAGATTTGAAAGTATCTTGTCCCCTTATTGGTCCTCTGGGTCAGGTGTCAGCCAGGTTACCCGAGCTTCTTAACCCTTTACAGGTAAAAGGATTTTAGAGTCTCTGACCAGGAGGGACTTTAGTACTGTACACAGTATGGCTGTCACCCTTCCCTTTATAGTTATGACACGCCCCCCAAATCACAGATAGTGTTGGACGTTTGGTTTCACACTGGCTGTGATTTCTTCCTGGAGTTCTAGGAGAAAACAGAGTTAACAAGACACATGTACCTTTAGACATACTACTGATTATATAAAAACTAACAATATGTTTCATTACAAGAACAATTGTTAACCAGTTAACTCTGGGAAACTTTTCCGGGAGAGTGCATCAGCCACTTTGTTAGAAGCTCCCGAAATGTGTTGTATTTTAAAATCAAAATCTTGGAGAGCTAAACTCCACCGAAGAAGTTTTTTGTTATTCCCCTTGGCGGTATGAAGCCACTGTAGCGCAGCATGGTCTGTTTGTAGTTGGAAGCGCCGTCCCCAAACATATGGGCGTAGCTTTTTCAGCGCGTATACAATGGCGTAGCATTTCTTTTCGCTGATTGACCAGTGGCTTTTCCTCTCAGACAGTTTCTTGCTGAGAAACACGACAGGATGGAATTCTTGATTTGGTCCTTCCTGCATTAAAACTGCTCCCACGCCTCGCTCGGAAGCATTTGTGGTTACTAGGAACGGTTTGTCAAAGTCTGGGGCCCTTAGCACAGGGTCAGACATGAGTGTTGCCTTAAGCTGGTTAAAGGCCTTTTGACACTTATCAGTTCACTGAACTGCATTTGGCTGTTTCTTTCTGGTTAGGTCTGTCAGCGGGGCGGCGATTCGGCTGTAGTGTGGTACAAATCGCCTATAATATTCGGCCAAGCCTAAGAAGGATTGGACCTGTTTCTTTGACTTTGGAACCGGCCACTTTTGGATAGCATCCACTTTGGCCTGTAGGGGATTTATAGTTCCTTGACCCACCTGGTGCCCCAGGTACGTCACTTTGTTTTGGCCTATTTGACACTTTTTAGCCTTAACAGTTAGTCCTGCCTGCCGGATGCGCTCGAAGACTTTTTTTAGGTGCTTCAGGTGTTCTGTCCATGAATCAGAAAAAATGGCCACATCATCGAGGTAGGCAACTGCAGATTCTCCCAATCCTGCTAGGAGACCATCTACAAGTCTTTGGAAGGTGGCGGGTGCATTTTGCAACCCGAAAGGGAGTACATTGAATTCATACACCCCTGCCTGGGTGACGAAGGCTGACCTTTCCTTAGCGGGTTCATCTAGTGGTACTTGCCAGTACCCTTTGGTTAAGTCTAAAGTAGAGATGAATTGGGCATGTCCCAATTTTTCCAATAGCTCATCTGTGCGTGGCATTGGATAGTTGTCAGGACGAGTTACAGCATTTAGCTTACGGTAGTCCACGCAAAAGCGTATTTCCCCATCTGGTTTGGGAACTAGAACCACTGGAGATGCCCATGCACTGGTAGAGGGGCGGATTATACCCATCTGTAGCATGTCCTGGATCTCCCTTTGTATAGCCGCTTGGGCATGAGGTGACTCCCGGTAGGGTGGGGTTCTAATTGGGTGAGCATTACCTGTGTCAATGGAGTGGTATGCCCGTTCGGTCCGTCCTGGAGTGGCTGAGAAAATCGGTGCAAAGCTTGTGCACAGCTCCTTTATCTGCTGTTGCTGCAGACGTTCCAGGGTCGTGGAGAGGTTCACCTCTTTCACGCCACCATTCCTTTTTCCTTTATAGTAGACACCTGCAGGCCACTCCGCGTCATCAGTTTCCTGGGCTGTAAACTGGCAAACGTTTAATTCTCTAGAATAAAAGGGCTTAAGAGAATTAACATGGTATACCTTAGGTTTTATGTTGGAGGTGGGGGAGGCTATGAGATAGTTAACAGCTCCTAGGCGCTCCTGGACCGTGAATGGTCCTTCCCACGACGCTTCCATTTTATGGGCCTGGAGCGCCTTTAAGACCATGACTTGGTCTCCTACTTTGAAGGACCGTTCTTTGGAATGTTTATTAAACCAGGCCTTTTGCTCTTCCTGAGCATCCTTTAGGTTTTCTTTAGCAAGGGCTAAAGAGTGTCGGAGGGTGTTTTGTAGGTTGCTTACAAAGTCTAGAATGTTAGTTCCTGGAGAAGGCGTAAACCCCTCCCATTGCTGCTTCACCAACTGTAATGGCCCCTTAACCTCGCGGCCATACACAAGTTCAAATGGTGAAAACCCTAAACTGGGATGTGGTACAGCCCTGTAGGCAAAAAGCAACTGCTGCAACACTAGGTCCCAATCATTGGAGTGTTCATTTACGAATTTACGTATCATGGCCCCCAAAGTTCCATTAAACCTCTTCACCAGACCATTGGTTTGATGGTGATGAGGGGTGGCAACCAAGTGATTCACCCCATGAGCTTTCCACAGGTTTTTTATGTTCCCTGCCAGGAAATTAGTTCCCGAATCTGTAAGTATGTCGGAGGGCCACCCTACCCTGGCAAAAATGTCTGCTAATGCCTGGCACACACTTTTAGTTTTGGTGTTGCTTAAGGGTACAGCTTCCGGCCATTGGGTAGCAAAATCCATGAAAGTCAGTACGTACTGCTTTCCTCTGGGTGTCTTCTTTGGGAAAGGACCCAGAATATTCACAGCTACTCGCTGAAATGGGACCTCAATTATGGGTAGTGGCTGGAGAGGGGCTTTAACCTGGTCTTGGGGCTTTCCCACTCGTTGGCACACCTCACAAGACCGGACATAATTAGCAACGTCCTTGCCCATTCCCTCCCAGTGGAAGGACTTCCCCAACCGGTCTTTGGTTCTGTTCACCCCAGAATGGCCACTGGGATGATCATGGGCTAAGCTCAAGAGTTTTACCCGATACTTAGTGGGAACTACCAGCTGTCTTTGAGGATGCCAGTTTTCTTGGTGCCCACCAGAAAGAGTCTCCTTGTATAAAAGTCCTTTTTCTACAACAAACCGGGATCGGTTAGAAGAGCTGAGAGGCGGTGGGGTGCTCCGTGCCGCTGCCCAAGCTTTTTGAAGGCTGTCATCTGCTTCCTGCTCGGCCTGGAACTGTTCCCTTGATGCTGGAGACATCAGTTCCTCCTTGGACTGTGGACTGGGGCTTGGTCCCTCTAGAAGCGATGCAGGTGCTGGGGCTTTTTCCATTGACTGTGAACCGCTGTCCGCTGGTGCACTATGTGGTATTTCAGGCTCTGGCTGAGCCTCTTGGGTAGGGTTATTTGCTGCTTCCGCCAGTTTAGGCTTGCTGGTGTTCTCTGGCATTGGAGTTGTAGACGGGGTTGCAAGCGCTGGACTCAGTGCTGGCAATGGTTCTGGTGCTGGTTGCGTTGCCAGTTCCGGTTCTGGGACTGGCTTTGGCTGGGTCTCTGGGATTGGATCCACTACGGCTGTTGCAGTCGTTGGCAGGGGATCCGGTTCCACCACCTGTGGTTGGGTCTCCGGTAACACAGACGGGGTCCTGGTGGACGGCTCAGGAACAGGGATGGGGGTGAAAGCTTGCTTAGCCTGACTGCGGGTGACTATTCCCACCCTCTTGGCTAGCTTTACATGGTTAGCCAAGTCTTCCCCCAGTAGCATGGGAATGGGATAATTGTCATAGACTGCAAAAGTCCACATTCCTGACCAGCCCTTGTACTGGACATGCAACTTGGCTGTAGGCAAGGTTACAGACTGTGACACGAAGGGTTGAATTGTCACTGTAGCCTCTGGGTTGATGAGTTTGGGGTCCACTAGGGATTGGTGGATAGTTGACACTTGTGCCCCAGTGTCCCTCCAAGCGATAACCTTCTTTCCGCCCACTCTCAAGGTTTCCCTTCGCTCCGAGGGTATGAGAGAGGCATTTGGGTCTGGGGTTCTTTGGTGTGATTGGGGTGTAATGAACTGTAATCGGTTGGGGTTCTTGGGGCAGTGAGCCTTTATATGCCCCAGTTCATTACATTTAAAACATCGCCCTGCTAAGGTATCACCGGGGCGATGTTGGTTGATGGAGACTGGTGTGGTGGGGTGAGAAGGCGTCTGGGGTTTCCCTTGGGATGTGGGTGGGGCCTTGGGTTGTCCCCGGTGATAAGGTTTTGTTTCGGCTTGCCCCTTCTGGTATTCACTCCAACTGCTACTGGCTTTTTTCTTTTCTGTCACCTCCACCCATTTGGCTCCAATCTCCCCCGCCTCGGTTACAGTTTTGGGCTTCCCATCTAGGATGTACCTTTCTATTTCCTCAGGAACACCCTCTAAAAACTGCTCCATTTGCAATAGGAAGGGCAACTCTTCCGTAGATTTAACATTTGCTCCTGATATCCAGGCATCCCAATTTTTCCCAATGTGGTAGGCATGTCGGGTAAATGACACATCAGGTTTCCACCTTAGGGCTCTGAACCGCCGACGGGCATGCTCAGGTGTTAGCCCCATTCTGATTCTGGCCTTGTTTTTAAAAAGTTCATAACTGTTCATGTGTTTCTTAGGCATTTCAGCCGCCACCTCTGCTAAGGGTCCACTGAGCTGCGGCCTCAGCTCTACCATGTACTGGGTTGGAGGGATGTTGTATCCAAGGCAAGCCCTTTCAAAAATTTTTAAGAAGGCCTCAGTATCATCGCCTGCCTTGTAGGTGGGGAATTTTCTGGGATGGGAAGTGGTACCTGGAGAGGAGTTGTTAGGATGGTCTGATGCACCCTGCCTAGTCCTTGCTGCTTCCAGTTCCATCTCTCTTTCATGGGCCTCCTGTTTGGCTTTTTCTTCTCTTTCATGGGCCTCCTGTTTGGCTTTCTCTTCTCTTTCATGGGCCTCCTGTTTGGCTTTCTCTTCTCTTTCATGGGCCTCCTGTTTGGCTTTCTCTTCTCTGTCATGTTTGGCTTTTTCCAGCTCCATCTCTCTCTTGTGGGCCTCCTCTTTGGCTTCTTTCTTGAGTTTTTTAATTTGAAGTAGTCTCTGATGTTTTTTCTCATTTTCTTCTGCTTTTAGTCTGGCCAGTTCTAGTTTGCTAGCTGCTTCACTGGTAGTCATTTTCCTGCTTTCCTGTGCTGGGCCACACCCCTCTGCAGTTGACTGAAACTGGGATGTATTTAGCTCAGGCTCCTGCTGAGTGCTGCTGAGTTAACAGAGACTTTCTAACAAGCTACTCCCGAGGATGTAAAAAGAAAAAAAACACAATTCAGATTGTAAATTACCTTTACCAGATCAAAGTTTGCTCACTGATTGAACCGTTCTCTTAACAAAGGACCTTGTTAAAAAAAACTTAACACCTCTGCCTTCAGGCAAGGAGAGATAAGATATGCATCTACCTTCAGCTCTGCTCTCCAAGCAGCTAGAAGGAAAAAAAAAATCTCTTACTGGCTTTTGGGTTTAAAACGATCCCACCGCTGCCACCATGTCAAGGCTGTATCCCTACTTTGAACTTTAGGGTACAAATGTAGGGGCCTGCATGAAAACTGCTAAGCTTATCTACCAGCTTAGCTCTGGTCCCGCTGCCACCATTCTCGATGGATTCCCTCCCTGGGAAGCCTTGAGAAACCTTTCACCAATTCCCTGGTGAATACAGATCCAAACTGCTTGGATCTTAAACAAGGAGAGATTGACCCTTCCCCCCTCCTTCCTTTCACCAACTCCTGGTGAATACAGATCCAAACCCCCTTTGGATCTTAAAACAAGGAGAAATCAATTAGGTTCTTAAAAAGAAGGCTTTTAATTAAAGCAAAAGGTAAAAATCATCTCTGCAAAATCAGTATGGAAAATAACTTTACAGGGTAATCAAACTTAAAGAGCTCAGAGGAATCCCCTCTGTCTTAGGTTCAAAGTATAGCAAACAAGATAAGCACTCTGGTAAAAGGTACATTTACAAGTTGAGAAAACAAAGTAAATCTAAGACGCCTTGCCTGGCTTTTACTTACAATTTTGAAATAAGAGAGACTTGTTTAGAAAGATGGGGAGAACCTGGATTGATGTCTGGTCCCTCTCAGTCCCAAGAGCGAACAACCCCTTAAACAAAGGACACACACAAAAGCCTTTCCCCCCCCAAGATTTGAAAGTATCTTGTCCCCTTATTGGTCCTCTGGGTCAGGTGTCAGCCAGGTTACCCGAGCTTCTTAACCCTTTACAGGTAAAAGGATTTTAGAGTCTCTGACCAGGAGGGACTTTAGTACTGTACACAGTATGGCTGTCACCCTTCCCTTTATAGTTATGACAAGCTGGGTCTGATGAAGAACTTTGTCAAGGTCATTGACAAAACACAAGCAGCTTTCAAGTACCTCCGTGGAAAATTTCCAAGGTTAAGTGAAGTTAAGATAAAGGAAGGTGTCTTTGTTGGTCCTCAGATTCATGAACTTCTTCGAGATGATGCATTTGACCATGCACTGCATGGCAAGGAAAGACGGCATGGAAAGCCTTCCAGTTAGTGGCAATAAATTTTCTCGGAAACAACAAGGCAGACAACTACAGGTTGTTGGTGGAAAACCTCCTCAAGGCATACAAAAGCCTTGGTTGCAACATGTCACTAAAGATACATTTTTTGCACTCTCATCTAGATTTTTTTCCACCGAACTGCGGAGCAGTGAGCGACGAGCACGGCAAGCGATTTCACCAGGACATTGCAACAATGGAGAAACGCTATCAGGGCAAATGGAGCCCATCGATGCTTGCAGACTATTGCTGGACAGTGACAAGAGATGCTCCATTTAATGAATACAAGAGACAAGCCAAGAAGCACCGAGTAGACACTGAATAGGACTAAACTATGTACATAATAGTTTTTTGCCTTTTGTTTCATAATAAATTTTATTTATATAATCCTTTTGCTGATTTTTAAAGTGTTCCATAAACAGGACAGGTGAAATATTATCATGTAAAGCAACCATAAACACATGAAAAGACCTAGGTTTACAATTTATGATTAAAACTCTACTATCTACACAATATACATAGACATAAAATGTAAAAACTTAAATATCTTAGAAACAGTAGCCAATCAGTTATTTTAATTGTCATATTTGAATTCAGCACATCAAAATACATAATAAATAGCACATTTTATCTCTGAAGCAGACGACTTCTCAAAAATTGTAGACCAGTGTAATCTAACACATTTCCTTGCCTTACTTACAATTTTTGTAATCTTAGATGCTCATTTCAGGTATGTTTCCAGGAGATGTTTTTCCTGCCTGGACCCTCTCTCCGTCCAGAGAGGGAACAAACAGAGCACAAACAAAACCTCCTCCCCCCCCCCCCCCCCCGCCAGATATGAAAGTATCTTCTTTCCCCATTGGTTCTTCTGGTCAGGTGTGAACTAGGTTAATTGAACTGATTAACCCCTTACAGGTAAGGTAATTCAGTACAGCTGCTCTGTGTATATTTATAACAGGAGTCAAAAGCCCAGGGCCTGTCCTCCATAGGGTGACCAGATAGCAAATGTAAAAAAACGGGACAGGGGTTCGGGGTAATAGGTGTCTATATAAGAAAAAGCCCCAAATATCGGGACTGTCCCTATAAAATCGGAACATCTGGTCACCCTAGTCCTCCGTGTGAGCTGGGGCTGCCAGAGCACAATAAGGCAGACCCAGGGAGAGTACAGCAGCTGGAGCTGAGCTGGGGAGAGGGAAGTTAGAGCAGCAGCTCAGAGTCAGAGGAGGTAAAGATGAGCTGAAGGCAGAGCAGCTTCCCAGAGCTGGAGGAGTCAGAGTAGCAGAGACCAGCCATGCTGATGGTGAGCTAGAGCTGAGCTGAAGTGGGGAGCTGCGGGGCCAGAAACAGAATAGCAGTTGTCTCCCATGCCACAATTAATACTTGAGCTGAGCACAGTGAGCAGCTGGGGAGAGCAAAGTAGAGAGGCAGAGAGGACCCACGGAAGGAGATGATGCTAGACAAGAAAACCTTGAAAGCTGGATTTGGCTTTTGTCTTATGATGGCCCACTTAATTTTTGATAGACCTCCTGGATGGACGAGGGGTGGGGGATGACTATTCCTGTGCATGGGTTCACAAGTTCAGAGCAAATATTTTCAAAGTTATAAAGCAAAATGTACATATTTCCTTACAGCATGTAATACAGGTATTACAAGAGAGATTAATGCATGCAGCAACTTACTACCATTTCATAGAGTCAAAACACTAAATACATTCTTCTAAGACTAATACCCATTTTGAACAAAACTAACATACAGGTGAGCTGATTTGGTTTCCAGCTATGTCAGTTCTTAGCTAATGCCTATGGCCTTGGCCAGAGCTGGCACTTGGTTTACCAGCATCACAAAGAAGTAATGAGCTTACTCTGCAGAAAGGGAGATTTAGGTTAGATATTAGGGAAAACTTTTGAACTATAAGGATAGTTAAGTATTGGAATAGGTTTGTGGAATTCCCATCACTGGACATTTTAAAGAAAAGGTTAGACAAACACGTGTCAGGGATGGTTTGCTTGATCCTGTCACAGTGTGTGAGGGTTGGACTAAATTACTTCTCTCTGCTCCTTCCAGCCCTATATTTCTGAGTCAATTTAGTCTACAAGATAATTAGAGCTCCTTCCAAACTATAGTCTATAATTTGGGTTTTATTATTCTTAAAACAACAAATCATTACTCTGTGAGACTGAGAACACTGATACAATTTAACTATTGTCTAGTGCAGTGTTTCCCAAACTTGGGATGCCGCTTGTGTAGGGAAAGCCCCTGGCGGGCCGGGCCGGTTTGTTTACCTGCCGCGTCTGCAGGTCCGGCAGATCGCGGCTCCCACTGGCCGCGGTTCGCCGCTCCAGGCCAATGGGAGCTGCTGGAAGTGGGGCAGGCCAGTGTTTTATGAGGGCTTCAGCCATTGTCCACACCATCTGGTTTCTAGTTGGAATACTGACGATGAATCAGGTAAACATATCTGCAAGAGCCAGTATATTCTCGTACCCCTCTGAAGATCCCATCCAGAGCTAGGACCTCTATTGGGAGAATCACATTGGAACAGGTCAAAGGGGCTCAGGTGTGGGGAAACACATCCTTTGCTAGGGCACACCATTTGTACTGACAGATCCAAGATTGAATGCCACTACCCATCATGGGCCAGTAATAATTTCTCCTTATCACCTCTAGAGTGATACGGTCTCCAAAATGCCCCCCACGATCATGCCTGGCCTCATAAACTTGCTGGCTTAGCAACACGGGTACCACTAACTGACACACTTCTTCGCCATCTCGGGGATGGCATGGCACCAGGAACAGCATCCCATGGCATAATCTAACTCATTCCCACTGTCTGATCAGCTTCTTAGACTAGGGGTATCTGACCCCAAATGTCCAGTCTGACTTCATTTGGTTCATGGCTGCCACTGAGACCCATCTAATGTCAGCTTGTCGTTGCAGACTTTAGATCTCCTCCCACGAGTATTCCAAGATTATAGCACCTTCCCTGAGAGGGACTGTATCTCCTTTTACTGTGTTTTGTACTGCACCCTTTACCACTTCATGCTTGGGCTTTGGATGCTTTAGCCACAAGCAGGTCTGCACAGCATCTGCAGGAACAACTAGGAAGTCCTTTTCTAGGTCTTCTCCACCTTCTGATTCCTCTTCTGGGGCAGTCTAGACAGGGAGTCTGCGTTGATGTCCTGCCTTCCAGATTTATACTGCACTTCAAAAGTGAATTCAGTAAGTTGGGCCACCCACTGGTGTTTGACTGCGCTCAGGTTAGCCATTGCCCGGTGTTGGAGAGGATTGTGGTCTGAGATCACCATGAATTTAGCGTAAACTAAATAGTCTTTAATTTTTCAGTGACAGCCTACTTCAGGTTCAGCAGCTCTAGTTTTAAAGCACTGTAGTTTTTGTCATTCCTTTCCAACCTCCTTAGCCCTCGGCTCGCATATGTGATCACATACTTGGCCCCCTCTTGCCTTTGCCTGAGCACCATGTGCAGGCTTTCACTGGTTGTCACTGCCTTTCACTGGCAGCTAAAGTTGGGATATGCAAGGACAGGTGGTGTCAAATTTTTCCATATGACTCTGAAAATCTTTGGAAAACACAATAACATTATCCAGTTATATCAGCAAGATGTCTATCAGGAAGATGTCCCAACACCCTCCTCCATTAGTCTCTCGAATGTAGGGGGCACATTGCGCAAGCCAATTGGCACATGGGTCCATTTAAATAGCCCAAAAGGAATTGTTACAGCTGTGCTTACCTGGTCTTGGTCTTCCACCGCAACCTGGCAGTAACCAGATATCAGACTGAGAGTTGAAAACAATCTCACACTTCCTAACACATCCAGTGATTCTTCCACCCGGGGTAGAGGGTAGGCATCCTTAAAATCAACTCAGTTTCCTGTAGTCACAGCAGAATTGCACCCCACCATCCTTTTTGATTATAATAAATGCAGGCTGTGGCTTTCCTTAAGGACACTTTGAGCCATTAGGTCCTTGATGTGTCTTTTTACCTCTTGTAACACTTGCAGTGAGATCCTCTGCTTTATTGGGACAGCATTTCCAGTGAGTATTCGGTTTGTCACTGTGGTGGTGTAACCAAAGTCTCACTCAGCCCTGGAGAAGACCTCTTGATGTTTCTCTAGTGGTGCCCACAAATGGCCAACCTTTGTAGGGGTTAACCCTTGGATATCTATTTGGACTGGAACTGGTAGCGTTCTGCCCTGTGTCACTAGCAAAGGGATAAACTGTGCTTCCTTTTCCACCTTTGCCACCTGCAGTTCATCCCCGTCTTCCAGTGCCACCCTCCTTCAGGTCACTCTATCTCTGGAACTCTGGTTCGAGGGCACACCTTTACGGCCTTCACACTTGAGTTTAGCAGCCCTAGTGGCACTTTTCCTTTGGGGGCATTAGTGAGTACATTTGCAATGAAGAGCCCATTAGGGAGTCTGGCTCCAGGTGTCGGCTCTACAAGTAGTCGGTACCCAACAGTGTTTCCTGGTACCTGGCAGCATCCGTCAATAATCTCACTCCAGGGAGTTATAACCATTTTCTATCTTTCTGCCACTTTAACATAGCCGACTTCTCCAATGGGACCCAGGAAATGACCCTGTTTATCCGCTTGGACCAGTGGACCAGTGCCTGCTTCAGTGTAGCATCCTTCTTAGGTTGCACATGACAGTTCATCTCCTGCATTACTTCTCCTACCAGTAGTAATTCTTTCAGCTGTTTTATAATACTCATTCTTAGAATTCTCGGTACCCTATTCACCATTAGAGTCTTCTCTAGAGCTGTGTCTTTGAGGATAAAGATGCATTTCCCTAGGACAGTGGTCACCAACCGGTAGATTGCGATCAACTGGTCAATTCTGGAGCTTCTGACAGTTGATCGTGATTTTCGGCCACTAAAAATCTGGTACTGCAGCAGGGCTAAGGCAGGTTCCCTGCCTGCCTCAGCCCTACACCACTCCTGGAAGCGGCCAGCATGCCCCTGCGGCCCCTCGGGTGGGGGGGCAGGAGTTTCTGCTTGCGGAACCCCAACCCCCAGCCGTGAGCCCTCTCCCAGAGCCAGCACCCCATACTCCCTCCTGCACCCCAACTCTGCCCCAGCCCGGAGCCACCTCCTGCAAAAAACTCCCTCCCAGAGCCCGCACTCCTTCCTGCACCCAAACTCCCTCCCAGAGCTTGCACCCCTCATCCCCTCCTGCACCCCTACCCCCTCCCTCACTCCAAACCCCTCGGCCCCAGCCAGAGCCCGCACCCCCCTCCTGCCCCAGCCTGGTGAAAGTGAGTGCGGGTGGGGGAGAGTGAGCGACAGAGGGAGGGGGGATGGAGTGAGTGGGGCGGGGCCTCAGGAAAGGGGCAGGGTAGATCCTGGGTTGCACTTAAATTCAAAAAGTGGTCTTGTGCGTAAAAAGGTTGGAGACCACTGCCCTAGGATTATTTGGCCCATGTACCCTACATCAGCTTCAAGACATCCCACTATCCATTAACTGCCATTAGCTGTACAAATTGGGTATTGTGTGTGGTCATCTCTCTCTCCTTTAAGTAATTTTGGCAGTATGATTCAGAAATGGTGGTGACTTCTGAGACAGTGTCTGTCAAACCATGGGTCCTCACCCCTGCTATGGTTATCTCCACTGTCAAGCAGTCCTTGAATGCTCAGCCACAGAAGTCGCTGAGCACACCAGCATCATCAGAGTTCTTCTCCTCATTGCTGGCATGTGCTGCCCTTTTCCTAGGGACAGCCGTAGGTCGCTTGTTCCTGGTGCCCCTTTGGTTTTGGGTGCCTGGAACTCTCATCTGCTTCTCAGTGGACATTTTTGGCCCTGGCCTTTCACAAGTGTAACAAATGTACCTTCCCTGGTCGTCCTGCAGCAGGGATCTTCGGGATCCCGGTACCCTTGGATATTTTGGTGTACTGGTGGAGACTGGTGGAGATTTTTTCTTTCATCACCTTGGTCATCATTTTCAGTATCTCCCCTGTTGGACTGTCAGTGCCTGCACAGCTTCATTTAAATTTTCCAGTGTTAACTGTGTTTGTGGCAAGGGCCTTTTCCCCAATAACTACATTCACTAGGCCCACATTTTGTGTATGGGGGTTGGGCATGGCCATCTCTTCCACAGGAACTTCCTCTCCTTCAGACCACATAATGGCAGCTTGCATGAGTTCATGGAACTTCTTACTGGCCTCTTCTTTAAACTTCCTCTTCATTTCATGGCAGATGGAGTCATCCCAGAGCCCTAGCACTAATTACTCTTTTAGGATCATATCTGCATTTGCCACTCATCTAGGGTCTCACTGCTCCACTTTGCTTATTCTCTCCTAGGAGGTCATATATGTATGCCCGGATAGTTTCACCAGACTCCTGTTTTCTCTTAAAGAACTCCTTTAGTCATGTTCCTATAGGTACCTTGTTTCCAAAACACTTCTAGGAAAAGTTCAGATATCTTTTCCAAACCTTTCTTGTCCGCCATTGCCATGAACTTTACTGTGGCATTGGCTTGGTCCTTGAGGTGCTCCTCTAAGAAGTACATGTGATCTTCTTTGGGTACTCTTTGCATGCACATAGCTGCCTTCACAGACTTGATCCTCTCCCCTACCGTAAAGTCTCCTGGTCTAGTTGGGAAATAACTGAACTCTGTGACCTTCTGCTCCTGTGGGACATTAATAGTAGGGTTTTTCTTAGCTTCCACTGTCTGTTGATCTATTACAGTCTTAGCCTGTGATAAGGCTTCTCTCTCTGCAGTTCCAGCTTGTCATAACTCCTCAGCCTGATCTAATAATTTGTGCTGAAGTTCAGAAACTGGGCCTGTTGTTCTTCAATTCCAGCCATGGTAGAGTCCTTGATCAGACCTGGACAGTGCTACCAGAACCCAAGCAGTAAATGAATGGGGTGAATCCGATGGATAGGATCCTGTTTGTGATGCCAATTATGTAAGCAGGGGAATGGTCCCGCTATCGTGCGTAATTTTCCTGGCTTCTATACCATCCTGGTGGAATCAGATGGCTCCTCTTCCACTCTCCCATGTGACAGAGTCCTCATAACCCCAATAAGGCTGGGCCCAGGATCCCTGGGCTGCTTAACCACCAGTCTCATTGTGGGTCACTCAAGACAGAGTCTAGGGTGTCCCCGCTCTGGTGTACTCTCTCCTCACTGGCCACTTCCCTGACCCAGTGATCACTACAGAGAATTTAAACCACATGCAATTTATTAGACAGCAGTGGTAAAAAATAAGGGATAAAGGTTAAAGGATCAAGGCATGGCGAACACCATAAACAAAAGTCTCTGGAACTCAAGAAAAGTCACAGCCTATTCCTTGCATAGAATCATGGAATATCAGGGTTGGAAGGGACCTCAGGAGGTCATTTAGTCCAACCCCCTGCTCAAAGCAGGACCAATCCCCAACTAAATCATCACAGCCAGGGCTTTGTCAAGCCTGACCTTAAAAACCTCTAAGGAAGGAGATTCCACCAGCTCCCTAGGTAACCCATTCCAGTGCTTCACCACCCTCCTAGTGAAAAAGTTATCCAACGTAAACCTCCCCCACTGCAACTTGAGACCATTACTCCTTGTTCTATCATCTGCTATCACTGAGAACAGTCTAGATCCATCTTCTTTGGAACCACCTTTCAGGTAGTTGAAAGCAGCTATCAAATCCCGCCTCATTCTTCTCTTCTGCAGACTAAATAATCCCAGTCAGATGCTCTAGCCCCCTAATCATTTTTGTTGCCCTCCGCTGGACTCTTTCCAATTTTTCCACATCCTTCTTGCAGTGTGGGGCCCAAAACTGGACACAGTACTCCAGATGAGGCCTCACCAATGCCAAATAGAGGGAATTGATCACATCCCTCGATCTGCTGGCAATGCTCCTACTTATACAGCCCAAATTGCCGTTAGCCTTCTTGGCAACAAAGGCACACTGTTGACTCATATCCAGCTTCTCATCCACTGTAACCCCTAGGTCCTTTCGTGCAGAACTGCTGCCTAGTCACTCGGTCCCTAGTCTGTAGCAGTGCATGGGATTCTTCCGTCCTAAGTGCAGGACTCTGCACTTGTCCTTGTTGAACATCATCAGATTTCTTTTGGCCCAATCCTCTAATTTGTCTAGGTCGCTCTGTTTCCTATCCATACCTTCCAGCGTATTTACCACTCCTCCCAGTTTAGTGTCATCCGCAAACTTGCTGAGGGTGCAATCCAGGCCATCCTCCAGATCATTAATTAAGATATTGAACAAAACTGGCCCCAGGACCGACCCTTGGGGCACTCCGCTTGATACTGGCTGCAAACTAGACATGGAGCCATTGATCACTACCCGTTGAGCCCGATGATCTAGGCAGCTTTCTATCCACCTTATAGTCCATTCATCCAGCCCATACTTCTTTAATTTGCTGGCAAGAACACTCCCAAGAACACTTGGGAGACCATATGAAAAGCTTTGCTAAAGTCAAGGAATAACACATCCACTGCTTTCCCCTCATCCACAGAGCCAGTTATCTCATCATAGAAGGTAATTAGGTTAGTCAGGCATGACTTGCCCTTGGTGAATCCATGCTGACTGTTCCTGATCACTTTCCTCTCCTCTAAGTGCTTCAAAAGTGATTCCTTGAGGACCTGCTCCATGATTTTTCCAGGGACCGAGATGAGGCTGATTGGCTGGTAGTTCCCTGGATCCTCCTTCTTCCCTTTTTTAAAGATGGGCACTACATTAGGTTTTTTCCAGTCATCCAGGACCTCCCTCGATCGCCCAAGATAATGGCCAATGGCTCTGCAATCACATCCGCCTACTCCTTTAGCACCCTTGGGTGCAGTGCATCTGGCCCCATGGACTTGTGCTCGTCCAGCTTTTCTAAATAGTCCTGAACCACTTCTTTCTCCACAGAGGGCTGGTCACCTCTTCCCCATATTGTGCTGCCCAGTGCAGTAGTCTGGGAGCTTACCTTGTCCCATGTCCCAGGCCTCCTTCCCAGGACTTGGATTTGCTGCTGTGATACCATGGGTAAGACACCTGCTCTGGTGGTGGCTACACACCCTCAGGATCAAGATGGTGAGACCCTTCTCAGTATTGGCTCTCCTGTCAGGTTTGCACTCCCACCCCCAGAAGTCCAGCTTTCATGGCCCTCTTGTCTGGCAATATCTTCCTGTGTTTGGCCCTCTCTGCCCAGGGTCCCCACTTTGCTCTCCCCAGCCGCTCACTGCGCTCAGCTCCAGTATTACTTGTGGCATGACCAGCCTTCTGCTATCCTGGTTCTAGCCCTGCAGCTCCCCACTGTAGTTCAGTCCTGGTTCACCATCAGTGTGGCCGGTCTCTGCTGCTTTGCCTCCAGCTCAGATCTGCCTCTGGGCTGCAGCACTCTCCCTGGTTCTGCCTTAGTCTGTCCTGGCAGCTCCAGCTCTCACAGAGAATGGGCCCTGGGCTCTCAACTCCCTCATTGATCTACCCGCCCTTTCAATCTGGCTGAGTTGGAGCACTCTTCCCATTAGCCCTGGGGACTGTCAGTCTCAGGATCTTGACTTCTCTTCAGCCCTTCCCCTTTCTCTGTTTTTGGTTGGAGAGGGCCAACCAAAGTTTCAGTAAGGGGCCAACAGCTTACTTACCTTCACTGTTAAATGTGTGCCTTATTAACAATTTGAATGCTTCCAGCCCTTGGATCTTTTTATGCCTTTGTCTGTTAGATTAAAGAATTCTCTACTATCTGAAATCTCTTAGTCACGTAGATACTTGTAGAGTGTGATCAAGTCACCTCTTAACTATATCTTGGATAAACTAAATAGATTGGGCTTCTTTAGTCTATCATTGTAAGGCTTATTTTCCAGGCTTGAATTGTTTCCAGACCTTGAATCACTTTTTTCTGAACGCTTTCCAATTTTTCAACATCCTTTTTGAAGTGTGGACACCAGAACTGAACACAATATTCTAGTAATGCTCACACTAATGCTCTCTATATAAATAATACCATCTTCTTACTCCTACTTGATATTCCCCTTTTTATACAGTACTTACAAGAATCATGTACATTTCAAGCTCCCTTCCATGTTTCCTTTGAGGGTTTACACCAGTAAAGGATTTTGATTGCTGTATAGGGATTTAATTTGACATATTATTTAACATTTATATCCTTTCTGATTGTTGTGACCATTGCGGTTAATCAAAAACTTAAAGCAAAAAAGCAAAAGAAAACCAAACACTTCATTGTGTGTTTTTTTTTAATTTGGCTTCACACTGAAAATTCAATTTACAGCAAAAGAGTCACAAGGAAAATGTCCCATTGAGCAAAATGAGCAGTGATTCCATAATGCACATTAACACTCATAAGGAGCCCCTGGAATAATTCATAAATACTGACGTCAATTCTCTTTTAGTAAATCAGCATACCACTCAAAGCATGGTTTAAACTTATGTAATGACATTGCTGCTTGGCTCAGTTCAGTTTATAGCACTTCATAGTCAATATCAAAGAAGACATATTTTCAATTAACATGACAATTAACAAGAAAAAATATTTGCTCAAGTTGAGGTATTTCCTTTATGAAATTACTTACTGAACATCACTGGTATTAGGAGGTACCGTTAGACGCAGACTGTTTAAAAATTGAGAAAATATACAAAACACAAATCCAGTTTTTTAAATATGCTGTTTTCCATGCATTTTAATAAAAACTATAATATCATTTTTTTAGCACTGAAACTATACTTCATTTGGAAAAGGGTTAACATCTAGTCAAAGCACCTCCACTATCCGAACAATACATTTGATTACTTTCCTTTTCTTCTTAAAAAAAATTATGAAAGATAATTCAGTTCAGTTCAAAGATAATGGTCTATGTACATATATACCATAGAAACTTGCTAGTAGGGACATCTACAGCAGAAAAAAAAATCAATATTATGATGCTGCTATTCATTTATAACTATATATTGTTTTATGTATTATTTTCAAAGGATACATCTTAAACTTGTTGCCAGGGTGTCTTTATTTAAACAGAGGGTTTGATCCAGCAGCACTGAAATTTATGAGAGTTTTATGCCATTAACTTCAACTAGAGGTGGAATGGGCCCCTAATATCTATTAAGTGGCTTCCTACACAACTGGCTTTCCTCAATAAGAACATAGGAACTGCCATATTGGCACAGGTCATTGGTCCAATTAGAATTATTCTATTTATGGCAGTAGTCTATACTGGAAGCAGGAGTAGCAAAAATTAAAAAAAAGAAAAAGAAAGACTAAGTTTTCTATCCAAATTTAAATCCTCTGTTTAAAAAACCTAATAATGTAATATGTCACAATACATCATAAACCAAGAGTTTTTAAACATTAAATATTGTTTTCTGAAATATTTGCAACTTGCTTGACCAGTCAACTTTTATTCTTCCAAAAAAAGATAAACCAGTATCAATGATCAAACTAGAAGTCTTTCTTAGACACCTGGAGGGACATTAGGAATTACAAAAAGGTCAGAAAATGGTCCCACTGAGCAGAATGTTGCAACACTGAAGTTAAATAGGATATAATACAAAGTTAGTAGATAGCCTTGGTCCTCAGAACATAAATTCTTCTACTTTAAAAAGATTACTACATTGTTTAGTTGTAATTCTAACATTTACTGATTTGAATGGGGCTCTTAAAACCCGTAAAAAGTTATTACAGAAAGCAGTAACATTATAATGTAAACAAATCACTACACAAATTACTACACAGACAAGCAGCTACAGTAGCTTAGCTTTTTTGTCTACCTAAATATATATGGTTGCTAATAGACTCAAGTTTAACTTCTTTAAGGAATTTTATTGTACCTCTTTTTTTTAAAAAAAAAGTTTCAGTTTTTGATTATTTAAAAACAGATTTTCTGGTTAGAAAAGTACAGTCACAACACTGACTTGCTTAACCCTTCCCTCCAGCATATATATTTACAGCATACAAGAGCTTTACAGTTTATTTCTTCAGCATTTGAAATACAAAATTATTTTAATGCTAGTGACAAAAAACATGTATTTGCGATTTCCCATATAAACTCATATCTTAGAAATTCCTTAGAAGTCAGATGAATTCCATTTTCAGTACCATGGTAACATGAAAAGTCTTACAGCTTCACCTTTCTCCAGCATCTGCGAGAACAAACTACTTACTACATTGTCAACTCTTAGAGTAATGGGCACTCACCACCCAGGGTGATAATGTTAAAAAAAACATCAGTAACTATTACAAAACATACACAACTCAGATTTTGTAGGTCATGTGTTTTTCTAAAAATCCCCAACTTCTTAAATCATACAAAACCTCTTTATATGCAAGCTGTAGACTTGGAGTAATTTCAGGTGCTTAGTAAATGGGCATTTTCCTTCAGAAAAAACAACTTCTCTCAACTGATCCCTTTGTTATTTTGTTTGTTCCTAATGCTACATTTTTCTTTGAAAATAATATATCAGAATAACACTTCATATGTTTCTACCTATAGAGCAGGGGTCGGCAACGTTGGCACACGGCTCGCCAGGGTAAGCACCCTGGCGGGCCGGGCCAGTTTTATTTACCTGCTGACGTGGCAGGTTCGGCCGATCGCGGCCCCCACTGGCCGCGGTTCGCCGTCCCGGGCCAATGGGGGCGGCGAGAAGCGGCACAGGCGAGCGAAGTGCTGGCCGCGGCTTCTCGCCGCCCCCGTTGGCCCGGGACGGCGAACTGCGGCCAGAGGGGGCCGCGATCGGCCGAACCTGCCGCGTCAGCAGGTAAATAAAACTGGCCCGGCCCGCCAGGGTGCTTACCCTGGCGAGCCGCGTGCCGAACGTTGCCGACCCCTGCTATAGAGGATAGCAGTAACCTAAAGGTCTCCAGTCAAATAAGCTGAAAACTTACTAGAGAGGAACTAACTGTATGTCTTTGACGTGGTTTGCAAAGGAGAGCCATTCTAACATCTGATATCTTGTCTTGCATAGAAACCAGGGATTTCTTACAGGCTCTTGTGACTCACTCCACTGAACACATATGCAAGACTTGAGTGTGTGTGTGTGTGTGTGTGTGTGTGCACTCTATAGACACAATTAGCCATTTGCCTAGGGCTCTGCCTCCCAAAGTCCTGTGATGGCAGCAGAGCCTCAGCTTTCATTTCAAAAGTTTCTGACCCTCATGGTTGTGAAGAAAAGTTTGTAAACATGACCTGAGTATAACAGTTGCAGTGGTGTCTCAGCCTGAACAGTGCCAACAATATCCAGGATGGAAGAAGCCTGGGCCCCACATTAGCACCCTAGCAGACCAGGTTGCCACTATGGGACCAGGCCAGGCTGCTCAGTGGGGAGGCACAGATGTTGTATTGGGCCCTGTGAGATTGGTTCTGTCTTTGTGGGGCTCAGAAGTCCAACCAAGTCATCCTCTGGCTTTTTGGCTCTACAGGTCAAGATTGGAGTGGAGAAAAGTGCTGGTACTCTCAAATGCCACCAATTCCACAGAAAATTCAATTTAAGATGAACTTTCTGAGACAGAAAACTTAGTCACATTAGAAAGCAACCACCACCCTGCCACCCAAATCTGGTTCCATTGCATATGATGAAAGAAGCCCTAAAAAATGTTAAGTATCGGAGGGGTAGCCGTGTTAGTCTGGATCTGTAAAAAGCAACAGAGAGTCCTGTGGCACCAGTCTGGAGCAAAAAAACTTCAGGACCAGACTCCAAAGAGAAACTGCTGAGCTTCAGTTCATTTGCAAATTTGACACCATCAGATCAGGACTGTGAATGGCTAGCCAACTACAAAAGCAGTTTCTCCTCCCTTGGTGTTCACACCTCAACTGCTAGCAGAGGGCCTCACCCTCCTTGATTGAACTAACCTCGTTTTCTCCAGACTGATTCTTGCCTGCATATTTATACCTGCCTCTGGAAATTTCCATTACATGCGTCTGACGAAGTGGGTATTCACCCACGAAAGCTTATGCTCCAATACATCTGTTAGTCTTAAAGATGCCACAGGACTCTCTGTTGCTAAAAAATGTTGAGCTCCCACCTGCAAAACAAGGAACACTCCTGTCCCCCTGACTGGTGAAAGCCAAAAAGAACTCAATTCAATGCCATTGAAATTATTAACATCACCTTTACAGAAAGCAAACCTTTCAGCCTTCCTGAAAAATGCAATAGTCTACTTGACCCTCACCAATACTCGATACAGGAAATTTATACATGGACACAAGCCTTGATAGTGCTAATGGATTATCTTCTCATGGCTATAATAGAGATCCAGTCTCAGTGCTCACACTGTTAAATCTCTTTTGACACAATTGATCACAAGGTGCTTTTGATCTATTTGCATGATATGGCTAGAGTACATACACCAACATTACAAGGGCTCTAGTCATTCCTCCCACTAGGTTCCAGAGGGTCATACCTCTTTAGGAACATTTCCATGTGGCGTCCCAGAGAGGTCTAATCTGTCTCCTTCTTTTCAATATATACATGAGGCTACTTGAAGACATGAGACATCTCAGACTATGGTCTCAATGACCTCCAGCTGTATAGTTCCTTTTAAACAGACACAGAAAGTTGACCTCACAAGATGTCACAATGCCTGAAAGAGACTGGCAACTGAACAAAGAGCAGCTGGCTCAAACTGGACACAGGCAAGACTGGAGTAACGCTGTCTGGAAACAGTTTAGAAGAATTAGCTGACATGCTGTCCTCATTGTCAAGTATCAGAGGGGTAGCCGTGTTTGTCGCTTTTTACAGATCCAGACTAAGAGTCCTGTGGCACCTTATAGACTAACAGAAGTATTGGAGCATAAGCTTTCGTGGGTGAATACCCACTTCGTCAGATGCATGTGGTGGAAATTTCCAGAGGCAGGTATAAGTATGAAATTTCCACCACATGCGTCTGATGAAGTGGGTATTCACCCATGAAAGCTTATGCTCCAATACTTCTGTTAGTCTATAAGGTGCCACAGGACTCTTTGTTGCTGTCCTCATTGTGATGTCTACCCTTCATTTGTCAGTAAACCAAACCATGGGGCCTTGATGGGCTCATCAACCTAGTGTGGTACTGGTTAGAAATGCTTACCTTCACTTTCAACTTGCTAGGAGCTTTTCCTTCTTCCTTTCAGCGGAAGGAAGGAAAAGCCACATGGAAAAACCAGATCTGGCCATAATGATACACGATCAAGATTTTTAGAAATAGCTCAAGTTAGGCTCCTAAATTCATAGTTAGGCACCTAAAATAGGTGGTCTGAGAGACAAAAGTGCTCAGCCCAGTGGGGCCTGCAATTTTGAAAATTAGACCATTTATCTGTGTCTAAATATGGATTTAGAACCACGACTTTAGACTCTAGTTTTCAAAAATTTTGGTTCATGTGTTTATCACCTCCAAGCTGAATACTGTGATTCTCAAAATGGTCAAATGGGATTCAGGCACCTGAATACCTTTAAATCTGGGCCCTAGAGCAAATCATCCCTGAACTCTGCATCCTACATTAGCTCAACCATAATTTCTAATTAAATTCAAAGCCCGGGTCCTCATCTTCAAAGCCATGAATGGCGCAGGACCCTAGTACATCAGTAGCTGCCTTTCCTGCCAACCTGCCAAGACAGCTGTGGTTCTCTAGGCTGATGCAACTAACAAAATACAGGAAAAGTACATGGAAGCTGGAAGTAATATGATGTCAGCTGAGAGAGTTTTTTTAAATGGAATGAGCAACCTGAGAAAAATTAAAGACAGTCAAAGTCTTGACCTATTATAGAGCATGCCGCAAGACCCAACTATTTGTTAAAGCTTCCACACCATAACTGAAATGTTTACAAAAAATAAACCTTTATTAAAAAACAAACAAACAAACAGATCTTCCTAGCTTCGCAGCACTTTAGATATTACTGTAATGTGCTCTATAGAAAATGATAATACAGGTAGGTAGATAAGGAGAGCTGCACAGTAATTGCTATGTTCAATATTGTTTTGAGGCCTTAGAGTTCTTTTCAGTACATTAATCACATTTGATCTGAATCTAATATGTATTGTATGTTCTTATAATCGCTACAGATTAGAAGAATAAGAAAATCAAGTGATCAGTAAGTCATTTGGGACAGAAAATTAAAAAATCATTTTTATTTCCATGGCATGGGGCAAAAATAGTGTTTTAATTTTGGAAATATTTAGTATTTTGGTGTAATAAAATTACAGTACTTAACATAAACAACAAGAAGTCCTTGTGACACCTTAGAGACTAACAAATTTATTTGGGCATAAGCTTTTGTGGCTTAAAACCCACTTCATCAAATGCATGGAGTGAAAAATACACTAAGCAGTATAAATAGTACAGCACATGAAAAGATGGGAAATTAGTGCTGTACTTAATATATGATAGCATAATTTGTGAAAATCCTTTTAATGAGGAGATTCTCAAAGGTGATACAGTACAGATTCTGCCTCAACTGAATATAGAGATCATTTGACTTTCTTGATCAAGGCAACCTCTACGTTTATTGTTTGGAATATTTATTAGAACTACTTCAAGCAAACATCAAAATGCAACCATTTTTTCTACAGAAGCATATCTACTACACGCTACTATGAAGTGAACAACGTGCAAACTTATTTATGTGTAATTTTGACCAACTCTGGGGGTGAATCAGTTTACAAATGTGATGAGCACTAAATATGAACTGAGGTCTTGCTCTACTCCTACAAGCAATACCAAAACCTACTCCTAAAGCAAAACCATTGTATTTACTTCTCTTGGTAGTTATTTTGCCCCTGAGAGGAAGTAAATCAGTTCCCTATCACCCAGTTGTTTCCCCATAGAAGTAATTTTGTGGCTCATGAATATAGAATTTTATAATGGGATTAGTAAACATGGCAGTGACAGAAGCCTATACTCCCTTTGAGCACAGAGAAACAAAATTCTGACTACAGATTATACACTGGAAATGCTATGGTATGAGACAATTTCTGATTTAGTTTACAAACTACTCTCTCAAAAAGGCATGCTCAGGAATTTCTTGCAACTTTTTAAAAATTGGAAGAATAAACATTTGCTGTGGCCAATATAGTCTGTTACAAGTACATAATGTAACTTGACTGAATCCCCGAAGATCCACATGTGGGGTAGAACTGCTTGCAGTGAAAGACATGGTTGGTTTCCTCCATATTTTACATGGCATATCTTTTACATGGCATATGCTCTCTCTCTGAATGTGGTGGAAGGGACAGAAGGAGGATGTGCATTGTGCCCCAACCAATGCCATGGGAAATTTACCAAAAAGTTAATGCAGCCTCTAGCTGTGGCTTCCAAAGGTATTAGGTGAGAATACCACATATAATTTTGGTTACTTTAGGTGCATAATTATTCAGTTACTAAAGTGATGAGCACAATAGAGAGAGGAGAGAGATAAAGAGGAAGGCCATGGAAGTGGAAAGAATGGGATCCAGTCCCATGTAGAATGATAGGTCTGCTGAAGTCCTCGCTCCCCAGAGCATTTTAACTTAAAAAAAAAAAAATCTAAGGAAATTGTCAGACAAAAACTTAACCTGAAGTTCTGATTGAACAGACCAATAAAGTTACCATTTAAAAAACCCCTAAACTTTGAAGTCCTTGGAAAGAGACCAAGTTAAGATTCCATTAAAAAAAATCAGTGGAAGGTATAGAAATACCTCTTTAAAGTCATCCAGCCAATAACCTTAACCAAACCGTCCTCATCAAAACAAGGGGAAATTTAGATACAAAATTATTTCCAGTGAGCAAATAGGTAATCAGTGACCCCAACAATTAAGAACATCTCTTACTAGATTACTCCACTTTTGATCTTGCAGGACCAGATTATATCAACCTTACAATGAGTAGTAGTTTGCTCTGTATGTAATCCCATTGATATTAGTGGGATTGCATGTGGAGTGAAGAATTAGTCAACATAAGTAAGGGCGACAGAATCTGGTCCCCAGTGATTACATAAGGTACTATTCAGAGATAAACTGGATCTGTTTACATCACTGACATCAGGACGACATAAACAATATATATAGTCCACTGTTCCCTGAAGTTACTATGTAAGCAATTGTGTGTGATTAGCCATAGAGCTCATTTTCCTACAGATACAAAGGATTAGATTCACAAAGGTACTTTGGCGCCTAAACCTGATTTAGGTACCTATGCCTGGGTTTAGGCACCTAAATCCCAGTTTTAGTCTCCACTACAATTCACAAAACTCCCACTAAATCCTATAGACACCTAAACTCACTCAGGGCCTATATTTTCAGGGTAAAAGTTTCCTTGCTGACTGAGTTTCTGTCTCTGGCCATAAGCACTGCTGCCTCCCTCTAGGCATCTAGATGCCTATCTCCGGCCTAAGCCCCAGAGCAATTCAGAAAATGGGGAAGATAGGGGTTTATCTGCCTAACTTGTGTGCAGGGCCTGATCCCATAGGTGTACTCAGAAGCTGCCTACTGGATCGGGTCCCATTCAAAATCTGGCTAGTGGAGGTAAACTTACAACTTTTATCTCAGTGGTTAAAGCACTCATCTGGGAGGCCCAGGTTTCTCATTCCTCTTTGCTAGATGAGGAGAAAGGATCTGAACAGAAGAGTGAGCTAACATCTGAGCTATGGGAGAGTCTGCTGCAGGGATTCCTCAATCTCTACTGGTAAAGTTATTCCACTGTGTATAAATAATTAGAGTCACTGGGAGCAGGCAGACTGGACCCTGGCTATCCCACCTCCTAAATGGTTGCCCTAACCAGCAGGCTATACAGTCATTCTCTCACTCTCTGGCCCACTAAGTATTTATCCAATATGGAATAACTTCGCCAGGAGAGACTGAAGGAACCCCACATAAGAATATTCCATAACTCAGTAGTTAGAGCACTCCCCTGGGAGGTGGGCAACCCCTCTTCAAATTCTTTCTCCCCTTCTCCCGGCATGGCGGACGAGGGAATTGAACATGTATCTCCCATATCCCAAGTTATAAAATGGGTGGTGGTGGCAGCAACACACATGTGGTATATTTTGTGTGGAGTGAAGCAGGTGCTTAGCTAATTCTCACAAGCAATACCATATGTACCTAAGTTGCCTGACTCCAAGACAGGAGTTCCCAGTTGTGAATCACTAGCAGACATAGGTGCCTCCTGGTAGCCTGGATTCAGTTGCCTATCTCCATGAGAGGAGTGGGTTTTAGGACACACCTTTCTCATTGGCATCTCCCGCTGACTAGCTTAGGTCACTCCCTATCTAGTAAGCTGGCTTTTGTAGATCTCCCTGTGCACTGTATAAGGAGCCTAACCACCTAAATCAGACTTTGCAAAGTGCAGTGTTGTTCCTGTGATTTTCAAGGGGCCTAAAATTTAGGCATTCCTTTATGTATCTAGCCATACTCCCTCAGCCTCTATCCCTTACTTAGGGGAATAAAAGGGAAAGATCAATGACTTTAGTGGTGAAGAATCACACATGGCATTAGATCTATAAAACCAAGACTATACAATCCATGTTATATTGGCATTTCCAAATGTAAGAATCACAGACACAGACTATAGCCTTTTTAAAGTCTTTACAAAAATGAAAATTTTAATTAAACATTCAGGAAAAAGCACTAATTAAGAGATCACATCTTACATGGCAGGTATGTAAGGAAAGAAGGAAGGCTGGAATATGGAAATTGGTAACAGTGGAGGGCTAGAGTTAAGATTCTTTGGGAGAGCTTCACTAAGCATTTCTACACCTTCTGTTTTTCAGGGGCGGGGCGGAGGGAGGTTAGAAGTGGAATTTTTGGATAGCTTGGGTTTCTAAAGTTTTACCTTTTTTTTTTTTACAAGTGTTTTTTTTTTGTTTTTTTCTTAGGGATTTTCCAAAAAGGTTTGTTATATAACTTCAGATTAATGAATCTTTGGCTGAGTCTATAGCTATCTTCAGTACATAATACATGATCATTTAGTCTGCTATAAGGGCTTTATTGGTATAAGAATAGGATGGCAGCATTACTAACAACAGGAAAAGCAATAAGCCAGGGATCTCAAACACGAGTTATTTGCTGCGGCCGCCAAGCTCCCCTCCCCCACCGTGCCATGCAGTGCTTAGCGCTTTCTGGAAGGAGCGGGGAGCTGCGCGCTCAGGGGAGGAGGCGGAGAAGAGGCAGGGCAGGGGTGGGGATTTGGGGAAGGGGTTGGAATAGGGGCAGGGAGGGGGCGGAGTTGGGGTGGGGACTTTGGGGAAGGGGTTGGAATGGGGGCGTGGAAGGGGTGGGAAGAGGTGGGGCAGGGGCGGGCTTTTGTATCTTTATATGAAAAGGTGTCATGTGGCCCTCATGGTGATTTGAGTTTGAGATCCCTGCAATAAGCAATTTATGTAGGTCATCACAAATGATTCCTGATAAAAACATTAAACCTCATTGCACCATGTATTCCAGTGTTTCTCAAACTGGGGTCGCTGCTTGTGTAGGGAAAGCCCCTGGCGGGCCGGGCCGGTTTGTTTACCAGCCCCGTCCGCAGGTCCGGCCGATCGCGGCTCCCACTGGCCGCAGTTCGCTGCCCCGGGCCAATGGGGGCTGCTGGAAGCGGAGGCCAGTATGTCCCTCGGCCTGCGCCGCTTCCAGCAGCCCCCATTGGCCCGGGGCAGCGAACCGCGGCCAGTGGGAGCCGCGATCGGCCGGACCTGCGGATGCGGCAGGTAAACAAACCGGCCCGGCCCGCCAGGGGCTTTCCCTACAGAAGCGGTGACCCCAGTTTGAGAAACAGTGATGTATTCTATATATCCCACGTGTCACAGAGAAACGATTTTAGATTAAAATTATTGAAACTTTTTAATATTCCTCCACCTGTAAATCTAGGTGCTGCAGACAGCATTAGCCCAAATGTAAGAGTGCCAGAAGGTGCCAAAACATCATCTAAAATTAACCCAGAATATTTTTTCTTGTATTATACCTAAAAATGTCAAAATTTCAATATTTTTCAAGCATCTAAAAACTCCCATTTTTAGCCCCGTCTTGCTGCAAGTTACTAGATCTTAAATCTGTCAGTGTTCCAGGAACGAATATTGTTCACTGTGTTTCTCAGTCCACTGTGGCTTCAGTGTGTTGGTAGAATTCCCTATTTGGGGAAAAGAAGGAAAATTTTTTCTGTCAGGTTAATTTCCTTTTAAAAATGGTGGCTGGTTGAAGCTGCTCAGAAATTTATAATGTTAGAGCAAGTCCCAGGGCTGGGGGTGGGAGGGGGAGGAGGATAAGTAAGCACAATATACCACATAGAGAGAGCATCTTCACATATACAGGAGAACTTCAGAGTTACAAACACCTCGGGAATGGAGGCTGTTCGTAGCTCTGATATGTTCATTACTCTGAACAAAACGTTGTGGTTGTTCTTTCAAAAGTTTACAGCTGAACAATGACCTAATACAGCTTTGAAACTTTACTATGCAGAAGAAAAATGCTGCTTTTTACCATCTTAATTTAAATGAAATAAGCAGTTTCTTTACCTTTTCAAATCTTTTTTTTTTTTAACTTTCCCTTTCTTTTTAGTAATTTATGTTCAACACAGTACTGTACTGTATTTTTGTGTGTGTGTCTGCTGCTGCCTGATTGCGTACTTCTAGTTCCAGATGAGGTGTGTGGTTGACTGGTCAGTTTGTAATTCTGGTGTTCATAACTCTGAGGTTCTACTGTGTGGTATGTATAGTATGTAGCATACCATACACACCAATGTGCTACTTGTATGATAATTTGCATATATATGTGCAATAATGTATTGATTACTTTCAATGAAATCATCTGCCCTCCACATGTTAATATGTCTCTCCAGAACACATTCTAAACCTTAACCAGTTTCAAGCAACTGCCATTTTTAAAAACCAACCTGCCAAAGAAAGGTTTCCTCCTTCTTCTCTCTCCCCTCTCCACCCATGGCTTGAAATTAGCATGGTTTGTTGGCCCAGGATGGACAAGATTCAAATCCTAAATTAGTGGCTGCTTTTCTAATTATAAAAATGCCTGAGTTTTGAAGTGTGATATAGTGCAGCTCTACAGGGTTAGTAATGGGGTTACTAACCATGCAGGATTAAGAATTTTTACCATTAAGAAGGAGAGAAATTCCTTTGGTCCCATTGGGACCCAGCATTACTTCTAGCCCTTAAAGGCACATTTTGGGCTTTTAAGTTCTGACATTTTTATATTCAGAAAAACTACATCATTTTGGGAAGTTTTTTATATTAGTTTTGATGTCCTGCTCAGTTTTATTCCTTGTAACTAAAGTACCTGCATTTACAAAAGGAAAGAAATAAGAAATAGTGCCAATAACATTTTTTAAAACTTCTGTAAAACATTCCTAATTTTTTTTTTTTTGGTAACTTCTGCATCATATAGAATACACACCATGGTAATCATATAGAATACACACCTTTGGGATGTCTTATATAACTCACTTATGGCTTTGCCACTCCTAATGCAATCTTTCCAAATTCATGCTGATAAAAATCTTTATTCCACATTACAACATGTATTTGACTGTATATGCACACATGTGCATGTGTATCTGTCGTCAGATTTTTACCAAAGAAGCTGCACCTGTGTGATTCCTGGTTAATATCGAAATTAAATACATAAGGAATTAGTTTATAATAAATTCCTCATATAATTAATAAGTGGAAATGTTTGAATAATTTTACAGAAAAGCATGGAAAGCATAGTTTGTTTGCCACACATTTGTTCACATAGACATATCATGTCTGTTTTGAAAGCATTCCATATTTCACTGTGTTCTGCAGATAAGTATATGAGAATAAATGTATGGGAACTAAAGCCCCTTCGCTTTTGATTCTACCATGTAATGGACTGAAAGACAGAGACAACTTTTATCATTTAACAACAAAAATAAAAAGCAAGTAATCCTTGGTTAAAAAAAAAAAAATTTTTTTTTCCATAATTGTTTCTTGCATTATTTACTGAAACCAACACAAGGGGCCAAAATGTGCTTGCTTTTCTCATGAGAATAATCCTACTGAAATCAGTGAGACTGCTCTGTGAATAAGGACAACAGATCTGGCCCTAAATAAACATCTTCCTAAACAGGGAAAAAAACTAATCACCAAAGTGCACTCACCACCATATGAGCTACAATTCTTTATACATGCACACTTTGTGCAACATTCTGTACATGAAACTAACCAATCAAATATAAATAAATATGTAGCTTCCCTTTAAGTATGCACATTAATAATGAAGCACATCACATTATTGGCTTTCAAAGACCTTTCTGAAAAAAATAAAATAAAACCCATCTCCGGACAATTAAGCTTGAAGATATTGATAAATACAGCATGTGGGAATTAAAGAACAGTATTAAGGTAGTAAATCTTTCACACACAAAAGTTATAGTTGGAGTGACTATGAAGATTCCAGGAAAGGAAATATTCCTCTCACCAGGAGAGGAGTAGGATGTCTGCAGTATTAATTCAGTTTCTTCTGCAGGGGATTCTTTTTATCGTCAGCATTTTCTGGGCTGAAGTCAGTACAGAATCCATTAGGGGCTGGAAGAGAAGTCTTCAAACAATTCTCAACTTCCATCTGATCATGGTACAGATACTCTTCTGCAAAGTCTGGATACATTTCTGTATATCTGTAGAAGTCATCTAAAAACAGACATTTTTGTTACATGGAAGCTACTACCACTAAAACAAAGACCATCTAACTTTTGGATACTTAGAGCCATTCACTGATAATTCTCTTCTACGAGAGGAAAACTGTCACTATTGTCCTCCTCCCCTTTCAATATCCAGCTTCCCACAACTGCTCCTCTAGTAAGAAGCTATATTAACAGATAATGTATTCATTTACTAATTCAACTAAAACATTTCACTTTGTAAGTACAGTTTTCCTCATTGTGAAAAGCCTGATTTTTAATTTTTTCTATTGATGTGACAATGGAAAGGAAACAAACAAGACCCCTTTGTGAAAAAGGGTTTCCTTTTTATGCCAAAAAAGCTTCTGTTTTGTATTAATGAACTGGCACTGGCACCTTGCCACAAAGTATTGTGCTAATATTTACTCAGACATGACGAACTGTAAAATACCTTGGAGAGCTCAAGTCATAAGAAGCAATTTTCAGATTATAAAGGACACTGACTTTGGAGGCAGCAAGGTGCAAATTGTAGCAATTGCTATATTCACACTATACCTCATAGTATTTTACATACAAACATGCTATATAAGGGATCGTCTGTAGGAATATTAAAGAAGGTACTAACAGTGATTCCCCCAAGTGACAGTGACCCCCTCATAATCTGTCCCCCACACTTTAAAATCCAACAGTTTCACCAAGTACAAAAATCTCTTGGGTCTTCTGTTAAAACTTGTAAGCTACTGTCTGTAGAAACCATTGATTGTATCTATCCTGTGAAAGATACTTTATTACTATGTAAAACTTACAAACAAGTTAATTGACTTTGTTCTTGAAGTAACAGATACAATGTAAACAAACACTATAAGCCGTTAAGTGACTTTCACTTCATTGTAATAGCAACGGCTCCTAGGACAGACCCCCACCCTCTGTGATTAAAGGGCCGGGAGTCTCAAATGAATTAGCACACACCCCGAAAGTGGTGGAGACAGTAAATTAAAATATGGTTAAAATATGGAATGTATGCTGATTAATGCTTGATATACATGAATGGTTAAGGAGGTGCCAGCCTAGAAAGGGAGTATCCATCGGCAGAAGAATGTGTCAAGCACATCACATTATTGGCTTTCAAAGACCTTTTGTCTATGTCCCACTTATGTGCATGTGCCTCACATGTATGACTGGAATTTTTCGACCAGCCTCCTGCGTGTCCACATGCCCTCTGATCCAAGGGCATATATCGTAGAGTGGCCCTGACCCTTGCTAAATCATAAACCCAGAAGAAATGGACTCTGATGGAGCAGGGATGAGGTCAGGTCATGGGACTCAGATGGAAAAAAAAATCTCAAAGAACAAAAAAGTTACTGGTAAGGTAAATAACCATTCATCGTTCAAGGCTTTGTCTGTGTGAATTTCACTTATGGTAAAGAGCTAGCAGTTGGCCAGATTAATAAACGGTTCTGAGGAGTCGTACCTATAGTTATCTAAATAAGGATTGCAGAAATGCACTCCCAAATTTGGCATCTGATCAAGCAGCCGAATCCAGGGTGCAGTGTTTAGTAGAGATATGGGCTGAGCTCCAAGTCTCTGATGTAGGAATACTTCTTAGGCATTCGGCGGAGGTTGCTTGGTCTCTAGTTGAGTGGGCCCTAATACTTGAGAGAAGGGGCGTATCTGCTAGTTGGTAACAAATTTTGATGCACTTGCATAATCCCTGGGAAGAGATGGTCTGACCTTTCACAGGTTGTCCCAATGCCACAAATAAATAGAGTGGTTTCCTGAATACATTTTCCCTAGCTGAATAATAAAGACGAGTTCTGGAAACATCTAAAGTATGGATCTTGAGTGTGGTATGGAGTTTGGGCATGGTCTCCTTAGTTTAAGTGTGGTTTGGGGAAGAAAATGGGGAGGTTGGTTTGCTTTAAATGAAAATCTGACATCACCTTGGTAAGAAATTTAGGATAGGGTATCACTACCACCTTATCCCCATGGAAGACAGTATGTCTTCCATCAGTGCTTCGAATCTCACTAACTTTCCTGGCTGAGGTGATAGCCACCGGGAAGTTGGTGGAGAGAATACTTGGATTGAGGTTCCATAAGAATTACATTTAAGTCCCAGGAAAGAGGGGGCCCAGAAACTATGGGATAGGCATGGAGCAGTCATTTTAAAATTTCTGAAATAATTTAAAGGTTGAACACTATATGAATGTGTACTGGAAGGTGGCATGTTGAAACTGCAACTACGTGGACCCTGATAGAAATAATGGTTAGGCCCCATAGCTTGAGTTGAAAGTTGCAATCCAAAATCTTGGGAGTAAGGTTTTCTAATAGATTTGCACAATGTAGTGAAGCCTAGATGGATTTTTTTCCCCCACATGGAACTATACAATAATTTTGTAGTGGGCTTCACAGACTCAGAGTTTAAGGCCAGAAGGGACCCATTAGCTCATCAAGTCTGACCTTCTGTGTACCACAAGCGCTTAAATTTCACCCAGTTACCCCTATATTGATCCCAGTAACTTGTGTTTAACTAAAGCATAAGTTCCAGAAAGGCATCCAGTCATGGTCTGAAGACATGAAGAGCTGGAGAAAAGACAGTTACCTTTTCCATAACTGGTGTTCTTCGAGATGTGTTGCTCATGTCTATTCCACAATAGGCATGCGTGCTTGCCCCGTGCACTGGTGCTGGAAGTTTTCCCCCTATCAGTACCAGTAGGGGAGCGCCATGGCGCGGTATAAGGGGTGCTGCGTGCTCCCCCCACGCTCAGTTCCCTCTTGCTAGACAACTCCAAGAGAGGGGAAGGAGGGTGGGATGTGGAATAGACATGAGCAACACATCTCGAAGAACACCAGTTATGGAAAAGGTAACTGTCTTTTCTTCTTCGAGTGATTGCTCATGTGTATTCCAGAATAGGTAATTCCAAGCTATATCTGTTGGAGGTGGGTAGGAGTTCACAAATTCTCGGGATGGAGCACAGCTCTGCCGAACCTGGCGTCATCCCTGGTCTGGGAGATGACTGCATAGTGTGAGGTGAACGTGTGAACTGAAGACCACGTGGCAGCCTTACAAATGTCCTGAAGGGGTACATGGGCCAAAAAGGCAGCCGATGAAGCCTGTGCCTGAGTCGAGTGCACCTTTACAATTGGTGGCGGAGGGATTCCCACCAGGTCATAACAGGTACAGATGCATGAGGTGATCCAGTTGGAGAGCTGCTGAGTGGAGATCAGCTGACCTTTCATGCACTCGGCCGAGGCAATGAACAATTGCGAGGACTTTCTGAACAGCTTAGTTCCCTCCAGGTAGAAAGCCAGAGCCCGTCTCACATCCAGCGTGTGGAGGCGGCACTCCTCACTAGACGCATGGGGCTTGGGGCAGAGGAACGGCAGAAAAATGTCCTGACCCATGTGATAGGCGGAGACCACCTTCAGGAGGAACGAGGGGTGTGGGCAGAGCTGGACCTTATCTTTATGAAACAGTGTGTACGGGAGCTTGGAGGTCAGGGCCCTGAGCTCCGAGACCCGCCTAGCCGACATGATTGCAACCAGGAAAGCCACCTTCCATGAGAGTTGTAACCAGGAGCACATGGCTAGCGGCTCAAACAGGGGCCCCGTGAGGACCCAAGTTTAGGACCCACTGCGGGATGGGGGGCCTAACATATGGGGAGAAACAAACCAAACCCTTAAGGAATCAGCCAGTCATAGCATGGGAGAATACTGTGTGGCCCTGCACTGGCAGATGGAGGGCCGATATGGCCGCCAGGTGCACCTTGACTGACGAGGGCGCCAGGCCCTGGGCTCTAAGGTGAAGTAGGTAGTCCAGGATAAGCTGGATCGGGGCGGCCACCGGGGAAATGCCCCACTCGTCCACCCATCTGGAAAACCGAGACCACTTTGCCAAGTAGGCTCAGTGCATGGAGGGTCGCCTACTTTCTAGGAGGACGCGCTGAACCCCTTCCGAGCACGTCCTTTCCTACCTACCTAACCATTGAGCAGCCACTCCGTGAGGTGGAGTGCCACTAGGTTGGGGTGGAGGAGGTGGCCCTGATTCTGGGAGAGCAGGTCCGGGCAGGACGGCAACGGCCATGGCTGTCTGGATCATGCCGGGGCAATCAGAAGGACCCGGGACTTGTCCATCTTTATCTTTTCCAGGACCTTGCCGATCAGCAGGAACGGCGGAAAGGCATAGAGAAACTGGCTTGACCAGGACAGGAGGAAGGCATCGGAGATAGCGCCCCATCCCAGCCCCACCCCTGGAGCAGAACCAGGGACAGAGACAGTTCTGCAAGTCGTGAAAAGGTCCACCTGGGGAGTTCCCCACACTTGGAAAAGTCTGTGCACCACCTCTGGGTGGACAGACCACTTGTGCTGAGAGCAGAAGTCCCTGCTCAAGTGATCCGCCCTCTTGTTCTGGGCGCCTGGCCGATGGAAGGCCTGCAGGCAGATGTCGTGGGTTATACAAAAGTCCCACAGCCTGAGGGCTTCACAGCAGAGGGCAGAAGATCGGGCCCCACCTTGCCTGTTGATGTAGAACATCGAGACTGTGTTGTTCGTGAGGACCCTGACCACCCGGCCCTCCAGGTGCGAGCAGAAGGCCATGCACACCAGTCAGACCACCCTGAGCTCCTTGACATTTATGTGGAGGGTCAGAGCCCGAGCTGACCACAGACCTTGGGTATGAACATTCCCCACATGGGCCCCCCATCCCAGGTCTGACACGTCGGACACCAGCTCCAGGGCTCTGCCCCTGAATGGGACGCCTTGGAGCATGTTTCTCGGGGAGGACCACCACCACAGGGAGGTGATCACTGGTTTGAGTACCGTGAGTACCAGCCTGTCCCTGGCCTGGGAGAACTCCGAGGCCAACCAGAGCTGGAGGGGCAGAGTCTGGCATGATGGACCGCATACATGCATGCCGACATATGACCCAAGAGCTGGAGGCACGCTCTGGCCATTGTCACTGGAAACCTTGTGATGGTGGCGATGAGCCCCTTCAGGGTCTCGAACCTGTCCGAGACCGCCACGATTAACTCTAATGTGTTGAACCGGGACTAACGTGGACTTGGTGTTGTTTACCAACAGGCCCAAAGTGGTGCACATGGACAGAAGGAGCGCCACGTGATCCCTCACCTGTGACTGGGAGCTGCCCTTGACCAACCAGTCATCCAGATAGGGGAAGATCTGGACCCCCCCAGTGCCTGAGGTGGGCCGCCACCACCGACATACATTTCGTGAATATCCTGGGGGCAGTGAACAGGCCAAACAGGAGGACCGTAAATTGGTAGTGTTCCTGCCCCACCGTGAAATGGAGGAAGTGTCTATGCCCCTCAAATATATGAATGTGGAAGTACACGTCCTGCAGATCGAGGGCAGCGTACCAGGCCCCGGCATCCAGGAAGGGGATGATGGAGGCCAGGGAGACAATGCAGAACTTGAGCTTCAACATGTACTGGTTTAGGCCTTGCAGGTCCAAGGTAGGCCTTTGGGATTAGTACCCCTTGCCTTTGAACTCCCTGGGTACTTCTTCCACCGCTTTTAGGCCCAGGAGCCGCCCCACATCCTGCTCGAGCAGGACCTTGTGCGAGGGGTCCCCCAGGAGGGATGGGGGTGGAGGGTTGTTGGGCGGGGAGGAAGTAAACTAGAGGGTGTAGCCCTGGGAGATGGTGTTGAGGACCCATCAGTCCGAGGTCAGCCGCGACCACTCTGGGAGGAAAGCGCACAACCGATTGGAAAAGGGAAGCTTTATTGGGGGTAGATCCCTGATGAGAAGTGGCAGGGCGCCCCCAGGTGTCCCATCAAAACTGCCTTTTCCCCAACTACTTGCCCTTGGAGGACCCAGGCTGGGGGGGCAGGGCGAGACTGCCTCCGTGGGCGCCTCTCATAGTCCCGCAACTTCTTATAAGTGGTCTCATATTTTGGGTGGGTGGCCTGAGTAGGAGTCTGCTGCGGCTTGAACTTAGGTTTAGCCGGAGCCGAAACATAGAGACCCAGAGTCTGGAGGAAGCAACAGAGGGTCCTGTGGCACCTTTAAGACTAACAGAAGTATTGGAGCATAAGCTTTCATGAGTGAATGCCCACTTCATCAGACGCAAGAGTCTGGAGGGTCGTGCGGGAGTCTTTCAGGCCATGCAGCTATGTATCCGTTTGTTCCGCAAACAGAGCTTTGCCATCAAATGGGAGGTCCTGCCGGGAGGCCTGCGCCTTGCTGGACAGCCCAGAGAGCAGGAGCCACGACGCCTTTCTCATGGACACTGCTGAGGCCATGGACCGTGCGGCTGTGTCCACTGCATCTGAAGCTGCCTGCAGGGTTGCCCTGGCAGCTGCTGTACCCTCCTCCACCAGCGCTTTGAACTCCTTCCTGTCACGCTCCTGGAGGGAGTCCTCGAACTTGGGTAGGGAGCCCCACAGATTGAACTCATACCGGCCCAGGAGAGCCTAGTGGTTCACCACTCGTAACTGGAAGCTCGAGGACGAATAAATTTTCCTTCCAAATGAGTCTAGCTTCCGCAAATCTTTATTTTTTGGGGTAGGGGCTGGCTGGCAACCGCTCCCTGTGTTTGACCGACTTGACCACAGGGAGTTAGGAGCAGGGTGGGTGTATAAGTATTCATGCCCCTTGGCAGGTACAAAATACTTGTGTTCCACTCTCTTGGAGATGGGGCCAATGAGGCCGGTGTTTCATAGAATCATAGAATATCAGGGTTGGAAGGGACCTAAGGAGGTCATCTAGTCCAACCCCCTGCTCAAAGCAGGACCAATTCCCAACTAAATCATCCCAGCCAGGGCTTTGTCAAGCCGGGCCTTAAAAACCTCCAAGGAAGGAGATTCCACCACCTCCCTAGGTAACGCATTCCAGTGCTTCACCACCCTCCTAGTGAAATAGTGTTTCCTAATATCCAACCTAGACCTCCCCCACTGCAACTTGAGACCATTGCTCCTTGTTCTGTCATCTGCCACCACTGAGAACAGCCGAGCTCCATCCTCTTTGGAACCCCCTTCAGGTAGTTGAAAGCAGCTATCAAATCCCCCCTCATTCTTCTCTTCTGCAGACTAAACAATCCCAGTTCCCTCAGCCTCGCCTCAGAAGTCATGTGCTCCAGACCCCTAATCATTTTTGTTGCCCTCCGCTGGACTCTTCCCAATTTTTCCACATCCTTCTTGTAGTGTGGGGCCCAAAACTGGACACAGTACTCCAGATGAGGCCTCACCAATGTCAAATAAAGGGGAACGATCACGTTCCTCGATCTGCTGGCAATGCCCCTACTTATACAGCCCACAGGGCATTTGAAATTTTTGGCCCCCCCTCATGGAGAGGGAAGACCACCCTGCCTGGTGCCGAGGACAGCACATTAAACAGGGAGTCGGAGGGCTCCTCCATCTTCTCTGCTTGGAGGTGGAGGCTTGATACCACTCTTTTCAAGAGTTCTTGGTGGACCCTAAAGTCCTCCTGTGGAACGGAGGGAGGCAGGGGCGTAATCGCCTCATCCGGGGAGGGAGAGGAGGCCGGCGTGGTACTTTGGGTGTCCATCGGCACCAGAGGGTCCACCACCTGGTCGGTCTCCGGGCACGGTGCCAAGGATATACGTTCCACCAACTCCTTCCTCGGTGGTCTGGAGAGGGAGGCCGATGGTCCTTCTGAGGCTCCAACCACCAAGCGAGCCCCCACCGGGGGCTGCGTCGGAGGCCACGGTTCCCACTGGTACCATTGGGCTGGCTACGGGGCCCCGTGCCACTGCACCTGCTGTGGCACAGGCGGGGCCGGCTGTTCGGCCTGGCTGGCCTGGCCCATCGATGGACGACTACGAAGGGAGGCCGGGTTGACATACGACCTGCCTCTGTGCCCGAACTGGGAGGAGCGGCGGCACTGGGAGCGGTGCCGACCACGGCACCGCGATCCCAACGTGGAGGACCGGTACAGTCAGTAACAGGTTCTCCATGATTGGCTCCGGTGGGCGGACCCGCAATGGTGAGATGCCGGCGATTGACGCCCGGGGCTGCGGAGGCGGTGCCGTGATGGGGTCCTGGAGCGGGACGCTGAACGGGAACGACATCGACGTCCGTGCCATGACCAGCTACGATAACCCCTCCGAGACGAGGACCGTTGGCGACGTCTACCTCGGTCTCATCGGCGTTCGCCCCTCGAGGTGGAGCAGTGCTAACAGTCTCAGTCAGACGGAATCCAACCAGACACCCTGGTAGACATCGACGGCGATCCACGTGGACTTTGCCCTGAACGGTTGCTGGGCGGCGAACGGCATCAAGAACGTTCCCAAGACCGGTACCGAGCTGGGGGCAACTGCGGAGATCCCAGCGGCGGCTTACCTCTGGAGCACGGGGCCGACATCGGCGGTGCTCCTGGTAACGGCATGGACATAACATCCTGGGCTGCCTGCAGGGCCTCTGGCGTGGAGGGCACCCGGACATCCGGTGGGCCTGCTCCGAATGGGCCAGGCTATTCCACTCAACTTGAATCGGAGGCCTAGTGGCCAGTGGGGATCAAGGACTGCCCGACATGGGTCTAGCCTCTGTCCCGGGTTTACTCCAGTGCTCTGGTGAAGAAGGCCTCTTTCTAGCCTTCTTGGCGTGCCCTGTGGATGGGGAGCGGTGCTGACTAGTCGATGGCGCCGAAGTGTCGCCACGCACTGACACTGCGGTGCCTGGTGCTGACTCGGAGCAACACGCCAGAGCCGGGGTCAGCGCCGACTCCATCAGAATAGCCCAGAGCCTAATGTCCCTCTCTCTCTTGGTCCGAGGCTTAAACGACTTGCAAATCTTGCAGCGATCGCTGAGATGGATTTCCCCCAAATAGTGCAGACAGTCCGCGTGTGGATCACTCAGTGGCATAGAACGCCTACAAGTGTCGCACAACTTAAAACCTGGGGCATGGGGCATGCCCTGGCCCGGGTGCTCTAGCTAAACTAAACTAACTAACTACAGGTACCATACACTGAACGAACAAGCAGTTTTGGAGATGACCTACAGCAAAGCTGGAGCAGAGCAGTTCCGAAGCACCTTCACTGGCGGCAAGAAGGAACTGAGGGTGGGGGGAGTGCGCAGCACCCCTTGTACCGTGCCATGGAGGCGCCACTCTAGGGGTCACTGGGGCTCTCCCCTACAGGTACTGCTAGGGGAAAAACTTCCAGCACCGGTGTACATGGTGAGCATGCACACCTATTGTGGGAATACACAAAAGCAAGTATCAGAGGGGTAGCCATGTTTGTTGCTTTTTACAGATCCAGACTGAGTCCTGTGGCACCTTATAGACTAACAGATGTATTGGAGCATAAGCTTTCGTGGGTGAATACCCACTTCGTCAGATGCATGCATGTATTCACCCACAAAAGCTTATGCTCCAATACATCTGTTAGTCTATAAGGTGCCACAGAACTCTTTGTTGCTTTACACAACAGCAATCACTTGAAGAAGAATTCACAACTTCCCTTGATAGTTTTTTCCAATGGTTAATCACCCGCACTGTTAAAAAATTGTGCTTTATTTCCATTTGAATTTGTCTGGCTTCGGCTTCCAGATACTGTTTTTTGTTAGGCCTTTCTTTTTTAGATTAAAGACCTCTTTGGTATATTCTAAATACCTGCTATTTTCCCCCCCATGGAAGTACTTATACACTGCAATCAAGTCATCTCTCAATCTTCTTTTTGATAAACTAAACAATTGAGCTCTAAGTCTTGTGTCTTGCAATGCAAGGCATTTTCTCCAAAGCTTGCATATTTTTTGTGGTTCTTTTCTGCACCCTCTCCAATTTTTCAACATACTTTTTGAAACATGGACACAAGAATTGGATGCAGTATTCCAGTATCAGCCTCACCAGTGCCCTATATAGAGGTAAAATAACCTTCCTACTCAGCACTCCCCTGTTTATACATATAAGTATCATATTAGCCTTTTTCCCCACAGCATTGTATTGCGTGCTCATGTTCAGCTGCTTATCCACTATGTCCCATAGATACTTTTCAGTCACTGGTTTCCAGAATACAGTTTCCCATTCTGTAGGTATGGCCTAAATTCTTAATTCCTAGATGGATCCCTTTGCATTTGGCTGTTTTAAAATGCTTCTAGCTCCATAGTACCCAGCCAGCCAACTTCTGAGCCGTCAGATGTAAAGATGTTGTGTTTGGATAGAGAATTTGTTCTTCTGGGCTCCTGGTTTAGAAGAGTGAGGACTCTTTCTGAATTTCTCTGATCTCTCCTGTTCCAAGGAAGAAGATCAGTGCCATGAGCTGCCATCAGAGTGAAGCTCAGATTTGCCCTGCCATGAGGTGGTGGAAGCATTAGTGGGCTTCAGTGCTGAACTCCTAACCAGTGCCAAACTTGATTTGGAGGACTGTGGATGGCTGATTGAATGTGTTGAATATCCTTTCTTGGCATCAGCAATGGGAGCTTTCAGGGTAGAGACTCTGCTTACACAGATGCTGAAGGAGCAGGTTCTTTGAGATAAGACTTCCTTTTTGGAGTCAGAGGAAAGTCTTTCCAAATCCGACACTCCTCTCAAGGATTGCTCCTGTAAGCAGAGTTTTAGCCAGTTCTGGAGTGGTGAGTTCTGATGAAGAAGGATCAGCATATGGGGCAACAGTCCAGAACGTGACTCTCATCCAAACAGAAAAGGGGGGGGCATGTGCCCTCCCCATGTGACTCCTCCCCACCCCCAGCCCAGGGCCCCCACACTATCCCCATCCCCTCCCCATGATCCATATCCATCCTCCTCCTGCTGCACCAGTGGCTTCTGCTGTACAGACACCAGGCAGGAGGACTCAGGAGATGCAGCTCCGTGGAAGGGCTGGGTGCGGGCTCCTCCCCGTCTTTCCGTTACACCATGACAGCTATAAATATCTTACTGGTACGGCACACCAGACGTACCACCGTACTTGCACCACTGGCGCAGAGTAGTAGTCAGAAGAAAAAAAAACAATGGGGGGGGGGGTGTTAACAGGGCACAAAAATATCCCTAAACTAAATCGATTATGTTAAATGCTAACATGTAAAAATATTTACAAAACTGATTTGATGAAAGGTCAGTACAGTATAGCAGGGTCACATTGTTGAATTTCTGTCCTGCTTCCACTGGAAGTAAGAGAGAACTGAGAGGCACTTGGGCCTGCTCTTCCCTTTATGGCCTCAGATGGAGGGGGTGGCACACAAAGACATCCAGGGCCTGCTCTTCCCTTTAGAGCCTCAGATGGAGGGGGTGGCACACAATGACATCCAGGGCCTGCTCTTCCCTTTATGGCCCTAGATGGAGGGGGTGGCACACAAAGACACTGTTAGCCCCCAGTGGACCCTGCTGGTCAAAAGATTCATTGCCCATAAGGTGTATATGCACCATAAGTGGGATCCACATGGACAGACTAGAAGTAGTTTTAACTTTCTTCTTGTTCCCTTGTTAAACAGGCTAGACAGAGATAAAATAAGTAAGTACATTTTATGATTTGCAGCATTTCCTCCATTCCTTCTGGGGCACTATGGTCTTTAATATTTAGTAGAATGCATGTGAAAGAAACCCCAGCCATATAACTGAATATAAAAGAAAATTGTAAGTGCCTAAAAGCATTTTAACCAAGAAAACACCATTAACATCACAAATAGAAAGGTGGCTATGACAAAAATTCAGAAAAACCCTTACAATCCCTGCTGAAAAGCCATGGCAAACTTAAAAAAATATTCTATTATAAATACAATTCTGCCCTTGTCATTTTCTGTTCCCTTTCTCTCAGTAATGTCTTATTTAATACTATGTTCCTTTGGACGGAAAGAAGAGATTTCTTCCATACAGGGTTCATCAGTAGCTTAATTCTTCACTTGTCAAATTCATAAGATTTTGTAACATTAATTAGTAGGGAACATAATGAGATAGTTACCTGTAATTGTTCTCTAAAGATATGTATCCCAGCAAATTGGAGCTTTCATCAGCTTAATAAGAACCCCATGATAGTCAAGCAGTTTATATGATGCATGTAAAAATAACGTAGCCATGTGGATCTTTTCAGATCAGACCACAAACCTTTTACAATTACAGCTGTAAGCCTTTACGCTAGATTCATCACAGGACAACCTGAAAAAAAACAAACCTCAATTTCTACAGGAGCATGCTGACAAGAAGAGGGATCTGGGGCTGGGACAGAAAAATGCTCTGGTTCTGCATAATCATAAGGACAGACTCTCAGCATGATGGACCTCAGCCACCACCAATCCTTAATAAGATTGAGACCCATATTTTTTCTCAATCAAGAGTTGCCCGCTGATCAACGGTGCTGCAAACAAATCTATCTCCACTTTCCCTATCATTCAAGAAATATCTGATCCAGTGACCACTTGTAGGTCTATCAACTAATTTCCTCCCATTTAAGTGCCTAAGAGGAATGTCCTGTGGTACACTACCCGATTCCACTCTTGTAACACTTTTAAAAGCAGAAGATATAAGCCTGTTGCTTGCTGTTTGTTCACATAAACCTTTGTGGGCTGATCAGGTCCACTCAAGAGACTCGTGCAGAGAAGTACCATGGGTAGTATACAGTTGTCACCAGGCTCAACATCTGTAGCCTGGCTCTGACAAATCCCCACCATTTCTGCTGTGTCCTAGATAGTGTTCTGGGAAGGGAAGGCTCTCAATTGAGTCACATCTAGTAGAAGTTCTAAGTACACCAAATGTCCCTGGGGAACCAGATAGACTTTTCTTGACCTGCTGCTCACAAACTGGGAAGAATTAGTAGGGGAAGCAAAGGTGGATGGGAACCTGGGAGGCAGTGACCATGAGATGGTCGAGTTCAGGATCCTGACACAAGGAAAAAAGGAGAGCAGCAGAATACGGACCCTGGACTTCAGAAAAGCAGACTTTGACTCCCTCAGGCAACAGATGGGCAGGATCCCCTGGGAGAATAACATGAAGGGCAAAGGGGTCCAGGAGAGCTGGCTGTATTTTAAAGAATCCTTATTGCGGTTGCAGGAACAAACCATCCCGATGTGTAGAAAGAATAGTAAATATGGCAGGCGACCAGCTTGGCTAAACAGTGAAATCCTTGCTGATCTTAAACGCAAAAAAGAAGCTTACAAGAAGTGGAAGATTGGACAAATGACCAGGGAGGAGTATAAAAATATTGCTCAGGCATGCAGGAGTGAAATCAGGAAGGCCAAATCGCACTTGGAGTTGCAGCTAGCAAGAGATGTTAAGAGTAACAAGAAGGGTTTCTTCAGGTATGTTAGCAACAAGAAGAAAGTCAAGGAAAGTGTGGGCCCCTTACTGAATGAGGGAGGCAACCTAGTGACCGAGGATGTGGAAAAAGCTAATGTACTCAATGCTTTTTTTGCCTCTGTCTTCACGAACAAGGTCAGCTCCCAGACTGCTGCACTGGGCAGCACAATACGGGGAGAAGGTGACCAGCCCTCTGTGGAGAAAGAAGTGGTTCGGGACTATTTAGAAAAACTGGACGTGCACAAGTCCATGGGGCCGGATGCGCTGCATCCGAGGGTGCTAAAGGAGTTGGCGGATGAGATTGCAGAGCCATTAGCCATTATTTTTGAAAACTCATGGCGATCAGGGGAGGTCCCGGATGACTGGAAAAAGGCTAATGTAGTGCCCATCTTTAAAAAAGGGAAGGAGGAGGATCCGGGGAACTACAGGCCAGTCAGCCTCACCTCAGTCCCTGGAAAAATCATGGAGCAGGTCCTCAAGGAATCAATTATGAAACACTTAGAGGAGAGGAAAGTGATCAGGAACAGTCAGCATGGATTCACCAAGGGGAAGTCGTGCCTGACTAACCTAATTGCCTTCTATGATGAGATAACTGGCTCTGTGGATGAGGGGGAAGCAGTGGATGTGTTATTCCTTGACTTTAGCAAAGCTTTTGATACGGTCTCCCACAGTATTCTTGCCGCCAAGTTAAGGAAGTATAGGCTGGATGAGTGGACTGTAAGGTGGATAGAAAGCTGGCTAGATCGTCGGGCTCAACGGGTAGTGATCAATGGCTCCATGTCTAGTTGGCAGCCGGTTTCAAGCAGAGTGCCCCAAGGGTCGGTCCTGGGGCCGGTTTTGTTTAATATCTTTATTAATGAGCTGGAGGATGGTGTGGACTGCACTCTCAGCAAGTTTGCAGATGACACTAAACTAGGAGGCGTGGTAGATACACTAGAGGGTAGGGATCGGATACAGAGGGACCTAGACAAATTAGAGGATTGGGCCAAAAAAAACCCTGATGAGGTTCAACAAGGACAAGTGCAGAGTCCTGCACTTAGGACGGAAGAATCCCATACACTGCTACAGACTAGGGACCGAATGGCTAGGTAGCAGTTCTGCAGAAAAGGACCTAGGGGTCACAGTGGACGAGAAGCTGGATATGAGTCAACAGTGTGTTCTTGTTGTCAAGAAGGCTAACGGCATTTTGGGCTGTATAAGTAGGGGCATTGCCAGCAGATCGAGGAACGTGATCGTTCCCCTTTATTCGACATTGGTGAGGCCTCATCTGGAGTACTGTGTCCAGTTTTGAGCCCCACACTACAAGAAGGATGTGGAAAAATTGGGAAGAGTCCAGCGGAGGGCAACAAAAATGATTAGGGGTCTGGAGCACATGACTTATGAGGAGAGGCTGAGAGAACTGGGATTGTTTAGTCTCCAGAAGAGAAGAATGAGGGGGGATTTGATAACAGCCTTCAACTACCTGAAGGGGGGTTCCAAAGAGGATGGAGCTCGGCTGTTCTCAGTGGTGGCAGATGACAGAACAAGGAGCAATGGTCTCAAGTTGCAGTGGGGGAGGTCCAGGTTGGATATTAGGAAACACTATTTCACTAGGAGGGTGGTGAAGCACAGGAATGCGTTACCTAGGGAGGTGGTGGAGTCTCCTTCCTTGGAGGTTTTTAAGGCCCGGCTTGACAAAGCCCTGGCTGGGATGATTTAGTTGGGAATTGGCCCTGCTTTGAGCAGGGGGTTGGACTAGATGACCTCCTGAGGTCCCTTCCAACCCTGATATTCTATGATTCTATGACATGTGGGTAGTTTATTTTAACCCCAGTAAGTATAGCACACTCAGTGTGGCACAGATTAATCCTTGCATTCCCTTCCAAGATGGCATTCTTGTTCAGAGATAACAGCCACCACATATTCATGAAACACTGTCAGCCTCAAAAGGAATATACAAAATTGGTAATTTTATTCCTCTATTACAAGTCTGATATATTATCCTGTGTTTTGATGTATCCTGTGAACGTATGCACCAGCAAGGTGTGCATGCATAGTCAGTCACTTATCTCTACAAAACATATAATTGTGTGTTTGTTTGCTTTTTTAGATAAAAATTAAGGTCCCTGAATTTCAGGATGTGTCTGAGTTCTCCTGTCATTTTGGGTATCAAGCACTACCTGAAATAAGATCACAATGCCCCCAAAGTCCAAGGGGCTAGGTCTACAGAGGGATTTAGGTAGTGCAATACTTTAGACACCTCTAGCCTTAGCTGGCAACTGAATAAGGTTTTAAGGATCGCAGTGATGCCTAAATGTTAGACTTAGGTACCTAAAATGGCATTTAGGTGCCAAGGTTCTTTTGTGGTCTAGTCCAGGCCAACTCTGCATCTCTGACATTGGCAATAGTAAGTACAATGCAGAAAAATACCGTTTTTGTCTTATTTATATCCTCACTTAAATGCAACTCTCTCTCTCTTTGCTTTCTCCTCCTGTATATTAATGCCCTTCCAACTGCTTTTCCATCTCATCTTACCACATCATGCACTTCACCCACAATCACTGTCTAATCTCATTCTCCACATCCTTGTCAACTGCAGCTCCTAAAACTAAAGCTGGCACAGTGAGCAAAGCCCCATTCACTGCACTCAGCTTCTCACCCTAAAGACCCAATAGCTCAAAGACAGTATACCACTAATAAGAGGAATCAGGAGCTCCTTTGGAGACTCTTTTCTTTGGGGAATAGGGAGGATTAGTTCCCGGAACCTTCTGATGTGGAGAGAGAAAAATTCCTAGCCTCTAACAAATGGACAAGAAAAGAACAATGTTGTCATCAAACTGCTTAAAGAATGTCCTTCTGCAGTGGTTGGGGAGAAGAGGGGAGTGGAGTTCAAAGGAGAGTTTGAACCAAGGGTCCTTGTAGCAATTCTTCGTTATCCTCTGTATTCTGTCCACTATCTTGGGGAACCTTAATGTAGAGTGGATCTTCTGTAGAGTCCCAAAGCCAAAATACCTCACAAAAGGTTTTACTAACTTGAAAAGATATTGAGACAAACTATCAAATTTTAACCCCAGATATTGCTCAGAGACAGCTCTGTACAAGTGAATTCTGCAGAAGTTTATCCAAGAGATCTGGCCTAGTCCCAGCTTCTGAACTCTACACCTAAGGTGGCAGTAAGGAAGGCTAATCTATTGTGAGGGTAGTCAGGCATAAAGAGGAAGGGAAATAATGTTTCCAAACATGTCCCTGAGATTGCCAACATTTCTTTCCAAAAACTGAGATAAATGGGTGGCAAGCTGAGACTAAAGTCTGCAGAATTCTGTCTTCTGATACAGACAAAAAAGCTGTAGCAATTTCATTTAAATTTTAAAATGTAGGTTTTTAATTATGTACAAAAATGAATAATACAGTCTCTACAGCAGCCCTTATGTTATTTATTTTTACAATAAATTGAATGTATTCTATGCGGTCCTATTTTCAATTTAACAGAAATGAATGGGACAGTTCATATTTCTCTGAGGTATGGTTACAGGTTTTTTGGAGATTCAGGAAGATAACACTGAATCACTCTATATTTCCTTTACAGTTTCAGTATTTTTTTCACAACGATGAGGTCTAAAACATTGAGAAAAGACATCTTGTATTTGGAGCCTAGTTGTGTGGCAATGGGATAGATTCTATGTAGTCCAAATTCCACACTTGAAGACTACATTGGACCCTGTAAATGAGCTGCAATCGCAGTGTAAGATTCACATGTAAAATTCTACAGAATTTTACTAGCACTTCTTCAGAAACTGTTACCCCTCAAAAGAGGACACCCATTGATATCAAACAGGCTACGGGTGCTTTTACAACTGGAAATACCCCATATCTGGATTGAGGAATCATTACTCCTGGGGAAATTCTGTGCCAAAATATTAAAAATTCTGCACCAAAAAAATTAAAAATTCTGTGCACAATATTTTAAAATTCTACATATTTTATTTGTCAAAATAACATAGTATAATCATGCTGGTTTCAATTATTTTGGTAACGTATTTAAACTGCAATACAATGGATGGAGAATAGGAGTGGAGAGCATTGGAGGATATCCCCAACCTCCCCCTCTGTCTAATAGTAATGTAGCTAGGTTTGACCCTTTATTTCTAGTTATTAGTCAACAAATATATGCAGCCATATGCTGAGTGTTACATCAGAGGCAACTGGAGAGAAAGTGAAGGCTGGGGAACCAAACTCACAATTTATATTGGCTACTGACCATCTCCAGAAATGTCAGTAGCAAACAGTTCATGGAGCACATTTTGATAGGAGATTTTTTCGGTCCAAAAATTTAGACCAGTTCTAATCACTAAAGCACCATAAGCATTTATAAGGCCATACTGTCCTTTACACCACTCTGGCAATGTAAAGGAGCCTTAGAACTTTTACATCTGTTTTATACTCCTGGGGGAATTCACAAAGACAAAGGGAACAATTCACTAAGCAGGCAGGCTGCTATAGTCTGCTCTGCCTGAGAGGACAGAGACTACCTCATGCCTACCTCCCCAGAACAGCCCAAAGCCCTGCCCTTCCATGCCGAGCATGCACAATAGCGAACGAGAGGGACAGTGTGTCTCTTTCTCTCACACGCACGAATGCTCAGCCCCCAGCGGCGATTTACATCTCTACCAGCTGCTCAGGGTGCTCGAACCAACCTGCCTGTGCTGCGGGGGAGGGGCGCATGACCACTCTTGCGGCTTCCCTTTACTTCCCTATCAGAAGCCATTTTTCTGCAGGGAACCAAAGAAATCTGTGAAGGACATGAATTCCGTGCATGCACAATGATGCAGAATTCCTCCAGGAATAAATCATCAACAAAAGGACTGAAGACTCTTATTGTTGTTCTGCTCTCCTCCCTGTGGAGATGAGTCATGCAAGTGGACTCTTCCCATCACCTGAGTTTGCAGCTCAGAGGACATGGCAGGAGGAGGATAAAAATCAAAACCAAAAAGAAACAAAGATCTCTATGCTGCGTGGACTTGTGGGTGGTGGTAGTGGTTTGCAAAGTGTTTCTAGCCATAAGCAAGATATCCCCAGCTGCTTAGCCTTAGCCTAACGGACAAATGGAGCTTGTTGATTACAGAAGCCCGTATTACCTTTTGAAATTTAAGGCTGGAACTCATTTGCGTATCTATGTTTGCTTGCTTTTGTAAATAACTCTCTAACTTCCTTTTCCTATTTAAAAACCTTCATATAGTTTACTATAGGATTGGCTACATGCATTGTCTTTGGTGTGAGACCCAAAGCACATCTGACCTGGGGGTAAATGACTGGCCCCTTGGGATTAGGAGTAACTTGAATATTATTGTGATTCTTGGTGTAAGGGGCCACCTATCACAGAGATACACTAAAATGCGGGGGGGGGGGGGGGAGAAGGGGGCAAAACAGACTGGAGTACCCAAGCTGGAGTGCCTCTGTGTTAAGGTTGTTCAAGTGCCTGAGGAGTCTGCACTTGGTGCAACTGGTTGGTGAAATTTAAGCCTCGAGCTCACAACCAATTTGGGGTTTGTGCCCTGGTTAACGGCCTGCCTTGAGTTGAGGCTGGTACTCACACGCTTGCATCACTGTTGGGACCATCATACTGGCATAGTTGTGGCAGGATTCACATACCACAGGTCAATTAAGTTTAGAGACCATAACCCCGCGCCGTTAAAATTTAAACTTAATATTGAGAATTTTTAAAGGCAAAATAATAGATATAAGAAGTGAACTGGAGTTCACGACAGGAAAGATCCTTTAAAAGGAAAACTCCAGATCAGGAGCTGAGAACTTTGCTCATAAATTTTGATCAGGTGCAAAGGGAAGAACATGAGATGGAGTCAGATCCAGAGGGTGAGAACCATCCTATCTCAGAGCCTACAGAGGCAACTGGGCCACTTGCAGAACCCAAGAGCCAAGGAAGAACATGAGCACCAGAGACTGATGGCAGAATTGCAGATCAGGGAGACTGACTGTATAAAAGAGTACCTGTCCTCCTTTGAAAGATTATATGGGATGCACAATATCCCAGTGGATAAACAGATGCCTATCCTCTTAACCAGATTAACTGGGAAAGTGAGACAAGTTTTTAATTATATGGAGAAGGGTGATGCTAAAGTATACAAGAAATTTAAAGAAATTGTATTGAAAAGATTTAGGATTACCCCTGAAACCTATTGATTGATGTATAGAAACCTCAGCCTATTAGACAATATTGCTCATGTTGAATATGTGCATAAAATGTGTAATTTTACGAGAAAACAGATAATGGGGGTGGGGGCTGAAGGTGATTATGGAAGATAGTCTGATCTGATGGCCCAGGAGCAATTGTTATGGGTAGTTACAGATGAGGTAAAAGCAGCCATCTGTGACTAAAAACCATTCACTGTTTTATAGATTGCAGAAATTGCTGATCAATATATAGTATCAAGGGCCCATAGGGGTACAAATCCCAGGGGAAGGGAAATCCCCTTGTCACCCAGGTTAAGCAAGGAGAAAGGATTGAAAATAAACCTAACCGTATTGGGGAAATTAGGTTTAGGTTTTATAATGACCCAACCAGTCCCAGTCTTTATTCAGGCCTAATATGATGGTGTCCAGTTTGCAATTTAATTCCAGTTCTGCAGTTTCACGTTGGAGTCTGTTTTTGAAGTTTTTTGTTGAAGAATTGCCACGTTTAGGTCTGTTATTGAGTGACCAGGGAGATTTAAGTGTTCTCCTACTGGTTTTTGAATGTTATGATTCTTGATGTCAGATTTGTGTCCATTTACTCTTTTGCATAGAGACTGTCCGATTTGGCCAATGAACATGATGGCATATATCACATTGGTAGATGTGCAGGTGAACAAGCCCCTAATGATATGGCTGATGTGGTTAGGTCCTATGATGGTGTCCTTTGAATAGATACGTGGACAGAGTTGTCAACGGGTTTTGTTGCAGGGGTTGGTTCCTGGGTTGGTGTTTATGTTATGTGGTGTGCAGTTGCTGGTGAGTATTTGCTTCAGGTTGGGGGGCTGTCTATAAGCGAGGACTGGCCTGTCTCCCAAGGTCTGTGAGAGTGAGGGATCGTTCTTCAGGATAGGTTGTAGATCCTTGATGATGCGCTGGAGCGATCTTAGTTGGGGGCTGTAGGTGATGGCTAGTGTCGTTCTGTTACTTTCTTTGTTGGGCCTGTCTTGTTGTAGGTGACTTCTGGGTACCCTTCTGGCTCTGGGAGTGGCTAGGGTCATTACAAAACCTAAACCTAATTTTCCCAATACGAATTTCCCCCTACTGTTGCTCACACCTTCTTGTCAACTGTCTGAAATGGACTTTTTCCTCCCTTGGTATCCTGCTGTTAATTGAATTGGCTCGTTAGACTGACCTCACACTTGGTAAGGCAACTCACATCTGTTCATGTATTTATACCTGCTCCTGTATTTTCCACTCCATGCATCTGATGAAATGGGTTCTAGCCCACGAAAGCTTATGCCCAAATAAATGTGTTAGTCTCTAAGGTGCCACAAGGACGCCTTGTTGTTTTTCCTGATACAGACTAACATAGCTATCACTCTGAAATCAGTAAAAAAGTGTGTGGCTTTGTCTTGCCTGGCTTGGACTGCAGGGAGGATGGTGAGGGGATGCAGCTCAGAATAATACCCTGGCTGGTGTAGATTTTTTGTAGGAGGAGGTTTGTTGCACAGGGAGGCTCCCGTAGGGAAAAAGACACACCCTGGTGAGGTTTTCAAGCAGCTGCTTTGTGCCTGTTATGTACAGGACAGAGTTGCTGCAGGTAGCTCATGACTGTCCCTTTGCTGGGCATTTAGAAGCGGAGAGAACTTGTGATAGGCTCAAACAGAATTTCTACTGGCCTCACATGTTTGAGACAGTAAAAGATTAGTAAAAACAACGAGGAGTACTTGTGGCACCTTAGAGACTAACAAATTTATTTGGGCATAAGCTTTCATGGGCTAAAACCCATTTCATCAGAGGCATGGAGTGGAAAAGACAGTAGGAAGATATATATACACATGGTACATGAAAAGATGGGAGTTGCCTTACAAGCAGGGGGTCAGTTCTAACGAGACAATTCAATTAAAGTGGGCTATTATCAACAAGAGGAAGAATCACATTTGTAGTGGTGATCAAGGTGGCCCATTTCAAACAATTGACAAGAAGGTGTGAGTAACAGTAGGGGAAAATTAGCATGGGGAAATTAGTTTTTAGTTTTTGTAGTGACCCATCCACTCCCAATTTTTATTCAGGCCTAATTTGATGGTGTCCAGTTTGCAAATTAATTCCAGTTCTGCAGTTTCTCGTTGGAGTCTGTTTTTGAAGCTTTTTCTTGAAGAATTGCCACTTTTAAGTCTGTTATTGAGCGTCCAGGGAGGTTGAAGTGTTCTCCGACTGGTTTTTGAATGTTATAATTCTTGACGTCTGATTTGTGTCCATTTATTCTTTTGCATAGAGACTGTCTGGTTTGGCCAAGGTACCTGGCAGAGGGGCATTGCTGGCACATGATGGCATATATCACATTAGTAGATGTGCAGGTGAAAGAGCAACTCCCATCTTTTCATGTAATATGTATATACATCTTCCTACTGTATTTTCCACTCCATGCATCTGATGAAGTGGGTTTTAGCCCATGAAAGCGTATGCCCAAATAAATTTCTTAGTCTCTAAGGTGCCACAAGTACTCCTCGTTGTTTTTGCTGATACAGACTAACACGGCTACCACTCTAAAAGATTAGTGTAAAAGTTGTTTTATGTCAAAAGCATAAGAGGTTACGGGGACCCAGCTAGGCACCTTTGCTGATCATTAAGGAGGTGTTTTCCAGAGTGTACACAGATATTGTGGTACCCCTACCCAGACCTTCTAGAAATGAAAAGGCTGTGGTGGATTCTGCCACCAGGTACCCTGAAGCCACAACTCTATCTAACATAGAAGCTGAAACCGTGGCTACTGCCCTAATTACCATTTTAGCAGGGTAGGTTTTCCCATGGAACTCTTGTCCAACAGTGGTGCAAATTTCATGTCTATGGTTTTCGAGAAGTTATGGGAGTTGTGTGGAGTGAGGCATATAAAAGCCACCCCTGATCATCCAGAGACCAGTGACGTGGTAGAAAGATTTAATGGAACATTGAAGTCTATGCTGGGAATGTACGTCATTTGGTGAGAAAATGACTGGGATGTGTTAGGGTAGATCTATACTTACAGAGCTTTTGCGCTGTAAGTTTCACCAGTGATAGGGAACCAGTGAAAGTAAAGCGCTGGTTTGTGTACTCACTCAATTCCTCAGGTGTCAGAGAGCGTTTACACTACCAGCACTTCCAGCGCCGATGAGAGCAGCGCTGTAGGGCAGCTATCCCACAGTGCAGCTCTCTCGATAGGTCTTGTGAGAAGCGGGGTTGAGTGGAAGGCATTCTGGATCCCTGCTCAGTGCCCCATGCTGCCCTGCTTCATGTCTCAGCAGCCCCATTACTTCCTTGTTTCTTTCATGGCATTTTTTTAAAAAAACCCTGCTGTCTGGCTGCTTTCCTTGCCATATCTACAAGCAAAGGGAAAGGGAGTTTCAAACTTCCCGGGGCTGATGTCTGTTTACTTGGCGTCAGAGCAGCGGCGATGCTGGCCAGTGCTCACTTTTGGAACTGTGGAATATCCTTCGGAGGCCAAAAGGTGCTTACACTGCTAGAATGCGTATTCACTTTCACAACAGCGCAAAAAGAACTGCGGTAAGAGCTATATGCCTCTTGTGAAGGTGGTTTTCTTTTTGCGGTGAAACTTCTGCGTTTCACCGCAAAAAGTCATTAACAAGTGTAGACGTTCCCGCGGTTTTAGTGCAAAAAGGGACTTTTTGCGCTTTAAATGGTAAGTGTAGACATAGCCCTACTGTCTTATTGTTATTCACATACAGCATTGTACCGCAAGAGTCCACATAGTTTGCTCCCTTTGAGCTCTTTTACAGGAGACAGAAAAGGGGACCCTTAGATTTAATTCAAGGATCATGTGAGGGTAGTACAGAAGATCCAGGTAAGACTGTAGGAAAGTATGTCACTTGTTTTAAAGATGATTTAAAGGCTATGATGGACTTAGTGCACCAGACCCTTCAAAAGAATCAGAACCCTCAGAAAACATGGCATGACAGGCAAGCTGGAGAAAGATCTTTTGATATTGGTGACTTGGTGCTATTGTTGACCCCAGTGAGGAAAAACCAATATGTAAGACTATTGGGAGGGATCTTTTGAGGTGACAGAGTGAATGAGATCACTTACGATGTAGAAAAGCTCTATGGCAGGGGAGCTTTGCACATGGTACATGTCAATAGATTAAAAACTTATCATGAAAGAGAGAGATGGTGGTGATTATGATTTGTTGTGCTGATGAGGGAACATTTACCAGCTCTTAATTAATTTAGTCAGAAAGAGTAAGGAACAGACTCCCCTAGAGAGTATTGAGGTTTGGGAGTGGTTGGACCCCACCCAAAAGCAGGAGATGTCGGTCCCCCCTTGAAACGCCACAGACAAGCATTTTCCAATCTGCCAGGTTTAACTAATAAAATGGTGCATTCCATAGGAACTACAGGGCTGTCCCCTGTCCCTAGCAGAGTATACTGGGCTAAAGGAGAAATGCAAAGACTGTTTCAAGATGAGGTGGACAGCATGCAAGTTATGGGGATGATTACTAAATCGAAAAGTCCCTGGCCATCTCCCATTGTAACAGTACCCAAAAGCATTAAAACCATGACGTTTTATGTAGATTTTAGAAGGGTAAACACCATCCTTACCTCAAACTTCAGATAGAGGACCCACTGGGTGGGGTGTGTGCGCAAAATTCATAAGTACTCTAGATTTAACTTGCAGTTATTGGCAAATTCCCTCAGATGCTGATGCCAAGGAAAAGTCAAGTTTCATGTGGAATCTGAACTGAGTTTAAAGCAACACCATTTGGATTGATTAATGTGGTGGCTACTTTTCAGAGGCTCGTCAAAGAAGTGCTGCAGGGTTTGCAAGCCTGTGCTTGGGCCTACACAAATTACTTAGCTATTTTTTGCAACTCCTGGCAAGACCACCTGAACCATGTTGGAATTGTGTTGCAGAGGCTTAGAGAAGCCAACCTCACTGTCAAGGAATCCAAATGTAAGACAGGGTCCAGAGAGGTACCTTATTTAGGATGGAGGGGGAGGGGGGGGGAAGTGGGTTTGTTTGACCTAATCCTTTAAAAGTAGAAGCTATTCGGAACTGTCAAACAAACCAGGAAGCGGGTCCAATACTTTATAAGCCTGGCCAGCTACTACCTAAAGTTTGTAAAGGAAGTTAGTGACATTGTGATTCCTATAACTGACCTTACAAAAAAGGGGGAACCAGACAGTGTGAGCTGGACTGAAGCCTGTAAAAAAAAAAAAGACTTCAAGGACATAAGAGGCTTTGTCTAAATAGCCAGTTTTAGTAAGCCCTGATTTCAGCAAACCTTTTGTGCTCTGTACTGATGCTTCTAACATTGGGTTAGCTACAGTACTTATGCAGCAGGGCACAAGAAGCACCTCAGTGCCTTCTTAAGTAAAAAGCTGACTTCCATTGAACAGCACTATGTTGTCATTGAGAGGAAATGTTATGCTATGATTTGGGTTATCAGATAACTTAAGTCATAATGATATAATAAAAAATTTAAGGTTCTACTGGACCGCTCCCCACTAACATGGTTGCACAGGACCATGGGGACCAATTCCAGACTACTATGTTGGAGTGTGGCTCTGGAAATAATCCATATCAAGGGAAAAGAAAATGAAGTGGCTGACGCCTTCTCAAGAATAGGGGGACCCTGAGGTGTACTTAGGAGTGCTGGTAACATCTCTTCCTACACCATTTTTGCGTTGGTGTAATGCTGGCAGGCCAGGTGCCAGCTCATGCCACAGCCCCATGTCTCAATTGGACACTGACAGATACATAGCTGGAATCTGTCTTGATCACTTGTGGGTTAATACTGATAAAATAGGTATTAGAATTATAAGAAAGTTTAGTGTTTAGACTATTGAATGCTTATGAGCTGCTGCATGCATTCATCTTACTTGTAATATTTGTATTCCATAGTGTAGTGTAATATTTGAGTGGGTGTATGAATCGCCACTACACAGAAGAGGCACATTAATTAGTGTGAAGAGCTGCTCTACTACAGAAATTGCTACCCCCCACCCTGAAAGAGAAGACCGGTTGATTACCAGACAGGATATAGGTAGATCTTACAATGGGAAACTCCACATATCTGGATTGAGGAATCATCAACTAAAGGACTAAAGACTCTTATTGTTGTGCTCGCCTCTCTGTGACCCAATCACCGGAGTTTGCAGCTCATAGCACTTGGCAGGAGATGGATAAAAACTAAAACAATCAAGGATCTCTATGTTGCTTGGACTTGGAGGAGGGCAGGCGACTCAAGGTATTTCTAGATATAAGCAAGAGTTTCCCAGCTGCTTAGCCTGGGTTAGCTCTAAAGGACAAACAGGGCTTGCTGATTATAGAAGACCCTATTACTTTCTGAAACCTAAGGCTGTAACTCATTCATGTGTCTATAGTTGCTTGCTTTAACCTTGTAAATATCTCTCATTTCTTTTTCCTGTTTAATAAACCTTCATATAGTTTACTATAGGATTGGCTACAAGCATTGTCTTTGGTATGAGATCTAAAGCACAACTGACCTGGGGTGACTAGTCCGTCGGAATCATGAGTAATCTGAACATTGTTGTGATTGTTGGTGCCACTGGAAGTAACCACAAATAACATTGCCTTGTCCTGCTTGAGTTTCCTCGGGACTCTTGGCAGGAAGGGAATCGAGGGGAAAAATGCATATAACAATAGTGCTGATAATTGGACAAGAAATGTATTCTCCACAGAGTGCTGGCCCCAACTGCCCTTGGAGCAATACTTCTGGCACTTCTTGTTTCTGTTTGATGCGAAGTGGTCCTACGATGGATGGCCTCGCTGCTGGAATATAACCTGGTTTACGAAGTCATCCAACTCCCATTTGTGGTCTCTGGAAAAACATCTTCTGAGACTGTTTTGTGTTCCAGGTCAGTGAACATCAGACAGGGGGACATGATGGCAAATACACCCATTCCTGATGTTGACAGCCTCTATGCATAAGCAGGAGTATCTTATCCCTTCATGCCTGTTGATATAATAAACGGTTGTCCTGTTGTCTGACATGACTAATGTATACAATCTGGATCAACTGCAGGAAGGGCTTCCACACTGAGCACTGCACATAGCTCCAATACATTGATATGGAGACTACGCTCTTACAGTGTTCAAGCAGCGTGGATAAAAATCGATGTAAAAAAAAATCTAAAAAAAATTTCAGATTTTTAAATTAAATACAGGTTTATTTTTTAGAAGAATAAGCCTATTTAAAACTAAATTTAAAATTGACAACCTATGTTAAAGCCTAAACTAATTATAATCTATTCAAATCATGTAAACACACAAAAATAATATTAAATACATATTACATTAAGTAAGTTTGCTGCCAAGTTATAAAGAAAGTCCACTGAACTGGTAGAATTCGCTGAGCACCTAGAACCAGAGTTTGCTGAAGTGTTGAATCAACTTTTGGCAGCAGTAGCCTCTTTTGCAGAGAGAACAGTTTCTTCCACTAGTTCAGTTCGATGACTAGTCCATTCAACGTTAAGAAACCAGTTGGGAGGTGAAAAAGCAGGAAAGCTTGTTTTCCCCTTCCAATCCATGAATAAATAAAAATAAGAGTGAGAGGATGAGATCTACTGGTTCAAACATCTTGGAAGCACATGGTGACCAGAAACAATTAATTCAATTCACTAAGTATAGTTAGTATTTCCTTTATTTAATAAAGTTAGTTTTAAATGCAAAACATGTTTTGATAAACTTTTGGATAATCTAGCACATTTAATGTAGCTTTGCTCAATTTCAAAAAAATTAAAATGCTATTTTTGAGCACTGTTAATTGAATTTGAATTTCCATTCAAATAGAGCTTGATACCAATTGCAAGTAAAAAAATAATCTAGTAAATAAATGTATCATTCACCATTTGCTAACATAAAAAGCTAAAAGTAAGAATCTGATTCTTACTTTTAGATTGCTTAAATAAATGTGTATAGATCTAGTGTATCCTGATGAGCAAATAGAAGCACCAAATTTAGAGTAAAGGCTATATTTATTTGCAAATCAGTGTTTTAATGGTTACTAACCAATGAGAATCAGTCTTTCCTGATGAAAATAATTGAAGTACAAATGCAAAACACGATAAAAAGGTTTTCTACTTGCTGATTAAAATCTGATTTAAATCTCTTTGATTTAAACAAATCCACACTGAATCCAAGTGATAGGGGCTTTTATGCCCTTCTAGATGGGCTTCCTAAACCAACAGTGAAGAGTCTGTAACTGTTTCTCTTCTGGTAGAGTCAGGATGACCAGGATTCCAACACAAACTGTCTTCACATTTTTCAACCTGGTGAGGGAGTCCAGCACCCACTGAGACCAAACCTGCAGACATCAGAGGTGGAGTCTTGCAAACAGTGTCATGTATGCGCATGATGATGTGCCCAAGAAGAGCAATGCAAGACTTCATAGATAGGGGACCCCACTTGCATGTCCAATTTGTAGCCCTGGGACCTAATGGAGTTAAGGACAGAAGGGTGGGTGCAGGCTGGGCATAACTCTGTCTGTGAGCCTGGGAAGGCTGCCTCACATATACAGCACCACTTGGATTTAACCTGCAGTTTTCTTGGCTGCTCTGCTATGCCTGTAAGGGGCAGAGGAGCTGGCAGGAGATACTGCAGCAGAAACTCAGAGATGGTTAAAACCCTCTAGGGATTAACTGAGCCAAGGAGGAGGAATGCTGAGGAGAGAGAACACTGCTCCCCACTGCCCAAAAAATGGGACAAAAAAGTTAAAATAGAAGGAGGAAGACTGGAACCAAGAGGACACCACTGCCTGCTGCTGCGCAGGCAGAGAATCTGGCAGCAAGCAGAAGGGACGTGGCCAGACTAGATGGTGGCCAAAAGGCTGATCCGCCTCCGTGAGTTGCTGAGAGAGGAGAGCAGCCCAGACGTCCAGAACTGTGGGAGATGCTGGAATGTGGTGGGGGAGTGGGGGCAGGAGACACAGAAGGTGAGACAGGGAAATAAATTAAAGAAAATAAATAAGATATAAAGAAAGGATTAACAAGCAGACTAGCTAACAGACACCACAGAGCTCTCTCTTAGGCCACAGGCAGTTGAAAAGGAACTGGAGCTGCAGCAGATCCACCCTCCCCTATATACCCTCTAATCAGGGCATGAGGATATACAGGGCTCAGGCGTGGACCATATGGATGCTGGTACCAAAATCTCTAATCAGAGGGGTTTAGGCATGTTCACAGACCTGAAGCGGAGCACTCATAGGGACAACAACTTGAAGAAGAATACTGGTATGCCTCGATGACACAGGTGGGCTGCCACTACTGCCAGAACCTTTGTAAACACTCTCAGCACTGTGTTCAGAAGGGTAGTGTATTGGTAATGTCCAAAGCCAATGGTAAACCTTAGGAAACTCCTGTGTGCTGAGTATATGTCTATGTGAAAGTAAGCTTCTTTCTGGTCGAGACCTGTATATCAATCTCCCATCCTTGGATCTGGGATTATCAAGGATAAGGGTGATCATCCTGTATTTCAGTGTCGCTTGCAGGTGTTCGATTGCCTGATATCCAAGATAGGCCTCCAACTCCCTTCCTTTTGGGGATCAGGAAGTACCTCGAGGTGCCTTTCCCTCTGACCTTAGGAGGCATAGGTTCTATGGCTAGCAGCTGAAGAAATTATTCCACCTCTTGTATCAGTATCCTGTCATGAGAGTGGTCTCAAATGGGACAGGGATGGCGGGTTGTAAATAGGGATGGAGAGATGGTATACCCTGTTGTGATAACCAGAACAGTGCTCTACTTATGGTATGGCTGGGATTTAGAGACCTTCCTCTTCAGAGCAGTGGTACAGACACTAAGGGAATGAAATGTGGCCATAGAGTCTCAAAGTGTGGTCATACATCCTTCTTTTTGCTAAATAAATGGTTTCCTTCAAATGGTAAATCCTCGACTGTCATCTGCACCTCTTTTGGAAAGCCAAACGAGTGGCGCTATGAGGAGCACCTCATCATGATTGCAGTCATCATCAAGTGAGAGGCTGTATCTGCTGCATCTAAAGCCACTTGGAGAGTGGATCTAGCCTCCAATTTCCCTCCTTCAGCTATGTAGTGACAATTTATTATATTTAATAAATTCATACTTTGCCATAAGCACCTGGTAATTTGCAATGTGAGACTAGAAACTAGCAGATGTATAATTCCTTCTACCTAATAGGCAAGGCTAAGATTATGTCACAGAGGTTGCGGAAGTTACGGAATCCTTGTTCACCTTCCTTGGTGGGTCTTCAGAGGCTCCAGTGCCTCTTGCTGACTATCTGCCTCTGGCTCCAGGCCTTCTGCGGCTCGGCTCTCTGGCTGGGTCACACAATCAAAACGAACCCCTTCCAGGATAGCAGAGCCCAACAAGCCTGTCAGTCTGCCCTCATCAGTGTTTTCAGCCCTTTGGTCATGTTTCCAAATGAGCCTTGTCTCCTTCTCAGGGCTTAAGTTAGGCTTGTCCCCCCTCTTCCTTGGGGTTTACACCACTTCACCGGTGGACAGTGGGGGAACCGAGGCCCTCTCACTATTCCATGTTCCAACCCAGGGACGTTATAAATAGCAGTTACGTATCACTGCTGCTTCCCTGAGCCTCTTCCCACCTGGCCCCATTATCTTCACCCGTTACCTCAGTGAAGTTCGCAGGTCGTCTCTCTCCCAGCTTAGCAAATGCAGCCAGACCCAAAGACTGGTTATCCCTCAAACTCCTTTGGCTACAGAGGAGCATCATTTTTTTCCTTGGTCCCAGCCAGGAACAGAACTACTAAGTTCCCTGTAACTTCCTCTATCTGAGCTTGCTGGGCTCTTATTGAATGCTTCCATGCAGCCTCTCTAGGCAGGCCTGAAGAGCCCACCTTTGCTGTTCCTTTCCTGGAGCAGGGTGTAGTATCATAGAATCATAGAATATCAGGGTTGGAAGGGACCTCAGGAGGTCATCTAGTCCAACCCACTGCTCATAGCAGGACCAATCCCCAACTAAATCATCCCAGCCAGGGCTTCGTCAAGCCTGACCTTAAAAACCTCTAAGGAAGGAAATTCCACCACCTTCCTAGGTAACCCATTCCAGTGCTTCACCACCCTCCTAGTGAAAAAGTTTTTTCCTAATATCCAGCCTAAACCTCCCCCACTGCAACTTGAGACCATTACTCCTTGTTCTGTCATCTGGTACCACTGAGAAGATCCATCCTCTTTGGAACCCCCTTTCAGGTAGTTGAAAGCAGCTATCAAATCTCCCCTCACTCTTCTCTTCTGCAGACTAAACAAGCCCAGTTCCCTCACCCTCTCCTCATAAGTCATGTGCTCCAGCCCCCTAATCATTTTTGTTGCCTTCCGCTGGATTCTTTCCAATTTTTCCACATCCTTCTTGTAGTGTGGGGTCCAAAACTGGACACAGTACTCCAGATGAGGCCTCACCAATGCCGAATAGAGTGGAATGATCACGTCCCTCGATCTGCTGGCAATACCCCTACTTATACAGCCCAAAATGCCGTTAGCCTTCTTGGCAACAAGGGCACACTGTCGACTCATATCCAGCTTCTCGTCCACTGTAACCCCTAGATCCTTTTCTGCAGAACTGCTGCTTAGCCACTCGGTCCCTAGTCTGTAGCAGTGCATGGGATTCTTCCGTCCTAAGCACAGGACTCTGCACTTGTCCTTGTTGAACCTCATCAGATTTCTTTTGGCCCAATCCTCTAATTTGTCTATGTCCCTCTGTATCCTATCCCTACCCTCCAGCGTATCTACCACTCCTCCCAGTTTAGTGTCATCTGCAAACTTGCTGAGAGTGCAGTACACGCCATCCTCCAGATCATTAATGAAGATATTGAACAAAACCAGCCCCAGGATGGACCCTTGGGGCACTCCGCTTGATACCGGCTGCCAACTAGACATGGAGCCATTGATCACTACCCATTGAGCCTGACGATCTAGCCAGCTTTCTATCCACCTTATAGTCCATTCATCCAGCCCTTACTTCTTTAACTTGCCGGCCGTGGAAGACCGTATCAAAAGCTTTGCTAAAGTCAAGGAACCATGGGGGTAGGCAACTTGGAGTTATAGTTACGGTTCCTCTTGATAGCGCTCCCCGCCCTAGGGTTAGGGTTCCTATGGGTAGGGTTCCCCATCTCAGAGTTAGGGTTCCTATGGAAAAGCCACTTGGAGATAAGATTAAGGTTCCTAGCGGTAGGCCTCTTGGAGTTAGGATTGCGTTTCTATGGTCAGGGCTTCCCGCCCTAGGGTTAGGATTCCTCTGGGTGGGGTTCCTGACCCTAGGGTGAGGTTCCAGAAGGGGTCCACAAAGGGTCTAGTTAGTATACCACATTACACTCTCCTCTGTAGCAATGCTGTGCCTATGAGTAACATGTATTCAACTAATTCCCCACCTTTTCAGTGTTAACTAGATGCTTTCCAGTGAATGATGAAATATCATTTGGGAGTTTTCTTTTTCATTATTTCATGGGTCATGGGATATTCGTATAATTGAAATGGAGGAAAAAAGAACAGGACCATCTTAGTCTGATAAATGGTTTGGCGTCCGTTTGTTTAGTAGCAAAAGTGTTAATAAAAGTCAGTGCCTATATTATATCCCTTATTATAACATCTGTTCTATAGATAGTTGTTGATTTTGTCCTCTTCCTACATTTTAACACTGTTATATTTCTATCCAAATGTGACAATTTGGGAGAATCTGTACAATTTAGGAATTGTTTGAGATTATGAACTCTGTATATGTCTATGTCAGACTGTAAATTCTATTTTGAGTGTGCATCCTCTCTGCCTTCTCTATTGGCTGATTGTCTTCATTTTTGACTGAACTTCCAGAGGCTCATGGCAAAAGAACAACAAATGAGGGTCATTCAAAGACTTAAAGTGTTCTCCTTATTGAAATGGAATAGCTCTAAACAGACTGGCTCCCAATCAGGAGAACTGGTTTATCAGGAGAGAGGTTGCCTTGGCAGCGAAGTCACCTGATGGGACTCTGGTCACTTGCTAAGGATGACCAGGGAGTAACTTGACTAAGGGACTGGAATGTTATAAAAAGAGCAGAAGCTACTCTTTTTGTTCTCTGTTCTTCTTTTCTCCAGCTCAAGTGGAAGAAGCAATAGGTGCTTGATGAGACCAGGGATCCTGCCTACCTTCCTAACATGGATGGACTTCCAAGGGAAGTGTGCGCTAGGGAGGGGCATTTCATTTAGGAAATTTGTTTTGTTCTAAGTGATTTGTACTCTTTTGTGAGTAAGTAAAAAAACAATAGTGTTAGAATCTGTGCAAAGCGTCTGTATCTTATATGCTTTACAGCTACCATGTGGTCCCTGGAAGAGGTAACCCAGAAAGTTCACACCTTTCGGAAGAGTTCTGGGGGAGGGAGTGTTCAAGCAATAGGGGGTGCCAGGAACCCAGGTAGGAATGCCAGACAGTGGGTATGTGCCCTGAGATTATGCTTGCGGATCCAAGTGAAGGGCAATGGCTGGGCTCCATTCAGGCTCTGCAGGCTTAAAAACACCCAGAGACCCAGCAGCTGGGTCGCATCGTAACAGTCTAGTTGAGTGGCCATCTATCTTAGGGTTTTCTTTGGTTACTCCTATTTAAAGGTTAATGACTGATGACGTGAAATGAAGTCTGCTCCAGTGTCCATATTTCTGTAGCAATGCAATACATTTTAAAATGAAAACGTTCTTAAAATAAACAATTTGAAAAATTATTACAGTAAGAAATTATGTTAATTAAGAAATTAAGAAATCAGAACCGCAAAAATATGTGCAAGTCACAATCACTTCTATTTGGGAGATGCTGCTGCTCTTAGGTTTGCAGGATCCAAACCTTATCCGAATCAGTCACAGGTAGGTTGGGCTGTTTATTATTAATTATTATTATTATTTATTAATTCTTCTTCTTCATATAAGTAGTGCCTGAAGGTCCCAACAAAGATTAGGGCTTTATTATGCTGAGCAATGTACATACACATAGCGAGAGACATTCCCTGCTCCAAAGACCTTACAGCCTAAATAGACAAGACAGACAAAAGATGGGAGAGGAAATGGATAGTGATTTGACCCAGGTCACAAGTAGAACCTGGAATACAACTTGAGTCCCCTGACTCCCAGTGCAGTGCTCTGTCCACGGATTACACTGCCTCTCTGCTGCACTGTTCTCTCCAGGTTATCTTGGTTATGACTAGAGCTGAACGAATAGTTCACAACAAATTTATTCAAAAGCTTAACCTTTTTTCCTGTTCCTGAATTGTCTACAAACAGATTGGGGGGAGGGGGGGAAGAGGGAAATTCCCGTGTCCCCAGATCTCAGACGGATGAGAATTCAAAGACAACAGGGAAGAAATACAAAAGTAAAAAATAGAGGGAGCAATGTAACACAAATAAGAGGACAAGAGGAAAATCAATCACAGAGCAGGTGTTGCCTAAGAGCTCATCCAGGATCACCTAACCTACAGTAAAGAAATAAAATAAATATTGAAACTGAAACACCTAGTTATGGCATTTGATGTTTTAGACACATACTTCTGGCCTAAGTAACTTGGCAAAAACACTGCAAATGACACATTTTTAGCTATTATAAAACAAAAGAAAAAGAAAAAAAAGTTAGCAGCTACATCCTTGATAATCCATAGTTGTGTAGAGATTTTCAAATCCATTTAATTACTCACCATATGTGATTTTCCCTTTTTCTTCTGCATCTATAGCTTTAAAAAGGTCTGTTACATTAAGCTCTGACACACCCAAAGCAGTCTTCAGAATGCAAGCTAAGTCGTTTTCTATTATGGTTCCATTTTGTGATTCATACATCTATGAAATAAGGCAGGAAGACAAATTATTGCAAAGCCAAGTACTAATTTTCAGAAGAGCAACACATTTAAAATAATTTTATATGGGTAAGATTTGTTTCTGAAAAGTCAAGTTAGTCTCAAATTGATAATGATCAAGCGAGAGCTTGTGGGTGGCCTATCCGAAATAAATAAAGGGTAGACACAGCCAAGTCATTTATGAACCACTGTGCACTTAGTCAAAAGATTGTGATTAATTTTTCCCTGCTGGATGCTGAACTGATGAGCTTTCATATATAAAAAACAGCAGCTCTACCACTTGAAATAAAGGAAAATGGCTAAGAAGAAGAACTGCCAATAATAATCATAATAAAATAAATAATAGTAAATCTTTTCACACGTACAGTGCTTTCTATGTGAGGATCTCAGAATACTTTATAATCATTCATGAATAAAGCATTATAAAACTTTGTAAAGTAGTTGATTATCCCCATTTTACAAGAAGGGAGGCATAGACTTTGGAGCCCTGCTTGAAATGCATTAGGCCTAATTTTCAGACCTATTCTAAAGATATTAAAAATAACAAATGGGTTAGAGAAGTAGATTGGAAACTTCTTTTCAGTCTTCTATAATACAACAAAATGGGGATAACCAATGAAGCTAAAAGTTGGCAAACTTTATATGGATAAAAGGAAATACCTTGTCACACAAAAATTAGCACGTAGAACTCATTGCTGCAAGACTTCAAAGGCCAAGAGCTTAGTAGGATCAAAAAGGATTAGCCATTTTATGGATAACAAGAATATACATACCGTATATACATGTTCATTAGCTCGTTTCGTTTATAGGCCAACCCCCCAAAATGGATAGCAAAAACTGTATAACCCTTTCATAAGCCAACCCTATATTTCAGGGGTTGGAAGCCGCTGGTGGGTCGGGACGTTTTGTTTACTTGGAGCATCTGCAGGCATGGAGCCCCACAGCTCCCATTGGCTGGAAACAGCGAACCGCGGCCACAGGGAACTGAGGGGCTCCATGCCTGCAGATGCTCCAGGTAAACAAAACGACAATGTATTAGATATTCAATTCAATGATTCCATAGAGTTTAAAATCATCAAATTTTGGTGTAGACCCGTTTATAAGCTGACCCCCGCTCTTTGATGTGTCACTTTTTTATCAAAAATATTTGGCTTATGAACGAGTATATATGGCAGTTACAACAGCATTCTTGCACTTTCCCCCTAAGTAATTAGTACTAGCCACTGCTGGAGACAGATTACTGCAACAGAAAAACTAGTTTGATGCAATTCCTGAGTGCTCAGAGGCCAATACTGAAGGTACGGGTCCCAAGCACGGTCAAGGGATATCATCCTGGCAGGATTTCCAGCACCCCACTCTTTCCCTAGTAATTGAAGGAGAGAGGGCCTTGGATTCACACTAGCATGCTGCCCTTGGACTTCAATACTGAATCTCTTCCCATCTTTTGGGATTGCTGTGTCTAGCAGGTTTCAGTCTCTGGCTGGTAGGCGTCTGATAAATTTTTCAAGTCCTAAAGGAAAATATTAAAACCTTTCACTTCAAGAGATCATTCAACTAAATTATATCAGTAACACAACTGATCACACACTAATAAGTGTTAGCACATGGCTGAGGACAATTGTGCAAAGACACATACTCAGGGGTCAGTTGAAACATTTTGACAATCCCAACAAGCTGTGCAAAGATTTAAATCCTCATTTAAATTACCTGGGTTGGGAAAAATAATTAGAGTGGTGGCAGGGGGGCATGAGATTGAACATAACTAGCTTTGGCGGAAATCGGAATGAAGACAGGAACAGGTGGGTGAGAGAGGGAGGATCAGAAGGAGAAAGAGGGGAAATTATTGCCTGTATTTCTGCTTCTTTGAAGACTTCATCTAGTAGGTCTCTCACTCCTGGAGTTGTATTTTCTAGAATACATCCAGCAGATCTTCCATAGCTCAAGTCTTTTGGCCTTCTAGGGCAGCAGTAACAGGGGAGTGTGAGAGCCAGGCTCCTTACAGGCTGTTGCATGTCACCCTTAGGCTATATTATGGAATTACTGGTCGCAGTTACATAGTGAAGGCGGAGTTTTGCCCTGAACACAAGGCTTCAACCACTTTGTTATTTATAAAAAAAACCAACAACAGTGTATCCTCCGCAAATCTTACTCTTTGAATACAGAATGAGAATAGAGAATTTTGTGAAAGGTTACAGTAAATCGGTTTATAAATTAAAATTAACTTTAATATGGGTCCTTTAAGAAATTTAGTACCAGGTGTGAAAGCTTTTCTTTCTCCCAAATAATTTTGACAATAGAATAATGCAGAAACTGCAAAATTCCTAGAAATCTTGTGTATCAGCTACATCTGAAGCGTATTTATCTATCTATCTAGGCTGAACCAACCCCTCAGCCGGAAAGTATTAGCCTTCACATTTGAAATAGGAGTTGAGAACCACATCTGTCTGAGCCAGCATAGAGCTATGAGGCTCTTCCAACCCCTTCTGCCAGAACCTATGTTACCAGAGGGATTCATGGGAAGATGTACAGGAGTGTTCCTCCACAATTAATGGAGAAGGAATTCCTTACTAGAATATTGACGTCCACCTGACCTGGGCCTGGAGGTATCCTCGAGGGTCCTTCAACCTTTACAGTTGGGTTGGGTTATGCATCCTGATTGGCAGCGACGGGGGTCCAAAACACCGACCCACATTGGGAGGGGGCTTTGGCCAACCATGCCAATGCCTACCTTAAGGTGGTGAGATCATTCGCATGCATATTAACCTTTTCCTGTAAGTGGGGAAGAGAATTATTAACTAACAGGCTAACATATTGGGGTCCTATTGCTTCTTCTCACATGTGGCTGAGCCATGCAGCACCCATTCGCAGATGAAACTGATGCAAGGATTAATTTGCCTTTTCCTTTAGGTTAGATAAAATTGCTACCCCAGCCTCCTCTGGGGGCTGGTTGTGTTCCAACAGGGCTACTGTTTCTTTAAAGGACTTTTGCCCTGTCCTATACTCTGGGGGTAAAGTACTCCACAATGCTTGGTCAACAGCGAGCTGTAAGATTTTAATGCAATCATCTTCAGGCAGCGTAAACACTTAACCTGTCTCCTCCACACAGCGATGGAAGAATTTTCACTGGGCCAACCTGTTTGGCCACCAAATCTAATGTTTAATGTCTGTGACCACTGCAGTGGGGCATGGGGTGTCAGGAGAATTGCTATCTCCAGAGTGCTCCTCAAAATATAATTCCTGGAGGTGCAAGTATTGGTGGAATAATCCCAACTAAGCACAAACTCTTCATTGACAGCATCCCCATAGCAGTGAAGGACGACTCCAATTCAGTGATAGGGTGAGGCTGACGTGGGTACAAAGGGTACAGTTTGGGTAAACACAATAGATGGGGGAAAAGCCTGTGTGGTCTGGGTGTAGGTATTGGCCATGACTGAGTTGCCAGTATCCTTTGCAGGACAGGTGGCTGCAGGTGACCACCCTCCTTGGTGAGTCCTGAAGAGGCTGCATTCTCCTGAGCTGGATGGCCCTAACTCAAGAGATGAGGATAATGCTCCTAGCTTTGTCCTGCCCTGTGGCACTAGGGTGGGAACATTTTTTTTTATTGGTTTTAGTCAAGAAATCCCAGCCTCTCTTGCAGTGGATGCCTGTGACACTGCGTCTTCTAATCCCATGACAAAATTGGTTATGGGGGGGGATATCAATTGGTCCCCCTTTTACTTTACTTGGTTGAAAGTATATGCTGCTCTTTAGTCTGTGTCTCTGCCCCCGAACTGAGCTCCAGCTCCGTGTCAATCTCCTGACTCCCCTCAGAACTTCCCTCTTAGCTAGCAGTCTCCACCTCCAAAAGAACAAGTTGGGTTCACTTAATTCCTCCTCCACTTCTGCTGTACTCAGGCCCCCCTGTTCTGTTTGCAAGTGACCTATCACTTCAAAATAATCAACTTCCTCATTTAACTTCCCCTACTGCAGGGGAACTTCTCTGCTCTGTAACTGGTAGCCTTCCAGTGACCTTGAGCAAGCAGAAGCCTTAGCCTGCCAACAATGCGCTCCGTCCCAAACATCCTATGTTTGAGTCTGACTTCATTCTAATTTTTTCTCCATTTCCTGTCTCTCAGTAAAGAGTCAGCTATTCCCCAGTAGAGGAATGCAGCTGGTCTTTTAACTGCTTAGTAACTTTTCTCTCTTCCTCAAGAGCCTGTGATGTCTGGCTAAGCTGATACACCCTCCTTTTTAACTTAAGTGCCAACACGTTACATGCCACAAACATACATTAAATCAGTATCCCTTTCAATTCTCTAGCCTGCCTTCCCTTCCTTTTGCCTGTTTCAACCTCAGACACCTGACAACATCCCATGGGTTAGGATGCTAAAAAATTGCTTGACTGTCCTTCAACTGCATCAAGTCTCCTTCATAATTCTTAACGTTCCTTTTCACAAAAGTCTCTAACACCTTGTTGAGGGTGACCATCACTAGGTCTCCAGAAGTCTCAGCTGACTTCCTTTCCTATTCCCTAGCTAATAAGCTTTATCTTACTTGCTGAATTCTAAGTCTGCACAATATTTAGCACATAATGTGGACATCCCTTCCAAAATGGTAAGCCTCTTACCAAGTTAAGCGGTTATAACATTTACTCAACTCTGAACAGTCCCAAAAGCTAAACTGGCTCCATGCCTAGTAGAAGGTACGCAAGTCCAGAATTAACCTGTAGAAGGATGGGGGTTACTTCCCTCTCGTCCCTTGTTGGCTACCGTGCTCTAGCAGCTCAAGAGGCATTTACCCTGCTTGGGCCCACCGGGCACTGTGGCTGCTAGGGGCAAACTGGCACAGTCTTTCCACAATGTATGGCTCAGGGCTGCAGTCTGGAGGAGCTGTGGGACTTTTGTTAAACTCTGCCAGTCTACTCACACATCTGGACAGGTGCCAAATTGCTGCGGCCTATTGGCAGCTAAAATAAAATCAGCTCCCTTGCCATCTCAAAGTGTGGGTCACCAGGCCCTGATGCTACTGCTTATTCAACTTTAGGTACCTTTACTTAGTTTCACAACACAGCTCAACTTACAAAGCCACCTTAACACATGTATAAAGCTTCAAACAGCATGAAATCCCCCCCACTCTTACTGATTATATTCATTTAAAAAATTTCCACTTAGTCCCTGATTAAAATTTGAGGGTTTTAAAAGGTTCTAGTCCCAGAATCAGGCACAACAGAATTAAGTTCAATATCTGGTTGGAAACCCTGACGTATATAGCAGCAATACTCATACTGAGGGCAGAGCAAAATTTAAAAACATTTAGTAGCATAATGAGTAAAAACCCAAATGCTTCAACCCAAATTAAGGCATAGTTATAGTGCAGTATGAATGGTGTCCTGCACCATCCCTTACATATAGTCACAAGGAGACCTAGTAGTGGGAGACAGGTTGTGTTCCATGATGGTTTAATCCTGCCTCTGGCACGTCAAACAAGTCTGATGGTCAAGATTTAAAAGCTTACGTGGGGATTTGGCCTATTATAGGGCTTGTGACTGCCATGAATATTCATATAAACACCTGGCCTCCTTTGTCCATAACTGACTTACCCTAATAACGTTGGGGTGTCCTTATTCTATAGGTTAGTATATTAGTGATTTCAACTCATCATATATGTCAATTTGTTGCCAAGGCAAATTTGTGGTTACACACCTGCTGATGTTCCTATCCTAAAATGTCGAAAAGCTGGTATTAGTTCATATTCCTGCAGTTACCCGGTATGACTTTATACAAAAATTCCCATAACGTAATATTTCCAGGTCCCCAGTAACTCAGGGTATCTATTGGGTAACTCACTTATGCTAAAGCTCATAGACCTCAAAGCCTTATGCTAACTTCTCAAGCTAGATTACAGGATATAGGCCTATAGGTTTCTCGTGTTACAGCTACATAAAATACCTTTAAGCTATCTCTGTGGGCTACAGGTCTTTTCTCAGCACTAGAAGTAGAGCACTGGAAGTTTCTCATTCAGTCTGGTATCAGACAGACACTTGCAGTTTGCCCCACCAGAGGAAATTCTGATCTGCCACACTCTAATCTGTGCATTACTTACGAGGAACTATAATGGATTCACTCAGTGTCTGAGATTGTGTTCTCGTTCTCTGCCAAGTGCATGGCAACTAGGAAAGACTTGTGGGACAGAGTCCACTCATGCAGGAGTTTCTCACACAGGGGTCTGACTGTAAAATATGGTGGCCTAATTGTCCTTTGACTCAGGACCTTTCAGAGACCTGGTATCTTAAAAGTCCTCAGAATGTACAGGACAGCCTCATCTTCAGAACTACTATGTGCAGCAGCTACTCCTGGAAAGACCATGCCCCCTGGATGTGAAGCCTTTCTGCGTGATCTCATCAGACCAGACACATCCATAGTCCCCACAATATAGACCAGAAGTTTTTTGGAAATCCAATCCTAGTGGTAGATTGTCCCTGACTGCTATGAGACCTGAGAAACCTTGAGACTTATTAGGATGCAACATGAAGAATCTCTGATACTTGATTCCATTTGAATCCCCAAAGGTCCACTGAAACCATCCCATTTGGAAATGTATCATGGGAACAAAGAAGTCAGCCCTGTTACGGCCAGCAGTCCCAACATTCATAGCATGGCCTAAGCTGTCACCTGCTGTCTCTTGTTTATTCTTTCTACCAGAATGGAGATATCTTGGATTCTGTGCCAGGGCAGGAAAGATTAGAGTTTTGAGTACAAAGCTCTACTAGACATACCTAAAGTCTAATAGGAATAAGTTAGGACTTTGGGAAGTTTATTATGAAACCTAATGACTTCAGCACCTTGATGGTGACATAACTGATCTTTTTAATCTCTCCCAAATGCTGCCCATCAATCATCTGAGTAAGGAAACGTGGATTTACAGCCTTGACAACTAGGATATGAGTGCTTCCTAGTACTTCATGAAAACAAAACATTAGACAAAAAGGAAAAAAAACAAAAATTGACAATCTGAAATGCTTGCCAAGCACTGGAAGTCTATTTGCATGTGTGTGCCTGAAAGTCCAAAGTCCACATTGACTTTCTTAAAAATAAATAAATTTAAAAAAAATGGTGCTGGCTCCCAAAATGATTGTCTTGACTCTTTAATTTTTTCTACATACTAGTTCAGTTCCCCAATATCTAAGATTGGCCAGTGCCCTCCTGCCTTTTTGACTAGCAGGAAGTAACTAGATTAAGGCCCCTTATTTCTTTTGCACAATGTCATAGGCCTGATGGCTGTCTTTACTAGGAAGGATTTATTTCCTGCAACATCACTTCCTGATATTGAGGTATCTAAGAGAATTGCAGGGCTGGGGAGAACTGGAGAGTTGTTTTTATTTTAAAAAAATCTGAATGTATTGTCCAACTGACAAGTGCTCAGGACCCATGTTTCAGTGATGATTGGCAGGGAGTGAGGGAATCACTGGGGCTAAAAGCCTCAAAAAATTGGATCTTGAGATAGAGTTGGCAGGCTGTCCATATGCGCCACAACCTCTCCAAAGCACTTCAAATTTTAATGCTTGGAAAAATGGAGCTTAAGAGCCTTTGCCTTAAGTTAGTGGTGAGGCCAAGTGTCCTGACAACGGGGGTACTGAGCTCCCTTGAAGACAGTCATCGATACGAAGGATGGATTTCAAAGAGAAAGCTTTTCCCTTCTCTTCTTTAGAGGAAAGCCATGAGGGATGAGACAGACTCGAAAGAATGTAATGAGCCTTTAGCATATTTTGAATTTTGTTATGATACTTCTATCTTCTACCAGTGAAGCTCTCCTTGCTATATGGAAGCTCCTGGAGCTTCTTCTGGACCTATAATCCAACTGCCTACAGCCAAGACCATCCCTGTGGAAATCCACCTCTGAAGTAGCAGCCCCTTCCACACTGACATCAAAGGCTATCCAAACTTGATACTAGGCCAGGTCTATACCCTCCATAAGATTCTTGAGTTTTTGTGTTTGTTTCTCCTTAGGGGAAGGCATTAACCCAGGGAAGTCCTTCACAGTTTACATGTGTAAGCCTGGTAATCCACAGTTCTGAGGCTACAACTGCAGACTGATAAACCATCTTTGAAATGGATTTCAGTTTTGCAGGTCTAAAATCTGAGGTGCACAGCACTGAGCATAGCCCTATAGTTATAACCATCTCAAACCACCAGGCTGTGTCTTCTTTGCAGAGGCTACATCTCATCCGAGGTACTTGAGCTCAGTACCATCAACTTTGAATAGTGGAAATAAAAAACAAGGACTTTGAGGAGCTTTGAGGGTGACTGTGCTGGGTGCTCTGGAATTAAGGCTGCCTCATAGGACTTTGCAAGGGGAGGGTGTGACGTTATCGGATTATATACGACCATGTAGATCATTGTTGCTAGAACGGTTATATAATTGCAACAAATCTTGTACAAATTATGTCAAGTAAGGTGTCTATGGAAAGGTTAAGATTTGCTGAATATGATTATGCTATTTGTATGCATGTATCATTTTTGTATTTGAAATTATGAGCATTGGCTCTATACCTGTATTTCAAACATGTTTGCTCCTGGGGTAACGCCCACAAGATATTTAGCCTGCACATCTTGAAGGGACTATTCAAATTAAGTGGCCCATTAAGGAACACTTAACTCACAATGGACCATGGAAGATGCCTATCTACACTTAATGGACTTTCCTACTATGACTAAGCAAAATCATGCATAGACATGTGACTTGCCCATGGGTCTCCAAACACCATCTTGCTACCTGTAATTTTCCACTAGCTGTGCTGAGGGCTTTGTTTGAAACAATGGATTTCCCTCCACATGGCAGAAGCTATAAAAGGCCCGGGAAACACCTCCATTTTGCCTCTTTCCTCTGGACTATGAACTTATACTAATGGGAGCATTCTAACCAAAGGACTGAGGACCTTCCATTGATTTGTAAGCAACCAGAGACTTGACTTAAGCCAGCAGTTTATTCCATCACTGCTACAAGCCTGATCCAAGAAGTTTGCAATTATTGTATGTATTCGATTCCTTTAGCCAATTTTAACTCTCACCTTTCTTTCTTTTTATAAATAAACCTTTAGATTTTAGATACTAAAGGATTGGCAACAGCGGGATTATTGGGTAAGATCTGAGTTGTATATTGACCGGGATGTGTGGCTGGTCCTTTGGGATCAGAAGAACCTTTTATTTGATTAAATTGGAATCATTCATCTTTAAGTCTAGTGTTTTTGGTAGTGATACAAGGACTGGAATACCTAACGGAACTGCTATTCTGATTTCTTGTTAGCCAGTGTGGTGAAACAGAAGTTTACTTTTGTTGCTGGTTTGGTATATCTTACGGGAGAATAACCACCAGTTTTGGGGTGTGTCTGCCCCATTTCTCAGCAGTTTGTCCTGAATTTGGTATTCTGAGTTGTGACCCATGAAGGCATGGTTACAGTGGAGTAGTCAGCAGGATCCACAGAACCAGGTCAATTAAAGCTTTGGATCAGAACCCCATGCTTTTGAAATTTGATATTGAGAGTTTTAAAGGTTAAAGATCAGTGACCATGAGCCAGATGGCATCAGCAGAAGCAATCAAACTGCAAGCCCCAAGAGAGAGCCTATGTCTTGAACATGAACAAAGACTGGCAGAACTTAGAATGCAAGAGAAGAAAGCCTTGGCCCAGCTGGAAAAAGAAGCTGCAAAGAGAGCCAAGCAAACTGAAGAGAGAGCCAAAGAAGCTTACTGGAGACAAATGGAATGGCTGGCTGCTGAGGAGAGGGCTCACTAGATGCAACAAGAAACTGCCAGACTTAAGATCCAAATCAAAAAAGTAATGGAAGAACAGCAGAAACTGTATCCTCTTGGAAGTCCAGTTTATAACAATGCTGGTATGTTGTATGACTCTAAGCAGTTGTCTGTGTTTAACCAATTATGCTATGACTAGGGAGAGTGTCTCTCTAACCTTGGGGAGGTGGAAAATAGCTGTTTCTACAAAAAAGCAGTTTATATGTAAATGAAGTTTCTGAATGTGTCTACTATCTCAGAAGTGAATCTGGAATTAGATGAAGCATAGAGAGAACTCTATGCTCAGGAAAATGTTTCTCTAGAGCAGATTAAAGTTGATGATCAGATTAAAGCCCTGAGGAAGAAAAGGGTAGATTTTTTTTGTTGGTGAAGGACTGTTGGCAAGTGAAGTTTGTGAATGTAAGCCTGAACAAGGTAGAAGTAATTTATTTAAAGTAGCTCAGTGTAATGAGACCATCTGTGGAGAATAGCAGTTTATCTGTTGGAAGTGGCAACTTGCCTGTTAAGGAAGCTGTCTCACTTTCCAAGTACACCTCTACCCCAATATAACATGACCCGATATAACACGAATTCAGATATAACGCGGTAAAGCAGCGCTCCGGGGGGGCGGGGCTGCGCACTCCAGCGGATCAAAGCAAGTTCGATATAACGCAGTAAGATTTTTTGGCTCCCGAGGACAGCATTATATTGGGGTAGAGGTATATATGTCTGAAATCATCCATGGGTGCTGGGACAAGGGAAAGGATATCTCCAACTGTTTGTCTATTGAGAATAGCAGCACGCTTGCTGAGGAAAAGTTTTTCTCCAATTCTTTGTCTGTGAAGCAGACAGAAGAAGTCTGTCAACCTATGATGATTGAAAATTTATCAGTTGCCTCAGAGTTGGTGCTGGATTTAACTAAAGCCCAGGAAGGAAATGTTCCTAAGTTTGTGTCTGCTAGGGAGAATGACATTGTAACTAGGTCACATCTAGTTAATGTCATAAAAAAGTCCCAGGAAACAAGTGATTCTGGTGCTTCTATTTTGATGGTTGCTAGTGTGTTGCTGAGTAAAAGTATGACAACTCTGTTTAATCAGGTTGATACCATGGCCAGGGCACAGGGAGAATACAAAGGTAATTTGACTGTGTTACTCACTGACAGTGTGGAAACTTGTGACAAGAAGGGAATGGTCCCTACGCTTGTGTGTATTGAGCCTGGTAACCTGCATGTTGCCAAGGAAGGAAGCTGTAAAGGGAAAGAGAGTGCCTCTAACCTTTTAACTATGGAGTCTTGTAGCTTGCCTGAAAGGGGGTTGTGTAAAAATCCTCCTAATGGGCCAGAGATGATTCTGGGTGTAACAAACTCAGAAGGAGTTGCTTGTGGCTCAGCAGAGCAATGCTTCTGTGAAGCAAGATAAAGGTGAATTGTTGCTAAAAGAAGCTCCTAAGGAGAAGAATTCCTCATTCTAGTTTTTGCAAGCAGTTTGCTGTAACTGAGGGGTGTGGAAGTGAATTAATTGAGGTAAATCAGGATGAATTTCTGTCTGTAGAAGGCAACAGTTAATTATTTGTTGAGAAATTTGTTTCAGTTCCTAACTGCCAGAGTCTTTCAGGTGTATATGAACTCACTGAATTTGCTTTGGAAAAATCTAGTGTGGATAGCTTAAAACAGGGGTTCTCAAACTGGGGGTTGGGACCCCTCAGAGGGTTGCAAGGTTATTACATAGGGGGTCATGAGCTGTCAGCCTCCACCCCAAACCCCACTTTGCCTCCAGCATTTATAATGGCGTAAAATATATAAAAAAGAGGCTTGCTATGTGAAAGGGGTCACCAGTACAAAAGTTTGAGAACCACTAGCTTAAAAGGAGGCTTAATTAACTGATATTGTGAACAGTTTATGTCTCAGGTTCAAAACAAAGGCTGGATTCCTGGCTTTACACAGCAGAGCAGCCTTGTGAATAAACCCATAGATGCTTTGGATATGTCATGTGATTTCTTAGTAAGCTCTGAGACATCTAATGCCTTGTGGATACAGAAATTGATAGCTGAAAAGCAGGAGAACTGTAGTTCAGAAATAATTATAGAAAATGGTTGTGTCTCTTTAAGGCATGGTGTCGATGCAAACTACCTAGCTGATAAGGGAGGAACAAAGTTACCCTTAACTGTTAGCAGAGAGGACATACCTAGCCAGCCAATGGATTCTGTTAAGCAAGAGAGCTCAGAATTTGACCCTACAGGACAGGGAGGAAGGGAAAAACTTAATCCTGCAAATGGAAGCCACAGATTAACCCTAAAGTGCCAAAACCCCAAGGGTATTGAGCCAAAGGCATGGCATGACAAAAATGCTTGTAAATGTACACTTGTAATGCATTTGATGTTAATATTAATGCGAATATTAACTCTTGTGACTAATGTGTTGCTGATACCAAAAACTGTAAAAATGTACAACGTGCATGAGCTTTTGGAAAAACCCTTGAACATGTTGGGAGTAATACATAAGAACTCACTATGTGCTAGAAGCCTTTATGGTTATAGTTTCATTACACGACAACATACTTTATGTTAAAAAGTCTTGTGATACTGATATTTCACAGTTAATGCCTGTAACCAGTCTTGAAACTGTACACAGAAGAAAGGACATTACACACCTAATGTTCTGTATGAAAAGGGAAACTGAGGCACGCTACCATGTTGCTTTCATGGCTAAATGCCAAAATTCCTACACTATGAAGAACATTAATATCTACATTGATTTGATGCTGTTGGGTTCTAAACATTTGCCAGAACTTGTATGAATAAATTAGCTATTTTCTATAGCTCATGGCAAGATCACATGAGACATGCAGAAATTATGCTGCAAGAGGAGATCCAATCCATTATTGGTCTAGGCAAGTTTTACCTTGGATTTGTAAAGGGATTAAATAATATTATTACTTGCATAAATGAACCTTACAAAGAAAAAGCCTGTTTTGATCAAACTATGATTTTGATAAACCATTTCTGTTATACACTGATACTTCTAATATTGGGTTAGAAGCTGTAGTAATACAGGACCAAGAATGGGAAGTTCCTATGATACATTCAGCCGTGTCTGGGACACCCCATCCTGCATCAATTTTGTGTTGGGGGTGTGATGTTATCTGATTAAATACGACCATGTAGATCATTGTTGCTACCACTGTTATATAATTGCAACAAATCTTGTACAAATGATGTCAAGTAAGGTGTCCATGGAAAGGTTACGATTTGCTGAATATGATTATGCTATTTGTATGCATGTATCATTTTTGTATTTGAAGTTATGAGCATTGGCACTATACCTGTATTTCAAATATGTTTGCTCCTGGGGTAATGCCCACAAGGTATTTAGCCTGCACATCTTGAAGGGACTATTCAAATTAAGTGTTCATAGTGGATATAAAAACCAAGGACTTTGAGGAGCTTTGAGGGGACTGTGCTGGGTGCTCTGGAATTAAGGCTGCCTCACGGAACTTTGCAAGGGAGGACCTCGAGTCTGCACATGTGCCACTGGTCTTGGCACTCAAGTCTGAGCTGACTCAAATACATGCTTCAAAGATCCTTCCTTCATTGCATTCTTGACCAGCTTTGTGAGGAACTTATAAGAATCTCTGTGGTATGTTTCAATCAGGGAATGGAGATGCTCACCATGTTTCTTGGCCATGCAGGGAGGTATCTCTTGATGTATATTGCAACCACGCACATCATGAGGCTCCCAGCCAGAGAACACAATGGGTACAGCTATCCCTTCTTGGACTTGGTTCTGTCAATGAGATAATTTTTGAAGCCGGACACCTTGTTTCTTTCCTTCTTGGAAAACATCATGTTGGAAAAGAAAAAATAGAAAACCCTTCTAATTAAATAATGCACCAAAGCAGCAACAGGGATACCTGAAGATGCTGAGGAGGTACAGGAGTGAGGAGACACTGATGTGCCAAGCTGAAAGTACTGAAGATTCAAGATATCAAGTATACAAGATGCAGGCAAAAAGAGATCAAAGCCACAGAATACCAAAGGAGCAGTGCAAAGTGCTGAAACAGCAGTGCTAAAGTGCCATGGCAAAGGTAATGAATCAGTGTACTGCAAGCAAAGCTGCTGGAGTGCCAAACATTAAGCAAGGGGAGTGAAGTGCAGATGCACTGAAACAGGTGGCATGGAAGAACCTACTTGAGCCCTGAATGAATCAACTTAGGCAAAACTAGATGCTGATTAGGAAGGTTAGACAGAAATAGATACCACTGAGCTTATCACAAAGATGACCATGAAGCAGGGCACTCCTCTACTGCCTGCAGCCAAGGAAGAACTGGCATAGAATGTCCAAGCAATGGTGATATAGTCTAAGGCAGGGGAACGTAATGCAGAGGCCTGGATCAAGCTCTATTCTACTGTTGTTGCCCTCAGTGGGCAAGAAATCTGACTTGTGGGAGTTGGAACTGTTTTGCGCTAGATAACACAAACCTAAGAGTGAGAACACTGTACAGATGTCGTCAACTTCTCCCTCATCTCAAAGTGCCAAACTACCATTTCAGCAGTGGTTTGGAGCTTCCAACCACTTATTACCAACTTTCTATTCAGCAACTAAGGACTTGTCTACATGGTGGGGTTATGTGCTCTATAGGGGTGTGATTTCCAAAGCACACTAATGTGCTGCACATTAACTGGTCTGTGTAGACCGTGCTGGTGTGCACTGAAGGTTCCCTAGTATGCTTCAACGTAGAATAAATAGTACTAAGGTGTACTAAGGAACCTTCAGTGCATACCAGCAAGGTCTACACGGACCAATTAATGCACAGCGTGTCAGTACACTTTGGAAATCACACCCCTGTAGAGCACATTACTCCACTGCATACAGAAGCTCTGAGAGAAGTGTCTGTTGGGACACAGAATGCTAGTAAAAGGCAGCTGGGCTTCATATAGGAGGAAGGAGAACTGGTCTAAAAGGGTCAAGGAACCTTAAAAAAAGAGCAAAGAAGGATTACAAAAATAAATTTAAAAATATTCAAAGTAGTAGGGAAAAGGAGTTTCTAACATGTCCCCTACTATTATCTCTTATCCCTTTGCTGGGAAATATTTTCCATTCCCCTCTCCAAACTAAAGGTGTATTTTCTTTTTAAAATAAGGCATTTTAATGAATGAGCAATGCTTCTGAAGATATAATCTATTTCAGGATGTGTATTAGTAGCCTACTTGTGCATTTCTCAGATGGATGGAGGCACTTGGCATTTAGCTTTGGTGCTAACTTGGGCTTATAACTATGAGCCTACTAATGCACACTGTTGTGTATTATTGCTATGGAAGGAAATGGTGACTATATCATTTACAGTATCAGGAAGGGCATCGTTCTTCATTCCACTGAACTATGTCACAATACCTCTTTCTAAAACCTGCAACATTTTGATTGCAGCTAAATCAGACAATGCTGCAAAGCATCAAGTTAACAAGAGAGTGGTTTAAGTTAAAAAAAAAAAAAAAAAGACAACAGCCCCCAGTTCACATTATTTCCAGTTGTATGCTGCATCAAGTGCGGAATAGTAATCTCTTTCTTATCTTCTGAAACACTTTGCTCTTTAAGAATTTGCAGTACAGCTGTAATCCTTACATGGGTCAACATATGACACTAGAAGAGCTGTTGTAATTAATCTAGACTTTAAAAGTAGATACTCAATTATACAGAGAACAGGATCAAAAAAGATAGAGATGTCATGCAAAATACTTACAATGATATAACAAAGTCTATAATATACTTTTACTCTGATCATCTTTTTTTATTCCTTAGCCACTCATGCTCATAATTCATATTTAGTTATGAATGCAAGACTTGCAAAATTAAACCAGAGTAACAACTCTAAGAGTACATCTTTAATTAATTTAAGTCCTGGATAGCTACATCTCTTGCTTAAGGGTGTGGGTTGTTTTTTTGTAAAATTTGTATTTCACTTGGAGAACTGATATAAGCGATGCCATCAAAAGAACTCTTTTGCCAGTATTAGCTGCATCTACATTAGCAGGGATTGATGGCATAGCTATACCGGCAAATATTTTCTAGTGTAGACCTGGCCTTGGGATAATGGAGGACAAATATTAACCCCTCCCAATTTCCCCTATCCCCTCCCCTCCAAAATAAAAAAAGCCTGTTGAATTTCACTACTTCTGCCCCTGACAAATGCAAAGAAATCACAAATAGTAAAATAAATACATATGGATTATTTCTTTACCACAGTCTCCCGTGCAAACAAAGTCAAGTATACCCCAGTGTGGACAAGTCTCTCTCTCAGAAACTAAGTGGGTTACAACTGGCCAAGTCAAACATATGGCGTAAGCCACTAATTGCCACCCTCATAAATACGAGTGACTATTCAAGAAGCTAATGTATCTTGGCTCTGACTGATAAGATCACAATATGACACAGAGCTAGCTAAAGACAATACTATATCAAATGAAGTATTAAGTTATCCTTTTTAATTAGAATGCAATGGAACAAGTCACACCAACACTGCAAATATGTACCACATATTTGGTACACAAATAGACTGTGAATTTATTTTTAAACCCCTACAATATATCATTATTAGTGGATCTGACATTAAAGATTTCCCTAATGCTTAATATATAATGCATTTTACTAGGACCTCAGAAGGTGAGCAATGATCTCCAGTCAGATAAGTTATTTTCCCTGAAAGACTCCCACCAGTGATCCAGACTTTGCCAGCTCCTTCTCAGCTCAAGTCTATCCCTGCCTCCCCAATCCTGTCTCTTCCAGATCTTGTGCTAGTGTGGTCTATACTGGTGGCTCCTGTGACTTACAGGAGTTGGGGGAGGGGGGAAGGAGAGAGACTGGCAATCGAAGGCATCTCAGAGAAGAGCACCCCTGTGAACCACAAGAAGCACAAGATCCTGGTGGTAGGGTTGGGGATGAAGAGGGCAGTAGCAATCTAAACAATGAGATGAGGGAGAAAGGTGCACTCCCGTGAATCAAACATGTAAAATTTCACCCCAAAACGTAAGTGTTTCAGAAAATTTTAATCATGTGGGGAAAAAAAAGGTTACAACAGAAACACATTTTAATAAGGCATAATCACAAGGGGTAAGGGGTAAGTTTGGAGGTTTCAACATAATGGCCCCCAGTCCTCCAATGCAACATGCTAATGCAGATCCCTGTAGAGACCCACCAACTCAATCGGTCTCAGCTCATGCAGAGGAAAGCATGCTACAATCATATGATGGGACTAGTGCCTAAATCTGTATTTAATTATTTCTGAGGTGCTTGATCTCTGAAACTAAGCAATGTATTAATGCTTTTTTTTAAAAAGTGTAAATGTGAATAAGAAGAATATATAGAATAAAATTCAGTCAAATCAAATTGATTTTTTAAAAATAGTTCTGTATTTTCTACATATTGTAAGAAGAACGTTTAAGAAGTTGCTACTTGCCTTAAATGCCAACTGAATGGTTTCTAAAGTTTTGGATGGCCTACATACTACAGATAGAGCAGTCACATATTCCCGTAGATCAATTACACCATCTTCATTCTGTAAATAAAATAAATCATCAGAATTCTGTCATCTGCCTCAGAACTCCATAAACATTTAACAGCTATTAAAGGAATATTAAAGATTATTAAATATACTATACACATAAACCCACATGAAGATATTCTGAAAAATGTTTGTAAAATTTAGAGGTTGAGATTGTCAAAGATGACTAAAGGAGTTAGATGCCCAATTCCCACTGAATTCCAATGAAAGAGGGGGGCCTAACTCCCTTGGTTTTTAAAAAAATACCAATCAGAGGGTATAATTCGATGCCAAAATTTGCATTTCTAACTTGGAGTGGCATGGACTGGAGAATGAAATGTACCATAGAAAGGAAAATATATACTGATCATATCTTTTCTAACTAACAACATGAAGCTCAAATTACTATGATCAAAATTCAGTCAAAAAAATTTAGTTTTAACAGTGAAAAGATTTAATTTTATTTTCTACCATGGTATGGACAATGGTCATTTTCCTAATACCTTGTTTGGAAATGGATGTCAATTATAGGGTTTGGTGCGGTTTTGAAAAGTTATTCTACAAAAGTTTTCACTTGTATGGCCAAAGATGTCCTTATGGATCTGATGGAATACATCACTATTTCTTCCAGTGGATAAATATACCTTGTTTTGAAGGATAATTAGGCAAGTTAAGATTCAATTAGCTAGAGTAGATTTTGATACCTTGTCATCTTTGTAATGGAGATGGTACATAATGCAGAGGCTATGGACTCCTACCCAGATGTGTTGTGTTAAAACTTGGTTATAGCATCCTGGAAAAACGTGCTGGTACTGTCAAATGCAATCCACTCCTGGCATCCAAATGGAACATCACTCACAGTGGGTTATGCAAATCTTCATAATATGATTGTCCCTCTCCTTTGTTACGTTCTCTGACCAGCAGTGAAATAGCTGACCTTTAAATCATCGCTGGGCATATGACTTAACAGCTCAGAGAGATGGAGAGGTATATACTTCAACTTTTCAGCAGTTCCAAGAAAACTAAATTATCCATCCACAAGGCCAATGTACTGATGAAGTAGCAGACATTGTAATCACTGACATCAATGTCTTGGCCCCACAACCCACCTTTCCTTGCACTGACCTAAAATATCTCTATGGTTCATCAGTGAATTATGGCAGATGAAGCATGTAGTCAGATTCAAACTCTAGGATCGTAAAATCTGATTTGAACCCATCTGCTGACAGCACAATGGGTTTAGTACAGGATTATGCCACTTTGCTAAAGGAAGTGAAAGTCCCTGTCCTCCGCCTTTACAGCTGCAAAAATCAGCAAAATTATTTTGCATAATGAACTTGCAAGTCACTTGGCTTACATAAACCAAACATCAGACCGAAAATCACTGAAAAGAGCTCTCATCCCATTCCACAGAAAATTCAACAAATATAAGATGAACTTTTTGAAACAGAAAACTTAGTCAGATTTGGTCCCACTGCATATGATGAATCACAAAAAGCTCTGAAAATTGTTGAGTCATCACTTGTAAAACAAAACTTCCACCCCAACTGATGAAAGCCCAACAGAACTGAGCTCAATTCTATTGAAATTATTAACACTTTCTTTAGAGAAAGCAAACCTGCTAGCCTTCCTGAAAAATGCAATACCCTGCTTGAACCTCACCAACACTTGATACTGGAATCTCTCTTTACCTCCCTTTAGAATCATAGAATATTAGGGTTGGAAGACACCTCAGAAGGTCATCTAGTCCAATCCCCTGCTCAAAGCAGGACCAACACCAACTAAATCATCCCAGCCAGGGCTTTCTGATCCTGTCCTCTACACTCATGTTAGGACTAATTATTATCTAGACAATTCCTGACAGGTGTTTGTCTAACCTGCTCTTAAAAACCTCCAATACTACTACTTGATAGTACTATCATACTACTTGACCCCTGCAGCTTTTGTCAACTGATCACTTAGATATATAATATACAAGTGGGTCAGTAACATTAGTGTAAAACTCATGGACTAGAGATAAGAACAGGTTTATTGTCTTGCACTAGTAATGTTTCCCTCAAACTGAAAAGAAATCACTCTGTATAACTGACCTGTCCTCTTAGTTACAAATTCACCAATCTTAGTGTCATATGAAATGATTTTATACTTTCTTCTAGATCACTGATAAAGATAGTATTGAGAAGAACATGCGAGACACACCTCCCCCCCTCCACCACCACCACCACACACACACTAGAAACACTCCTTATATGTAATATACTTGGGCTTGTATAAGGCATTTGACTTGGTACTGCACAACATTCTGATTAAAAAAAGTCAGTGCTATACAATACTAATAAAGCACATATTTAATGGAATGAGAAGTGGCTCAAAAGGGGGTATTTTTAGGGAGATTCCACCTGAGCTCTGGACCGGATTAGCCAGTCATTGAGATATGGGAATACATGAACTCCCTTTTTCCTGAGGAAAGCCGCTACTACTGCCATACATTTGTTGAAGACCTGTGGGGTGGCTGACAGGCCAAATGGGAGAGCCGCAAACTGGTAATGGGTCTGGTTCATGGCAAATCTTAGGAACTTTCTATGGCCTTGGAAAACTGATATGTGGAAGTATATGTCCTTTAGATAGAGGGTGGCATACCAATCCCCTGGATCCAGCAAAGGAATGATGGCGCCCAAGGAGAGAGACCATGCGGAACTTCAAGCTGTTGAGATGATGCAGGTTTAGGTTCCGTCTGAGATCCCCTTTGGCCTTTGGAATTAGGAAGTAACGGGAATAAAACCCCTTTCCTCTTAGATAGTGTGGAACCTCTTCCAAGGCTCCCACCCAAAGGAGGGACTGAACTTCTTGTTCCAATAGTTGCTTGTGAGAAAGATCCCTGAAGAGGGATGGGGAGGGGGTGTGGGAAGGCAGGGTGGATAAAAATTGAAGGATATAACCAAATTCTATTGTGTTTAGAACCCAACAGTCCAAGGTAATGTGGGTCCAAGCAATGAGGAAGCAGGAGAGTCGTTTGGAAAACAAAGGGGTAACTGGATCCAGAACTGAGGGAATTGATATGTCGTCCTCAAGAGTCTCGTCAAAACCAGTGCTTCTAACTACCTGAGTGTTTAGGGACAGAATGCATCAACCCTGAAGAGGAGACTGGTGGAGGGGTGTCTACGTCACAATCCTTTGCTCTTCCTCATCCGCTGGTCCTACCTGGCAGGTTGCGCAAAATAGCGTCCTGTCTGTTGAGGCCCGTAGTGTTTTCTGGACACTGCCGGTGTATACAGACCCTGAGATTTTAGGGTCGCCTTGGAGTCCTTAAGTCCATGGAATTTGGCATCTGTTTGCTCTGAGAAGAGCGAGGGCCCTTCGAATGGGAGATCCTGGAGGGTTTGTTGCACCTCTTGAGGAAACCCCGAAGACAGTAACCATGAGCTTCTGTGCATGGTAACAGCCATAGCCATTGATCTGGCTCCAGAATCGGCAGCATCCAAGGCTGCCTACAGGGACACCCAAGCTACTGTCTTCCCTTCTTTGACTAGCAAAGAGAACTCCTGTCTGGCCTCTTGAGGGAGCATGTCCTTAAATTTCTGCATCGCCTCCCACATATTAAAATCATAGCGACCTAGCAAAGCTTGCTGGTTCACTATTCGGAGTTGTAGCCCACCCGTTGAATATGCTTTTTGGCCAAACAAGTCCAGCTTTTTGGGGTCCTTTGCCTTGGGCATGGGGTCTGTTTGACCTTGATGGTCCCCCTCATTGGTGGCTGCCACTACTAGAGATCCTGGCGGAGGGTGTGAAAACAAAAATTCATACCCTTTGGCTGGTATGAAGAATTTCCCTCCCTCCTACAGCCAAAAGGATGGAGCGCAAGCAGGGGTCTGCCAGAGCACTCAAACTGGGTCCATGATCACCTCATTAAGGGGTAAAGCCACTCTTGAGGGACCCGCTGCTGACAAAATGCCCAGTAACCGTGTGTCATCTCTCTGACCACCTCAACTTGGATACCCAAATTCAAGACCACCCGCTTTAATAAGTCTCACGGCGCGGTACTGGAGTGTCCTACTTTCTGAGGCCACAGAATATGAATGCCTTAAAATGGTGCCCTGACTCAGGAGAAACCCCCATGGGTTCCAAAAAGGCCATCGCCTGGGTTCCAGTCCCCACGGTCCTGGAGGCCAAGTGTTCGGGGGCACCATAGCGCCTGAGGCCCAGCAGGGGAGTCGTGCAAGTGGTCTTGATGGTGAGGAGAGTAGAAACCCCACTTCAGACTCCGATGAGGAAGACGAGCTGTGGTGGGGAGACCAAGGCAGTACTGACCCTCTCGGTGCCAGCGTACGGCATTGCGGAGAGGTCCGAGCTGAGGCTACCATAGAAGGTTTTTGCCTAGAGGGTGGCTGTGGTGCCACATAAAAGTTGGAGGATGGTTCTCTGACACTCATTGGTACTGGCAGTGCCAAGTCCTAACTCTCCGGGGACCCTGGGACTGGGAGAGTTGAGTAGGTCTCTAGCAGCCGCAAACGCCTCTGGGGTTGATGGTTCTGAGAACTGATCAGTACGCTGTCCACTGGAGGATGGCATTTCCCATGCTGGAGTTAGTGGAACTTGTGAGAGACACCAAGGCTGGCGAAGGTGGCTGCTGAGGTGCTGGAGAAGGATAGCGGCCTGACACAGGTCTCGTTCTATCTAGATCCCCTTGCCTGCTTCCTTTTGGCACTGGGGAATGACTCTTCTGGTGCTTAAGGTACTTTTTCTCATGCACTGGGAGAAGTATCGGTGCAGGGCTCTCAACTAGTGGAAGGAGTGCTCTGCATCAAAGCGGAGATGCTCAGTGCCAAGTCTAAGCGCGGCTCCGATGCTGATCTTAGGGCTGCCTCCGTGAGGAGGACCTTCAGCCTCGCTTGCTGGTCGGTCTTGGTGCAGGGTCTGAAGTCCCTGCAGATTTGGCAATGGTCTTTCCGATGAGCACTTGAGACAGCTCGAGTGTGGATCGTTCAAGGGCATCAAATTGCCACAGGAAGCCCAGGGCTTGAAGCTTGGTGACTGAGGCATGCCACGGGAACGGACAATCCTCTCCAACAAAGTGCAGAGGCGTCCAAAACTCACTAACTACTAAAACTCCTAACAACAAACTACAACTACTATATACATGAGAAAGAAGAAAAATCATTAGGTAAGACTGCTGGAATTTCCCTCTTGCTCAGGCAATCATCACAGGTGATAAGCAGGAACTGAAAGGGCATGGGGTTGGTGGGGCCTTTTATACCGGTACTATGTGCACACAGAACCAGAGGGTGCTGGAGCCGACCCGACAGATACCACTGAGGGAAAAAATTCCAGCAACTGTGCTCAGGGAGCACATACACCTACATTGGAATGGACATGTGCAAGCACTTGAAGAAATTGAAATCTGAGGAAGCCTTGTAATTTACTCTAAGGTTGTGGTACAGACAATAATTTGGTTTCAGTATTAAAATATATTAAAATCTAGACACCAGCAGGAGATGCACTGATAGAAAAGGAGAGAGTCTTTTTGTTTTTATTTTTGGTGCCTAACACCACGGAGGCCCCCAGCAACCAGGAAAGGCAATTGCTCTGAAGGGATAGCACAGGCAGTCTGGTTGCTTACAGAAGCTGTATGCAGATGGAAAGGGCTCAGGCAGCCAGAATCTTCTGAGAATTTAGCTGTCAGCCTCAAACAAACACCTACTAAACACGTGCAAACTATAATTTTCAGAGCCTACACTTGGCCAGACTTGGGTGGCATTTTACAACGAGGGCAAAAGGTACATCCCTGACACAAGGATGACTCCCCTTCCCCCCAAACCACATTTCAAGCCCCTGCTTCAAAGCATTTGTTAAAAGATACAATTCCTTTTGAACTAGAATATTTTGGGGAAGTTCTATGGCCTGTATTGTGCAGGTCAGACAAGATGATCACCATCGTCCTTTATAGTTTTGGAGTCTACAAATCTAGAGTTTCGCAATGAAAGTGTTATAAGAATAAAACATGCACAAAACGTATTTTCCTCTAGCCTCATTATCTGAAATGGCTGAAGTGTTTTTGCTGAAACTTCCCCCCATTTTTTTTTAAATTAATTCAGCCAGAGACAGACATTCAGCACAGAAAATTCCAGCCCTAACAGATTACATTTGGAAAAATTATAAGCAACTGAAAACTGCGTCTTATAGTGGAAAGCATCTGGTAGCATAAACTGTAGGCATTGCTACCAACACTGCCTACAATTATTAGTCTGATTTTCAAAAGGTGCTGAGTACTTGCAAGTGCCATTAAGGTCAAAGAGAACTCCAGATGCTCAGGACACCTGAAAATTTAATCTATTTATCTAAGCAACTCAGTAGGAGTTTGGTGCCTTACTTTAGGCATCCATGTGTGAAAAGTCTGTTTTGAATTTCCATTTGCATGGCATCCTATAACAAAAACTGACTCCTCCCCTCATTGCACATGCACACACGCACCTCCCCACCTAGTTTCAATTAAGGAAGATTTCATATGGCCAAAATATTTCCATATGCTAATCAGGTATAGTATTAGAAATATCTTATTGTTTGAATAATATTTTGTGCTCATTTTTTCTCTACACGAAGTTTTGTTTTTCATAATTGGTACCCCAAAACAAAACTGGTTTTGTCCGATTTCTGTACCATTCACCTTTCACTTAAGCCATGTTTTGTTTAGTTAACTGGATTTATTTAGACTTACTAGATAAGAAAAAAGCACAAGGATGTCAAGACTGGGATTTTAAAAAGTGCTCAGCACAGGCTGTACTCTGCTCATACTGAAGTCAATGAGTGCATTTTTTAAAATCCAACTGGAAAGACACAAGAATGAATTTTTAATTCTCTAAAACATTCTGGTATTTCTTACCTCAACAAAAAGAGCAAACATGTTTTCTAATGTGTCAGAAATTGGGACTTCCAAGTATGCAGCAAACTCTTTAAGACTGACTCTTTTCTCTTTCATTTTCTTGGCACTTTGAGAATATCTATCAAGATCTTTTTCAAGCTTCTCTGGTTTCAGCCTACAACAACAAACAAACAAACAACAAAAAAGGAAAACATTTGACATTTTCAGACTACTTTAAAAGGAATATTACTGACTACTTCTAAAATCACTAAATGTTCCTTGCATTGTGTAAAACAGTGAATGACAGCACTAAGATATTATGTAAGAACTCACTTACTTATCCTGATTCACTATTAACCAAAATACCTGGGGCTCCATAATTAAGGCTCCAAAAACAAATCACCCACTTAATTTCCAACATAGCTCAAAAACCTAATATTCATTATTATTATTTGTATTAAGTGTAGTGTCTAGGAGCGCTATTCATGGACCAGGACCCCACTCTGCTGATTCTTTACCCTTTCATGCAACTGTCAATTGCAGACTATTAGTAGAACAGTGACAGAAATGAATAATTATTTCCACTCTTGCTAATGTTACTGAATGAGAAAGACCTGATACATGTTGTTTAAAACCAAGATTACTAGTAGTGATTACACTCTTAATCCTGTTTGTCAGAGTCATCACTTTTCACATCCTACCCTGCAAATGCAGTTACTGACAGCATTTGGGGCCACCTACCAACAAGCAAGGAGGCCAAAAGATCCATCAGTTGAGGCTAGTTAGTATATAATCATGAGTTCACCCATTTCCTTTCCAATTTCAGAGCCAGACCTGGTCTACGCATAAATTTTGTACTGGAATAACTATTTTGGTTAGGGGTATGACTTTTTAATAAAAATATATAGTTAAAGTGCTAATGATGAAAGCTGAAGGCTTATAAAATGTTATGCTTTGGGTTGCATGAAGAATAAGTTCTGTGCCCTTCCTCCATAGCATCCACAAAATCTCAACCAGCAGATTTGTTTTGAATGGTGGATAGCCAAGTTAACTCAGGACAATGTGGACTTTTCAGTCAGAGGGCAATTTTTTATTTCCAAAAGGTAAATGCAATCAATACAATAGGGCAGTTTCTATGCCCTAGTTTGTTCCCCTTCCTGCTACTGAGGCAGCACATAAAGGGAGCAGGAAACCCACTGGGGATTTCCCCCATGTTGGGGCAATTATGGGTGGTTTACAGCTGGCACAGTCAGGTCACACAACTCCTTTCTTCCTTGCAGGCCTTAGTGTTGTGGTCTGGCTATCCCCAGTGGCTCAAGTCAGAGCAGCCCCTATCCTGGATTGGAGGAGACAATCAGGAAATCAGAATAGGCTATTGATCCCCCCCCAACCCTCCTCCCTTGCTATGATGCAGTAATCAGTCAATGGAGGATCTGCAGCAGGGAAGGGAGAATAGCCACTCGGAGTGTTCTAAGCTCAAACCAGAACTGTCCTGAGGCTGCAGCTGAAATTGAAGGAGGCAGTTGGGGAGACAGTGCCCCTAACCACTTCTCTACAGCTATATGGCTAGTTCAAACACTTCAATTTAAAAATCACAGGATGCAATTTAGGAAGTACATTTCAATTCATAATCCAATATAAATTTCCTTCTTAGCACCATGGTCTTAAAGGCCGCAATTTAGAGCATCATGGGCCATAAGTGGACCCACAGGTTGGAAACCACTAATCTAGAGAGTTTGGCTGTGATGCCTAATTGTATCCAAAGTACTTGAAGCAAAGGTCTCAAAAATGTAGAGAACTGACCAGACCTGACTGGAACAGAGGATCTGAAAAGGATATCTGATGAGTTATTTGGATCTAGGAAACAGCTAGTGATTGCCAATGAGATATTCCCGCAACCAGCTCCTTTGATGAGTGCAGTCAGTCAAGGAATTGACTAGAGTGTTTGGAAGCCAGTGTTCATACTTAGCAGGGTGATGTGTGTTGGCCAACAAAGGGCCTGCCTTGTGCCTTACTCTGAAAATCATTAACAGTAAGAACCAAACTTAAGAGCCAAGGGAATTGTGTCAGTTTCATGCTACACAAAGGTAACCTGGAAAACTAGGAGGCTCTTACAAGTGAGACTCCTAAATAGGTGGTATTTTTAGAGAAGAGCACTTTCAAGGGTTGTCTGGACACCACCATTATGAGGCCTATGTTGATAGGGATAGTTTTTTCTAACTTCATTCAAGGGAGATGGAAGCACCATTGCCATATATTGTGATTTAACTAGATGCCTAGAAATCTACAATCCCACAATCACATACAATTGGTTAAAAAAATCCTAGTTTAGAGGGGAAGTGAAAACAACCATAAAAATGTATAAAGACATGCAGAAAAAAGGTGAAGTCAATAGCAATGAATATACATTAGAAGTTAAGAATGCAGAAAATTGGTAAGGGAAGCTGTAACAGGGTGCTGGCTAGGAGATCCAAGCCAAGCCCCTGTTAGCCCAGCCTGGCTTAAAAGGGGGATTAGTTAGGACTGGCCAGGGAGGCCACATCCTTATCACCTGAGGGGATGTACCTGGGGACCTGAGTGGCCAGCCTGCTATATAAAGCTGACTGGGAGGAAGCCAAGGGGGGAGAGACAGGAAAGGGAGGAGCAAGGAGCTCTAGATCCCTGCTGGCAGGAGAAGCTAGCGGTCTCCCAGGTGTTGGTCTGTAAGATATGTAAATAGTAGATGGTGGGGATAGGCATGAACAATAAAAGAGCACTGGTGCATGTTCTTTGGAGCGGTCTCCGACTGAGTTTGTGGAGGGGCCGGGAGAAGGCACCGCTACAGAAGCTTGTCAATGGCCAGTGGAGTTAGGACAATTAGAAGGAATTTAAAAAATATAATCATGCACAAAAGGAATCCTAACACTGGAATAGGTTCATTTATAAATGCAGATAGTAAAACTGTCATTGATGCAGAAGAGGCAGAAGTGTTCAATAAATATTTTGGTTCTGTATTTGGAAATGAAATAGAAAGTATTTCATCATCCAGTTTAACTATAACTAAGAAGGAATTTAAACAGCTTTACTAAAAAAATATATGCAGTGTTGTTGTAGCTGTGTTGGGATACTTGAAAGACAATGAAAGACACAAACTTGTCTCAAATGGTGCAATCAAAGATACTACATCTACCTTCTCTTACTGAAAGTTAAACATTTTTAAATGAGCACATCCAAATGCCTTGCACTCAAGAGTCTGAAAATGAGTTGGCAGAGGAGCACTAAACCATTGATGTTAATTTTTAAACAAACTTTGGAATAATAGGGAAGTTCTGGAAGAAAGTTAATGTTAGTCTGATATTTAATAGAGTAAATGAGATATACCTGATCATTATAAGCCTGTTAGATATCTATACATGAAAAAAAAATCACAGAATGATTGATGAGACTCAACTAAAAATTGTAATATAAATGCCATTCAACATGATTTTATGGAAAATAGATCTGATCAAACAAATTTGATACTGTTTTCTGACTACAAATTTCATAGATAAGGGTACTGTGTTGAAGTAAATATATTAAGACTTCTGTAAGGCTTGTGACTCAGTACTACATGACATCCTGATCAAAAATTAGCACTATACAATATCAATATAGCACATATTAAATCAGGGGTAGTCAATTATTTTTTTGTCAAGATCTAGTCAAGGTCCAGCCTACAGAGAAAATAATAATAATAAAATAATAATAAGTAAATAAAAAGATTTTGGGGTCTGTTCAAAGCGTCTGGCGGTCCAGATTTGGCCCGTAGTCCACCTATTGACTATCACTGTATTAAATGGATTAGAAACTGGCTAAATGATAAATCTCCTAATATATATGTAAATGGGGAATCATCACTGAATTACTGTATATCCAATGAGGTCTTGCAGGGACTGTTACGCATTTTTATCAGTGGCCTGAAAGAATATATAAAATCATTGCTGACAAAGTTTGCAGATACTACTCCACCAATCTGTTCTAAGAAATGAAAAGGACATGCCATTTAAACAGTTTCCTACATCACTTTGTAAGCTGGGCACAGTCAGACAACATGCACTTTAACAGAGTTAAATGCAAGGTCTAGGAACAAAGAACAGAGACCATACTTACAGGATGAGGAACTGTATCTTGAAAAGCAGTGACTCTGACAGTGACCTGGGGGGTCATGGTGGATAACTAACTGAACATGTGCTCTCAATTTGATGTTGTGGCCAAAGCAGACCCCGGATGTATAAACAAGGAAATATCAAATAGGGATATGGAGGTTCTACTACTCCTGTATATGGCATTGGCAAGACCACTACTTGAATGGTTCCATATTGCAACCAAATGACACAGCATCATGGGGAATTACACAGATTACAGAAGACTTCAAGAATCTGGAAAGGAAACTGAAGAAGAGGAAAGTCCAAGTGATCACCTCAAGGATACTTCTGGTTCCATGAGAGAGAGAAGCAGAAAGCTGAAAATGCTGGAGTGAACTGTTGGCTGAACAACTGGTGTGAAGCTGAAGATTTTAGTTTTGTGGAACTTTGGAACACTTTCTAGTGGGAGGAGGAATGTATGAATGGCACAATCTGCATCTCACTGAGAGAGAGAGAGAGAGAGAGAGAGTGTGTGTGTGTGTGTGTGTGTGTGTAATTCTAGTTTTCTCACTGGAGACAAGCTGGAGCAGCCAGGAGCAATTAAAGGAATACCTCAAAGAAAGAGTGCTAAGGAGCAAAATGTAGTGCAAACTCTCACTCAGCATGTCATGAAAAATTTGAACCAAGGTGGCAAAGATTGTGAAGAGAATTTTTTTTTTTCAAATACTTATATAACTATGCCAAATGGGACATTCTCATTGATGAGAAGAAATGTAACATTAACTGGCATTTCAGAAACCTGGCGGAATGATTAACGATTAGAATGTTAAAATTGCTGGTTATACCTGTTTAGGAAGAATAGAATGGGTAAAAGAGGAGAGGAGGATGGTACTCAATATTAAAGACACCATTATCTGTTTTAGAGTTATTGATAACTCTTCCACAATATCTTGAATGCATATGGCTCAACGTGCTAAAGGAATGAAGACCTATAGTTACCCAGGTCATTCTGCTTGAATATTGGCACAACATTAGCACTTGTCCAGTGTTCCGGAATTTCCCGGATATTCCAAGGTTTATTAAAAATGAACATCAGCAGGCCAGAGAGCTCCTCAGCCAACACTTTTAGGTCTCTTGGGTGGAAGTTTTCCAGGCCTGCTCATTTAAAATTGTATATCCCTATCTGATGCTCTTTCTAGTCCATTAGTAACTAAGAAGTATGTTAAAGTACATCATCCTCATGTGATTAGCCTGACAGATCTTGGGCAAAATAATGGAAAAGTTGCTACGAGGTTTAATTGATAAAGAATTAAAGGATGGTAATATAATTAATACCAGTCAATGTGATTTTATGGAAAGGAAGTCTTGTCAAACAACCCCTTTCTTTCATTTTCTGATGTGATTACAAGTTTGATTGATAAAGGGTAACTGCATAAATGTGTTAGCACTATACAATATGAATAATTAAATGAATTGTGTAAATGTAGTATACTTAGACTATTGTAAGGCATTTGACTCCAGTACCACATGACATTATGATTAAAAAATTAACACTAGCAATATCAGTTAATCACACATTAAGTGGATTAAAAACTGGCTAACTGAAAGATCCCAAGAAGTAGTTTTCAATGAAGAATCATCATTGAATAGGGTTGTTTTTAAGGGGGTCCGCAGGTACCAGTTCCAGGACTGATGTTATTTTTATCTATGATCTGGAATATAAAATCACTGCTGATAAAGTTTGCAGATCAAACGTCAACAATGACAGTGGAGTGGTAAATAATGAGGACAGGGCAATCACACAAGGTGATCTGATCACTTGGTAAAATGAGCCCATCCAAACAAAATTATTTTTAATGCAGCCAAATGGAGGGTCATACATCTAAGAACAAGGAATCCAGGCCATACCTATAGAATGGGGGACTGTGTTTGAGAAAAAGGTGATTCTGAAAAAGGTTTATGGGTCATAGTGAACAAACAGCTCAATATGATCTCCCATAGTCCTTTTTGCCACAGCATCACAAATACATGATCCTTTGATGTATAAACAGGGGGGTCATGAGTAGGAGTAGGGAAGTGATTTTAACTCTGTATATGACATTGGTGAGAGTGATACTGGAATACTATGTCCAGTTTTGGTGTTCACATTTTAAAATGGATATTCAATAACCAGAGAAGGTGCAGAAAAGAGCCACAAAAATTATTTGAGGGCTGGAGAAAATGCTTTACAGTGAGAGGCTTACGGAGATCAATCTGATTAGCTTATCAAAAAGATCAGGGGGCGACTTGATTACAGTGTATAAGTACCTTTACAGGGTGAAAATACTGGCTACGAAAGCTCTTTAATCTGGCAGAGAAAAGCATAACATGTCTGAAAGCTGGAATCAGATAAATTTCAAATCAGAAATGAGGCACACATTTTTAACTATGAGGGTGATTTGTCATTGGAACAAGCCACCAAGAGATGTGGTGGACACTCCATCTCGATGTCTTCAAAGCAAGACCGGATGCCTTTCTGGAAGATATGCTTTAACCAAACAAGTTATTGGGCTCGATTTAGGGTTAACTGAGTGAAATGCAATGGCCTTATAATATACAGGAGGTCAGAATAGATGATCTAGTGGTCCCGTCTGGCCTTCAAAATCCATTAATCAATGTAGCAGACAAAGCTATAACATGATCAAGTGACTGGAATTCAAAGCTAGATAAATTCATACTGGAAATAAAGTGTAAATTTTAACTGGAACAACCTACTAAGGTATGTGGTAAATTCTACATCATTTGAAATCTTTATAATTAAGACTGGATATTTTCCTAGAAGTCATGCTCTTGTTCAACCACAAGTTTTTGGGCTTGATGTAGGAATTATTGAGTGACATTTTAGGGGGTCAAACTACATAATTGCAACAGTCCTTTCTGACCTTTAAATCAATGAATAAACTGCATAGTGACTGCACCTCAAGCAAGTGTATGTTGAGGGTCCTACTGCAAGCTACATTCCACTGTGCAAAAGAACAGGATTGCAGTCTTACTATTAGTGGGGAAAAACCAAGAACAGCTGAGATTTCCCACAACATACAGATGACAGGATGGATAAAAATCCATGATTTAAAAATAAATAGATTTTTTTAAATTTAAATCAGATTTTTTATTTTATTTAAATTATAATTTTTTCTTTGTAAAAATAAACCTGTTTAAAATTAAATCTGAATTCAATATAAAACATGATATGGCCTAAACTTATTATAATCTCTTAAAATATATAAATAAAAAATAAATACGCTGAATTCATAAGCCGCTATCAAAACTATGAGTTAAAGGCTTCTTTTCTACATAAACAAAGTATTGGGGGAAAACATCTAACTTTTGAGGTTAAGCTTTATAAATGTGGCACAACAGATCAGCCTAAGTAAGTCAGGAGACTGTCTCATTTTCAAAAAACTTAAGCGAATAGGAACTTAAACTCCAGTCCCTTTCACTTAGGTGTATTTGAAACATATTTCCCAGGCTGACCTGAAATAATCAGTTTAATTCACTGACTACAATTAATCCCTCTGTTTAATAAATAATTTAGTTATAAATGTGAAACATGTTTTGATAAGAAAAATTTACTCATCCAAAATATTTAAGGTTTTGTTTAATAAAAAAAATGAATTTTATATGTGATTTCTTGTTTAATTAAATTCCAGTTACCATCCTAAGGCAGGATGACACAAATCATGAGCAAAAAGTTAATTGTCTAATAAACAAGCAATATATCATTCAACATTTTCTAACATACTAAAACTGTACAAATAATAAGAATCTGAAAATATTAAGCCATATCATTGCTTAAATAAATATATATAGTTATAGGGTACCATACTAGCTAGCAAAAAGATGTCCCAAATATAGTATAAAGGCTCTATTTAGTTGTAAATCAACATTTTTTAATGCTTATATCAATCACTGAGAATGCACCTTTCTTTAGAAAGTAACTGGAGTACAAATGGAAAAGTTGATTAAAACCAATTATTTAAATCAATGTTTTCCACTTAGTGATTTAACTCAATCCATCCTGATAAACACCTAATACAGGGAGTCTATCACCCTGATAGACACCCAGATCAGGGAGTCACAGAGCCTCTGAAAAAAATCAAGGAAGAATGCCCATTTAGCAGAGTTTCATTGTTGGTTTTGGCAACAGCCACTAACATCCAGAATTCAAGAGGACATAAATTGGGCCAACAGCTTTGAGGCTGATTGGTAGCCTGCTGAACAGGCACAGAAGCCAAGCAATGTTGCAAGGAAACTAAAATGAGCCCTAGGATTAGCACCTGCATACTAAAGGAGAGGGGTTTACTTTGAGTACAGGTCAGCTCAGAGCCTTTAGAGGTAAATTTGGTGTGGAGAATAGAACATTCCTGCTGACTCCCTGTAGCATTCTCTATTGTCCTGTTGGAGATCCTTTTAGTTGCAAGGTCTCTACAGAAAAAGCACATATCCTTACTGTTCTTCTTCTATCTTCTATATTTCCTACACTAGAAATTATTTTCTCCTTTCCTTCCTCCTATGTACAGCTGCTGGAAGATAAAGGATTAATTAGTGAAAGGAAATAATTAGAGTTGGAAAAGGAAACATGAGGCTACACTTCATGCTTCCAGGTGAGGCGGCAAACAAGAAAACTTGAAAGAAAGTTGCCAGATTGGTGACTCAAATGATGAAAATGAACATATGTCGGTCTGCACTGCTTTGGACTGTTATTGAGTAGAACCCGTCATCAGCATTGATGCATGTTCTCTGGAATGGTGGTTGAAGGGACATATTAATGTTTAGCACATCTGGCATATAAATATCTTGCTACGCCGGCTACAACAGTGCCATGAAAACACCTGTTCTCACTTTTAGGTGACATTGTAAACAAGAAGCAGGCAGCATTATCTCCTGCAACGATAAACTTGTTTGTCTGAGACATTGGCTGAACAAGAAATAGGACTGAGTGAACTTGTAGGCTCTAAAGTTTTACATTGTTTTATTTTTGAATGCAGTTTTTTTTTGTACATAATTCAACATTTGTAAGTTCAAGTTTCATGATAAAGAGAATGCACTACAGTACTTTTTTTAGTGAAAAATACTGTTTATTTTGTTTTTTACATTGCAAATATTTGTAATAAAAAATAAATATAAAGTGAGCACTGTGCACTTTGTATTCTGTTATAACTGAAATCAATATATTTGAAAATGGAGAAAACACCCAAAAATATTTAAATAAATGGTATTCTATTAACAGTGCAATTAATCGTGATTAATTTTTTTAATCACTTGACAGCCCTAGTGCTTACACATCAGCCTTAATCAACATTGGCAGAAGATAGAACCATAATCTGTCCATAGCTGCTTTTTCTAGGCATGCTGGGAGAGGAGCAACCAGTTGAAGCACTGTGTGCATTTGTTGTCTTATAATACAAGATCACCTGAGACTTGTCTGAAGTGTAACAAGTGTGGGATTTTAAAAATAAATCCAGTGAGATGATTCCAGGTACTTGAGGAAGACAGACAAAACACCAATAATATTGTTTAGCTAGGCCACACCTTAACTAAGTAACACATCTGGGAACTATCCGGCAACAAGACATCCAGTGCAGCTCATCCTTCTTTCTGTAAGTTGAGCCACCCAGATGTCCACTATTGGCACTCCCACATCTTTCTTTTCCACCAGGGGGAGGGCTGCCCCCAGCCCAATCCCCCACACAATGACCCCAGCACTGTTTGCTAGGTTCTGACTACTATCCCCTCATATGAAAATTAAGGGAAGAGGGGTTGACTCCTTGCCATACAAGACATTAGGCGCCCCAATTCCATTTCCCACTTCCTTTAGGAGATGCCTTCTAATCTGCAGTGGAACTGGACCCCCTATCAAATGCGTATCCACATGAGGCATTCACCAAGTTGTGACAACATGAATTTTACAATCTGACCGAACCCACCAGTTCCTTGGGCTGCTCAGGAGAAGATGAAACAACCCCATACTGTGCCCAGGACAATCTGGCAGTGAGGGAAAAATTCCTTCCCAGCCTCCCAGAAAGTAACTAGGATGATGCCCAAAGCAAGGCCCCAAAACCTGGATATCCTACTCTCATCCCAAGAGGAAGAGCTTTGTTCAGGGTGAAGAATGACACCTCAGGCAGGGGGAAGGGCTTACAAACTGTCAGCTGATGGCTCAGGAGCCAAAAGACTAACACTGCAATCTTCTTTCCTTAAAGGAGCCAAAATTTTCTTTCACCTGCTGGTCCAGACAAAACCTCTCCAACCTTGAAGGGTGCAAGGAGGGGACCTCTAATGAGGTACTTCTTGAAATATACATTAGCGCTTCCTGTTTGTAATATAAAATTCCATTTTCTAGTCATAAAGGTAACTAAGACAGTTGCGTGTGTATAAATGTTAGTAAATAAAAATCATATTATATGCTCACCCAAGGCTTCTCACAAGCTTTGCAAATTCTAAAAGGCAGGTGTTTGAAGGCAGACGAAGTTGTCCTTCAGCCAAAGCTAGCTGGCAGTCTTCAAATGTGTAGTCTGTTACTGAAACTCCCAAGGCCCTTGAGTAAAGAAACCCGATACAATAAATATAATCTATCATTTACACACACACACACACACACACACACACACACACACACACACACCCCTTTATTACCTTGGCTGTGTACAGCATTAAACCCTATACCAATATATCAAAGCAAAAATTTAAAAAGTGAATAGCCAATGGAGAAAATGTACATACAAAAAACGAAAGATACATTCTATGGAAACTTGCTGCAGAATGTTTACTTTGACTCTTCAGATACAAGTCCAAGGAGATACAAAGAAAAGAACACTACGGATAATATAAAAGTGGAACAAAAATAAGGAAATAAAATTCACATAAAAGCTTCCTGAAGTATGACCAAGGAAAAAGTACCACTGACCTACAGGGTCCCAGAGCCCGAGCTCCAGCCCCAGCCCAGATCTCTACACAGCAATGAAACAACCCCACAGCCCGATCCCCTGCGAGCCCGAGTCAGCTGGCACGGGCCAGCCACGGGTTTTTCTTTGCTGTGTAGACATACCCAGAAACTGAGGAGGGCAGTGTCCTAAGGTGAAATTGACCAGGAATCCCAGAGCTGAGGTAAAATTGATGAAGGCTCCTTACTCATAGGTGAAACTGACAAGAATGCTTGTGAAAGTGATGATGGCAGCCTATAAGAAGGCAACATCTGCTGTTTATGATTCACAAAACATTATAAAATGGATGCAAGAGTGGAGGACCTCAATATAGCTGCTTTGCAGATTTCCTCACAAAAACAATATTTCTCCCTCCTTTCTCACTCCCGAAAAAGTTAAAAATAGGTCTTGTAGAGAGAGCTTTTAGACTAAGAAGAAAGGTTTTCTTTCTTATAAGAATTAATAATTGCTCCTCAGACATAGTGGGCAATAATTGCTTTCGAAGCTTTGAGACCTCAATTCATGCCAGCATAGGTGATTAAAGAAACACCCATTTTTTGGAAATACTTTTTCTGCCTAAGTAGAATGTTATAGCTCAACAGATTTAGGTAATGCCACCTTACCTCCCAGGGCCGGCTCCAGGCACCAGCCGAGCAAGCTGGTGCTTGGGGCGGCAGCTTGTAGGAGGCGGCATTCCGCCCAATCCTAGGGTGGCACGGCCGCTTTTTGTTGTTGTTGTTCCGCTCCGGCCGCCCTGTAGGGGGCAGCGGCGTGGAGGACTGGAGCACCCTGCAGCAAGCCCGGCAGGGCAGCCCGCCTCCTTCCCTCCCCGCCGACCGGAGTGGTGCGGAGCCCTCCCGGCAGGGGGCATGGCGGGAGGGGCCGCCTGGCAGCGCCCAGCTAAAGCCCTGGCCGCCCCCCTTCTCCCTCTCCCCCAGCTCCCTCCCCCCGCTAGCGGGGGCACATCTGCAGCGCAGGAAGTCCCCCTGCACCCTGGCTCCGGCCGTGCGGTTTTTTTTTTTTTTGCTTGGGGCGGCCAGAAAGCCAGAGCCGGCCCTGTTACTTCCTTAGGAGGATTAGAGCAGAATGAAGACAGTGTAATCTCGTGCTTTAGATGATAAGGTAACACTGATTTAGGAAGCAATACAAATGTTCTCCAAAGAACCACATTGTCAGGAAAGAACTCAAGGCTTTCTTAAAGGATAAGGGAAGCAATTCACTGGATCTTCCTTGCCCAAATTATGATCCCAAAGAATGCAACTTTAAGTGACAAGAACAATAAAGTACCCACCATTGATTTAAAAGATTATTTCCTTAACCATCCCAGTTCCACGTTAAGCTTCCAACTAATAACAAGTACTTTAACTGGAAGAGTAAGTTTTGCCACTGCTTTGATGGATCTGAACATGTGAGGGTGAGAAACTAAACTCTTATTTTGGATGAATGGAGGGCCTCCCCCAAAGGCAGTCACTATAAGGACCGATAAGTTGCCAAGGCTCAGATATTTAATGAAGCCATCAAAAAAGAAGCAAAGTTAGGTTGGCATATACTGATTTTGCAGTGAGGCCATATCCAGTTAAATTCATCTAATTCAGGTAGACAGAGTCACATGATAAATGAGAACCCTTTCTGGAGGGGTCTCATCAGGATATACATTATGAATAGCAATTAATGGGTCTGCTATGACCAATGGAGCTGTGTTGATTAAGGCAAGGGGAATAATTTTGGCTGGTAGGACGGGGCTTACCCCAAGTAACTCAAACATGCCTGGAGAGTATCCTTTGACCACAGACCCTAACTTTTTTCCATGGTCTTCTAGATTTCCTCTCCTGAGGGACTAAGGCAGGGGTCTCAAACACGCGGCCCGGGGGCTGCATGCGGCCCGCGGGGTTGTTTTCTGCGGCCCACGGGCTCCTCGCAGGCCCCCCCCCCCGCAGCGTTTACCTAGAGTGGCTCCAGCCCGACGCGCACAGGGGGAAGGGCAGTTCCCCGTTCCCGGCCAATGGGAGCTGCTGGGGGCGGTGCCTGAAGCAACAGCAACACACAGACCCCTGTGCCCCTCCTCCCCCAGGTTCTGGCCACTTCCTGGAGCGGTGTGGGGACAGGCAGGCATGCGGCCTGCCCTGCCCCCAGTGCGTGTTGGGCCGGAGCCCGCCCCCCGAGCCCCTCCTGCAGCCCAATCCCCTGCTGTACCCTGCACCACTCCTGCAGCCCAACCCCCTGCTGTACCCCATACCCCTCCTGCACCCCACACCACAACTCCCTGCCCTGAGCCCCACACCCCTCCTGCCCTCCCTGGGGGCAGGAAGGGGGCAGAGTTGGGGTGGGGATTTCAGGGAAGGGGTTGGAATGGGGGCAGGGCCTCATGGAAGGGGTGGAGTGGGGGGAGGTGTCAGTAATGCGGCCCTCGGCCAATGTACTAGTCCTCATGTGGCCCTCGTGGTCATTTGAGTTTGAGACCCCTGGACTAAGGCTTCTGGTGGCCAAGGTCTGGTGTCAGCAGACACTCTCAGCACCCAATGCCACCTCTTCAGAGGGACATGTGACGGCTACAACTCACAGATGCAAGAGAAAGAGGGAGGGAGGGGAAAACTCTAAGGTCTGGAGTCCAGCTTGTGATGGGTCTAGATGAGAGAAATGCATTGGTAGACTGAACCCAGAATATACACAGTGGGAGCAAATAGGTGCTAAAACTCTGATCCATCAGTACCTATGGGAGTGGCTGGTCAATAGTCTTTCACACTTATAATGGATTGCCAATGATTGGAAATTAACTTCTAAACCTTATGAAATTTGCTCAACATTAGAGATAACTAACAAGAGGAATCTAAACAAAGTTTTTATGAAGTACAGGAATCCATGTGACTAATAAGCAAGCAGCAATTGCTATATACAAATTTTAATATTCCTGCCTCCAGTGGTAAGCAGAAGTAGATACCCAACAATTCCCTGGACAGGCAGAAGGCAAATACATGAGAAATTTAAATTGCAAGTGCAATCTTATTTTCTTTAGTTACATGAACGTAGAATCATACAATCATAGGACTGGAAGGGGCTTTGAGAAGTTCTCTAGTGCAGTCCCCTGCACTCATGGCAGGACTAAGTATTATCTAGACCATCTCTGACAGGTGTTTGTCTAACCCGCTCTAAAAATCTCCCGTGATGGAAATTCTACAACCTCCCTAGGCAAGTTATTACAGTGCTTAACTACCCTGACAGTTGGGAAGTATTTCCTAATGTATAAACAGCCCTTCCTGCAACTTAAGCCCATTGCTTCTTGTCCTATCCTCAGAGGTTAACGAGAACCATTTACCTCCCTCCTCCTTGTAACAATCTTTTATGTAGGTGAAAACTGTTATGTCCCCCGTCAAGTCTTCTCTTCTCCAGACTAAAACCCAATTTTTTCAGTCAAGGTCATGTTTTCTAGATCTTAATCATTTTTGTTGCTCTTCTGTGGATTTTCTCCAATTTGTACAAAACTTTCCTGAAATGTGGTGCCCAGAACTGGACACAATATTTCAGTTGAGGCCTAATCAGCACAAAGTAAAGCGGAAGAATTACTTCTCGTGTCTTGCTTACAACACTCCTGCTAATACATCCCAGAATGATGTTTGCTTTTTTTGCAACAGTGTTACTCGACTCATATTTAGCTTGTGATCCACTGACCCACAGATCCCTTTCCGCAGTACTCTATCCTAGGCAGTGTTTTTTCATTTTGTACATGTGCAACTGATTGTTCTTTCTTAAGTGGAGTATTTTGCATTTGTCCTTATTGAATTTCATCCTATTTACTGCAGACCATTTCTCCAGTTTGTCCAGATCATTTTGAATTTTACTCCTACCCTCCAAAGTATTTGCAACCCCTCCAAGCTTGGTACTGTCCACAAACTTTATAAGGTTACTCTCGATGCTATTAACTAAACCATTGATGAAGATATGGAACAGAACCAGACCCAGAACTAATCCCTGCGGGTTATCCCACCCAATATGCCCTTCCCGCTTGACTGTGAACCACTGATAACTACTCTCTGGAAATGGTTTTCCAACCACTTATGCACCCACCTTATAGTAACTCCATCTAGGTTGTATTTCCCCAGTTTGTTTATGAGAAAGTCATGCAAGACAATATCAAAAGCCTTAATAAAGTCAAGATTACCGCATCTACTGCTTCCCCTCATCCACAAGGCTTGTTACTCTGTCAAAGAAAACTATTAGGTTGGTTTGACATTTGTTTTTGACTAATCCATGCTCACTGTTAATTATTATCGTATTATCTTCTAGGTGTTTGCAAACTGATTGCTTATTTGCTCCATTATTTTTCAGGTACTGAAGTTAAGCTGACTGGTCTGTAATTCCCCAGATTGTCCTTATTCCCCTTTTTAGAGACTGGCACTATATTTGCCCTTTTATAGTCCTCTGGAATCTCTCTGGAATCCATGACTTTTCAAAGATAATCGCTAATGGCTCAGATACCTCCTCAGTCAGCTCCTTGATTATTCTAGGATGTATTTCATCAGGCCCTGGTGACTTGAAGACATCTGTCTTGTCTAAATAATTCTTAACTTGTTCTCTCCTTATTTTAGGCCTTGGCTAAACTTGAGAATTCACAGCGCTGCCGCGGCAGCGCTGTGAAGCGCAAGTGTAGTCGCGCCGCCAGCTTGATTTTCAGAGGGCAGGTGCTAAGCACTTCCCAAGAAAGCATTTTAAAACGCCTTTAAGATGTCTCAAGTTGGGCACCCAAACATCAGTAATCACTTTTGAAAAATGTGTGTTCCTGCACTCCTCAGTGGTCGCAGGCTGCAATTATATCCAGCCTTTATGCAGGTTGGCAAGCGGAAGGAGGCTCATTATGACCACCTTCTCTCCCTGAGCTGCTCTCATTGTAGACAGTTTAGAGCTAAATATTTATCAGCTTCCTCACCCGCTGTACACCATCTAACCTGCACATAAATATGATTAGAGTTCTTGTGGAATAAAATTTGTGATCAAGAAATTAAAGACCTCCAAGGATTGGTTCTTGGCCCTAGACTGTAACATTTTTATTAATGGCCTGGAAAAAATCTAAAATCACTGATAAACTTAGCAGATCAATAAAAATTGGAGGAGTGGTAAATAATGAAGAAGACAGGTCACTGATCAGTGTGATCTGGATTGCTTGGTAACCTAGGCACAAGCAAATCACATGCATTTTAATAAGGCTAATGTAAACATATAAATCTAGGAACAAAGAATGTAGGCCATACTTACAGAATGAGGGAATCTATCCTGGGAAGCAATGAATCTGTAAAAGATTTAAGGGTTGAGGTGGATAATAGCTGAACATGAGCTCTCAGTGCGACACTGTGGCCAAAAGGGCTAATGCAATCCTGAGATGCATAAACATGGGAATCTCGAGTATGAGGAGAGAGATTATTCTATTTGGCTCTGTTGCAACCACTCCTGAAATACTATGTCCAGCTCTGGTGTCCACAGTTCAAGATGGAGATTGATAAATTGGAGAAGGTTCAGAGAAGAGTCATGATAATGATTAAAGGATTAGAAAATATGCCTTATAGTGATTGAACTCTTTGAGTCTATCTATTTAGCTGGAAAAAAACCCTGTTATATCTACATTTTGTAACTGTTGTTCTTCGAGATGTGTTGCTCATGTAGATTCCATTCTAGGTGTGCGTGCACCCACATGCTCAGCCATCGGAGATTTTTGCCTTAGGGCCAGCTATGCCCTCTAGAGTAGCACTCATGCCGCAGTATATCAGGTGCTACCGGCCCACGTGCTCTCAGTTCCTTCTTGCTGACCACTCCAACAGAGAGGCAGGACGGCGGGTAATGGAATGGACATAAGCAACACATCTCAAAGAACAACAGTTACAAAAGGTAGGTAACTGTTTTTTCTTCGAGTGCTTGCTCATGAGGATTCCATTCTAGGTGACTTGCAAGCAATATCAATGGAGGTGGGCTCGGAGTTCACCGTCGTGCAGCTTGTAGTACAGCTCTGCCAAAACCAACGTCATCTCGAGCCTGCTGGGTCAGTGCATAGTGCGACACAAATGTATGAACAGACTACCAAGTGGCGGCCTGACAAATTTCTTGGATTGGCACCTGCGCCAGGATGTCTGTCGAAGCTGCCTGCGCCCAAGTCGAGTGAGCTGTCATGATTGCCAGCGGGGGCACTTTTGCCAGCTCGTAGCAATAGCGGATGCAGGCCGTGATCCAAGATGAGATTCTCTGGGCTGACTTATGGAATGGCCGTGTTCTGTCAATGTAGAAGGCCAGAGCCCGTCTGACGTCCAGAGTATGGAATCTGCACTCCTCATCTGATGCATGAGGCTTCAGACAGAGGACCGGTAAGTAAATGTCTTGGCCAGTGTGGAACTCGGAAATGACCTTGGGCAGAAAAGCCGGGTGTGGACGCAGCTGGACCTTCTCCTTGTAGAAGACCGTATAAGGCGGCTCTGACGTGAGCGCCCTGATCTCGGACACCCACCAGGCCGAAGTTATAGTGACCCAGAAGGACACTTTCCAGGAGAGAAGCAGAAGGGAGCAGGAAGCAAAGGGTTCAAAGGAGGGGCCCATGAGCTTCGAAAGCACAAGATTCAGTTCCCACGGGGGGACCAGGTCCTGGACGTGCAGGTACAGGTGTTTAGACCTTTCAGGAATCATCCCGTCATGGGATTGGTGAAGACCGACCTGCTCTGAAGCGGAGGGTGGAACGCCGTAATGGCTGCCAGGTGTATCTTGACCGAAGACAATGAGGTAAGCCGCTACCGGCGCCATGCATTTCGTGAACACCCTGGGGGCCGAGGACAGGCCAAAGGGCAGCACCGTGAGCTGGAAGTGGCGCCCAGCCACTATGAAATGCAGGAAACGTCTGTGTCCTGGGAATATGGAGACATGGAAGTAAGCATCCTTTAAGTCAAGAGCTATGTACCAGTCCCCCGGATCTAGGGAGGGGATAATGGAGGACAGGGAGACCATGAGGAACTTCAACTTCTTGATAGACTTGTTGAGGCCACACAGGTCCAGGATGGGTCTGAGGCCCCGCTTTGGATCAGGAAGTATCCGGAATAGAATCCTCTGCCTTCCATGTCCCGAGGAACCGCCCCCAACTGCAGAAGCTTGTCCACCTCCTGAACCAGGAGTTGTTCGTGAAAGGGGTCCCTGAAGAGGGATAAGGAGCGGGGGGGTGAGAAGGAGGGGTATCCAAAAATTGCAGGGTATAGTCCCGAGCTACTATGTCCAGGACCCAGCAGTCTGAGGTAACCTGCGACCAGGCCAAGCGGTAGGGAGAAAGGCAGTTGAGGAAACGATGGGCAGGATCTGGCCGGATGACTGTAGTGTCGCTCTCGAGCGCACCCTCAAAACCATCGCTTTTGGCCCCCCTTGGATTCTTAGTGGGTCCGGGCTCAGATGGCGAGCGAGAGTAGGAAGGGCGGCGATGGCTAACTCCAGCGTCCCTTCTTCTTGCAGATCCCTGTCAGGCTTGCCAAGGCCTTGACAGTGGCGGAGGCTGAAATGGCTTTCTGGCAGACTGTGGGGGTATGCATGCCCAACAAGCGAAGGGTAGTTTTAGTGTCCTTCAACCGGTGTAGCCTGGCGTCTGTCTGATCAGAGAAGAGCCCAATTCCGTCAAAGGGGAGGTCCTGAATAGAGGCCTCCATCTCCTGAGACAGGCCCGCTTGTCTGGAGTCAGGAGCTGCATTGCATGACTACAGCCAATTTGACCACCCTTGCCATCAAGTCCACCAATTCCCATGCCATTTGCAGGGAATATCTGGCAGCCGCAGTCCCTTCCTCTACCAGGGTACCAAAGTCCTGAGCCTGACCCTGAAGAAGAGAGTCCTGGAACTTTTGGAGACTGTCCCAAAGATCAAAATTATATCAGCCCAACAGGGCCTGATGGTTCGCCACCCGGACTTGTAGGCTGGCTGTGAATAAAGTTTCCTGCCAAATAAATTGAGTTTTTTGGCTTCTTTATTCTTGGGAGTAGCGGCAGTGTGTACCTGCTTCTCCTTTTCATTGGCCGCAGTCACAACCAGTGAGCCTGGAGGTGGGTGAGAATAAAGGTATTCAAAACCTTTGGCCGGCACAAAGTGCTTTTTCTCAGCCCATTTCGAGGTGGGCGGGAGGTGGATGGGGTCTGCCACTGTGATTTGGCAATCTTGAGGACCCCGTCATTTACGGGCAGGGCGACCTGGGCAGGTGTGGAGGCCGAGAGAACATTGAAAAAGGCATCCTCCTGCTCTTCATCCCCTGCACCTCGAGCCCCAAGTTCTTGGCCACCCACCATAGAAGGACTTGATGCTCCCTAAAGTCATCCCAAGGGCTAGCCCTGGAAGGCCCCACAACCGCCTCATCTGGGGAAGATGAGGAAGACTTGGCCACCAGCGGAGATGCTGGAGGCTCGGCCACCGCTGGAGAGGGAGGTTTAGGGGTGGGTACGGGATCCTCTACCCCGACCTCAGAACGGCCTTCCAGTACTGGGCCCAGTGCCGGTGGAGCCGCCGAGCTTTGCACCGACACAGCCACCAAGGTGCGCTGCGAAGGGCACATCATCATTGGAACGCCCCATACTCTCCAATATGGCCACTGTGTTGGCCACTCGCCTTGCTGCCATTGCGGTGCTGTGGACGGCGGAGAAGATTCCGGTGCCCAATCCTGTCGCAGAGATCAGGGCGATGGGCTGAACTGGGCCTCCGTGCCAGAGGAACCACCTTCCAGCGACCAGGAAGGGGCCATTGATGCCTGAGTCTGCTTACTGGTCGAAACTACCGGTGTTCGCTGGCCAGGCATAACTGACTGGTAACTGTACAAGGGAGAGCGCTCCCAGTGCCGGGGGGACTGGCAATAAGAGGAGGAGTGTTCCCAGGGTGCCGGCGATCAGGAATGATGTCTAGTGGTAGATCGGCGAGAGGGTGAGCGATGCTGGTGATAGTATGGGGGGGGGGGCGTCGACCCTGTGCTGGAGAGTAGCGCTGAGGAGACTGGGAGCAGAGTCCAGGCGACTGACGATGAGATTGGGACCTGCCTCAGGATCCTCCACGCAGTGGAGATCATTGATTCTTGTCCGGCAACTGGCAGCGCTACCCTGCCCCCTGAGGGGTCTTAATGGCAGGCTTGCTGTCTCGGGAGCCTTAGCCTGTTCTTGCGGCACCAAAGGCATCATTGGGGCAGGTGGAGACCTGTGCGCTCTCTGCACCTGGGCTTGGAATGATGATGGTGCAGGCAGGGTTCCGGGTCCCATACCGCTCCCAGGAGTCGTTGGTGGACCTTTAAGGGGGCTAAGGGGCCCAGTCGTGGAGGCACGCTCACGTAGCTCCGGAGAAGGCTGGCGGGCAGGCCTGGGTCCCTTGCTGGATGTCCCCTGACCCTGGGCCTTCTTGCTTGGTGCCAGAGAGTGCTTCTTAGCCCTCTTTTTTGGTACCATCGATGGCGAACGGTGTCGGGAAGAGGCTGGTGCCAGCAGCGCGCTGTGCATGGAGGCCGAGGTGCTCGATGCAGCCTGCATAGAAGGCTCGGAAGCCGGGCAGAGGGTGGACTCCATCAGGAGAGCCCTGAGGTGAATATCCCACTCCTTTTGGGTGTGGGGACGAAAGTTCTTGCAGATCCCGGCAACGGTCCTTAATGTGTGACTCCCCCAAGTACTTAAGGCAGCTGTTATGGGGGTCACTCACAGACAGACCTGCTGCAGTCTGAGCAGGGCTTAAACCTGGGAGCCCAGGGCATACCCCACTGTGGGGCAAAGTCCCCACTGGGACCCTAACTGTTAACTAACACTTAACTACTTAATGCTACCAACAATTGTACAAGAGGCACGCAGTCCCAGGGAAGAAAAAACGCTAGCTCTTGTCAAGCAAGATACGTGCTCCGACTGACCACCACGGGCGGTAAGAAGGAACAGAGAGGGTGTGGGCCGGCAGCAACTGATATACCGCGGCATGAGCACGGAACTCTAGAGGGCGCCACAGCTGGCCCTATGGGTACTGCTAAGACAAAAATCTCCAACCGCTGCGCACATGGGCGCGCGCGCACAGCTAGAATGGAATCGACATGAGCAAGCACTCCAAGAAGAAGAAAAGGTTAAGGAGTGACTTGATTACAGTCTGTAAGTATCTACACGGGGAACAAATAATTTATAAAGGGGTATTGAATCCTGCAGAGTAAGGTATAACATGATCTAATGGTTGGAAGTTGAAACTAGACAAATTCAGTCAGGAAATAAGGAGTAAATTTTTAACAGTGAGGGTAATCACCCACTGGAACAATTTGCCAAGGGTTGTGGTAGATTCTCCATCCATCCAGCTACGCTCTAGGAATTATTTGGAGGTAAGTTCTATGCCCTGTGTAAATAGGAGGTGAGTGTAGATGATCACAATGGTCCCTTCCGGGCTTGGAATCTTTGAATCTATGAAGTTTTCAATGAGTGCTGTACACACAGATGCAACATTTCCCACCTATTTCTTTAACAAACAGAATTTAGTAGAAGGCTTAATTTGTTATCCAATCACATGTGCATGTGAATACACTATTTATTATTTAGGCCAACATCTGCATTCTTTGGTGCCTAATTTTAGGTACCTAAATCCATATTTAGGCACTTTAAAAAGCAGCCTGTCTTTTGAAGATGAGAAATCAGAACTTCCATCAATTTTAACTTGCCAGGGACCACAAAATAGATTGAAATCAATAAGAAGCGCATTTCCCTAACACCCTTAAAAATATCAGGCTCTCTTATTTAGCTTTATAGGCATCTAAATCCATATTTAGTTATCTGCATATATGTTGAAGACCAAACTGTTATCTAAATACAGTTCCCTAATATGGATCTACATGCCTAGCTTAAGGCACCCAAGTTTTAAAGTTTGTTTCATTGTAAAATGTCAATTTTAATCAAGTTTGAAGACTACTATTCACTTAAATAGTTGAAATGAATACTACAGTGCCCCTTATCTCCAACTTAGGCAGCAACCACTTCCCTCCTTTCAAGCTCAAACATCAGGATGTTAACCTCAATTTCCCCTCTCTGCTGAAACAATCCCAGAGATCTGCCCAGCTACCAATTTCTGCTTTATTTAATGTCTTACCTTCACAACTTCCTGTAACAGAATATACCTATGTTCACTCCCTTTGTAATAATGTTTGTACAAAATATGCCTTGTGAGGTATTTAAAAACTCATAATTTGCTGGTCAGTATTGTCTGTTAAAATGTGTGTGGCAACGTTGTATGTGAAGTTATAAGATTCCCCTGTATGGTGTTAACACATGCTCCAAACTCCATAGCTCTGCCCAGGAACAAGTTGGGAAACATTTCTGTCCTAAACAAAGGAATGTGTACTTGCCTGAATTGCATTTAAGTAGTAAAGGGAAGACAAAGCAAGTTCAACAGGTGAAAAAAATCAGCAGGGAATATCCTTCCGCACAGACTCTTTGGCTCCTGGTTCTCACCTGGAAATGTTTTTCAAGAGGGGGACTGAAACTATAACAAGGAGGGACAAACACCCAGAGGCACCTTTATCTCTCTCCCCCTGTCCATCGCATTCAGTGCATCTGAAGAGACAAAGGAAGCAGCCATTTGATGCTAGGGGAGGGGTCCTGACCTAAAAAGTCTGGTCAGTGAGACTGCTGAAAGCACACGGTGAGAAAACTTTGCTTTGAATCAAATATAATTTGTTAAGTTAGGCACCAGTAAGCGGTTTATCTTTGTATTTCTTGTAACCTTTCTGACTTATATGCCTCATTACTAGTACTCACTTAAAATCTCTCTTTGTAGTTAACAAACTTGTTTTATCTAATCCAGTGGGTTCAAGATGAAGTGTCTGGGTATCTCCATTTGGGCTAACAAGTTGTGTGCATATTATTCCCTTAAAGGAATAACACACAACCATATTTGTATTGTCCAGGAGACGGCGGTGCCATACAGGACATACATTTCTGGGGGAAGATCCTGGACTGGGGAGGTTGTTGGGGGTCACTCTACAGCATAACCAAGGCTGGTGAGAGCCAAGGCAGGGCTGGCTGACTGCAGCACACACAGGGATATAGCTGGGAGTGACTTACATCCTGGAGGCTGTTTGTGAGCAGTCCATGCTTGAAGCTACAGCAGCAAGGCATTGTAAAGGGCAACCCAGGTTATAGGGTAGGGGTGACACAGCTGCTCATTAGTCTGGATTGTACCCTGTTATGTCACATTTCCTCAATAACCTAACAAGTTTTTCTGTCTCCTCATAACAAGGCATCTGACAATTCCTGCTGCCCTTTCCTCCACAGAAAATCAAATCAGCTCCACCACCTACTGCAAACACATGTCCAGTTCTCTCAGTTACCCAACTTGATTAATTTCTCCTGAAAAAACTGGTTGTAAGCTTAAAACAGGAATCAAAGGGCTTGGCTACACTTGCGAGTTAGAGCGCATTAAAGCAGCCCTGGGCGCCCTAGCTCACTACCCGTCCACAATGGCAAGGCACATAGAGCGCTCTGACTCCAGGGCTAGAGCGCTCCTGGTACTCCACCTCGGCGAAAAGATTAACACTTGGTGCGCATTGGCTGAAACGCCCGGGTGTCAGTGTGAACGAGGTGTTGCATTACTGAGCTCTGATCAGCCTCCGGAAACATCCCATAATCCCCTTAAGTCAAGTGGCCACTCTTGTCATTGTTTTGGAATCACTGCAGGCATGCCAATATGCCCTTTGAAAGCTCCGTTTCTGACAGCCAGCATGCTTATCTGCTCCAAGACAAAGCAACCATTACTGTGGAATGCAGTGTGAGAGAGAGAGAGGCGGGGGTGGGGGGGGGGGTCTGCTGCTGTCTGAACTTACAAGACAGCATGCTGACATGCTCTCAGCCCCCCAAAAACCCACTCTCTCCCGCCACATACACACAACACACTCCTTGTCACACTCCATCCCCCCCTCATTTGAAAAGTACATTGAAGCCATTTGCATGCTGGGATACCTACCACAATGCACTGCTCTCTGTGGCCATTGCAAGAGCTGCTAATGTGGCCACGCCAGTGTGCTTGCAGCTGTCAGTGTGGCCAGATTGCAGCGCTTCCCCTACTGCACTCTACGAAGGCTGGTTTAACTCAAAGCGCTCTACATCTGCAAGTGTAGCCATGCCCAAAGAGTAGTAATAAATGATCGGTTTTCACAATGGAGAGAGGTAAACAGCAGGGTCCTCCAAGGATTTGTAGTGCAACCTGTGCTGTTCAACATATTCATTAATGATCTGGAAAAGGGAACGACCAGTGAGGTGGCAAAGTCTGCAGACAATCTAAATTATTCAAGATAGTTAAGTCCAAAGGGGACTGCAAAGAGTTACAGGGTGAACCGGGCAACAAAATGGCAGACAAAATTTAACACTGAGAAGTGCAAAGTAATGCACATTGGAAAAAATCCATACTATACATATATAATGACAGGTTCTAAATGAATTCTAAAAGTAGTCTAGGAGTCACCGTGGATAGTTCTCTGAAAACTTCAGCTCAGTGCACAGCTACGGTCAAAAAGACTAACAGAATGTTAGGAACCATTAGGAAAGGGACAGAAAGTAATATAGAAAATGTCATAATGCTACTACATAAATCTATGGTGGACCCATGCATTGAATGTATCCAGGATATAATTGAACTGGAAAAGGCTCAAAGAAGGGCAAAAAAGATCATCAAGGGTATGGAACGGTTTCGACAAGAGGAAAGGCAAGGGCTGTTCATCTTAGAAAAGAGACAAGTGGGTATATAATAGAGGTCTATAAAATCATGAATAGTGGTGGTGGTGGGGAAATTAATAGAGAAGTGTTATTTACCCACAACACAAAAACCAGAAGTCGTCCAAATAAATTATTAGGCAGAAGATTTAATACAAACAAGAGGAAGTAACTCATTGCCATGGGATATTGTGATGGCCAATATATATCAGGGTTCAAAAATAACTAGACCAGTTCATGGAGGAACCATCAATGGCTATTAGCCAAGATGTTCAGGGATGTCACCCAATGCTCGGGGCAACCCTAAACCTCTGACTGCCAGAATCTGGGAGTGGAAGACAGAAGTGGATCACTCCAACTGCCCTGTTCTGTACACTCCCCCATAAGCTCTGGTACTAGCACTGCCAGAAACCGGATAATAGGCTAGATGGACCACTGGTCTAATCAAGTATGACAGTTTTTATGTTCCTAATCAATTCCCCGACACCCTCACTTGCTCAAAAAATCTCAGTCCCAGGTGAACCTTCCTCTTATGTTCACTTCTTGGACTGAAGGTTCTATACCTTTTTCATATGAGATATATGGGTTTATGTGACAGTTGGTGTAAAGCTCCAGAGTTCTCCTTTTCTCTTCCCACTCCACACTATCCTTGTTACCCTCTGTCAGGAGCAGAGTTTTGGGAATGAAATCTCTAAAGCAATGGTTTTCAACCTGTGGTGCATGGGCAACTTTTTGGTGGTCTGCCAGTTTGTTACCTGAAAATTAATCTTACAAATCTTTGAGGCACTGTGACTGCTATTATATTATAAGAATCTGTACCCTCATTTTCTTTTATATCAAAGAACGCAAACATTAAAACTTGTAACAGGCCCTTAGCAGGACAGGTGACAACCTTTTTTCCTTGAATTGTTCAACACCCCAACTCAGTTTATTATAGAGCAAATGCCCTGCAAGAAGCTTGCAATTGTCCAGAACTGCTTACTAGAGAGCTTGGAAGAGTACCTTCACCATTTTCTCAATTTGAACCTTGACTACACTTAAAGGATTTCCTATGGAAAAATTAAGTGAAATGACATGATGAAGATGAAGGATCTATGACCCTTGTTCTTTCAAAGAGGAATTTAGTGAAAATTTTCCCTCGTAAGTTACTAATGATTAAAGAATTACAAATCCTTTTGTAAATGCTGAAAGTGGAATGTCTGTAGATCTAACTAATAAAGAAGAGGACTTACTAGAACTAATGTAAGACAATTCTTTGAAATAAATTATAAACATGATATTTTGCATTTCAAGCCTACTTTATGAATGGAGTATCCAGGACTGTCAAAATAGAACTATGAAATACTTAACATTTTTGACAATGTATCTGTGTGAAAAGGGGTGCATTCAAATCAAAATATAGGTGCATGCCAGCCATCAAGCCAGTTTTATTGCTCAACCTATCATCACTCACTCATAATATTTTGATGTTTGTTCTGATGAAATTCTCAAACATCCCACTAAAGACAAAACTTTGCAACTGACTGCACCAGACATCTTTCCTGTTATTAGTGTTGCTGGATATTATAATAAGAGTAATTAAAGTAGATGCTACTTTTAAGGAGGCATCCACCAGACACTTAGGTGTGAACTTCTGAAGAACAGGCAATCTATGCAAAGATGTGGAACAGAAAATGAAACAGATGGAAAGAGTAAGGATGTTAAATAAGCCCTTGTACACTGGTCTGAAAAGGCTTAAGTGATGCAACTTTATCAGTACCCTAAAGAGCTCTGGAACTACACAGAAGTACAGCTGAGGATTATGATTTGTGATGTGTAAGACAGTACATTAAGTGGTTATTATTAAGTGTTTGGGATAGTACACAATATTTTCATAAGTAGCTCAACATCATCAAGAAGCCTGACAAGTATACAAGCTTTTAAGTATACAAGCACTATATGTTTATCCCACAGAAGAACTGTAGTATCTTATCATCATTAAAGCTGGAGGGAGAGGGAGAGAAGGACAAGAAATGCCATTTTCTTGCTCCCGCAGGAAGCATGGGTGGAGGTCCTTTCTGTTGATTTTGAGGTCAATTTGTCCCATACATAAATCATTCTGTCCTTATTCCTATTCAGGCAGAATGTTGCACATTATTATATTGAAAAATAAATGCAGCGGGAGATAGCAAGTCCCAGAGCCCTTCAGACACTCAATAGCAGTAGAAACCGTAAAGACCCAATAGAGGATGTTGGTAGAAACATTCAAAACGCTGTTACAACACTTTAGACAAGTACTTCACTTTGGTTTGCCTCCATAGAGGCCAATGAAGAAGTCAGATGGAGCTCTGTAAACAGTCCAAACAGTTCTTTGAGAACTGGAAGTATACTACTTTCCTTCTGTTCATTTTAAAATAAGTTTAAGAGTTTGAGTTTTCTCCAGGACAGTGGTCATATCCAAATGCCTCATTCAAGTATCACAATGGCCCGGGAAACTCATAGCAATCATCTGGCAATGACAAGTTTGTTACTTTCACAGAATCATCAGGAGACATACACAAATTTTGACATCAGTAGAATCATGTACATCTCCCTCAGTATCCTACAGGCCATATTGATACTAAGAAGAAGAGATGATGCCTCTCAAACTAGGGGAGAAGATGGCGGAGGGATGGAGAGAGAACTTGCAGCCAGAATGGAAAGCAGAAGCAAATAGATGCAGGCATTTGAGGTGACCTTTTACAAAAGGCCATTTGCTCCCATGTGCAAAACTATATAGATCATTATCAAAGCCCAGTGGGGGGGTCCCATTGGAGACATTCCCTTCTATCCTGGAAGGAGAAGAGCTATCGTTATAGGTGGAGGAGTCTCTGACATAAGAACTACGTAGGGCAATATCAAGGTCTTTCCCACTTGGTAGCTAACCCAACTCAGATAGCTCTTGGATACTAGCCTCAGCACAGAAAACTCTCCTGTCTGAATCAATATGAAAATACATGTTAGTAATCTCTACTGGAGAGGACATAGCAGGAGTTGACCACTACTTGGATCTGGACTGGTCACTGGACATAGAGTTCATTGATGTAGTCTATGGGGCAACTGCTGATCCACTGAAGTACTTCAAAAGTGATGCTTCTTGGAACCTCTACTAACGTTGCAGACAAGCATTCTTCCAGATGGTGTTGAAAAGTCAACAGAGCCATGTCTCTTCCTTTTGCCTTAAGGGGAGGAAGAAGATTGTGATTTCTCTGTGATTCTATAGAGGAAAGCATCAGCCCTAACTAATCAAATGGGTCCATGACACAGAAACCTTGGGACTGCCACCAGTTCCTGTAGCCAAATGCCCTGAGGGTTCAGTCAACACTGAAGACTTTGGCACTCAAGATTATGTAAGTACTGAAGAAGCCATTACAGTCAAGATGACTCATCCTGAACCTAAGCCACATTAGACAAGGTTGACTTGAGAACTGATCTACAAGTTGATCTTCTGGACCTCTAGAGATACTCAGCTCTAAAGCAGGTGGATCCATAGATTGGGCCTTCAATGATTCCTCTAAAAAGGAAGGCCAGTAGACAATTATATCTTTATGAGCATGAGAAGATGCCACCACTGACTAAGCACTTAGCAAGGAAGTGATCCTCACCAAGACATAAGCAGAAGAAATATTGTCCAGACATTTTACTGCTATCCAAGGCATACCTGTTAAAGCCTTTTTTGTCCAAGCAACTCTCGTTCAAAAAACAACAATGAACTGGTTTTATTTAATAGGGCTCCTCCTGCAGGAGCAGCAGCTGTCCTTAAGAGTCACAAGCCCAAAAGTAAGTGGGTTTTTCTGAGGAAAACTGCATTTTCACCCTCTCATAACTATTTTCAGAAGTTATAAGGATCATTTTGGGGACATACTGCAATAAGCAGAACCTTACATTTCAAATTTGACAATAAAAATACCTACAGATACTGAAGACAATCTTTTGTGCACAGCATATGCTTTGCTAAGCTTCAGGAAAATTTGTTGAAAACTGACACCCAGGCAAAAATTGCCTTTCCATTTTAGCAGGAGCCTGGATGTGCTGTGCATGTATGTGCCATGTTAATTTTGGTGCCCAGAGCTATTCTAAATAAGTCCAAAATTCTAGACAAGCTCAGGAATAGTTTTGGGAAATGGATAATTCTCTTTATGTGCTGATCTTTGCCCAAAAATATTTTCTTGGCCTGATGGAATGAGAACAGGGCTGAACCGGGAAGCCTTGAACACTGCTCCCACCTCTTCAACAGAGTTCCTTTATTATTCCTTTACAGTTCACAAAACTTATTTAGCAAGGCTTTTCACCACTCCACTAAGCTGTATGCAAATAATACCACTTCCCTCTGAGTAACTAAGACATACAAGTTAAGTGACTCACCCAAAGTCATACAGAGAATCTGTTAACCTGGTATTTGAGCCAAGACTTCATATCTATTAGATTAGACCAGAGAGCACGTAAGTGAACTGCTTCAAATCTCTGGTTGAGATTTTGAAAGCTGGCTAGGGCAGTTAGAGGAAATCTTCCATTTAAATTAATGGAAGATTTGTTTCTGAGTGTTAATTAAATCTGTCAAATGTGATTAATGTTTACCCACTTTGTAAGTAACTTAAAATACTGATGACAAAGCACCCATTGCTTGCCCATTAGGGTGGTCCTCCATAATACTTCCACATCAATAAGCAGTTAAGCTATTTACAAAGTGCTACTCTTCACAGCCTCCAAAGGCTTACCTACTAGCACTAAACAGGATATTTTTCTAAAAACACTGTTCTGTTCTCCCACTAGCAGGGCCTGCTGTGAACTACTCATCTTCTCCACTCTTAACAAAGGGAAAAGGCACAGCAAGCAGGTATCAGAGTGGTAGCCGTGTTAGTCTGTATCAGTGAAAACAACGAGGAGTCCTTGTGGCACCTTAGAGACTAACAAATTTATTTGGGCATAAGCTTTCGTGGGCTAGAACCCACTTCATCAGATGCATGAAGTGGAAAATACAGGAGCAGGTATAAATACATGAAAAGATGGGAGTTCCTCCCACTTGGTAAGGCAACTCCCATCTTTTCATGTATTTATTCCTGCTCCTGTATTTTCCACTCCATGCATCTGATGGAGTGGGTTCTAGCCCACGAAAGCATATGCCCAAATAAATTTGTTAGTCTCTAAGATGCCACAAGGACTCCTCATTGTTTTAGCAGACAGGTACACAGTCTTGAGCATGTGTCACAGTAAAAACCTCCTAAGGGAAGTTTAGGGAGTGGGAAGAGATGTAGTGGCTGGAGAATAGAGACATACTGGTTTAGGGGCAGCTGCAGTGTGTTTAAAATGGAGAAAGGTGTAAAGGGGCCTGCAAAGTACAGAGAGGAGGAAGATAGTGCGGGTAAAGGTAGACAGGATAGCTTGAGGGAAAGATTTAGAACCCATTTAAAATACATAATCCATCATTTTGTGGGAGGGAACCCATTTATAGCATGGTAACTTCCCTGACAATTAACTGTGGTCTTGTAGTATAGATACCTTAAACTGTGCTAGAGCCTTTGAACTTTTGCAGGGTTGTAGCACAAGTGAAGAATATGGTTAAATCACAGTTCACAGCTGCCTATGCTTGTAAAACCGAACTAGAATCAGTTTTGGGGAATGTATAAAATTGGGATCCCAACCCTGTAATTTTAAAGTGCAGATAGTACTTTCAAAGAAGGGAGAGATAAACATCAATCGGTGGGAAAATTAAAAATAGAAGAAAATGTGAAGAGACGAAAGAAAGCAGAAAAAACAAGGAAGAAGCAAAGCTTATTGATTTGTATAAAATTAGATGTCAAAATGTTACAAATACACACACACCATATGATTGGTTTTTTAAAATCACATCAGGGGACTTCAGGGACCGTTACTCTGTTGCAGGAGGGTGCTTCAGAGACAGAGGCTAGTTCCTTTGTATGGAGACGAGGTAAACTTCATTTGATTTGGTTTGATTTCCACATTGTTGATTCTGGCTATAGGAATACTTATATACAATTTTTAAAGAGTTCATTTGCATATGTGAGAACGCAGACATCTGTGTTTGAACTTTTCAAGCATTTACACCTGTTCAAGTAGTTGATAATTGCTTCAAGTGTTAATTCTTGCAAAGTATGTATCCAGGTGTCAGCACTCAAATTTTGAACACAAAAAATGTGCCTGGATTAACTCCCCTTCAAGTATTACATCCTTGATACAAGTATGTGTGCCTGATAGTTACCTTAATACAGTATTCTAGCTACATACAAGTGGGAACTGACTAACACAGTCACAAAGACTGTGTTCTGGGGAACATCCTTGACAAAAGTGGAATTGAGCAAGGGGAAGGAGTCTTCCATGGGATTAGGCAACACAGTGAATACATGCAGCAGAGGAGAATCTGTACTTCCCAACCTCTTTTACAGGAGGCAAAGTAGAGAACAAAGTGGCACTGGAACGGGAAAGGATAAAGTAGATGCTTCTCCTCTCATTCCCTTCTCCAGGACTGTGAGTAACAGTGGGGAGAACTGTTAACCAAGCACAGGGATGCCACTTGTGCTGGGGAAAGATGACCCTCTCAGTGCAAGCTGAGACAAGTGGTTACCCAACATACCTTTCTGTGGGGCTGGGAAAGGCAATGAGACTGGGCAGTATGGCCGAATGCCCTCTCCCAAAAAAACAGGGAACCAGATGCAATATCAGGCAGCACTGGGAGGAGGTAACAGGTATCACAAGAAGATTGCAGAAGTAGATTTCCATCTGTCCTTTAACCCTTCTGCAGGGCCAAGGCAAACTCAAGCAGTACCAAGGAAGAACAACCTTACCCAAGAGTCTCTCTATAAAGCCAGGCAGAAAGAAGTGCTGAGAATCAAGCTCAGACTCTTCCATCCCCCACCATTCCCAGCCATCCAGACGAGCAGAATGGGGGAGTAAGGAAAAAAGAGATTTCCCACAACCCCTTGGCATCATCCACACCAGGCAGAAATGGAGGCAGACCTCTTCCAGAGTACCCCTGCAGGACTCCGGGAAGCAGAAGGAGGAGTCCCCCCATGGGACCTTAGGAGACACCTGGCAGGGGGATCCTCAAGAACAGTTGACAGGGCAAGGGAGAGAGATTTAACCCTCTGTGCTGGCATACATACGGTTTCACAGCTACATTGTCCCCACTTCAATTTTGTTTAATAAATACATCTTATTGTAAATATACTATGGCTTTCTTATAATCATCTCATGGAAAAGCATACATTTTATGGCAATTCTATGGAAAAATCAGTTTTCATTTTATTTTTTGTCTAGTTAGAAATATATACATGTATATATATGTATATGTATATATATATATATGTATAAATTCTACACACATTCATATGTCAAATTAAAGCAACAGCTTAGAAACATTTAGAACACATCCAGTATTTAGATAAAGTAATATTTGAACTTCCGTAAGACAGTTTGAGTATAAGCCACAGGAAAAATACATATCAGATACACTTCTATGTTAGCAATACCGTCAAACAAGTAATCATTAAAAACATACATCAATACTATCCTAAGCAAGCCCAATTATTTTTTTTATATATATACACATATATACACACACACACACACACACACATATACACACACACACAATATATATATTTTATATATTATATATAAATAAATAAAATAAGGACATAAAATATCCTGTTAAATGTAAATGTAAACAAGGTTGCTGACCAAATTAAGATAAATATATAGAAAGTAAGACATGTATTATAAGTTTAAGTCAAAAGAAACACTGGACTATTATGACAGGGAAATTATGTAAGAATTATAAGGTGCTATGTGTGTATTGCTGAGGCGGTACAAAAATTGTACAATATATATTACTTGAGAAATAAACATATGATTGTGTACCTACACTATCAGTGCATAAACATAATGGAACAGTGTTAAAGTTTGTGCATTTCATGAATCATGAGTCCTTAACTGTGCAACATTATTTGCCTTTGGAAATAGTGTTTCCCATTTAATCAGTATTATACCATTAAGACAGACTGAGCTCACTATCATGAACCTCTTTTTAGATTTCTATATTTTTACATTTGAAATAATGTCAGACAGAAAAATTATATACACATTTATGATGCTAGGTGTAATCTATTTTTTCCTCAATTTTTTTAAACAAGTAAATTCTCTTACAAAGCTTAAACTTCAAGTTATAGTCACTATTTCTTTTTGCCAAGTTCTTAAACCATAACAAAATGTGGTAAGTGCCATGTTAAAATCTGAGGTACGTAGACAGCTAAAGGAACTACAGTAAAGGCAGTATAGTGTTGCTATAGTACTTGCTTTCTGCCAATCATTGCAGTTTCTTACTTTTCTCAAATAATAAAATACATCAGAAAGAAAAGTTAACAATATATAAGAAGTTTTAAATACATCATTATGAAATATAACCTACATTTATCTGCAGGCAGGCAAATACTGATAACCTTCAATACTTCTTTTTGATACCAAAGTGAAATCAAGCATCTATTTCTAGTCTATAATCCAATATATTATCAGCATACTTACTCTGCCATTACACGTCTGACATTATTTGCATACAAAGATGGGTTTTTCTTTTCCTCTTCTGAAGGTATATAAACAGGGAGGAACTGTACATAGAAAACTAAATTATAGCCAAGTATTTAACATTTAAAAATATTTGTATTATAACATTACAGTGAAAAATAAAACAGAACTGCTACTTATATTTATAGGACTGCAACAATAATATCAAGTTGAAAGCAATCAAAAATAAAATTTAGAAAATTAAATCTTCACACCCTGAGCTAAGAAAAGCCACATCAAATGCTATAGATGACCATACAGCTATGACTCTGCTTATTTCTACCTTACAGACACAGATTAAGTGATGTTTGATTTCCTCTTCTGAGTTGGGGGCAGGAAGATATTAACTGTTTTCCCAAACTCAAGGATTCTCCATCTTCATTCTGCACACCATTTCATAAGAGAACATTTGTTTTATGGATCCTGCCCATACCTCTAATCTTTCAGTCCTCCATTATCTGGTTCCTGGTTTGATTGTTCCTGGCTGTGTGGATAACCAGGAAGAGCAGTGACCACACCAATTGTGGTAGTGATCCATACATTGTTTTGAGAACTTAGATGGTTCTAATTCATTAGGCATACTTACTGGTTTCATTATCTATTTTAGGATTATATACTGCTGCTTATCCTAACATCCAAACACCTTTCACATAAAACAGATTAGGAATAGTGAAGATCTTAGTGGACATCATGGAGTCTCTGGCTTTTCTCCCTTTTTGGGTACTGTGATCGAAAGCACCACGTATTCACATCTTACTCACGACTGTAAATCTTTGTACAAAAGATACTTTATGAAAACTAACTCGCTGGTCAATAATATCATGGTGAAATGTATGTAGAAACACATGTAAAGTTATGAATTCTCCTGGCTTGCCGTTCTTAGCATATGTTCAAAACCACGCAGCCTTGCCCAGGCAGAAGTTTTCTGAACGAAGAAATGTGTGTTGACCTCCATTTATATATACTGTATATACTCGTTCATTACCCCGTTCGGTCTATAAGCCGACCCCCCAAAATGGATAGGTAAAAATAGCAAAAACTGTATGACCCTTTCATAAGCCGACCCTATATTTCAGGGGTTGGAAAACTTTGGCTCCCGGCCCGTCAGGGTAAGACGTTGGTGGGTCGGGACATTTTGTTTACTTGAAGCATCTGCAGGCATGGAGCCCCTCAGCTCCCTGTGGCCGCGGTTCGCCGTTCTCAGCCAATGGGAGCTGCGGGAAGTGGCGTGCCAGGTAAACAAAACGACAATGTATTAGATATTCAATTCAATGATTCCACAGAGTTTAAAATCATCAAATTTTGGTGTAGACCCATTTATAAGCTGACCCCCGCGCTTTGATGCGTCACTTTTTTACCAAAAATATTCGGCTTATGAACGAGTATATATGGTAAGTAGTAAAGACGGTCTGTGAGACAGCAGGCAGAGGAAATGGCATTTGCATTTCACCAAACGCAAGTGAGAAGAAAGAGCATGGGAGCTTCCTTCACCACCAGACTCCATGTCACCTTCTTTACTGTTTGAATAAACTTTCCTTTGAGGGGTAACCCTCAGAAGAATCCACTTACAAGATTAACTGGACTATACGAGAAAGTGACAGAAAACCCCAAACTCGCTCTCTCTCTTTCATCTAAGACAACAAAGGAACCAGCCCTTTGATTTTGGGGGGAGATCCTGACCTGAGAATTTGGTCAGCCATGTTGCTGGAAACATATGGTAAGGATTTTACCTTTAACCATATTTAGATTATTAAGTTTTAGCTATGAAAAAACATTTCATCTTTATTTTTCTTGTACCCCATTTCTGACTTTAATACCTGATACTGGAATTCACTTAGAATCCTATCTTCTTTTGTTAATAAATTAACATTTTTTAATCCAAACCAATCCAGTGCTGTGTTTAAACTGAACTGTTTGGGAATTCCAATTAAAGTGGCAAACTGTTGAAGGGCAACTGACCTTTAATAACTGAACTATCCAGGAGTGGCCTGGATAGTGCAGAACACACATTGTTGGGAAAATTTGGCACTGGGAGTGTGTTGGGGTCAACCGGCAAGTAGTAACCAAGGCTGGTGGAAGCCAGAGTGTGACTGGTGTGTTGCTGACAGGCTGCTGGGGTCAGAGCTGCTGGACCAGGGCGGTAGCTATACATAGTCAGCGTGTGACCTGCATGCTAATAGGTTTTCTGTGAGTGGCTCAGGTTGGGAGCTACAACATCAAAGCATTGTGAGGCACCCAAGGTTGCAGGGCAGGTGGTGACAACCCCTCACTTATCTGGATGCGACAGGTGTCTAATACTGAAAATTTAACAGCATGACAAAAGAGTATTAAAGCGCCTCATGGGAAAATGACTTGCTTGTCAGAGGTATACAATTTATGAATGAAGTACCTTGTAACGCTTGTGCTCTGAGGGTATATCATCGGATTTCATTCTTGAGCTACTGGTGCAGTAAACCATAAATTTTCCTCACACAAAGTTTTTTGGGGATCTCTGTGGTACTGGTAGCTGTAACCTACAGTTTTCTTACTATTCATTAGTACCTCTTCTACTGCTAAAATCTTCTAAATCAATTCCTTTATCAGTGGAAAGCAATGGCTCCTAAATTTCAGTCAATTCAAACATACCAAAAAATCCAGATGTATGAATAACATTTCAACTTTTAAATACAGTGGGAGGCCAGTGATATGCTGGGTCAAATTCTCAAATCCAATGAGGCTTCTGACATAATGTGTTATTAAAGCTGACTTAAACCAGCAAAGGGACACATTGAGAAATTTATGACAAGCAGAGTTAAGGACAATAAGGAGGTTGTATTTATTTATTTTAAAGTATATCAAAAACAAAAAGGAATCTTAACAAGGGTGTTGGTCCATTCCTAGACAGACATGGTAGAATTGTCAATCATAATGCAGAAAAGTCAGAAGTGTTCAATAAATATTTCTGTTCTGTAATTGTGACAGAAGCAGATGTATACAGCATATGAAGAAATACTTTTCATTCTAACAGTAATTCAGTCTGACATTAAACAGCAGCCACTAATAAGTTAGACACTTAAATCAGCAGGTCCAGCTAACTTGCACCCTAGAACTTTAGAAGAGTTGGCTGAGGAGCACTTTGGATCATTAATGTTGATGTTCAGTAACTATTGGAACACTGGAAAAATTCCAGGGGACTGAAAGAAAGCTAATAATGTGCCAATATTAAAAACGGGTAAGCAGGAAGATCTGGATAACTATAGGCCTGTCAGTCTGCTATTAATCCTAGGCCAGCAGTTCTCAAACTGTGGGTCGTGACCCCGTTTTAATGGGGTCACCAGGGCTGGCATTGGACTTGCTGGGGCCAAAGCCCAAGCCCCGTCACCCAGGGCTGAAGCTGAAGCCCACCACCCCGGGCTAAAGCCTGAGCTCTATCACCTGAGGCTGAAGCTCTTGGGGCAGTGGGGCTTGAGCTTTGGCCACCTCCTCCCAGGGCGGCAAGGCTCGGGCAGGCTCAGGCTTCAGTCCCCCGTCCTGGGGTCGTGTAGCAACGTTTGTTGTCAGAAGGGGGTCACAGTGCAATTAAATTTGAGAACCCCTGTCCTAGGCAAAACAACAGAGCAGGTGATATGAGATTCAATTAATAAAGAATTAAAGGAGGAGAATATAATTAAATGCTAATCACTGAGTTTATAGAAACTAGATCTTTTCCAACTAACTTGGTATCTTTTTACAAGATGATAGGTTTGATTATAAAAGGTAATAATATTGATGTCATATATTTAGACTTCTATAATGCATTTGACTCGGAACTATAAGACATCTTGATGAAGAAACTAGAATACAAAATCAACATGGCACATATAAAATGGGTTAAAAGCCAGCTAACTGACAAGTCTCTAAATGTTACTGTAAATGAGGAATCACAGGACCCCACAGCAATCGGTTCTTGGCTCTACACTAATGTTTTTATCAATGACCTGGAAGAAAACAAAATCATCACTGATAAAGTTTGTAGATGACACAAAGATTGGTGGACTGGCAAATAATGAAGAGGACAGGTCACTGATATAGAGTGACCTGGACCACGTGGTAAACAGGACACAGGCAAACAAGGTGTTTCAATATGGCCAAATGTAATGTCATACATCTAGGAACAAAGAATTTAGGCCATAGTTACAAGAGGGTAGAGACTATCCTGGGAAGCAACAACTCTGAAAAGTCATAGTCAGGGGTCATAGTAGATAATCAGCTGAACATGAACTCACAGTGCAATGCTTTGGCCAAAAGGGCTAATACGACCTTTGGGTTTACAAATGGGAATACTGAGTAATGGTTGAAAGGTTATTTTATATCTGTATTTGGCAATGGAGTGACTGTTACTCAAATACTGTCTAGTTCTGGTGTCAACAGTTCAAGAAGGATTTTGAAAAATTGGAAAGGGTTCAGAGAAAAGCTGAAGAATGATTAAAAGATTGGAAAACATGCCTTAGAGTGATAGACTCAAGGAGCTCAATCTATTTAGCTTATCAAAGAGAAGGTTAAATGGGTGAGTTGATCACAATCTATATGTTCCTTCTTGAGGAACAAATATTTGATAACAGAAGGCTCTTCAATATAGCAGACAAAGATATAACGAGAACCAATGGATGGAAGCTGAAGCCAGGAAAATTCAGACGAGAAATAAGGCTCACCTTTTTAAAAAAAAAAACACCAGGGAAGGCAATTAATCAGTGGAACAGCTTTGTAAGCTCCAGTTTTCCACTGCTGGCAATTTTAAAATGAAGATTAGATGGTTTTGCAAAAGAAATACTCTAGTTCAACTACAGCTATCGGACTTAAAGCAGAAATTAATACAACCATGTCCTATGGCCTGAGTTACAGAAAAGGGCAGACTAGACAATCACAATATGAATAAACAGGCCAGTATGAGGATGATCCTTTGGTAGCCCAGAGCTGATCTAGGGGGTTTTAATCTACAACCCCCTTATCCCTTCTGCCAGTGTAGCAAGGGAAGCGAGTGGTCAGACTGCTACCTCAGTCCTCCACTGTTTTCTGCCCCACATGGACATTGCAGCTCAGCATGATGAAAGTAGCCCAAGAGCCCTCAAACACATTGCAAGTTGTTCAGAACATATAAAAATTAACTGAAAATATCCTTTGCACTACCATCCCTCCTGGCTTGTGTTCTGTGCAGTTTAGCTGTAATGGAGAATCTGGCCTAGTATCTTTAGATAACAAGAATTACAACATCTTTACTTCCTCTAAAAGATATAAAAGAGGCTGCAAGATAGCTTGCCCAAACTAGGCATCAGATATGGAGGCCAAGGTGATGGAAAATGCTGCATAAAAGCATATGAATCTCCCAAAAACTGAAGCGAACAGACATGAGTATCTATGGGCATCACAGCTTTCACCATTGTATTGCCTGCATCAATGGGCATCCAACATCTTGGGCCAGGCCAGGCCTAGCCTATACCTGCTAAAGCAACTTTTTTGAACACTACCTTTTGCTGAAGACATTCCACATTACTAAATTATTTAGCTAAATAGGTCTGGTAGTCTGCAACAGAGTACTGACACTCTTTACTAGCAAGACCTTTCACTATGAGTGTCTCAGTAACCAATATTAGAGTTTGTGGGTGCTATGTACAGTAACTCCTCGCTTAACGTTGTCGTTATGTTATTCAAAAATGTTACTTTAAGCGAAACCATGTTAAGCAAACCCAATTTCCACATAAGAATTAATGTAAATGGGGGGGGGGGGGGTTAGGTTCCAGGGAAATTTTTTTCGCCAGACAAAAGACACTCTCTCTCTCTCTCTCTCTCTCTCTCTAGAGTCTTTTGTCTGGCGAAAAAAAAAAATATATATATATATATACACACACACACAGAGTATAAGTTTTAAACAAACAATTTAATACTGTACACAGCAATGATGATTGTGAAGCTTGGTTGAGGAGGTGGAGTCAGAGGGTGGGATATTTCCCAGGGAATGCCTTGCTGCTAAATGATGAACAAACACTCGGCTGAGCCCTCAAGAGTTAACACATAGTTGTTAATGTAGCCTCACACTCTACAAGAAAGCAAGAATTGAGGGTGGAGACACAATAGACGCATGGCAGTGGCTGCAAACATTCCCTGCGGAAACTGAACATGATGATGAACCCACACTATCCCAGTGGAGCGCACCACTCCCTCAACTTTCCAAAGTACCAGGGGGTGCAGGTGAAAGAGAGAGAGAGATACATCGTGTGTGTGTATGTGTCTGTGAGTGACTGAGTGAGAGACACGCATTGCCCCTTTAAGTACGTTGACCCCACCCTAAGTACACTGCCTTTTTAAGTAGATCAGCAAGTTGAGACAGCAGCTGCTGAAAGCAAGCTCCCTCCATCCTGAACCCTGTCAGAGATGGGTACAGGAGCAGGGGGCAGGAGCGGGAGGAGGGGGACATCCTGACATCAGCACCCCTATTCCCCCACACCTCCTGCACAGCAAACAGGAGGCTCCCAGGAGCAGGTCCAAGCAGAGGGGCAGGAGCAGCACACGGCAGTGAGGGGACGGACACCTGAACTGCCTGGCAATTGATAGCCTGCTGGGTGGTTGCTGCACAGGGAACTTAGGGGAGCTGATGGAGGGCTGCCAGTCCACCCTGGTTCCAAGCCCCCACCAGCTAGCTCCAACAGACTGCTCTTCCTGCAAGCAGTGGACAAGGCAGGCAGCTGCCAAACAACGTTATAAGGGAGCACTGCGCATCTTTAAACAAGCATCAGGGGGTAGCCGTGTTAGTCTGTATCTACAAAAACAACAAGGAGTCTGGTGGCACCTTAGAAACTAACAGATTTATTTGGGCATAAGCTTTCGTGGGTAAAAACCTCACTTCTTCAGATGCATGGAGTGACAGTTACAGAGGCAGGCATTATATACTGACACATGGAGAGCAGGGAGTTACTTCGCAAGTGGAGAACCACTACAGCTACAGTACAGGAACAAATCTACATGGACACACCCCCAGAACCCCGACCAGGGATATTCTATCTGCTACCCAAGATCCATAAACCCGGAAACCCTGGACGCCCCATCATCTCAGGCATTGGCACTCTTACAGCAGGATTATCTGGCTATTTGGACTCTCTCACCTCAGACCCTACGCTACCAGCACTCCCAGCTATCTTCGAGACACCACTGACTTCCTGAGGAAACTACAATGCATTGGTGTTCTTCCTGAAAACACCATCCTGGCCACCATGGATGTAGAAGCACTTTACACCAATATTCCACATGAGGATGGACTACAAGCTGTCAGGAACAGTATCCCTGATGAGGCCACAGCACGCCTGGTGACTGAGCTTTGTGACTTTGTCCTCACCCACAACCACTTCAGATTTGGGGACAACTTATACCTTCAAGTCAGTGGCACTGCTATGGGTACCCGCATGGCCCCACAGTATGCCAACATTTTTATGGCTGACTTAAAACAACGCTTCCTCAGCTCTCGTCCCCTAGTACCCCTCCTCTACTTGCGCTACATTGATGACATCTTCATCATATGAACCCACGGAAAGGAGGCCCTTGAAGAATTCCACCTGGACTTCAACAATTTCCACCCCACCATCAACCTCAGCCTGGACCAGTCCACACAAGAGATCCACTTCCTGGACACTACAGTGCAAATAAGTGATGGTCACATAAACACCACCCTATACCGGAAACCTACTGACCGCTTGTGACGGGTTGGATCACAGAAACCCCCTTGGGAGCTGCCACCCGATGTGCAAAGACTACCCCTGCTCCTGTTTTCCCTGCCAACTCAGGACTCCAGCACCCTGTCATGCTGAGCCAGACACTCCCGTCTGCCCCAACACAGACCCAGGGTCTGAATCACTTGTCCCAAAGCTGCAAGTTTACCTGAAAACAGCTCACAGAAGTGTGCTTGTCTTTAGCACTCAGATGCCCAATTCCCAATGGGGTCTAAACCCAAATAAATCCGTTTTACCCTGCATAAAGCTTATGCAGGGCAAACTCATAAATTGTTCGCCCTCTATAACACTGATAGAGAGATATGCACAGTTGTTTGCTCCCCCAGGTATTAATACATACTCTGAGTAAATTACTAAATAAAAAGTGATTTTATTAAATACAGAAAATAGGATTTAAGTGGTTCCAAGTAGTAACAGACCGAACAAAGTAAGTCACCAAGCAAAATAAAATAAAATGCGCAAATCTATGTCTAATCAAACTAAATACAGATAATCTCACCCTCAGAGATGCTTCAGTAAGTTTTTCTCAGACTGGACACCTTCCAGGCCTGGGCACAATTCTTTCCCCTGGTACAGCTCTTGTTCCAGCTCAGGTGATAGCTAGGGGATTCTTCATGATGGCTCCTCCCTCCCTTTGTTCTGTTCCACCCCTTTATATATCTTTTGCATAAGGCGGGAACCCTTTGTCCCTCTGGGTTTCCACCCCCCCTCACTGGAAAAGCACCAGGTTAAAGATGGATTCCAGTTCAGGTGACATGATCACATGTCACTGCAAGACTTCATTGCCCACTTGCCAGCACACACATATACAGGAAGACTAACAGGTAAACACAACCATCTGCAGACAATGGTCCTGGTTAATGGGAGTCATCAAGATTCCAAACCATCATTAATGGCCCACACTTTACATAATTACAATAGGCCCTCAGAGTTACATTTTATATTTCTAGTTTTAGATACAAGAGTGGTACATTTATACAAATCAGATGATCATACTCAGTAGATTATAAGCTTTGTAATGATACCTTACATGAGACCTTTTGCATGAAGCATATCCCAGTTACGTTATATTCACTTATTACCATATTTTCTCTAAAACTATCCCAGTTACATTATATTGACTTATTATCAAGTTTTTATAAAACCATATAGACTGCACGTCACACCGCTATACGTACCTACATGGCTCCAGCTTCCATCCAAGACACATCACACGATCCATTGTCTACAGCCAAGCCCTAAGATACAACCGAATTTGCTCCAACCCCTCAGACAGACAAACACCTACAAGATCTTTATCAAGCATTCGTAAAACTACAATACCCACCTGGGGAAGTGAGGAAACAGATTGACAGAGCAAGACGGGTACCCAGAAATCACCTACTACAGGACAGGCCCAACAAGGACAATAACAGAACACCACTGGCCATCACATACAGCCCCCAGCTAAAACCTCTCCAGCGCATTATCCACGATCTACAACCTATCCTGGAAAATGATCCCTCACTCTCACAGACCTTGGGAGGCAGGCCAGTCCTCGCTTACAGACAACCCCCCAACCTGAAGCAAATACTCACCAGCAACTACACACCACAGAAACACCAACCCAGGAACCAATCCCTGTAGCAAACCTCGTTGCCTACTCTGTCCCCATATCTACTCTGGCGACACCATCAGAGGACCCAACCACATCAGCCACACCATCAAGGGCTCATTCACCTGCACATCCACTAATGTTATATATGCCATCATGTGCCAGCAATGCCCCTCTGCCATGTACATTGGCCAAACCGGACAGTCCCTCCGCAAAAGAATAAATGGACACAAATCGGACATCAGGAATGGTAACATACATAAGCCAGTAAGCGAACACTTCAATCTCCCTGGTCATTCTATTACAGATTTCAAAGTCACTATCATTGAACAAAAAAACTTCAGAAACAGACTTCAAAGAGAAACAGCAGAACTAAAATTCATTTGCAAATTTAACACCATTAATCTAGGATTGAATAAGGACTGGGAGTGGCTGGCTCATTACAGAAGCAGCTTTTCCTCTCCTGGAATTGACACCTCCTCATCCATTATTGGGAGTGGACTACATCCACCCTGATTGAATTGGCCCTGTCAACACTGGTTCTCCACTTGCGAAGTAACTCCCTGCTCTCCATGTGTCAGTATATAATGCCTGCATCTGTAACTTTCACTCTATGCATCTGAAGAAGTGAGGTTTTTACCCACGAAAGCTTATGCTCAAATAAATCTGTTAGTCTCTAAGGTGCCACCAGACTCCTTGTTGTTTTTAAACAAGCATGTTCTCTAACAGATCAGCAACATAACAGTGAAACAACATTGACCGGGACGACATTAAGTGAGGAGTTACTTTAATAAGTTTGGCCAATTTATCTTCTAACCAAAGCTATCTGAAGCACCAAACTCTCCCATGGGCTTTGTGCAAAATCCCATGCATTTTGAAAAGTACTCAGAATGGCCTACCTCTGCTTCTATTGAAGTCCATGGTAAAACTCAGATTGATTTCAATGGGAAAAGAGTTAAACCAAAGCTAAACTCTTGAAAATACACTCAATTTTTTGAACTGTTGAATACACTGGGAGAGTAGAGTAGTTTGAACAGATTATGTTTTCTTAAACCCCATTTAAAATAGAGTTCAAGGAGACAATTTGTTTTGGAAGTCTATCAAGTGATTTCTACTTCCTGGATAGGTATCAAATGGAAGCTGGCAATCTTAGCCAGCCAAAGAGGAAACTGGGACAACACTGGATATTCCAGGGGCAAGTTAAAATGTGTGTGAGCTACCAGTAATTTAGAACAGTGGTTCTCAAAGCCGGTCCGCCGCTTGTTCAGGGAAAGCCCCTGGTGGGCCGCGCCGGTTTGTTTACCTGCCGCATCCACAGGTTCGGCCGATCCCGGCTCCCACTGGCCGCGGTTCGCCACTCCAGGGCAATAGGGGCTGCGGGAAATGGCGAGGGCCGAGGGATGTGTTGGCCACCGCTTCCCGCAGCCCCCATTGGCCGAACCTGCGGAAGCGGTAGGTAAAGCAACCGGCCCGGCAGGGGCTTTCCGTGAACAAGCGGCGGACCGGCTTTGAGAACCACTGATTTAGAGCACTGTTTCCCAACAACAGGTCCATGGACCAGTGCTGGTTCCTGAGATCTCCCTGACACCATTTAGGAAGGCAGCAAGCCAGTCCACAGTATCAGAAAGGTTGAGAAACACTGATTTAAAGAACCAAGGTACCTTTGACAACTAAGAGTTCCTTGCTGTCTTACACTGGAAGCACAATATCCTTGAGTAGACACCCAGTGCATGATGTCTGTAAAGAACTTTAAAATGTATTTGGAATGGATTCTATTTAATTTGTTCAAAATGTACAAAAATGTAGATTTTACTAAAAGCCCTTTAACATAGAAATATAACTTGTGAAATATATTTTATATAAAAGTTACTTTATCTCAATTAGTAGCAGAATTTTTTTCATTTTATTTCAAAGGCCCAGTTGTGAAAGAGATGGTTGTTTGGGTCTCAATTTTTCTTTTTCTTTCTTTCTTTTTAACGCTACCTGATTAAATATTGTTATTCCACTTTGAAATCTGGAAACCTTCTCAATCTGTTAAAGTTAAGTGCACCAATATAAAAATAGTTAATCCTTCTTTGGGACTGGGAGTGTGACCTTCTCTCTGTTCAGAACCCCATAAAGTCACATTTTTCTCAGTTACAACTGTATAAATCTAAATTAATTCCACTGACTTAAAAAAAAAAAAAAAAAAAGGAAAAAAAAAAAAAGAACAGGAGTACTTGTGGCACCTTAGAGACTAACAAATTTACTTGAGCATAAGCATCTGATGAAGTGGGCTGTAGCCCACTAAAGCTTATGCTCAGATAAATTTGTTAGTCTCTAAGGTGCCACAAGTACTCCTGTTCTTTTTGCGGATACAGACTAACACGGCTGCTATTCTGAAAACTGACTTAAAAGTAGTTATCCCTGCATCACTTTATGTAACATATAAAGCTCAAGATAATAAAGTGAGCATGGGTTGAGAGAAGGTTCCTGCACGCCAAGAGTCTGATTCTGCTGCCCTTAATTTCTCCGAGAAGCAATTTACTGTGTAAACAGTAATATTGATTTTCCATTCAATTTACCATAAACATACATTTGGACAAAGGACAACATAAGATACCCTTTGTCATTCTTGCATAGTAACAGTACCAGTCCCTTTATAGCCTTTATAGATGTTGTAAAGTGAAAGTAATTGAGGTAGTGTTCCTATGCACATTATGGAGGTGTACAGGAGAGAGCTCCACTCTAATGTACCTTAAGGAATAAAATGTCATCCCCTGCCACATAACTTTTAAGCTCACCTCTCTATGAAGTGCACAAGAATGCCACAGGACAAAGATTCAGTGCTTTCTAGTTAAATAGTTCCAGACTTGTTTGCCAATTTTTGTAAGCCAGCAGAGTTCTGAAGCCCTGGAGGGGAACTACTTTTTATCTTTTCACAAAAAATCTGGGAAATTAATTTAATTATGCTGAGAACATTAAAGAACACATGGTTAAGCACTGAAAAAAAATCAGGAAACGCAGAAGTTAACTGCATGCAAATACTCCAGTAAGATATTGTACAAGTGTTTCTACAGTCTGAGACAAATTTGTTTAGCAACGTGTACTGTGTGCTACCCTATTTATGCCATACATTGTTTTTAAAAATAACTTATACTTAACCAGTGATACATTGTGTAACAGAGCAATAGTAAGTGTTAACTGCAAACTAACTGCCCCATCTCCTCTACAAAATTATTAGATTAGATGATCACAATGGTGCCTTCAGGCCTTAATCTATGAATCTACTGCACCTAAAGAAGGTGTTATGAGAGAAACAGCTGCTAAGTTATTAAAATATGTACCTGAGAGAAGAAAATATAAAAAACAAAACAAAACAAAAAACCTATCAAAGATACCCTGGACAATTATGACAATCAAAATAGTATAAGCATTCAAGAATGAAATACAGTACAAAGTGCTACAAAATACATAAGCAATGCTATAGAAAAATGTATATTAAACTGTATCTTGAGAAAAATAGTATGTTATCATGTAATAGAAGAATATTGTAGTAAAAATGCACAAGAGAACAAAGTTAAGGTTGTACATGAAACCTTAACTTCTACATTTCCTGACTCTTGTGTGCTTAACTGTGCAACTTTAACATTTGTGGCATGAAGTAAGAGTTTGTTTGGATGAGAAGAAATTGTATGCAGTTACTTTTACTCCTGAAGAAAATCCTTAGTTGCACATCAATACTAACATCTAAAATAAAATATACATAGTTATTAGTATGTTAAGTGGAATGACAATAAGCCCTTTAGAAAGCAGTCTTATGCATAAGAGACAGAACTACATGGTGATTAAGAGGTTAATCTTGTAAGTGGAGAGGAAGGCTAGTTCTGCTGAAACTTTGGTGAGTCAAGCTTTCAAACAACAGAACTATTTATCCAAAATGTGAGTCGTATTCAGTCTGCATGCAATGCAGTGTTAACATTTTAAGTCTGATTATACATTTTAATTACACTGTTTTGCTGCAGAAATAATAGTGTATCATGTATACACGGTCTACAAGAAATGAAGTTTAGAATTGCCTAAAATAGAAAGCATTACTGCTTTTATACTAACCTCAATTTCCACAAAATTGTGAAACTGACACAAGGTAAGCCACAGAATTTCCAGCCTTAAAAAATAAAAAAGACAAGTTTTGAATATAGCAAATAAGCAATACACAGAATGCCGAACTCTTCACCTAACATTATGTTTTTCAGGTAAGATGCATCTTTAAAAAATAAAACTACTTTTGGATTGCACCTTTATGTGTTTTTACTGGTTTCTGTGACCATCTAAGAATGTTTATTCCAAAATTGCATATTAAAAGCCAGGCAACAAAGTGGGAAATCTGAAGCTGTAGAAAAAGTGACATTCATTATGTAACAAGTCCACATTTACATACTTTTAACAAAGTAGCAAATTTGCTTTAAAAAAGCATCATGGTCAACACCTATGTCATTTAAATAAAAAAGTCAGAAGTTGCTGAGACTTTTTGTTTTGACTTGTGGAACAAACTATTATCCACCTTTATTTTGAAGTTAGGTGTAAAAGCAGAAGACCTGTTTTATTAGTCTAGCCTTGGAAAATAACAGAACCAGTTCAGTTTCAGACGGCACTGAGAAACTACTCTTCAGGCAGCCAATGATTTAGTAGGGTTCTAAAATATTTTGTCTTCCACTATAGCTACAGAAGTCCCATAGGCACTAATTCACCAAGGAACTGAAGCATATGAGGAACAGCCTGGTGAATCTGAGTTACCTCCAGTCAGTAACAGAGTTGTATATGTTTTGTGTTGTCAGGAGTTTTCAATGTACTTCACAGACTGCCTGGATTCAGAATGGATTGTTTGCCTTTAGGAAACGGACCCTTTTCTGGTGGGGGACAGACAAATGTAGAGTCTTCTTTGCTTGACATTTGGCAAGTACCATGTTGAGTGAACAGAGCTGTATGGAGGAAACTTTCAGAAGTATCGAGTGTGGCAGCCCACTTAGAGATATTTTCCCAGAAAACATCTTACACCTTAGTCCACACTGGTTTCTGATTCAGTTTGAGGTGCTGGTTTAAACCTACAAAGCTTTAAATGATTAGAGTTCTGGCTGCCTGAAAAACAGCCTCTTGATGCTATATTACAGCAGGTAAGATCAATTAAGGCACTAAGCTAATAGCTCAGATACAGGAGGAGGCTAATGGAAGGGCATTTTCCATAGAATTCACTTTTCCTCTTGGTCTACAACAGGGGTCGGCAACCATTCAGAAGTGGTGTGCCGAGTCTTCATTTATTCACTTTAATTTAAGGTTTCGCGTGCCGGTAATACATTTTAATGTTTTTTAGAAGGTCTCTCTCTATAAGTCTATATATTATATAACTAAACTAGTGTTGTATTGTAAAATAAACAAGGTTTTCAAAATGTTTAAGAAGCTTTATTTAAAATTAAATTAAAATGCTGATCTTACGCCACCAGCCCACTGCTGGTCTGGGGTTCTGTTCACCTAGGCCGGCAGCGGGCTGAGTGGGGCCTGCGGCTGGAACCCCAGCTGGCAAGGGTCCGGCAGCCAGAACCCCAGACCGGCAGCGGGCTGTGCAAGGCCGGCGGTCGGGACCCCAGACCGGCAGTGGGCTAAGTGGCTCAGCCCACTGCCACTCAGGGGTTCCATCCACCGGCTCCTGCCAGCCGGGATCCCGGCTGCCAGACCCGCTCAGCCCGTTGACGGTCTGGGGTCCCGGCCCTGCCCACATACAGTGGGTACCTACCTTCTCCCTGGTTCTGGCCCATTCTCTTCCTCTCTCTGCACTGAGCTGAGGGTGGGAGTACACTGAGCACAGGGCTGGGGGTGAAGGGTCTGGCCAGGAGCTAGAATTAGGGAGGGGGCTCAGGGTTGGGGAAGGAGGTTTGGGTGTGGGGCACTTACCTGGGCAGCTCCCATTTGGTGCGAGGGGTGCAGGTGGGAATGTGGGGGGGGTGTGTGCGCGCGCGCAGGAGCTCCCATTTGGTGCTCAGGGTGGGGATGTGGGGGGTGCAAGAGTCAGGATGTGGGGGGGTGCATGGGATGTGGGGGGGCTGGGGATGTGGGGCAGTGCAAGAGTCAGGGCTGAGGTCGTGGGGTGTGTGAAGGAGTCAAGCAGAGGGCTGGGTGTGTATGAGGGGGATACAGGGCTCAAGGCAGGAACCTGGGGGGTGTGCGGGGCTGCGGGGCTCAGGGCAGAGGGTTGGGTGTGTGTGCGTGGGGGGGTCAGGGCAGAGGGCTGGGGGTGTGTGTGGAGGGATCGGGGGTGTGTGCGCCCCTATTCCACCCACCCACCCCTTCCCCAAGGCCCTGCCCCTGCTTCTTCCCTGCAGACCCCGGGACACCCATACCCCATCCAACCCCCCCTGCTCCCTGACTGCCCCCTCCAGAGACCCCCCCGCCCCTAACCACCCCGCCCGGGACCCCACCCCCTATCCAACCCCCCCTGCTCCCTGTCCCCTGACTGCCCCTACCCCTTATCCAACCCCCCTGCCCCGGCCCCCTTACCATGAGGCTCCTAGCAGCATGTTCTGCTCCACGCAGAGCCAGACACGCTGCCCCGCAGAAGCGGGCAGCCCCGCCCCCCAGACCACTGCGCGCGCAGCGGCATGGCTCCGGATGAGCGGGGAGCGTGTCTGCCTCCCCGTGGAGCCAAACACTGCCCCGCGTGAGCGCGCAGCCCCAGCCCCCAGAGCGCTGCGCGCGCGGAAGCATGGCTCCGGATGAGTGGGGAGCCTGTCTGCCTCCCCGTGGAGCCAAACACTGCCCCGCGGGAGCGCGCAGCCCCGGCCCCCAGAGCGCTGCATGCGCGGCGGCAGGGCTCCAGGAGAGGGGGGAAGGCGGGGGAGGGGCCGGCGGCTTGCTGCGCTCGGCTGGGCGCTCCGGCCCGGGAGCGCGGACCCCGCGGCTTGCCGCGCTGGGAGAGTGGGGCTATTTGGCAGGGTGTGCTTGGGCACACCCCGTGCGCACGCCTATGCTTCTGCCTCCTTGCCCCCGTGGGGGGGAGGGGGAGGAGAAGAGCGGGCCGGGCCAGGCAGGATTTTTAATGGCACTCTGCTCGGGCAGGCAGCAGCGTGCCATTAAAAATTGGCTCGCGTGCCGTCTTTGGCACGCGTGCCATAGGTTGCCAATCCCTGGTCTACAAGATTCAAAATCTGTCATTCATTTCTTATTCAAAACCCTCTATCTCCAGACTATTTTTGGGTGGGAATGGAGTTAAAATATTTGAAAGCACACTTGTACAATTTCATATAACAATACCAAACTAATTCAGGAAAGCAACTGCAGCACAGAGGGAATAAAATATGATTGACTTACGCTCCTGGACCTTGCCATGTCCATGTGATCGTATCCTAAAAACAAACAAAGACGCATTGCAAATTCAATTAATTTGTATTGTAAACTCTTTCACAGCACAATGCATGGCACATGCTCTAAATAAGGGGTGGGCAAACTTTTTGGCCTGAGGGCTGCATCGGGTTTTGTAAATTGTATGGAGGGCCGGTGAGGGGAGGGGGGGTCATAGCCCGGCCCCCACCTCCTATCTGCCCCCCCCCCCGTGACTCCTGCCCCATCCAACCCCCCCGTTCCCTGATGGCCCCTCTGGGACCCCTGCCCCATCCACACACACCCGCTCCCTGTCCCGACTACCCCCGGACCTCCGTCGCCCCATCCAACCCCTCCTCTCATTCCTGACGGCCCTCCCAGGACCCCTGCCCCATCTAACCCCCTCTTCTCCCTGTCCCCTGACTGCCCCCAGAACCCCTGCCCCTGACTGCCCCCTGCCGCCCCATCCAACCCCTCCCTCCTTCCTGACTGCTCCCCGGAACCCCTGCACCCATTCAACCCCATTTCCTCCCCGACCACCATCCACATCCCCGCCCCCTGACCACCACCCCGAACTCCCCTGCCCTCTATCCAACCTCCCCTGCTCCCTGCCCCCTTACTGCGCTGCCTGGAGCATTGGTGGTTGGTGGCGCTACAGCCGGGCTATGCTGCTGCCGCCGCCACCATGCAGCACAGAGCACCAGGTCAGGCCAGGCTCTGCAGCTGCGCTGCCCCAGGAGCTCACAGCCCCACTGCCCAGAGCATTGTGCCGGAGCGAGCAAGCTGAGGCTGCGGGGGATGGGAGACATCAGGGGAGGGGCCAGGAGCTAGCCTCCCGGGCCAGGAGCTCGGGGGCCGGGGCAGGACGGTCCCGCAGGCCAGATGTGGCCCGCAGGCCGTAGTTTGCTCTAAATTTTCATGGAAACCACAATCCACTATTTTAAAAATCTACCTTACATTAAAAGTAAGCCCGCTAAAACAGGAACTTCAATCTGCCTTTTATACAGCTAGAAAACAAATATCAGTTAAGCCCAGCTTTTACACACAAAATAATCCAATTTATAGTCCACTTACAGACCCAGAAATCCCTCAAAAGACAGAACATTGAAAAATACTTAGAAATAAATATGGTGCAGATTCGTTTCCCTAATTAGCAGATTTTTCACATACAAAAAACACTGTCAGCGTCCTTGACTTTTGCTTAAAACAACAAAACAGTAAAGGAACAGATGAACTGTCTCGAGAGATTACTGTCTCGAGAGAAGTACTGTCTCTCCTCCGACTCTCTGTATTGTCTTGAACACAAAATATTTCTTTTTCTCTGAAGAAAACCAGCCATAGAAAATTGAAGATGCAGTACACACACACACACACACACACACACACACACACAAACCCAAAAGCATTATAATTACTCCACGGACTCTGCCCTGTAAATTTTTCCTTAATTAGTTTAATCTTGTTGGAGGTCTGCGCTGACTTTGTGACAAGAGAATTGCCAGGAAAGGCACTCATTTATACAGTAAAATCATTCAATATATGGTAGGTGGTGTACAGATATATAGGAAGCTACAGTCTGTACCATGAAGAATTTATAATCTAAAAAGACAAAACCAGTGAAAGATGGAAGAGAAGGATACAATATACAGAATGGTCAAGGTAATGACTGGCACAGATGTTATTAGTTCAGTGTCTTCCATTTTTGTTACACAGAAATAAAGCTATTCTCAATAGCTCCTCAACTTTGCCAAGATGAGTTGGCTACCTTTTTGTTGGCATTATAGTAGAAGTGGGACTTTAAGAGGTATTTGAAACAGGAGAGGGTACTGCCTTTGCAGACTAGTTCAGAAAAGACTAGTTCCATGTGTAAGGGGAAGCCTGGAAAAAAAGCACAGAAATTATTGTGGAAGAAGTGGACAAGCTAGGCATCAAGGCTATCAAGGGTGGAGTAAAAGGAGTGAAACATGACGTAAGAGACAAGGGTAGAAAGTAGGAAGGGATAGTTATGCAGGGCCTAGAAGAGGAGCACAAGAAGCAAACTTGATTCAGTGAAGAAAGGAATAATGGGGAGATGCAATATTTAGATCAAGTGAGGAAGGTTTTCTTAGTGCCCATGTTCTGAATGGACAGGAATGGGAAAAGGGTAACAACATGGGTGTCAGGGAGGCAAGAAAGGAGCAGGTGACAGCAGCCAAAGGGAAGACTATGAGGGCCTATAGAAAAAAAAAAAGTTTTAAATGTGTGGACAGGGGAAAAAAAAAAAAAAAAAGACAGAACCTTAGAAATGCTGGAGGAAGAAAATGAAAGATTTGGCAAAGACCTGAATTTGCGATGTAAGGGGGGGGAGGAGTTTACGATGACTTCCAGGTTATGGGTAATGGAAAATGGAGGAGTAAAGAGGGTTTGGAAGAAAGATAGGGAGTTCAGTTTTCAAGAAGGAAATATCAGATAGATAGTAGTTTAAGTACTACACCCTCCTAACTGTATGTTTCTAAATTTGATGCTAGGTACCCAAGCTCAATTCAGAATCAATAAAATTAAGAGTCCCAGGATCTTGAAAGTTATGGACAATGTCAAAATCTTGCTTTAATACCTTCATCACTGCTTAAAACAGAAACAGAATAAAAGAGAGTAGCATGTACAAAAAACACAAAAATCAAAGTTAAATATGCTTAAATGAATCTGAAAGGTCAGCAGCTAAGAAAAAGAAATAGTGAATTGACTATAATGGCTAAAAGTTAAATCTTGAGTTTAACACTGTTTCTGATCTCGATAAAAACAAAAATATGTTATATTAAAAGAAAAGGGGGCACTTTCCACCATAACCAACGCTGGAATGTGACTTAAGACTCATCCTACTTCTAGGGTGATGTGGCAACTTCCAATAGCCAGTTGTAATCTTCCATTGCTAGAAGGGCTGCTATTGGTGATCCTGGAGCTGCTAAAGTACCCTGGGACTGCAGACCTATTAAGTCTGGGTTTCTTTTATAGGAGTCTTTCATTTTCAGGTACCCTCTCAGTGTCTGAGTGTTTGCCTGAATCTCTCAAATCAGAGTACACCTATGGCCTAGAGCAGCAATCATAGTCCTGTAGATACCAGAGAATCAAGCCTCCTCCCTAGATTGCCACTATTTGACCAGCAAATAGGACAGTCGTTTCTCAAAAGTGGGCGATTTCATAGTACCTCTTTTCTGGGCAGTGATATCATTAGGTAATGGATTCAACTCAGTATTCTGGCCACCACTTTAAGCAGCTGATATGACCTCTCTGACCTGGGAAATTCTAGCAGTTTGTTGCATCTGTTAACATTCCTGGGCAAAAAACTCTCAACCCAAAAGTCACCTCAAGCAGTTGTAACTCATGTGTCCCTCCCACCCCATGTGTGGATTAACTGTCATTACTAAGTAAGGATATGGGCAGTAGCTGCAAAGAACAATAATCAGTCTCTATTTTGGAAGGTGGGGTTCCTGGCTGCAGGAGACACACTGGCTGAAGCTTATAATAGGCTCTCACTACCCTGTTATGTAAACACAGACAAGGAGTAGTGCCAGAAAATTGATGTTATCTGTGGCTGATGTAGATGCTCTAAATATTTATAATAGCTTCCAGCTCTCACTCATGAATAGCACTGATTATGATAGGGTCATAGCACAGGTTGAAGCTTGTGTACCTAGAAAGTGAAACCTTTGCAAGATTCCTCTTCCACACAAGAGTGCAAAAGGAACAAGAAAGTATTGAAGAATGTGTCACAAGCTCGACGCTCAAGAGCCAGTCTTGCAATTTTAAGGCCCCTTTGAGGATTTCCTGGTAAGAGACAGGCTGGTGGTAGGCTATAGTGATGAGAAAGCACATATTTACGGAGAAATTGTTAGCTGACTGGAGAACAAGCCATGGAAATCTGCAAAGCAATGGAATAAGCAAAATTGTTGCTGTAGGCTTTAAGTAAGGACAAGGGTCAAAAAAACAAAGGAAATTTCATGCAGCAGAATATGAAGGAGCATGAAGGAATACATGAGGAAATCAGATGGTATTAGTGCTGTGGAGTGTTGTAAGGCTGCTAAGTTATTAATGCTACTAGTGCTGCTGTCCTTGGAGCTCCAGTGTTAGCTGCACTAGCAGAGAGCGCAGCTTGCTGATTCAACAACCCTTGATGTTATTCATAAAGACCACAAGGTTCGATTTGATGGCAAAGGCGCTCAGCTAGGTTTATTGTTGACAAAGCACAGTACAAGTGCCTCGTAGGAGCTACAAGTATACTAACTCATGTATGCCTGCAACAATGGTACCAGTTCAATCAGGACACTAAGATTCTGTCCCCTAGACTAGCACAAAGATCCCCCTCCCATCACGTCTCCTTTTATATTTTAATACAAACAAGTTAGCTACTACACTCCAGTAGGTGTTAGTTACCACACTAATCCTCATACACGCGAGTTCGAACAAAAGATACTTATCCATTATCCTGCATCCCCTCTTTATCTTTACAAGGGGTCAGTGTATTCTTGTATCATCTCTTATGAATGCTTTTAAATAGTTACTTGAGAGATCTGTGTCTTTTTGTACCATCCTCTCCAGTCAGGAATGTGCTTACTTGGTTAGCTGATAGCAGAATAGTAATTCACTGGGTAAGGCCAGTCCTACTCTGGATCACAACCTTTGGTTCACACAGCAAGTTATGCCTAGGCTCCTGCAAGGCCTACAGTCCCTTCCTTTTTATGGGCAGGATGTTCACCCATCATCCCAGAAAAGCATAATGAATTAACTGAAAATGACCCCGTGGACTAAATACTGTTTCTTGGCCATTTTGCTTTACTCATCCATACATTCATTCCTCAAGTGTCTAATGGTCTGCACATTCCCTTGTACAATCTGTGGACGGTTCCTCTTTTCTAATTGTTCTTAGTTCCATCTAGTGGGGCTGGCAATATCCAAAAAAGTAACATATCCTATTACCCTTAATCTGCAGAGCAAGCTAAACTTACCAATTTGTTCGGATAACGCAAAACTACTGGCTGGACAGGAACTCCAGGAATAAATGCTCCTGGAAAGCACACATTACACATCATTACTCTTTGGCATATTTTCTTATTGTCAAATAAATTACTCATTACAAAAAAGATTATGTGATTATTGGTTACGTCGTTAGTCTGGTGTATACAGTAGCAGACATTCATAGCATGCTAGTGGAAAGAATACAAGATCTGGAAGTAGCAAAATATACATCAATATTCCACAGAAAAAGTCATTTTAAAAAAAGGCAGTGTTGGTAACTGACAACAATGTATATATCTATCTTATTTAGAAGATACAAGCATTTAGAAGAATGGAAATATAGACATTCGAAATCCACCAAAACCTACATAAATCATAATAAATTATGAAGACATACATATTTTATTATAGCCCAATCCCTAAATTTGACTCATGGTCAGGATTGTTGATTTTTTTATATATATTTGTTGTTTCTGCCTTTTAACAGTTGTTGTCAGATGTGAATTTTGTAAAAATCTGATAGTCAAGTATCTCGTAAAAAAGTCTTGCAAACAAATTTGATATATTTTTATGAAGTTACCAGTTTTGTTGATAAAGGTAACTGTGTTGACATAACAGACTTCTGTAGGGCATCTGACTTTGTACTACAATACATTCTGATTAAAAATAGCACTCTAAAATATATCACATAAAAGATTAAAAACTATTGTACAAAATGTAATTATTAATGTGGATTCACCACCAACTGAAGGTACTTTGAGGGGGGTCAAGCAGTAATCTGTTCTTGTCTCAGTGGTATTTAATGTCTATCAGTGGTCAGGAAGAAGATATACAATCTCTACCAGTAAAGTTTGCAGATAAAGATCTGTCAAGTGGTAAATCAGATAAACAGATCACTTACACAAAGTAATCTGGAGTGCCTGGCAAGAACAGCTCATATGAACTATTTGCCTGCATTAAAGTGCATCTGGAAGGTCACCCAGCTAGGAACAAAGAACGTAGGCCATACAGAATGGGGAAATGTATTCTGCAAAGTAATGACTCTGAAAAGGACTTTTGGCACCAAGAAGCAAGTGGGAAAGTCAGAGGCAATAAGATTTCAGAGGAAACGGGTGAAGGGAGTGGAGACTAAGACAGCTAGGACCAGGGGAAGTAGGGAGGTTGAGTACATTTGCAATGGGGGTGGAGAGCAGAATGGGCCGGATCAGTGGAAAACTGGAAGTGTGGGTGCAATAGGAACTTGAGGCAGTAAAGGGATTTTGTACCATGTTTCTGGGTGGTCTAGAGTGCATCGGGGAGCAGGAGAGCCAGCAAACTCTCCTAACATACACACATTTATATTAGTATAAAAGTGCTTTTGCTGGTATAGCTTATACTGAGTTGACAAACTATGCCAAATAAGCTATACCAGCAAAAGCACTTTGGTACTACTATAACTGTGTTTACAATAGGGCTTTTGGCAGTACAGAAATGTTGGGGGGGAGGAGGGGGAAGTCCTCCTAACTGATATTACTATATTGCCAAAAGTCTTAGCATAGGCCTGGCCAGAGGGCAACTCCGCTGAAGAACATGTGTGGCATCCAATGGGAAGAGGACAGTCAACTACAGACTGCCCAGCAGCAAGTACTGTAGCCGTCTCAAATAGTCACAGATGTACATTGAACCCTTAGACTGCATGTTTCAGAGGGGTGCCAAGACCGCTCCAGCATCATAAGGAATGCAAAAATTCAGTAGGAGAAACACTCGTCTTTCAGATTCTTATACACATTCCAGTTAGAGTCCATCTATAGGATCAAAAAATTCCACTTCAACCGCACCTCATTACCAGTTTTTTTATTCAAATTCTATAACTGCAAACCACTTACAATGGCAACCAATATATTTAAAAAATTATACAATATGAGAACATTCTGTAAAGAAAGCTATGCTTCATACCTACCAGGCTTGAAGGTAATTAGACAAGATCGGTTTGTGCAAGTTCCTTCTGGGAATATCATTATCTTGGAGCAAAAACAAAATTTACTGTTACAGAATATTTGTTGTATTTACATCTTTTCAAAACCAATATTAAAACTCTTCACATCTGAGTTATAGTAATTTAAGAAAAAGTAAGCAAGTTAAAGAAAATGTTTAAATGATTGCATGGTCTTTTGAAGTCACAAAAACTTTCAGCTGCTTAGAATCTGGCACATAAACTGTGGAATAGGATATTTTATTTATTCTTTAAACCAGTGTTTTCCATGGCACAGGGTAGCATGAAGGACTAGCTGGTGGGAGAACAGGGGGAACAGACTGCCAAACTATTTTCCAGATCCTCAGTTTCATTAAAAAAAAAAAAAAAACACACGAACCATGTGTAACTGATGGAGAGAGGCCTGCTTGAGTTTGAAGAGAGCATAACACAACCAATAGTTCTCAAATGTAACTGTTACATTCATTTCAATAGGTGCTAACTTTGCAACGATACTTTAAATGTCAACACTGATAACTACTTCAGTATTCAGAGCACGTAAGAAAGGATGCACCACTAGTGTTTCCCAAAGTGGTTTTTATTTGGGAGGGGTGACAATGTATCCATGTCCGCTCCTTAGACACTACTGTAATAATCTTTGTACAAAGTATGCTTTTAAGATATCATTTGAAAACGTATAATTTGCTGGTCAATACTGTCCTCATAAAATGTGTGTAGTAACATTGTATGTGAAGTTATACAATTCCACCGTATGGTGTTAACACATGCTCCAAACTGAGGTTGGCAAACAGGTCAGTCTCAAACAAAGGAATGTATGATCTGCTTAATTTGCATTTAAGCAGTAAACAAAGTCATCAAGCAGGAAGGGAAACAAAAAATAGGATCCAACAGGTAAGGAAAAGCAGCAGGGAACATCCTTTCCTATGGAGACTGTCTCCTGAATCTCAGCTGGAAATGTTTTCCAAGAAAGGGACCGATACTATAAACATGAGGGATAAACACCCCAAGGCACCCCTCCTCTTTCTCTGTCTTTCGATTCACTACATCAAAAGGAACAAAGGAAGCAGCTATTGAACTGGAGAAGGGGTCCCGATGTTACCCATCAGTTCTGTGTTCTTGGGGAACCAGGGCGCAGTATCCAGCCTGTCGGACTCACGAAGGACCCCCCACCCCAGCCTCTGCTTGAACCAAAACTGACCAGAAGAAAGACTTAAAGAGTGGGGGAGACACCTAAACCCCTCCAGACAACGGTGACAGGATTAAAGCAACTCCCCTAGCCTTATCGGCATTGAAGATGGGACAGGAAGGCATCTCCATTAGCACACAGAATGGAGAACAGAGGTTCCAAGGCAAGAACCACACTGAATTCTGGGACCAGAAAAGCAGGGAAGCACTGCATGATGGGGAATCTTTGCTCCAGATGTTAATGAACCCACGCCTGCAGACACCCAGCTCAGTAGTTATCAGACCAAATCTAGTAATAAATCCTTTATTGGTATCCAAAATACTGAAGCTGCCTAATTGCATTGTGAACTCCCTCGAAGGAACACTGCCCATAGCCAGGAATGATCAGTTCCTATGGTCTAGCCTGAACAAAACAACTTTGGTATACTCCTCTGAACCATCAGTTTACCCATAAACAAATCTAGAGTTCTCCCTTGAATCATTGTTGTTTCCCTACAAAAACCTCTACTCACGCTCAAGTAAGGGTTCTGATGCCTGGATCCAAAATCTGCATCAGTTCCATTGGGACTTCATCTTTTCCTGACTGATCATGCTGTGGGCTCTGCATGACTCCAGCACTCCAGACCTTCAGCTACCACCACCACCTGGGAATCCCGACCAGTTCAAGCTTCACGGAGTGGTGAGAACCCAACTCTCCCTCCCTCTCGTTATCTTTTTTTTTCTACTCTAGGTATAGCTTTCCAACCCTGACTTGAGTGATCAGGTATAGTTTTCTAAACCTAACTTTTGTAATCAAATTTAAGCTAGATTTAATATTGTAACTGTTTTGTTTGTTTGGCTCTCCTTGTATGGTTACTACCAGGCAATAAATAACTTTTATGGTTAAGCTGGTTGCTTCCCTCCCTTCCTCCCGTGTTTTTGGCTTCCCCATTTGCTCTGCAGCAATGCTCCTCTTACCCAAGCTGAAGATCCCTGTAGTGCCCAAAAATCCTGTGGGGTTTGTTCATCAAGTGGGTTACTACCAGAACAGCTGTAATGTGAAAGTGGGGATAGGGACGTGCTGAACCTGTGGCATATGAGGGTGGCAGCTTGGAAGTGCTGCTCGACCTAGTCTGCTCAGGCGTACTCTATTCTGGTGTGGTGCCTGTGGCATATGAGGGTGGCAGCTTGGAAGTGGTGCTCGACCTAGCCTGCTGAGTCCAGGGGCATATAAGGGTGGCAGCTTGGGAGTGCTGATTGACCCAGTCCGCTGAGTGTGAGTGAGAGTGTGTGTCAGTCATTCTGGGCCTGGAGGAACCCAGCCCTGGGGAACCTAGGTCCTGCAGGATAGCTCCTTTGGGAGGGAACTTGCAGAAGGGAGAAGTAGAGCTTCGTATGAAAACAAGTGACACAAGCAGAACATTGATAGAATTACAGAACCTCCGCTCCCACCCCCAGAAGAGTAACCCTAATAAATGAGCGTACCCCAAAGTAACGGGCAAATCTGGTAACACTGACATAAGAAGTTTGGTCAGTGAGACTGCTGAGAGAATGTGGTGAAATAAACTTTGCTTAACGTAGTTTGTTAAATAAGGCACTAGTTAAGCTTTATCTTTATTTTTCTTGTAACCATTTCTGACTTTAATGCCTCATCATTTTTACTCTCAAAATCTCTTTTTAGTTAACAAACTTGTTTTATCTTATCTAGTGTGTTTAAACTGAAGTGTCTGTGAAACTCCATCTGGGGTAACAAGATGTGTGCATATCAATTCTATTAATAAAATGTGGAACTTTATATAAGTTTGTATTGTCCAGGAAAGAACTGGGCGGTACAGGACATACATTTTGGGGAAAAAATCTAGGACTGGGATGCATTGGGGTCACCCTGCAACATAGCCAAGGTGGGGCTGGGCTGGCTGGAGCACACACACAAACATAGCTGGGAGTGCCTTACATGTTGAAGGCTGTTTGCAAGCAGTCCTGACTGAAGGCTACAGCAGCAAA